>NC_091828.1:88482500-89945000 GCF_038994185.2 Dermacentor albipictus | reverse complement strand
TGCTCACTCACCGCTATATCAAAGGGGTGCAGAATGGATGGGTGTCTTCGTAGATTTTAGCTATATCGTTGGCAGTGACACCACGTACACGGCGGCTGTTGGGGAGACATCCAGGACGGACTCGTCTAAGACGGCCACTACGTGTAACATGCGGCTAGCGGACTGGCCCAGACACACGACGCATTCGGGGAGCACTTGGCTCGGACGCTTTGGCTCCCGATGGGACCGGCATGCTGACTTCAGCAAGTGGAGTCCTGATAGCGGTGATTGCAGAGTCTTAGTCGACTTTCCGCGCACTGTTAAAACAAAGGGTGTATCAAGTTGTAAGGAACGCTCTATGAGAGAAGTAGCTCCATATTACGTGGATACTACCTTTGTTTTTAGAGTGAATATACCTTATGCAAGTACGTCAACTCTGCCTGACCCGATGGGGATAGTACAGTAGAACCGACTTGTGACCAACAGAAACATTTGGCATGAATTTCTGTAGGCCGCCGTGAGGCACAAGATGGTGAGTCACAAGCAGACGAAAACATTTAGAATTCTTGCCTCAGTTAAAAAACATCACCAGCCCTGTTCGGTTTCCTCAAAATGTCGCTGTGGGCCAAATCATTCCTTCCAATCTGGAAGGCTCCCGCAAAAAACCGGCACTCATTTTGTAACGACCACCTTCTTTGGCCTGTGCCGATTTGCAAACGCCCGCAGAGACATCTCGAGAAGTTTCAAGACCCACAAGAGTGATAGTTTGCGTTTAGTAGCAGTTTGAGTTCAGCACGTGTTCACCGGTGAGACGCTATTAGTAAAGGGCACCATTGATTTGGCTGACCATGCACTGAAACTTCGATAACAAGAATATCTTTTGCCATGAGCGAGAAAAAGCAGAAAACGGACAAAATTGCTTTGTTAAGTTATGCCCAACGGTGAGAAAACGGCACTAGATTGCAACTGTTCCTGCAGAGCCATCATCGTTTCTCAAACTCTAGTGCCAGTTTATGTTGAAGTAATTCTCTAGAAAACCTGGCAGCAACACGTTTGTAGAGCCTCAGCAAGCACTTTCCTCGCAGGCGTGTAACTTTATTCGTAAATGGGCTAATTTGTAGAGATTTTGAACTTGTCCGCTCTCTACAGGGATCCCAGGCTACGGCAAAGACGTAGATGGCAGTAGCAAGTGGTGACGCTGGTAGAACCACCTTGCGACACGGCCCAACTATACGCGACACCTTCTCTTGTAACGTGTGTGTTCTCCTGGGTGTTCTCAGAACGCAAATTATACATATGGACAAGCTGAATATCTATATTAAGAACCGAAGATGTAAGACAAGAGTTGTTACACTTTCCACACTACATCTTCCAGACATAGGCAGTTTCTCTCCCCCTGACGTCATTGAAGGCCTAGGTAAATATTACCGCTTTGAAAAGCAATGCAGCCATTAAAAAAAAAGAAGAAAAAAAAGTTGTCGCTAACCTCTAAAAATTTGGGTAGGTCACGTGTTGGAGTTAGAAATTAGCAGTTGGCACATGTTGGAATCTGAGTGAAATGAAGCGTTAGGGAAACGCCTAATGAATAAAATCAAAGCGAAATGCGGTGCATGTCGATTTGTTTGATATCGTGAGCTGCAATATGTATGTGTATGCAATATTCATGTTATCCGCTGCGCTATTCACAAGGGGTGACAGAATGCAAACACCAAATCACGAGACGAACAATGTCGCAGGACATTGCTGCGGTTTCAGCAATGTGGACGAGCGATATCCAAAACATTTAGGTGACTCTCTACTCCTTGAATCACTGCGGCGCAGACCCATTTCGGAGGACTAGTGGTTCAAACTGTGCACAAGCCCACTGACACATACCAATGACCCTATATATGGGTCAGTTGGCTATCTGGTAAACTAAATTCGAGGAAAAAAAGAAGCTGTTGAACGTGACCAACCATTCCCCAAAAGGTATCTATATTTTAGAAATACCTTTAAGGGTGACTTTGTACGTAAGGTATTACGTTGAGGCCTATTGTTTGATTACGCAAGAAAGCCATCATAGTTCTAGATTATGGGGCGCAAGAGGCTTGTATCTCCTAATTTAATCTCTCTAGAAGTATACATATAGATATATGTCTATGTGTGTGTGTGTGTGTGTGTGTGTGTGTGTGTGTGTGCGTGCGTGCGTGCGTGCGTGCGTGCGTGCGTGCGTGTGTGTGTGTGTGTGTGTGTGTGTGTGTGTGTGTTTGTGTGTGTTTGTGTGTGTGTGTGTGTGCGTAAACGAAAAGAAAAAGAACTGAGGGGCCCAATTATTTTTAATCAAGGCAGGCCGCTCGGTTCTATTTCTTCTCGTTCATTACATTACGAGGGTCCCGAGTCCCCGCAACATTGATGCATTCAGGTAGCATGCGTGCGTTTATCGACCACTTGCCCTCACCCGAATAGATCACGCACTCGTGCCGCCGGCGACAGAAAGGATGTTTTACAACCGCCGTCTAGGCTTGTGAGTGGTGGCGCTGGCTAACATTCCCAAGGTTAGAATAAAGTAAAGCATAAATACAGCAGAAAGTGGATGGGAGAATGGCGCTGGCAGTGGCTCAACTGGTAAGAGCATCGCATGTGTAATGCAAATACGTGGGTTCGAATCCTACCTGCGGCACATTGTGTTTCTCTTCCACATTCATTTCCATTAATTTATCATTTCTTCATTTCCAATTGGTACAAGTATTTCCCGCGGTATTTTCCTTAGTGTCTTACTTTGTTGGCTTCATATGATTATATATATATATATATATGTCAAGGCAAGGTGTCACCAGATCTAAATAGTACGGAATAAAAAATGACCTTGAGGCACGAGTTAAAAGTATCTATATCACATTCCGACTATGCGCCAGGATTTCACCAAAAAAGCCAAATATCCTACCACAAGTCAACTTCCGCCGGGCGAATGGCCACAACATCTCTCTATAGTAAACAAGATGTTTAACTTTTGTAGTAACGTTGTTTTTATATGCGCATATTATATGTGAAAGCATCCCTTCAATGGAAATTATTAATCTGGCGTGATCTATTCGCCACGGTACCCCAGACCGGGGACTGGGTCGCGGCTTTGGCTACCTGCCGAGGTCGTCACATCCAGATTGGCTTGGAATGCAAAGCCACAGATTTAGCGCGTTTACGATCCTCCTTAAAGACCGAATAGGTAAATTCTCTTTAACGAACCCCCAACACGGCGTCCCATGCAGACCACTGTGTAAGCTCGGGACAATAAACCACATAAGTTAACTTATCCTAACGTAAAAAGACCACTGGCAGAACCGTCTTTTTTTTTCTCGCATTCTTGCTATAATTTAGTGTGCGTAGAGCGCAGGTAAACCAACTTAAACAAATGTAAATTAGAAATGAAATTGCTTGAGTCATGACAATCGACAACGAAGGCGTCAGTGGAAAGATAGCAGAAAGATACCAGAATGGCAGTAGAGCTGCACGTCATGCGCAACCGAGCCAATCAGAGACGCTTGTATTCGCGCCGCGCCATATGGTGAAATGAGAAAAGCAGGACCCCATTGTCGCCGGGCGCATGATCAGTCGGTTGTGCTGAAGTCACGCGTTCCGCCAAATCACCATGCCCCGGTGAAAGGGGCACGTCGAATGCCCTGGCTGCAGAAACGTCCGATGATGTTCTGAGGGATCCCCTCTGCGATCACGTGGTCAGTACAGTGAAAATAGTATGGGCCATTCTGCGGTCACGTTCTTGGCGTCGCGTCCCATCCTCTTGTCAGCGGTAATTGGTTTGCGCCGCCGGGCCAACTGCGCAAGGAGGCCCAGGGGATAGGCCGCGAATCGAACTCGTAAGAGCCCGTTGCGCAATGCAAAGCTCGAGCGAAGTAGGCAAACACAAATGTTAAGACAGTGTGCGCCGTTACGTCACCTAATTAGGTATATACTATCCTAGAAAGGGTAATGCGATAAGCTGTATGTTCGAGCAGGTAGGATACATTGTCGACAACAGAGGTTGAGGAGAAGAAAAGTATTACAGAAGAACCAAGAATGTCCGTGAACTGATGACTTCGAGTATGAGAGATTTCTTGGTCGGATGAAACGTTTTCACGTCACAAAACGTGGCTGTGGTCAGTTGCCTGTTGGGCCATACTAAGTATAGAAAGTTTCGCTTATATTGCCGTGTGCCCGAGTGCTTTTTACGCAGTTTTCAAGGACTGTGATTCGCTCTTGTGGTGTTTCTTGCGTTACTCGGACTTTTGTGAGAGGCGTTGCCTGCGAATGTGTCTTCGCAGTAACAGCGGGCCATAATATAACGGTTCGAGACAGCGGTATGAGCATTGCAGAGAAGTTCTTCTTGCGAAGATCGCGCTGTCTGTTTTGAGGGCATGTTCCTGTCACAGTCAGTGTTTTTCACAAATTAAAGAACAAATAAAGTATGTTCGTCCATTTTTGTTTCGCACGATTTGCTTCTGCCGGATGGTTGTCAACATGTGCGCGGCGCCCTGGCATGCCGGTAGTAGATAAATGCATTTCGTGTGTCAAAGAAAAAAAAAACAACAACAAACAGCAACGTCTGATGGGAAAGCAGTCAGGCATCCTGGCATTGGGAAGAGCAAGTGGACGCTTCCTTATATAACTCTGCGTGAATACGTACATGCAAAAGACTCCGCGAGGATAGGTTTCTAGCTCAATCTAAGCGAAGATACCCTCATTTCACCGGCTAGCCGAGGTATCCAAACTCTATGCCTTGATTTCTAGTGAAGTGTCTTTTCTATCTTTTCTAGATTTCTAGAGAAGTAGTATCATGTGTAGCAGCTCGATTCTATGGAAACCCTGCCATCTCTTCAAGCCAGCCTGCATAGTGGTTCCAGGGACCAATTCAATTCCGAGCTCAGATTCAGATACAATAGTGTTACAGAAAAGGGCCGTTGTACACTCACTGGGCACATCTAGAAATATCGGAGATTTATGTATCAAAGTGAAGTGCGCAGACTCAGGGTGCAAGGGGTATCAGTGTTCGTGGTAGCAAAAGGGCAATGGTGAAGTAATCTCAGTAACCAACCATTCCTTGCTCTCCCTGGACTCACAGAGTGCGAGTTTCATTAGCACCACCGTTCGCTCTTCCCCTGACACTGTAATCGTTCACTTCTTTCGGTCGAGCCACGATGGACGCGACGACCACATACATGTAAAGATATATTCCGCTTCCTCAGGGGCGAAGTGAATTAATTTTAATCCGGCGTTAACAACCAAAACCGTAGAAGAACTTCACGAACAGATTCGGAAGCTAAGAGCGGACCAAAACGGGCTCGAATTCAGGGACTTTACCAGGCGTGACCATATTTGCTAGTTTACGCGTCGTCGATGCCATAACAAGTGTCACGACGTAAATCTAGGCTTTCGTGCCGCTTACGGCTCAGTGTGGCGAAGACCAATGTACCTGACTTCTCAATAGGCATGGCTCACAGCCCTGCTTGAGATGTGCCTGGCTGTGAGATGACTGACCTCTTCTGCCGGTGTGCCAACTTCTTTTCGCGATCAATGAAGAGCGCGTTGCTGTGTGTTCAACATAACTCGCAATATTGTGCGGCAAGCGGGCCTCATGCTGTTTTAAGAATGCTTGCAGTGGTACTCCACCCTTCCTGTAACCTTGCATGATAAATGTTGTTTCATGTTCGCCTAATTTTTTATGTGATCGTCTTTCGAGTGAAAAAGACACTACTGCCATGATCATCATCATGCCAGCACAGCCTCATGCAGTGTATTAAACGCGGAGGTTATTAGGTATTTGAAAATGTGTCTGGTTCGGGCAAGGGGGGCTAAGTTATCTAGGTTTATTTTTTGTTTACTTGCGAATGCGTTTTGTCGCTGGATGTGCACATATATCAATAAATAAGTAAATAAATCATCATCATCATCATCATTAGCAGCAGCAGCAGCAGCAGCCTTTTTTATGTCCACTGCAGAACGAACGCCTCTCCCTGCGATCTCCAATTACCCCTGTCCTGCGCCAAGCGATTCCAGCTAGCGCCGGGTAATTTCCTAATTTCATCGCTCCACTTAGTCTTCTGGTGTCCTCGACTGCGCTTCGCTTATCTTGGTACCCATTCTGTAACCCTAATGATCCAACGGTTATATAACCTGCGCTTTACATGAACTTCCCAGCTCCATATTTTTCTCTTAATGTCGATTAGAATATCGGCTGTACCCATTTTCTCTCTGATCCAAAGCGCCCTCTTTCTGTCTCTCAACGTTATGCTTAGCAATCTTCGTTCCATCCTTGTTGGCGCGGTACCTAACTTGTTATCAAGCTTCTTGTCAGCACCGGTAAAGTGCACTGACTGTAGACCTTCCTTTTGAATGATAATGGTAAGCTTCAAGTCAGGAGCTGACAACGTCTGCCGTATGCGCTCCAACCCATTTTTATTCTTCTGTGAATTTCCTTGTCATGATCAGGGTTCCGTGTGATTAATGAACCTAGGTAAACGTACTCCTTCACAGACTTTAAAGGCCGACTGGCGATGCTGAACTCTTGCTTCCTTGCCGGGCAATTGATCATTAATTTTGTCTTCTTCCTGTTAATCTTCAACCCACTCTATTTGTAAGAAGTGAGAAGTGGCAACATGCAAATGAAGACCAACTTTACGCCAGAAATAAAGCTACCCTGGGCGTGTGTTCAAACTTCAGTATATATATATATATGATGACATCAGTTTGAATATATGTGACATCAATAATAATAATAATAATATTTGGGGTTTTACGTGCCAAAACCACTTTCTGATTATGAGGCACGCCGTAGTGGAGGACTCCGGAAATTTTGACCACCTGGGGTTCTTTAACGTGCACCTAAATCTAAGCACATGGGTGTTTTCGCATTTCGCCTCCATCGAAATGCGGCCGCCGTGGCCGGGATTCGATCCCGCGACCTCGTGCTCAGCAGCCCAACACCATAGCCACAGAGCAACCACGGCGGGTTATGTGACATCAAACTCGCACTGTTCTTCCACTATGTTTTTTTTTTTTGACAAAATGCTCGTTTATACATTGAAGCAAAAGTAACTGTAACCCCACGTATCTCATCCCAAAGCTTGGGTAAATAATATCTAGAAACTGGTCTCATCATGCAAACCCATACTTTTTGCAAATTCAACAGCTAGAATTAGTAACTAGCTACATGTGCCGTAAACAATTAATTACATTGTCAAATTAATAATTTCTTTGTCAATTACTTATTGTGCGTTTCGGTTTCTCGTGCAAGTAATGTCAAGTTCTTTGAATAATCAAGGACAACAATTACGCACTGGTGATATTAAAGATTGCCTAAAAATTTAGAGCGACCACTCCGCGTGTCGATAATGCATTTACCATACCCTCTCATCACGTGAGAACAACTTCACTTGAAGTATCGATTATTCGAAGACATTTGCGTCTCGACCACAGTGAACCCTCTCTGTAACTGCTTATTCGATGCCCACCGGCCCTGAATTGACAACATTAGCTTGACGAGGAGCGAGGAAAGAGAAAAGTAGAAGGCAGGGAGGTTAACCAAAATAACGTCCGGTTGGCTACACTACACCGGGGGAATGGGAAAGGGGAAAACAAAGATCACAGGGAGAGAGAGGAGGGAAGGAAACAAGGAAATTGCGGCGAGTTCGCTGACGCGTGTGGCCTTACAGAAATTGCATTAATAGTCACAAATGGCCGCAAAAACCCGTCGTCCTTAAGAAACACAAAAGCGCCTTCACCGCTTTATGGGCCGACGGGCGATGGGGGTGGTGTTCCAGCAGCACCTCCACAGAAAGCGGCCGATTGTCCAGCTTCTGGAAAGCTTTGGGAAGTTCTTGTCTCTCTGGGGCATATCTTGGACAGTGGCACAGCAGGTGGTCGATGTTTTCTTCAGAGCCACAGACCTCGCATGCTGCACTGTCAGTCACTCCAATTAATGTAGAGTATGCCTTTGTGAAGGCCACTCCGAACCAAAGGCGGCAGAGAAAGTTGGCGTTGGGGCAATGGGATGACGATGAATGCGTGACGATGATAACGTGGCGGTGATAACGTGGCGGTGATAACGTGACGGTGATGGCGTGACGGTGATGGCGTGACGGCGACTTTTTCATGAGGGTGGTGTGACTCGATGACGAAAATTGGCTGTCGAATGTGGAATAACTGTGGACGAAATGGCCATTACGACGTCACGACGATGGTACGATGACAATTGCATAGAGACGATGACTGTAGGACGACGACGCGATGGCGACGACGATGGTAGGCAAAGCGGCTGCGCATTCGCGATAGAATAACGACAGCAAGCATTCGACAGAATATGGAACAATAACTTAGATGGAAGGACCAAGGCGGTATGACGATGCGGGCGCGATGACGATGACGTGGCGAGAGTCGGATGTTAAGCACGAGGTCGCGGGATCGAATCCGTGCCACGGCGGCCGCATTTCAGATGGGGAGATTTCCGGAGCCCCCCATTGCGGCGTGCCTAGTGATTAGATGGTGGTTTGGGCACGTAAAACCCCATAATTTAATTTTAAGGGTAGGTGGGGCCATACCAAGCTCTATTTTTCACACAGCGCCAGTAACGCTTTCTGCCGTCTAATCGATTGGAAGCGTCCGATTTCGAGTCACAGTAAATATTGCGCAAGCGATAGTACCTTGGCGAGCCGTCATCGCCAGGTCGATGACAATCAAGTTGCACCTCCGGATATTTTTTTTTTTTCGCACTTCAGCCAGATGACACACGAACATCCGAACAGCTCGGTCGCAGCCCACCGGTTGGGGATGGCCGCCGTTCGTTCCAACAACGACTTAATAAACACGTTGGACTCACTACGCCTGAAGCCTTGTCGCACTGTCACGGAGCGTGATCATCCGAGAATATCGTTCTGTAGAAAAACCTGTTTCTTGCTTTACAGGCTGCATCACTTCGAATAAGGCCTGGCGCTCTTTGGTCTCATTTGGCCCTTGTGCCACAAAACAACATATTCATAATCATCAATCTCTTTGAATACTTACCATTAACGTGGGCATTCATGGCAGAAAACCGCTTCGCGCGTTTATCGGAATGCAACGCAATTTCTTGTCGGCTCACGAAGACTTCGCTGACATCGATTCCTCCAATGGGGTGGGGTCTGCATGCTTTTTTAATCTCGACGACGCTTGCATTCGCGCGCACCATCTAACCTTCTCTTCCTTTCTTTTCCATTTACCTTATTCAGAAATAGTAGCGTTGAAGCTCCCCAATGTATGTCACTTGTGCAAAGGCTACGATGCCGGGAAAACGAGCACCGTTTACGAAATCATCGTATCTATCCTTAACCGTGTTTTCTGAATCTGCTTAGCTACACGTGGGAGTAAAACGGACCTTCGATCGCACAGCCATGCCACGTGCCCTGAGTATTTTTCCAAGCACGACGTTCTCGCACACCTCGCGCTCGTAGCGGTTCTATTTTTAACTTGATGTCAGCGCACGCTTCATCTGTCGAAACGTGTGCCTTCGCCGGTTTACATAAACGCAGTTCCGCTCCTCGCATCTATCCGCGGACATATATTCCCCTGCGTCCACACATAGGCAAATTTTTGTTCGCAACCTTATCCCGCATACTATATCCAACGCGTGCTGTTCAATTTCCGTAGCGTCTTTTATTTCTTTGTTGTCATTAATTTCGTGACTCATGTTGTTGCGAACAAGCAGTTCCTATAATTAGTGAAAACTGCCTTAATATAAAGATGCTAAGGTCGCGCGCGTGGGAATTGTCGCGGCGAGCTCTGACTTTAGTGCCGATGGTTCGCGGAGCGATACTATAATTGCTGAGAGGTCAAATACCCGAAGAAAGAAAGGCTGCGGAAAGAGCTCGGTATCGTCCTTCTATCGCCACGTGCCTAGGTTGCGTTTCGCGAGAACCGAGAGATTGGGCTTTCGTTCATCCCCGCGCACGCGTCTTGTTTCATAACTCACGCTGGTGCTTTCTATCGCCGGTGGTAATTATTCATTCCTCAGCATCGGGTTCTTGAACTCGGGTTGGTCTTACGCAAGTAATTCAGAAACGCCAAAGCCGGCGTGATCTTGCTCAGAGCCATCCGCGCTTTTCACGATACGTTGCTTGGCTTTAGCGTGGGGGTCCTACCTATACTCCGTTGCACAAGTACCTCGCAGCACAGGCGCTGTTGCGAAGCGTACACAGGCAGTGTGCTTGCGCAGCGGTATATAGTTCCACTCGTAACTGGCCTATTATTGGCGGCGCTAGACTAGTAGTAGTAGTAGCAAACGACTTTATTGGGGTCCTGAGGAGCTAAGGGGGTGCGGGGGGGGGGGGGGGGCCTTCAGGTCCTTACCCAACCGTTCGCTAGTCTCATGTCGGAACAGAGAGGCCATGCCTCACCGCTCGTTCACGGGTCCTCTGGACAGCCAGGAGCTGGACGTCTTGTTTCAGGTCTGTGATGGCTTTCGTCCAGTCTTCTTCTCGGTTAAAATCCTGTAACACAGGGCACTGCCAGGGCATGTGATTTATTGTGCTAAATTGAGTGCCACAATCTGGGCAGAGTGGATCAATGTCCGGGTGGAGCATGTTCAGAAAGCCCCTAGAGGGTTAGGACCCCGTCTGGAGCATGCGGAGCGTACTAGCTTGTGGCCTGTTGAGCTTATGATGGGGGAAAGGAAAACTCTGCCTATTTCCTCTGTAATGAGACGTGATTTCATTAAAAGTAACTAGTGGATCACTGTGGACGAGCTCTCCCGAACTCGCCCGAGACGCCATCCCGTCGCTAGAGAGGTTTATTTTTCCTAGCTACATGATACAGTAGAGGGATACGTGACATGTTATGGCGCCTGCGCATGCACGTCGTATACCGATAATCCCTGCGGCAGTTACCCCCGGTAATCGTAATACCTGCTCTAACCGTGATCGCCTGTGGCAATACGGCAGCGCCCATACTGCGCCGACAGCCCGATTCGATCCGAATTCGCACTTGTTACTGGTTCTCCGCCGTGTCAGAGAAAACAAGTTGCGAAATACGTCATCGCTAAGTCTGGTTTCAAGCTGAGGTAAAAAAATTAGGTATGTTTTGCCGTAATAATTGAGATCCGCTGTTCGTTTTCCCGCTCCTCGGGCCAAAGACGCCGCGCCGAGCTGAAAAACTGGTTTGATCTCTAGTTAGAAGCAGGCGCCACAGCAATCGCTCTGGTGAAGCGTTGACGATGCGGAACGCTATAAAGGTCTAATTGTTCCTTGCATAATTATTTACTACCGTGCTCTAGCATGGTACGTGATGACGGTAGCGAGCAAACGCCAAGCAGACGACGAGCAGGCGCCGTGCCTCAGGTGAATGGGTAAGAGGGCGTTCGTCCTTAATACTTGATTAGGAGACTAAGGTAAATAGCTGGAAAGCGTACGGGTGAAGCGAAACCCTGCTGTCGCGTGCATCAAAACAAAGGTTATGGGGTTATGGTGTCAAAACAGTTTTTGATTCGATCCACAGCATGGTACATGCTGAATGCTTCGAAAAAGCATGCAGCATGTACCAAGAGGATGGCAAGCAGACGCTAAGCAGACGATGCTGTGATGATGAGCACATCTCGAGGAGAACTTGACCTTCCCATTGGTTAATAATTCATGTAGCTTGCACAGTGATGCAGGGAACTACAGCGATAGAGTATAAATACTTGGGAACGGAGAAGTAATTGGCAACCGTAGCAGCAAATTTGATGGGGTTTGTTGCGTTTGAAAGAAAACGTTTAACCCAAGTTGCTTTTTCACACAAGTACTTATTGTGATCGAAATTATTATGGACACACTAAGTGCATTTCTGCCCTCGGTGTTGGCGTGGGCGCTGGCGTCGCCGTGAGGTTCCGTATAAATTCTAAGGGCGGCAACGACGTCGCCGCGCGCCCTACGCTATTTGAGCGAGCGAAAGCATGCGAGGGAAGCTGACGATCGCTGCTCAGTCTCGCCCACGCTAAAGCGACCAAATGCGAAGGCGAAGCGCACCTTCCTCTCTCGCGAGCGAGGCACCCCACGTTGCGAGGCGCAGTGGAGAGGGGGGGACACTCTCTCTTGCTGCAGCTGCGCTTGTTGCGGCTGCGCGCGTTCCTGCGCCGTATCTTGAGAGAGATCGGCGTTGAAGTCAGAGCCCAGGTGCGTCGACGGCAGAGATGGATAGAATAAACTTTAATGTCCAACGGAAAAGGTGATCTACCCACCCCCCGACACGCAGGTCAGGGGGCGAGTGCCGCCGCCTCAGATGCAGGCTGGGAGGTCTTGGGCCCCAGCAGCCTCTTCAGCCAGTTGGACGAGCCGGAGCTGGAGCTCGGAGTCCGAGCTGCGCAGCAGGGTCTCCCAGGTGTCTCTATTACCGATTTTGTGCGTTCCACCGGGAGAGTACGGACATTCCCATATTATGTGGTCGAGGGTCCCTCTCGCCCCACAAAGATCACATTTATCGCTCCTGACCTCGGGGAACATGTGGTTCGCCATAACCGGGTGCGGATATGTAGTAGTTTGTAGCCGTCTCCACGCGACTGCTTGCCTGTTGTTTAATTTTGGGTCTGGCTGGGATACCAGACGGCAAGAAGCTTTGTGTATGCTGTGTGTTCTCGGCGCTCACTTTGCGTTGAAGCGATAGACAGCACGAGTGTCACTTCGGTCGCTGCTGTTGCCGCGTTTCCTGACGCCAGGGATTTGACAGCGAATGTCCGCAGTCAGGGAGTGTGATGTATTCATTTTGGCTGTGCGCGCGGACAACAGGCTTATTAATTCAGTTAGCAAGCGAATGTTTACAAGTTGACACGGCCGATAAAAGCACTATCCTTACTTGGTACGGCTGTCTGATAATTTGCTATCGCAATCGATGCTTCGGCGTTCGGGTGAAACTGCGTCTTTTTTGTGCTGGCTGTTGATGTTTTATGCGAAGCATATTACGAGAGCTCAACCCAGCTCCTCAGGCGCGGCGGTGTCGCCTTGAAACCACGTGACACCGTGACGTCACGACAGAGGAGAAGTGGCTTTGGCTCAACTCTTGCAAGACGAGCTGGGTGGGAATCGAACCAGGGTCTCCGGAGTGTGGGACGGAGACGCTACCACTGAGCCACGAGTACGATGCTTCAAAGCGGTACAAAAGCGCCTCTAGTGAATGCGGTGTTGCCTTAGAAACGAGCTGTTTCTAAGGCGTGCGTCTCTTGCTCAGGCGCACATTTCGTGGCCGCGCCGAACGCTGCTTTGCTCGACGCTCACCGCGTCCAATGCGGGGCGCGTAGTCTCTGCCCTGTAGCCCATTGTCTTACACCCCTTGGCGGGTCGTCGGGAACGCTGTCGCGTTCCACTCTTGAAGGCGAAGCAGTAATGCATGAGTTGTTTCTTCGTCTAGCCGAACCAAATATAGCCAAGCAACAGCAGTTCACCAGGCTAAACAGCGGTTCAACAACTAAAATAAAGGCTAGTATGCTTCGCATCCTGGGCTTAACCTTACCTAAGCCACAGCCATTTTTTGTAAACGTTATCGAAAATATCCTGATCTAAGCAATGGAAACTAAAAGTTTACAACTTGATCTCTGTGCATTAAAAAACGTTATTACACTTCCCTACGCTGCACCTAATAGTATGTTGTCAGTATTTTTTTTTATTATGGGGTTTTACGTGCCAAAACCACTTTCTGATTATGAGGCACGCCGTAGTGGAGGACTCCGGAAATTTGGACCACCTGGGGTTCTTTAACGTGCACCTAAATCTAAGTGCACGGGTGTTTTCGCATTTCGCCCCCATCGAAATGCGGCCGCCGTGGCCGGGATTCGATCCCGCGACCTCGTGCTAAGCAGCCTAACACCATAGCCACTGAGCAACCTCGGCGGGTTATATTGTCAGTATTGACAATAGCAGATGACATCATTAGCGATTGAAACAACAACGAAGATAAAAAAAGAAGAAGAGAAACATGGCACCTGAAAGAGAAGGAAATGAAGCGCACGATGAAAAGAAAAAAAGAAAAAGACGTGACAGCGCGAGCGGTGGATGCAGACGAGCTCGAGAACTGAAGCGCTGCGTCCTCGCACAACGACAAGACCTTGGGACCTTAGGACAAGACCGAGTGGGACCTTGGTAGGTGCCACCCTACCACTGGTCGTCGCCTGCAGCCATGGCTCGGTGAGGCGCCGCAGTTGACAGGCAGGACCATGGTGCTCGGCTTTCCGTCTGACCTGGTGTCCACAGGTTACACTAACAGCGAGTGCCGGGAAGTCTGCGAAATAAGTCGGCAAGCGTGCCCGTTCCCGAGACATCGCGGATTCACCAGCGGTCAATAGGTTCCGTTTAGTTGGTTGAGAACACTCAAGACGTAAACTTGTTTGAGAACAGCTTGTTCTGCTCATACGAGGTCTATAGAGGTTTCAGTACGAGTGCATCGTCAGCAGGCGAGCGTGACCTACAAGAAACGACGCAACAAAATGCTGCATTTAATGACCGTGTCTCTCTTTGTTACTGTTTTTTGATTCAGTGATGGCGTGTTTAGGAGCGCAAATAAATTGTGTTTTCGCTACAAACTGTGGACCTGACTGTTCAATGCACGTATGTTCAACTCACAGTATGACTCTTCAAGGCAACAGACGAGATCTTCAGTTATATAGATCGTAAGCAGACAAAACTGATGTATTATACAGGCTGTCCCATCTAGCATGCACCAAGATTTAAAGATATGCAAATTTCACGTAGCTGGACCGTGCCAAGATAACGTTGTTTGGTGTCGTTGGAGATACTCGATTATCTTTTGCATCCCGCGTAAATACCTTAGTCAAACATTATAGTAAGATGAAAAGCGTCAATGAGAAAATTGTGGAGCAACATAAAAAAACTCTCGATAAACATTTCTGTTTTCTCACTATGTGCTACATTAAAGTGTTTTTTTTTTTTTCAAATGTGAGACAAGCCCACGAATACACGCAAGCTTGCCACTCGACTGGCCGTTCGAGGCACTCCCGTCCCCTTGATGTCGGTCACCATGCGATGCCAGTGGAAGCTGGAGGGTCCAAAGCGCTCAGTCCGCAGGAGCAGTAACAAGAACGGATGGTTTAATACAGCGGGCTGACAAACTTCTTGTTCTTCTTCTTGTTCGCTACGTTTCTTCTAACTCTTGGAATGCCTACTTTTCGTCATTCTTCTTGCCGCACGACACACACGGCATTTCCCTCCCTTTCAAAAGGTGCAACGTCCCTACTTGGATGCTATGGGTGTGCATGCACAAAACAATAAAACGCGAGTCACTTGGGTAAGTATCGCTGTATAGGCGCCAGAATATGTAACTTCAATGCAAAGTGAGCACGTATCGACGCTCCGCGGCACGACTGTGACATCGCGTGAATTCTCGCGCGATGGGCGATAGCTGCGGCGGGCACCGCACACCGCACACCGGCGGCGGCGGCGGCGGTGGTCAACATCCGCCAACGGAAGCGGCTATTGGAATGAGTCCATAATAGCTTACGCTCTAAAACTAGCCCACTATGTGCAATTCACTATACTCGCTGTCTATATGCTCCGTAGCAACGAAGCAAAAATAGGAATGGTAAGAGCAGGAAGAGTAAACGTGCTGTGCTCCTGAAAATATTCCCCGATTCGCACGTGCGTTAGTTTTAGGTGAAGGGCAGCAAATGTTACCGACCTATTTACCGCAGAAAAACACGACAACATACAGCAATAAGAGAAGGACTTGACTTGGTCTTTTCTGTTTTTTCGCTTCCTGGTTTGGCGTGGCGGATGCAGCGCGGCCTGATTCACCATCTGTTTCAAGAAACTAAAAGTGATTTCAAGCACTTCCAGAATACATGGCGCGCACCAGACGTGCTCAAGTTCCATCCCAGTAGCTTTCACTTTATGACCACAAAAAGTTGTCCGCCAGTATATTTGGATTTCAGCGCCTCAGAAAATAAAAATTGGAGGACGCTTAAGCTTCGCCTTCAAGAGTGGAACGCGACAGCGTTCCCGTCGACCCGCCAAGTGGTGTAAGACAATGGGCTACTGCGCAGTGACTACGCGCCCCGCATCGGACGCGGTGAGCGTCGAGCAACGCAGCGTTCGGCGCGGCAACGAAATGTGCGCCTGTGCAAGCGACGCACGCCTGAAACAGCTCGTTTCTAAGGCAACACCGCGTTCACTAGAGGCGCTTTTGTAGCGCTTTGAAGCATCGAGCTCGTGGCTCAGTGGTAGCGCCTCCGTCTCACACTCCGGAGACCCTGGTTCGATTCCCACCCAGCCCATCTTGCAAGTTGTTTTTTATTCATGAAGTGCCTACTGGGATTTATCGCTCACGGCCAACGCCGCTGACGCCGACGCCGACACCGATGACACCGGCTTTTCTGCGACACGAGCTCCTTAACGCTATCGCGTTAATACATTGGCCGTTTCTCATCAAGAATCTAAGCGAAGTGCACTTCGTCCTATTTGCACAGAATAATCCGCCTTTCTTTAAAACTGTTTGCACAATTGTCTAGGTGCTCCTATATCGCACAGCATGTTGACAAGTAACGTGCTGCCAGTGGACGCCCACGTGTTCTGCCAAATCAAGCAATAAATCCATGACGTGAAACCTGTACCTATATGTGGGCTCATAGCTTTCGCGAAAGCAAACAGACCTCAAATTATTCAAACTACAACTCTTCGGATGACATCGGTGGAACCCATGCCACGATGACTGTCGACAGCAGCGCGTTTCCACCGAATAAATCCAGCGAATCTATGTTTCGCCACCGTAGAAGACTTACGTAAGAGGCGTGTACTGCAGCGGGAATCCTATCTCGCGCTTTCCCAAGAACACCCGGGGGTGGCCCGAGGTGCCGCCACCACCACGAAGCCTGCGCGTGGCCCCCGAAATCCGTGGCGCGCGTCGGTGCGCGCCGTGAAACGCGTCACGGGGGCGGCGGTGGCCGGGCTCCTCCTCTCTTGCGCTTCTTTCTAAACGCGTCGCGCCATCTGTTGGCGCCACCGACAAGTCCGCGCGCGGGCCGAGATACGAGAAACGGGGCGTGCCGGTGTGCGGGGGAACGCTAATAACCGCTCCTGCACTGGGCCGCACATTGAGTGGCACGTACGCCACGGTGAGTCAAGTTGGCGAGACGTTTCTCGAGGAACAGCGCAGACCCACGTCATTCACGGGCCAGCTCGCTAAAAGCATTGACGCGAATGACACAGTGCATTTCTTGCTCAGGTGACTAAATCGTAGAGTTATTGCGTCAGCGGATGCGTGGGTTGAATTCCGCCAGCACGAGAGAAATTTAAATAATTTTTCTTTTTTTTTTCATTGTAGAGTGGCACACACCTACTGGAACATAACCGGTGTTCCACTCCGACGTTTTCTTTCAAAGTGTCTCGCACTTAAAGTGACCCTTGTTGGCGGGAAACAGCTTCTGTAAAGATCGGGAGGAATGTGCACATTGCCACATCCTCAGTGACTCTAGTTAGTCAAACGGTCGATATCAAACCTTGGTCCCTCATCACGGCAGTCCTATGATCCTGCCATTTCGACATAGAGTACACAGAACTCACGTTAGCGCAAAAGACAGTTATGTATCGCCAAGTATAGTTTTATAGGCAACTAGCGCCTGGAAAATTCGTGAAGTATCCTGTAAACGCTAACGCATATAAGTGTGTTCTCCAGCAGGACCTCCCGGCTACAATTGGACCCACAAATTAGTGCCAGTGAGGCTACATTTCTTCGGAGTATTACAATTTCAATCGCGACGAAAAACTGTACATATCATGTCTGCTCCTAGATTACTCCAAATGACATGAACCTGTTAATATAAAGGCACCTGGTATTCGATGGTGCCTTTATTTTAATGCGTTAATATTCTTTAGGTACTTAAAGTACTTTCCGGCGGCTATCCGTCTATGCATGTGTATTTCTATCTATGCGTCTATGTATGTTTGTATCTAAGCGTTTTCCCGCCTACCCGTTCCACTGGGTAGTACGTGGACGAACGGGTAGGATATCGGGCTTCTGTGCTGAGGGGACAGGGTTCGAATCCAACCATCGGACCAGCTTGGGTCACTGGGTATGTGGCATTGCTTATATACGCGCCGCTCTTCCGCGAACCACTTTCACGCCGACATTGGTCACTGTACATGTGGGACTTGGTATATACCGCTGTTCGAAGAGAGAGAGAGAGAGAGAAAACATTTATTTATCATGAGTTTGGGTGACATCCTCGCAGGGTGGAGCCCTTAGTTCAGAGCTGTTCGAAGAAACACTTTGACGGCGACATGGAGCACTGTGTGTGTGTGACCCAGTCTCTGCTGGTCTTCAGTGAACGTCTTCGATATTAACTTGGGCCACTGGGCATTGGCCATTCGCTGTGTGCAGCTCTTCAATGAGTGTTTTTCACGCCACATTGCGTAACTAGGTATGTTCCACTGCGAATGCGCCGCTCTACAATAACGAGAAATTTATCCGATGTTGAGCGAAATCGCGCCTGTGAAGCTCACAGTGAAATTGATTAAGAAGAGCGAACTGAGGAATATGGAAGAAAGAAAATGAGCTGGGAGAATTTTCATGCATTTGTACCGGAAAAACATCGATTCATAGTGGAGGAAAATAACTAGGAAGCTTACCAGCAAGTATGCGACCTGTACGGTGAGGAACATGGCAATAAAGAACGTCAAGCGGAAAGTCAGAGAGGGTGAGATAATCTCATGGGCGGCGGCAATGGAAAAGAAAGCTGCCATGAGCAACTACTTATAAACAAAGGAGTCCCGCAAGGAAGTGTATTAAGTCAATTTCTCTTCAATGCAGCAGTACCAGGTTTACCGACAGTACTTCCAGGAGACAAACATATCTATGTATGCTGATGACATTTCCATATGGACATCGAACAAGTCTCTAGAAGTTGTCAAGCGTCGACTGCAGGAAGTTGGAACGCAATAGGTGATTATTTGTGAGAACGGGGCATGAATATGTTTTCTGTCAAATCAGCGGTTCTGCCTTTCCCAAGAAAAAAAAGGTTTGAAATTTTCGTCTTTGAACAGATGGCCATGAGATCGAGCTGGTTCGGAAGCATCGTTTTCTCGGCGTGATTCTATATCACCCGCTTCGATGGACTCATCATTCGACCTCCCTGGAGGACCAAATTAGTTGTGCTATAAATGTTCTCCGCAGAATCGCAGGCACGAAGTGGGGTGGAACAAATGCCTCCCTGCTTCACGTCCACTCAGCACTCGTGCGTCTATATCTTGTCTGGTCCGTATCTGGTCTCGTCCGCCCCTATACTGCACAAGTTATCTGCGACGTCCCTTCATCGGCTACAGCTATTGCAGGCTCGGAGCTTACGAGCATGCCTAGGAGTCCCGCAAGCTACGTCCAGTCACCTCACTGTTGCAGAAGCGCGGGAACCGCATTTCACGGCGATTCGCAGCCTGGAAACATGCCGACGTCTCTTCCGAATTTCTACTCGGCATTCTGCACACCCCCTTCTCGCTGTGATAGAGAACTGTCCGGGTGCACATATACACGCCTTGTTTCAAGAGCATACATCACGACTCCCACGATCACTCTTTTGGCACTCAGGCCTCTGCTACCCCCCATGGCTTCTGCAAGCGCCGAAAATAGAAACGTCCATCGAAGGGTTTAAAAATAAAAGCCACGTTTACACATTAACAGCACAACAATTAGCGTTACATCACCTATTTGACAAGTACCAGTAATCTGTTCACGTCTGCACGGACGGTTCTTTAATCAAAGAAAGTGCGACTGCAGCTTATTTTATACCATCCTTAGAGGGTAGAGTACCCTTGTCGACTAGGGCACACGTCGTCACCAACAATAGCGGAATTAGTGGCATTTCTCCAAGCCACTCAATTTATCAAAAGATATGAGACATGAACAAAGTAGGTAATTTGCACGGACCCCTTATCGGCTTTAGCATGTCTTGAAAATATTGATGACAGCCAACCACACGCACGAATAACGTACGCAGTACTGAACACTTTAACTCAGGCTAATGAAAGGAAACATGAAGTGATATTACTGTGGGCCATGCTGGTATAGGAGGCAACGAACTAGCAGATTTATTGACAAAATCAGCCCATAAAGATGCGGAAATTCAACTCATCCCTTTATCACCAATATATACAAAACGGATATTGAAAGTGCTAAAGAAAGACTTGTGTATGTCAACATGGTTTAATGAAAATACTAGGGAATCAATCCTTTACGAAATGGACTCTGAACTCAAGTACTAGCTAGATGTACAACTTTCTAAAAGTACTGAGACACTAATACATCGAGTGCGCCTTGCGCAGCATACACCACAGATTTCCTATATCGCATCAAACAGGCTCCTTCCCCGGCTTCCTCCTGTGGCAACGACGATGAGGATATTCGCCATCTACTCCTGGAATTCCCCATATACGAGATGCAAAGACGGCAGCTAGAACAAGAGCTGCGCTCTATTGATCCTCACCGGCCTTTCTCACTCGCAAAATTGCTGCGTCAATGGCCATCGAAAATAGCACAGCGAAAACCATTGAACGCACTTGAAAATTTTTATGAAGAAACAGGCATCCTTAACAAATACTAGGTATTGCACTTAATAATTACACGATGCTACTATAGCGTTCTTCTATTATTTATAATTATTAGTGCCTGCATATTACGCGTTATGCTTCTTTTTTTGTGCGTGAAATGTTTTAACACTGTGTAATTCCTCAACTGTTTATATGCTCATCGAATTCTACATCACGGCCTTTAGTGTGTGTTTGTGACTTTGTTTACGAACTCATTGTGTTGCATCTTGCATTTGACTTTTATACTGTTATGTTCATGGGCATATAGGACTGTGCTGGGGATTTATGACCGCATGAAGTGATTTCTTTTCATTTTCGTACATATTTTTTATATTGTTGTTTCCGCTATGAGAAAAGGAGTAGCCGTCAACATTTTAAGGTGACTACGTGTCTTTCTTTTATTTTAATTTCAGTAAACAAAAAAGAGGAAAAAACTAAATCAGGAAGGAAAAAAAATTATGATATCTCAAAGGGAAGCTCATTACTTTTCGAAGCGAGATCAAGATTCCTTAGAACGCGCGCTCATAAAGGGAGATATAATAACAAAAAGAATCATGTACTGGCGGCGGTAAATCTAGGGCAACCATGGAGCACGTTTTATTAGAATGTGAAAATATCTGCCCAGTGGTTGATATAGGTATCGCTTGTCTCCTTGAAGCCCTTGGATTCAGCGAGAGCATGGGGAAAGTAAGCATGTCCGCAGTAGGGAATAGTAAGCGGCGATTGGAAGATTGGTGAAAGAGAAGTAGGGAAATGACAAACAACGGGGTGAGGCGTGGAAAAATAAAGTTCACAATTGGGGCTCAGAAAGTTTGGTTATGGGAATTCATCGAAGTTTTTTTTCCTTTATTTTTTTTCGTTTTTAAATAAGTACCACACCAGGCAATATAGCAACAAGAGCTTGGTGGCACAACCCACCGTCCCGTTCCTAAGGCAACGCTCATAACATACATACATACATTGCATTTCATTGCTGTATGCATTTTGAACATTCCTGTTAGAATGCCCACGCGAAATGGTCATGCGCATCTAAGGCGTCACTGCTTTTTTTGCACGTTCGTGATACTATTCTCTAGCTTAAAATGCACCTAGAAACCTTAAGCCTGTTGGTTGGGCCCAGTAAGCCTCCTCTTACTAGTTAGTCTCAAAGGTGAGCTACAGATGTGCAAACTAGGTCAAGTTTCAAATTGCAACTGGCACGACATTGCGATGGGTCGGTGGAACGCGCGCGGTCTGTCGGGGCACGTGACTCTTCCAAGGTTGAATGTTGTAACCTTAAGCCTGTTGTTTAGGCCTACCAAGCCTCTTACTAGTTAGTCTTAAAGGTGACCTGCCGATATGCAAACTAGGTCAAGTTTCAAATTGCCACTGGCACGATATTGCAATGCGTCGGTCGAACGCACGCGGTCTGTCGGGGCGCGTGACTCTTCCAAGGTTGAAATAGCACGCTTTAATGACTTCCTCTTTTCCCATAAAGAACAAAAAAAGCATCTCAGCTGGCTCGTTCATCACAGTGAACGGGAAGGGCAAGGTGAAGAGGGAGGGGCTTTCCGTCGATCGATCTCGTGTTTACGCGGGCGAACGCTGCTGTTGCGCGTGCTCCCAAAGGCCACACACCACGCGGCTAGAGCCCGGGAAAATTGGCGGGAAATATTTAGAAACGCGCCAACACACGTTCCTTGCTCCCAGGTGCGTGCTTCATTGAACGACGTGGGAGTCACGCGGGCCCTTCGCGGGTGACGTCAGAGTGGCAGCGATGCTTCTGGTCAGGAATAGGTGGCGTTGTTTCTGTGCGGGAGTTCTTTGTGTGTGTGTGGGTGTGTCTTCTTCTAAAGATATCTGGGACATTGGGCAAAACAACAACAAGAGCTTGGTCGCGCGACCCACGGCCTCGTTTCGAAGAGGATGCTGAAAGCAGTCGTGCATCCTTCCATCCAGCCAACCAGCGCTGAGCCGGAAAGAAAACAAAAGGATCATCATACGATGGCGGAAATATGTCAGTGAGGCTCGTTATGAAAGTTGACGAGGGAGAACCGCGACCAGGGGCATTTGCCAGCGATAAGACAGGAGGTGCGCATTCAGTTTAAGTAGGCTAAAAATATGGTGACGGTG
The DNA here is from genome assembly GCF_038994185.2 of Dermacentor albipictus. Classification (NCBI taxonomy): domain Eukaryota; kingdom Metazoa; phylum Arthropoda; class Arachnida; order Ixodida; family Ixodidae; genus Dermacentor; species Dermacentor albipictus. Next base: position 89,922,357 of record NC_091828.1, on the reverse strand, counting down.
CTTATACTTAGTAGGCACGATGGTCGTTTTGACAACGACATTGAAGCATGTGTAAAATATAGCTCACACAGTGGCACCCTTCGCGTGGTCTTTCATAATGATGCACTTTTCTGGCAGCGTTAGAGCGAGTTGTTGGCCAAGCGTTTTACGTCGGCCACGTCACGCTCACTTTCGTTGAAAATGAGCACTTGAACTTAGCATAGCGGCCGTATCTACTTGCACATAGAATGCTCAAAAAAAGGCGATATGTATTTTCGGTAATGCAGTGGTATAATGTGGGGTTGGTGTTTTAGCTGCGCGTATATTTATTTAATTCTCTACACCAGATAGCACGATTCTAAACCTCGATCTTAATTACCTGCAGAGGTGGCCATTATTATAACGATAAATCAAAGCGATTACATGAATCATTAACATAATTACAGTAATTGCATTTTTATTGCTTACTTTACAGCGCAGGCTTCGATCTATCAATTGTATTGAGCTAATGAGTTTAAAAGGCACATCGACTTGCAACGAATTTTGAAGATGGCACCTGTTTCGAAATGTGTACCGTCAAGCGTGCGATAAAAATGCGCTGCTGTACCACTTGCTTTTTATGGAAACGCTGGTTTATGCGCTGAAGCGCAAAAGTGACTGGAACGCCACTGCGCTTCCTCGGACTCTGAAAGTTATCTGGAAACTGGTGTATTCCTGAGAATTCATCATACGTGGATACGCCTTTCGAATTTAGCGGCTATAATTCGTAGATTGAAGCATGTCCCGCTAAGTATTTATATTAAATGTTAATTAGTGTTAATATGGTAAATTATTTTACTAATTTAGATTTCTCGTAGAAATGATGGGCCGTCTCTTCGTTTAATGTTGCTGAATGGTTATAATTTTCTTCTCTGCCACATCCAATATTTAGAAATGTGGTGCAGATAGATTTGTGTTTGCTAATGACAAAAAAATAAACACTACGCTGAAAATATTGCCCTTTTTTGATCGAAGAGTTCTGTTTTACCGTGGTATGGATGATATCATTATATAGTGCCTAATTTCCGGCTCTTTGTTTACCCCTAACATACAAGCGCATTAAACTTTAGTCGAAACGGGACCACGTCGATACCGAACAGAGAGTTAGGCGAATTCGTCATGCACAGTCAGGCGTAGGGTGCGCCCTATAAATTCGCCGAGAACGCTAGAACTGTATTCGTCTCCGGGCGCCCTGTTCATCTGTTCTCCTGTATTAGGCGCCCCTTACGTACTGACAGCTCCGGTAGCCAATGATGTGCCACTGTTGCTAGGAGCCCACAACACCCACATCTAAATAGAGTGGCATTTCCACCATAAGGAATACAAGCCACGGTCCTTGGGGAGATTAACCTAAGTCCGGCTGAAAGCTCATTCGGAAAGGGATCGCGTTTCCGCTTCTCTCCAATGACGGATTTTGGAGACGGGCCACGTATTCTAGAGGTGTCTCCTTGGACAAGATAGAGCAAAATGCGGTTGTTTAAGTTATTCGCCAGCGTTGCCGGTGATACAGTAACGCTTCCCTTAAGGAATCCCCATTCTGAACGGCGAGGCAGAGTTGTTGTTGCACTACTTACCAGAGCGTAAAACCACAGCATGCCGGCTTCCCGGCAGCAATAGAGAAGGTGAAACCGCTGCCGCTTCCATGTTGCGACGCGACTTTAGCCAGTCATGCATGGCTTAGCTGAACGTAGCCATTATTGCCTCCACTAAAGTTTGGCAACGAGCTTCAGAAGCGTAAAGCGCGCCTTTACAATTTTGCTCTCTGCGATCCCTGTGCGCTGATTTTTGGCGTCCGTGCGAATTGCGGATTGCTCGTTCTTTTGACGCGTGCGGAGAGGCAGCGTAGTGAGACGTGGACGCATGGCGCGAATTCCGCTACGCCACGCCATGGCTGCTCCTGTCATGCGCTCGCACGTGTGTTTCTGTCAATGGCTGCACGCACATTTTCCAATCACGGACACGTACGCTTGGATTGGACGTTAGGCCGCATCTTTCGTAAACGCTATTTGTTGTCGTCCCGGTAACACACAAATAGCCTTGGCGTTACAACGAATGACTCGTGTTTACTTGGCCTGGTTTGTTTACTTGCGCCTCGCACCGGTGTCGCCGAGTTGCATGCGCAGTGGGGCGCCGAATATTTCGGACCCCTACGTCGCACCACTGACTTTCACCCCTAATTTTGAGCTCGGCCCGCAAAAGTACTTTTTGGGGTGATCGGATAAAAAAAAAGAAAGATTGTGAATTCGAATGGGATGCCCCAAGCTATTAAAGACTGATCAAACACCGTGAACCATAATGAATGTTTTTTTTTTTATAAACAGAACAGCGCTAACACATGCGACCCCAAAGGAACAAGGACGAGACACAAGCGCTGAATGTCAACAAAATTTTATTGACGGAAGGCGGGCACCTTATATAAGGCGAAAGGCACTTCACCTCTGCCTTTCCCCTTATATAAGGTGTTAGTCTTCCGTCAATAAAATATAGTTGGCAGTCAGCGCTTGTGTCTCGTCCTTGTTTCTTTAGGGTCGCCTGTGTTAGCGCTGTTTTATTTATCAAATGAAGTATGCACGCACAATCTTAGAAAGAAGATTTATGGACATAATGTAGGCGTCTAGCGAGTGAGCGACAGACACACTTTTCGGAAGCGCGACCTGTTCTTCGCCATTTACACATCATGACATTAATTTTATTTGACTTTCTTTAAATTATCTGGTGTCTAGCCTCACAGACATGATGCTTCATTTTTTTACGGCTCCTTGGGTTCAAGTTTTTAACTTGCATCTGTACTTTTTCTCCGCTGTTTTACGTGCATTTGCCTAATTGTTTTCGAGTGCCCAGAACGCATTTCTTTTTTTCGCATGCGACAAGGAGCTACCTGCGCCAACAACCTACGCAGTCATGTCAACACGTCGAGTAACCTCAGGAAGTGCTGTAAAACGAAATTTAGGGGTGATTTAAAACGACGTCTCTCGCGGCGTTCAGCTTACATTGCAGTTCGATCGGCGCAGACCCGAACATCCTCGAAGGTGACAAGGGTATGGAAGACTCTGTTTTGCTTCCTTCTCGGTACGTCACTTTTGTGAAAGCTAGAAAAATTTCCTGGAAAAAGTAGGTGAAATTTCGAGAAACCTGCAATGAAACAATCCCACCCCTGTGTCGACCAGCAAGCGCCAATAAAGCAGACATGTGCACAAGTGCCATAGACGACGGAGGGTGGCAAAGTGGGGTCCCGCAATGAAGGTCAGGTTTCGCAACGTGAGAAAGGGGGTCTCTGAAGGCGCCATGAGAAGAAGGGAGAAAGGACATGCTGTTGAGAAGGAGGAGGGTGAGGAGGCACGTTCGAAGAGGCGACGTGTTTGTGCCCTTGAGCGACATGCTCACCGGACGGCGGGCGACGGCCATCGGTGCAGAGAAGGTGCACGTAAGTATCACGTGCGCTGCCACGCCTTTGGCTTTCTGGAGAAGCGTGCCACCATGCACTCCCCCCCCCTCCACATACACACACACACACTCCCCGAGCTTTTCTTCCGGACTGTGTTGCGCAATGACGCGGTTTGCTGCCACCTGTCACGGCTTCAGGCTAAGAACACAAATGAGTAGAGAAGCTGTCAAAACTAGCGCGTTACTGGCACGAGTTATTCGTACGGGAAGTTTACATTTTTGTTTCACAACAAACCCCATGGCTTCACGAAAGCTTGTACCACCGCGCACATTGATTACACCCGAGTCATCACTGTGCCTTGTCGCTTCCAACGTCCTCCTTGTTTCTAGCTTTCTTCAAGAGCCCGGTTGTGAATTGTTTACCCGGATATATTATTTTATTTCTACAAACTGAAAACACGCTGCTAACTGCAACATTGGGGAAGGACGTTCCATGGAACACAACAAGCAAATTCAAGGGACCAAATCAATTTGTATGAATAAAGAAGCTTAACAGGCAGGGCTGCTGACATAGTTAAACGAAATGTAATTTGAGCATTCCGGCGATGTAGTGATCATTGAACTTGACCTGCTATTAATAAATTTCTCTGTCATAAGGTTTTCTTGTAACAGTTTGGTTATAAGTCCGGCAGAAATCGCAAGACAGTTACGGTGACTATTAGCTCAAGAACTGAAATCTATCATCGTGACCCCTGTCGCATGGGTAGTTATATCAGTTTGCTTTGACATCTTTTCGCGCATGGTGAAGTGTCTTCCAAAATCAGCTCCAAAGAGGCGTTTTCATGTGCACTGACTTTGTTCTAGATTGTCTCGTAGGAGCGCGCTTGCCAAATTCATCGAGGTAGCTATTTAAAACACAAAGCCAGGCTATTCCTACCGCGTATATGGTAACAATCCTCTGAGTTACATAAGGAACCCATCTGGTTAAAACATGGCACATTTTAGAGAAAAGTTATGTATTATCACCTGCTCAAAGTGTAAATTTGATTGGGGGTAATGCAAGAAATGGCAAAAATTGTAAATTACATAATATATAAGCGGAATCTTGTTATTCCGCAGCTGATACCCAAGGGTAGATGTCAAAATTTTTTTAACTATGTGTGTTGATTATCTAAAGCAGAAAAAAGTATCATTTTCTTTACAAGTTGTCTTCAATTGTTGCATAATTGAAATGATATTTCGTAAAACTAAGGCGTATTCCAGGCTCATTGCAGATACGACCTGAAGGCACAATCAATTCCACATATATATTTAAAAAAACGTTATAGAACGTACTTGCTGCGATTGGTATACGTTTCACGTGATTTTAATGAAAGGCGAAGCCCTCGATTCCCCTTATTATTGACGCCTTAAGCCCTCTTAGAGCAACGAAACAGTTCGAATAATCCCCGGAGTTCTAAAATTTCGCGCAACCCATTTCGATGCCTGATATTTGAATAAGCCGTACGGAAAGCTGTGGCGCACGCGCTATGGAACATGGTCCCTTTTGTCGTGATCGACGTCACTAAAAGATGGTGCGTGAAATTACGTAGCCGCTTTGCTGTGACGTCGTGCGGTCTATTTCTGCGCCATTGCGTGTGTGCGATACAGTACTTTCCTATTAAAGACCAGGGGACGCGGCTCTGCTAGCTAAGCAAACTAATAATGCTAGTATTGCATAAGCCTCGTTCTCCGCATGTGACGCCCCCGCATAGCTTGGGGTAAACAATGCAGCTTCGATTACGGCTCTACGTCGGTAGAGGTGCAACGTGAGGTTATACGATTCATATTTACCGATGGGGCTTGGGAAGGCCACACGCATTTAAGTAGTGAGACTGGGACCTGCGCATGCTATATTTGGACAATGTAACCCTCCAACGTTTTAGTGATCGTTTATACTACTGTGTCCCATCTCAAAACTCTGTAGTTACCAGATTACCTTTTTCCCAATCAGGGACACGCAATCTAGGAACGCCTGTGAGAATCGAATGGTACCTAAACATAGTGACCTGATTTATGACTGAAGTGCGTAGTGTACTGATGATACCAAAAATATAAACCGCTAACCTTTCATGCAAATAACGCGTTGCGAGTGTGTATGTTTATTTTGAAACTTACTCCTGCTTTCCGGAAATTCCTGCTCTTCGCCCATTAGGCCCTTAAGGTGTTTTTCAGAATATCTGTATTTGCACAAATTGGGGATAACAGGGGGGAGATGTCAAAATAAATTTCCCCTAAAGTTAGCTTGTTCAATTTGTACTTGCAATGCCCACTTTAGTGATGCAGGATACAGAATATCGTGTCATTGCGGCTATGATACTCAATTTTGGCAAAATATTGTTCATTATTTTACAGAATGCGAGGGTTGAGCATTTGAACGAAGGCTAAGTGTTCCTGTGATTAACAAATAATATTTTATTTAGTCACCTACAACAGGTGTCGGTCCGAATCACGTCAAAGACCAAGCACAGCAAACAGAAAAAAAAAACATGAGCCATTCAACTCTATGAAGGCGGATGACCAGCGAAGCTGTTTGGCACACGATACAGAGGTGACACAGAATTTTGAACAAAGGTATGAGCACACTGATTGTCTTGATCGGTGGTCATCTTGACGAACGGTATGCAGATGAGTTTATTTATATACATTTACGTGGACGACTGTACATACTATATATGTATATAGTCTCCGCATTACGAAAGGCTTGTGACATTGCCTTTTTTTTGCTTGCTTAGGGAATTATGAACCATTGCTGATGATGATAGTTTTTCTTGACGCAGAACAAAAGTGCATGGAACCCTAGACATAAACTGCTTCGCAGCTAAAAGAGCAATCTAACCGTACGCCCTACTTTTGCAATTATCCAGAAATACTATCGGCGCTTGCGTTTACAACAGTTGCCAAAAGACGATTGCAACCGCGCGCTGCTGAAAGAACAAAAAAGTATTGTTGAAATGTTTCTAAAAACGTTTCTCATTGACGTGTATTGATGTTTGTTACCTACTATTCGCGATTCTGGCTTATTTATGCACCAGCGCTCGTTAACTAGGACTAGCTCGTTAATCATTGCATTGGAAATATTATGACGTTTCTATTTCCTGCGAAAGTTTACTAGAGGCACATTAGCTTTAGCCTAAAGTGCTGTCCCTGCGTCTTGCTAACAGGACTGCAACAACCGAATAAAAGAAACCATACCGTAGTGCAAGTTCTTCATCAATTTTCACAGCGAGGCTTTCAGATATGGGTCGCGCACTTCTTATGCAGTGAAATGTGCTTTGTCTCCCACAAGAGTTCAACATAAGTGACAATTTTGTTCAGGATTTTGTATTTGGGTAGTTCCCATTGCGAGCCCACATAAGTAGGGTAACTAGGCTAAAGCCTCAATCTTGACTATAGGCATGCTTTGACCGCTACCCTCCAATTATCCTTTGACAGCAGTATACGGAAGCTGCCAAATGTCTTACAGACCACGCTCAGGATGTTTTTTATTGGTTTACCAGTAACCACATTTTCTCAAGGGGGTCAACGTTATTATACTTTTGTGTTTTTTTAAGGAATTTGGGACTCCAACTCCTATCTTTTTTCCCAACGACTGCCTAAAGCTTTTAATTCGGGGCTTTTTTGTGCCACAACAATGAAGAGACAATGAAGCACGCCCTAATGGAGGACTCCGGAATAATTTTGCCCACCCGGGGTACCTTAACGTGCACCCAAATCGAAGTACAGGAGTGTTTTGACATATCAGCCCAGCTGAGAGGTTTTCATGGCGGCAGGGCTTACAGCAGTGCTTAATAGCATGTGCTGGCATGGCGGATACAGATTGCTGGTAATTATTGTCAATCTACTAGAAATTAGATCTGTGGTAGTAAACTCTCATTCAAATTGAACTCATCACTAAGGGGGGGGGGGGGGCATCGCACAGTATAGACGTTTACAGCAAGTGAGCATATAGGAAAATAGGCGAACGTACCGTTTTAACGAATGCCAACTTACTTAACTTTAACCTTAACGTTAATGAAACAAGACCACAAAAGAAAAATATGAGGACACCTAAGCACTTCTGAGTTATGCATGCCGAACATTATTATTTAATTGAACGCGGCTGGGTGGTCCTTCGAATTGGGAATTCTTCGCGAACAAGCAAGAGCAATGAAGCGCTTGGTTTAGCACCACCTACGTATCACAAGGCCTCTGCTGCTGTCCATGACGTCAGGCTACCGACCCGAAATTTTCGATGTCAAGCCTGCCGTGATGAATGCAATTGACGTCAAAACCGCTGTTGGCTACTGGTCAGTATTCTCATTAGATTTTATGGCAGTCTGCCAGGTAACATGACCTCATGGATCGGGGTGAAAAGGCCTTGTGCTATCTAGGTGGCGTTGGATTAGCTGTGACAGTAGTGACGTCGCTGCTCTCCGCCGCAGCAGAGCGCGCGCGCAGCAATTTCTCCCTAGCTCCGATATGAGTAGGCCATGCGTCACACGTACTTAGGGGCAGGCAACTTTCGATCAGCAACGCCGCGAGCAGAACCGGGAAAAAGCTCTTCTACGCCGTACCGATGCTGCAGCCCGGGCACAAGAACAGACTTCGTGCAGATGGGGTGAAGACTAACGTAAATTCTAATAAGGGTTTTGTCAGTAGCTTAAAGAATGAGTGATTGCAGATGAAGGCCGACGATATGACACATTTCGGTGTGTCGCCAACACCCTAACGCCATCCCGACAAATGATGTGTCCATATGCTTGCGCGTGTTCCGCAAAGGCATTCTTTCGTTGTGTTTCGGTCCCTCCTTTACGTAACTCTTATGTTGCATCATATGTCTATTTAGATGTCCAGTCCCGCCTATACTCGCAAATTTGAAACATGAACATGGTAGCGTGTAAAGAAGATGAAAGAACTTGCATCGGAGCATAGCACCCTTCACGTTTGCGAGAGCCTTGGTGTGCTGCTCGGCCCGTGCTCATTATGCACGCCGTCTTTTAGACACGACGTTGACTCTTGAAGGCGGTACCCATTTCGCTTGAGGTAATCTTCTATCCTTTTCAGCTCCGCCATTGGGCTGTCCTTCCCAGAACACGTCTTCACTGCGCGAATAACAAGAGACGTCATGACGGAACGTTCGCGAGACGTAGGGTGCACCAAACTAAAATCGACGCATCTACTCGAGTGCATAGGCTTTCTGTACAGAGAAATGAACCAACCACTTGAAGAGAGCTTCACTGGTGTGTCCAGAAACGAAATACAGCCATCGACCTCCACCGTCGACTGTGAAACGGAATGACCGTTTCAAGTTGTTCAGGTGCTATTTAACACTCTGAACATGCTTTGCGTCTGGGACGCAAATGTATTCGATTCGTCCACGTACCACTCTGTACCAGTGAAAGTTTGCCGGTGTTGTGTAACAAATGCCATGCGCAGATTGCAAATGTCTGTACATAGATTCTACCGGAAATTCAAACAGAGATTCGAAGCTGCACAAAAGTGACGTCATGAAGGTTAACACGTCAACAGACACTTTAGCGGAGCAAGTGCAAGCACCTGGACGCACCATTTATTTGGACGGGGCAAACGTGTTCGCGAAAAACCGAATTGCGTCATCACTGCTTCGTCTAGAATCACTCATCGTTAAAACTGCTGACAACCCCCTTAACACAATGAATGACATTCTTTGCCCCATCTAAACCCGCTGTGGCTGCTTAGTGGCTATGGCGTTGGGCTGCTAAGCACCTGGTTGCGGGATCAAATCCCGGCCACGGCGGCCGCATTTAGATGGAGGCGAAATGCAAAGCCACCCGTGTACTTAGATCTAGGCACACATACAGAACCCCAGGTGGTCCAAATTTCCGGAGTCCCCCACTACAGCGTGCCTCATTATCAGAAATCCAGTGAACACAGGGGGAAGGCGGGAGATGGAAATTCAAGACGGTGAGCAAGACGAGACCAAGGTGACAGCAGGAGCCAACGATTCGACAAGTGGACTTGCATTCTTGAAGGCGACATATATGCTTTCCTCGCTGCTTTCACGTTGTTCGCGTTTCACTCATCGACTCATAATCAGAAAGTAGTTTTGGCACATAAAACCCCATAAATTTTCCCCCATCTATGCAAAGTTACTTCATCCCATGAACGCGAGTACATGAACTGTTAGATCAATGGCGTTTTCATTTACGTTTCATGAGCAGGGTTTCGGTGGGAGTGCCTAAACGTCAGTTTCGTCGTTTGTTAGTCAGCGACTATATTTATAATTGCTGTACTATTTACCGATATGGCCTGCTTAAAGACAGCTATACACCGTTTCATAATCACCAATCAATGCTGCGGAATCCACCTAAGAACGCGCTCATACGCGTCTTACACCGCTTGTTTCGCGGAATGGTTATTTTTTGTTTCATCGGCAACGTATTATACGACATAACAAATTGGTATACTTCAACTCCATCTTGTGGACGTAAAGTTAAAGAACAATGTGTTCTTTTGGGCGGCTTTGTGTTTCAAGTGTGCGGCGTACTACGTTTTGTGTCGCAAGCGCCGACATTCATAAAAGTGCCGCTGCGCGCGTTCGACAATAAATAGGCCAAATAGCTCCGTGCCACAAATACTTAGTATTTCGCTATATAGAAGTGTCACACTTCAAGTTAAGTCTAATTATGTTGGCGCATACCCATATCTTCTGTCCATACGTGAAGCACAATTTTTTTTTGGTCCAAGGACTTCGAGCCGCCACCTGAGGCCACCACAACAAAACTGCCGGACCATTCATTATTAATGTTTCTTCTCTCGCTCTCTCTTTGGGGGCGAATGCGTGCTGTGAAAGATGCCTCACTAGGTTTCGTAACGCATCCTGGTATGTATGAAACGGAGCATACCACCGCATTAAACAAAGGGGGTGCACACATGCGTCAACCTAGGGTTGCACCACCGCGAGGATATACTTGTTATGGAGCAGGTACAAAAGATTTGCGCTATTAAAGAGAGAACGGCTGAAAACAGTGCCATAGCTGACGAATGCAAAGTTTCTTTTCCTATGTATTCACATACCGGTTGCACTGGCATTCTGATTACACATAGATCCCCACTTGTGCCAAACAAAGCGCCGCTTCTCATGCGCCGATTCCCAGACAAGTCTGAGCTATTGAAACGTTTCTGTATTCTTTCGCGTACCTCGCTACGTTTCCCGAAATACTTGCAAACATTATAACAAGCACTTTCTCTCCGCCTTGCTCGACCATTCGGGGTCCGGCCTCTTTCGAAATAGATTATTCTGAAACATGGCCGTGACCCGTAGTTGTAATCAAAGGCTGCATGAGTGATAATGGACATTCTTCACTAGACCGGCCTCTTTGAAAGCTTATACAACTTGATCTTATTTCCTTTTTCTATTCGCTCCTCCTTGCACGCATCTTTCTAACCTCTTTACGACGAAGCCTCTGCAGGGCACCAAGCAGGTAGACTCGCCGTGGTGGCATGGTGGCTTTCGTGTTGTGCTGCCAAGCCCGAGAGCGCGGGACCAAATACTGGTGGCGGCGGCCGCAGTTAAATCTCAGCTAAAAGGGGAAACAGACGTGTTCCCGGCATAGGCTGCCCAGTGAAGAACCCTAAGTAATCAAAATCATTCCTGAGTTCCCCACTACGGCGTGGTTCTAAATAATATCGTGGCTTTGACACGCGAAAATGCAGCATTCCTTTTTAAGGGCAGAAGCCTTACACGGTTGAAGGGATGAAAATTTAACCACCTGGTGTAACGCCTTCCAGCCTTATGACACCTAAATTCATTGGCACAAAAATAGATAATGGCACCCACAACCAGTGGATGAAGTAAAACCAACGACTTTTGGTCTTAATTAAAGCGAAGTAAATGACGAAACGGATAGTTAAGATAGAGTTAATTAAGACGCTCGAACCGACGGCCTTGGCGGGAGCCGTACTGGAGACCTATGGCTTGAACTGAAGCAAAGTTAATGAAGTCAATCAAGCCCGCGACCTTTGGTGGGAGTAGAACTCTCAGCTTTCCGTGGGACCAAAATGCAGTGGCTCTTAAATTGATGGTTCCACCATTAATGGTCGGACCCACGACAATATGTGGGAGTTGAAACCGCGACCTTTGGTGCTAATTAAGGCGAAGCTAATGAAGACGCAGTGAATGAAGATAGATGGTAATCAAGGAAGTGTAACCCACGGCCTTTAGTGGGAGAAAGCAAGCAGCAGGATTTACCAACGCATTCGAATGAGAATGTTAAGTAATTTATTGCATGTCTCGGGAGAGTGCTGGTTTCTGCATTCATCTTTTTGAGCGTACGCTAAAGTGAATGTCAACTTTTTTGCGACCCGGTGGTTAACCGGTGGTTAATATCGGGCTAATCATTTTGGCGGTCCTCATTCACCTTTTACTCTGTATTTCCCATTAATTCCACATTATTTCCAATGACAAACGCGGAAAAGAGATGGCAATATTGCAGAGTGCATAAAACGAGCAAACGCGAAAGCTCGTTCAAAGGTGCGTTGTCACAAAGTGTGCATGGAATATACTCAACGTGTTTCATCAATCGTATGCGTACTTGCCTTTTCAGAAAACAGGAGTATACGTTGTGCACCAGTATGCATTCGAAGATCGGCAATACGAAACCATAGTTTAGAGTACATATGCAATGTAATGCAAATGACAGTGACAGGAAATGAAGCGCCCACTTAGTGACAATTAAGCCTAATTCGAAGGCTAAGAAGATTCAGTGGCGCTCGGTATTGGACCCCAGAATCACACAGTTAAGTGATCAGCATGCAGGAGAGGAAAGGTACAATTGTGCTTCGTGATGAAGAGCGAAATAAAGAGGAAAAAACAAAAAGAAATAGCTGCACCAGAGCGAATGATGTGACGAGGTTCGCAATGCGAGCAAATGAGGGCATTCTGTATAATGAAGCCTGCTGAAAAGGACACCGCACCACCGGAACGCTTTACCTTCCTCTGAGCAGTGGGCTGCAACGTGAGCTGAAGAGCAGTCCTCCACTTCCGCGTCGATTACTCGGAACAGCCACGTGGGACAACATGTGTTTCTTTCGGAAACTGATCCTGCAGTGTTCTCCATTGTTCCTTAATCGAAAACGTGTTGTGTTTCTTTTTCATCGCTATAACGTCGAGCGCCTCATTTATTAGATTGCGGTAAAGGTGTCTTCCGAGACAATTTTACGGGAAAGAGTTGTCGGGACATCGCCAGGTTATGGGAAAACAAATGCAACGACAGTAATCTTTCCTTGATCATGCGCTTTAACCAGCAACATCGTTTGTGCCGATCACTATTATTATCGTGCAATACGGACGATCCCGTGTAAGATGGTACCTCGAAGGACACCTAAATAAGTATGGCAGTATAAAGAATCGCCGAAAAGAAAAAGCATGTGGAAATCGCATACTGTAAGAAACGGTGTAGGTTGAACGTTCTTGTGCATTTTTTTTTGTACTGTTTGCATTGGTTGACGATAATTGGCAATGATGTTGACAGCAGAGGTTTGTGTTATTATTCAGCGTTTGGTGCGCTACGGGAGCAATCAGGTGCCACTGACAGTACTTGGCATTCCTTCGTATCATTGCCTCACACGGAGCACCGTATCGTGGCAGATGTGCTAGCACTTCTTTAAATTCTGGGGCTTCACCCGCTACAGCCACCCTCTGATTATCTGATGCTCGATAGTGGGAGACTCCGCATCTGTTCTGACCACGTGGTCTTCCATTAACGGGCTCCTACATCTTAGTAAACGATAGCTTTTGCTTTTCTCCCTCAACGCAATGTGGCTGCCACGGTCGGCATTGAACCGGTGACCTCGATCTTTGCAGGGCAGTACCGAATCTATGAATCACCAGGGCTGGTATACAAGTGCTGAGTCACCGGACAGCCACATGCGTGGCGTCCTTCGCACTCCGCGGTGCTTTATTGGGGCTTTACATCTGCTTTCGGTGAGGACAAACTTGCATGGTGCTTGATTTTCGGAGAGAGAGAAGAAACTTTATTAATGAATGGTCCGGCAGTTTCGTTGTGGTGGCCTCAGGTGGCGGCTCGAAGTCCTTGGACTCGGGCGGCATCTTTGTCTTGCCGGACAGCCCAGAGCTGGTCTGCCAACTCTGAAATTTTGAGAGTCGCCTCAATAGGAGGAACGTACCAAACGTTGCCTTAATTTTACATTTACCCAGTTCATCGGCAACTGTTACCATGTCTTCTAGTAAGTTTTCCTTATTGAAAAGGCTCCAAGTAAGGCATCATACCTTTCGACGTCGCCCTTCACGTGTCTCGCACTCCTCCCATCTATACGAGCATTATACGAGCAGCCACAAGCCAAGAGTGGCAAGTCTGTTCACTTGTTCCGTAACAGCGTCATCTGCCTTACTCTGCCGCCTGTCTTCACCCAATCTCCACCATTACATATACCTCCACTCTGGCCAGTTGTACTCTAGTAGAAAGGTAAGTGCTGCAGCAGCTGCCATGCTTTTGCGGGGTGCTCAGGTACAGCTAAGTAGATTTTTCCAGAGGGCATTGTGACGACGTCCAGGGAGGTCTCCTGGGTGAGGCCTAACAGGCCCCATAGGAGGCATGCTGTCTGACATTGCTTTTCTCCACTCCCGCGCTCCTGCCATGTAGGTATACGCTCGCTCTGAGGACAGTAGCAGCAGCAGTGTTTATGTCGAAGTTAGAGGCAGATAATGCTCCTCTTTAATAACAAGATTAGTGTCACGAAGATTTGTTCCGCTTAGCGGCCAAATAGAGAAACGGCTATTGAACAACATGTACATTTAACACGAAAGTTAATACTTCTAAAGAGACACATTTATACCACCCGTTGAAGTGGCGCTCCAACTACCACCCGTCGCAGTGGGCTTGGAATTCCGCTGCTAAGAACAACGTCGAGGCTTCGATTCCCGGCCGCGCTGGCCGCACATAGAGGCATACAGAGCGCAACAAAGCTAGTGGACTTGGTTTTAGATGCATGGTAAAGAACCCCCGGTAGTTTAAAATGATTGCGAAATTCTCCACTACGGCGTCAGTCAGAGCGTCAGTGTTGATTTGTAGACGTTGAATCACGCTAATAACTCAATCAACATATTTGTACTGATCACAATTTCAGTATAGTATGCTCCTTCAGCTACAATATATTCACGAGAGAATTGTTCCGAGTGCTATTCGGCAGGTAGGCCTGTAAAATGCAACGCGTCAAAGGCACCACCGTCGTAGTAACACCGTCGTCCTGATGCCGTTGTCGGTGCCTTCATGGTCATCACCATTGTCGTTGACGTCATCGTCAGGGATGTAGCCATGCAGTTGTCTTCATGCTGACGTCATGGTCGGCGTACCTGCGATGCCTGGTTGGCGTAACTGTGTTGTCGCCATGTTTTGCTACCGTCGGTGTGCCTTCGCCTGCCCGTTGTGATCAATTGCACGTTCGCATTAAAAATACAGTTGCTCGTCTAATAGGGACACTTGCGTCATCATGACTGCCAACGAGGAAGGACCACCAGCGACCTGCCAAATTTATGCGCAATACTTTGTGTCTTGACAGTGCATGAGTTCTGCATAATTTGTTTGCTTCTGTCTGCCCGATACGGTCACCGCCATCGAAAACGAGGCATCGAACCTCGCTGGTAGGAGAATCGCGTGATGCGCGCTAAGCCACCTTGGCGCGTGCAGCACAAAATTAAACCGAGTGGTATGCCATGATATGATGTGCAGTAGTTCCGTCTTTTTACAGTACGGAACCTAATTTGTGAAACGGGTAAACAATTTTACCAGCAATTATGAAACAATCATGACAGCGGCTACTGCCCAGGATCGATTAATTGTGTGCAGTCAGGTTGTAGAAAAAAGAAAAACTTGGTGTGGCGTATTATTGCTGCAATGCCCAAGTAATGATATTTGCAACGAAGAGATTGATCATTGAAAGGGTGATTTAGACGTAGAAAATGTAACGCAATATTCATGGTAACTTTCCTGATGTCCTGGAACATGTGTTCAATTGCAGATACGTCAGCACACTAATCATTTGAACATTTTAGAAAATATGTATCGATGGCGAATGTAAAGGAATTGTTCTAATTTCTCTCAACGTGAAATGGTATTACTGTATCGCGATGTTAAAGTAAAAATGCAAGAAATGCAAGGAACTCATGATTTAGTTTGATATGCCATTCGATGTAGAAATTGCAAGAACCTTTTGTTGGGCGAATCATTTCTACAGAAATAAGTGTGCTGTAACGTTTCGAAAATATAGTCTAATAGTGGTGTAGCGAAACGATAGTGAAGTACTTGACATATACTGCGTGAAAATTTTTTGGTGTTCTTATACTTTTATTTCGTTTCGTAGGAGGCGCACACACCCTTGTATAATGCCGATAAAGATTCTGAAGAAGCGCATCGAAAATTTCCATTTGACACAAAAGTATGCAACACATCCAAAAATTACTTCTCATACGTGAATCGCATATATTTCGTAAGTTTTCCGCGCTGCTCTCGTCAGCCTATGTATTGTGCGAAAAAGCTAGCGACTTCTTTGCTTTATTTCTTGTTCGTATGCCATATGAATCACCTACTTAGGACAAATAGCTTAGTTGCTTCCGCTTGAGCAAAAGCTCTGTCACGATGTGCGCTATGTTCATTCTCCTCCAAAACATGCATTGCTTCAGACGGTTCTTGGAAAACATTTCGATCACCCAGGGCGTTTACGATGAAAGGCCGTCAGAGTCGACATATCGCAGTGGCAAGAGGAAAACATCATTGTCGTCCTTCGCACAGCCTGCGTGTGCAGCATCTCTACGTAACGCATCGCATTTATATATTTACACTCGACGGGACGTTTCCGAGGAGTGACGTGTTTTTCCTTTGTTGACAACGGAAACTTCTACATCATAAAGAAGATCCCTATTGCCAATCAAACAACATTTAGCTTTACGAATTTCAGGAAAGACCAATGTATCAAAAATTACGCAAGAAGAGCCTTCATTGTTCTTTCTTGTTGTTCTGCTTCTTGGATGCTCTTGAACGCCTCTTTGAAAGAAGCTGACGTACATGTCTTGGGGTGCCACGTCAAACAGCTAGTTGGTTAGTATAGATATACATAATAAAAACATACAGGGTGTCTTTTTAGACACATTTTTTATAAAGAAATGTAATCAGCTCCGCGAGCATAGAGTTTTTGAAGACGAGTTCCCACACAAAGTCGACCCACTTTGCCGCTAATGACTTGGCGTACAGAAGACCAGCCTAGAAAAATTTATTAAACCACTTTTTTATTTACTGCCTTGGGGGCAGTCGCTTAAGTGACAAATATGGAGGTAGTGTCATTCTATATGCACGCACACTTTAAAAAAGATATCTTGAAATCCTCTTGAAAGTCAAAACATGCATCATCGATCTCCAACGCTCAAACAGTGCAATAGTGAGCTCGAGCGCGTCCCGCTGAGCGTCTGAAGGCAACGCCCCGTAAAGAAGTGTGAGGTGAAGTGTGAATGATTGCATGTCGCAGAGGCAAAAATAGCGATCAGCAAAGTGTCACCGTTAGCTGTTGCCTGGCAAGCGAAATACCGATCACCCGAGTCTTCGGACAATAACTCATCGACGTACTGCACATACACGTGCGGACATAAAGCACCGCAAACGCATTGTACCAGATAACCAGTTTTTTAGCAGCACAACTTGAGCATCCTGATTGGATGTTTTGCATTCCTGAGGCCTCAGGGCAAAAAGCGCTGGGCCATCTCTCGTAAAATAAGTAAATAGTGGTGAACAATTATTTCGGGCAGAGTATTATTTACTTTGCTTTTCTTGATCGCATTCGAGCTCACGCTGATGTATTTTTTTTTTTGTAAATTCAGAGTTCGATCAGCGCGTTCTACATACCTACTACGTTGGTGAAGAGAATGTTCAGCTCATCGGGAGTCCCAGCTTCAGCGCCGGCAGAACGTTACGCTCTAATGCACGCCTTCCTCTTCGTATACTCTCGGAAACACCCATTAAAATGTGTTAATCCAAGTGATACTAAAGTGCCACTATTAGGCGCAAAGTGCATAAATAGGTAATGTTAATTATAGTTTCCTATGTGAAGAGCGCAAGGTATACACAGAGGCAACTGAAATTCCCGAGAAACTTTTTTTCGATGTATTTGTAGCTATGTTTACATATTGGGCAATTATCTTGCGCAGTGTGGCATGCTTGGTGCACATTGAAAATAAAACATTTGTATCCCTCATTCACAGTGCGGTGCACGCCAGAGCTTGAGCAAAATGTTTTATTGAAGCATAGATAGGTGTCAGCAGTGAAAATCAAGGAAAAAATCTATTTTATGATAGATTAGATACAAAATGCGATCTATTATTACTCTGTAAGCCGTTCATTTTGTACGCAGGCCGTGTCAAGGCATATGTACACAATGATTTTACACAACACCGAAATAAGTGAGTGATGAATGAAACGCTCTGGGAGCAGGACAGCGGTCAGTGAAAATGAAAGAAGTATTGGTACAGTAAAAAGAATAAAAAAGTGCGCAGTTAGCTAAGTGGAATACTTATTCAATAGGACAAGAATAGTGCAAAATTAATTGAGCGATGCATTTTCTGCAGGAACTATTAGACGCCCATACTGCAGTGCTTCAATGGTGCTTTGTCAGATTAAATGTATTTAGTTCATAATGACTCAGTACTTGCGCCATTTGTGTTTGTTCGGAAACAATCTGCGCTTACTTGTACTCTGCTTGAGCAATACATGTGCTCGAATAAATCCTTATGTACATTTTATTGTACTATTTTTACAATCTATTTCGTGTTTCTTTTGTTTGCATGTTAGAGCAAGCGAAAATTTCATATGTACTCTGACTAAGCGAGAAGCAATCGTCAGATTCGAGCGTGACTTCAGCCACTTCACGTACGAGGCGGCCATGCACAGATGGAAGGTAGCGGAGAAAGACAAAATAAATTTGCAACTGAGGAAGCTAGTCAAACTAGCACTGGGAGTCCCCAAGAACACCGACACAGCTCCTGCCGCAGCTGGGGGTACACAATACAGTTGAGGAAATCGCCGAAGCTCAGGAACGGACTCAATTGACAAGATTCTTTGGAACCAAAATGGGTAAAGAAGCTCTAGCCAAACTAGGCCGTGACACCACAGCAGTCGAGAATCTATACCAAAGCGTTCCGACAGACACGCGAAACTCCATCACAGTTTGCCCACTCCCGCGGAACATAAATCCCACGCACCACCAACCCAGAAGGCTGGCACGCGGATCATTCATCCTGCGAGAAATACGTGATAAGATCCTAGCCTGTTTCGTAGACGTGCCACAGTACCCGTCCAAGAAGCCTTCGTTGCCACCAGGGTAAATAAGCAAGATCAAGTCACAAACGATTACACAGTCAAGTCCCACAAGTCCGAGATAGCGGAACAGATAGCCATCACACTTGCGCTCACCGATCCCACCACAACCCACGCCTACAGTGATTCGCGCTCGGCTATCAAAGCCTTTGAGAAAGAGCCGTTGCAAGACAAGCAGTAAAAATAGTCAATGCATCCGCACCGCTGCAGCATCGCACCATCTGCTAATTCCCGGCACAACTCGGAGAGATCGAGGACGCCCCTCACAATCTCAATGAGATGGCTCACAGGAGCGCGCGAGACCTAACCCTCTGTGACAAAACCTATTCTGGTCTTGATCATCCCAGTGCGAATCGGGACCCTCCCTCCACATACAGCAAGATGACAAAGCACTTTTATCTAGACCGCAGAATATGCAGCACACCTCACAATAAGCTCACCAGGCCCCAAGCCCTCATGTTCATCATCATCATCAACATCATCAGCCTGGTTACGCCCACTACAGGGCAAGGCCTCTCCCATACTTCTCCAACTACACCGCTCATGTACTAATTGTGGCCATGTTGTCCCTGCAAACTTCTTAATCTCATCCGCCCACCGAACTTTCTGCCGCCCCCTGCTACGCTTCCCTTCTCTTGGAATGCAGTTCGTAACCCTTAATGCGATCAGTTATCTTCCCTTCTCATAACATGCCCTGCCCATGCTCATTTCTTTTCCTTGATTTCAACTAAGATGTCATTAACTCGCGTTTGTTCCCTCACCCAATCTGCTCTTTTCTTATCCCTTAACGTTACACCAATAATTCTTGTTTCCATAGCTCATTGCGTCGACCTCAATTTAAGTAGAACCCTTTTCGTAAGCCTCCAGGTTTCTGCCCCTACGTGAGTACTGGTAAGACGCAGCTGTTATACACTTTCTTCTTGAGGGATTTCGGCAAGCTGTTGTTCATTATCTGAGAATGCCTGCCAAACGCACCCCAGCCCATTCTTATTCTTCTGATTATTTCATTCTCATGATCGTGATCTGCGGTCACTACCCGTCCTAAGTAGATTTATTCCTTTACCACTTCCGGTGCCTCGCTACCTATCGTAAACTGCTGTTTTCTTCCGAGACTGTTAAACATTACTTTAGTTTTCTGCAGATTAATTTTTAGGCCCACCCTTCTGGTTTGGTTCTCCAGGTTAATGAGCATGCATTGCAATTGGTCTCCTGGGTTTCTAAGCAAGGCAATATCATCAGCGAATCGCAAGTTACTAAGGTATTTTCCATTAACTTTTATCCCCAATTCCTCCCACTCCAGGTCTCTGAATACCTCCTGTTAACATGCTGTGAATAGCATTGGAGAGATCGTATCTCCCTGCCTGACGCCTTTCTTTTATGAAGATTTTGCTGCTTTCTTTAAGGAGGACTACGGTGGCTGTGGAGCCAGTATAGATATCTTTCAGTATTTTTACATACGGCTCGTCTACACCCTGATTCCGTAATGCCTCCATGACTGCTGAGGTTTCGACTGAATCAAACGCTTTCTCGTAATCAATGAAAGCTATATATAAAGGTTGGTTATATTCTGAACATTTCTTTGTCACCTGATTGATAGTGTGAGTATGGTGTATTGTTGAGTAGACTTTACGAGATCCTGCCTGGTTCTTTGGTTGACAGAAGTCTATAGTGTTCCTGATTGTATTTGCGATTACCTGAGTAAATAATTTGTAGCAATGGACAGTAAGCTGATCGGTCTATAATTTTTCGAGTCTTTGACGTCCCGTTTCTTATGAATTAGGAATATGATTGCGTTCTTCCAAGATTCCGGTACGTTCGAGGTCATGAGGCATTGCGTATACAGGGTGGCCCGTTTTTCTACAACAATCTGCGCACCATCCTTCAACAAATATGCCGTTAGCTGATCTTCCCCAGCTCCTTTCCCCCTTTGCACAGCTCCCAAGGCTTTCTTCACTTCTTCCGGCGTTACTTGTGGGATTTCAAATTCCTCTAGACTATGCTTTCTTTCATTATCGGCGTGGGTGCCACTGGTACTCTTTAAATTTCTATAGAACTCCTCAGCCACTTGAACTATCTTATCCTCACGTTCAGAACATTACAAACCAACAAGTACCCCACGTAGAACAGACTATATCAGTACATGCCTGAGCTATACACTTCATATTCCGAAAATTTCCATAGCAAACTAGACGTATATCACTTGCTCTGGCCGTGTCGTCGGACCCACGCAAAGAAGAATCAATACTTTGCCAGGCTACAAGGAGCATTACGCAGCACGGATTTGTCGGAGCAGCTCTGGGCCGTCGAGCGAGCCCATGATGTGGCAAGGTAGTTACAACTCCCGGTACTTACGTTGGAGTAGCCCTCCATATGGGGCCTTGTGCCCACCCCGTAGCTCGCAGGACGTTCAGTAAAGTTATTCCATCCATCCATCATGTCTTCTAATAACGCACACACACAGTGACACACACGCGCGCACCCGCACACACTAACGTGGGCACATTGCCAAAAGAAGGCAAACGTTTAAAATAAATTGTGAAAAGAACAATGAAGATATGTGCCGTTATTCCAATGTAGATTTCCTACCTTTCATCACGACATGCGTGTTAGCACTTCGTATACCTCACTACAAACACGGACATCTTGTAAATATAGAATGCACCGCTAGTAAGTGCGCAGTTACTTAGGATACATCATTTTCAGGTGACTGTATTAGTTAAACCTGCACTATACTCAGACGCCTTATCACGCTGATTGTGGCCACACAAGGCAAAGGTATCACACAAATGATGATAAAACAGGTCCACGTTTAGGATTTCAGGAATATATATGTTTTTTGAAGGCATGAAGTCGAAACAAAAGTTGACAGTCACTTTACCATACGCTAAAGATGAATTTATCGTGAGGCTGTGCCCTCAGGGTACATTCATTAGATTACATTTTTATTTGAATGCGTTGTTACTTCCTATAACTTTTCTCCCACCAAAGGTAGTGAGTACGAGTGCCCTAATTAACTCGGGCCTAATTAATTTCGCCCTAATTAACACAAACGGTCGCAGATGAGACTGCCACCTGATGTCATGGGTTCAAGTGCCCTAATTAACTATATCTTGATTAACTGTGCCTTTATTAACTTCGCCTTAACACCACAGGTAGTGGGTCCGACTGTCAACCTTCGCACTGTCAATTGGAATCCAACTTGCAGATATGGCCGGTTCGCCCATATCTCCATGTAGGTTCAACTGCCACAGAAAGTCGTGGGTACGAGCGCCTTAATTAACTCTATCCTAGGTTACTGTGCCTTCCTTAAACAACGCCAAAGGTAGGCGGTTCGACTCTCCGCCTTCGCGATGTCATTTGGAATCCAACTTGCAGATGTTGGTTCATCATGTTCAGCCGTGTATTCGGGTGCCTTAATTCACTTCGCCCTAATAAACACAGAAGGTCAAAGGTGCGACTTTCACCAAAGGTTGTGGGTTCGACTTTGGAAGTTGACAATTTGAATTCGAATCTAACTTGGAGATATGGCCGGTTCGCCCTTATCTACAAGTGGGTTCGACTCCCACAAAAAGTCGCGGGTGCTACTTACCATGCCTTAACTGACACTGCAGGTCGCCTGTTCGACTCGTACTAATGATAGTAGGTTCCACCATCAATGGTGGCACCGTCAATTTTGGACCCTCGAATTTCTGTCCTACCAAATGTCGAGAGTCCGACTCCCACCAAAGGTCGTGGGCTCAAGTGCCTCAATTAACTTTGCGTTAATTAACACGACAGTGGCACCATCAATTTCGGTGAGGTTGAATTTTCATCCCACCAAAGCTCGTGGTACGACTCCCGCTAAATGTCGTGGGCTGGAGTGGCCAAATTAATTTTGCGTTAATTTACACCAAAGGCTGTAGGTTCGAGTCCCACCAAAGGTCAAGGGTGCAGCTCCCTATGAATTTTCGATGCCATAACGCCATGCGGCACAACGCCGGATATCCGATTTTTCTTTACACCAACCGTATTCTTTACACCAACCATTGGACCTAATAGGTAAAATAATGCTGAAGTACTGGAAGTTTCAATATATTTTCTCTGTGTCTCTTATACACAAGGTTTTCGGAGCCCGTATGCTGAGGCTACTTATGATCACGCTACCGCCGAGAGTTGTCGCAAGAATCTTGATATGCCGGTGGCATATCACGTATGTTTGAAAGAGTACAATCTAGAATCTGGACAACGCTAATCATGTCAGAGTTGCAATAAATGTAAATACAGAAATGGGCTCCGTTAGAAAGTAATATGGGGACATCCTGCGCATTAAACAACACAATTTAATGCAACATATATGTCCGGTCACAAGGCAGTCGGAAATGTAAAGAAGTAATAATACTAAAGGCAAAAGTAATGAAGTGTAAATTCAAGCGTAATGTTGGTTTTAAAGGTTCGGCGCCTGATTGTCTAGATAATCGGCAGGTGCCGACTACCTAAGAAGTTCTTGGATGTGTCTTGTTTGGGTTATGACCCGTGCTGTGCATTCAAAGCCTTTAATCTGGCACCATTGGCAACTGGTGATGCGTTCACAACTAGAAGTCTAAACAATGTATGCTAACCCAACAGACACGTTTATTCAAGCATGTATGTTGGGTTAGCATACATTGGGAAGCGAAGCATTAGTGAATCTCATAAATAAATGATTCAGGACTAACAGAGATACATCCAATTTTGTTTACTTTATTCCGAGGCATTGTGTAACCCGACGCAATGTTTATGTTTATCCTCCCACTAAGGTCACAACTATTTTCAAGTTGTGCGAATTATTGTATCGAAATCGCACTTACTGATTCTGAAGAATTCAACAAGAATGGGCACCTAGCTAAAGAGAACAACCCAATGACTAACTAAAAGTTAATCAATTAAATCACAGCTTTCCGTTGATAAATGCGCTGTTTTATTAACGCGTCTGTATGCATGAAAGACACATATGAACCGACATTATTTCTGAAGGTTATATGTTGCGTATGTTTTGCGCCGATTAAAGGTGCGCTTACTTGTACTACCGTGCCTGTCAGCATAAAAGGTTTATATAAGCCTGTTCGCAGGTACTTGTATAGCAGCATGTATAACATTCGTATGTGCATTCACATATTTACGATTCGAGATGCTGACAGATCCAGAAGCCATTCAAGGAGCCAAGTGAAAACGCGGCAGGCAGGCACAGAAATATTCGCTATAAATAAAAAACATGCAGGAAACATCCGAGACTGCTAACTTATGTAATGTCGAAAATATAACGTCTACGGAAAGAAAAGTAGACTCGCAATACGTATGTAGCCGCGAAAAAACCTCCTGTATCGTAGAAAAATGAGCCTTGATTATTCACCTTACAAATCATCGGTTGTCAGATTATCCTGTCTTTCATTCCTCAGAGATTCTATAATAATAATAATAATAATAATAATAATAATAATAATAATAATAATAATAATAATAATAATAATAATAATAATAATAATAATAATAATAATAATAATAATAATAATAAATATTTATTGACACACATCCAAACACAATACAAAGAAACGGGCCTGTCTAAGTCTACGAGGACTTGTGCGACTAGGCCCGGCAGAGTCGGTACAGCGATGTGGTTACATATTTACATAAAAAGTGAAAAGGTAGACATATACATAATAACACGTTTTTTTCTACTTTGAGAAGAATGTTTGGTAGTATTACCCGTTAACAGACAATGACATAAAAGAGAAACACATCAACAACTTAAGTAAAGATCAGGAGTAAATTTCACCGTTTCATCAATAATTTCCTCAACTGTTTTTTCGAAGTTGTCAAGAAGAATTCATCGGCCAAATCGTTAAATATTTTTGGGATATATACACTTCTTCTCGCTTCACTATACTTAGTAGTGGAATAGGGTACCTTAAAACGTTTTTTATTTCTTAACAAACGAGGTGTATCGTATGCCTCTATGAATTCATCGCTCCAATTATGCCGCATAATAACAGTTCTGGTAAATAAACCCTCCAATGTGCAAAATCCTAATTCCTCAAAAATATTATTGTCGTTAAGTTTACTACCATAAGCCACATTTCTTAATATATGTTTTAGTAGTTTATCAATCCGATTTTTCCAGTGTTCTGTACAAAAGGCGAAGATCGTTATCCCATACCTCAGCACACTGTACGCAAGTGCATGCACTATCATTTTCTTGACTGGTAGAGGTACTAAACCCTTTATGTTGAAAAGTAAATATGCAACACTACGTAGTTTCCCACACAAAAATGCCATGTGATGTTGCCAAGACATGCCGCTGTTGAACGTTATACCCAGGTATTTGAATGTCTCCACATATTCTACAGCAGTACATTTACATGAAATACAATGTTCATTATGCAGAAATATTGGCAAGTTCATTTTTTGAGTTTTTAATGGACTACGAAAGCACATGATTTTGCTTTTCTTAGCATTGATATAAACACAGTTTTCTTCAAACCATTGCATAGCCTTATGGACCGCATTTTGTAGGGCGCTAATTGCTTCTTCATAATGCATATGACGAGTGAGTAGAACTGTATCATCTGCATATTGATACACAGTGGCCTTTGTAATTATCGTGGGAAAGTCGTTCATAAATAAATTGAATAAAAGAGGGGACAAGACGGATCCCTGTGGAACACCAGCTGTAATATATTTTCTACCGCTAAAAATTTCATTACTGCCCATGACCACCTGTGATCTATCCTGTAAATAATTGCAAATAATATCAAAAAAGGGTCCCCTGAAACCCAAACGAAACACCTTTTCCAATAAAATATCGTGATTTACAGTTTCGAACGCTTTTGCTAAATCTAAAAACAAGGCACAACTATACAGGTTCTTATCTAGAGCAGAATATAATTCATCTGTGAACTCTTCTAACAGTGTAATAGTACCTCGCTCAGCAACAAATCCAAACTGTCTTGGTGTTAGGATTGAAAATTTCTTTAAGAAGGAAGTCATGCAATCAAACAGAAACTTTTCCAGTATTTGAGAGAGTATAGGCAAAACAGAAATAGGTCTATAGTTTTCAACTTCATCTTTTTTTCCTGCTTTATACAGTGGCTTAACAATCGCCGTTTTTAAGGTCTCCGGAATTGATGCGGTGCTTATAAACCCATTAATCATAAAAAGCACTATGTCTGCTAATGTATCAAAATAATAATAATAATAATAATAATAATAATAATAATAATAATAATAATAATAACCATCATCATATGCCTATTTTAATTCCACTGCAGGACGATGGCCTCTCCCTGCAATCTCCAATTACCCCTGTCCTGTGCCAACCGATTCCAACTAGCACCTAGAAATTTCCTAATTTCATAGCCCCACCTAGTTATCTACCGTCTTCTACTGCACTACCCTTCTTTTGGTACCCATGGCAGATCTGTCACCCTAATGGTCCAACGGTTGTCTAATCTGCGATTACATGACCTTCTCAGCGCCTTTTTTTCCCGTTCAAATCTATTAGAATATCGTCTATAACCATTTGCTCTGTGATCCAAACCGCTCTCTTTCTGTCTTTTAACGTTATGCCTAGCAATCTTCGTTCGATTGTGCTTTGCGCGGTACCTAACTTCTTATCAAGCTTCTTTGTCAGTCTCCAAGTCTCTGCCCAATATGTAAGCACTAGCAAAATGCACTGATTGTACACCTTCCTTTTCAATGATAATGGTAAGCTTCCAGACAGGAGCTGGCATTGTCTGCCGTATGCGATCCAACCCACTTTTATTCTTCTGTGAATTTCCTTCTCAATATCATGGTGCCCTGTGATTAATTGACCTAGGTAAGTGTACTCCTCACAGACTCTACAGGCCGACTGGCGATCCTGAACTCTTGTTCCTTTGCCCGGTTATTTATCATTATCTGTGTCTTCTGCACAATAAATCTTCAACCCTGCTCTTACACTCTCTCTTTTAAGGTTCTCAATCATTTGTTGTAACTCATCTGTATTGTTGTTGAATAGAACAATGCCATCGGCAAACCGAACGTTGCTGAGATATTCGCCGTCGTGCAGTGAATAGCACGCATTGAATAGCATTGGAGAGATTGTGTCTCCCTGTCTGACCCCTTTCTTTATAGGTATCTTGCTGCATTTCTCGTGTAGAATTAAGGTAGCTGTAGAACATCTGCAGATATTTTCCAAGATATTTACGCAAGCGTTCTGTACTCCTTGATTACGTAATGCCGCTATGACTGTTTGTATCTCTACTGAATCAAATGCCTTTTCGTAATCTCTAAAAGGATGTGATCCATTGTAGAGTATCCCTTCCTGAAGCCATCCTGTTCCGTTGGTTGATTTAAGTCCAGTGTTGCCCTTATTCTATTGGAGATTCTTTTGGTAAATATGTTATATAATACTGGGAGTAAGATAATGGGCCTAACATTTTTTCAATTCTTGAACGTCTCCCTTTATGTGGATTAGTATATTGTTTGCATTCTTCCAATTTTCTGGGAACCCTGTAGTCGACAGACACTTCGTGTGAAAAGCCGCCAGTTCTCCAAGCAATATGTCTCCTCCATTTTCAATTAAATGGACTGTTTTTCCATCTTCTGCCTCGCTTCCTCGTTTTATGTCTTGTAAGGCCCTTCTGACCTCATCGCTAGGTATAGGAGGAGTTTCTGTATCCTATGCTCATCACTGTTTCTTATTCAGGTATCTTGACTCCCCTAGGTAATGTACATGTCAGCACAGAAATTTTTGCTTCCTTTACTATATCTTGAAGATTGCTGATGATATTAGCCTGCTTATCTTTCAGTGCACAAATCTTGGTTGGTTCTATGCCAAGTTTCCTTGTCACTTATTTCAGGCTGCGTCCAGTTTTTACAGCTTCTTCAGTCTTTCTCACGTTATACTTTTTAATATCAGTTATTATCGCTTTGTTGATCAATTTTGACAGTTCCGCCAGTTCTATCTTCTCTGTTGAGTTGGAAACTTTCATTCTTTGCAAATTTTTATTAGATCCTCTGTAACTTGGACAGCTTGCCTGCTGGTTGCCTTGGTGCCTTGCCTCCCACTTCAATTGCGACCTCTGAAGCAGGCCTTGTTATGGTTTCATTCATTACCTCTATGTCATGATCATCATCTCTATATTCTAAGGCATCATACTTGTTTGCAAGTACCAGCCTAAATTTGTCTGCTTTTACCGGTACTGCCTCTAAGTTGACCTTTTTTTTCTTGACCAAGTTTACCCTTTCTCTGTTTCAATTTAGATGAATTCTAGCCCTCACTAACCTACGATCACTGCACTTTATCCTACCTATCACTTCTACGTCCTGCACTATGTTGGTATCGACAGAAATTATGTAATCAATTTTATTTCTTTTTTCACCATTATGACTTTTACAGGTCCATTTTCTGTTGCCTAGCTAACGGAAAAAGGTGTTCATTATTCTCAGCTTATTGCTTTCTGCGAATCATCTCTTCTTTAGCGTTTCTAGGATCTACACCGTAGTTGCCAATTGCCTGTTCACCCGCCTGCTTTTCCCCCACTTTTGGATTGAAATCACCCGTTACTACTGTATACAATGTTTGCACTTTTCCCATCGCTAATTCAACATCTTCCTAATACTGATCTACTTCCTCATCGTCGTGACTAGATGTTGGAGCGTAGCCTTGTACTACCTTTAATCTGTACCTCTTATGAAGTTTGATTACGACTACTGCTACCCTCTAGTTAATTCTGTAGAATTCGTCAATGTTACTCGCTATCTCCTGATGGATTAGGAATCCTCCCCCTGTATTGCTTATTATCAGGGAGACCTCTACAGCAGAAGACATGGCCATTATTTAGCAATATGTAAGCCTTACCAGTTCTTCTAATCTCACTAAGGCCGATAATATCCCAAAGAATGTCTGATAGTTCTTCGAAGAGTTCTCCTAAGCTAGCCTCAGTTGAGAGGGTTCGGGTGTTAAACCTTGCAAGGGTCAGTTTCCATTGGCAGCCTGTCCGGACCCACAAATTTTTAGCACCCTCTTCTGTATTACAGGTCTGACCGCCGCCTTGCTCAGGTGCTCCGCAGCTGCTAGGTACTGAGGGCCATTGGTTATTTGTACATATCATCTGTCAGGTTGTTGCCGAATACTGCACCAGGCAGGCCAATTTATGTTCTGGGGAGAGAGTGTCTTTGTTCAATCTTAGCCGGCCTTCCTAATTTGGTCGTAGCTGAAATAGCCTAGCCCCATTCGCTCTCGGCATCTTTCACCGGTGTCAAGCGTCACTCCAAGCCTGCAGATGTAGGGCAATGCCGAATGTCAAATTAAAAGCAAAAAAGAAACGGGGGGGGGGGGGATTTGAACTTCCGATCACCACAACCGAGCATTCCACATACCTCAGTAGGATAATCCCGCAGGCGGCTAGGCTACGTTGTCGCCAAAAAGTACGGCCCAGATGGTCGTGCATGCCGAAGAGATCCGCTGATGTGTCCGCCCTTGGCGGGCTGCACGATATAGCGTCAATTCTCGGTGGCTCTTATCTCTTGTTCCCCGAATCTCACGCATGCACGCGGCTTTCAACGCGCCCTAGTATCATTCCCTTAATATATCTCTAATATCATTAAATAAAAACGAGAGTATGTGGAAAATATTTTTTAGCAAGATTGTTGGTCGGCATAAAAAAAAATTCTCTTTAGTGAGGCCGATGTTATGCGTCTTGTAAGGCGAGCACTTCAGCCGTTCTTCGTAACATGCTTCCTTCAGCAAAATCTAATCTTGCAAGGCTCCCGTTGTCGTTTCCTTTCCTTGACAACTTTAATGACAGCAAGAGTAAATACGAGCATACTAAAAGAAATTATCGTAATACGCAACACGTACTGAGAATAAGCATAATCAGGGAAGAGAAACAAATAAATCACAGGCCTGCGTGCCTCACGCAGCACGGACACTGGATGGATGTTATTAGCGTCCCCTTTAGATCGGGGTGGTTGGTTGTGCCACCAAGATCTTGCTATTATGCTGCCTAAAGTCCTACCAGGGTAAAAATGAAAACAAGAAAAAAAAGCCACGTTGAATCCCTTGATCGTGATTCCTGGCCCGCTAATGTGCGCTCTCCTTTTGTACGTCTGCATTTTTTATAGTTTCCCTACTTTTCTTCCAGCAATCTACCAATCGCATTTTACTAATCTTGATTGCGGACATGTTTACT
The DNA here is from genome assembly GCF_038994185.2 of Dermacentor albipictus. Classification (NCBI taxonomy): domain Eukaryota; kingdom Metazoa; phylum Arthropoda; class Arachnida; order Ixodida; family Ixodidae; genus Dermacentor; species Dermacentor albipictus. The sequence goes on along the minus strand of NC_091828.1, from coordinate 89,892,386 downwards.
TTTCCCCGGCTCTCGCTGCCCCCAAGGGCTTCGGGAGGCCAGTGATGCCTAACTGGACCGCTTTTAATAAAGCATGTTCCATTCTTTCTCAAGAATAAGCTGGAGAAGCGCCTCTACAGGAGCTCCATTTTCCGCAGCACGCACTAGGGTACTGACACTAGGGTACTGACGCTAGTGATGGTACGATGCACTACATAGAAAGGGAAAGTCGCAATACCGAAACCAAACTTGTGTCGTGTTCAAGTTCTTTTTATGTGACAAAAGACTTGTAGAAAATCGAGACTCCGCGAAGAAGCTCCTCTTCCCGCTCGAAAGGCAGGGACCCAGCGAGCCGGCAACGGCGACCGCAGACCCGCACCGAGTAACAGTGACTTCGTAGATGACGTAGGCCTTTGTCGGGGCGCCCGAGCGCCCAACTGCAGACATAAAGTACACTCCAATCCAATCCAATCCCCTTCCCGTAACTACCATCCACTTTCCCGTAAACCCAGCAACTAACTAATCAACACAAAAAATCATAAAGTACAGAATAACGAAAAATAAACAAACAACTAATAAAAGTATGTGAGAATTCGCGTAGACTTAAGCGTTACATATTTTTGAAAGCTAAAGAATTGGGCACTACCAATACAAGGCAAAGTGAAAAAGTCGATATTTGTGACTAAACAATGTCTAACCCCAGTCGCATTCATTTGTAACGGATTGTAAACTTGATACTTAAATTTATTTCGATTTTGTGAGGCATAAAGCTTTGATGACAATGTCTTCGTTGGCGAGTTACTTCTACTTTTCTGAATTTGTTTGTTTCTAGGATCAAACCTCTATGGCTGATCGCGCAACTTCGCGCTAAACTTCTCGCAATTGCTCCGCCGCTTCTAGAGCACCCTGCGTCACGTTGAGAACGAGGAATGTGATGAACGTGATATCGAATCACCCCTTTTGTCACCCCCCTTAGACGAGGGGGGACGCGAAAGAGTGCCATGCGCTGTGTCCTTCACCATGTGGATGAGCGCTATATCGTGCTGACGCCGGCAGAATTACAGCATAGTGGGGGAGCGGCACAAAATGAAACTGGAGCTGGCTAGTACATAACAGGGACTAATCAAATAGGCCAATGAGGGAAAGAGCAGCGCCAAAGCATTAGCCTCCATATCGAGAACGCCCAATTTGCACGCCATTCAAGCATCGACATACTTGACTTACTCCTCATAGGTGACGATGAAACCAGATTATGAACACACACGCACACTCATATATATATATATATATATATATATATATAACAATGGGACAGCCAAATCAGATTGACCGCATGATCTGCAGAACATTGAAGTATTGGAACATTGTTTCCACTGCAGGGGAAACCCGGAGATTTGAAGGCAACTGGGTACTCCCGCGTGCTCTAACAGCTTCCAAATCAATTTGTTGGCTAAGTGTAACCTTCAAAATCAGACACAGCACGCCACGAGAATACCATATTTGCCTTAGGAGTACCTCAATTTGCCGCAAACGATCTCGTGACCTCCGCCGGTTTTTTCAACGCGTTTCACGAACGCATTACATTTTTAGTCACGCGCGAATTCAGAGATTTCAAGCGTTCCCACAAGATCGTTAACTGCTTGAGCATCAAAGGTACCTGACGTTAGCCCCTATTCCACCGCTACATCACGTTCGTGAAACTCACCACTCATATTCACGGGCACCTCACACTTCAGCGATTCAGAGGCTCGTCCAGCGGCTCCACTAGGCGCAAATTTTACTCTCGAAGACGCTGTGACGACATAAGCCTGACCTCCGCTATGCCTTCAGCAACCACCCCGACCCTGATGCTATCGGCATTCGCGATTTCGTCGCAGGTAGTAGCAGGCGAGCCTTCCGGCGTTCTGTACTCGTAACTGCTGCTCATTCGTGGCCTACCGAAGGTTTACAGAAGCAGACCTGCTGTTAGGGTTCTTCAGCTCGAGAATCACTTCTACGTCGACGGCATGAGTGACAAACACTTGTGCTATCTCCACCTAAGTCGCCAGTGGCTAGATGGTCTTCTTTCGGAGCTCCGACTTCCAGTTGGGGGGGGAGGGGGGGGGGCATCTACGAGAGCCTGCGCGTGTCGTGGTTTCGCGCTACGTCATCACTGTGGCCACGCCTTCCTCAGAACCAACGCTGCTGGTGCTGCCCCGTACAACTCTCTCGGATCGCGGAACCCAACACTACCAACGGCGACATCAGGTGATTCCAAGTTCCGCGGTATATACGGAAATTCAAAATTAGGCTTTATGGTTTTCTTAAAATTAGGCATTTGGAGACATGCGAAGACCACTAGCACAAATAAGTTTTGTGTCCAGGGAGAGACAAAATGAGATGATAATTATCGCTGTCAGCAGCCCAATAATTAAGATTGAAAAAAAAAAGCTTTTTGTTGACTTCCGTAAGTGGGTACGCTTCTATAGAAAAGTTGCAGGCAGTCGTCTTTCCAAACACTATCAGTTAGAAGAATTGTTCTAGCGTATATATCTGTACCCCGAGATATCCGACTCCAGGTTTTTATTGTCGTTCGCATGATCACATGCATGAAAGAGAGTGAGGATCGTCGTAAAACTCCGCCCTGATGAGACGCGGTTGTGGCGTGCGGCGTTTAGTCTGACAACAGGGCGGAGCCGGAGGCAAACAGGATAACTGTTCCTTCATGCTCTCGGCTGATGAAACCAAGATAAGACAGCACGGTGTGCCGTGCAGTTGTTGCTCTTGGTTTAAATAAATCTTACAATACTTGGAAATCAGCAGTCACTTCATTTTCGTAGCCACGGCAAGGACCACGCCCACTCGTCCAGTCACCATTGCGCACGCGCACTGCCCTTCGGCTTCTCCGCTCGCGCCATTATCCCGGCATGGCCGCTGCCGCCATTGTTGCTAGCTGCACGGTCGCATGTTTCGACAGTGGTGGCGGGTTCTCGATTTTTTTTTTATTTCGGCAGCTGAGAAGGGGTGGGGGACAGTTATCATCTTTGCCAGTGCCTCCGCCCCGTTGTCAGACTAAACGCCGCACGCAACAGTCGCGTCGCATCGGGTGGGAATTTTTTGTCGATCCCAACTCTCTTGCATGCCTAATCATGCGAACGACAAATAAAATTTGGAGTCAAGTATCTCGGAGCACAGATACGCTAGAAGAATTCTTCCAACTGACACTCGGTAGAAATGCGGCTGTCTCTAACGTTTCGATACAAACATACCCACTTACTGCAGTGAACAAAAAGTTTATTATTCAATTTTAGTTAATTGTGCTGCTGACAGCGATAATTGTCATCTCAATTTGTGTCGCCCTAGCCACATAATTTATTTTCACAGGTAATCTTCGCGTGCCTCCAAGTGTCTAATTTCAAGAAAACCATAAAGCTTAATTTTGAACACGCTGCATGTTAGGGTCTCACGGTGCCAATTGCCCTCTGAACATTAGCATGCGTTGTTTTGAGCTGCCGCTCAATTTCGCAAGATGTTTACTGAGTCTCAACGCGGTTCCGGAGAGAATTCAAAGAAAATAAAAGTAACAAGCCAGCTTACCATGCGCGAATTACACAATGTTTGAATTGGATGTTCAGGAAGTGTGGAAAACACGCTTTGAAACAGAAAAGGAACAGAGCTACTGCATGCGCGGTACAGTTCAGGGATGCACGCATAACTTGTGCCAATTTCCTATAACTCAGGACAAGAAGGAAATTGACACTGTCGGCTCCTAAAACCTTTACCACCAAACTATCCACATAACTCATTTGATAACACTAGTTCTCGCTTTTCTTTTTTTTTAGGTATCGATTCACTTGAGAGGCGAAGATGCGACTGAACGTAATACAACTTATAAAAGCCTCGGATTGTTAGGTCTCGAAAACACATTATGCCTTCTTTATTATGCATTCGCTGCTCCACATTTTCAAGCTCTTGCAGAAGGTCCCTTCTATTACGTGAATCCAAGTTTCATATACGAATGTCTGCAGATACCGCCTGTTCAAAGTATGACTTTTATTCTTTGAAACAATGTTCTTCCGTTGTGTCGAAATCGGCACGTAACGTATTTGGTAAGACAGCTGTTGTCCCACATTTTGCCACAACAACATCGATTTGTACATGCCGAATTTCTCCTTCTTTTCTTGGCACTAAAGATCAGTAAACCGCACGAGTCCAAGCCCATTGCTTATTTTTTTTTTGTAATGAGGGTACAAAATATATAGGCGTTCAAACATCAGCACGAGTCCAAGCGCATTGCTTATTTTTTTTTTGTAATGAGGGTAGAATATGTATAAACGTGCAAACATCGGCTCCCGATATCATCAATGATTTCACGAGGTTATTCACCCTAAATGGAAGTGAATTGCGTACCAACGAAAGCAGCAAGTTACACGGATTCCGTGGATACCGGATTTATTTCGGTGGGTGGACTCTTTCTCAACGTTTTCTACATTCGAATTCTCCACCTCGGCGTTCAAAGGTGGGTAGGCCTAGGCCTAACACTGCAAGTCAGTCATTGCCGCCATGGAAATCGTCACCGGTGAGACGATATCGCCGGAAGACGCGTATAACTTGGGCTGGATTTCGACATCTAACCGCAAACCACGCAAGGGAAAGGCCAGTCAATCACAAGGAGCAAGTTCGTCAAGTACACGTGGCAGACGAAGGGACGGCGATCGCGCCGCCGGATCGAACAGCGCATACCAGTGCCTCGTTGCTACCTCGAGGCTCCCTGAGCTACCCAGGGACACGTTCCGTATCATCGTGAGACTCCGAGACGGCCTTAACGTGGCCAAATCTACACCAGTGCAGGTTTAACAAGCCCTGGCAATGGCGGCAGCCCTGGCTCCTCAAGACCTTACGGAAGACTCTATCTGCCCCAACGTAGCTCAGGATATCCTCATCATCTGCACCCCCAGCGAACGTAACGCAAGAGCATACGCCACGGTGCAACAAGTTCGCATGAAAGGTACTACGTATCGGGTCGCAGTATACCCGGCGCCACCCGATGATACCTGCAAAGGCGTAGTCCAAGGCATTGACCTCGAGCTCAATGACTCCCAACTCCGAGAACTGATCGTCACGAAGCGCAACACCAACGCCTTGGAGGTGAAGAGAATCAAGAACACCACAGCCGTGACAATCCTTTTCCAAGGAATGCAAGTACCAAATTACATCTGCTGCGGAGCAAGCATTGTTCGATGCACACTCTTTCGCAGACACACAGAAGTTTGCTGCAACTGTGGCAACATCGGTCACCGCGCGGATGTCTGCCCTAACCTCAGTACCACGTGGTGCCTGAAGTGTGGCCTTAAAACGCCAGCGGAAGATCACCAGTGTTCCCCTCACTGCCCCCTGTGCGGCGGGCCGCACGCCACCGCCGACAGGGACTACAAACGCAAATTTCAAGTCCCTTACATCGTGCGACAGAGACGCCGCCGCAGACGCAACCGACGCCGCCGTAGTCGCTCCCAAGGACCGAGCGGCGCCAGTCACAGTGACTCCAGTTCCACCTCGGGTATTCCCGTAGCGACCACAAGGAGTCGCTCGGTCACGCCGACACCCGAGTGCCGCAGCGCCCTCCGCAGCAGCCGCTCCCGCTCCAGGGGACGATGCAACAGCCACTCCTGCTCTAGGGGGTGCCCTACATCCGGCCACACCGAACTGATGTGGGCCGACCGAGTACGAGGGAGACAACACTAGCAGCAGCAACGGGACGCTTCATCTACCAGACAGGTAACGCGGTCTTCATTGCCCGAGCATGAGAGCGAGATAGTCACAGCCCTACGACAGGAACTAGCGGGTCTCCGGCCCACCATGGAAGTGCTTGCAGCGCAGCTTAATGACGGTAAACAGCAGATTCGAAACCTTAAAGTTCCCAAACAAGCACCACCCCAAGAGACAAACGTAAAAGTAAGCACAGCCAAACGCAAACCCCCTCCGCTCCCAGAGACGGAAGAAGTGAGTAATGCACCGCAAGACACCCTAGGCGAAATTCTGCGTCTCACGCGAGAGAACCTAGAAAGTATTCGTATCCTAACGAATCGTGTAGAGGTAGTCGAAAATAATGACGCCATAAAAACTAAAAAGAAAGCTAGTCAGCCACAACAGATGGACACGACGACGCACCCTTCGCCACCAATAAATCCCCCGCAAAACCACTGTGGCTAACACGACAAGGGATACCTTAGAAATTTGGCAGTGGAATTGCGCTAGCTACGTGAAATGCAAATCCTCGCTGCAACAGAACTTCAAAATTCAACCCAAAAAGCCGCACGTAATATTATTACAAGAAACCCTATGCGAAACCCTCATGCTCTCAGGGTACAGCCCCGTCTCCCAAAGAGGAGGGGACGCCAGGAGAGGCATCGCCACGTTCGGTAATAGAACATTCGCGCACATCCTTCATAACGTCCTACCGAAAAACAGTCGCATCGAGGCGATCTTAATCGAGCTCGTACCTAACCGACTCTTAAAACAAAGCGTTTTTGTACTAAACGTCTCCATCTCCCCCGCGCACTACAAGCAATCTTTCCACGTGATCCTTACTAAATCCACATCATTGGCACGAAACTCACCGGTCATTATCGCAGGGGACTTCAACGCCCTCCACCCGTCGTGGGGTTACCCCACAATCAAGCCTAGCGGCAACTACCTCTCGCGCGCGATCGACGACCTGTTAATCACCCTGGTGACGGACCACAGATTCCCCACCAGATTGGGTACGTCGACCCGACGCGATACTACGCCGGACCTCACGTTACTCCGAAATGTAGCAAACTACACATGGGCGAACACGCAAGAAAACCTGGGCAGCGATCACTTCGTCATACGCAAAGAAATGCCAAACACGACGGCCCCACCCCGGTCTTTCACCCTCACAGACTGGGATAGCTTCCGCCAGTTACGGAAGGAAGACACGAACACGTACGACTCCTTCGCAGAGCTCCTCGCTGCAATAAAGGGCGACGTAACTAGAGCCACGAAAACCGTACAAACGGAATTGGAGGTCCCAAGGGTTGACCCTGACCTCGCACACTTACTCGAGGCCAAGGCCTCGATACTTGCGCTATAGTGCCTAGTACATTCTAGGCATTATACTTCCGCGATGGAGAAAGCAACGTCTCAACAGACGCCTGCGCAAACGCATCGCCATAGTCAACCGAGACATCGAACAATACAGTACGGAGCTCACAAGACTCCAATGGCATGAACTATGTTCGGCGGTCGACGGCCGCATGCGGACCGGAGGTAAGTGGAACTTCCTGAAACGCATGTTAGACGACAGCCAAACAAAGGCTAATCAAAGCCACACGCTAGACCGACTTTTACACTCACATCAAGAGAAAGGGGGAACGGAAGAGTCCTTCCTGGAGGAAATCGCCAAACGTTGCCTTCCGCTAGGCGACGCTCACCCCAACGATTACCCGAGCATAAAGTGCGAAACCACTCCCGAACTAGACGCTGCCTTCACGGAAGCGGAAGTCCGAGAGGCGCTACACACCTACTAGGACATGGTGCATTGCCATTTTGTTACATCTCTAAAATGTGCACGCTTCTGTAGCATTTTCAAATGTCGGTGTGATTAGTTCCCAAATGGGAACAATGGCGCAAAATAGGTTAATAAAGTGTTAAACTAGGTTCGCGGTGAATGAATATCTGAGAGAGAAACTACAGTTTTCATTCCGCCGCGTAAAAAGGTGCAGTTTTCTGAAACTTTGTGACCTCCCTGCCTTTCCTACCCTTGTTTTCTCTCTCTCTCTCTCTCTTGTGACGGCTGTTGGTTTCCGACTTTCAAGATCTGTGAAGTTTTTGCTGTCTCTGAGGTTGTGCTTGTGGTTGCAATTCTAGATATTCGCATGTGGGGCGTGTCCGCTGCTTGGACGCAAATTTCCACTCCGTTCACAATCACATCAGTGCACCAAGCCTTCCTTCGACAACTGCGCAAATAGCGTATATACATGTGATACTATTGCCTATTATCAAAGTCATACTCCACTATCCTATCATAGATACCCATTTTTTGTGCGTTTTGCAATGGATGGCTTGCACAGTTTATGTGCTTCAAAGACAAATCCATAAAAAGAGAGAACACTGCACACGAGCTCTATACTTTATGTACGCTGTCTTAACTTTTTTTTTTCACTGCAGTGCAGCTTCTTTTGCTCTACACGTTCCGTCTTAATGAAAGCGTTACCCCAGGCCAAAGTGTGATATTCTTATTCAAATGCACGTGAAACTTAGAATTGCTCTACTTACACAACCACTCAGCCAATTTGAATGAAATTTGATGAATTTTAACAAGAAGGCCTAAATCTACCTGTTTTAGGATGCTGAATTCTGATTCAGGGCCTGATATATTTTACATCGTTTTACTAAAATAAATTTCAAGTAAAGTACAAGAATATTAGAAATCAGCGACTCTGGACCAGGAATAAATATGCTAGTTTCGTAAACAGCATCAGAAAGCAGTTAATCATAAATACATGCATGCATACATACATACATACATACATACATACATACATACATACATACATACATACATACATACATACATACATACATACATACATACATACATACATACATACATACATACATACATACATACATACATACATACGTACATACATACAGGCCAGGGGCTTAGCCAAAGGGGGGGGGCTTATGGGGCTTCAGCCTCCCCCCCCCCCGAAATTTTTTAGTGCTGTCCATGCACCGCCGACCAAAGCAACCCCCTGCGCCGGAAATCATTCTGGATTTTGTCTCAAATGTCTTTTTCAAGCTCGAAAAGACATTTCACCGCAAACATCCCGAAGTCGGGCTGGATTTCGCTGCAACACCAACGTACCGGGAGTCACATAAGGCAATCAGCTCTTAAACGTATATTTAAATATCTTGTGGCGAGGTTTTGTGCATACGCGCATTGAACTTTGTTTGCACTGACACTTTTTTGCCCTTTATCAAAGTGTATCTACGCATTTGTATATTTCATTGTATATTCGTATTTATAATGTACGAGGGCGAATGAAATGATAGTGAGCCTACCCACCCCGCGCAATAATGGTTCGGTTCATTATCTGCGAGGCATGCGCAAAACAGAGAGGCATCTCTCATTTACAAAAGTGATACGCAGGTGTAAGGATAAATGTTCTTTAAGGCTTTTATACACTGGGTTGAGCATGGCTGCCTGACATAAATGGCACTACAAAAGTTGAACAGCGTGTTGCCGTGCAGTTTTTGACAGCTGAATGCATTTCCCAAAAAAAATGTAGTCGCCTTAGGGCTGCCGTATACGTTGAACATTGCATTTCATTGTCCACTGTGAAGTGTTGGAGCAAATGGTTCAAAGGAAGACGTGAAAGTTGCAAAGACCATTCAAGACCGGGTCAAAGCCATCGTGCAATCACCCCCAACAAAATTGCAGAGGTTTATCAGCTGACCAGACAAGAACGGAATTATTATATTATAACGGAATTGTAACGGAAGAACGGAAAGGAATTATTCAATTTTGGTTAATTGCGCTGCTGACAGGGATAATTGTCTTCCCACTTTGTGTCCCCCTAGCCACATAACCTATTTTCACAGGTAATCTTCGCGTTCCTCCAAGTGTCTGATTTTGAGAAAACCATAAAGCTTAATTTTGAACACGCTGTATGTTAGGGGTTCACGGTGCCAATTGCCCTCTCAACCTTAGCATGCGTTCTTTTGAGCTGCCGCTCGATTTCGCAAGATGTTTACTGAGTCTCAAGGTGGTTCCGGAGAGAATTCAAAGAAAATATAAATAACAAGCCAGCTTACGATGCGCAAATTACACAATGTTTGAATTGGATGTTCAGGAAGTGTGGAAAACACGCTTTGAAACAGAAAATGAACCGAGCTACTGCATGCGCGGTACAGTTCAGGGATACACGCATAACTTGTGCCAATTTCCTATAATTCAGTACAAGAAAAAAAATTGACACTATCGGCTCCTAAAACCTTTACCACCAAACTATCCACATAACTCATTTGATAACACTAGTTCTCGCTTTTCCCTTTTTTTTAGGTATCGATTCACTTGAGAAGCGAAGATGCTACTGAACGTAATACAACTTATAAAAGCCTCGGATTGTTAGGTCTCGAAAACACATTATGCCTTCTTTATTATGCATTCGCTGCTCCACATTTTCAAGCTCTTGCAGAAGGTCCCTTCTATTACGTGAATCCAAGTTTCATATACGAATGGCTGCAGATACCGCTTGTTCAAAGTATGGCTTTTATTCTTTGAAACAATGTTCTTCCGTTGTGTCGCAATCGGCGCGTAACGTGTTTGGTAAGAAAGCTGTTGTCCCACATTTTGCCTCAAGGACAGTGGAGAACACTTTGGTTTGTACATGCCGAATTCCTCCCACTTTCCTTGGCACTTAAGATCAGTAAGCCGCACGAGTCCAAGCCCATTGCTCTTTTTTTTTTGTAAGGAGCGTACAAAATATATAAGCGTCCTACCTTCTCCGGAAGAATTCTCACAGTTGTAAACATTAGAAAGCTTTCCGGTAGTGTGCTGGAATACAAAGCTAATGCGCGTTCATCACATCTGTATATAGTGATTGTAACAGAGGCTCTTTCAACATTTGCAAAGACGGGAAAGCTCTTCCATGTATCATGATAAGAAGGGCAGCAATATTTCCCGTCTGGTCATGGACATTCAATTCGCGCAGTAGCATCGTGACAACTTTGTGACAAACATGGCGTTACGGACGTTACAACGGGCTCCCTGCTATGCACATAGTGCGAATGCCAAGCAATCCGAAGGTATCTTCTATTTGGTTGCACTCACAACAAAACTCGCATGTATACGAGACGCTCGTCCTCCGTTTCACACCGCAGCTCGCACTGTCTTGACCGCGCTCCGCCATTTCACTTTGTACAGTTACACAGCAGGAGCACGTGGTCCTGCAGCACACGCTACTTTACAAGTGTAGGCGTTGTGCAAGCATTTGACTGCAGATTATCAATGCGCAGACATAATTGTTCTACAGTTGGTTACAATAGTTACAGTTGTTTACACCAGTCGGTGTAGCTTGCACAGGAAGACGAGTTGTGAAGTTTTTTCTCGCTTAGTGCTCATCAAAACGCATTGGTAGAGACTTGTAACGCAGTAAATTCCCTTTAGTTTTGGTGGTTAATGCTTGGAAGGATTTCCCGGCTGTCAGTTTGCTTTTTCCGCGTAGTACTGTCACAATAAACATCTACGCTGGCAGTGAAAAAAAAAAAAAACTTCCCTTGTATTACAACGCGCACAGCAGACGACAGAGCCAGTCAGTGCTGTACTTTTCCCCTTGACTTGTAAGCGCTGCAGCAAAGCGCAACACCTGCATTACGTGAGCTGTTGTTTTACTATGTGGGGCACCCTCAAAAACTCCTCCACGAAGTTCACGTAACCTGTACACACGCGCAGTGAAATACTTTGCGGCTTCCACGTGCAAATGAAATGTGATACATGCCTCTCTGCATTGCAATATCTGGGTATCGGAAACACGACACCTATGAATAACGTTTTTCGCTTATCACAGCTAGGTAGCGCAACGCGCGAGAAAGATGATGCGGAATGTAGAGGGAAGTGATAGAACTACATGAGAAAGCAGAAAAAGGAAAGAATGTTGTTTCGAAAGCGCTTGATCATATTAATACTTTATTATACGCCCAAATTAGTTCAAGCCTACACGCCTTGGGTACTTTGTAACACAGGTAACAGGGGCGTAATGCCAATAATTAGTGATAAAATAATGAATATGTTTTGCCGAAATCAGGGTTTGGTATTTCGGGCAAGTATGGCACATATTGAGAGCAGGTGTTTTATTATTGAAAGAGAAGTTCGAAGTGTCGATTTTATCGCCTGCATAAACGCAATCAAAACAAAACGCACACGTCTTGAGTATTGAGCATTTCATCGCTCATCATTTCTTCACTCCTAAGGCATCCTAGTGGAATTTTAGCACTAGCAATACTCCAGTGTGGCAAAAAAAAAGAAACGAGAACTTAACAGATTCTTTATGGCAGAACTCACAGATGCTTACTTCGCCTTTTTAATTAAGGAAATACATGTATGGGCGTCGCATAATTCCTTCAATAAATCAATGGATTCTGGGGCTTTGCGTGCCAAAACCACGGTTTGATTGTGAGGATTGTCGTAGTGAGGAGCGAGGATCTTTAGCGTGTCGCCGATGCAGGGTCACGAGCGTTTTTATTACATTCCGCTTCCATCACAATGCGGCCGCCGCGGCCGGTATTCGATCCCGCAACCTCGCCAGTTAGCAGCGCAAAACCATAGCCGCTAAGCGAGCGTGGCTGCTGTGTGATTCCTTGAGAGTAGCTTTAAATTTCTATTTCGCTGTAACAGTTGTAGAAGGCCGTATGAAGGAAACTGCACGATCACGGCTGCACAGAAGAGTGCGTTATTGCAATTCCCAGTATTTTGAGGTTCAACAGTCGTTGGATATCAAACGACCTGCGAAATATCCTGCCCCACTTTTCTGGAGCGCCACTGTGTTTGACATTTTTCTTCTTTACTGCACTCGCAATGCTGTTGTTCATAAATTCCACTTAGTGAAACACATTTCCACAAACATTCGGCTTACTAAATTGCACCTGTGTAGAAACAACGTTCGTCAACGTTGGATATTCTTTCTGTTGAGCTTCTTGCCAGCCTTATTGTGTTTATTCCTTAATCTTCTCAGTCTCGGGGTTTTTTTGGGAGGTGGCCTCGGCGTCCCAGAGTAAGATGGAAGATGTCCCAGAGTAAGATGGAAGAGTGAACGCGGAGAGCAGCGAGGCGTGAACGGCAGCGATAGCGAAGAGAGCGCAAAGCGGAGAGCGGAGGAGGAGAGTACGGCGAAACGGTGAGAAGGAACGCGTAGTGCCGCGCGCGACGGGCTCTGCGGCGACGACCGCTACGAGATGGCGCCAGAGTAGCGCGGCGTCGTCTCTTGACCGATGGCATGCGGCGAGCGCGTCGATCGACTCCATGTATGGCAACAAAGCGCTGCATGAGGGGAAGTCTGTCTGCGGCGGCTGCGGTGAATCGCACCCACGCGTCACACACGTGCTACCTCTCGCGATCTCCCGATGAGCTAGGCAGTCGCGCCACCCTCCACTCCATTCGCAACGTGCCACAGGGCACAGATTTTTGGTATGGTATGGTATGAAGAACTTTATTTGGTCCTGAAGGTCAACCATAGGTTGACGCGGGCCGCTCCCACGTTGGGACTGTCAGGCCGAGCCCTTCAGCCACATCGCGGGCCTTCTGGACTGCCCGTAATTGGTCAGAGAGTGATTCGCTGTGTAGAATTTTGGGTGCTAGCCAATAAATCCCGAAAGGAAAACACGTGTAGAGTTGCGCTCAAATTTCGCATTAGGCAGTATCGCAATCGTTGGTGAATTCTTTTTCTCCGATATTATAAGACGAGCACAAGGGCTAGTTCTTGGTTGTGCTCAAACGGAAGAAAAAGTGACCCAGTTGATGGCAATTGCTATCCTGGCGTGGTCGTCAGATGCCTATCTCACAAAAGCGATGACGAAAGGAGCATGGCAGGACAGAAACACATAAACATTCCAGCACGTCAGTGACGCTAAACAGATTAATTCAGGGTTGCACGTTTGCTTCGGTAAATGAAACACCTTAGTCTCCATCCACATAAGCTCCACGAACTGTGGGGAATATATCCCCAAAATATGTTCACCTTCCTTACTGCAGCTTGTGCCGAAAGAATATTGTGTATATCCTTTGAAAGGGGTGGTATGTGACTATAGCCGTGAGAATCATCGTAGGAGGTATGTTACGAACCTGAAGTGAAAATCCGCCAATCGCCTGAATGTGTCATGAAGGATTCCCACAACGAAGCGTGAGCCTTGTATGATCTTTTGCATCGGTCTCAAATAGGAAGATTGGAAATTGAAAGTCAGCCGTCGTGGCGTCTCAGTGGATATGGCGTTCTGATGCTTAGCGTCGGAGTGCCTACAGAGGCGTAATGCACCAAGATTTCGTAGGCCACGTTTTGTTTTGTTTGCTCGGTTCACGTTACGTAATCCTAGGCGGCGTACATTATGTCGAAGCCCCTGTCTTCGGGCTTTCCCGCAGCGTATATGTTGCTTTCGGGACGCTAAATCGGACTCCTTAAAGGTGAAGTTTTCCTTTCCTGGCATCTGGCTCGTGCGTTGCATTCATCGCATACATCGCATATTATTTAATAATGCCATTAGCGTTCTTATTGTACTTGACACCCTTTCCGAGATCTAACTGCCTGTCTACTTTTCCATCTATGTGTTCCTCTAACCATTTTCCCACCTGCTTCGTTCACAGGATAGTCCATGGTCGAAGGGTTAGCACATTGGGTTGCTGTGCTGAGAAAACCGGGTTTGAAACCAACCTGGGATCAACTTGGGTCACAAGGTAGCCCTATGTGGCACTGAATACGCGTTGGTCTTCAATGAACCTCTCTGACGCCAACTTGGGTTCACTGGGTATGTGCTTCTAGATATGTTCCGGTCTACAAATTCTCTTGGGATGTTCCTCTTTCCAGTGTATGCCAATCTCGAAGGCTATGCATTCCCTCTATTCTCAAGGCACGCAGTCTCCTATAGGCGCACGCGACTATTGCTTTCACAATTTGACGGCTGATCGGAGGAATAGAAATCAATGTAATGTAAGTTATTTGTATGAAAATGGTGTAATTATTTCCGTATATATTGCATTTAAATCGGAAAAAAGAGATTTGTCTACAGCGCGCGCATTGGTTTCGTTTGTCGACGTCTGTTAGTGCTACAGCTCGAAGGCGGGTTAGCCCCTCAATACGCCGTAGGGGTTGCGCCAATTTATGCTTGAATAAATTTCTAACCAAGGCTATATGGGGCTAAGGATGCTGCTGGGCAGTGGGCAGCGCCACGCCCTGTAACAAAGGAAAACGTGTTTTGGGAGCATGGTCGCGCAGGCGTGTTGTGTGCGGGAGCACGGGCTAGGAAATTGCGTTTGGCGTGCATTGGACCGCAGAAGCCTACCGCTTAGTTCTAGAACAGCCTGAAGAATTAGGGCGGGCCAATACCCGTCCTTCAAGTTCATAAATATACGGGAAGGTAATGCAAGAAAGACAGAATACAACCGTGCATTGCTACTGTTGTTGGGGGAGTGAAGTAAGCTGCGTTTGCTGACTTTCGCATGCCAATTTATTTACCATTTCGCATGCGAAGTTTTTAGCCGTGTCGCGCTGTCAGTCGATGGGCCTCTCGCATGTAAATATGGTCCGTTAATACAGTGGACACTAGGGCTCGAAGCTTCCGCTGCATGGCACCACTGGGCGTAGGAAGGAGCTGCACCTTCGCGCTTGTGCACCGAGTGGCGTCTTGTGATGGGATATCTGTGCGTGTTGAAATCAAATAAATAAGCAAAGGGTTCATCAAAAAAAGATTCCACTCTATGAAGGTGGATGACCAACGAAGCTGTAGCACACCGCACATGGTATGGTAACGGTAAATGTACTTATTTTCATCATTTAGTTAATGGCGGTGATGATAACTTTCTGATAGTGACGTACACAGCTTGGTTCGGTTAGAACGTTAGGCAAAATCTTGGTCAAAGTTAAATCTATGCACGACCATTGTTGGGTAGTTGGAGTGAATTGGATTGGTGTGGCACTTGAAGCCAAAATGTTCTAGCTCAAAGTGACTCAGCTATTTCTTGTCTGGATCTGCAATGTCCACATTAGAGTATACAAATATGATTGCAGGAGTAGCGCCATCCCAGCTAACTCAAGCAAATTGCGTGGACGTGAACTTCTAGATATCGCACTTGGGTGTACCTGGATATATATTTGCACACTGGATACCCCATTCCGTCTTTCGTTTGTACGGCACAGACATCCATCCCCACAGTCGCTGGCATTGTCCTCTTACTAGTCCTGAAGGCAAATGGACAAACATTGTGTAGCTTTGAACCTTGCAGGGTTGTGAGCCTCAGCACTTTAGCTCGCTTGCAGTTGTATGAGTCAATGATGAAGACAGTTTTCGACATGCCTCTATGTTGTATGCGTGATTAGAAAGAAAGTAAGCACTGTTTGCTCCACTTTGCTGAGTCATTGTAGCCTCTGCCTAACGGGGCTATGAACCATTGAATGTTTTGTTTGCTTACGGGGATATTAGCCATTGAGGATGATAGTTTTTGTTGATCCACGCCAAAAACACACAGAGCCCTAGCTACATGCAGCTTCACCGTAAAATAAAAATAAAAACACAGCCTGACAAAACTCGCCTTGAAACCCGCCTTACAAGCACCAAGAGAGACGATTCTACCATCGCGTCGTGCGGCACAACTTCTGTGGCGTCCCTGGGGTGTCGCAAGCCACGATGAATTTCTACCCTTGTCACTCAGGCACTCTGGAGCTCTGTCGTGCTTTATCTATATCGGGTGCTGCCACACCGGCAGTTTATACCGCGATATGACACGATACGGATCCAGTAGATCGCGTTTGTAGGCTGTCCTCAGCACCCTAATGCTGAGTGAGCTCAAACAGCTCGATCCCTATTGTCGGACATTGCAACAGGTATACAATTCTCGATTGCAACCCAAAAATATGATCAGTAACGGGCTTGATCACGATCGAATGTGCCCGCGTCGCACAGGTATTGAAGAACGGCCGAGAGCCAAAGTGATTCAGACCACCGCTGCCAAGCTGTCGCAAACCAACTCGCGAGGTCTCGATGCCACACACAATGGTCCACAGTCTTTTTCTCACGAATCGGCTATGTAATAATGCACCTGTGGAATACTGCTCGACCGCTTGCGACTTGCTAATGCAGAAACGTTACCGATCAAGTGTGTACTGTCACGTGAACATGTAGCAGCCTAGGATAATTCTAGCTGTTTGAACTAATTACAATTTTGCTTTCGATGGGCGTCTTTTCAGTTTACTGTGAGTGTCTCCTTGGTTATCAAAATCGCATGTTTCAAAGCGATGGCACGAGCTTTTACAAGGCCGAACATTCAGAGCCTTTGACTCAGCACTGCTGCATAAATAGGTACGGGTTTATTTTGGTTACAAAGTTATTGCTTCAACTTGATATCTCTAATTATTTTTTCATCAACATGGGTCACTGGGCTGCGCATGATCTAACGGTTAGAGATTGAGGCTGCTGTGATTAGAGAACCTTGTTTTTTGAACGAATCGTGGGGCCAACTTTAGTCATGCGTATTTGACAATGCGAATGTACCGCCCCATAGGTTAAAAGACTTCAGGACTTGCCGCGGTGGCTTGACGGTGGTGGTGTTGCACTGTTAAGCATGATTCTGCCACATAAATAGCGGCCGCTGCGGCAGCGTTCCTATAGGAGCGAAATGTCATAACGGCCGCGTCTTGCGCCTTGTGGGTATATTAGGGCTCCGCTGGCACTCAAAATTAAATCGCAGTCCCCAACTACGGCATGCGTTCAAATCAACTTGTCGTTTGGTCACGTAAAACCCATACTGGGATCCAATTGCAATGCTCATTTTATGCCAGCTTGTACTAATGGTTATGTCCGAGTGCTTATGTGTTAGTTTTCCGCGAACCCCATTCGCCATAACGTGGATCACTCGGATTGTGAGAATAGGCTTTTGGGACGCTTTAATAAACGAACCTCTTGGGTGTGAATTAGGGCAACCGGATATCCGGAAGTGGACATGTCCGCTGTCCAATGAACCTAATACCAACTTTGGACTTTGTTTTGTGACAGTAGGTATGTGCAACAATGTGCGTGCAGCTCTTCCATGCACCTGTCTCACGCCAACTTGTGTCACCCGGTATGCTTCGTCCTTCGATGAACCTGAATCTCTGTTACTCCAACTTGGGTTACTTGGTATGCACCAATCAAATGTCATTATTCGCGGCGGCCGCATTTCAATCGGGGCGAAATGCAAAAACGTCTGTGGTCCCGTGCATTGGAGGCACGTTATAGTTCCCCCTGTGGTCAAAATTAATCTCGAGTCTTCCACAACGGCGTGCCTCGTAATCAAATTTTGGTTTTGACACGTAAAGCCATAGAATTTAGTTCCATTCCTGGGTATGCGTCATCTTGTATGAGCTGCTCATCAATGACAAAAAAAAGTGAGTCCGCCAGCGTACACTCTCTGTTTAATAAACGACGCGTCTGCTTCTTTAAATTGGCACCACATCTTGTTCGCTCCTTGTACGGGTCCGCTTCCCAGGATAAGGCAGCAGCTAGCTGCTTGCGTAGTAAATAGCGCTCAATCATCCCGAATGACGCACATCGCCGCATTTCATGGTGACTTTCCATAGGCGCCGGGCACGGATGACTCATATGTACTGATCTGTTTCTGAGCACATGTGGTATGAAGTCTTCCAAGAAGAAATTATCTGGGAAAACGTGTTTTTATGGGTAAGTGCAATTAATAATACTGCGTATCTCAGGTCTATGTAACTACCGGCTTAAGACGTAGCATTCCGTTCGGAGGTTGCAGTTAAAGATTTTGGAAAATAAAACATATTGTTAAGTAGGAAGACGCAAACGAAAAGCTATATACAAGTATATTTACAAGGAAATACGCCGCACTTGGCCAAGCGGCAAGAGCCCGCGCTAGACTCTAATCGTCGTCGTCGTCGTCGTCTTCACACTGCTCGCCTCTTCGTGATCGCAACTATTGTTCTGTAGCAATATTGCTCGGCTTGAAAATCACCGCATTCCATGAGGCTTCCCGCGTTTAAAAGAAAAGACCAAATACACTGCCTAAATGTATCAGAATTTGTTGAGGGCCAGCATTTTTCCTACGGCTGAAATCTCAAGACAAAAACGACTGTATCATCTTGAGTGTAGATGTCCAACATAGGTGAAAAACTGATTTCTCACATCGGTAACATCTGGCCATTGATGCATCTTAAGCAGAGAAAGTCGATGTCCTCTAGATTATTCTGAAATGCGCCGCTGATTTATGAGTGACACTTTAGCAAACCCTCGCATATATTATGACACTTTCAAGTGACGTGCTAACACATATACCAAGTTCCTTCCATTAAGATGACCTCACAAATGTACTTTAATTGACTTCAATAACTATTTTCGCTCCAGTTACAAATTCGTAAACTTCATGCGTCATTAAAGAAAGTAACTTGCCGACATTGCGCATTTTTTACAGACATACCTCACACATTTTATAAACTTCTGCTTCTTCAGTCGGTTAATTAAGGTGTGTTAATTAAGCATAATCGCCAGATTCATTACTTCTCGAAGAGCCCCCTCGATTCGTGGAGGCGGTAAATTTCGCTTGCAAACTCTGGCGTCCCAAAAGCGTGTTCTAAAATCGCCACCACAGGTGGAAGAGGCGGACTGTACAGAAAACAAAACTGCAGTTGCTATACTATATGTTGGATGTCGCAGCGCACTCGTGAGGTAAGTGTTTGGATGATAACTTATTTGACCTTACTCTTTGTATTGAAATATGAAGAGTAGAGAGGCGGCCGTTACGTGTGGGATTTTCAGGCATTACAGGAGCGTATGACAACGTAGACCGCAACACTTTGTGGATATTCTAAAAGGGGAAGGCGTGGGCGACGATTGTCTACAGCTTTTGAGAGAGATTTACCTAGAAAATACCGTTTGGGTTTAATGGCAAGGGATGACGAGCGAGGAGAAAGTTGACATCAACTAGCGACTGAGGCCGTTCTGTCCTTTATCCCCAGTGCTGTTTATGATGTACATGGTGAGGATGGAAGGGAGAAGGAAGTAATATCGGCTTTCATCTCTCATGCGAACAGGCGGGTACAGAAATATAGCAGCAGCTTCCAGGTTTGTTTCATGTGAAGGGCATTGTGTTGCCAGCTAACAAGCAAAGTGATATGCAACCTCTGGCTAATCTGTGGACAGGAAGCGAGAATTAAGGTCTGAAATTGAACGTTTAAAATTTTGGTATTATGGTATGCAATGAAAAGAGTGAATACACAGTGTCAATAGAGAGCGAGAAAATACCTCGGTTGAAAGAATACAAGCACCTTGGTATAAGGATGGACGAAGGCAATTGATATATGGAAACACAGAAAACAAGAATAACCATAAAGGGGAAGAGTAATCCGGCTGCAATGAAACAAAGAGTCCTATTGGGATATAATAGGTAAGAGATGCTCCGGGGTATGTGGATCGGTGTATTGGTTTGAGGACTTACATTTGGAAATGCGGCTGCTTCTTTGAAACGAGGGGTAGAATGAGGACTAGATGGCAAATGTCAGTGAAATGCCTCCCATTGGGCACTCACGGGAAGACTACAAATGGAGCTATGCAGTGTGATATGGGCTATGGGCTGTACAAGCTTTGAAGTGAGAGAAGTTCACAATATAATTGGTTAAGGAGAGGGAATGAGGAATATGGAAGAAAGTAAATGAGCTGGGAGATGGCTCAGATATTTGTTCAGGAAAATATGATTCAGAGCGGAGGAAGAGATCTAGCAAGCTTACCTGCAAGTATGTAGCCTGTATGGTGAGCAACATGGCAACAAAGAACGCCAAGTGGAAAATCACAGAGGGTGAAATAATCTCATTTGTGCCAGCAATGGAAAAGAAACTTGCCATGGGTAACTACTTAAGAAATAAAAACAAAATCCATAACGAAACAATTTATGAGAGCTTAAAGGGAAGCTCATTACTTTTCAAAGCGAGACTAGTAAGAGGCGATTGCAAGATTGGTGGAAGAAAAGTAGGGAAAGGACCAACAACGGAGGCGTACGAAAACAAAGTTCATTATAGGAGGGGTTCAGCAACTTTGGTTATGTGAATTCATCGTGCTCGTAATTCATTGCTCGTAAGTTTTCTAGTTCTTTTCCTCCGCTGTGAATCAGTGTTTTAATGAACAAATACCTGAAGAATGTCCAGGCCCGTTTACTTTCTTCAATAATCCTCAGTCGCTCTTCTTAAATAATTTTACTGTGAGCTTCTCTCACTTCAAAGCTTGTACAGCTCATATCACTCTGCATATCTCCATTTTTAGTCCTCCCGTGAGCGCCCAATGCGAGGCGTCCCGCTGACGTTTGACAGCTAGTCCTGACTGTACCCTTGGTCTCCAGAAAACAACCGCATTTCCAAATGTATGTCCTCAAACCATTACACCGATCCACATTACACCGATCCAAAGAGCATACCCATAGCGCTCTTTGTTTGTTTGTGGCCGTATAACTCTTCTCCTTTATTTTTATTGTTGGGTTCCTGTGTTTGCATATGTCTATTGCCTTTGTTTCTCCTTATCCCAAGGTGCTTATATTCTTTTACGCGAGGTATTTCCTCACCCTGTATTGACACTGTCTATTCACTCTTTCCATTGCATACCATAATACCAAAATTTTTAACGCTCAATTTCAGACCTAAATTTTCGCTTGCTGTCCACAAATACTAACCAGACGTTGCATATCCCTTTCTTTGTTAGCTAGCAACCACAATGCCGTCCACATCAAACAAACCTGGAAGATGCTGCTCTATTTCTGTACCCACCTGTTTGCATGAGAGGTTAAACCCGATATTACTTCCCTCTCCTTTCCATCCTCACCATGTACAGTCAACAGCAAAAATTTGCTGGATGCGGTTTCCCCTTGAAATGGGAATTGCTGCACTGTCATGGTGTGACACTTCGTATTCAATGAATCACTGTGTAGATGGCGAAGGCTACTACATGCTAGAACATTTATTTCGAGGCTGTGTGACCACGCTTCGCGAGAATTCAGCTTCTTGGCAGATCCTGCGTCCCGTAAACTTTTGAGGTTGACTGTACATCTTAAACAACAGTGGGGACAAAGGGCACCCCTGCCTCAGTTCCTAGTTGATGTCAACTTTCTCCTCGCTCCTCATCCCTTGCCATTAAACCCAAACCGGTATTTTCTAGGTAAATCTCTCTCAAAAGCTGTAGAAAACCGTCGCCTGAGCCTTCCCCTTCTAGAATATCCCCAAAATGTTGCGGTCTACGTTGTCATACGCTCCTGTAATGCCTGAAAATGCCACACGTAATGGCCTCTTCTGTACTCTTCATATTTCAATACGAAGAGTAGGGACAAATAAGTTATCATCGAAACGCTTACATCACGAGTGCACTGCGACATCTAATATATAGTAAAGCAACTGCAGCTTTGTTTTCTATACAGTTCGCCTTTTCCACCTGTGGTGGCGATTTTAGAACACGCTTTCAGGACGCCAGAATTTGAAAGCGAAAATTACCGCCTCCACAAACCGAGGGGGCTCTCCGAGAAGTAATGAATCTGGCGATTCTGCTTTGTCTGCAGTTTAATTGCGATGGCCGTGGATTTTCGTTCTAAACCAACCCCAATTTAACTGTTCAAAGGCCTGTGAAGTGTAGAAGTTCTCTGTTAGGGCAGCCGGCTTGACCAAAATAAATGAATTTTTTTCACATTTGAAAGAGATACCTTAATTAACCAGCTGAAGAAGCAGAAGTTCATAAAGTGTGTGAGTCATTTCTATAAAGAATGCGGAACCAGCATTCCATGCAAACTCTTAGAACACGTAATCTATTCTCACCTCATCGATTTCCTGGAAAGCAACTCGTTCTTCCATCCATCTCAACACGGTTTTAGAAAAACTTTTTCATGCGATACTCAACTTCTTTGCTTCACTAACGATTTGTTTGCCGCCTTAGATCAAGGATTCGATATTGACTGTATTTTTTTAGATTTTGCCAAAGCTTTCGATACCGTGTGTCATAACCTACTTATCCATAAACTTAATCAGCTTAATATTGACCCAAATGTGTTGTCTTGGATTAAACAGTTTCTTTCTAATCGAACCCAGTATGTCACAACCAATAACTCTTCATCTGCATTGTTAACAGTTACATCCGGAGTGCCACAAGGCTCCGTCTTGGGGCCTCTACTCTTCTTGATTTATATTAATGATCTCCCTAACTGTGTAAAGTCATCATCAAATAATTTGTTCGCAGACGATTGCGTAATATACCGAAAGATTACTAACCCTGATGATTCAGATAAACTGCAAGAAGATCTTCACAACATATCACTCTGGTCTAAAAAATGGCTCATGAAACTTAACGCTAACAAGTGTAAATCAATGCGCATATCACGTAGAACCAGCGATAGCAATCAGTGTCGATATGTACTGAATGACACTTCATTAGCATCTGTTAACGCTCACAAATATCTTGGCCTTCACATAACTAATGATCTTTCATGGAATTTGCATACTAATTATATTACTGCTAATGCTAATCGTATGCTAGGATATCTTCGTCGTAACTTTTCTAACGTTCCTACTTCGGTAAAATTGACGCTCTACAAAACCCTAGTTCGCTCAAAACTTGAATACGCATCTGCCATTTGGGATAACAATCAAGCATCACTAACCGTAACACTTGAAGCAATTCAAAATCGAGCAGCTCGCTTTATTTTATCTAACTATTCCCGCCATTCCAGTGTTACATGTATGAAAATAACCCTGAATCTGCCAGATCTTTCTTTACGCCGCAAATGTGCTCGTCTTTGCCTATTTCACAAGGTTTATCACTCAAACCAGGTTCTCAAGAATCAACTTATCACCCCACCTTCCTACACTTCGTCCCGTTCAGACCACAGATATAAAGTTGCCGTCCCATCCTCCCGAACGAACCAGTATCATGGTTCTTTTTTACCCCGCACAAGTGTCGACTGGAACCACCTTCCTGCTTCCATCGTTCAGATCACAGATGCGACTTCATTCAAAACAGCAGTCTACCACGCTATCGCTTAACGTTGCCTGCATACCATTGTCTGCATATTACATTGCTTTGTATGTACCACTCCTTTCTGTAGTGCCTTAGGGCCTTGAAAGTATGTATAATAAATAAATAAAAAAAATGTCGGCAAATTTCTTTCTATAATGACGCATGAATTTTACGAATTTGTAACCAGAACAAAAATAGTGATTGAAGTCATTTAAACTACATTTGTGAGGTCATGTTAGTGGAATGAACTTTGTATATGTGTTAGCACGTTATTTGAAAGTGTCGTAATATTTGCGACAGTTTCCTAAAGTCTTACTCATAAATCAGCGGTGCATTTCAGAATAATCTAGAGGACATCAAATTTCTCTGCTTAAGATGCATCAACAGCCACAGGTTACTGATGTGAGATATCGGTTTTTCAGCTTGTTGAACATCTACACTAAAGATGATAGAGTTATTTTTGTCTTGCGATTTCAGTCGCAGGAAAAATGTATGGCCCAAACAGTCTGATACGTTTAGTATACTTTGCCTTTTCTTGTAAACGCGGGAAGCCTGATGGAATGCGGCGATTTGCATGCCAAGCAATATGATCGAGTTTCCAAAATCTTTAAATACAAGCTCCGAAGAAAATGCTTCGTCTTAAGCCGGTAAATAAATAGAGCTCAAATGCGTAGTATTATTAAATGCAGTTAGTCATCAGAACACGTTTTCCCAGATAATTCCTACGTCAAAGATTTAGTATCACACGTGCTCAGAAACAGATCAGTACGTATGCGTCATCCATGCCAAGCGTCTACGGAAAGTCACCGAGGAATGCGGCGATGTGCGTCGTTCAGGATGATTGAGCGCCATTTACTACCCAAGCAGCTGCTGCCTTATCATGGGATGCAGACACGTACAATGAGCGAACAAGATGTGGCGCCATTTTAAAGCATCTGTCGCGTCGTTTAATAAACGGAGAGTGGACGCTGCCGGCCACACTCCGCGAAGCCGTGCATCTTGAAGAACGACATAAAACGCACACACACACACACACACGCACACACACACACACACACACGCACACACACACACACGCACACACACACACGCACACACACACACACACGCACACGTACACGCATGCACGCACGCACGCACGCACGCGCGCACACACACACACACACACACACACACACGCACGTACGCACGCACGCACACGCATTTCTGCAGTCGAGCCTACACATAGGTGGACTTTGTGCAGTTCGGTTTCATCGCTGGCACTTTGCTCTTGCGCATTCGCTTGAGGAACCTGCGCCTCTCTCAGAAAGCAGCTGTAGCTAACTGGAACGCTCGTAGAGCCAAAAGAAAATAGACGCCAAATAATATAGATGCCGACACCGCGTAGAAAACGTCTCAGTCGAGCCACGCACGTCCGTGCATTGTGCAGCACGGTACAAGACCTGACGATCTAACAATCCAACAACGTCGCCGTTATTAGGCGACGAATGCCAGATTATCTTTTCGCTCAACTACGCTAGAATGCTTGGACGGAAACCGTTCCCTCCTCTGCTTTGCCCGGAAACGGAGATATCTCGTTACGCAATGTAATGAGATGTCTAAATCAAAGCATGGCCACTATTCTTGACATCATCGAATCACGACACATTGCCAAGTTATGCAATAGCGGCGTTTGGAGCTAATCAAAGAGGACTTGGCAGCCCTCTGGGCCAGGTGTAGATGACAAGATGATGCATTCTACATTGTGGCAGAATTGAACAATGTCGAATCGTCACCTCGCGATAAGCGACCCAACAAGATAAAACGAATGTTGCGATCAATAGCTCTTCATTTGCGCGATTAAATTTGCAATAAAGAAAGTTGAAGGATGCTTAAGCTTCGCCTTTAAAGGAGCATTGACACAAGGTCTTGAATTGGAGATAACGCGTGAGATTGATTTTTGTGGGCATACCGTCATCGTCTGCAAAATATAAACGGGCATTGTAGCCGAGAACGTATTTAAAGTCACTTTTAAAGTACGTGCGTGCAGCCATCCGCAAAACTCAGCACCTTGCAACATCGACACCAAGGACGGATTGTAAACAATCGAGAAAACGCTTTCTTTCTTTCTTTCTTTCTTAGAACATAAAACATACAGTCAAATATATTGTGAGCCCGCCAAAGCAATGATGCTTTTGAGCGGGACTGGGCAGTGCTCTGGCCCAAATCGCACAGTCTTGTGCTCTGAGAATAGAGGAAACAATAGGAAGAGAGAAAAATAAAAAGTACAATAGCAAAATTATATTTCTTGTATGTGCCCCAAAGAGTAACCTGTAGTCCGCGAAAGCACCAATGCTTTTATGCGGACCACTTCAAAGAGCCATATGGCCTTCAAAGAGCCATAATACAAGTACACAATTTCGATCCCTCCTCGTTTCCATTCCCTCACCCTTTTTCTCCATCGCTCGTCTAATTTATTATATTTGTTCCTGCACGAGCAATAGTTTAGGCAAAGGCATATTACAGCAGTAAAATATATGTGCAGTACATCCCTCTATTTCATCATACACAGTTGTCAATGGGTTGGAAAAGTAGCAGTCACTCATTACGAATTTTCAGCAGCTACGTCACGAATTTTCGTTTGCAGCCGCGCTGCTTGCATGTGCGCTTCTTCTCAGTTGTTGCTTGTCCTGGTACGCTCTCCGTGTCGCTGCAACTGCAGAATTAAGTGGCAGTCTTTGTCGTGTCCGCAGATTACCAGCACTGTCAGCCTGACTGCGCTGCACTGAAAATTGAACGCGGCCGATGTAAGGGTCCTGAGCTACGTCCTCGCTTTCGCCGGTCGCAATCTGCGAGTCACTGCTTTCTAGCGGGTCGAATCGAATGTGATTGGCCACGTCTAATACGGCGGCGACTGCCGCCTGCAGGCAATTGGCGCTGCTGGACGACGAAGACGACGACGCCGATAGTGGTGAGGACATCACAAAGCACGTGCAGGCGTAGCAGACGAACTAGCAACACGAAGTGCACGCGCCAGCTTGTGCGTCAGAGCATACGTCTGAGGGTTGTGCAATCACGTGCCCAGCTGTGTGCACATTCATTCTCCGGTCCACCTCGTTGCTCTCTGAAACCAAAACTTGGACTGCTCGCTCTAAACAAGGCTCCAAATAATTACCTGTCGCGTTCAGAAGTAAATGAGCTTTAGTGCCGTGATTAATGGGTCATTACTGGGTCATTACTGGGTCAATCACTCATGAAAGCAGAAAAAAACAGATTCTATGTTCTTGTGCGTGTCAACACTCCATTAAGAGTGGAACGAGATAGCATTCAAAGATCCCTGATAGCATTTCATGCTTCCCGGTAACTGCAGCTTACCTAAGCGTGATGTTTTCCCTGAAACGCTGGCGGCGAACGAAGGCGAGCTTTCTTGTTTATTTCTTCTTATTTTGTTTTCCCCATACGGCGGGCTCCGGCGCTGCCGTGGAGGCGCGAAGCCGAGCGCTACCTGGATGGTGTTGCAAAGAATTGAGCTCCTACCAAGGCAGACCTCAGATGGCAGCCGGAAAAGGGGGTTTGTGTTTGAGTGTCCGGCGTAGCAGAATTTTGCTTTCTGGTATATCGAGATTAAAATCGCACTCTATCATGTCTGTAGGTGGTGCCTAAGTCGTACTTTATCAGTTTTCTGGCGCATATTTTATTTTCAGAATTTCGATTAGCTCAGCAACGCCTCTGTGCCACGTGGAGGGCGGGGGCAGTTCGGGACAATTTTACACTGACGATATTTGTGCCTAGGCATCCACGCATTTTTCGTGTGTGCGTGCGAATACCGTGGGCCCATCGCGATATTACAGAAAGGGTCCAATCGCAATGGCACATAGCGCAATGGGCAGTGCACCATGGGCCCCGTGACCTGTAACCCGCCCTTTAACTACCCTTGTCTCACCTATGATCCAAATGGGTGGCAGGCACAAGGGTAAGAACAGAGGCTTTCGAAAACGTTGTTTACATTTCCCATGCGATGAAAATTACTCTTTGTCTTCTTTGTAACATTCATTTACTCAAGGCAAGCCTGTGTGTGCATGGTTCTTTGTGCGCTTCACTCTGCGCGCCAATAAATATGTTCGGACCTTTGTTCAAAATTCTGTGTCACCTCTGTGTCGTGTTCTTAGAGGTATACTGAACAAATCTTTTGCTGCCGAGATTTTTAGCCCGACTGAAAGATTGGGTGCTGAAATTGGTTGACAAAACCTTGTTTTCAGGCAGAAACTCGCGGGAAATAATGAATTTCATGCACTTCTCGCAAAATACCGCATCTAGCGGCCGCGCCATGAACTAGAGGAAGTGACGTGTCTGTGAGCTCGGTGGCGGATGTGGGCATGCACGACCATCAGCCGCGCCTGCCCACCCATGGATGGTGTCGGGTGACAGCGAGCGACGTCTAAGCTGCGGAGTTGCTCGCGGCCGCATCCTCGTTTCCACAAGCAGAGGTTGTGCCCAAGTCTTAAAATTATGGTGTTTACGTGCCAGAACCATGATCTGATTATGAGGCACGCCGTAGTGGGCGACTCCGGAAATTCGTGCCACATGGGGTTCTTTAGGTTCTTTAACATTCGCCTCAAAGTCGATATTTGCATTGTGTGCGGCTTTGTAACGTGATGAGTGAAGCAGCTGGCTCAACGAAGGAGAATTTCTCTAAACGCTTCTGTGCGCAAGGGTGTGAGAACTGTATCGTTGGTCGAGACAAGCCGTGTCATAGTTTTCCGACAAAGCCGAAGCTTCGAAGGGTATGGATTAGCACCGCGCGCCTATCGCAGCCAACATGGGTGCCGTCAAAGCGCGACCTTCTGTGCTCCGACCCCTTCGAGGACAGGGATGGTCAGACCAGCCCTGCTCTGCCGCAGAGCTGCGGCATGTCAGGGAAAGGGCGCTGTGGCGTCATATAGAAGAGTCCTTCAATACTTTTCATCTGGTCGGATAGATAGTGAACTACAGAAGGAAAGCTTCTAATACTTTAATAAAGTTTAATACTTCTGTCACGATGTGATGTGCCATGTGAGGCAATGAAGAAGCTTGGCGCACAGCAAAGCCTCAAGCAAACACCTCTCCCGGTGTGTTCTGTGTACTACGCACGCAAACAGCAGTGGTACACGCAAAGTACCGTTCGGGGGTCG
Organism: Dermacentor albipictus; assembly: GCF_038994185.2. Taxonomy (NCBI): domain Eukaryota; kingdom Metazoa; phylum Arthropoda; class Arachnida; order Ixodida; family Ixodidae; genus Dermacentor; species Dermacentor albipictus. The sequence goes on along the minus strand of NC_091828.1, from coordinate 89,863,509 downwards.
GACGAGTAGCGGCGTATTCAGGATGGTGTGGCCGGGGGTACAACGTAACATTGAACGTCAACTCATCACTCTCGTGCTGTATTAAACGTAGAAGAAAGTCAACATTCGCCGTCACCATGACCGCTAATAATCTTCAAGGAAGGCAAAGAGCACAGGAAGCTTCGTTTACATCGATTTCCACAGTGCGCGGGCTCCTTGTACTTTCTCATACGGACATCGCCGTCTGCGCTGACGCCGACACGGGCCCCGGATTTTCTGCGACACCAGGCCCTTAACGCTATCACGTTTAAATTACTGTGATCGAAAATGAAAATTACAAAACTGAGGATTCCTTTCTCCCTGTCTCACGAAGTAAATTTAACATCTTCCCAAGAACAAGTGTTTCTATTTAGGAGAACTTGTTCTCGGGCTAGTTAATTAACATTTGATGCAGCCATGGTAGCGCGAATATTGGTGAGGCTACACATGAGGCTCCATTACGCAAATTACCTGGTGAGGCTAACCGAATAATACTTCGCCACTACCAATCGATTTTAGTAAGTTATTATGGTGTAGCATGCGCCATCGCGAGACTGTAGCAGCATAGTAGCCCCGGTCCTGACGGTATCAGCAGCGAGCTACTAAAACTAACGGCCCACATGTCAGCTACTTTATTAGCACTCATATACCGGCAGTCTTTGGAATCGGCATGTCTTCCCGACCATTCACACACAGCGCACATCGTTCTGGTATTCAAGTCAGGTGAAAACACGTTTGCCAACAATTATATTCCAATCTCGCCGACCTCAGCTTGCTGTTAACTATTCGAACATATCATTCACACGCAGATAATGACCCACATAAACGATAACAATATGCTGTTTGATCAAGAACACGGATTTATATACAAGAACTACTGTAAAACACAGTTATTCCAACTTGTCACCGGCCTTCAGGATTCCTTGCACGCTTTACACTATGTTGATGCCATATTTGTAGATTTCTCGGAAGCTTTCGATTGGGTGCCCCGCAGGAGATTAAATAAGAAGGTTCGTAAGCTGCAACTTGGCGAAAATACCACGTATTGTTGGAATTTGGAATCCTTGTGCAGTCGCTTTCAACACGTCAAGACTAGAATATTTCTAGCTGTACTACGACGGATATCGGGTGCGCCACGGGGGTCAGTATTAGGGCCACTTCCCTTTTTAATTTACGTCAATGACATACCAAGCAACATAACTTCTATTATACGCCTTTTCGCCGGCGACAGTGTGATACGCAGAGAAATAACAAACCCGCTTTAGGTAATGCCCCTGCAGGCTGATATAACCTGCTTCTACCAGTGGCCCCTATTATGCCAAATGGAGATCGACATCGACAAGACGAAGAAGATGACGTTTTCTACTATCGCTAATACTCCTGTGAATACCTATTCAATCATTATCAGCATAATTGCAAGAAACTCGGTCATTTAAGTATCTGGGTGTTCACTTTTCGTCTATTATGACGTGGAACGTTAATCTAGAGCCTATAGCAAATCAAGCATTTAGAAGTTTAGAACATTTAAAAATATTAGGTCTTTTAAAGCGTCGTTTGTGGGCGGCCAATGCCGAAACGTAGCTGCATGCCTGCACAACACTAATTAGTTCAGCACTAGAATACGCTTCCATAGTATGGCATCCAAAGAGCGCATGACCTTTCAAACCAGCTTGAATATGTGCAGAACGAGGCAGCCACGTTTATTTTATCAACATATTCCCCTTATGAAACGGTAATGGCGTTGAAGCAAAGTCTTAATCTCTCTAATCTTGACACACAGCGCAGGACATCTCTTCACGCAGAGGTCATCGTCTGAAAGCAGAACCAGTTTTCGCAAGAACATCGAAATATCAGAATTGCCATTTGTGTTGTCAGTACAAGAGCGGGATCATCTGCCGGAACAAATAGTGTCAGGATTGGGGGCTCAATCCCATCGCTCGAGATCCGTTGCCAAGATTGGAGTCTGCATGAAATCGAAGGTAGCTGGCCCATGCCGTCGTCCAACTTATCCACGCTGAGGACGTTGATGAAGGGAAGAACTGCTTCTCATCGAGAACGACGAATATGCGTTTATTTACAGGATTTAAATCAGTCTAACATGACTGCTTGAGAAAAAGAGTGTCAGTCCAACATGACTGCACGAGAGAAGTGTAACAGTCTAACATGACTGCTTGAGAAAAAGAGTGTCAGTCCAACATGACTGCATGAGAGAAGTGTATCAGTTCATGACTGCTCAAGAGAAGTGTGTCGAGCATCCGCACAACAGCAGTTTTTATACACTCGGTCCGCCGGCGATACGAGGTGGCGAATGTTCGTTTACTCATCGTCAACTTGCCGCCGCCCCGCAGAACAGCTTACGTACACATAGGCCCACACATTCCAATGCCCGGCGCCGGCGTCGGAGGGGTGCCGTTCCGGGAAGCATCGGAGCCAATGATGGGTAGCTCGTTGTCTTGCGTCCCGATCAGGGCATGGGAATCAACAAAAAATGGCTTTCCCGTGGCAGCTTGCTCATGCGTAGCAGATCAGGTCCGCGCTGGAGTGCTCCGGCACCATAGTTCGCCCACCGAACTCGTTTCGTCACAACGGCGATGGGGCTGGTGGAAGCACAAAGCCCGCTTCTTCGAACGCCTCCTAGCTAAAGCGACGGAGAGTGGGTGATGCGCGCCTTGTCCCCCAGTCGTAATTGGGTGGCAATTTTGCCTTGCAGCTCGCCATTCTTAACAATAGTTACCGTTACGGATGTGCCATCTTTCAAAAGAGAATTGCTAATGCATCTGGATCGAGTCGACATTGAGCAACCCTAATCCCGTCAATATGCATAAATCGTAGGTTTATATGGTATATACTTCTTGATTTTGAGAAGACATCTGTAGTGCTCTTCTGCTTCGATAGGTAAATGCTCCATTTCTATTGCACTTAATACATATTTTTTAAAATTTTACCTTGGTGTCTGTAACCATATAAAAATGACGGGGTTTTACGCACCAAAACCACTTTCTGAGTATGAGGCACGCCGTAGTGGGGGACTCCGGAAATTTGGACCACCTGGAGGTTCCTTAACGTGCAGCTAAATCTAAGCAAACGGTTTCTTTTTTTTTGCAATTTGCCCTCATCGAAATGCGGCCGCCATGGCCGGGATACGATCCCATGACCTCCTGCTTAGAAGCCCAACTCCATAGCCACTAAGCAACCACGGCGGGTGTATGTAATCTTGTTGTACCTTATGATAGTATAATAAGCTACCCTCCCCCCATATAATACCCTCTGGCCCTTTAAGGTATTAAAATAAATAAAACATTATTGAATAGAAACGACGCACCCAGCGATTTTCTTGTCGTCTGCATCTCTGTCAGCGGAGGCCTCTGAAGCACGTGCACACACGTCGCCAGCCTCGGAGTCTTTGCCTGACACAAAAGACAGCATAACATTGGCAATCGGTACACTGGCGCGAAGACGCAGTTAGCAAGGCGGCTAACGCATCTGGATCTCGATTTCACGTCGCCACAGTGGAAAGAGTCCGATAACCAATGGGGGCGGCGATAAATTTGAAAAATTATTTTTGTAGAACGCAGTAGGCTCCCTCACAATAACGACCGCGTAACAAGATGACGCGCACAGCAAATAAAGCTTGGACCTTACGACTGCTCTCACTGAAATGCAACAAAGGGTATAGCCAGGAGCTGGAGGCGACTGACAGCGACAGACGGCATTCTCAAATGCGCCACGCGCACTGCCTCCGTCCTAAAGCTAGCCGGACGAGCGAAAACAGAAATGCGGGATAAAAAGAACGCCAAAGATAATAACAATGAGGAAAGAAAAATGTGTGAAGGCCTTTGCGCTAGCGATTACTTCGGCAGGGAAAGCCGATTGTTACGACAAGTCGTCAGTGGCTGCTAGAGGAGTCTGCGGGCGCATACACGAGCGTCGAGAAGAAAGCCAAAACCAGCCTTCAAAGGGAAGAATAATCGGCGAACTGCCAAACCCAAAGGTGCGCACCGCGTGCCGTGTTTTTCACCCGCGGGCTTGTTGCATAGTTCGGTTAGTGGAGAGCTCAGCGGCAAACTTGCTTTGCGCCACGGGAACGCGACCGCCGAAAACACGTCGTCAGGCACAATAGGGTACTCGGCTGCACGTCGACACGAGATTTGCGCGCACGTGTTTCAAGATTCGAAGTGAGAGCCGCGGAGTTTCTTTTTTTTTCCCTCTTGGATGCATGCCCCTCGTTACAGGGACGCAATCGCATCACAGAAGACGAATGAAGCTCTGCCATCCAGAGCTCAGACCTTTCACGTCGAACCTGGGCTGTCCAGAGAGCCCACGGTGCGGCGATTAGGCTCGGCCTACCCGTCCCCACGTGGGAGCGGCTCGCAGCTCTGCCCTAGGGCAAAGCTTCTCAGGACCTTGTAATTGAAGTTCTTTGTCTGTCTGCCTGTCCTCTTGGATGCAGCATTGTAGGCGGAGGCAAGTGCTTGTTTCTCCTAGCTTGCAGATGACGTACAGCTTGGGCCTCGGGTTTCGTTTGACACAAGTTCGCCTGCGTTCGCCCGCCACGCTGTTCTTCATCTCCTCACCGGCAGAAGTAACAAACCAGAAAAGTAATGTGATAGGGCTGGTTGCTACGATTCCGCCGCAGCAGGCAGGCAGGATTCGACCTGGACGTCCGAGCAAATTATCCCGGTGACTGTATTTTACGGTTAATAGGGATTCAAAAAGACGCCTAACATACATTTCGCGCAAGCTAATTATCACCGAATATTTAAAGTATTCGGGTACGCTCTAGAAGGATGCGACTGCACGCGTGTTGTTGGCCTCATTATGCAAGGAATAATGCGTTTTGCTGGACGCTAGTGGTGCAATTAGTCAAAGAAAGTGAATGTACTCTGCAAGTCTTGGTAGACGATGATATGGAATCAGGAACGTTTAGAGGTTTCGCAAGGAACGTGCGATTCAGTAGTGCCACCATGAGCTCTCACTAGTAACTATTTTCTTGCGTTGTATAGAAAGGCGAAAAATGTGCTAAAAAACTTAAATAACTAACCACAGACGCGTCGTCATCGCAGTGCTGCCTATTTTGCTTCGTATGAACCAAGATCACGCATAAGCCGTTATGGCCTGCCGCTGAGGGAGTGACAGGGCGGGCAGTAACGTAGCTGTTGGCCTCGAGTTTCGCTCTTCCGGAGGGAGCATTTCCAATATAAGAATATTTAGCCATTCAGTATAAGAATAAACGGGTAAAGAACTTAAAATCATCACCGTGTTGTCACGTCCACCACAAAGCACCTCAACCGCTTTGTGTTGACTGATTTATAAGCTGTTTGCTTCAGAGAAAAATGTCATTGCAGTAAAAGTGCTGGAAGAATTTCTTCCGAATTTTACGGACCATTGTTTACTTTTGAATACGTACAAATGACTCGGACCTGGGAAAGAAACATACGAAAGGAAAATATAAAAAAGAACCAAGATATTTGGAAAACTAAAATATTTTATACCGTAACATGATAACACTATTTCTTACAAAAGCATTGCAAGAGGTCGCGGGATCAAATCCCAGTGGTGGCGAGCGCATCTTGAAGGGGGCAAAAATGCAAAACAAAGGTATGTCGTGCATTGTACACGTAAAATATACACAGGTGGTGAAAATGAATCCAGAGTTCCCCACTATGGGCTGCCTCAAAATGAAATTGTTTTTTTTTTTTAATGCGAGGGTAAATGCCTCAGGGCCTACAGGGGTATGGGATGGGGGTGAATGAGGATGATTAAATGAATGAAAAAAGATTTGCTGATCTAATGAATGTGGTCGATAATGTGGTCCCTGCGTCCAAGCAGTGTAATCGCTCGGATTATGCGGCGAGAGTCCCGCTGCTACAAGGTGCCGGAGCCTCGTCGGTTTCAGTGCAGGGCAAACCCACAGCAGGTGGTGGATGTCGGCTTCAGCATTTCGCGACTTGCAGAGTGGGCACTCAGGGCGAGGATATAACGGGTCAAAGTGCGGCCACTTCATTGTCACGGCAGAAGGGAGGGCAACCCCGACCCTGATCTTCCGAAGCGCAACCTCCTCTGCACGGCTAAGACCGCGGGCCAGGTTTATCGCACACGGAGGTATGAGAGCACACGTGCGGCGCCGGAGATGGTCCTTTCTTGTTAAAGGAGGGTGGCATCATCTTGGTGAAAGAGCTGAGGCAGTGACGATGGAGACGTCGCTAGACGGGTCGCAGAATCCGCACGACTTTGGCAGCTTAGAAGGTCGCGTGGGATCCACTCGATAGATATTGGCTCCGGGATGCGTGCCGCCAGAAGATGGATCTGTTGACATATTTCAGGGCTGCAACCACGTGGCTGCAACTGACGCGTCGCAGAAGCCGTGTCGCCTGGAGGGCATCAGTGCAGATGACGATGCGGGTCGTGGGGACCGTGGGAAAGGCGGCCACAGGGCACAACGCTTCTCGGACATCTGCTCAGCACAAAAGGAGGAAGGAGGCTCTTGGATTTGAAACCGGGTCATCTTGTTAAGGACAGGTGCACCAGGGCAATAAATTGCAGTGGTTGTTTCACAGTCCTGAATGATTGAAACAACGGAAACACGATGGAGCCAAGTGGCAGGTGGGCATCTTGAGCTATAATTAGGTCACGAAGCGACGCCGCCGCATGAGTTGATGTCGCGCGACGTATATCAGTTGGCTTGTTGTCGCTTAGCTGTACAAAACTCCAGGGAGGAAGAACTGGCGATGGTAGTGATAGAAGGGAGTACGAGAAAGCGTAAGCCCTGGGAGCCCGCGTTGCACGTGAAAGGCTGGCGTTAAGCCTGCGAGCATCCCGTCGCTGCTGTTCCAGCTCATCTAGTGTGTTGAGCTGTGCATTTTCTCGGAGAGCCACGATCGGGGTGATGCGGGGAAGGCAAGTGATGACCCTCATAGCCTCGCAATTAACAGACTCAAGGTGATCCCATTGTGCCCTCGTCAAATGCTGGAATTTGGCTTGATAAACAAGGTGTGGTTGATCTACCGCCTTCACCAACTGTCGCGCAACATATGAGTGGGCGCCGCCGGTATTAGGGGCAACGCGTCTAATCAGACCCAACACCTGAACTGCCTGCTTTTTAGCGCTAGAGAGCCTAGCAGTTCCGTTTCCCGACTCGTGTACCGTCAGACACAGAATTTTTAAAGTTAAACATTGTTGAAGTGGGGTTCCGCATATATGAAGACGAATAGGTGTTGCAGAGAGTTTACGCCGCCTGCAGCGATCGGCCACTGACATGTAAGCAGATTTGCTGACGGAAAGCGTAAGGCTGACCGAAGAAGCGTAAGTCGACGGGATATCTAAAGCTGATTGAAAGCAGCGGCTTGAGTCTGCAGGTCATGATGAGTGCTCCATACCGGGATGTCATCAGCGTACAACAAGGACGTTTTGTCGGGTACATCGTGTAAGTGCCATGCAAGCTGGATGAAAGCAATATTAAGTAATATGGGTGACAATACCGATCGCTGGGGTAAGCCGCGAAGAGGGACAAATGAGCCGATGGCGTCATCACTGAGGCGAATTGCAAAATGCCGGTCTTCAAGAAAAGATTTGACGAAATTCCGTACTCTAGGGGGAAAATGCAGCATCTCAAATGAAGCCAAGATGGCTGCATGACTGGTGTTATCATATGCCTTTTCGATGTCCCTAGCGAGCACAGCAGCTTCCCGGTCAGAAACAAGTTGAGACAGAGTGTTTCTTCCCTGTCCTTCCTATCCTGCTTTCCGCTTCTTACAGTTGCAAATGTTCTTTGACTCGACGCTGGTTTATATATCAGGTGCAGGTGAGGCGTCAGCCAGTTTTTCTTCATCAAGTCGTATATTCTTTTTTGCGTGTAGCATCAGCAGAAGCACAACGATATGCACAATTATCCTTGCAGTTTTGTGCTGTACCGGTTAGTGCATGCATTCACAAATGTATGGAGAGCAATCTCTCGTAAAGAAGAAAACTTCGTTAATGGGGATGGATGGTTTTTTCGCCATCCTACTTTTTCGATGCTGCTTTTAACATTTAACCGCAGGCTTCATTTAGGGTTTTCACGTCGGTGCTGGTTTGTTTGGCGCCAGGGGATGACGCAAATGACCCCCTTCTCAAAAAGCCTTATTTTTCTTTCCTATGTGTAGTGTCGGCGGGGTAGCTGACAGGGAAAACTTCCGCCGGTCATATTTCGGATGTGTGCAGTGAAAAAGTCACACTTTCGCTAGAAAGGCGAAGCGTCCATTACGACAGCAAATTAGCAGACAGCCATACGAAATAAGGCTAACACTTTTATTGGCCATGTCAACTTCTAAACATTCGCTTGCTAACTAAATTAACAAGCATGGTGTTAATCATCATCATCATCGTGATGTGTTAACACATCACACTCGATGACCGCGGACACTTGTGCTCTCGAAACGCTGGCGTGACCAAGGGCGGCAGCAGCGGCGAGCGAAGAGACCTTCGTGCTGTCTATCGGTTCAACGCCAGCTGAGTGCCATGGACGCAGCTGGACTCTGTCTCCAGCGAAAATAGCTTTGAGAATACGGCCGCGCCACCGCGCGCAGCTGCAGCATACGCTGTTGCACCCGGAGTAGAACGTTGCCTCTTCTCTCCCCTCCCCTCAGTGCCTCGCAACATTGGGTACTTCGCGCGCGACTGAAGACGGCACATTTCCTTCCCCCTCTCCTCCCTTTCGCGCGGTCGAGATTGAGCCGCTATCGTTGGCTCCCTTCGCAGGCCTTCACTCGCACATACAGCGGAGCGCGCGTGGTGACGGTGTTATCGCCCTTGAACTTTAAACGGAACATCACGGTGATGCCGACGGCGATGGCAGAAATTGACCCACAATATCCGTATACTGCTAAGAACAGCGAAAAATATAGACAAGAGACGAGACAAGAGGACACCACAAGCGCTGTGGTGTCTTGTCTCGCAGCGCTTGTGGTGTCTTCTTGTCTCGTCTCTTCTCTACATTGTGCGCTGTTACTAGTAGGATGGAAAACCAACAAGCCCAAGCTGCTATTCTAGCGAAATGTCCATATAGTTGTAATCACAATAAAATAAAGGAGTCATGGCCCGGTAGGCGCAACAAAAGCTCCACAGGAAACGTGTTGGAGATTGAAATGTTCATCACCTCGTGCGGGAATGTGAAGCACTAAAGATATTCAGAGACGTGTACCGAGCTAAGCATGTGACATTACTTGCGAACTGTCTCCAGCCATGACTCAACGTCAAACAACAGTGAATTCGCTGTGGAGCTTTGCATGCGGAGCTTCCATACCCAGCCATACTTAGCACTCTTCCTGTAGCCCATTTTCGTAAATAGGCCTAGAGCCATCATTTAGGTAAATATTCTTAAAGCAACTTCGTGATGAAAGAAATCAGTCAAACAGGAATGATGTGGCACATTTGGATGAGGCGCCTTGTTTCTTTAATGTTTTCTCCTCCTTTGGCGGTGTTATAACTTCGTAATGAACCAACTAGCCCGCGTCAAACGCAAGATATTCTTTCTCTCTTTACCCTTTTCCTGGCGCTATAATAGAGTTGACAAAGCATTGCCGCAAGAACTTGGAGAAGCAAGAACCCTGCATCTGGACTCCACGCGCCTCAGAAAGAGTAAAAGTTACCTGCAATGAAACAAACGGATTTTTATTTATTTATTTATTTAACCTTACTGCAGGCCAATTCTTTGGCCCTAGCAGGAGGGGCATTTTCGGAATGACAAACAGTGAATAACAGCAATAAATTCCAAACAGCAAATGAGGCAAAAGCAACAGCGCTAACACAATGAAGCAGTTTTCAACAAAACAAAAAACAGACAGAACAGAACTAAACCAGCAGCAAATACTTACATTTATACAATTGCAAACATCTATTGCTCACAAAAGAAACGTTCTAGTTCTGCCGAAAAGTCTTCGGCCTTGGTAACACTTCGCGGCAACTCATTCCGCTCTTTAACTGTTCTAGGGAAAAAACTGTATTTGTAGAAATTAGTTTTCGCAAAAATAGGTCTCAGTGAATGTTCTGCTATTCGCTTAGTTACTGCTACTGCCCCGTCGCAATTGGGCAAAGGGAAATATTGGTTTATTCGTGTTTTCTTGGGAAGAGAAGATGTGTCAAGAGAAAGGTAGAGAAAAAAACACAGTCTTTACGAATTTTTCTGGAACAAAAACAGATTAAGGACGCTCGCCCTAGGTGCCTTAGAGGCACGCGCATTGTGGCCAACAAAATTGTTGAAGTGCGGCGTTAGACTTGTCGAGACTTCCGGGAACTCGGGACTGCCCCACCATAGAAAACTGAGATATAGTGAGGAATGTGAAATGATTCGAGAATTAAACTATCCATAGTGGTGCATAAGCAATGTCTCGGGTAGATTTTTGGCAGTGTTAAGGGAAACACGTACTATTCGAAATTTCGTGAAAATGTTATTATTCAGCTTCGCTGCATTTGATGGATGGGTTGCTCTGATTGACATTGACATGCGAAGGTTCTTTTGAAGCAAAAACTTCTTTCTCTAGCTCTCAGAACTCGGCGCGTTGCATTTTCGCGTAAGCGCCCCCAATCGAGGAGGAAGGGTAATAATAAAATTAAATGATCACGCACATGATGTAACCGAAACTGGATCAACCCTGGAGAACGTGTAACAGGAACGCGGCCACTTGCATGGGCCAATCTTCTGTTACGTTCAGCAGTTTAATTATTTCAGTCTGAGAAGATTTAGAATAAAAGGCACGCGTTGTCGTTGCTATGTCCGAGGACATTCGTTTGTCGATTGTCATTCTCAAAGTTCCAAGGAATAAGCTTGTAAAGAATGTAAGGCAATGCATGAGCAACTTTAGTGATACAAGAACTAGAATTTGGTATAGAATATATACGACAATTTTTGCTCACAGGACGCCGGCGCCGGACGCCAACACCGGCATTTCTGCGACGCCGGTCCCTTAACACTATCGCGTTAATCCAGTTGATTCAGATTTCAGTAGCACCTCAATACTGGCATAGACTGACGATGCGCTCTTGGGTGCTTCAGTTTCTCTATAAATAAGCACACCAAAATGAAACTATATATCCGCATCCAGCAGTACGATGTGCAAGGCAGGGAGGAGAGAAGACGACATATTATGTCGTTCCCTTTTGCGACCAAGGTGCGCCACATCCGCATAAAATGATGTGTTCTTTACAGTCGCAGTTGGCTCCACCATGCACTAGCGATTGTTTAATACAACCGATGCAACGGATACTGCATGGAACGCCGCAAGTTTAACTGCGCATGTAAATAGTGCCGGACCCAATGCTAGGACTATTTTACAGAAGCGTTTAGGTGCTGCCACCTTGGACTGTTATAGCGCTCCTGTTTTTTGACGTTAACGACGAAGTGAACTTTACTACAGTCGAATAATAAGCATGGAAAAAGTTATATAAATGAGTTCAGCATTCCATGACCATGTTGCGTCACTTCTAATAAAACATAGAAGTGGTTTGTGTAACAGCCAAAGATGGCGTCACCCATGAAGCGAATATGAAATCATCTGTTCCACACACACACACACACAAGACACACACACACACACACACACAAAACATGTGCCTGAAGAACTGTGATTGGCTGAGGTGCTGTAATTCGCTGATGATTGGCAACTGATCTATAAAACAACTAAGCTGAAACAACCTGAACAATGCCAGTGGTAAAACGCTAACGCTTCTTTCGAAAGCCGAAGCATCGATTACGATAGTAAATTAGTGGACAGCTACACGAAGTAAGGATTGTAGTTTTATCGCCTGTATTAACTTGTAACCACAGGCATAATAACTCAATTACCAAGCATAGTGGCATGTGCGCACAAGCAAACGTGAACGCATCTCAGTCGATGACCACGGAAGCTCACTGTCAAAATGCTGGAGTGAGAAACCGAGGCAGCAGCAGCGAGCGAATCGACGTTCACGCTGGGTCTGGCATCAAGTCGAACTAAGCCACGAGAAACACAGCGCACGGGCGGACTCTGTCCACGTCGCAGATCGCTTTTAAGATACAGCGGCCAGGGCGGGCGCCTATGCCCGCCCGGCCGAACAGAAATGTGGAACTGCAGCAGAAATGCAACAAAAAAAGCTGCAGAAATACGCCTTGAGTGGCCATATAATTGCTGTAGCAATAAAAACGGTAGGAAAGGGTAGGAAATAAAGGGAAAAAAAAACTGTCTTTCCACTTCACCATCGGGGACGCCAACCACATGAAGTAGTAGTTAGGAATACTTGACCTACTGTGCCTATGTGACGTGCTCGAACAATGACTTGGCACAAACCGCAGGGAACTACACATCTAACACTCTCTATACGTGCTTGAAATGTTGAGCTGCCCGTGCAGCCTTAAGTTCTGTATGCATGTTTTGCAAAAAGACAGCCGTTTAGCACCCTGAAATAATGAAAGGGTGCGCTAAACCTGCTCTCCAAACGAGTGCACCCATGTTTAAAAGTTGCCCATAAAGTAAGGGCGCGAAATGGGTGTTGCGACATCCAATCCACCCTGGAGGGTGTGATGTTCTTGAGGGAGCACCTGTTTCTCAAAGTTTAACGTCAGTATATAGCCGAGTAGACACAGTAGGCAGTGTCTCACATGGGTGAGGTGCGGAGAGGCAAATCATAACGAGTAGCCGTGAAATTACACCCATTTACTTTAAAGCAAATTAACATGGAGGGTTTCCATAGAGGAAACTAAATGCTTTAGTGGCAATGCACGTGACCAGTGAAATTAGTGTAGGCTCGCGTGAGCCTAAACGAATCCTACCAAAGACTCAATTCTCAGGATCAATAAATTTGTTCAAGGAATAAGTGAGGTAACTTAATTAAGTATGATGTGTTTCTTCAAGAGAAGCAATGTCATGACATGCATGGCGTCAACACGTAACAATGTAACAAAACATAACATGATATAACACCAAATAGCGTTGACACGGGCATCTACATAACAAAAGCTCGGTTCCTTCAATTCCCCAATGTGCGCGGGAACAGACAGTGATATTGCGAAAGTCCTAAATACGATCAATGTGTATCGTTCTAACATACTAAAGCTAGAGCTTACGCCAATCTCTCGGGAAATTGCGCCTCACTCTTCGGCGACATTTCCAGACTTGAACACTGAAACACTTTCGCATGCGTCTTTCGCAGACGCGGATAGGTGCCGCACATGTAACACAGAATTGCATTTGACAGCCTTTGGTCATTCTTGTCTCGTAATGCGGTTCCCTCATCGTCCTTTCGTTCGCTTACAATTGCTCGCGTAGCAGAATCACAGGGCATCATTGCACTAATCAGATTTTCTGAACTTGGAAATTCAATTGCAAAGGCCTCATTTATCTTCCAGTTCTTTTTAGATTTCAATTTTTAATATGACAAACCTACTCGCATAAGCGAGTTCCATGTAGTACCGTCCGGCTCTCGGTGTTCATAAGCATGTCAGTTCCGTCTGCTGTGGGCACAAAGTATTTTATAACGAACAGCGCAGCTTCGCAACATATTCCACTTTATTTATCGCGAGTCTTTCTCAATATTCAACGTGAAAAGTATTGAAAATATTACAAAATGTGAGTCGCGCGTGGACCAAGTATATATACATATATATGTTAGGTGGGCTACGATAATTAAGCGCATGTTCGTGGCACACATCATCGATCCACGACGGAGTCAAGGTGGATATCATCTCGAAATTCTGAATTTTCATCAATTACGTCTCCGAACAATCCGGTAGCGCAGCGTATCAGCTTTTGTAACATTATGCTGGATGACAAAAAACACCCCGTGAACCCGGGTACGATACCTGCGAAAGCAGTGCATACATTATGTCCTTAATAGCATTCACTTTCCGACCTGCTGTGGGAAAAAGAATGAGATTAGGTTTCTGGGATGATCTTTACGAGGAGAATGAGCAAGTTTTATTTTCTTACTTTAAACATTTACTTAATAGAGAACCATGGCTTCCTAGTTTAAATGTACTTAATGTTCATAAATGCTCTCCTTTAGAAACCGCTGTAGAAGCGATGCATTCAAGAGGGATAGCTGATTTGTCTTTCACATTGTACAGAAATAAAAATTTACGCTTTGACCTCTGAAAGGAAGACTGGCCAGGACTATTGTAAAAAAATGGCATCTTCTACCTGGGGACGTAGCGTGGAAAGACATGGCGAGATTAAGCGATTAAGCAAAGGATCAACTGCACCGCTGCGAAGCCAACTTTACGGATACGGTGCCCACTCGTTTCCGCCAGTGCCGTTGAAATTGCAATCAGCGTACCGTCGAGCGTGCGTCGGGTTGCAGGTACGGTATTCGAGGATATTAAATTAACGACTTTGGTGAAGGGGTACGAAGCACATCATTTTGACACTTGTATTCCAGTATGACGGGGTGCAGCGCACCAAACTGCACGAATCGTACGGAAGGTGGCAAAGCGTTTTACGCGGTGCCGCGCGGACGGACCAGACCGGCCGGCTCCGAAAGGGACCAGGATATGCGAGGTGCGTTTGCTTTGTTTACAGAAGTGAGTTCGGCTTGTTTACACTAAAGCAGCACTTATCTCGAGTAACGCTCCTGTACACGATGAAATGCGTACGCCTGGCATGAGGGGTTGCTCACTTGTGCAATTTTTGGGTGTATATTTGCAGCGCGACAGAGGTGTGGTCCAAAAAAATGACGATACGTCTGTGTCGCGTTGCACATATACGCCAAGAATGTTAACTTACCAATGCGCCCAATTCGCTGTGTTACTTTTGCGATTGTTCTGACTGTGCAGATCTGGAAGAATGGGCTCAAAACAGAGTAAATACTAGAAAATATAGTTTGCCCGTAGCACCGTGGTTCTTGTCTCCTCTGTCTCTTATTTTACTTTTTTGTCGGCGTTCTAATTATTATGTAACGTGGATGTGCTAGTGTTCATTATTTGTAGTAAGCGAAAACCTTGCGCGCTTCCGCTTCTAGACAGCTGTGATAGCTTCAGCATTTACCGCTTGCAATATCTTTCTTGTTAGCTCGGCCTGAGTCGACATGAGTAATGTAAAATTGTGCATGTATGCTTAATAAGCAATGCGTTATAGTAGATTGACCTGGGGGTATGATCAGGTCAAGAAAAATGTTCCGGGGTCAGTGTGGACTCGCGTACCCACTGCTCAGGCGCATTTACGAGACCTCGTGCATGCTGAATTATTCGCCAGAGTAGTTGCCTCCCCTGTGCAAGCTTCTTCTCCTTTTTTTTTTGTACTGCCTCGAAAGTTACTTTTCTCTTCGTAGCAAAGAAATAAAACGAATCTTTGTTTTTCGTGGCTAGGCAAAAAATAATCCATATTTGAATGTCTTATTCCAAATAACATCTCTCCGGTACAATGAATAACCACATATACAGGGCCTAATGCATCCCGTCACGTTGTCTTAGATTGAATGATCGTCAACCTGCACCTCGTTGTTCAATTGGGTGCGGTTCAAAGTATGATGGAAGGTAACGCACCGAAGTGTGCTTGAAAAAACAATTATGTGGATTCTACTCATTGTGGGATTCTGTGTAAGCGAAGCTTTCTGTTTTGTTTGCTACAACTGACGATAATCGGCGTTCATGTTGACGGGGAATGTTTATTTACACAACGTTTAGTTTAACACAAGGGTGGTGAGTTGATGTTCAACGTAACCTTGCGTGAACCACTGCTGTTTGTCTGTGCAGTACACAGAACACACAAGGGGATGTGTTTGCTTGACGCGTTGTTGTGCGCCACACTTCATAACCTCTGAGAAGGTTGAGCACATTTATGGCCTCACATTGCACATCGCATCGTGGCAGAAGTACTACACGTTAATTGAATTATGGGGCTGTAGGTGACAAAACCCTAATCGTGCTATTAGTCAAGCCGTAGTGGTGGACTCCAGAATAATCTTGACACTGTCGGGTTCTTTAACGTGTCACTAAATCTAAGTGCGCGAGCGTTTTACAGCGAAGCTGTAACAGCTATCCTGGGCACCCCACATAAAAAAAAACTCGGAAAAGAGGTCAAAGCCATAGTGACTGTACTTCGCAGACTTACAGGTACTTCATGGGGTGGATCAGTATCGTCCATGCTGCCTGTTTATAATGCATTAATACGACAAAAAATTGCGTATTCCGCACCGATCTTACGCGGATTTTGCCACAGGTCAGCAGAGTGGCTTCGCATTTGCCTAGAGGACTACGCCTATGTCTAGGAGTTCCACGAGCGACTTCTAGCTCTGTTAATAGCTGAGGCTCGTCAGTCACCATTTCCAGTTATGCGAACAGCAGAAACACGCAGACATTATTTCGATCTTCAAAGAAAGCAAAAAGCCACTCATTGGCTCTAGACATAATGACACAAGATAGAAGTTGTGTTCATAAGAAATTCCAGAAAATCTTCACATATTGCCAATAAATTAATTTTGGAACTCAGACGTAGAATATCCTCCATGGCTGCTTACACGTCCAACAATCGAATTGTCAGTAGACGGGCTGTTCAGAAAAAGAGATGTTCATTCAAGCTGCTCAACAACTAGCCCTTTGCCAGATATATATGCGGTATTCAGGATACACACACGTCGATACAGATGGCTCCAGTACAGCAACCTCTTCAACTTCATTATTCATTAAACAGCACCTCAACAAACAAGAATCATTTAAGTTATCTCGAGCGACATCGTGCACAATGACTTAACTGTTTGCAATCCTATGTGCGGTAAAATTTATATTGTCAGTAAGAGATGCACAAAAATTGGTAATTTTCAGTGATTGACAGGCGGCTCTAACATCACTCTGCAGCACAAGAGGGAAAACATTCAGTTATAGTATAATATACGAAACACTTAAAAACCTCACAAACGCAAGCGAAGCGAAACCTGTAATAGCATTCCAGTGGATACCAGGGCATTGTAACGTTCCTGGCAACACAGCAGCCGATGAAACAGCACGACAAGCACACCACAATGATGATGCGGTTCCGCTCCCAATATCAAAGAATGAATTACACTGCGTTACGAGGACAACATCTTTCAATATGTGTAGAAGCAGTTGGTTTGACCAGAATTCCAAGAGCTCGGGCTTATATCATATTGATCCGTTTATTCAATTCAACTTTTCCTTGTCATTAGACAGAACTATGGAAATCCTTAATCACCAAATAAGGCTAGGCACTGCCTACACAAAGTATTCCTTACACAGAATTGGCCGTGCGGAAACCCCCGAAAGTGATTGTGGATTTGCAGACGAAGATATAGCCTCCTTCTAGATTGCCCACATCACTACACCCCACCGAGATGCCGACTTAAATTTACCCTGATTAAATTAGACCACAGACCTTTCAGGCTAAAGAAGCTTTTGGGTATAGAACCAAAAGCTTCTTTAGCCTGCAAGGCCGACAACGTCCTTGCAGAAGCGCGCTTTACCAGCGCTAAAGACGTTTATTGAAGACAATGGCATTGTTGGACGTTGTAAGCGCTTTTATTGTTCCTTTCATTCCAGTGTCGCTGTATCTATGCATGTGTTTGAGGATTATGCTATGTTGACTGTTCTGTTGCGACTATATGTGATAATGCGTTTACACGCAGTATGTACTACCCGCTGACTAGAGACATCAATACTTCCGTTCCTTCTCAAATATTTCATTGTTTGACGGTGGGGCCTACCGGCCGGCTTTTGCAGGGATGTGACACGTGGAAATACGTGTGGCTCCCTTTCGACTGTAAACAAGAGAGTCATAGCTGCAGAAAGACTGACATATATGTGATGACCAGTACACGACAAAGGCGATCGGAACTAAGAAAATAAAAAGAAAGAAGAAAGCGGTAAAAGCGGTGTAAAAGAAAAGGGCGAAGTGAGTAAAGTGGGAATTGGCGGATGTTTAAACTGAAAAGCACTGGTTGGAGTGGAAAAAAAAGAGAGGAAGAGATGAAAGGCCCACTGTAGCCAGAAAAGCTTCAATAACGATACAGACAGACGATACAGACATACACGCACGAAGTGAAAGAAAACGGGTATTTTTTTCGGCGATAGTCTGGCGACTGTATTGGCGAACCACAAAAAATGTACACTCGGCATGTGCTATGGGCTCTGGCAATGTTTCGACGCTATATTTGCTGATTTGAAAGCTCAGCCATGCGAGCACGAAGAAATGAATGGGCTCGGGTGTAATCCCAGACTCTTGTCCGGGGCTCGTTTATCGCTTGGCCGAGAGGGAGACCTTGGCGTATTGTGCAAGCAACATTTTTTTTTTCTCTTCCAACGAATTCGTCACAGGGCAGCACGAGTGCATGGTTTCGATTCCGTCCGTGTGTTTTTCTTCACGTTTGTTTGGGAATGAGAAATATCCAGGGAGTAATGTAGTCGAATGTGGGTAGGTTAGGTTCCCGTTTGTTGCTATTGTTTTTTTTATAATATTTGTAATGAAATCTGCCACGTGTACAAACAAATGGTAGTTTTCAATTTCATCCCGTCTTCTTTATCTACTTGGTTACAGCGAGAAAGGTTTGCAATGGAACCTAATATACTACATGGACAGGTAGAATTTTTTCGAATGTTACGGGCTGCCCAACTGTGGAGACTGAACACTTCCTACAGGCGCACATTACACGAAGGAAAGCAAAGGTGCTGCACAACTATAAACGAAAAGCAGATGTAGAAACACAAATTTATCAAGCATAAGTTTGTAATTTGTAATCACCTAGCCTGCTTGAGTTACTCAGGTATGTTATCAATGCCTTTCCTTTTAGCATCCTTGTGTACAGCTCTTTGGTCTTCTCTGTTTGCCTTGTATCGCTGCTGCCTATGCATGTAATGGATTCGGTCGTATCAGCCTCTTTCCTGCTTTTTTTTCCCACCAATACTCTAAACGTCTCTTGCTTACCTCGAGTGCTGACCAATTGATACTTCCGCGTACTTTAAATCCCAGCGCTTCTGGAAGTTGTATGTACGTTGCCTATTGGTCTCGCTGGGTGAATCCCTTCGCATTCCATTGAGTTGTGCTGAGTGGTCTCCGGATTTTCGTTGCAGCACGCACGCGCCTCATCTTACACATGCACATGCCAGTGCGCATACACATGGTACATGCAACTGCTACATGACGTGCTACCTGGTGCAATAATAAGCAACTACAATGTGTGCACGTATCGACGGCACACGGCGCGTCTGGTGGGAAAGCGTCACCTGCGATGTGTGCCGTGCTGCTGGCGAGGAGTCATGCCTCTGCGTGGTGCTCCCAAGCGAGATAGAGGACGATTCCATCGAGGCGTCCGCCTTCATGGGGCGTCGCGGCCCGGCTGTCTGTGCCGATCACGACGTTTGGCTAGCGTAGGTCGTTTTGAGTGGGCGGTGCGAACGGGGTGCGATAACGCTATCACGTTCCACTCTTGAAGGCAAAGCTTAAGCCTCTTAAAATTTTTTACGGCATCCTTTAAGCAAACGACGCGAAGTCCTCGGCATTTAGCACAATCACATTTCCACTTTTCAACAATTGATGCCTCAAATATTTCTCGTCCATACAGCAAACAACGGCGTCTCCTTTCATTTCTCCAAGCAGCGTCCAAAAATCGTAGTGCTCCGATACGTGCCGAATTGTGCATACAATATATCAAACGGTCTCAAGTCTCAACAGCGACGTCATTGAAAACCGGCAGCTCTCTGCACTCTTGTTTACCTGTGGCACGTAGTAAGTAATACGTTGCTGTGGTGCATTGCCGTAACAATATTCACGTGCGCTCTTCGAATGAAACCGGCTATCCCACATTTGGACTGCGCTATCGGAGAGCGACGTCGCCTTTACTGTCCGATGTCTCACACCGACCAGGCTTCGTCAGCCTCTTGAAATTCTGGTGCACACACAGACGTGACCTTCCCCTTACTTCACTGAGCACTCGGTCACTCGTTCTGCTCACATTGCGCATCAGCGTGGATCCAGCTCCCACTGTCGTCCCCATGGTTGTTTCACGAGCGCGTTAGGCCTAGTGTCGCGCGTATACAGGTTACTATGTATTTTTCTCTTATTTATTACCGCTAGCTGTGTCACGTCATAGTGTGGCTGATGGCGATTCCGATGGCGTATAGGGTACCGCTGAAAATAATGCCGTTCCGTTTTGCGAAAGGGAGAAACCTCATGGGCGAGAAGTGAAGCCCGGTTAGATGACAGCAGCTTCCATTAAATTAATCGCAAAACACTTTGGATCTGTGTATGAGGCGCGATCCAGTGACATGAGTGGGCTATTTAGCACAGCGCATCTTACAGAAGACATATTTTCATGCGGTCAATATTCTCTCGTCTTCGTCATACCGCCGCATAATGTTATGAAAGTGTAACAAAGTAGGCGGCAGGTTAGGATGGTTGACTTTCATTTTTCTCGTAGCACACAGGAACGCATACCCACCCTTAAGAAGAAGAAGGACACGCTTTGTCGCATCTTTCCGCATGTGTTATTAGGTGCAGTTGCCAAGTTTTCTGCGATCGTACTTGCGTCAAGAGGCTCAAAAGACATGTTAGGAGGTCGGTTTAGCGGAGGCAAGTAATACACGTTTTTGTCAGGTTGAGAACGGAGAGTCGACTGGCTTTATTCAGAAGTAAAAGCAGGTGGTTTGCGGAGTGGCTGTGATGGCACCCCCGTCGAGCGAGCAGGGTGCAATGACCCCCAGGTGGAGGTATTGAAAGCGAGGCACAGTGGTTTCTCGTGGAGCGGGGACAACGAATAGAGGGATGGTCGCCAGAGACAAGGCAGATAAGGCTGTTATGAAGAAATATGGCGAGAATCTACTGTGCACCGGCTTTTTTTTTCTTATGTTCGACGTACACGCCCTTGGATATACTTGGAATAGACGCCGTGGCGGCGCTCTTTGGCTGTTTGTATTTTCTGTTTGTTTTTCTAAAGAAGGCATCGCAATATGTTTTCGTGAAGTAACGAATTGCATTAAGTGAGAACATTTTAGTACTATTTTTCATAAAAAGCTTCTGAATGTGTTCTTTAGAAGCTTATTGACCACCCTTTATCACCTCCACGGTGCGCACGGTCTTTGATGGCTTGCGCTGCGGACCATACGACGAAGCCTGGTGGTGACCACACAGCTAAACTCATCCAGTGCACGTCAACTTGGCACGCAGTTTAATTTTTTTTAAGTGTTTACGCGAACCCCGCTACTCGCGGTTTTGGCGCACACGGCTTCCCGAACTCAAAAGCGGCGCTGAAACTTAAGATGGAGTCATTACGTGAAGCATCTATATGCTGCCACTACAGTCGCTATCGCTCCAGCAGCGGTATTACAAACGTGTTCAGAGGAAGTGCGCAGGCCTTTCTACGTGGCAGGCTTGCTTAGTGCTCCACGCCAGGGGCTGTTTTGCCTAGATCACGTTTAGACGGCGATCGACAAACCCTTCGTGGCCACGGAGACTAAAGTGCTTCATAGCTTACACGAGCTTGACCCACATTCGAACGCACTACTTCGCAAAGCAACGAGCACAAACGACCTATACGTTTTCCAACTAGCGCTGCCACAAAGCAGAGCAGGCTTCCGAGTGTGAGCCACAACTGTAAATACCCTTTCGCTACCGGGATGCCGGCAGGCTAATGCACATGAATCGTGCTTGACAAAGCTGCGCGTCTTCCGTTATTCGATGCAATTCATTCGTATCCCTGGCGCCATATTTGCAGCCGACAGCGCCAAGAGGCGCACGAAGGCTCGCGTGCATTTTCAGCAACGCGGCTTGTGAAGCACGTTACCTATAACCTTAAGAAGAGCGGCGAACAAGATAAACACGGTGTTCGCGATGAGCGCCTTGCAACAACGAGCGTAAAGAAACGAGCGAGCGATGAAAATTATTTTTAATTCGATGCGCGCCAATTATACGCACAAGGACGCGACTGCCACACGTGCACTGCGTTAAATGTCTGCTAAAGTTCAGCGACGGCACGACTTTACACAGCGGGGCAGCCGCCATATCTTAAGCTGACGACGGCCACCGTATGCTGGAAGTGCAAAACAGAATTTTAATGTGGAGCCTTGTCGTGAAGTATATATATATATATATATATATATATATATATATATATATATATATATATATATATATATATATATATATATATATATATATATATATATATATATATATATATATATATATATATATATATATATATATATTTAAATAGGCATAGTAAAATGAAAAGTGCTAGCATTACAGACGCTTTCGGGGCCTTTGGTCACACCACGACTGCGCATGGCCTTTTCGACAAATCCATCCAATATTTCTACGTGCGGCCGATCGACATTATACCATCATGTTTAAATGACGAAGGCTCGCACAAGCCGCAGAAAAGAATGTGCGGTCTTCAGAGTGACATTACACATTCACTGCTACGCAAAAGCGTGAACTGTTTGGCTGAGGCGTTCGCCGCATCATTATCTCGCGTTGTATATTTTTAAAATTATTTAATGTGTTCCAAACATGTGGAACGGCCACTAGTTGATCACAACGAAGGCGCCAAATAAAACAACGGACGAAGGAAGGAGACACGAGCCAACCGTGTAGGCGCTGCTGACCGGCGCCTACGTGGTTGCCTCGTGTCTCCTTCCTTCGTCCTTTCTTTTATTTGGCGCCTTCGTTGTAATCATGCATAACCGACTCGCCCACCAGCACGTGCCTTTATTTGGAATTTTCAGTTTGTTTTTCTGAATCGGTTCTGTTAGCTTCTAATATTTCCGTTTACGCACTTTCGTGCTGCGGGAAAATTAATATACTAGCAAGTCACGTGTGCCATTAGCTCGAGTACGAAAAGTCATAACATAATTCTTCTTAGGGACACCGTAGAAAAAGCTTGAGGCTAATGATTTCCAACCCAAACCATTCTTCTTGTGCGCGAATCACGCCGGAAGTGCGTGCCATCGTTAGTCAAGCCTAATGGAATAACACGGCAGGCAGTAATGATTTGAACGACCACCGCAACCTCAATTACCAAAGGAGCAGCTGCTATACTTGTCAATATGCAAGAAAGTAGGCACGGTGAGATAACCTTGACATTACTGCCAAACAAAGTGCCTGCGTCAGCGACAACCGACCAACGAGTCTTCGAATCTGCTTATTGCGTTACTGTTGTGTGCGCGTTCGTAGAAAGTGCCGGAAGTCGATCCTTAATTTGTCACTTTGAGGGACCGCGTTAGCATTCCTATTTTTTAAAAGGGACTCTCGCGGAGCACTTCGGCGGTTTCTGGGCTGCTGCTTTGGCTATAGTAAGTAAGTACTTATGTTTTAGAAGACGACACAAGAGCGACTGTTCGTGTAAAGTTAGTACTCTGGATAGATTTTCACACATTTTCAATTCTTGTGCTCATTAAGGAGAGTGTTCTTCACCTCTGACTTATTCAATAAAGCAGCGGTGGCGGCTTCGTTTGAAAGCGGTAGGCGTTATTTGCAACGAGTGAAAAAGAGTGGTATGATTGCTTTCTGGTAAACGTAGCGTAGCCTTCCCGTAAAGTATGCCAGCAAAAATGGGAATAGGACAAGATTATCTTCAGTGAAACTTTCCGAGGTACCAAAAAAAAAAGAAAAACATTACCGGAAATAATGATGAGAAAGGATTTGTGCACCAAACAAACCAGGGTAAAGGAATTGATATGTAGTTAACATCCTCGTCATGGGCCTTTTTTTTTCTTTCAGAGCAACTCGGGCACTCAATTTTTTGTGGCCTTCCTGGTTCAAGATCGCCTAGTTCAGATCATGAAGTTACTCACTGCAATTTTATTAGCGAGGCTGACGTTGTGCGCCGACATTCAAGGTAATTTACATATTTCCTTCTTTTTCGCTCATTTAAATTACTTCTATCTCGAAAGTCCAAGTTTATCACTGTTTCCCACGTCCTGCTTGTCACTGCATGCACCTCTCCTCATAATTTGTTCTTCAATAAACGTCGAGTGGTCGTCGCGATGTCACTACGTCGACGTCTCACAGTGTGCATTCACTTTATCCAAACATGCCCTGTTGCCTGGAATCATACCATTGTATTTACCGCCATCGAACCAGCGGGTTCGACCGTTGGTCGATGTGACCGTTACGCTAATCGAACGAAAACGCTCGCTGAGCAATCGCCTTCAATTTATCATTTGGGTTTGGTGATGGTGCCGCCTCAGAAATGTATTAACATTGTAAAAATGTTTTGGTCTCTTTAAAGCTGGATGATAACACGAGCTAAAAGCGGAGTCTTTGACGTTTGTGAATCCCGTGAAAATACACGTGGACGCTTTATTAACGTGGCCAATTGCTTCTTGTTTTTCTCGAAATGCCAGAAAATTTTGCCAGTTTTCGTAGTATTGCGTACTTATACCTGCACAAGCTATTGGTATGACACTTCTGAAGCTATTTAATTTGGTATATAATTGTCGTACTTCTAGTACTGAACGGAGACTTTACCAATCTAATCCTACGCTAGCATTGGTATGATGTAGTGTATGTACTAAACATAGATCTAATTGCCTAGTGTAAGTAGCAAGCTTATATAATCTTGCCAAAATAACGTACCTTCCCGAAATTTACAACGCCCTCGTTCCCCGTCATGCGCCTTTGTATTATCTCAGTCATTCGAAGTGCATATTTCAAATAATTTTGTCCACTCGTGAACCTCTATTCACCGATATATTAGACCACTAAATGTGGAAGTGAATGCAATCCATGCAAAAAAAAAATGCTATGATGTACAATGCTTGTCACGTTATCTTAAAGCAAAGCTGTCTTTGCCTCTTCCTTCGACTTTCCCGCTGCTGCTGCTGTGGCTGCTGCTGTCTGGCACACCACGTCGGAGGGTGGTTTAGAGCGTGTGTATACATGACAGGAGCGTGGAACAGAGGATAGGCGCGCTTGGCAGGCATTCTCAGATCATGAACAGCAGGTTGCCATTATCCCTCAAGAGAAAAGTTTATAACAGCTGTGTCTTACCTGTACTCACGTATGGGGCAGAAACCTGGAGCCTTACGAAAAGGGTTCTACTTAACTTGAGGACGACGCAACGAGCTATTGAAAGAAGAATGATAGGTGTAACGTTAAGGGATAAGAAGACAGCAGATTGGGTGAGGGTACAAACGCGAGTTAATGATATCTTAGTTGAAATCAAGAAAACGGAATAGGCATGGGCAGGGCACGTAATGAGGAGAGAAGATAACCGATGGTCATTAAAAGTTACGGAATGGATACCGAGGGAATGGAAGCGTAGCAGAGGGCGGCAGAAAGTTAGGAGGGCGAATGAGATTAAGAAGTTTGCAGGGACAACATGGCCACAATTAGTACATGACCGGGGTAGTTGGAGAAGTATGGGAGAGGCCTTTGCCCTGCAGTGGGCGTAACCAGGCTGATGATGATGATGATGATGTTTCTTGAGGCCCCTCTGCCGATTGGCAATTCTTCTGATGAGCCTGATGGCGTTGTTGGTTTTGGTGATGAGCTTCTGAACCGTAGAGGCATTGACCACTTTAGACTCTACGATCATACCCAGGACTCTGATTTTGTCGACGCACGCGATGGTGTGTCCCGAATATGTTCGTACGGTAATTTCCTGATTATAATCGAAGTCTGACGAGTATGGCCTAAGGCCCTTTTGCGTAGGTCTGCGTACGAGCGGCTCCGACTTGGTAGACGAGCATCTGAGACTTTTGGGAATTAGAAATTCTGCTACGGTGTTCACTGTTTCTTGCAAGATGTCCTGCACCAAGCCCGGGGTTCCCTTGGAGGCCCACGTGGTGATGTCATCTGCGTATATGGTGTGCTCGAGCCCTTGGATCTGTTCGAGTTTCTCAGGGAGCCCCGCCATGGCAAGGTTGAAAAGCATTTGGGAGATGACCGAGCCTTGTGGGATGCCCATGTTCCCCAGCGAGAGTGTCTCCGAGGAGTGGTCGGCAAATCGGAGCGTAGCCGTCTTGCTATCCAAGAATGACTTGACGTACACGTGAAATCTAGCTCCGAGGTGGTTCGGAAATGGTGTCCGCAATGTATTGGTGAGAGAGGTTATCGAACGCTTTCTCGATATCCAACCCGAGAATGGCCTTCGCATTTCTAATGGGGTGATCAATGATTTGGTGCTTGATTAAAATTATGGTGTCTTGAGTTTATAGACCGGGTCTAAATCCGATGAGGGTTTGTGGTAACAGTCCCCTGTTTTCGAGGAATCTGGATATTCTGTTGTGGACGGCGTGTTCTGCCGCCTTACCCACGCACGACGTGAGAGATATGGGCCTGAGGTTCTCGACGCCCGAGGGCTTGTTAGGCTTTGGGATGAGAACCGTGCTGGCGTTCTTCCATTCCGGTGGGATCCTGCCGGAAGCCCAGACCTGATTGATTCAATACGCTAGGAACCGGATGGAGTCTCCGTCCAAGTTATGAAGGGCCTTGTTACTAATACCGTCCGGACCTGGGGCCGATGTGCCATTCAGGTTTCGAAAAAATCAGGACCGTCCTTCAAAACCTGAATGGCACATCAGGTGTGGTGCACTTTCTCCTCTGTGATGTAATTTTAGTACGTGGAGCCAAACGTAAATTGCTTACCTACCGAGGCCGTACCTTCCTGTCAAATGTAATCGACGATATCCTGCACAGGTGCTCCAAGCAGCACAACATTACCAAATTATATCATCCGCAGGCGCATGGGATAACCGAGTGTCTGAATTGCTTTCAAAGTAGGTGTCGGATGACCACCGTGAATGCGCACTTTGTAATGGCGTAGCTTCCGCCACGACTCCGCTGGATACTCTCGCTTTTACCTTTAGTTTGGACGTGAAACAACTTTACCGTTACACACCTTTCTTCCTTCCCCTGCAGCTTCGACTAGTGAACATGCCCGTGACGCTATTGCTCGGGCTCACTACGGCAGATAGCCCGCAGTAGAATTGCTGCTTCCGAGGTCATTCAGAAGTGCCATTACGAGCAGCGACACCGCGACGAAAGTTTTGGTCTGGCGGGCCTCGTGCTACATTGGTCCCCCTCCCGGCGTGTGGGCCTTCCGGAAAAGCTCGTTCCCCGCTACACGGGTGCATATCGTGTCCTTCGACAAGTGACCGACGTCACGTATGAGATTTTGCGCACCGGTCCCGTTATATATATTCCGTTCCGTTGCCCTACGATGCTGTCCACGTTTCGAGACTAAATACTTACCACCTTTCCTCAGCTGTGGGTAAATAGTGGTGCCGGGCTTACACTTCTGCGGTGAGGGATCATGGGATGTGCTATTGGAAGACGTTGATGTCGGCCCTTGGATTTAGTGGGACGTACTCATAAGCGGCCACTGCTGATCTGACGATGACGACGTGCCTTGCTTGGTGTTGGCTGGCTTCCATGTAGGCTAGCGCTTGCTGCCTCTTGTGTACGCACCCTGTAAATAGTTTCCCTACTGTGCTCTCATGTAACAATATTATTTATTTATTTCACCTTTATTTGCCAATAAGGATTTGTCAAAAAGTTTTACAATGCCGATTCTTCAGGCTCCTACCAGAGTGGGCAATCAAAGATGGAAAAGAAGGCAAACGTAGTAAAGGTGAGTACACTACCATATCTGTGCTTTCATAATGGTTTGTAAGAAACAACTACGTCTGAGTCACGTAAGCGCATCTTTTTCGGAAAATTCAAGGGGAGAACAAGAACTGGCGCTATGCCTCTGTAGTAAGAAAATGCAACTCGTACGGTGTTCTAAGTTGCCAATTCTGTGGCCTATTTCAAGTCTTATTGGACAAATACCTTTTACGTTAATGAAAGGCTTGGGCTATACACCCTGAGTAATAAATAAACTTGAACTGTTCTTGTTCTTTATACACTATAACCCCTTTCTATGCGTCACATAAGGGGGTTACAATAAAAGAAATGTGCCAACGTTACCAGTAAAGCTAATATTACTAAGCGATATACAATGAACATCATCGTGTGAAAGCAACATAGCGTAGAATGTAGTAAAATTGGAATTTTAACACCACTATTATTGGCCGCTAAAAAGGCTATTCAGCTTTTGTACATAAGTGGCGTGGTTCATTATGCAGGCAACAGCACGCGTTAAATTATTCCAATGACGTACGGCCAGAAATAGTGGTGAGTAATTAAGAAGGTTAGTGCGCGTGAACTTAGCTAGGACTTTTAGACCATGATCTAGGAGTGTAAAAATGGAATGGGCGGGTTGTATTTTACCTCGCGAATGATGACTGGTTGTGATAAAGCTTGTGAAAGTGGAATCACAGTGCCGGAAAAGTTCGTTTCTCAAGTGGTGGAAGGTTAAACAATGCTTTCACATTAGTGATGCCGGAATGATGTGGGTAATTTCTTGCTTGAAATCGGGAAATTGGCCTTCTTCTGAAGGAAATCCTGTTTATTAATTAAGTTCACTTGATGTGCGTTACAAATGAATCACGCATATTCTATATACTTCTTTTGTGAATATGTAGAAGTTGCATAATTTAATTATAATGCGCAGCAGACTTCACTGAAATAAGTTCAAGTTCAAGTAGTGGTCGAGCTTCCAGCGCCAATGCAGAGGGCGCGAGCGTTCTCACAATCGAGTTGCGGGGCGCGCTTGTCATCGAAGGCCAGGCCTTTGACAAGGCCTGGCCTTTGACAAAGGCCTTTGAGGGACCTTTGACACGCAGTTACCACAGCCCGAGAGATTTGGCGCGGCTGAAGTTTTACTCGCTGTGGTGTAGCATTCGGGGAAGGATGGCGTTCTTCTGCTTCCGCCACCCTCTTCCCTAGTGACGGCTTAGAGAGGGGGCCCTGGCGACAGGCAAGGCGAAAGGTAGTAGGCGTCCACGGCGGCTCTCATACTGCTGGAGACGACAATATACACAGGGCGAACAGGCCTGTACCTATAGCCGGTTACACTACCGATACAAATGTGGCCGTTACCGTTTCTGTGCTCGGGGAAATTACGCATCGAAACGAAAAACGCTACCTGGATTTCCTCGCTGTATCGAAGATAAGCTTCTGAGAGCACCATTACTTGGTTATGCCGCGTAGCTTTCTTGAAATTTGATGATATTAACTTACATTTATAGTCATTGTCTGTGCTTTCTGCACAATCGTTTCGATTTCTTGTATAGGAAGGTAGGTCACATGTTTTATTTTTTTATTTTTTAAGAAAAAACAAATGAATCACCAGCTCAACACATGTGCACCAGAATGGTATTGGCTGCTTGCATAAGGGGAAGTAACACACTATCGCGCCACTGATATAGGAACACGGCATGCTGTGTATCCCGTAAAATGTGTTGGGGCATTTAGCAAAGTGGCGGTATGTAGGAATAATCAGCACATATATGTGAAATCGCTCAACACTCAGTACGCACAGGGGTCAATCTACAGGCCACTGAATATCAGTTATTTCTTTTTCTTTCCTCCACTAGACTGAACCGGGAAAGAAAGACAAGTCGAATTTTGAAGTATGCAGGTTGTTTCTGAAGGAGATAGTCGAATAGAGCTGGACAAAGTCCTATCTAAATAAATAAATACATAAATAAAGCAATCTAGCTCATTTACTAAAAGCATATGTTGTATAAAATGTTAGTGTTATGAAATGTCTGTGACCCACACAACGTTCGTTAAATAGGAAATATTGCCTTGCATTCTTAATTTGCCAAAGCCAGCTAGCAAGCAAATACAGTAGATGGAATTGCGGAAACTTAGAAATGGAAAAAAAGAAACTTCCCTCTTGTCTTGCCACCGCTGTAATTATTCAGATATCTAGATGATAACTACGGGTCGACAGCTTTGCGGGACGCTTACATTGTTAACTATAGTTTCTTCTGCTGTGTTACACCAGTTACGTGCGCACAATTGACAAACTATACAAATGAAGAGGTGGCTCCTGAAATGGCATAAGAAGCTCTAGCATAGGTG
Organism: Dermacentor albipictus; assembly: GCF_038994185.2. Taxonomy (NCBI): domain Eukaryota; kingdom Metazoa; phylum Arthropoda; class Arachnida; order Ixodida; family Ixodidae; genus Dermacentor; species Dermacentor albipictus. The sequence goes on along the minus strand of NC_091828.1, from coordinate 89,833,624 downwards.
GGTGGAGCTTGACCAGAAGCAGCAACCGGTGCAGTCATACTGCATGTTGAGGCTCTTGGACGGCTATCCAGAACTTGCATAGTGCGATGAGGAGACGACGTTGACACTTACTTGAAATAAGGCTTTTCGGCGAGGTTGGGAATGGAGGCCGAGACATCGGGCATGTAGTTATTCTTAGTCACAAGGTAACGTGCCCATAGACCGGCATATATATTCGCAAATAGAACTGGCTTTAACACTGGTAAAATAAATATACCAAGGAAAACCAATTCAAATACTAATATAAAAAGTAACTTTATTTGCCTTTTAATATCTGCTTTCTCGTGCATTTCTTCCAACTAATGCTTCTAAGTCTTCTTTTCTAGATGCTGAGACAGAAGGTGCCTCTTGTACTGCACTGGATTGAAAGCGGGGCGGTTAGTCTTGAGCCATACCGCTGTATCCAGCTGTTGTACACTTCACAGGAATCTGATGATACACTTTACTGCGTCGTATCAAACGGGTGGACTGAAAGCGTAAGTAGAGTCAAGTCACAATATATGCGCATCCAATGGTGCGGTTGTTTTCAGCGCCCGAGAACTGAGCTCTGTAATCAACGCAAGTGCATCAGACGCCGCAGTCTTTAAGATAGAGTGGCAGCTTCAACGTTGCTAGCGAGATGGCATATGTGCATGCGTTATAAGTTCCATAGAAAAAGCAATCAGACACGTAGGAATATTTTGCACCTTAGCTGATATGGGCTCATTCAAAGAGCCTTTCGGTAGGTGATGGTGTCCGTCGCAGCTGTCGCCTAGCGCGTGAGACTTCACGCGATACCACAAGAGTGCAGGCGCCACACTCAATGCATAGAGCTACACGACAGGGACGGAAATCGCATACCTACAGTTGACAAAATATGAATTCTAGGATTAATCATCCAAAGTAACGGCTCCAACTGGGTGATGCTGGACAGCATCACGATCAAGACTGCGGACGCGATCCGAATGTTCCGGCCTTTCATGAATAGGCACAGGCGACTGAGCGAGGCCAACTCCATTGGAATGGTCCACGCTTTTGTACTCTGTCACATCACATATGTGGCTGAGATGCTCAACTGGAAAAAAGAACATCGGAAAAGGCTCGAAGTGCACATGCGCCGAGATCTTCAGGCGCCGTTGGGGCTCCCTGATAATGCCTCCACTTATTATACTCTTATAGCTAGGAGTGCACAATCCCCTTGCCGAAATCATCGAGGCCCAGCACATGGCACAGATCGCACACCTATCAAGCACGAAAGCGGGCAGAGAGATTCTCGTCATGCTCAGCGCGAACACCATAGCGGAAAGGAACAACGTCCTGCAGTTACCTAAATTCATGGAAGGAGCAATCAAAGTGCTCCGCTTCCCAAGAAACGTACACCCCATCCACAATCAAGCAAGAAGACTCGCCCGTGCCAGAGCCTTCGCTGCGGGCGCACCAAGGTTTCCCGACCAGACAGCTTTCGTGCATGCAGTCTACACACTGGGAAAACACGCCTACTCGGTAGCAGTAATCGACGGATACGGGCAAACGGGCAACTTACTCACGCTTTACACCAAGAAGGCAGAGGTAGCTGAACAAACAGCGATAGCAATAGCTCTCAAAGCCTCGAGTTTCATAACTGTATACAGCGACTGTAGAGCAGCCACTCGAGCTTTCGCCAAGGGCGGCATAGAGAAGACGGCGCTACAAATCTTAGGCGGAAGTAACATCACCAATCACTCCATCGTATGGTTCCCGGCACATATGGGCAGTTTATGGCGGCGCGAGGACTCGTCCACCGAGTCCCTCCGGTTTTCCTCGTTAGCCCACATATCGAGTACAGGGATCAATTATTCACGCACAACAAGCTCACTAAGCGCTTTTATCTAGGCAGACGAGAATTTCCCCTTCCGGATAAGAAATTAACCCGCAGCCAGTCGGTAACGTTATGCTTGCTCCAAACGAACTCCTACCCCAACCCCTGGCGCATGAAGCACATCGACCCAGACTACGACGGACATGTGTGTGAAGAGCGCAGTGAACATGTAGACTTGAACCATGTGCTGTGTGCCTGTACATCGAGTGATGCCTACGCCAAGAACAAGGAAGATTGGGACAAAGTGCTAAAAAGTGTTTCACTACACGACCACCTTTGGGCTGTCCAGAATTAACCGCCGAGCAAGTTTTAGTCGCTATGTATGGATTAAAGGGAAGCTGAAGAGTCTGTCGGATTCAATAAGACGCTCATATACGGATGCAGGAACCTTATAAATCATGCAGGTGAAATTTGGGGGGGGGGGATTTTCACTCAGGAGCGACACAATCGTCAGTTAAAATTGCACTGTAGCTCCGCCCCCCCGTCGAGCACCGCGTGCTGCTGCTGACACTGACGATGCGACCGGAGACCGGAAACCGCGGCGTAGTGACGTCAGCACTGGTGGTCTGTTCCTTCGCAGTTTCCGCGAGCGTGCCTGACCGTGCTTATTTCTGCGTGTGTGCCGTCTTAATCTGCTTCGCTTGACCCTGCATTCATTTTTGTGTATGTAGAGTGGTAGTTGACGTGCGCAACATCAATGAACTGGTAGGTCGATCAGTGCCGGCGTTCTGTGCAGGCTACGGTTGCACAAACACCAGCGGCCGCGACGATGTTCCGATGTTCCATTAGTTCCTGCAGGACAAGAAGATTTCAGCTAAGTGGGAGGCTGCTGTGAATCGAAAAAAAATTCAAGCGCTCAAGAACAATAAAGCTGTGTTCTAACCACTTCCGTGATGGCGATTACTACCAGAGTTTATCAATAATGCGTGAATGAGTGAGAGTACGACTTGCTGCTAGCAGGCTTTCTAAACGGAGCGCGAAAAGGTCGGTGCAACGAATACACAAAGACGGGGCGGGTGCGGCGGGCGGATGGTAACTGGTGTTGGGAGACCTTACGAATACACGAACTCATCCAAACCTGGATTTTGATTGACTGCTAGCTCCTTCGTGTTAGCACGCGGAACGGAAGTTCCATGTTTATGTCCCACAATTGACGCAGGTTTTGTCGCAATCCGCCGTTAATTTTCTATTCGCATGTGTGTTGTGAAACAGCCTACATGCAGCTACCATAACATAGTGCAATGTAAAGCTTGCATTTGTTGTGCCGCATATGCCATGCAAGCATGTGTTTTTTTTTGTGTGTGGCTGCTTGATACACAGCCGGTAATTGCAAATTCCTCTCGATGGGAATTGGTCTTCCACTGAACAGGAAGTGCAGTGAAAGTTCATCGAGCTATCGAGCAATGCACCCTGTTTCATAGAGGTTGCTATTGACTTACCTAGGAGATGTTACCTTTTCTTTTAGATGTATGACCCCTTGAAAGCTGCTGCAGGGAACCGTTTTGTCGGTGTTCATTGGTCCTGGTTGGTAATTTTTAAAGAACCAACAGCGGCCTTGTTGTCGTGCTTCAACTTATAAATCTTATTCAGTGCGCGTGTTAGGACGAGAGTGAATGTTAAGAAAAATCCACATATCATAAAAACAAAATGAGGCATACGAAAATAATTGCTTAAGCTAAAAAAACCTAAATGAAGAATAGAACAATGTCACTTAATAGTGATGGTGAATCAAACTGCGGAAAGTTTAGAAATGGTGAACCTAACTCTTATTGGGCGAACTACTGTCCACAAAAGCAAGTTGCGCTCAAACACAGCGATAGCGGCGAACACGGTCGGCGATCGTCAAAATTTGATGTGACTGTCAAGCGCGTCGGGTTTTGTACACTGGCCGTCGAAGGTTCCAGAGTAATTGCTGGCGCCCGTGTGTCTTCGAGAAAATTCCACACAATATGCGTCGCACATGCAAACAGATTGCGCAAGCTTCGGTGACGGTGGAAACATTCATAACATTCGGGAAACTTCCGATACATGCGGGCATGTCCCGCGCTGAGCTACAACATTTGTTAGACGGTGAAACGTGGTCACCCTAAAAATACAAACCAGTACACGTGTCAATGCCCCCCTCTCAAAAAGCATCGTACCGATACTACAAGCCAAACAGGAGAGCGAAAAACAAAAGCTCAGTTAATAAACAAAAGTTACAAAACGACAAAGAAACAACGTCCAAAGAACGCAGTCCAAAAAAAGGAAGTCCAAAGTTCAGTTAAGTTGCATTCTCAACTGCACTTAATCTAGAGATTTCTGCCGGATTTTCAGTGCATGGTAGGTTTTTACAAATATGCAGATTGTTTTATGCTCACCGCGATCAGGGGCTTGGTACCTAATTGTGTACACCAAGAAAGTGCATCAACAGCAAATACGTTGATGAAAAAACTGATACTTAAGATGTGTTCCTTACATCTTGAATCACTTCTGATTTGAATAGGGGTGCGAGTTTGAATAACATGTGAAGAATCGTTTAGTAAAATGATTGGGTAGTTAGGTGGTTGGGCGTTTTGTTCTCAGTTTCAGCATCTCATTGTATTAAGCGCATTCACTTCCTTCATTATTTTTCATGGAGTTTTACACCAGGCATCATATTGAACTGGCTCGACTGGTGAATTTGAAGCATTGCTAGGCATGAAATAGTAGAATAACTGATGTTTGATGTTTCCGTAGTCAGATTTTGCATGAAGTTCACAATCAGGAAACTTAACAAAACTTACTGATGTCTAAAGAATTCCTGATCGCTGCTGCCTCTGTATGCTCTTTACGATCCTGAAGGAGCAAGAAATGTGGTGAAACTATGTTTTATACCAAAGAATTAACTGGCACCTGAAAGAGTTATTATTTATCAACTGCTTGTTTGGAATTCTTCATTTGTTTCATGCCTGCCCTCTCTGTAGTGTGGAAACCCTGAGGGTAAACTAAATAATGAAGTAGGTAAAAGAAATAAAAATTACGGAAGCCTTATTAGTATAGAAAGGCGACATTAAGTAATACTTATTGGACTAAATTGTTTAATTGAGAATTTGAACACATTTAGTTAAATACTTGCCCAGGAATGAGCGACATTTTTCTCTATATCCTGACGTAAGTTGCACTTTATTTCAGGCCTCCCGGACCAACCTAAAACCGGGGAGAAGGTGCGTATTTTTTTCACGATTGTGCCTTTTATATAAAAATATAGTTGTACCTCCTAGAGAAAACGTAGGACTCAAACACAGAAAATAAAAGGGTGGCATAATGCCCGAAACATTGTCAACATTGGTCACAGTTACACAATTGAATAGTAGGTGCAGCTTCTGATCCAAATGCCCATACCATTGAAGAACTAACAGGAAAATTTATGTGTTCTTTGTGCTTGCGAATGACGTCATTGAATTTGTGCCAATGTAATGGTGGGAGTCTTGAAATAAACTTTATTTTAACGTGCAAGCTAGCAATAACACGAGCAGGGAATAAACGCCATTTAATCGGGAAGTGCTAGAGAAATTCCTGCGACGGGAAACTAGCTATGACGGAATGACAGTATATTTAGTCATGTACACGAAATCAGGATGCACTAAACTCACCGTTTTATAATGGTAGGTTGAGGCTTTAGATCAGGATAAGGAAAGGTACCGGTTAACGTGTGATAAAAAAAAAGCTGTGGCTTCCAATTTCTATTGATTGGAAGCATTGCAAGTGAACACTGAGTCCTTTCTTTTAATACGTAATACCAAGTTTGTAGAGTCATTCTTTGTTGGTCTCCCGGTGAACTAAAGTAGGCACCTTGTGTATATGTGTTTAAAATGGGGGCCTGGTTATGGGCAACGGGTAGGTGAAGAGCGAAGTGTTTTTTGTCGAGCTCCGGTCTTAACAGTAAATAACGTATGCAGGTGAACCTGAGAATTACAAGTTGTTGAATACCATAACACCAGATTTTCTAACACTAAATTTCAAAGCTATATTGTTGCCCTCCTGTCCACACATATTATCCAGACGTTGCAAATCACTTTGCTTGCTACCTAGCAACACAATATCGTCCGCATAAAATAAACCCGGAAGCTGCTGCTCTACTACTGTACCCGCCTGTTGGTATGAGACATTAAAGTCGGTATTGCTTCCTTCTAGCACCTTCTCCATCCTCACCATGTGCACCATAAGAAGCAGTGGGGATAAAGGGCACCCCTGCCTCAGTTCTTTGTTGTGTCAACTTTCTCCTCGCTTCTCATCCCTTTTCAATCAACGGAAATGGTATTTTCTACATAAATCTCTCTCAAAAGCTGCAGACAATCGTCACCTACGCCTTTCCCATCCAAAATATGCCACAAAAGGTTGCGGTCTACGTTGTCATACGCTCCTGTAATGTCTAAAAAGGCCACATATAACGGTATGCTTTCTACACTTGATATTTCAATACACTAAGTAGGAACAAATAAATTATCATCGATACGCCTACCTAATCTGAAGCCATTCTGAAGTTCTCCCAAAATGCCATTATTCTTTGCCCGTGATTGCAGCTTTAATTTGATTGCCTGCATTGCTAGCCCGTAGATTACCGATGTAATGGTCAGCGCTCTACACGAGTGAATTCTATCTTTCTCCCCCTTACCTTTATAAATTATATTCATTCTACTTTGCCGCTAACTGTCTGGTATCTTCTATTTTTTAAGGTCCTTTCCATTGTTTTCACCAGAGCTTCCTTACTTCTTGGTTCTACTTCATTCATTAGCCAAACGGGAACCTCGTCTAGCCCTATCCCTGTGCGCTTAGGAATTTTCTCTTCGGCTTTCTTCCAGTTGAACTTTTTTAGCACCAGCTTCTCTTCCATCTGGTTGTCTTTTATGCTCTTTTTTTCTTCGAATACAATGTCGTCATTGCCTTGGAATGATTCGGCTGTTACTTTTCGGATGTAATTTAAAGCCGCTTCCCCTTCCAGTTTGTTTCCATCTTTCTCTAATATATGTTGTTGTTGTTGGCTTCCTGCCTAATAATTCTATGTGGTTCCAAAATATTCTATGTGGGGCCCTTTTTTTGCACGTATTTCTGACAGCCAACGTTCAATTTCACCTTTTATCTTGGCTTGCACCAGTATTTGAACCAGATCCTTTTTCTCGCGGTATGTTTCCCATTTAATGGCTACTTCGGCCTGCGGTAAGTGCGCCCTCTTTGCCTGCCTGTGCTCTCGGGGTGCTCTCTGTCATTCGGCGATCGCTTCTCTTATCTCCCTGTTTCACCAGCTTTTCGGTTTCTTTTTTTTTCCTGTCCAACGAACATGTTGTTTCTCTTTCCGTATTTATGTCGTTATTACACGAAGAAGCTCACTGTATTCGCACTCTTTACTTGGCCATTTGCCAAGTTCTTCCTCGACTCTAGTGACTATATTTTTCATTTGTTCAGCGTTCAAATTTGGACTGGCCATTTTGCAATCCTTGTTCTCTTCCTCAGGTACATATCCCATTTTCCATATGATGTGTTTATGGTCAATCCCTATGCTGCTATACCCTTCCTCATCAATGACCATTTCCCTCAACTTATCATGAATTCATTCTGTGATCAGACAGTAATCAATGGTATATTGCCGGTTGCCCAATTCCCGCGTGATCTGCCCTTCGCACTTAGGCCCTGTATTCACGATAACGAGGTTATCTTGCTCACAAAGATCTAGCATTGACTTCCCGTTGTTGTCGGTATAGCCATCTAAATCCTGTATGTGGGCATTCATGTCACCAAATAGGATAATTTCAGCACCATTCCCGAAACCCGTAATATTAACGCCCATGCATTCCACTAACTCTTTATTCTTTGTGCAATTATTTCCAGTCCACAAATACGCAACGCCAAGCCAAGTTTTTTTCCCACTCATTGTACCTGACAACCAAAGATGCTCTTGACATTTTGAATTTAGTCTTTTCCATTTGGCTCCCTGATGGATGAGCACTGCGACTCCACCTCGCTTTCTTTCCGACTTAGTTCTGTTGCACCCTTCCCAATCATAATTCTCAATCAATGGCGGCTCTTCTGAGTCTCTGAGGTGCGTTGCTGTAACCGCATACACCCTTATTTATTCTCTATTTAACTGCGCCGCAATCTGTGCCCACGTTTCTTCTGCCACCCTGCATGTTTATTTAGCCTACTGCATGGCGAGCTCTCTTTCTTGCTTTCCTCCTTTTTCTGTTTTTGATGGCGATGCTGCTCTTAGGTTCTCGTAGCGGATCTTCTTCATTACTACCTACTCTAGCTTCCTGAGCGCCGGTGGGCTCCCTAAATAAGCAACAGCGCGACCAGCAAGTCGCCAGCCCACATCTCGTGCCAGCCTGTAATTGAAGTGGATCCCGTCTCGTTTGAAACCACCACACCTTCTCACATCCCTGATTACTTCGACAACCTCGAAGCCTTTCTCTCGGCTCATTTTCCACATCGCCTCATTAGCAGCAACTGCGGCTCTTTGTACGTGACTGTCACGTACAGACACCTCCGGCACCGGATAGATGGCTGGATGGATGGATGGATGGATGGATGGATGGATGGATGTTATGAGCGTCCCCTTTGGAACGGAGCGGTGGGTTGCGCCACCAAGGTCTTGCTATTATACTGCTTAACGTCCTACCTAGCACCATGGGCGGAGACGAGCGCTATCTATTGGGGCTGCATGGAAATCAACGGCACTCCCCTCGCGAGTTTTTTTCCTATAGGAACTACAGACCCATTGGGAGACAGAGCTACACAACGTCCCCGTAAAATGGCCGACGGCACCAAAAGTGAAATAAAAAAAGCATCACGAAATGCTAGGATTTACGCCAGATTTCTCAGGGAGGGTTCTGTAAGCGCAGTAAATAATTGCTTTGAAAAGAAAATTAGGTAAATTTCGGCCATGATGGGAATGGGTTCAGGCTCTCATGGGTGTCAGACGAGCCCGCTTCCCCTACGCCACCGTGGCTCCAGGGTTCTCGTTGACTAAAGGTGCGCCGAGCGCGTGCATCAATGTATACGTGACCAGCCAGCCAATGGAGAGGAGCTCGCGCCACGTGATGAGTGTAGGAAATGGGTGCAAAAACTAAACTTTGGCCGAGACGCTTAAGACTGCTTAAGTGTCGGAATGCCAGAGCATTATAGTCGCTTTGGTGAAATGTGCTTATTCGCTTGTTTCTTGTACAAGCAAGCTCTCACCTACGTTCTAACTGCGCCTCGGCAAGGCTAAGTGAAAACGCGCCAAACGTCTCAACGGCCTCGCTTGCCCGCAAAGTGTTCGTAACTTGAAGGACCACGAAACGGCGTTCAATTCGACAATACTGTTTTTACAGCGAAAGCCTTACATGGCCCAGCATGCTGCAATCTGTCGACGTGACCGAAAGATTACAAAAATGGCCAGCGGTGCAAAGTGTAAAAATGCGCCACAAAATGCTATGATTGACGTCAACTTTGCGATGAGGGGTTCGTGCAAAAAACTGAGTTAATTGTTTTCAAAACAAAAGAAGCTGGGTGGGAAACTGCTGCAGATAACCTATTCGGAGCCACGTGCGCCTCTCCGCGCATGCATCTATGGTCCCTCTCTCCTTTTTTCTCTGTTTTCTCTTCTATATATATTTCCGAGCTGGAAATAAAGCGTCGTCTTTTTGCTCTGCGAATCGGCCTGGATTTCATCGCGTAGCTGCCGGCCTTTGGCCGGTAGAACGTAACAGAAACGAACCCAGGACACCGGGGTTGATACATTCAATTCTTTGTTTGCAGACATAGAACATACAGAAATACCAGAACTGGTTGAACCCATAGCCACGGGCTAGTTGCGGGTCCAATGAAAAATGAATAACAATTGCAAGTACAAAGCAAATAAGATACATCACGTGCACAACATGTATCTGTCGCATACCATTAAGTTGCACGAGCGTACACAATGAAATGCGAAACAGTGAAAAGCATCTTATACTATTAAACACTTCTAAGTAAAAAATATACTATAGTTAGGAGGATTGCAGGCAAGTTCCTGCATTATTATAAACATACATTATTAATGAAGTACTATAGCGCCAAACAAACGACACAAGAAGAGACACGGACGAGCGTTTACTAACAACTGATGCTATAACAACTGAACTTCTATCACTTTTCGCCTGGTTAATATATAAATTTACATATATATATATATATATATATATATATATATATATATATATATATATATATATATATATATATATATTGTGTGTTTACGCCAATAAAGCATCAGTTGTTATAAGCGCTCGTCCGTGTCTCGTCTGTTCGGCGCTATAGTACTTACGTAACATGCACCAACTAGCCCCACAAAAGGTTCTGCTGGAATACATCATTAATATCGACAAAATCGAAACACTAAGATATGTTTAGCAGGTGTGAGCGAGTTAATAAAGAAAAGAAAGCACATCATGATTGTTATCATTGAAAATCATTATTGAAGCTAAGCAAGTATTTCTTAAGCACCGATGAAAAATTATTTGCTTGTTTTATTTCTGCTGGTAGTTTATTCTGGTTCTGGTAGATTATACAAACACGCTTTCCCGGATCCACGGCAGCTCTTTTTTTTTCCTTATATGATGTTTATTGCATCGTGTCTATGGAAGAATCGTAATATACGCGAGAAAGGTGCAAACACATCTCGTATTCATGATCTAGCAAGGACCTGTAAGACACTTTGAGCACACCATGCACCACACAAAAACTACAGCTAACTTTGAACTTTAAAAAGCCGCAAGGTCAAGCAACTTATCACGAGGTGGTGCCAGTCCTGTTGAAAACCTGTAAATTCATACATGTCCTTCAAATCTCCAATCATTTTAGAATACTGAAATTTCGACGAAACAACCGGCTCAGAGTTTTGGTGAAACAGCATGTTTTCCATAAGCTATATACGTAGTCTAATTAGGAAAAACATATGAAATGGCCCGTCTTCACCGTTTCTTTAGAGTACATCTACACAACGTACGGAAAACAACAGTAAAAAGATTTGATAGCCAGAATTTTGCCACCTTCCCTTTACCGTTCTACATTCTCTAGTCTGCCAGGGCATTAGGTACTTCAGCGAGTGCACAAGATGCCTTTATTCCCATGTACTAAAACATTTTTTTTAAACTGCACCGTTAAACGTTACCTGTGAGATCATCACACAAAAAGGCTTTTTTGTACCTACTGTCAATTGTCGCCTTTGTGATGTACCCGAGTCCCTAGAGCACTTCTTCATAAGTTCTAAAGATGCAATATTATTTTGGGATGCGCTTCAAAGAACTCTTAAGAAAGATTAAAACTCTTAAGAAAGATTAAAACTGATTAAAAATCAAGTCTTAAGAAAGACTTGATTTTGAATCAGCGTGCCTTCCAAAAAGTGGTTGCAATACACGGCGGCTCCAAGGTTCTCGTTGACTAGAGGTGAGCCTACAGTGCGATCGTATTAGACACGTGACGGCAAAGTAAATGGGGAGGAAGTGGAGCCGCGTTTGGCTGTATAAAACGAGTGTATAAAGTAAAAAGTATGAAGGTCCACTTGAGCGCTGCTGAACTGTCCTTTGAGTTATGAACTCCTCGCAGGAAAGGGAGCATGCTGACACACTCGGCAGATTTTCATTTGGCCTTACCGGGGTGCAGTTAGAACGAAGGCGGGAGCTTGCGTAAACAGGGAACGCACGAAAAAAGAAAAAGCGTTTCACCAAAGCTACTATAATGCTTTCGCATTCCTACACGTACGCAGTCTTAAGTATATCTGCCGAAACGTTTCTTTTTCTTGCGGACCTGCGCTTTTAAACGCGCGGCATTAGGGTGCCTCAATATCCTCCTTGCCCGCCGCTCCGCAGCGGGCGAGGAGGACATTGAGGCACCTTACGTGCCTCGGTGTGCTGGTGTGCCTGACACAGCAATCTTCACGTTGTTCCCTCCGCTGCAGCCTGTGTGATTCCATTGGGAAGCTGCTTTTAAGAGGTGCACGAGTGCACTACTTCCCAGTACTAACGAAACCGTGTATTTGTAATTATCCTAACAAGTTTTCATTGCCACTATCTCTCCGCATATATTGCTGCTAACTGTTTATTCAGGCCTCCAAGGTAATGACTCTTGTTTTGCGACCAATAAAGGTTGCTTAAGTGACTGGCTATAGAAGTACGGCTTGTTTTTCAGGAATGCCGACGTGTCCATTAGGTTTTCGCAAACACCACTGGACATGATCCTGAATGTTGAAGAAGTTCGTAAGTACAACGATTATTTCTTTGTCTTCCTTTATTTTTGACTGGTGTAAGTCAATGAGTATTCGAAAGCGAGAAAAGCAAGCAGACAGCATTTGATGCTTCTAGATAGGCACGTGTGAAACTTTGTGTTCTTGCCGCAGAGCTCTGCAGTACAGCATGTTAAAAGACTGAGCAGTCGAGCGGGCTTAAAAACGTTTCTCAGCGCCATTCTAGCCTACGTGCGTGCTTTTCAATTTTGGTGGTAATTTAAAACAATGAAGCGCCTTTGCGCCCTCCTTTGTTAAGGCCTTTTCGTCATTCAGCCGTAGTATTTTCGGACACGATACAAATAAAATAAGTGGTAACGCTCAAAGACAGCACTGTGTCGCGACCTTCGATTATTGAGGGTGAATCACGCCCTCTACCCTGTGCGCTTTCTTGTGTGAATTCGGTGAAATTGTTTCCATAGATTCTTCAAGGCGATTCTTTGCGGAGACGCTTGTAGGTGCGTGAACTGCTGTGGCTTGCATACTCAAATTAACCTTCACATTGCTCAAATCCGTTTCAAGCCATCAAACCTCACATCGGCTTAGTTGAGAAAGAACTACTGTAGTCAAAACACTTGCTACGATTTGCCTCTCTACGTAAGGCAGTGTCAATTCCACGTGAAATGTAGAAGCAAAGGTATCTTTAGGGCAGTCAAGCTGCTAAGAAAGTTTTACTAATTTATGAAATATATGCGAGTGCAATGAAGAGAATTTAGAATGGGACAAAATAAATCAACAACAATTGACGAAAGCGCTGGGAACATACATAAAATGCGCCGATGACTGTAGCTGATCAACAGCTTGGCAGAAAGCCTGAGACGAATTCTGGGTTGCAATGTGGTTGTTTGGCATTGTTATGCGAATAAAAGGTATGCGTGTTCGGTCATGTGCGGGGTGGTAATTTACTTAATCATTACGATTTATACTATTGAAACTTTCTGTAATGTCTCGACCAAGATTACGGCATGGCATTTGGTTCCCATGTTTACTACAGTTGCGAACGTAAATTCTAACAAGGGCGCTAAACAACTTTTGTGACAAATGGACTCTTTACTTTCAGGCAATAAAGCTGCCGTGAAGTATCTAACAGGATCGTATGTTATTTTGTATGCAGAGTCTGGATGCGTTATTTTGAGATTACAAAATCATGGTGAGTGTGTGATGTTTCAACTGAAGAAGCCAACTTATTTGTTTCCGATTTTGGTTAGATGTTTATTTAATGCGTCAAAACCTACAATAATTACTTTTTTTCACCGCTATATACAAAGAACCTAAACAGCTGGTATTATTTCTTTACAGACAAGTGCCTTATACCCATGAGTTTTTTAGTGGGAAGGTAAATTTAAAAACTAGATTGGGACAGCACACAGTCTTAAATTTTGAGCTTCACTGCTCCAGGATGTGCACATGGCTTGCAAAAAAAGAAAGTAACAAACAGGTGCATCTTTCAATTATTCACAAAATCTCACTAATGAAGTGTTTAACGACTTACTGTAAGACACATATCACAAGTAATGAATTGTAGCTGGTTATTTCCCTAGGATTGCCAACTTGGAAATAATTCTTAAGATTACCACATTTTAAATATGCGCGGCGTGATACAGGCGGTAAAATGTTGTGTTGTTCTGCGCAACTATTAGGAAAACCCAAGCAAAAAAACAAAGAAAACTCGGACACACATTTCTCAATACAGGTCAAGCGAACCTTTTGTAAAGCGGGACATTAAATTCAGTAAAAATTATGCAGATCACACGCACCGCGAAACTAGATGCGGTGTTAGTGAGGCGGCCTGTGCTATTTGCGTTGTTTGATAATATTTCGCTGTGATGTCGACGGCATTTGACAGTGCTGAGCTGATGTGAAATTTCGCATTGCGTCCACTACGTTCATTTCTCTACGTAGGGCCTGGAAAACGCAACGAGACGTGTTTGCTCGAGGTGTTGTTGGGCGCCGTTGCTCATTGCCTGCCAAAAAGTTAGTGCTGCCATTGCCCCAAGCTGCACTTCAAATCGTGGCTGAAGCGTTAGTTTGCTTACTTATTTCAATCTCGACGCTGCGGTGCTTTAATGCGGATTAGCGTCTCCAAGCCCTGCTTCAGTTGTGCGTATGAACCAGCTTAAAGCGTGTCTCTTTTTCAGAGACCGTATAAATGTGCCGTGCCGTACCTTGTGTTGGAAGTTTTTCAGTTTGTCCGAAATTTTTGCCATGTGAACAAGTAGCGTTTTTTATTAAGAAACACCGAACGGGATATGCTTCCTGACCTTGCCTTTCCCCTCTCTCGTGATCCTCCCATCCAAATTGATACATTCCATATCATTCCAATAATTCCGCATAACTATGATGGAAATGTTACGGAAACATACGGAATTATTGTAATGGCATACGAAACGTTTCAATGGGGATATGCACAAGCTGCCACGATGGATGACTGGCAACACTGTTACTGACCCGCTTCTTGACCGCGGTCTTTTTACTTATTCTGTCAATCTGTTCTCTAAGCTGCTGCGCGAGAGTGCAAACGTAAGCTATGCAGCTTCTGCAATGGTTTTGCGGGAAGCTCACACATAACAGCCATCCAGAGGGCATTGTCTCTATCGCCACACAAGCGGGTTCCAAGGGGCATCGTGGTAATGGCCAGGGCGCCCAAAACGGCATCGTAGTGACACCGAGGAACCCCTCGTAGGACAAGTCGCACAGATTCCTCTCCTACGCCCTGATATGTACATTATACACGTTCTCCACCGCCCCCTGACGTTGCGTGTTCAGCAGCAGCACCAGCAGTACTCTATCACCGATGCGGCGCTCCTCTTCCCTTCTTCGACCGGCTACTTCGTCCTCCGATCACCACCCGCGAAACTATATGGTGCAGCTTCAGGAAGGAAAGCTGCATCCTTTGGACAACGTGAAACTAATCTGGAGCGCCCATCAAATGTACTTATGATGTGTTTTGAAGGTGTCCGAACCGAAGCCTTGGTTGACACAGGCGCATCGCTTTCCGTTATAAGTACTGACTTGTGTTCTCGATTGCGAAAAGTGAAGACGCCATATAATGGCCCTCCATTTCCTTGTGACAATGCAGTTCTTGTTCATCCCTCCGGTGTTTGCACTGCGCGTGTTCTCATTTATGGCATCCTTCACTACATTCACTTTGTCGTGCTGTCTTCGTGTATATACGCGACGACTTTGGGATGGCACTTCCTGTCCTCCGCCTCAGCTTTCATCTCTTGCCGTCAGCGAACTATTCATATGACGGACACTGAATCTTCGTGTGCTCTCGATGCTCACAGCCTACGTTTCGTCACGCCTACCGACTGTTTCACTCCCGCGGGCCATGAGCATATTCTCACACTGACTTCCGACGCAATTGCTAATGCTGACATGTTTCTTGATGTGTTTCGACTGGTCGCTGCATTTCTGGAGGGCTTACCCTTACTCCTAGCCTGGTGTGGTTTCAGTACGGTAAAGCGTTCGTAGCTGTTCATAACCCTACTTCTTCGTCAGTTGTGCTCTCCCAGGGCACTACTGTGACTTGCTTCACTGACATCAAACCTTTTTCACTGGTACCGCTTCCCAGCGAATCCCCACCTTTGTCTACCACAACTGATGATCATACTGCCGCCGCTGCTTTGAAGGCCGCGATAAACCCAGATCTGAATGCTGCGCAGGAAGAAGACCTTTTGGCAATCCTGCACAAACACAGTGCCTTATTTGACGTTCGCTCCAAGCTTCTGCGGCGGACTTCCGTCGCAGTACACTGGATCGAAACCGAAGGCGGTTCGATTGTACGCCGCCGCCCGTATCGCGTGTCTTCCGCAGAGCGGAAAATGTGTGTGAGTCTGAGTACGAGCGCAGCGGTGCATGACTGCTGCTGATTCTGATTTCGAGTGAACCCGGCTGGGCCTCATTTAGGTTACTGAGTGAATTATGCAGTGTTCCCCAACTGTCATACACCAAGACATTATATATAAATAGCATTTGCGTTACTTGAAATAAAACCTAGTGCATATTCTTTCGAGTATAGTGGAGTAGACGCCAGTAATTCTTTCGTTACTGAGATTTAATTCGGTTATTGCATTTAATTATCTAACTTGAGAAGTAGTGTCCTAATTTTGAAAGTGTAAATGAGGCATCTGTAGGCACCCAAAATGACATCTAACTGTGGTGTTCTGAGCGACGCACTGATCGCGTACGAATTTTTTCCGACTGGTCAAGAAACGCCACGGAACGTGAAATATGTCACGTGACTGCACTCCCCTCCAAATCATAGATAAGCGCCCTCAAATAAGCTGATTGAAAGCAACAGAATCGCCTGCCGCAAACCCGAAGGGAAAGCTCATCACCTTGATAATGGTACAGAAGGGGCACCAACAGCAGGTTTCGCGGCTTCGCAGTTATTCCTTCTTCTCATTTCTACGTCACACTTATTATCTGTCTCTCAAGGCCGACTTATCACACTGATAACGGAATCCCCTTGATAACGCGGCTTAAGTGTTGCTGCGACAAAATGCGAAAAGCAATGTAATAGGTATATTTTTTTTTCGCGAGAAACTTCCTCCGGACCAAAGCCACTATAAAGTGACCGTTTTATTTTTCACGAAAGTGCATAGGTGTTACAAAAACAGGTTCGTGTAAAAAAATCAAATAAACAGACTGGGAAGCGAGCGACGTGGAGAAAGGACGAAACCAATCCGTTCAAGAAAATAAATATGCCATTTCTCAGTGAGCCGAATTGGCAAGGAGGATGTCTGCAAAAAGAAAAATAAAACATCAGATTTCAGTGTGCCTTTATTATCTATGTATCTGTATGCTCCACTCTACACCACCTGCTGCCTAGAGGCCGTGTTTGAACAGGTCTCCTTTTGCAGCTGCGCAATACTGTGTCCGTTTTATCACATCTTCAGTGGCTTTCTTGATGACCGACACGGAAATTCTACGGCAGACATCCGTTATCCTTGCCTTGAACTAATCTGACCCCCGTCTTGGTCATGTGAGCACGATCTTTCACATAACCCCAAAGAAAGAAATCGAGGGGAGAGAGGTCAAGTTACCTCGCCGGCCAATTTACAGGCCTGTGCCTTCCAATCTATTACGCATGAAAAGTCTCATCAACTAGTTTCGTGCTCGGCTGCTGCTGTGTGCTGGTGCTCCATCTTGCTGATACCACAGTAGTGGAAGACGGGACAGCGTGGCTTGGCTTAGAAACTCATCCACCACTCCTTCAAGGATTTCGTTCATGTAAAGCTATCCAGTTCAGTGCGTCATCGAAGAAGATGGGACCGATTATAGCACCGGTGTAAATTCCGAACCACACATATAGCGACCACTGGTACTGGTGCCAATTTCCCTTAACCAAGTGTGGATTGGAGTCCCTCCAATGGTGTACGTTATGCAAATTTACCTAGGCGTTTCTGCGAAAATTGGCTTCATCTGTGCACTTGATAATGCCCAACAAGTCCGGTGACGCATTGGCTTCTGTGAGACCCAATTCGAGAAACCTAGGTGATTCCGCAGGTCCCTATCTTCCAGACGTTGGTGCTGGTTATTGTGGTACGGATAAAATACCGTCGCGTAGAATCCTCCAAACTGATGACTTGGAAACTGGTGCCTGGACGGCCACGTCCCGCACTCTAGCGTGAGAGTTTGAGGCCATACATGCTGAAACATCCGCGCGTAAGCGTGAACTCAGAGATGGAGTCCTCCGCCACTCTTTCTTGAAGCTGCCGGTTTGTCTCAGGCTTTTGTAATTTCTGATGATAGTCGATGCGTTTGGTCTACCGCCACACTTAGGCGTGTGATGTGTATATTTGTGGCCTTCCTCTTGTTGCCATTTGCAGATTCCAAGGCAAGGATCATGTCTACCTTCTGCTCATTAGAGATAGGCATGGTGGCTGGGACTAAACAAAACGCACATTTAAACCTTTGCACTGAAGTTGTCAATTCGCTTATGTAGTAATATGTCTTGTGGGAAAAGAAATCCGTGCACTTTAACTACGCTAAGACAGCGGCTATAACAGCTTGTTTCCAACTAACACGAAACGCGACTTGTTACTTCGACAGGGGCGCGGCAAATAAGAAACTAGCTCCATCACGATGTTTTCCTTTGTTTCCTTTATTTTGTTCTGAATAACCCCGAGGGAGCCTGTACGAAGGCGCTGCTTTATGATGTGGGTGGGGGCGCAGTCACGTGGTATTTTTCATTTTTCTTGGGATTTAATTATCAGTCGAAAAAAAATTAGCACACAATTAGGACGTCGCTGAAAATACCGCAGTTAGATGTCCGTGGGCTTTGCCTTCAAATGCCTCATTGACACTTCGATAATTAGGATAGTGCGTCTCTAGTTAGATAATTTATTACAATTACCTAATCAAATCTCAGTAACGAAAAATTACTGCCAGCTACTCCACTGGACTGTCATCAATATGCGCTAGGTATTCTTTGAGTGACACATTGCTATTTTTTAAATCTTTGTGCAATATAGCTAATGGGCACACCCTGTATATATTTGTCACCTTCAATGCAAGTGACGATGTTTCCATTCCTAATAGATGTTGTAAATCGTTAGAAAGGATTTTTTTTTCATCAGTCGTTACCACTGCTTACTGGAAAGAGAAGCAATACTGAGACACACAACATTCACGTGCATTTCACACGTCATTCATGAAAGACTCTGCCGAGGAGGTAACTAAGTCTAAGTTCTTTCATTGCCAAAAAAGCACGCACTGCAATTTGAAGCGTCGTGAATATACAGCAACATATTCATTCTGTAGGCGTAAAATATCCATGCCTTTAGAAAGAACGTTTAATATGCTACCTCCATCTCTTTCCATAGTATAATAAAGTTTGTCCCTGTGTGTACATTTAAATATATTGTGTATGTGCATGCAGTTTACAGTGGAAATGTAAACCAATGTTGAACTGAGAAAATATGAGTGAGGTAACCGCCGCTAGTGCTTCTAATGCCCCTGTCCCCATATTGTCAGAATTTGCAGAAATAAAACGAAAGCATGAATTAAAAGCCGTGCACGTCCTTGCCAATGATGATGCAGTAAGCTATTAGCCCCAGTAACATTTCAAGTGAAAAGGTTGAAGATATTCAAATGAAACCACAAATTACTTGGGTGACAAAGCTCTTGTAATGGCACTTCAGGTGTGTGTGTGTGCTCGAGGGGGAGGGGGAGGAAGCTTCGGAGGGGGACGGACATCGCCCGGGGTTCTCAGCCGCCCGCCCCCCTCCCCGGAAAAGTCCGAAGGAGCTCGCCCCCCCCCCCCCCCCCCTCCGTAGCCGGCTCCTATGATGTCCAGCCTATCACACTGATCGACAAGCGTCGTAGATTTGGCCAGCATGGTCTGCGTTTATCGGCAAATTTACGGTGTTGAGTGCGTTTTCCTAATACAGGGAAACCGCTGTGCTCACTGTGCCAGTGAATAGAAACATTGTCAAGACAGCGCAGCGATCAAGCGTCATTGATGCTCAATGTTGCCCTGGATGATATGAGAGATAAATCAAGAGCAAATAATGAGAAGGTCAACATATAAGTAGGAGATAATTTGAAGCTTCTGCATCAAATATGCAGCTTTAGAAGAGAAATACATACAAAGCACAGAGGGAGCAAAAGCACCTATTTCATACACCTGCATAATGTAATAGCTTAACAACCTCATAAACTAATATTTAGAGTTATCCGCCAATAAACATTCACAAAATTTGTAGAAGCATCGCTAAGCAACATGAGGTTTCATAAGTATGTGCTATACGTATAACTCCTCCTTTGATTATTCTACTAAAGGTACAGGGCATCAACGGTATCTGTATCTAATCAATGTAAACAGTACTCTTTTGCCACAAATGTTGTTTTCTAAATTTTCAGAGGAACCAATATGTACAGCGTGGGTTCCGGCAAGCACTGTGGAACATCTACACCTTAAATGCCGAGACGCATTTTTTTCTTTGTGTAAATCATGTCAACCACGAGTGTATTCCTGGGAAAGAATCACTGCTGTAAGCCACACTACGTAAAAGTGGTCGTAATGAACAGCTTTTGTGTTTGCAGCATATAGCGAATGTATTTCAGCAATAATATTAAACTTGCTAGAACACGTCAAATAAATCCAACACTTATTTGTTCAACTTCAAGGCAGAGTTAAAGTTGCATAATTATTACTTTGCAGCTGAACATCTGTTAAAACTAAAGCAGCCGGATACTGAGAACTGTAATGACGTTACTTTCTCAGAAAGTAACAATAAGCAAATGCTTGTGGCTACCCTGGAGAACGTCGCAAGGTGTTTTCACGATACGCAGATGCGACATGCTCTGACCCAGCACGTGAAACAACTGCAGGTACCAGGCCTGACGCAACGCCGATGTGATGTGAAACGCCGACAGCGGGCCTATCAGCGTCGCCCCTAATGTTGCACGCGATGAGACCAACCGAAGAGCGTCGGCAAAGAAAACATTAGGTATAGTTATCCTGACGTTTATCGTCCGTTCCGCTCTGACAAGTCGTTGCCCTACGTCGTGCTATAGGCAGAAAGTTTATCCGCAGGAACGCTAATTCTTGTGCACAAAATGCTCACGCCAGAAACGAAAGGCAGACCCAAAACCTCCTGGCTCTGGCAGAGCGAATTAAGCAGGGCATGACAGTGTGTTGCACTGGCTTCCTCACTTTTCACCAGTGTGAAGACGCTTCCTTCGGTGGCGGCGGTGTGAAGGGAGCTCCAGTGTCCGCTAATTATTTCAAGCACGAAGTTAGGCAATTTTATTTGAGTAGTTTCACATAATTTAGAGAGCGAAAAAAAGAAAAAAGATGCGTGGTAGTTGAACAAAGTATTATTGAGTTTAATGTGTCAAAAACAAAGATATCTATCATAAGGCATGCCGTAGAGAGAGACTCCGGAATAATTTTTACCACCTGGGATTATTTATTGTGCACGCGCTGAACAGGACACGGGCGTTTTTGTGTGTGTGTGTGTGTGTCACCGCCATCGAAATCCGGCTGCCGTGACCACGATCCCATCGCGCGCCCTCGGGCTCTGTAGCGCATTGTCATAGCCACTACGCCACCACGGCCGCTATTCGGTAGTTGCGCCGAAAGGAAATAAGCAATTACACTGACAGCAAGCTTTAGCGCTGCTGTGGGACTCCCCGGAAGGTGTTGCAAGTATACATGGGGGGGACATATCGGTGTGACGTGACACGCAAGGAAACTGCTACTGCGTAGAGTGCCTCGACGTCCTCCCCGCCCCCCACTCCGTACAGGAACTCGATGTGCTCGTCGTCCGCCGCTCCGCACAGAGTGGAGACAACCACGGCGTCTACTACGGCATTGGCCACGGGAATGGCGGATACACGCGAGCGCCGGCAATGCGTCCCTGTGGCTTCCGCCAAAGGCGTCTGCTACGGCCTGCGCCATTCTCGTGCCCAACTCCTTAGTAGATGCTGCGGTTGTCTTCACCATGTGCGCCGCGGCGGGCGATGTGGGCATCGAGGCACTCTACTACTGCTCAAAAGGTACAGCCCCCTGGCAGCTGCCACGCGCCTGACAACGCCTGCGGCGTCGCAGGCGTTGCCGTTGGATTTGCACGAGGTGAGGCTGGCGGAAAACCATAGGCGTTTGCCAGCGCCCGGTTAAGCATTTCATAACGTTAGCTTGATATTCTAGATGGCTTCCGCTCACACCAATGCGTACACGGAGCAGATCAGCAGGAACACTAGCGTGTTCCCCATTTGATCACGCACAATGCCCGTGCCATCATGAAAAGGCAGAGACCGCAGTCGACCCAAATAGGCCGAGCGTTGACGCTACGGCCTATTTTGTTCTTTCTTTTTTTTTAGTCCAACGCCCGCTCAGCGTCCCTGCAGTCCCTCTAAAACTCCGCGTGCATACAGCGCATGGGCCGTCGATAGTGGGACAGCAAACCGACAGCAGTGGTGGCGCCGATGGCATTAATGTTCATCAAACGTCTGCGTTTCCGCTATGGCAATAAAAGAAACACACCGTGAACCTCGCAGGGGCTTAGCGCTGAAGGTCCACTCGTTTTACTAGCATGCAGGCGATACCGGCGAACAAAACCAACAAAGTACTGTGGGCAAGAATTTGGCTTAAAAAAACTAAAGCGGATAATTAACCCTTCAAAGCCGATCGCCACTCAAGATAGCCGATGTCTTTAATTGAGAGAGTGATGGAGGGTCGCTTGTGGATTTTTCATCTTTCGTCCTGCACTTTTCAGGAATGTTGTTTTCTGAACGATAACGGCCGATTTTAGTTCTGCCACTGTGAAGCTTTGTGGTAGACCTTCCTATTGAAAATATGAAGTTAATCGTCATAATAGTCTAGTTCCATGTGTATAAGTTTTGATATGGTGATGCATATAAAATTTCTACTACGCGCGTGGCACCGCAAAGTGCTGGCAGGGGTGTGACCCAGGTGTGAAGTCAAATTGTGGAGTAAAATGAAGCCGCTTTTGTGCTTCCCTCTTTTCATCTCGAGGTGATACCGATTGCTGGTTTCTGCCGCTACATATAGTAATAAGCACAGTTACTTCAACAGCAGCGGTGGGGCGGCTAGCTTTGTAGCGCGTTATGATGGAGATTTATTTGAAATCGCCATTCATATACGTCATAAATAAGCTGCACAGGGAGCCGCTATTTCTGGTCTCTCGTGGATGATGAGGTTTATCGAACAAATAATTTGACTGTGTTTCTTCTTAGAGACATGGCCCTTTTCAACTAACCAAACGTTGAACTAAACTTTTATGACGGCTGTTTTCAAATTTTATTAAACATCTGTAGCCTGATGCAAATAAAAATAACATATATGATTGCATATCTGCTACGGAATCGCTTTGGGGTTTATTTCAAGTATTATCCCCCCTTCCGAGAAGCAACTAAATTTTAACGAGAATCATGCAAAACGAACAGATTGCACCGCTGTGTGCACTGCGTCCAGAGCGTGTTTTAGCAAATCCTAAATTTTTCATGGAGAGTCTCTGTTTATCCATATAGTAATGCCATCTGTGTATATTGTATGCTTGCCATTGGGATTGGCAGCCGGGCTTTGTACATGCGGAACAGTGCTTGAGTTAGCAGTGTCGGAGAAAGGAAGGGACCTTTTCGTATGCCCTTAGGCATACGAAAAACTGATAGGTTTGCTCTCCAACTCTGAATGTGAATGTACGCCCCCGAAGTCGAGCACATAGCTGCGGATTTTATTACCACCACTGGTGCTTGATAGTTCCTCCAGCATTGCTTCATGAAACATGCAGTCGAATGGTTTTTTTAAAAGATAGATGGCGAGAATAAACTTTACTTGCAATTCGGGTGTTCTTTTATGTCCTGGTGCAGTGGGAGGAGTGCATACTGTGGGAAAAGATTGTTGCGTAGGTGGTGGATTCTTTCGTGGTAAAGTACGAGCCTGTTGAGGATGATGGGTCCCAATGGTTTCCCCAAAGAGGAGGTTAGAGATGTGAGTCTAAGGTTAGCTAGTGCGATCACCATGCCTGACTTAGGTGTGAAGGTGATGGACGCTTCCTTTACTCCTCTTGTAGCTGTCCATCATCCCAAACTATTTATCTGTTTAATGACAAATGGAAGATGCTTATTCGAGAGTTTCTGAAGTTTCCTCTGAGTTGTCGAGTCCTGGATTGGAGCATTGTCTGATGGCACCTCTGAGATAGCCCATTCTTGTTCCGCCATTGCTGACGGTTCTGCGAAGATGGTCTTCGGTATCCACCCTGACGTAGTCCTTGTATTGAGAGATTTTGACGTGAGGTATATGTACCTACTGTAGTTGATGAAATGGCTTGTCTATAAATGGGTACTTGTAAATACGTTCCTGAAAAGTGTGCGAAATTTGTGGGGGATATACAAGAGCTCGAATGACATGCCACGCAGGACTTATAGAAAGTGTCTTGTTGTGCCCCTCACAAGTAGCTTGCGTGATTTGTAATGCGTAGTCTTGTATTCTAACGTCGATCCCGTTTATGCAGGCCTTAAGCTTGCCGCTGGTTTTGCAGTGTCTCAAACTTTTCATCAAGAGGTGTTCGATTTCCTAGAGGTGAAGTAGGCGTTTGTCGACGTGCGGTTGCACTAGCGTTATTTTTTTAATAAGTGAGGTGTATTTTTAGGTGTCTGTGTGCAGCACTAATGTCTTGCCTTTAAGGCTTGTTTACGCTTTTTATGCTTGCTAAGGCATTGCACAACAAGGCGTTCTGTAAAATCTCATCTACAAAACTACGTGTTCACGTGTGAGTGTAATATTCATTTTTTCCAAGTTGATATCTGAGATCCTTTAATCAGTCTAAGGATGGGTATTGCATTTCTATCAACAGTGTTGTCATGTGAAGCCTTCTGTTGTTAGCACCAGCATAGTGTCTCCACAAACGCTAGCATTTCTGTTGTGCATCTTTGAGAATACCAATCCACCATGCTTACATTGGCGTGAAGGGAACGGACGGTATTATTTCAAGATTCATACGCTTCTGTGTTCTCTCTCATCTCACACACAATTGAGGTGCGAGTCCTCCATTGCCGGTGACGGCACTCCTCATCACGATAGTGTTGTGAGATGCCCTGATAAGAACCAGCTGGCTGTTTCTGCTCCACAGCATGTAACCTTTACGCATTGCTAAAGCACCATCTGAGGAACTCCAAAGTTATATTTTTGTTATCGTTTTCAATGCATTGACCGTGAGATGAAACTGCCAATCTCAATTCTGATAGCAATTAGACCTATGCTCGAAGCGTCTTCCCGGTGCCTCAAATAGGTTGGTTGAAGATCTGCGCGTATGTGTATATTGCCACATACTCAGTGACCAATGTTGTACTGACGGTTAGTTTCGAACCCTGTTACATCAGCACGGCAGCCCGATACGCTACCCATCTCACCACTGAATACCCAGTGACAAAGGAAAGTGAGGTAACGGTTACGTACAAACATAGATACACATGTAGATACGTAGATACGTAGATACGTAGGCACAAACATACAATCATAGATAGGTAACCACAGGAAAGTGCGAAAAGTACACTAAGAGTGCTCACGCATTAAAAGCCGTGCCTGTCTACTTCTTTGCAACATTCCTTCTCCTTTCATTTCATTATATTCATACAACGACCATAAAACCTTAAAATTTTCTTTTCAGATTGTCATATACGGGCTTTTAAGTTTAGCAAATTACACCTGAAATGCCCCTTTCACAAGCTATGATGGGCCTTACGGCTTCCCGTTGTACTCTTCCTGGGAGTTTCGGTTACATGATGGCTACATGTTGCATGCTACATGTTACATATTTCTCTTATATGCGAAAGACAGAGAGGGCGACGATAAATTTTAAATGTCTTTTTTTTTGCTCGTCCTCGTCATAAATGGCTATCAATATCGAAAGCATTTCTGCTTTGAAGAAACCACGAGAATTGTTATTACCGGAATCGTGAAAAGTCAAAATCTTTACTGCGATAATTCCTTAATGGATGCGAACATTACTCAAGTTAATTCTTGTTTTTGTTTAGAAGACTACTTTTATTATTTTTAATGTTACTGCTGGCTAAACCGTAGTTGGTTGAGCTATATCACCTAGGACCGACCAATACACTAATCTACCGTAGAGCACAACCTCAATGTACGAAGACGACATTGACTACACTTATTTTCATATTTAGCGTTTCAACACTGTGAAAGGTACGCAAGGACTTCGATCGCCAAAATACATTTATCTCAGCATTTCGTGGTCAAGAAGTAGCTTTCCAGCTCTGAATCATCTGAATTTAGTTGAACACGTTGCGATGAAATTCTTTCATCTTTTACGGCCAATTCATAATTCTCCTAACGTCATGTTTTCGTGACGTCAGCAGAATTGCCCTATGACATGCGACACCACCCAGCAGCTATAGCTTTGGGCCAGTCTGTAAGTTCGATACGTGCCAACAGGGTACACTAGGCTGGCCAGCGCGGCTCGCAAAATGCTACGTTAAAACAGAAAAAAAATGGAAAATGATCCGAAACCACTTATTATTAGCTGTGTGAACGGGCTCTTTCATTTTTATGAACTACATTGTTTTATTTTTATATTCTTAACTACACCTTAATGAAGAAGAAGAACGTAAGCTTTATTTTCATACCAATGAGATTCGAGTCCGGCGACTATTTAGTGGCTCTGGACACCCGCCGTGGACCCGGTTTTGAGGCCTTGCCTTGAACCGGCTTCCTCGGCTCGCTGGACAGCCGAACATTTTTTTTTCAGGTAATCGCTCGCAAGAAACACGAAAGTAATTTTCGTGGGAACGTCGCCACTGTGAGAAGTATTACCAGCATGAACAGCGTTGCACAGAATTGATGACGCGGAGTATAGAGTCAATATGAAAGTTTTCTTCTTGAGGAGAGTGACTGGTTGTGCGCCCTTGTGTAGCTGTATTACAACCGATGCCAAACGACTTAGTGCGAGAGCTTAGTGCGCATATTGTCGCAACCGCTACCACGTAACTGGTTCGTGTTTTGGGGAAAAACGCATTTTTTGGAACTCTTTAATATTGCCTGGGAAACTTGTGAAGCTCTGCATGCTTTGCATAAGTGAAACGAAGGTGCGCCGGCATGTAGGAAGTATGGCAGCATTGCTTGACCGAACCCACGCTGTGCATACTGGGTCATCTGTAACAACAAGAAAAATACTACTGCATAACATTCCTGGTATTAAGATATTTATTGCGTCGATTGAGCATGCACATATTGCAGTACGTATTGGGTCACCTGCAGTGAAAAGAAAAAGAACTGCATAACTTTCCTGGCATGACAACATTTATTGCGTCCATTGAGCATGCAGATATTTTATGCCCTTTGTCTGTCCAAGGGAGGTTGTACTGCGCAACGTATTTTGATAGGAGATAAGATTGATCAGTGAAACGACATCAAAATTTCATTTCATTTACCTCACCAGGCAACATAGCAAGGAAAGAAAAAAACGTGGAGGAGGAAATGCAGGGAGGTTAACCAGTTTAGCTCAACTAGTTTGCTACTCTACACGTGGGAACGGGATGGGGGGATGAAAGATGGGGAGGAGAGAGAGAGAGCGCATAGCATAGCACACACATCGTCAGTTGCAGTACGTCTCTCTAGCGTGGTACGTGACAACGCTGTCACAGCCACTTATCCAAGCCCGTCTCTTTAAAAACCGAAGTAGCCCCTTCGTCGCCTTTTGCTGCGATGTCTACTGTCGGCGACTGTGAAAATCGTTTCAACTGACAATGATCTATTGTCAAGGTGCGCCAGAACGGATGCCAGGGACTGTCTCTGAAGATTATATGCAGTACAGTCGCACAGAATGTGTTCTAGCGTCTCCTGGCAAGACAGGCATTGCAGTGAGCGCTGTCGGCCATTCCAATGCGAAATGAGTAAGATTTCGTGAATGCCACCCCTAGCCATAAGGGATAAAGCAGAGTGGCCTCTCTTCGGCGCATTCCAGTTTGCATACAGAGATGCATCAAAGAGGGCAGGTAGTATTGACGATTGCTCCGGTTGGTCTGGCTGCTTGGTATGCACCATAGAGTGTGTTCTCCTGCGCAAGCACTCGAAGTCTGCTGGCTGCGCCGGACCGTGAAAGTGGTATGGCCTTTTCCGGCGTGTCTTCAAGAGCTGCCCGAGCTGGGACAACCACAGCGCCGGACGAACACTGAATGTGTGTGGAACCATCAGTATAGATATGTACACTGTCCGCATACCTTTTGTGAAGAAGAAGCAGAGACAGTAGTTTCAGCAGGGGCGACGACAGCTCATTTTTTCCCGATCCCTGGTACACTGAGATGTACTGTGGGGCTGATAAGACACCAGAGAAATATCGATGGTTTAGATGCAGCGGTGAAGCCCGAAGGAAGTTTGTCGTTGCACTTGACGACAGTTGTAGAGAATGATGCTCGGTGCCTGTCTGAAGGTAGTGTTGCAAGGTGGTAATAAGGGCCACGTGCAAATTGTCTGATGTGCGTTCTCAGGGCTTCCACCGTAATGTGAGTTTGCATTGGATGGTCCCGATTAATCGCAATAGTTACCTCTGTAGACGTGCATTTAGAAAAACCAAGGCAAACGCGAATAAGTTTCATACGCGAATAAGCGGTAATTTTATTCCTAATGAAGATTCCTTGGTAAAATTTTGCACAGCTATTTCTTCTATTGTGTGGGCAAAGAGTCCCAGCAATATTGTGCGACAAGTTTTCAATATCGCTCCATTTTATAGCAGGGCGTGTGAACTGGAAAGCCATAGGTGTTATTTCAAAAATGTGCTTCGAGAATTCACTACGTCTGATTAGTTTTGGTTCATTGCGCAGTTCATGGGCTGTTTTGTTGTGGCGAAGCAAACTAAAGTTATGAGTGCAGGTGTGATACACAAATTTATTCATATGTAATAACCTAAAATTAACAAACAATTGTTACAGAGATTAGGAGGCTATCGTGTGCCTAAACAGGTGTACTCTATAACGGAGACTAGTAATTTGTTTTCCTTATCTTCTCCTAAACGTTGTTTCGTAGCACTAGGCCTTATACCGTAACTGCGTAAAAGGGGACAGTAAGGGCATGGTGTTAGCACATGTGTACGTAAGCCTAAAACACTTTATTAAGATGATATTTCGATAATTTTGCACACTAGTTAGTGCCATGCTTCATTCCACCGCTGTAACCGTACGCTCAACTGCGCGTTGTCGTGTGGTTGTTTTGCATTGATTGAACGAGGATGTGTTTGTCGCCGCAAACACTTTTAGCTTCCCGGACTGGGCTAATTTCTTAGGTGAATTTGCACTGTTTTCTGTACAATTCATACGAAATAAATTAGGCCCCAGCACCCCGAATTCATGCACGTCTGGTAGCAAACAATTGTGAGGGCCAGCAGAGAGTGATTTCTACGCTTTTGTTATGTAAGGAAGTTCGACAGGTCACACAGCAATATGGATGGCTAGCACTCGTTTATTCATCGCAGAGACACCGACAGCAAGCTACAATATAAAGATAGATAGAAAAGAAAGAAAAACGGCGTAAGAATGCAGAGGTGTAGTGCTCTCGGAATCTTCAGCAAACATATATTGAACATGACGCCAAGGTCTGTCCTTATATATGAATTACTATGCAGGGTGTCCCAACTAACACGGAACAAGATTTAAAAATATGCGAATGCCAGTTAGCTGGACCAAACCAAGGTAATGTTGTTTGCCTTCGCTTGGAGATAATCCGACTATTTTCGCATTCCGCCTAATTACATTATTAGCCTTAATTAATAATCAACTTCTCAAATGTTATAATTAGATTAAAAGTGTCAATAAACAAATTGCAGAACAACATGAAAAACTCCTGATACAGCTTTCTTTTGCTCAGTACGTGCTACTTGAAAGTGTTTATCCGAGCTTGAGCGAATCCCGTGAATACATGCAAAGTGCCTCGAGCATTCAGGCATGCGGCAATCTTGTGCTTATTTGCGGAATTCGTTCACACTCGGAAAAAAACTTTCATGTAGCATGTATTGAGCAACAGAAAGCTATATCGGGAGTTTTTAATGCTGCTCTACAATTTTATCTTTCACAATTTTTATTTAAATATAATGCTTGAGAAGTTCATTACTTCATTAGGATTAATATTGTAACTAGGCGGAATGCAAAATGACTATCTAAGTATCTCCAAGCGACGGCAAACAATATCACCTTTGTTCTGTCCAGCTGCCTGAGATTTCTAAATTTTTAAATCTTCATGCATACTAGTTGGGACACCCTATTAAGTTATTTCCCTATATAATTTTTAGATATTTCGTGACGCTCTTTGCCACACTTCAGGAAACGGCGCGTGATGCATAGTTGGATACTTTTTGTAAGTACACTTAATTTTACTGGAAGGGCTTCCAGCCGATGTTACGTCATGCGCATTTAGATAATACTGCACGAACACTCGCACGCGATTACCTTAGCATAATTTAGGTATTTCTGTAGCTTACAGGTCGCTGGAACGAGCTTACACAGAGTTACAAACATAGGCACATGATCTAAAGATATACTGTTGTTTCCGGTCGTTTCGACACTCCCCAAAACAATTCGAAATAAATTTCGTCATCACGAATATTCGAACGTGAGAAGTTGACTGGCTATATTTCCAGGGCTGAAATCGAGACTGCCGGCACGATTGTGGGTTCTGCCTTCTAGCGACCAAACAAGCAACTAGATCTTCAGCGAATCTTTGGAAAGAAAACGTTGTTACACGAATTCGCGACTCGAACCACACTGATTACGCGAGAACTGGCTGCACGACCGATTGGACTATTCAGTCACGGCGCGCACCAAGTGTAGATGATAAGATGGGTATCATCAAGATACTGCGGTAAAAGACGCGGAGAAAACGTCGCTCTGGAGCAGGTTTTTCTTCACGATCAGTCACTGTGATGGGCTGAAATAAAAGCTATGTGTCTATACTAGGCCTATCACCCGGCGATATTTAGGTTTCCATGTAGCTCTTTTTTTAAATGGGCCGTTTCTGTACTGAAAAACGAAGCGTCATTTCGGTAGCTTCCATAGGTTCGGATTGCTTATTGTTTACACATCGTGAGAACAGGATTTGAAGCCCCAGTTGGTAACACTGCTGACGCTGTGAAGTGCGGTACAGCTCCCAGAACGTGGCATTCTACAGGCTTTGTAAATTCGGTTCTCTGCCAGCTTTTATCACAGAAAATTAAGCCCGTCCAATAAAAAAAACAAGAAAAAACTATGAAGCTTCCAGCAGATGGCTGCTAGGAGTGCTGTTTATGAAGTTTCCCTGAAATCTGGATGACGTCACTGTTTTGTGCAGCTGCATAAGTAGCCTATTATGGGGGCCTTTCGCAAGCATAATCGTGGGGCTGCAACGACCTTTCGAGGACTTACAACCTGGCGCTATATTCCAGCTGTTGAATTTGAGCGTTTTTTTTTCTTTGTTACGCCTCTAAGAGATACCGCTGTTTCGTGTTTTATATAGTGTTCTCGAACCGGAGGAAATTACCTCCAATAAAAATCGCAGCATCTAGAGTGCTCAATGAAATATTACCTGAATATAACGTTAGATATCTACTTGTGAAACTAAAGGCACGTTATACTGAAGTCTTGCGAGCAGCTAGCCCCAGTTTCCAGGTGCCATCGATAAAACGTTAATGCCAGTGAACATTTCTGCTTCTACATTTAAGGACATCTGCATGCGGCTGCATTCCTTAAGAGTTTACTCAAAGTACATGCCTTTCTCGGCTTTAACTGCAGCATAAGCCATCAGGCAAAAATATAAATGAATTTAGGTGAACCTTTTTGATGATTTCCCGGGGATTACGATTTCTCGTGAAATAAATTTCTCGTGCTCCGCTTATCTAATTTAATTTGCTTACTTCTTGACTTCTCATTAGATGAAGGCAGCTTGTCCAATGTACGCTCTAGTCCCGTTTTGTCCCTTTTCACATTTCTCCGCACTCAGTTGCTTCTATTGAGGACTTGTTTAAAATAAAGCAGACGCGTAATGTACATTTCTGCTGCTGACTTCTTGACTTCTTGTCTTTTTTTCTGCATTGGATATATAGACAAGCTACCCAGTGGCAGTAACACAGCCTAGGGAACTCACATATAATAAAAATAAATAATGCCTAGCGCCACGTCCCTGCACTGCTAAGTGAAAGCCGGATGAACTTTGCGCGCTGTTTTGTTAAGTCCTAACGCTTACTAGCCGAGCTGTTATTATTTTTTGTGAGGTGGAATATATCACATCAATTCGGTTGAACAGGTCATTTAAAAATCTGGATAATGCCTATGAGCCAAACCATCACTTTATTAATTAAGGCACTAAAATTAGAGTCTCTGACTAGTTTAGCACGCAACTTTAGCGATAGAATGGTCTGGCAATATAAACTGCATATGCCGCATGTCATGCAGCGAGGCATCGCATATACATATACCTAAATATATGCGGAAATTTTCACTCAAGCGGATGCCGACGCCGTATGCCAACGCCGACACCGGATAACGCCGTCGCGTTAAGACAGCCTAAATGTCTCGGCACAGCCATATGTGACTCATGTAAATCTGTCACAGACAACAGGTGGGTACGAACGGAATGTCAGCGAGCTCATTACACAGAGCATTAGTCAATATTTGTAGCAGTTTCGGAAGCAGTCCATCTCTCATTTGCAGGACATCAGATTTAGAGAGACCCATCTCCATAAAATTTCTGGCTTTTCAACAGCCGTGCATGACGAGTATCGTAAGTACCTTGCCTTAAGATCGTAAACGATTGCCCAGTTTATGCAGCAATGTTCAAGCATTTAGGTAGGGGAAAATGAGACATTCACCCAATTCGCAGTAATTGCTACGAAAGAAACCCATATGAGTTCCTCGAAAGAAAAGGGTCGCAGTCGAAGAAAAGTTTGTCCTGTTCCGGGACTCAAACGAGGGACCACCACCTTTCAGGGACAGCCGCTCTACCATCTGAGCTGACACAGCGGCTAGCCGATGGCAGGGCGAAGTCGAATTTGTCAACAACTCCAAGTAGAGGCCAGAGTTTGACGTAATATTCTGCGGAAACCCGCAAGACGGGTTTCCGCAGAACGGGTAATTAAGTAAGGGAATATGAGACATCCACCCAAACGTAGCTAACTGCTACAAAGGAAACCCATACGGGTTCCTCGAAAGAAAAGCTTCGTCGTTGAAGAAAAATTCATCCTGGTCCGGTACTCAAAGTCGCGACCGGGCAGCCACTCTGCCACCTGAGCTAACCAAGCGGCTCTACTAGCCGCATGGTTAGCTGGCAGAGCTAACCGGGTTTGAGTTCCGGACCAGGACTAATTTTTCTTCAACTGCGAGGCTTTCCTTTCGAGGATTGCGTACGGGTTTCCTTTGTAGCAATTCCTATGAATTGGGTGGATGTCTAATTTTCCCTAACTTCTCTGCACCTTGCGGGTTTCCACTGAACCATTACGTCCAACTCTTGCCTTTGCTTCGAGTTGTTGACGAATCGACTTCGGCCTGCCAACTGCTAGCCGCTTGGTTAGCTCAGATGGTAGAGCGGCTGCTGCGGAAAGGTGGTGGTCCCGGGTTTGAGTCCCGGACCTGGACGAATGTTCACTCAACTGCGAGGCTTTTCTTTCGAGGATCCCGTATAGGTTTCCTTTGTAGCAATCGCTACGAAATGGGTGGATGTCGCATTTTCCCTTACTTAATTACTTATCTCCACCTTGAGGGTTTCACCAGAACTATTATGGCAAAATGTTCAACTATTTCGGCAATACAGCGTGGCAGACGAAACCAAAAAATTTGAGGAGCCTAAACTTCGCCTTAAAAAGTGAAACGCGATAGCTTTAAAGGATCCCTGACTGCTGCTTATTATTTCCGGCAACTGGAGCGTATGTAACCGTAATGTTTACCGTGAAACGCTGGCCGCGAACGCTGTGCACGAAGGCGGGCTTTCTGGTAGAAGCACGGTCTCGCGTGGACTGATCCCCCCCCCTTTCCAGATCCTCACCCAAAAAATTATATCATTTTCAGTTTTGCGTGATTGTTTCGCACTTGTAATATATGAGACAGAGAAAATTTAACATAAGATGCATGCGCTCTGCGTGTTTTGTTTCATGACATTTGTTTGTGAGCTGTCATTCTAAAAATTCCGAGGAATAACTTTGTGAAGAAAGTAATACAAGGTATGAGCGTCTTTCGCGATAGAATGGTGTGGCATTATAAACCGCATATACCGCATGCCATACAGTGAGGCGTCGCATATACATATATTTTAATAGATACGGAAAGTTTCGCTCAAGCTCATGCCGGCGCCGGACGCCAACGCCGACACCAGATTTTCTGCGACATTGGGCGCTTAACGCCGTGGCGTTAAGATAGCGTAAATTACTCGGCACAGCCGTATGTAACTCACGTAAATCTGTCACGCTCTCCTGTGAGGATGGCACAGAATTGTTTCAACGCTATGCCGAGCCAGAAACGCGACAGGTTCTGTTCGGCTCACAGTGAAGAAAGGGGTACACGCAGTTGTAGATTATGGGATAACCAACATTGATGAGACATAGTGAAAAAGTTCAAATCTCACTCGAGCAATGCGCATTGAAGGGACATGAAAGAGACCTCGAGGCCCCCAGTGCCTTGCAAAATAAAACCATTCTACAGGCTTTGTCTGCGCTTCCTAAATTACAGAAGCCAAGGGGCTACATATCATAACTTGCGAGCGCGGCCAGCTTCCAGTAGACCGTGCACATGGTTTCCAGTGTTTTCTATTTTTGTTCCCGCTTTCTTCTTTTTCTGTTCCCTTGCCTCTTCACTTTAGGCAGAATAGTACGTCAAGTTTGTAAAGTCGGGAATAATTCAGTAATACCGACGCCCAATAGAATCGCGGCATCCTTCTAATTTGCTTTTTGCTTCGTTCTTGTGTGCATCAATGAAATTTAGTGGAGCTATTGTCAATAAGCTTGACGTCCTGTGCATCATTTCGCCCTCCAGAAAATACCAGATCTAGCGCGGAGCCAGGCACCATTGAAGTCATGGTCGTCAGAGGTTGGTCATCTGACCATGTGTCGACTTAGACTCACGCTGATCCACATGTCTCAGTCTCGGTGAATATGATTAACTTTGAGCCTGAAAGAGTCCCAGCACGCGTGAATTTGAATGAGTCGACATACCATTAGCAGGTGTGAACTGAAGTCTGACCGAGTCGATGTAAGATCGATGTAAGACGAATTGGCTGTGAACCGGAGTTTGAGTGAGTCTTAGTTAACCGGCGATAAAGCGAGTTCGCGATTAAGCACCACCTTTGAATCATATATGATTCTGTCTGTTTAATAGTTTAAGAAAATTTATGCGAAAGTGATTTCGCGTGACCTCGAGTGAGCCTGTAAGCCATAGCAGTGTCCATTGAAAACAATAAGCTTGCAGTAAATGCAAGGAATGGACCCACCTACTTCGAGGAAATGAAAATTTCCATATTTAGTTTGCCGAAATACACAGCTAAAGTTGGAATTCATAACTTCTATTATCACTATTGGATCGGCGTTTTGTTTTCTTAATTCTGCTGCCGCAAAAGTCATGCTATGACAACTGTAAAGGCTGTCTTTGGATTGTGGAGAGCGACTACGTAAATCATATCATGTGGACAACACATGCGGCGGTATCACTATGTATATACTAAAGTCTACAAATAGACTCTCCAGCAATCTCGGCAGTACAAAACTTCAGTGGCTTATATCAAACGTAGCTCTGTATTATCCACCGGTACCTGCGCTTGGTTTCAGCGTAAACGGGTTGGGCCGAGATTAACGGGCTTTGTCTATTGTCAATCTATAGAGAGCATGTAAACCTGAAGCGATAAGAATTTATCGCCTTACCACAATCGGTATACGGGCTGTTCGCACAAGTTACCATAACCTTTGGGGATGGCCCACCCTATGGCCTTCACCGTTGATATAGGAAACTGGAAAATAATTCGAATTGCAAAGAAGTATACGGGGTGTGACTGCGTTTGATTCTGTCGAAACCTCAGCATTCATGGAGGCATTACGGAATCAGGGTGTAGACGAGCCGTATGTAAAAATACTGAAAGATATCTATAGCGGCTCCACAGCCACTGTAGTCCTCCATAAAGAAAGCAACAAAATCCCAATAAAGAAAGGCATCAGACAGGGAAATACGATCTCTCCAAAGCTATTCACAGCGTGTTTACAGGAGTTATTCAGAGACCTGCATTGGGAAGAAATGGGGATAAAAGTTAATGGAGAATACCTTAGTAACTTGCGATTCGCTGATGATATTGCCTTGCTTAGTAACTCAGTGGACCAATTGCAATGCATGCTCACTGACCTGGAGAGGCAAAGCGGTAGAGTGGGTTTAAAAATTAATTTGCAGAAAACTAGAGTAATGTTTAACAGTCTCGGAAGAGAACAGCAATTTACAATAGGCAGCGAGGCACTGGAAGTAGTAAGGGAATACATCTACTTAGGGCAGGTAGTGATGGCAGATCCGGATCATGAGACAGAAATAATCAGAAGAATAAGAGTGGGCTGGGGTGCCTTTGGCAGGCATTCTCAGATCATGAACAGCAGGTTGCCATTATCCCTCAAGAGGAAAGTGTATAATAGCTGCGTCTTACCAGTACTCACCTACGGGGCAGAAACCTGGAGGCTTACGAAAAGGGTTCTACTGAAATTGAGGACGACGCAACGAGCTATGGTAAGAAGAATGATTGGTGTAACGCTAAGGGATAAGAAAAGAGCAGATTGGGTGAGGGAACCAACGCGAGTTAATGACATCTTAGTTGAAATCAAGAAAACGAAATGGGCATGGGCAGGAAATGTAATGAGGAGGGAGGATAACCGATGGTCATTAAGGGTTACGGATTGGATCCCAAGGGAAGGGAAGCGTAGCAGGGGGCGGCGGAAAGTTAGGTGGGCGGATGAGATTAAGAAGTTTGCAGGGACGACATGGCCACAATTAGCACATGACCGGGGCTGTTGGAGAAGTATGGGAGAGGCCTTTGCCCTGCAGTGGGCGTAACCAGGCTGATGATGATGATGATGATGATGATGATGATGATGATGATGATGATGATACGGGGTGTTTCGCTTAATTTGAGCCACACCTTAATATATGCAAATGCTACTTAATAGAGAGAACCAAGGTAATGTTGTTTGCGGTCACTTGGACATACTTAGATTATTTTCTTCAGTCTCTCTCATTAGATAATTAGTCCTAATTAATAAGCTTCTCGATTATTCCAATTAGACGAAACGACAATTCTAGAGTAACATGAGGAACTCCCGAAACAGCTGTCTGTTGCTCAACATGGTCTCCATAAAAGTGTTTGTCCGATTTGGAGAAGCCCGCGATTACACGCAATGTGCCTCGAGCGGCCAGGCGCACCGCCAGCATTATATATATATGTGTGTGTGTATGTGTGTGTGTGTGTGTGTGTGCGTGTACGTGAATGTGTGCATGTGCAGGTATGTGAAGAACAACGTAGACTGGGAGTTGACAAAAATATTCAACACCTTATCGACTCTCTTCTGTAGACAGGTTTCAGACAAAGAAGCAATTAGGATAAATGGAGACTGTATAAAATTTTGTCTACAGGTGATCTACGGGGGAAGTAGACAAAAGGAAACAAGCATTATATCGATTTTTTTCTACAGACCGACTATAGAATGGGAGTAGACAAAAAGAAATAGAAATCTTATCAACTTTTCTCGATAGACAATCTGTGAACTGGGAGCATATAAAATTAATCAACACCTTATCGACTCTCGTCTATAGACAGTCTATTGCAGCCAATTTTCTCGTAGGCTATGAACAACGGCCCACAACATCTCCTGAAGCAAAACGACTCGCTGTTTGTTCTGTACACTACGTAGACACACACGGGTCTTGAAACAAATTTTGACCAACGCGTAGAAAACGAGGATAAAGACTAGGAACACAAAGAAACACAGACATTCCTCGTCTTTCGTCTCGTTTTCTAAGCGCTGGTCAAAGTTTGCTTCAGGATCATGAAGCAACTAACTCCTACCAGAGTCCTCCTAGAACACAAGTGGCGTGTGCAAGGCAACATTTAACATCAAATCACGACCTTCGTAGGCTATGAACATCGCCGCCAAATATTGTGAATGAATGCAAAAAACACAGAAAGCTTCACTTATATCAGTTCCCACAAAGCATGTAATCTGCAATATTTTTTGTTTTCAGATTGAAATATTTAAAATATTTAACTTAAAGTGTTAGACAGCTGACATCTTCACTAAGACTTTTGTTCGAAGACGAGGATGATGCCAGGAGCTCATGCT
The DNA here is from genome assembly GCF_038994185.2 of Dermacentor albipictus. Lineage (NCBI taxonomy): Eukaryota > Metazoa > Arthropoda > Arachnida > Ixodida > Ixodidae > Dermacentor > Dermacentor albipictus. The sequence goes on along the minus strand of NC_091828.1, from coordinate 89,795,688 downwards.
TACAATGTTCCTGGCTTCGTTGCCGAAGTTCTGAGTCCATCATGCACTGTTGCTTCACACGTACCTTTTCAATAAATGTGGATTCAGTCACGTCTCTGGGGAGAAGCATAGATGTTTAGAAACGTTTGGATTGTCTTTATACGAAATCGAGTTTGAAGAGAACGGAGGTGAGTTTTATGATCTAAAATATTATTCGCTAAAAATTTTGGAAGGCCGAGACACAGACATAGTGATTCGCGTCCTAAAAGAACCAGAAGACGTAACTTATACGTAGGACCTCCTGAAAATAACACGCATCCAAACTCTAGAATAGGGCGGACATACATACAATAAATCATCAGCAAGGGGTCCCTTTGCATTCCAAAACGACTGTTGCAGACTCTTAGTAATAAACCAACAGCGCGTGCTCCTTTATATGCGATGTATTCTATGTGTGTCTGCCAATTAAGCTTTTTGGTGTAAATCATTCCTAGATATTTTAAAGAATGTACTTGTGGAATAGTCTCCTGGCCATGCGACAGTGTTATTCGGATAGTAAAAGTTAAGGGAAAGACAATGACCGCACTTGTGTTGACATTTAGCGACATTTGTATTCCTTTTAGCCAAATTTCAATATGATTCAAATACGACTGCAAAGTTTTATATAGGCTATGTACATCATTCGATACGGTGAAAAATGCGATATCATCAGCGTATACGTATACCTGTAAGTCATGATGTGTAGACCCATCACTGTTTTCGTAAACGGAAATGAGGTTCCCAAGGTGGAGGAAATAAGAATTCTGGGCATGTATATCCAGAGAAATGGATGCAACCTCACGACAATCAAAAAGCTAGAAGGATACGCGGCTCAGGTAACGGGGATCTTTAGGAAAATTTCACTCAAAGGCAGGGGCCTCAAAGAGAGCAGCCTCCTCAGACTCATGCAAGCCTTCATTACCAGCCGTATAGCGTATGCCACACCGTATCTTGTGTTTAGACGAGAAGAAAAGGATAAAATAGATGCGATCATTAGGAAGAGCGTTAAGAGAGCCCTAGGGCTCCCAGACTCGACATCGACAGACCTCATCCTCAAAATGGGGGTACACAACACGCTAGTTGAACTCTCTGAGGCAGTACGAGTGTCTCGGTTGGAAAGATTAGGCCAGTCTAAAACAGGGAGAAAAATCATGGAATGGGTAGGAATTCAATGTGACAGGGGTGCCCCGACTGACAAAAAAGACATTCCGTTGGACGTGCGTAAGCGCTTCCGAATCGCGCCCCTACCTAAAAATATGCATCCTATCTACAACAAAGAGAGGAGAGCTCACAGGGCTAAGGCTCTAGTAAATAAACTTAAAGACACACCGGCGCATAACGTAGCGTACGTGGACGCCGCTTGCGGCAGAGACGGGGCTGCGGTATCGACGGTGGTTGATGGCGACGGGTGCGTTAAGATAGCGTGCTCCACGTGCACGAGGGACGCCTGTACAGCCGAGGAGGTTGCAGTAGCGCTCGCTTGTGCGGGAACAAAAGCGGGAGTAATATTATGCGATAACAAATTAGCGATCCGAAATTTTAACAAAGGGAGAATCTCAGAAGAAGCCCTCCACATTCTACTCAAAAATCCTCCCAGGAGGGACATAACGTTTATTTGGGTACCAGCCCATGAAGAAGTCCCAGGCAACGAAGCCGCTCATGAGCTCGCCCGAGCACTCTACCACCGGGCAACTCTAGAGCAGCCAGTTCCAAGGATAAAAGATGGCATGATCACGTACAGAGAAATTGCGAGAAATTGTCGATCACTACAAAGCCGAAAGAAGAATCTTTCCGCCTCCGCATCGGTCTCTCTCTCTGGAGGACGCTCGCATTTGGCGACGCCTCCAGGGAAACAATTATACATCACCACATTGGATCTACTTAACACAGACGAGGGACTATAACGACGCCCTCTGCAAAATTTGTAAGCAAAAAGGTACGCTAGACCATATAATATGGGAGTGTGCTGGCTCCCCAGGGGCCAAGGAAAACATTGTCCGTAGAGAAGCCTGGGAGGCCTTGCTCCAGAGCGAGGCTGAAGACGACCAGCGTTGAGCAATCCGCCTGGCCGTTGAGGCCGTGAAGACTCACCGTCCTCAACGCGCGGGGACTGCTTCGTCCTCCTCCCCTACCTACGTGTAGGTTAAAGGGAAGCTGAAGCGGTTTTCAATTTCCATGAATTGCTGGGATTGGGAAGAACAGACCTAATAATTTACGGTTCCGAAATTTTTTTCTTCGTTTTGTTAATATAAGGGGCGGAAATCGCTTTCTAAATCACCCCCGCGGACACGCCCCCATCGCTTCCCGGAGCGCCGGGTGAGGAGGTTACCAGAGGAGAGAACCGGCGAGAGTGACGTCACTGGCGGGGACCGAGCTGCCGGACAGGCGTGCTGGCATGCGCTGGCATGCCTCTTTCCGTCCTGCGCTTTACTGAACGACGCTACGAGAGATTTGCCGCCGCCGCCGCTCACGTTTGTTTTGCGATTTTCGTAAACTGTTCTTTCCTTCTGTGCTGCGTGAGTGCCTACAGCCAAGGGCGCCCAACATGCCCTCGTTCTGTGCAGCAATCGGCTGCGCGAACACACGCGGGCGAGACGATGTGGTGTTTCACAGGTTCCCGAAGCACAAGAAGCTTGCAGCGCAGTGCGGTGAGGAGAGATAAGTTCGTGTCGACGAAATCAACTGTGCTGTGTTCGGACCATTCCCGCGATAGCCGGATAGCCTTACGACAAATGCGGAAACGCGTTGTTGCTAGCGTTGCTATACTCCGTTTCATACATCAGGTGCAACGCTGTGGAGGCTTGAGATACTTCTTGCAGTGGCTGCGTTCGCACTTAGAAAAAGTTCGGTGTTTCTTGACCCAATTTTTGAGAAAACTTTTCATATATAAGCTCAGTTCTGAATGAAAAAAAAGAATTTACCCATAGAGACAATCCGTGTACTTATACGGCTGCTAACACGTTCTTTTAAATCAATTTTCTTTTCGGCATTCTTTAATTGCAGCCCGTCGCGGCAGCTTCACGTGCATGCTCGCGCGAGCAAATGCCGCTAGCACGCTGCGAACCATAGACGGAAACGCGCGCAGTAATAAATTTTGGTAACGGACTTCGTGCGTAGCTTCCACAGCGTTGCACCTGAGGTATAAATTGGAGTATAGGCTTGCCTAGCGACATTCGACGTACGGTTGCAGTTATCATGTTTACCACACGGCGGTGCTAAAACTGCCTAATATCTTTATGTCAACACTAGCATGGAGCGCGCATACCGATTCTTGATCGAGCCACAATCGCAAAGTCGTCGAACCATATTCTGAATATTGCACATATAATCTCCCTGACCATCTCGATCTGGATGTGTATGATAAGCAACTTCCATGACTGTACCTCGCAGCACTGCATGTGCGCGCTTTGAAACGCGGCACTTATGTTCGCGATCGTGTATCAACGCTCAGAAAACCACGGGACTTCAGACAAGCATCGGCAAGGTGCTTGACATCGCGGAATTGTAGCCGTGTTTACAATCTAATGAGAAGTTAGTGCTTCGGCATTCTTCCAGCAGCAAGTTCCCAGTGACACTTTAGCGCATTTTTTCTCCCGTCATTGGAACGTGCAGCTACATGAAAAAAAAAAGCATACATAACAGCTAAGATTTCCAGCGCGCGAGAAGGTGTACACATCGCTCTCGCTTTTGGCACACTCAACATCGTCGTTGCCGCCGTTGCCGCCATCGTTTTCCGTATCGGCTGTCGGTTCGAACATGTACGGCGAAAATACAAGCTGTCCGAGACAGCGAGAACGTTCCATAATGCTTACAACTCAGCTATGCAGCCAGAACAGAACAGCGTGCTACGCTCTCAAACGGCGGCGCCGACCGGCGACTGCTGCCACTGACGTCACAGCGGCTCCGACCAATCACGGGCAACAGCGGCGTTCGCGCGATACCCTGAGGCGCTGGTGCGCGTTTTCATGAAAAAACAGCCGCTTGCGCTTGTTTCCGCCCTTTTTGAACGAGATATTCTTGTTCAGGGGACTCAAAACTGTAGAATGCCGCAGAGAACTCATTTTTTTCGAAAAGTGTTTCAGCTTCCCTTTAAGAGGCGGGCACCCCAGCTCGGTGGAACAATAAAGTTTTCAATCAATCAATCAATCAATTAGTAATATATTGAATAATACTGGGGAAAGTACTGCACCTTGAGGAAAGCCCCTTGTCTGCTTGTAACTTTTAGAAGAAACACCGTTTTGGTAGCAAAAAAAAAATGTTCGTCTGCGAAGAAAATATTGAATCCATGGGATGATATACTATGGAAGATTCACACTATTGAGTCCGTTCATTTAACTATTGTAGTCCACACTGTCATACGCCTTCGCAATATCTAATGTCACTAAGGCCGCGTACTGGTTGTTGCGGTGAGCGAGTTGAATTCTACTCTCCAAATCAAGATGAGCACACCAAATTGAGCAGTCGTGCCTGAATCCTATTTGAGAATCACTTAATATTTGGTTCTCGCCTATCCACCTATCCATGTGACCATACAGAACTCTCTCGATTAGCTTTACAAGATTTGAGGTCAGCGAAATAGGTGTAATGTTGTCTATTGTATATCCATCGCCTGGATGTTTCAGTAGTGGAATTTTTTTGGCAACCTTCCAATCTGGATGAATCCATGCATCTTTAATCGAGTAACTTATAAAATTAAGCAATTCCTGTGGAGGCTATTCGAATAATAATCTTATCATTGCTGTAGTTATGCCATCAGGACCTGGGGCTGAAGTTGGCCGCATCTTTACCACTCTCATTAATTCTTCTAATGTGACTGTTATGTACTCATTAGCTGGTTCAGGTGCCGGTATATGAGAGGGGCGAAGGGATATGAATCGACGCTCTGAGCCTTTTGCAATATCTTCCAGTGACTGCACTAAATCAGTGGAAGTTAAGCTAACAGACTCTACATTTATTGGGGCTGAAACAATCTTTTTTAGACTGAAGAAATCGAAATAGGGCTTTTTTATTACTAGACTGCGATAGGTAACTGTAATGTTTGGTGTTATAATTTTCTTTCGCTTTGCCAACTGTTTGCCTGAATATAGCTGCAACAAACTTATAGTCAATCCAATTACGTGGACATTGGTTATACAGTAACTATCTCCAGGCTGCCTTTCTTCTTCTATATTCGCGTGCACAATCCGGATTCCACCATGGTGAGTAAGTACCACCTTTAGTTGACTGCACACTGAACTTAGATTTTTTATAACTGTCACATAGCACTTGACACAAATTAACGGCCTTAACTTCATCATTTAGGCCAACCTGTTTTTCTAAAGCTGATCGCAATGAAACTTGAAATTTGTGAGAGCTTGTCCAACGATCTCTGAAAGGTTCGTAAATAAGCTGTCAAGGGCTTTTGCCATAGCTTTCTCTACGGCAGCAGCTACAACATCACCAAGAAATGCATCCATTGCTTTGGAGTGACGAGCAGCAGCTTCAGCATAGCCACATGATTTCTCTAATGAGAGTGCACGAGCTTCACGACGCGAACACCGTTTCCGTTCTATAATTTGTAGAATTTCGAGCACTTGGTCTCTCGCCGGGCACTGCGCACCGTCCGCGGAGTGGGAACCTCCACACAAACAGCATCGTTCGCTCTGAGAGGAACACGTTTTTCCATCGTAGCCTTCTCCACAAATGCGGCACCGAAGCTCTGATCGACATCCCTTAATACTGTGGCCATATCGCCAACACTGAACGCATTGCACTTGGCGGGGAGAAATTGCTTCCACCCTGTATATTATTGGCCACGCCTTGATCTCTGACGGCTTATTTGTGCCTGCAAAGGTTGCAATAACCGACTCAGTGGGGGCTCTTTGATTCTCACAAACGTGTGAACATCGGTAGACGTAGACGGCACCTGCCGGGGAGAACATCTGCAGGACCTCGGAAGCACACAGACTCGCATCGACTCTACGAACTAGCCTCTTTACGCAAGCTAGATGAGCAGGAATAAAAGGCCTCACCGGGTGATTCGCGAACATATCGCACTTCAGAAGGTCGGAGACACAGGTCTGGTCTGGTGAAGAGCATAGAATGCCCCCTCTGCTAAATTGTCGAACATCGGTTATGCTTTGGAAATGCGGGGTTGCTTTCCGCAGCTCTTCTTGAATCACCTTGGGATTCTTCACGCGAATGAATCTCCCATTGGTCGGCACTAGGGCCACTGGAACGCTGTTAATGCCACTGCGCAAAAAAGCCTCTATAAGCATGTCATTAGTGGGAAGCGAAGCCGTCCAGAGGAAAGATCTCTGGCAGGGGCAAGAAAGACATTAGGAACGCACAATCAGATTGACGACACAATAAGAGGAAAGTACAAGAAAACACTAAAAAAACTTAAACCGCCCAATACTTGACCAATGCCCCGCAGAGAACAGAAACAGAGCCAGTCGTGAGCCCCGTTCTGTCGCACAGCCACAGTGGAAAGGTTCTTCAGGTGTCAGACGAGACCAAAGCGTGCCAAGAACACAACACATTTGAGCCTTCGTGCTTATTTTTGACTCGCCATCCAGGCCTGCAGGCTCTGGATGGCCAGTCGGCTCTTTTTTTTTGCTGTGAGGATGAGGCCGCCAAAAATCCCGACGAACTAGAAGCGAACATCATCGCTATAAAAATAAACGTACACGTTCTTTTTTTTTAGATCCATTGGTATCTTGTGCTAATGAAACCGACTTTGGAAATTCAACACGAGCTTTCAGGAATCATGCTGCTATTGTCGCGTACTTTTACGCAACCAGCGCTTAAAATGATCTTTCTCTTTTTTTCTGACTCAATTTATGAAGTGCGGCGAACTTTCAAGCAGACGCGCAACAGCCTGTCCGAAAAGAAAAGAAAAATAAAGGGGCTTGTGTCTTTGTCCGGAGCGCATTCTCAGGTTATAGCCCTTAGCTGAGCCCGACTTGCGTAATAGCGTCTGGTTCTCGAGTGGCCTCAGGAGTTTTCAAGCAAATGTGTTAATTTCCTTTTTGATCGCTAGAACCTTACGATTCAATATCCGTTGCGAGGATTTCGTTATACATTCTTGATTTATCTTGTGTTAATGAATATGCGTACTCTACGTGTAAAAGTATGAGTTACAAAAAACAAGCAGGCATCGGGACCTCAAGATTTCCCTTCTCCTGACCGGACACAACTGTGCGATCAGTTCAATGACCACTGTGCCCTTAGCTCCGCGAACGGTTAATGAGGCATGTGAATAAAATGGGTATTGAACTCTTGATGGCAAAGTCCGTTGAACCGGCGACGTGACAACGGCCGAACGCCGAGGTCAATGTGACAGAGGTCGTTTCTTCTGCAGCTGAATGGAGGGTACAGTATATGATGGACATACTGAAGTCCTTGATTACGCCTGAAATGAATCAGACGCGATTTGCGTGCCCCTAGTGTGTGCTAGATGCAGATAATAAAATATGAACAAATAACCATGAAATGAATCAGTAAATTATTAAATGAGGAAATCGAAGTTCACTGCATTTTCACCCCTGTCTTGGTTGGCTTCATCATATTCTTTATTTTAACATTTGCAAATGTGTAGATTGGCAGTGCTTTTATTTTTAAATGCCACTTAACGGATTTAGGCTGTTCTAACTGAAAACTACACTTCCATTAAGATTTGTCATTGGTTTAGTGGCCTTAGAGTAAAAACTTTTGCAAATAATGTGGGTAGAGAGTAGGCCTAATGTGATTTTTTATTATACTAGCTCACGTCAATGACCAGGGCTGGCGCTACATCTTTTACTATGGTAATTTGTGAGGTTCGGGCGTTGTTATTATATCCCAGTATCGGTAGAAATCGTGGCTTTATTTGCTAATACAACACGCATTACTTCTGCTTTCTATAAATAATATCTAATGCCCCCTATCGGCCAACACACAAATTGACCCCCTTCATGGGCAGCTCGAGCAGCGTACTTTAGGTAGTGTCGCCGTTCATCTTAGCACGATAAGCTTTCGTAATTGCGAAACTATGATACTTAGCTGTCGACAAGAGAGATGTGCCTATCTAGTTGAGCCTAATGTATCCGTTAAGCGTATTTGTATGAGAAAAAAAAAGAATGTCGAATGTGAGGCACTACGGATTTGAGAAGGGCGAAAAGCTGTCTGCCCTTCCTTAAGCGAATTCCAAAGCGAAGTTTCTTTTGCCTCTTCTTGCAACGTTCCGGGCACTGATGTGTTAGTCTTGCCGCGCGCACTGCTAGGTTTCTTGCACCACCACCAGATGGCGCTCGCCTCCACGCATCCTGGGCGCCTTTGCCCCGTCCACCCGATACAAAGAGTTGGATACGACATCAACATCATCATTATCATAATCACCATTATCATCATCACCATTATCTGATCCGGGACGTTGCAGGCCGGGATGCGTAGTTTGTGAGTTTGGCACGTGCTGTTTGTCGCACGCACGACAAAAAATGCAGGTGTTGGGCTGTGGAGTTCGCGTGCTGGCCTGTGTTGGCGTAAACATTACGATCGTCCATATGGTATGGTATGAGTAACTTTATTTAGGTCCTGAGGGATCAGTCTGGGACTGATGCGGGCCGCTCCCACGTCGGTACAGCGAGGCCGAGCCCCTCTGCCGTCACACGGGCCCTCTAGACAGCCCTGAGTTGGTTCGCCAGCACTTCACTGTGCAGCATCCGCTGCCACCACTGTTCACCTCGAGAACCATCACGGGCCAACGCCAAGCAGTGCCAAAGCACATGTTCTAAATTGAGCAAACCCCCACACTTTCTACAGTAGAGTGAAACCCCGCAGTCCGGATTAATTTTGTTCATGATGACGATCGTGCATAGCCTGGAGAGAGTTTTTGCAGCTGGCGTCTGAACGCCAGAAAATGTCTACAAAGCGCGCATTCAGCCTCGACCCCGTCCCGAATGAGGCGTCGCGTGCAGCAGGAGCGTCTTCGCAGGGATACGTGGTGCAGACCGTGCATGCATGTATGCATTGTATACATACAATAGTAAAATAAAGAATTTAAGTACTAATACCCCATAATTCAATTAAATTTCGACACTTCGGCTAGGATGACATGTGCCATGTGAGGCAATGATAATGCTCAACTGGTAGTGATTAAGAACAATGATGCACAAAAAGGCCTCAAGCAAACACGTCTCCCTGTGTGTTCTGAGGACTACGCAGACAAACAGCAGTGGTGCAGGCAAGGTAACGTGTATCATCCTCTCACCACTCTCGTATTGGACTAAATGTTGCAGAAAAATACGTATTGGACTAAACGTTGAAGGGATTACACATTCGTCACCAACATCAACGCTAGTTATGCTCAATCAAAGGAAACAGCATACAGTGCTTCCCTTAAATCAATTTCCACAGTGCGTGGGATCCGCATATTTTTTTCTCCCTCTTTCACTTAAAGGCGTTGATGCCATGCCTTGCCTCAATGACGAAAATATCCCAAGGGGAATCTCGAGCCCGGAATATTCTTAGTACATGAAAAAGGAGAAATTGTTTTCTCGGCAACCACTGCTACAATTTTGAAGAAATGTTGAACTATGAAAGAAAAAGATACAATCTAGCGGATGTTGCTAGCATATTTATTTATTTAGCCATCGCTGCATCTGCCCAACTTTTTGAAGGTTGCCAACGTGAAACAAATTTGCGCATCAAATCTACAACTCTGTACCTAAGTAATAAAAATAATATGACAATTTGATAAACTACACTTCTGTAAAATGTAAACGGGGTTGAATTATTCTATCATGCACTGCCTTTAAGTATACTAATAAATTGGGACTAGACCTTTGCCAAAAATGTCGTAGATCTTGTAACATGTAACAAGGTTTACGAAATTTTTAATTGTAACAAACCTTGCACAAACTTCATGTAATCTGTAAATTCAAAAATAAAATTTTACTGCTTTATATGGGATAACGGATGCAAATTATAGAGCAGCGATATCTGTTTCTAAGGCACAGTTACGTATTTGTAAACTTCGTGCTTCATTTTTTAAGATCTGGGCAATTTTCCAGAAATTCTATGAAACATTGCATGCCCTAAATCAAAGTCTGCTTGTCACCGTCACTAGAACTTCACTCGAATCAGCCAGTGAACTCTCGAGCGAAATTATTTGTGCGTTTTGCATGTTTGAAAAGGCGGAATCAAAGTTGGCTACTGGTCCTGAGATTCTTCCATTACGTATTTCGTAAACTATAACAGTGCAAAAATTGTTTTCGCACTTCCTTAACAAATATACGGTGTCCCTCTGTGTGTGTAAAGTAAGATAGAGTGCCTTGCTCTTTGAAAACGTATAAGGTTGCATACGATCGCGAAGCTCTATTTATTTCTTTTTTCCGAACTATATGGGCCCTTTATTGTGTATGCAAGTAGCGCGAGAATTATTGTGCCTAGCGTTTCTTTTAATTATTCAGTTAGATGTAAGTACACTTATTAATCCAGTGTCTGTTGACTGATGCTGTGTGCATAAAAGCAAATTACGAGAAACACGAATTCACACACGCCTACGAGGCGCGTCACGCAAGCGTTGGTGTAGCCTACAATCACAGAGTGAAAGGAGAGCTACATTTGGCGTTCAAATAGGTAAAACCATTCGCAAATACGTTTTTTTTATTCTCACGGCAAGCTTATGGGCTAAGACAGCCGCGACGAACAAAAGAAAGCTTGAACATACATCATAACATCGTCTTTGGATATCTAATTGGTGAATCTTGTCAGCGTCTGCCAAATTCCAGTTTCACATATGCAGAGGTTGTTCTTAACATACATCAATCCATTAGTGTAACGACGCAGAAAAACGAATTGACCAACGCAATTATCATGGGGAAAATGCAATGTATTACCGAGCTCTTCCCACTCGCGGCATGCAAACAAAGGTGAGGCGTTGAACAGCAAACTCTCAGAAGACGCCTGGGGGCGGCGAGGGCTCCACGTTTGTTATCCTGAGCACCCAGACTCCCACGTGGGTCGCGATGTTGACGGGGGGCGGTGGCAAGTCGATCAGCACCAGGCGACCAATGGGCTTCCAGGTGAGGCGTGGGGCGTGGCCGATGAGCTGCACATGTGTGTTCTTGTTGACATACAGCGAGCCGAGCCGCAGAAAGCCGCTGGTGGGCCACTGGACTAGGAACGCGTACACCACGGGACCCTTGTCGGGCACTGGCACCGTCGGCGGTGGTCCCGTCCGGGGGTGAAAGAAGCTGTCGGGCTGCTCCAGCGCGGAGGGGGGCGGCTCGTTGGGTGCCATCGGAGCCGGGGGCGGGAAATCCGAGGTGGTGTACCTGGAAGGATCAGCAACTAGCTGTTGTAGACGGGGTGTTCGACTATGATGAATGCCTAGGTGTTTATGGGCTGAAACTACAGTAGTAAACACAAGTGTAGAAGAAAATATGCAGTACCTTTTTATTTCATAGCATACTCATCGAATACAGCGGACGTCACAGACAACAATGCCACCCTAACTTTTACCAGAAGTTCCTGTGTTAGCATATAGATGACGTGTCACAATTGTCGAAATAAAAAAAGTCATGGCGCAAAGCATACTGACAGTTTGGTAGGAATCTTTTGACTTGAATCACTTTGGTGATAATCATATTATGAGAAGCCAATAAACAAAGGCACTAAAGACAACATAGGGGAAACTCCTTGCACTTACTAACTGTATTGTCACGTGGTCGTGACGTCAAAGAACACAGTAGCAATACTGTGAACGACAAAACAAACTTTAATGGGCGAACCTGTGCCCACAAAACAGGCTACACTTATAGCACAACGATAGCGGCGAACACGCTCGGCGATCGTCGAAAATCTGATCAGCGGGTAAAGCGCGTCGGCTTTTATACAGAAGTCGTCGAATAAATGACAAACAATTGGCTATGAAAGTGGATGAAAAAACAACTTGCCGCAGTAGGGGTACGATTTCACGTCTTCGCATTACGCATGTGATGCTGGTGATTTACTTATTATTTTTTTAATTCAATTCGTAAGGACCAGTAATTTCCCTTATCTTGTCCTTGATGTGTTTGTTTGTTCGCTTCTCACGATATGTGTAGGAAAAATCGGGTCCTTCAGTTAACCCCCTTTTTTCTTGTTTGGGGATAATGCGCGTAGAAATACTACCATCTGGCCATGCAAGCCATGCTTTTTTACCACATGTTAACCATTGCTTGTGAGTCTCATAAATATAAATGTTGATGGTATTCAAGTGCAGCTAGCTTATTAAAGAACCCAAAAAGCGGCTGTATTCCTTTCCTCAAATAAGTTTTGCGCTTTACCCTCCAGAAACTCAAGAATCGTTTATATCGAAAGTGTTGTAATTAAGCACTTCTGGAATAACGATTTTAAAACACGATATACGCCTGTCCGCTCCTTAAGACCGAAGGAACCCTACGTCATCCCCAAGACTGCGACAAAGTACGGAAGGAGAACACGGCAATACTATGTTCCAGCCATATTTAATAAATTGCCAGCGCCTGCGTTAGAAGCAAACACAAGACGTGAGATTAAGAAACAACTTAGAATTGTCGATGTTTGATGTACCATTTTGTATAACTGTTCAACATTTTGTTCCGACCCGCTAATAGCTAACTCCGCTATTAACCCTGTGCAATCTTCTGTGACCTGACTGTCAGGCACTGCCAGTCAAGCCCTCTGAGGCTTTGGTAGGCCTGCTACATGTACTTTGTTTTCCTTATGCACAATAAAGATTGTATTGTATTGTATTGTATTGTATTGTATTGTATTGTATTGTATTGTATTGTATTGTATTGTATTATAAAGGACGGCGTCGTGGAGGGCTCTGGATTGATCTTGGCCATGTTGATTTCTTCATCATGCACTCAAAGTACGCATGACGAGCGTTCTTGTATTGGCCCTCATGCAGTATCGATCAACCTGCTCCTGGGATAGTATGGTCGATGACTGTACTTCTTTGTATAAAGAAAAACAAAGCACATGGAGTTCCAGCACCTTGACGATTCTAACCATTCTTGTATCAGAAAGAAACTGCCCTGACATTCCCTTTGAGAAGAGCTGAGACGGTTTGCTTCTAGGAAATCAAAAGCCAGGTACAGATTTTCGATATAGCCTGCTTGAGTTGCCGTCGAAAAGTTGGGCACTGCCGAGGGGGTCCCCTTCATTCTCCAATGAACAGCCGTAAGGAGCAGACACTGAGCCCTGCAAGCCCTTACGGGCAAGGCTTGCTTACGTGAAAAGCGTTAGCGATGTGATAAGTTGATCCCTGTGAAAAGAGGGAATAAAGTTTTCTTGCTAACCCCTGTACGCTCTTGCGTCTACCATGAACGTAAAACTACCAATATAATGAATGAGTTCGACGTGTTCCTTACGAGTTCTCCAGCGGTCAAGGTGACGCGTCTTATTTCGTGGACACGAACACTTTCTGAGAAACGCTGTGACTTACAACGATGATGCCAGGACGTTGACCGCCAGCTGGCTGGGGCCGCTGAATACAACGGGGTTCATGACCACCACGTATCTCATGTGGAAATACCGAAATTGAAGCCATCGAGGTCAACCAATCCCTGCATCGTAGTTTTCCCTGAATCGTAGCACATTGAGAAGGCCCCTGCAAACAACGCTCATGTGGCGGGGGCTTTGACCACTGTATAGTACAATGGCCTTCGTCATTCTGCAGGAAGCAAGCATGGCCGGCCACACGACTGCAGGGGATAGCGGACCGTTTTGTAATGAGGTGTTACATTTTACGAGGCACCGTGATTGCCCATCAAGAAAACAATCTGGTCGTTCATGGCTGCTCAGGAAGCACAATCTTTTGTTGTTCTAAGACTTATAGGTAAACAATTGCAAGTAGACTATTGCGCCTATTGTTCTTTCCTTTGTATTCTGAGGCAGTAAAATTTTCAGAGATGTGTAGCTTTTCGTTGCACTGCTGCAAAGTTATTCACGTGCTTCTTTGATGTTTTACAGCTCTCTACTATTGTGCTACCATGACAAAATGATTGAGGGCGAAACATGTAAAATACTGGTAGCATAGTCTTGCTTTTTGTAGAAGTTATGTAAAATTGCTGTATTTCTTGCTTAGCGAGAGCATTTATGTTTCATGGGTATTTAAAGGGAACGACCCCGGGTCAATGCTTCGTTTAATATTCTGTTTCTAATACCTCACAGTTCTCTTTGTTTTCATCGTCCGTCGAATCAAGCACGCCTCTAAAGTTCAGAACTAGTACGAAAATATCGATGAATGGCGCAAAACTACACATTTCTTTAGTTTTGGGGAGCCAGAACTGACTGACTACGCTGTAATATACAAACAAAGTATGTATTCCAGCGAGAATGAAATCCATAGGCTAGACAACATATCTGAATTAGCAGGTTGTGAAAGTGGCAGCGGTTGTCTAGAGGAAGCCATTATCACTCATATATCAACATGTTAACCTGCCTTTATAATCTAACCAGTGTCTGTACATGGATAACTAGTTTTTAAAGCCACAAAATCGCAACAAATGGCTTGCAAGTCTTGGCGCTCTATCGCTTTGCAGCTCGTAAGACGTTTTACTATATCCCACGGAGCCGGCCATGACGACTTGTTCTTCACAAAGTAAAGTCTAAGGGACGCTGAACTTACCTCGTAAAAGTCGGTCCAATGACACGTAATTGCCAAATCCCACTCTGTAGGTAAAGTCTCTTCTCCTTTTAAGTTGTATACTAGTACCATCCGCTGAAGTATACCCTAATAAGCTAACGTCGCGGGTGGTTAAGCTGATGCTTCTAACTTAATTGCGACGCCATCTCAAGAAACACTACGTGTACTTCACTTTGGCTTATGGTCGATGTTGACGGAAAATCAGTCTCGCGCAAAGTTCAATCCAATGTGCATGAGAAGCATTGCTCACAATATGAATATGCTTTGTATATATGGTTCCCATTGCATCTGTATTCAAATCAAGAGTGCACTTTTCTGGTATTTCTAATTAATCTAGCAAAGGAACATGGGGGTGTCCAGTAAAGTTGACAAGCGATCTTTCATCAATAAATGAATTATAAGGTAAACAATCTGCTTGCAGTGAAACAGGCACACAAGCCGAAAGGAGTAAGCCAGCCGAAGCGCTGACTAATTTATTCGTATTTGTGTGTGAACTTGAGTGCCAGCTTGGATGAATTTGTGTGTAAACAAAAAAAACAGAGGGTCCGAGATATCACTGAAGCGTGCCTCAGCAAGAACCATTTTCGTAATTGCATATCACTTTCTTTTGTTTGTATTTTTGGTTGTGCAACACATTTATAGGAACTTGAACGCAAGGAGGACACACGCATTGGCACCTTATTGTGTATAATACACAACCAGTACTGTGTATATTAAACCTTTTCTTCATGTTCTATCTCAAAAAATGTTTCTAAGATGTTTTCAGAGGTGAGAGTTTATAACATCGTGTCTAGAGGCTTCTTGCAGTTCTTTTTTTGTGTAGGTAGCACGTCATGTTGATGTTGGGTTCCATGTTTAGGATTTGTAATAGCGTTTTTTTTTGCGTGGCTCTTATTTCTTACTCCGATCCACGATATTCTTCGGGTGAGTGTAAAGCTACAGAGTACTTTGTATATTTGTTTCCGCGTACAAGTAGCCAGATTTTAGCGGTTGCGTTCCTTCTCCTGGCACACGCAAGTTTGTATGTACAATGAGACCGCTATCTAGCCATAGGTAGTATCGATCTGGATATTTAACCCTAATGTGTAGGATGTTTCTTGGTAACTATTAAACTCAAATATGACTGTTTGGTCGGTTAGTCAGTGGATATATTGATCGATCGGTGATTGAATTAGTCATTGATTGATTGATTGATTGATTCACTCATGCAGCGATTCATTGGAGGGCTAATCAGAATTTATTTATGTATTTGTTCATTTATTTATAGTTAATTATTTAAATAATCAATTATTGATTGATTGACTGATGGTATAATTGATCGGTCCAGTATTGATAGCGCCGGACCTGTTTCCATCTGTGTGCTCAAGTCTCAGCTCGGCCCTCCTAATCAATTCCATCACAGCCAACTCATCCAAGTCTCTCTATCTCTCTCCTTCCACACATCCACGGCAAGTGCCGGCCTACCACACGTCGGCGGAGACGGAGTCGTTCTGCGCCGCCCAGGGCTTGCTGGCGTAGACCGCTTCACCGTGCAGCGCGAGCCACGCGCCCAAGGTGGTGAGCCGCTCCTCGAACAGCATTGGAATGCGGCCATCGTGCGTGGGGCCCAGCGTGATGAGCAGGTTCCCGCCGCAGCTGATGGTCTCCACGAGCGTGGTGACGAGTTCGTGGTCGGTGACGTAGTCCTTGAGATTCGCGTTACGCCTGTAGCCCCACGACGGCTTGTCCAGGGTCATCACGTTCTCGAACTTGTACTTCTGCAGCGTCTCTACGAAAAGCGTCGATTCGCGTGAGCTGCACGGTGAGTGTTGAGTGCCTATAGCGCGGCGGCGACGAATGGGTCGCGCAGCAGGGATTGAAAGATGGCTGAAACGCTATTGGCCCGGGATGTGATCCAGGAAGCAGCATAGCAAACTGACAGCTGGACTGGGATAAAAAAAAAGACAATGGAAATCTACCCTTTCGGATTTCAATGAGAACAGATCAAGCCGAGCAAATTTATCAACATCGACAATGAAACCGTGATGCTTGAAGCATCCAAGCTTTGGATGCTTTCGATCTTTTTTTTTGTATTTTCACATGTGGCGGCACTTTGGCATTCGTTCCAGCGAAGGTATCGCCCTTTCACTTATATGGAGCAGTGTCCATGACTAGCAATAATTTGAGTATACGGTTTCTATAGCAATTCACTGGTAGTGGGAGGAGGGGGGGGTGACGTGCAGAGTAGTTTCGCGGCACTCTATTTCTTTTGCCCTTTGCTTGGGCGACTGCTTTGAAACACTAGAATAATCCACTGTTTCTTGAGCGGACAAAGCATCGTATAAGCACTTAAAGGACTGCGATGACTTCAGCTCGTCAACGCTATGCTAGTTAATTTTACTTTGAACGAGCTCAGCTTCTCGATGGAAATAATCTCGTTTTCAAAGTGAGTTGGACAAACTCGGAGCGTAAGCTTAGATTTTCTTCTACTACATAGATGGCTGCAGACCCAGCGCTTGAAATCTGTGCTTATTCCGGTCTTATTTTTTACTGCATAAATGTAGTAAGCGCCTTGTAGGCTGCGTTGATTTAATTTTCGTGCTCTATAAGTGGGTAGCAACCATTTCGTCAGCGCCTGAAGACGGCGCGAATTGCTGATCTTTGTTTTGAGCTGCATAGATGGCAGCACATTGTCACCGCTGAAGGGCTGCATTCTTGAATTAAGTCGCCCATTGCGCTTTTTGGTAGATTCGGAAAAAAATTTTGTGCGAGCCTTCCGTCTAGTATCTCGGCGCCACTGCGTGCTTCGTGAAATTACCAGTACAAGTTTGTTGCTCAACTTGGCGTTTCTTGACCGAACTCTCTTTGTTTAGATTTATTTTATAGAAAGCAATCTGTGTCGCAATTGCTGCCAATAACAGAACACATGAACTGATGCTACGAAGCAGCACAGAAAGCACTAAAAAAGATACACTACGAACTAAAAATTGACAAGTTTACAACATATGCGACGTTTCTTTTTTTTTATTAGCCAAATGTAACGAAACTTTTTATGAATAATTCCCACGTCAAAAGGTGCTTCAAAACTGCACCATAACAATAAAGTACACCTCGTAAGCAGCCGCACATAAATAACTAATAGTCTCAAGAAAGAACGAAAACGAGGGAGCCAAACTCAGACTTCATGGATATTCTTTTTCTTCTTATTAGGGAAGTTTTGAAGGGTGCACCTACCGTAGCTGCAGGGCCTGTCTCGCACACTTGAGCAATTGTCAGCCCCGCCACACAAATCTGTTTCTTTCTTTTTGTTTTAGGGAACCATATGTTTGAACTTAATATGGAAGCATTAGGTTGCATTACAACTATGCTGCCAAACAAAACTTCTTCAGCCGGCTCTCTGAGCCACATTTACAAATGAGCGCCTGCGAGGCGTTTGCGCCCAAGTGGAAATAACTTCTTGTAATTAAAGCGAGAGATCTTGACAACCAAAAACGCTTACTTGTAATTTAAGTGATACATGTTTTTCGGCCAATGATTAGGGGCTGCAGCACTGCTAAAACAAATCACGCGGTTATAGGCAGTCACGAGGGGCAACGCGTTGGAGTGCCGATGAGGCCCCATGCGTTTTGTCTGCTGCACATACGAGTGGTCTGACGGGTCAGACTTACCGCCTAGGCCACGGCTAGAAATAGGCGCGACGATTGCGTAACTTTGTGGTATTTTAGACTGGTAGAGGACAAGTCTTGGCCAGATCCAAAGAAATACTGCAGTGAAATTGTCGCCATCTATGTCGTCAATTTCACGCCTTCAATACCGAGGTACCGTGTGCTTAGATTTAGGTGCACGTTAAAGAACCACAGGTTGTCCAAATTTCCGGAGTCCCCCACTATGGCGTGCCTCATAATCAGAAAGTGGTTTTGGCACGTAAAACCCCATAATTAATTAAATACGAAGGTAATTTGACATATGTGTGGCGCCAAAATAGAGTAATGCCTGTACCATAGCTGCTAAGGTGTGAGATCACCACAGAAGATGAACGTTAAAATAAAACACTCCTACTGACCAAAACTGGTGTATTAGCTCTCTCTCTCTCTCTCTCTCCCTGTGCTGTTTGAAAGAACAGCCTGCATAAGAACATCCTTGAACATATCCTCCTCAATTTAAATGTAGTTACAGTGATACTAGCCATGTTGGTCAAAGTTTTGAAGAATCCTACAAGTAACCCAATATGACTTGGCATGTAAAACAAGTTATATCGGTGTAGCACTTAAGAGGAAGTTAATATTGATTAGCAGAAATGAAAGGCCATCAGTTTTTATATATAGCCAAGCACAGTTTCACCAGTGTAGACAACAATCAATTGTTGTGCTTCTCTCATACATTCGTATCAGTGAAACACAGCTTTCATTTTATATCGTCCCAGTGAACATCACTATTTACACTTGTTTAAATTTCTCACAACACCACACTGTCAGATTAAAGTTTACATTTATTCCAGTATTATGCGCTTGAGCAAATTCAAAATAAGGAGCACGACAGTGGGGCCCATAGTTGACAACTGTCAAGGAGATACCACATCGTCACTGTCAAGGACGATAGGGTGTTCCGAAAATGTGCCAAAGCCAGGCGAATCCACATTTGTAAACGTCCATGAAGCTTCACTGAAGAAATTCGTTGTTCAGTACTGATGTGTACGGACGATGCCACGCTCATCGGTAGCAAAACGCGTTTTTTTTTTGTAACGTTTGTTGAGTAAAGCCTGTTCAATGACGCTGGCAAACACGATACCTGGTAGCGCAGCGCGGAAGACGTTTTCAACCACGTTTACTAAACTTGTTTAACACGATGCCAATTAGGTATCAGAGAACGGCAAGGGTCCCGTACGACATTTATTGATCACACCCCGTGCGTTTCGGCCTTGCATGTCCAAGAAACGTAGAAGCCAATAATTCGTAAATGGCGGGAAATTAATCTTTGCGATACCATTGTCCGGTACCCGCTTCTGTTTACCGGCACTAACGACGCACAGTCATTATCCATGAATACAGTGCGAAGATAGTCTGTACAAAAGCCTCACTGTATAACTTTCGATCAGTTCGATGCAAGTCATTCGCAAGTTTCATTTGTGCATTCGCGTCTAGCTTTTCATGAATAATTGAGTTCTCAGATCCTCGCATGCCGTGTCTGTTCTCCAACCTGTCAATTTCATTTTGCCCTGCCTAAATGAGATTTTAACGTTGAAATGGCTTAAGTCAATGCGGCCTTTCATATTTCAAAGCATCCGCTAAACAATGAATGGTTTGGGTGATCGAGTGTACACCACTTAAAAAGGCAGCTCTATGCAGCGGCCAAATGGAGTTTTGCTAAATACGTCCGAAACGCAGAAATTCTCTCTAGACAACCGCTAACTGATCTGAAAAAAAAGAGTGAAATTTAAGGGACGAACCTGAATTTAGCCACGGCTGTTTATCTTGATTTACGGATTAAACACTCATAAAACTTAATAATACGTATTGTTTAAAATGAAACAAGCAGAAAGTTTATAAATCTAAATCAATACTATGAACGGGTATCGCAGTTCTGAAAATGTTATTTTTTTAAGGAAACCATAGTAAAGAAGTACAGCATATGACTTTACAGCTAAAGTGCCATGACGCGATCTTTGTGAAGTTTTTGATAACGTTCTACCTACATATTGGTGTCACAATTCAAAGCGATATGTCATATGCAACTTGAAATGATTTACAAGTCTCAGTATATAGGTGCAGTTCCCAGAATTGATACCCTTCTCTTTATTCCTTGTTGTAGACTTGCGTTTTATTTATGTTATATTTCAGTTCAAGTATTTTTTCGAACAAATATGGCGTGAATATCCATTCCATTTATAAGGCTGGTACAGCATCACGTTCTTTTCCTCATGCGGCATCCGAAACCAAATTTCCGTTCTTTTCCATTTACTCAGACATCTCCTCAAGGACAGCTATTTCATCAGCACAATTTAGCAAGCAAGTCCGCGATACTAGCTTTGACAAATAGCATTCCCCGCTTTCGCAACCGTACTGCAGTAACCCTTCACAGCCAAATGTCATGCTGCTGCAAATATTCATATTTCAATAAAGATTTCGATTTCCACGGAACTCAGTGCCCACTAACGCATTTCACTGTTCAGCATCCTTCCCGCCGATGCCAAGGATGTCACCTTGAAGAAAGCTGGCACTCGTCACAGCGAAGGCGCTCTAGTCGTTCGCCGGCCCACGTAAATAAATATGGAAGCCTTCTCCGGACGATCTAGAGATTTAAGACCGCATGTGACGTCAGTCGAAGCCGGGGAAAGCAAACACCGTTATTGAATACGCAGCCTGTACTGCATGCTATATTGAGCAGCGGAGCAATGTGAACGGGACGCACTCTTGGACGAGTAGACCTCCTCGTGACGCAACATCTGCGTTGTCGCGGCAAGAGCAATGCAAAAAAAAAAACGGTTCTGTTCGGTATAAGAGGGATCTCTTTCACGAAATCGCAGTGCAGACACCTCAATAAGCTTGACACATGACTCTCGCGAGTCGTGTTTGCCGTTCTCGAAGAGATGAGGTCACGTGTTGAACCCCGTGAGCAAACGCACTCCTCTCCCTCTGGAAAGAGGGCACGAACGCGCCTCCATGCACTTGGAAGTGGAGAGTCCAATTCGCGTACATGCCGGGCAACTCTGCTGTGCTCGCTCTTGATCGGCGACGTTGTACTCGATAGGAAGCTTCATTCTTTTTTTGGTTTCGCTAACCTCTGCTGTCCGTTCTGTCAAAAGCTCTCGTCATCCAGAGCTCTTCCTTGCGTTCACTTTAGTTTTTTTTTTCGCATATTTTGTTTGTGCCTTTCCATCACTTGCGCCGTATTACAAAAGAGATACACAATGTCCGTGGAACATCGCACAGGTATTTGGGCGATTACCGTAACGAATGAATGACAAAACCAACTGTAAAATTCGCCAACCTTAAGTGCGATGACAAAATAATATATCCGCGTGCATATTGCGATAAAAAAAAACAGAAGTACCTTCAATCAATATTGGCACTTTTTAGCTATTTCAAAGTATCTTTGTATAGGCAGAGGGGACGACCAGTTACTCCTTCTCGCAATAAGTAGGGGTTCGTCAGACAATTAACCACGTACTGAAACTTGAAGCGCAAGTTCGGAACTACTTTTATAAATGAATCTGCTCTTGATTAAAAAAAGAAAGAACTGTTGGCTTTCCCGTAATCAAGAGCGTATGTAAGCATGACGCGGCAACCAGCCAAGCAGATTGGTTGGAGATAATACTAGCCGCAATCTTAAAATGGGAGTAGTTCTTGCGGCCCACCACACCACACCGCACCATGTCATACTGTGCGCTGGTCCATAGGTACGACGCTGCCCAGCTAGAACAGGAAAACCGACTGAACGCCTCACGACCAGCAGCAAAAGCCGCTGCCAAGGATACAGCGCGCAGTGGCCAGCTAGAAGACGACTGAATTGAATTCTGGAGTTTTTACGTGTCAAAACCACGATTTCATTATGAGGTACGCCATAGCGGCGGACTCCGGATTAGTTTTGACCACCCCTAGGGGCTCTTTAACTTGCCCGCAATGCACGGGAAACTGGAGTTTTTTTTTTTTTTTAATTTAACCTCCATCGAAATGTGGTCACCGCGGCCGGGATTTGATCCCGCGACCTCGCTCTTAGCAGCGCAACCCCATAACGGCTAAGCCACCGCGGCGGGTGGAAGCGCCTGAAGGAGGTAATGATGGTGATGACGACGACATGGGGCCTTTCCCTTTGTCGCCGCATTTATAGCGGCTTGGTAATAAAAAAAAGAAAGAGGCTAAGGGGAGCGAGACGCCATGCAGCGTGGCGCCCTCTGTCGGGGTGATGCGAAACCCGTGTCGCAAAGCTCGCGGGCCGCCGGTGTTCAGAGCTCAGTGACAAAAGGTGACGAGGAAATGTATAGTTCCCTGCATCTGCCTTTTGAACGTCGCTATTGGAAATTGGAAGTAAAACTCGGAAGGAATATTTTTTTGTAGCTTGTTTGGGAATTATTAACTAGCGTATGTAATGCGGCCTGCAGAAAGGGTTAGGGGCCAGTGACCGCATTTTCATGGCTTTCATTGGCTGCAGGCATGATCTCGTTTTGTTTCTGCAACTTGCCAGATGTTCTTGTTTGATTGCTCGTATAACGGATGTGGCTTCTGGCTCAAGGTCACCTGAAGGTCGCCGACCACGGGAACTAAAAGCATTTCATGTTAAAAATCAATTTTATACTACTCGAATATTTTCTGAACACTTCTGAACACTTCGTATTCACACACAAATGGTAATGTCGCCAGTAGGATAGGGTATTTATAAAATGATGCTTCGTAGTGTAGTAATACTACTATACGCCTTGGCAGGTACTTGTGTGCACACAAAAAATGCTAAACTAAATGGTGCTAGTTCCACACTCGAGTCAGCAAACGATGTAGGCTTGCATAACCGGATTGACTGCAGATGGTGTTTGTGATGTCATGCGTATTTCGTCGCACCTAGGCTACTATCTTCGTCTGTCATCTACGCTAAAAAAAATTTTGGACATATGTACATGTGTTTTGCGTTCAGTGCTTCAGTTTGAATGACAAAAATGCAGGTCGCGCGCCAGGAAGCGATTATCTGTACCCGACCACGAAGTTGTGAAGCTAGTGAAGCTACGTACGCGCGAGAGTTTTAAAGCTCCCGGAGTGCGCCACCTCTCCGCATGCCGTGGCGACAAACGGCGGAGAGTATCTTGTTGCGACGAGAGATGGCGCGAATAACCCTGCGTTGAACCAGCAGCCAAAAAAGTGAAGTATTTTCGGTCTCCTAAAAAGCTATCCAGTGGCAGAGGCTTGATTTTCGCACTGTTTTCTCCCTTCGTTACCTAATCATTTCTTGAACGCTTTCCAGTGGCTTCGAAAAATAAAGAAGAGAGAGAGAGATCGAGACAGAGAGTCACGTTGAGGTAGTCGCTGAGCAACGAGTGGTAGAAGCCGCCCTTGGTACAAACCTCAAATACAACCAGTGGCGTAGCTAGGTCGTCTGGCACCCGGGGCCCTAAGCTCTTCTGTCAACCCCCCCCCCCCCTCGGGTGTAGTCGAGGAAGGCGAGGATATCGACAATTTTCGGGTGTCTTCAGACGTATATGACACCCCCCCCCCCCTCCTCCTGGCCCCGTGCACCCGGGGCCCACGGCCCCCCGGCCCCCCCTGTTGCTACGCCACTGAATACAACAACGCACTTCCTGTAAAGCATGTGTTCGTGCTTGGGCATTTCTGGATACACTTTATTTTACACTCCGTAGCGCGCAACAGAAAACCAAAAAGATCAAATGCGAGTGTTTCTGTGTCCCGAAAGCTTCCGTCGGCTTCACCATTCACGCCTACAGAGCACGAGGTCTGTAAGCGCCATGATTGTTGCCTGTATTGCGTTTTAGCCGTGGCCCATGAACCTGTATATTCCCAAGTGTAATCAATGGCGCAGGTATCTGTGGTAATCATTCTTATCAACCGCGTGGGTGGCTCCGTGGCTCTGTTGCTGAGAAAGATGGCGCGGATTCCGTGCCGGCTCGGTTCTTATAGAGAATGGGATGAAAAAAAAAACAATTGTGTAATGTTTTGACTACACGATAAGGAATCCCGAGTGGGAAAAGGTCAATGTTTGTCACTTGCAAAGCAGCGACGGTGTCCCGTGGAGCTCGTTTCCTGCACCGTACTGCGGTGTTGAACATGCCGCAGTTCCTGCTGGGTTAGTGCATGCGTCCAATGTGGGTGCTATTGTATGTTTTTTTTTTTTTTACTCGCTCCGCCACCTTTCGTATTTCGCTGCACATGGGGAGATTCGGTGGCACGCGTACCGAATCCGCGGAAAACAATGGGTCCAGGCGAAAAGGCCACCTCGCGGAGTGCTCGCAAACGGAACGCATTCTGTCACGACCTCCGAGATTCGGAGTAGCGCGCTGGCGCTGTCCGATCTTAGATGCTATGCTTTTGAGTGTACTGCTTTACAATGGATGGCGCTACAAACTGCGAAGAGAAGCGTCTCCATGGCGGGCGCGCTGGTATTCGTGTTGTTTCATGTGTTTTCGGTAGTTTTTCAGGCAGTACTGGCGCTGCCTCATTTTCCTTGGTGCACCGAGTGCATCTTCTAAGGGCAAGCGTCTGTCTCAATATGTACTTAGGGGATAGTATGACGTAAACGCTATTCTCTGTAATTCAGAGAAGGAACTTAATGTAATTATGTTCTCGCGCCTTTGATGCGATGGCACTGCGCGGCCCTGCGCAGTGATGAGCGGCACTGCGCATGTACAAAGCGCCAGCCGGTTTTGTTCCCTAAAGGATCAGTGTACCGCGGAGTGTACAAGAAGGCCTCAAAGAGAAATAGGACAAGTGCAGAGTGGCTTTTTTTTTTCTTTTGCACAAGGCACCAGGAAGCCGGTATGAAAGCAATCATATATTGTGCCACACAACTTTTAACGCGGACTTGTCGCGAAACTACGCCGAATAATGCAGTGGCGATCTAGCGTAAAATGCAACATAAGTGAATCAGCATGCCGACGCCTCCTCTACAACCTGACCAGCTTTCCAAACCATCACACAAACTTTTTTTTTCACTTTAAGACCCGCAATACTAACGGATTACAAGCGTGGGCAAGTTGGTGCATATATAAATGCATCTATTGTCATATTCTCATGTAGCAGAGTCGTAGACATGTTGAGTAGATCTTACTGCCAGAGTGAAGAACAGATGACCACAATGTAGGAGAAGAAGTGATGCGGACACGGATAAGTATTCACGGAATGAGAGGACCTTACAATGCTGCTACAATAATGTCACTCGCCGAAAAATTGCAGTCCTGCTAGCTTTTCTTATCTCAACAAAATATCCTGCTTCATCGCCCGCAGTTGTGAAGCGCACAGCTTGGTGGCCTATATAAGACCTCCTCCCACCCTCCCCTATCCCCCAGAAACCCAATAGGAGAAAAAAAAACACGCTGATACTTCTTTACCAAAGCCATGCAGGTGCACTTACTCGGGTTGTGACCGTCCTTGCAGTTCCTGAAGTCACCATGCTTGCACCAAAGTCCTTTGCCCCAACGGTCGTTGGTGACCACTGTGTCTCGAACGGAGCTGCGATGGGCAGACGAACATGGATAATTTTGCTCACTCGGTGATGCAAGCTTCATAACTGCATTTTTGATTTTACATGTAGCATCCACTGCTTCACTTGTCAGTCGGGCAAATGGTTTGAACTCATGTATAACATGTACAAAGCAAAATTCTAACCATGAGGAAGTAAACTGTTCATTTAGTGCGACGTATACGGTAAACATAAGATCATATTAGGTCGTCTTTCGAGCCTCCTTATACCGCCAAGCGGTACCTTTTTCTGCTTGGAGGAGTATAGAATCTGCCAGCTATAGTAAACAAGAAAGCCATCCGCTTGCATTATGGCACCAAAGTTAGAAAGAAATTCCGTCGCTTTCTGCGCTTTCTACATTACTGTCGCCTAACCACGAAGTTAAGCATTCATGGCTTTTAAATTATGGTTTATTTTATAGGGAACCTAAAGTTGCGGTGCCATTTGCCTCTTCAAATAAGTGTCAAATGGAGAATTGCTAACAATGTGATAACGGCCTACCGAATTGACCAGAATTGTGACCTTGAACAAAAAAAATATCTACCAGCTGTTGTGAAGCAATTACGATCCAGGCGCGAAAACGTTTCGCGAAAGTTGCAGAACAATGGGTGACATCCGGTAAGAAAGTTCAGCACCAAAGTTATGCAATTGCATTGTTTATGTTAGGCTTCCTAAACATTTCTCAAGAAATACTTTCTACACTTGAGCGAAACGCAAAATGCATCGATTTTATACGATATCGATGCTCTTTTACCCAGTTCACAATATTACTATATATATTGGTGTGCAATAAATATTATAAAACTTCCGACTTTAACCACAGAAGGCAATTTCTGAAGTATACCGATGACGTATGGTACGAGTAAACATCTGTAGGCCAAATTATTTTTAGTAAAGAATTGTGATGAAAAGCAGAAGCCTGCTGCGCAAAGATTGCGGGTTTGAACTCCGTCAGCGGCGGGCGCACTTCTATACATAGGCAGCATGAAAAGCACTTGATTTTTTTCGATTTTTTTAAATTTCTGTGCCAGATGTAGAGGCGAATGTTCCCATCTTCAACGTCAGCCAGTATCATGTCCCCTACATGACAAAGGCCTCTGCGCACGCACAGACACGCACGCACGCACACACAGACACACACACACACACACACGCACACACACACACGCACACACACGCACGCACGCACGCACGCACGCACGCACACACGCACACACACACACACACACGCACGCACGCACGCACGCACACACACACACACGCACGCACGCACGCGCGCGCACACACACACACACACACACACGCGCGCGCACACACACGCGCGCACACGCACGCACGCAAGCACGCACACGCATGCACGCACACACACACGCGCGTGCGCGCGCACGCCCACAGACGCATTGCTTGTCTAGTTTATTTAGACAACAAAAAAAAAACGAAGACAAATGGACGTTGCACTCGTTCCTTTCACTAGCACTCAGTGTTGCTCCGCCGCATGATTAAAACGGAAGCGATGAGGGAATACCTAATCAGATTCCGCTAGCGAGCACTTCGAGTTGCTTTACTTGCTCTGATAGTTCTGCCCCGGCGATTTCTCTACCCTACTCCACAGCCGTTATGTCCACGTACTGGCAAATACATTGTAGAAGGTCTCACTATTGTGCTCTCTACCTCTCTCTTTCGCACTCACCTGTTCGTGTAGAGCCAAGCCAGGAACTTGGGGCTTTCCCAGTAGACGTCCGGCGCTTCCCAATCACCGTCTGCCCAAATAATTTCCGGCTCGTACTTACGCACAAGGTCGTGAAGTTCCGGCAGGATCTTGAACTGCGACAGAGACGTCCACCTGATATGTAGCCAAATTCTGTCGTAGGTTATTTTTCTTTTACACTGTAGATATAAATGTCCATTGTAACCGTCGTCATCATCACCACCACCAACATCATGAGCTTTGTTTAAGTCACTGCGGGAGAAAGCTCGCAGCGACATTTTCGTGTAAGGCTTGTTTTGAGGAAACTCACAGCATGCCGGTCAGCAAGTATGCTAATTTCATTAGACCCACTAGCTTTCTAGGCCCTCGACAGCGCCTCCCTTCTCTTAACATCTGTTCTGTAACTTGAATAGATCATCGGTTAGCTGTCCCGACAACAACATGACCGGTGTTTCTTGTTCCTTTGGTTGGGCAGCGCCACCCGGATGAAAGACAATAGGAAGTACACTTCTTGTTTGAAAAAAATAAACCAGTTGTTAGTCTGCGCTCGTATCATGTACTTCCTCTCTTCTTTCCTCCGGATTGCGCTGCCCACCCATACGAAAATGTTCATTCACCAACTCGCTCAGTTTGCCGGGTTAATTCGGTGTTTCTTCCTTCCTCTATGTCTAAACGCGAAGATCAGCTACCCTTCTTTGCTCTACAATCCAAACCGATGTTGTGTTATGTTAACGTTACCACTTATATATGTCGTTCCATCGATCGCTCCCGCATTTTTAGCTCACTGATATCAGCGAAGAAGCTCAAGCATTACAGTCTACAATATGGGGAGAGGGGGGGGGGAGAGTCTAAACACGAGCGATAAAACGCTTTTCCTTTTCATTTCTCTTCAGCGAGGCCTGTCATAAGCTCGCAGGTTGTTTAGCCATTTTAATGTCCATTAGTAAATGAAATACCCACGGGTGGAGTCACAAGGTGCTTTGAGCGTTTGTTAAGAAGTGTTCTGCGCTCATCGCGAACGCGCAGCCAGAATTTCCTTTCAGCGAGCCTTCTTTGATTTCTTTGTTTCACTAAATCTCCCGCGGACTCCGAGCTGTGTGCGAGAGAGAAGTGGCCCAGCGGTGACGCTCCGAGTTATCGGATGGTGCTTATTAGGTACTGGGGGACGACAAAGGAGATGCAAACCGTGGTTCGAAAAACGCGGGACGGTTAACCTCGCCCCACCAACCCTAGTTGCAGAACCATTCTTTTTTATGGGCAAAAAAAAAAACTGAATGTTTCGTGTGTGTTTAATTTGCTTTCTTTACCTTCTCAGCGTGATTGAAGTTTGTATTTAAATGTTCAACAGCGTTCGACCTGGTATGTAGATGAATAGCGGACGCTCTGAACGCGTCAAGTGATATCCGCGAGGTGGGTACAAAAAGTTAAGGTAAATGTGTGCATTGCACGGAAAGCGGATGTGAACCCCGGTCTCACGCAGCAAAAGTCAGAAATTTTATATCCTCAGCCATTACACCAATGCTATTGAAAAGAAAAGTGCTGCTCCTAGTGATAGGGGTCAAGCAGGTAGCTACGCAACAGGTAGCCACGCATTACGCTCTGCCGCTTACTTGAAACTGTCACCTAGGCGAAAGAATGGGCTTGAAGCCACCCTAAAAGCCAACAAAAGAACTTAACTGGATAGAGAAGGAAGAAATACTGCCGTCTGCACTTTATCAACGGAGAACTGTGCTCTTCACAACGAATGACGTCTTCTCTTCAACAACTATGAGCTTCGCGCGTACGCCCGTTTGTTTGCTCCTACCGATATTTTGATGCGAAGCATCACATGGCCCATCGAGCAAAAGAGCCAACGTCTGTAGCGGAGAAACGGCACCTAAAATCCCATTGGCTGCGACGCCAAGTCACGTGCTCGCCTCCAGGGCGCAGAGCGGACGAACGGGAACACGTGCTGCTGCGCTGTCGTGCCCGTATTCCGTGAGGGGAGAGGGCATTGCCGTGACGCCAAGTCACCCTCGCTCTCGATCTCAGAAGCCTATGTCGTCGCCTCAGGCGACTTCTAACGTCGCCTGAGTAACCGCTCTAAAGGAAAGTAATGTGTAAAAAAAGTAACAATTTCGAACGGAAAGCGTTGGAGGTAGAGAGATTCGAACGTACGATCCCACGCTCAGTGTCTTGCCCGCTGGGCTAGACTAGCGCTTCCAACGTCACAGGCGTGTGCACTCTGCTTTGTGACATCATGCTATTTGGAACGAAATTTCCATTGACAAGCCCTGCGTGACGAAAGTGGTGACGTATAAATCACCGCTGCATACTCCGGAGCATCCCGTTTAGATTCTATGGCAGTCGGGCAAGGTGGCATGACGTCACATATTCAACTGCAGCGACCGTGTGCTATCTAGGGGGCGTTGGCGAAGCGTCTCGACGCGCTCGCCTGTCCGCGAGGAGTTAATGACTTGAATGGACCGCTCAGGGGCGTTCAATTCGACATTAATGCTTACGCATTCTAACTCATAAGCAACTCATGAGGAGTGCTTAGGTGCACCTTATTTTTTTCGCTACATGATATATAGTAGACGCCGTTCTCTTCTTGGGGCACGCAGGCGCGGTACACGGGAACGTGCCCGGGGGAACGTACACGTAAACCCGGGGGAACATAAAAATTCCTTTGAAGGGGCGCGAACACACACCTCGCCGTACCTTCCGGAGATTGTCGCTGCACATTGTTTTGGAAGACACATAAATTTCCTACAAACACATCGAAAGGGTTACGCGTTAAGTACCCGAGCTGTTTAAATATTAAAATCTGGTGACGTGTATGGTAGACAACCTTGTATTGCTTTATACGATCGCGAAGTGGCCTGTTTTGACGGTAATGTGACATTGCGGTAATTTTAGTTCAGATGTATTTGTTAGATTACAATCAAACTCCCGTTTTTTTTTTTTCAGAAATGGATCCTAACTCGAAGCCCAAGATTGACTTGGCTATAGTAAACGCATGTAATGAACGCAAGGATAGCTGTATTGAAAAGTAAACACAATGAGGATTTTGGGAACCTTCACGCCAGGTGCCACTTAGGTCGAGTAAAGCATGGATTTCAACCTATATAATAGGCATATCTGAGTACGAGCGCTGCTGCATGTTCTCCTGATACAAACGTTTGTAATGGGCAGGCGGTAGGTCGGGGGGAGGGGAAGCCATGTTGAAGCGGGCACCAGGGTTGACGTTGTGGCATAAATAAGCTGTCGTCATTCATATAATAAGATCAATTGGTAGTAAGCACGTGTGCTGTGTTCTTTTGTCATGTCTGTCGAAAGTGGTGATGCTGCAATATGGTTTCACGCAATTACTGCTTGCTTAGCATGCATATGCAAAAAACTTTGTTTTATATTGCACACATCGCGTATGTCGTTTTCCTTGACCACCGCTACGCAATACAAGAAACCTAGCCGTCGATAAACAAGAAAAATAACACAAGATGGTCTGGTTAGGTGGCATATGCCTTGCTTTCGCAAAAAGTTATATAACATATTAAAAAAATTACCAAAATATCTCATATACGACCTATAATAGCTATCGATTGGGCATGTTGATAAGTTCGTGTTCTTGTTAGGTCTCCGCTTTATTAGTGCTTTTCCCATTATCTCATGATCACATATACCACCACCCTTCAGATTCTTCCGTTCTCACGTAGTATGTGTAACAGTTGAAGGAATACCATCCATGTGTTTACGTCAACTATAGAGGTTAGACTTAGCGTATTCTACCCCGTCTGTAAAAGCACTTCCTGCAAAATACAGGTGTGCGGCTTTTCGATTTTCGACATGGGAACTTGTCTTCGTCAGGTCACAAGTCAGTCTCGTCGAAGAATCCGTGTCTACCACGCACTTCCCTCGTTCGCCCTACGTTTAATAATTCAAGACTCCTTTTCCCAGTGACCACTTTGCCTTGTCTGGATCTGGATCAAGGATATCTGGTGGAATTGATAACCTTCCACCGCAGCGAGTGAACCATCAGACATACAACACTCGCTTCCGTGTGACGTTCCGAGACACAACCAGACGCAGTGCACTCTCCAAGAGGCCACGCACCTGGATGAACTCGTTGGTCTTGAAGTTGTTCTCTCTGTCTTCAAGAAAAAGAGGGTTGAACCACTCGTACAGCGAGTAGTAGACGCCCAGGCGGATGTTCGTGGTCGTCTTCAGCGCTTTGGCGAACTCGCCTGCGAGCACAGTCAAGGCTTCAGTTCCGTTCGCTGCCATATACAGACTACTTGAGAGTCACATTGCATAATGAACGAGATGACGAAAATTAGGCCCGAACAATATTGTCGGTATGGTTCAAAAATCACTATCATAAGTGACCAGAAAATTGGCCTAGCAGCAGTCAGATGTTATCAATAACCGAATGAATGGCGATTTGTTACGCCTCACCTTAATGAAAAAAAAACAAGGTGACAGGAAACAAAACGGTGTACACAACAATGGTGCCACGATCACAACGAACCTTGCGGCAAATCCCATGTAATCATGAAAGACACAAGAGACCGGCGGTGCAAAAGTAACGTGTTGCCAGTGTCTGTCAGCTCTCGTCGTACCAAGCTGTCATCGTACCAATGCGTCTAACGACGTCGTGATTGCAGAAGAATAGGAATATTAATATCAAAAGCACAAAGAAATATTTCCTATTAAATGGTGCCTCCATATGGATTTACATACATTCCTCAACTGCGCATCATTCATTTTATCATGCCTCAGATTCTTCCGGAATCCTATATTTTGAAAAGAGAAAGTGGATATCATGTAGTGGACAGCTAGCTTCAACTTGTGCTTCAGCAAATAAGACAGTCTTACACGGACCATCTCTGGCGGTGGGTCCAAGATTTCGGTGGCAATGGCTGAGCTAGCTGTGCGAATTGTTCGGGTGATAGTACGTATTATTGTGGCCATTTATGAGCCGTGGGTATTGTAATGCCAGAACTTCCATCTTCTGTGCCGTAGATGAATGCTCTATTCTGAGTTGGGGTTAGTTTTTTCAGTATTCAGCAGAAAGTTTCCCCGTAAGCACGTTCTTTTGAAACAGTCCTCACATCCCATGCTATGATGGCGGGTCTGTTATTGACAAATAAACGGACGACCAGAAAAATTTAGCTGGCTGAGAGGGCTAAATCTTTCTCGTGTTCAGGTTCAAGAGAGTCGCGATTTGAAATTGCCTCGTAATTAGGTATGCAAAATAAATTGCTGCTGCTCCTTGTATTTCTCGGCGAGAAGCACTGCATGGTCTAGTCTGAGTTTCATAGTGACAACAGGTAGAAACCTTGCACTGTGTCCGTTCAGTAAACTTAGAATCATGGGCAGTACTTGACTTTCTCAACAATTATCTCGAATTTGTCAGGAATTGTAATGAAGCTACTTGTACTGTTATTATTTGTTTTAACGTTTTCAATGAAACCTCTCAAAGCTGCCCTTTGAACGAGATCACTGTTCTAACTTTCCGAATATATCATTTTGCTGCGCGATTGCTATTACAAAAGTAAATCGAAAAACCTCAGCATACGCTTGCAGCTAAATATGGGCATATATAATAACAAGAAAGGAATTTTTTGTTATATTTATAACAATAATCACTCTTTGTTTTAAAATGAATGAATGATTGATATTACAGCTTTAACGTGAACAAATGTTCGCATAGACAAATTCTCTTTAGGAACAATATTTTCTATGGTGGGTAAAAAAGCAACAATAAATAAGATGTGTTGCCTATCTAAGTATTTGCCGCTATCAGTTAAAAATGTACTTACTGCTCTGAAGCAGTAGCACTCTGCAATCTGCCAAAGCCAGCCCTCGAACATTTGGCTAGCGCAAAAAAAAAATTCACCGACGATTGCGACACTCCCTAATGCTAAATTCGAACGCAACTTTGTACCTGCTTCATTTCGCGATATATCTGCAGGCACGGACAATCTCTCCTGTGCGGCGCGTTGCAAGTGGGGTGAAGCGTGGCGCGTTTGCCTCGCTAGTCCGTGAATCGCGAAAGACGGCGGGCCAGCGATGCGTGTGTGCGCGATTCACAGCAGCCTCCGCAGACAGACCTCCGCTTGCGCAGCAATTTTTCCATATATGGTACCGGTGGCGTCATGGGTGAACTGACGAAGCGCGCTATTCTGGCTCCACCTCGTGGCCACCTGTCTTGCGCGCCACTACGCTTCTCTTCTCGCGCTTTTGCCACAACCTCCTCCTCCGCTTTCCTCCTCTCCCTATCTTCGCTCTCGCCATCTTTCATCAACCGCTGCGCCCGGCGTTCGCTCTTTCCTTCGCTGTGCTCGAGCGCTCGGTTACACTGTTGACGCCGGCGCTCGCCGCAGGAACGGGCGCCTAAGAGTTGAGCTCTAAAACCGGCTGTAGGCACTTACTAATGTTGAATTCCAATGGTAGATCGCGAGCGCTCGGCCGGATCACGAACGGAGCGCGTCGCTCCGACTGAGATCGCTCTCATCTGCTCACACCATATCTGCGAAGGGAATGCGTGCGCTCCCGCGGGGGCACTTAGTACGGGAAAATCAAGTGAGAGGGCGCTAGAATAGAGAGAGGAACAAGCGCTTGGAAGCGCAACCCACCACCCCATTTCACTGTCCGTGTCAGAAGAATCATCGCTCGACTTGGAAATTGTACTGTCTGAGTCGGAGCTGTCTAGGAGCGCGAACAAAATCGCACGGCGCGAAGCGGCGTCCACGTTTTCCATGTCGTCCATAGGTGCCCGCGACCGGAAACAGGCGACCGTGACAGGAAGCAGAGGCGGGTGAAGGAAATACGTCACGAAGACTTCCGGTCAAATCAGCCGATTTCGGCGGAGCAAATATTTTTGCTCCACGGAGCAATCTGGGATCAGCGGCTGGTCCTAATCTGCCATTGGAACACACAGCTCACGCTCCGAATCTGCCATTGGAATAGGATTGCTCCAAACAGAGCAGAAAAAGTTGATCTGGATTTTCCATTGGAATTCAACATAAGGTATAGGTGCACATCTGAGTTACCCTGCGCCTTTAGGTTCAGCCACGCTTTGTTGAGGCTAAAATCGGCAGTTTCCGACGCAAACTCCTAGTATTACCTAAGAGATCCCGCTTAGGTCCGATGTCGACGGAGTTCCAGTTCCACGAACGCTTCGAAGGCCAGAGAGTGTAGCCCTCGAAGTGCTTTGCCGTGAACACGGCGTACCTGGGCAGGAGAAAGAAGTGTCGACAAGTCAGGTTGAACTTTATTTGAACGTACTTCTAAATGGGTTCTTATAATTGCTTCTGATCGTCAAGAATACCAAAGTACAACTGCAAAATGTTTCATTTGCACATCTTCAGGGTTTAGCAAATAAAGGTGAATCCGGAGTCGTATAGGTGTACATCCTGTATCCGCTGTAGACTCTTGAGTGCTCCTGTCTTCTATTATTTGTAGCAGTCAGGCTTCTAATTTAAGGAAGAATCTTTCAACTCTCATGCAAGTTTGGTCATCGCGGTAAACTCCCCAGGAAGCAGAGATATGTTATCACAACAAAATTGTCTAATGAGTTTGTCACAGGTTGACAAATTTCTTATAATAGTGTTATCACCATGCCTATATTTCCTGAAAAGAAGGACTGGGGTGGTTTTACTGGAATTTTCCGGATAACAACAGCCCCATACGCCATTCTGGCAAAAGTACAGACCGCAACTATATTGTTTTGAAACGTCACGATATCACACCATAAATTTTACTCAACTTTCACATCACTCTACTTGTTCACGTAACATTTCACTAAAATTTTAGGTAAAATAAAAGCTTGTTTCGAGGTATTGCTAAGTGAAAAGATGGTGTTCAGTTGTTTTTAAAGTGTGCGACACGTCTATGAGTGCAAGAACAACTCCAGTAAAAAAAAAAGCTGTATTTACAGCGTTCCAACAAAAGCTTCATTTGAACAGCTGCCTCTAATAATTAATTTTTCTTGAGTGTAAAAAAATTGCATTTTTGTTCAACCGGAGTTTTATTAGAATACGGCAAATTAAATTTCACACATTTCGAAGCATTTCCCAATAGACGTGTTTCCAGAACTAAGCCTGCAGACAAAGCATTCTGAGGTGGCATCGGCAGCTTGCGTTTTGCGGAAATACTCCGTTAAACAATGGCGCTGAACTGATTGGTTAAGAGCGCAATATATGTCATAGCAGTTTATACATGTTCACGTCCTTGTATTCCTAAGATGTGATATAAAACTCCGGTTCGCGGTTTCCACTCGAAACGCTCAAAGACGGATCGAAAATAATGAGCGATTGAAGCAGCAACCCGAAAATAACTTTTCCAAAAATGAGCCTAGTTTCGGCACTTATCTGGCCTGAGCTTCAAACTTCGAATACCACCCGGGAATACTACGTTGTCAGTTAATTTCAATGAGGAATGTGCTTCGCCAACTTTATTGAACCTCTCCAAAGGCTGCCAGGACTATTCGGCATGAACGACCTAGTCTAAATTAGATCGTACCTCGTTTACTGATGGCAGGCCTTCGCCTGAAAGCACAGCATTCATTTCGTAGCTGGCTACCCACCATAGCATTCAAGGCTCAGATTGTTTCCATTGAAACGCGTGTGGTACGCTGTTCAAATATGCGGATAAAGAGAAGTATGAAAGGCACTTCTTTTGGTGAAACAACACAAGAACTGTCGCTTGGTGAAAAATTTCTGCGTTGAATAATTGGAATTTGTGAATTTTCATTCGCTAACTAGTCTTCCGATTCCTTTGGGCAAATATTTTTGATGGGTAGAATGGCTTTAACTGATTTAAAGCAGAAGTAACTCGAGATCGATGGGTAATGCCTTCGCCCCACAGTGAATATAAAATAGGATGCTGATCGTAATAATGACAGTCAAGCTGGTGATTCTACTAGTCGGTGTACAAGTGCCAGCTGTGCGCCGTAAGGGATAGGTCACCGCAATCAATATTTCGAATGGAGCGGTAATTGGGACAAACTCCCAGAGCAATGGTAACTTTCGGCGTCCCTCGCAGAGGCCTTTTGGGAAACGTATACTCTATAAACGCTTTATTAGCCAGACGTTTGCATGTAGTAAAATGCTACCGACATTCAAAGAAATATAAACCTGAACACTGCAGAGTTTCTTGCTCACTTTAGCTGAAGCGCCTGCTGAAATAATTCAAACGCCATGGGAATGGTCTGAGCGCGAGACTATTCAATTTATATGCCAGACATTTATTCCTTGCTATAAAATATATGTTCTAAGCGCAAATAAGCCAGAAGCCAGTGAATTTATTCCAAGTGTCATGCGCCAGTAGCTTTTATCTAAGTTCTAGTTAATTTAATCAGTGCAAGAAAAACAGTAAGATTGCGAATCAGAATGACTGAAACACTGAAATACAGTTACCAGAAAATAACATCACAAATTTTTGTGTTCCCTGCAACGTTTCTGAATTGAATGACTGCAGCATTTTGCTTCAATCCCATTGACGCGCACGGAGCGTTTATACTTCAAATTAAAAACAATATTTCCCCTAAAAAATGGATTACGCCAATATTATCTCGCTCGCAATCCAGATTTTGAACGTACAGTCATAAAATAGAACCCGTTGTAACTTTCTTGGTTAAACAGTTTCATACGTAAAGGTAGTTGCTTATCTTTTGATCAACTTGGGAACGGAATGAATGGAAGGTGTTTCTATCATTTGTTTTCTATTATTACTGCAAAATAAGAACAAGGAACCATTCTTCGCCGTTAGAAGCGTGAGTGAAATTGTCTGTCGACGAAGTTGCTGCCGTCGCGCTTTTCTAGCCCAGCAGACGACGTTCAGCGCGTCTGCAAAAAGTAGCGTGAAAACCGTCTGCTAGCAGCAGATGGCACTGAGTTTGGGCTCGAATGGAATCAGCCTCCGATATAATTACCTGAAATTCTTCGTTAAAAAAGAAATACAGCAGCGACATGCGACATGTAACTACCTCACGCCGGATTTCAGCAGGAGGTCCACCCATCTCTCTGCGTTGTAAAGTTCGCAGTTGAAGCCCGAGGCAAACTCCTGGTAAGTGACGTTGGGCCGGTAGTTGGCGCGCATGAAGTCCGAGAAGAGGCTATTCTGGCGGCCCTTCCAGTGGTACCAAAGCCATTCGGAACCGAAGCTGGGCACCGAGAAGACACCCCAGTAGAGGAGCACACCAACCTGGTGAGGAGCATGAGCAGTCATGGCAGCAATAGTGCACGTATGGTTAAAAGCGTTATAAGAAGGAACACCGAGTTTGCTTTTAAACAAGAGTTATTCTTCATGTGTGGATTTGAAACTCATACGCTTCTATGTGAAAAATAGTGCCCCCGTCGAACACCAAGTCTCACTTACACCGTCGTGTCGTGCATGCATAGTTGCGAACTATGGACATAGTGAAAGTAATTTGCTTGTGCTTTATCAATTGCAAGAGAAAACATTAAGATATGCAGTTACCATGGTAACATGAATTAAAGGGGCAAATATTGCAAATTATAGTGGATATGCAGCTTTATTTGCGCCAAGTAACGGCAAGAGCTACGCGGGATTGAATATATTGCTCGGTGTTCTTGCTGATTATAAAAATAGCATCGATTTACCTAAGGTTTGCATGGGGAAAGTACCCTCAAGATTGCCATTATGGAGGTGTTATGTTACATATTCTGTAACATTACAGCTGGCCGTCGTAGTTATATGCTCTTATGCTATTTTTCTCGCGTGCGTGCAACCTTATCTACCAAATTAGCTTTATTTAGGGCGAATTACCTTATTGCCGTTATTTAGATGTAAGGGTGCTAGTTGAAGTATATTTGGTGAAAATAGGCATGTTTGTAAATTTCATTGCTCTCAAAGTTACTGCAAATGTTATTAGGAGTGTGGAAAAAGTGATTCTTGAGACTCAATCGAATACGAATCGAATAGTGGGAGAACCACACTGAATGAAATATGGAATCCTTTTCGAATAGTTTTCAAATAATGAGCAGCCGTTATTCCGAGTAAAATAAAACGTCCCAGTGTTCTTAAAGTTAGCAAGTTTCTGGCTTCTGTAGCGCGTTTGAAGCGTTGTTTACTAAAAGCGCAAATGCAGCATTAGACGAGGGTGGCGATATGAACTTGTTGGTCGGTCATCACGGAAAGGTATCTGGATAGCGCAACAAAACGAGAACAGAAGAAAGAATGACGAAGACGTTTCTTCTTGTGTCCTTGATTTGCTGCGCTTTCCGGATACCTTTCCATACATGTAGCCTTCGAAGCAAACATGGAGTTTCTTCACGTGCACAGGGCTCTTTGGAGGGTGTGAATTATCACTGTACAGCTTGTAAACTACGGCTACATAAGTGACGCAGCTTGCTCCAAGACGTAAGTTTTAATTTTTAATGTCTGCACTATGCCCTCGGAGGTGAAAATTTACCTTACTTTTGCGCCAGTCTTGTGTTTATTCGGAACCAGTTGACAGTTAGAAATATTCGAAAAGTATTCGAAGAATATTCGCAGTTACAAAAAGTGAATGTTTGATTTGAAGAGTGAATCAAATAGGACACTATTCGATTCGTTATTGCAAAGTATCGGATATTCGCACGCCCCCTAAAAATGTTAGCTCGTGAACTAGCGATGCGGTGTTCAAATATTAAACGTAACATTGGTGAACAGCTGCAGGTAGTAGGTAGATATAAACGCAATTCAGCGTTGCCTCCTTCGACAAAAAGCTTCGCAAATCCAGAACTCACCTGGAGCTGGGTATATGACACCTCAAACAACCGCCTTCTTGATGCAATCTCTCTAACTTAGCTGATCGGGAAGTGAGCACATGGGAGTGCTAGGGCAAAGTGTTTGACAACTTTAGGTTGGGGAAGAAAGACATGGTCTCTGCGCTGATTTATTTTGCAGCCACGTTATACCATTTATGTGGATACCGTATTTCTGCTTCATTGCTGAAAACTCCACGAAAAAGGAGTGCGCAGGTTGGAGCACATTGGAGTGATTTGCACCATCTGAGGCACTCGTTGTGGTGCACAGCTTTGTTAGGGTTAGTTGCACGTGCCGGCATATACAAACATTTCAAGAAAGTGGAAACCGAGAAAACGACATTTCTCTCTTGGCGCGACGCAACGCACGTCAAGTGGAGGTTGCTGTGGCTGCTGACGACGCCAGTGGAACAGCGTACTTCCTTGCAATTTCTGCTCCTCTCACTATATCCGGAAAGATTAGATTCTCACTTTTCAGCACTCATTAAGAAAATTATTTCGCACGCTGTATTAAACGTATACATAAATTTTACTGCTCAGACTGTGGACTGCCTAAAGACGACCCATGGATTTGGTGGCCTGACACTTGTTGCGGAATAATGTTAATATACTTAGCAAAAAGAGTTTATGAACTCCCCTGCATGAAAGGAAATAGACTTTTTAATTACTTTGCTTTGTATAGTTCACAGACCTTATACGTTCAAGAAAGTCAGGTGGTAAGCGTTTCAGAGGAACTCTACAGACAATCCTTTTCGGTACAAATACGTTTTCATGGCGGGATGGCGGTAAGACGCACCTTGGCCTGGTCATACCACTGAGGTAGAGGCCTGCTGTCCAGGTGGTCCCAGCGGGCGTAATACTCGGTGGCCGAGCTCGCGGAAGCCACGGCCAGAAGTGCCAGCAGCACGTTTCGGCACACGTCGCGGGCCGCCATTTTGTCCGTCTTCCAACGGCGATCCCTCACCGCATGCAAGATGCGTCCGGGACCGTGGCTGCTCCCGTAATGCAGCCGGAAGAGCAGAAGCGTTTACAGTGGTACAATACGAGATAGATTTTCAGCACCCCTCCTATGGAATGCAGGACGTGATTAACAATAAAACCAAGTCTTTTTTCACATAATTAGGACGCCCTACACGAGAGCTACAGTCTCATACTAACGGCATCATTCCGACAAGGACAGGCTTGGGAGCAAGAAGGGCGTGGCAATGAATGGGGGGAGGGCCAGTGACATCTGCTCATATTCTCCTGCTTTAATTTCACTCCTGGGAGGACGTCGGCCACCCAGTGCGGGTCATACGAGTGGTGCGGGAAAGAACATTTGGAGAATCTCGCGTATTTTCTATACCGAGCACTGTGTATTAACAGCGCATCAATCTTTTAGGAAGAATCACACCAAAAGAAATATTAATCTTGCGTATAGTGAACGTGAGGTATCCAATAAAGAAGGTTCACAAGCTGCATTAACCGGCAGTGAGTTTGAATATTGGCCACCCAAGGACGTACGTGTGTGCAGGATCAAGGAGAGCTTTTGATGTTGGGGCTGGCGTCTTGAGAAAACGAGGAAAACCGTAACATATTTAGATAACCTAGACGCTTTGTGCTTTTGTCACGGGGATCAAAAACTGACGTTGCAGGCAAGGGTGCCCAACGAGCCTTATTTAACAAATGAAGCTTCATATTTCTTACATGCCGTTCTCATGCTTTAGTGTTTTAAGCAGCTTGTTGTATTTTGTTTTCGTATTGCCTTTTTTTTTCAGTCACTACGGTTGTGCAGCAAACGTACTACCAAACCTGATTTCGTACGTGTCAGCCTCACTAATTACATACTACAAGGACGTGCATCACTTTTCTTAATGTTTGTAAGCAAGATCGTCATACTAGCAGCCATGTTTGCTATTTGGCAGTGCTGAGCGCCTAATAAGAATGCCACGCAGGCCAGTGCATCAGCGTTCGCATCTTTTCCTTACTCTACGCCTTCCAGTTGTCCATATCTATCCACCTTGTAAACTTTATTTTCGTCAACCATTATAATTTAGGGGCCACGCTTTTTCGTAGGATTTTCGGTAAATTGATTGTCAAGAACAGGACGTCCTCTCAGAACCACGTTCAACAAAACCAAACGGCTCCCTAGAGGAACGGATGTAATCCGGCTTTTTAAGCGCGGCAAGCAGCTTCCGGCAAAGTTTGATACCTCCCGCTGGCGATACCAGGGTCTCTGATAACATCCCCCTGTATAATTCGGCACTTTGAAAGTGGCCCACGGTACCGCGGCGAACAGCTGCTGCCACAGCGCATGCGCACGAGTGTGTTGCAGGCGAGCGCTTTCTCTAATTTGTTATTAGACATTCCACCATCTCAGAAAACGTAACGATGTGCATCCAGCCACAGCAGGCAATGACTAATTCTCTACCAATGTAAGTAGTACGCACACTTGTAATGAAATGTACAAAGTAACGCACGTACACTTGTAGGAGAGACACCGAAAAACAGTTGCAAAGGACATCAGTGCCCCTAGCCAGCTTTTCCCCTTGTAGGCTTCTCTTCATAAGTGGCAAAGCGCGAGCTGCCCTCTCTGGAAACGGTTTGGTCTCTTGGGCAAAGTGAAGGAGCTGCCTTTCATCGGGCCAAATAGTGGAATAGGCTGAGAATGTTGCTTCCTGTGGAGCCGGTGGAAGCTCGACGCGGTTGTGCAAGCAGAGTTCCTTGTCTCTTCCTCGTGTTTTGTGCTTACTCTTTGTTGCCCTTGTAGCGTCTTAGCGTTGGCCTTGTTATAATTATCTGGCCAACGTTGGTGAACTGCACTACTGCTCCAGTGAACCGGCATGGCCGGTGCATACATGAAAAATTCGCAAGGCCAGTCCATTTACGGATGTTTGGCGTTAGTGCCGAAGAGCGCCGCCTATTTCGTATGAAGCCCGGAAAGTCGCCTCGAACAGTCTAAAACACGTAAAGTCGGGATCAATGCACTCACCGCTTTGCCGCGACG
The DNA here is from genome assembly GCF_038994185.2 of Dermacentor albipictus. Classification (NCBI taxonomy): domain Eukaryota; kingdom Metazoa; phylum Arthropoda; class Arachnida; order Ixodida; family Ixodidae; genus Dermacentor; species Dermacentor albipictus. The sequence continues at coordinate 89,753,428 of NC_091828.1, read as the reverse complement.
TTTCTCCAACTGGCCTTGGTTTCCAACCCTGCTACGAGCTAGCTTCTTTTTCCTCGTCGCCTCCGACGATTCACAGCCCTACTTTCGACGGTACAACAATAAACGAGATCGCAGAATTGATTATCCTTTATTATTTTTCTTCGCAACTAACTACATTGGGACATTCTCCAAACGATTGGCGGCACATCCATTGTTCGCAGATGATTGGCGACAGTAATGTGATTTTCCATCATCTCTGTGTAATTGGTGATGATGTGTAATGTATGTGACTATGCTCATTGTAATACTGAGATTGATGATCAGAATGATGAGAGTATAGAGACAGAATTGTGGGATATCTGCAAGCACAGAGTGTTTATTGAACACATTGACGTGCTGCCTCCAATTGGTCTGCATACGTATATGCACAGGAGCCTGTACTCAGTCACCAAAGTTGTCTACCAGGTGGGAAATCAGCCAGCTGCATGTTGTGTTTTTGCACGTGTGATGAGTGCCCCATGTTGTCTTCTAGGCCGGACAGCTGCAATCCCCCCCCCCCCCCCCCCACAAGCGTTCTATGTCCATGAACTTTGCCCAGCACCTAAGTTTTCCCCGTATTCAAACATTGGCTCATACCCGCTATGGTGAACTGGTCAAGAAGCAGACTATTTTATATTCGTTTCTATTTACTTTGTCAATAAATTTGAAAGAAATATATAGCGGAGTGTGCGTGAAGGAAAATGAAATTTATAAAGTATACCTAGTTACCCGAGTTAGTACTCAATTTGGGTGACTGCGTACGTGAAATAGGTTAGACATTGGACAAATAAACGTACCGCCTAGTGGGCAAAGTTGACAAGGACTGTTAATCGCCTTGTAATGAAGTCGTTTAAATTCTTATCCGCAGGTCTTACTTAATTTGGGGAGGGGGGAGGAGGAGAATGCGAATGGTCGCCAAGTTGCGAGAAGTACCAGCGTTAAACAGACAAGGACATAAGCAAAGAAGAACACGACACTGCCCCTAGTTCAGGGTCGTCAGGATTGTTTTTTTTTTTTATTTTTCGCACAGCATGGCAATTAGGGGTACATGGCAAGTAATGAAGAGCTTCATTTTTACGCCGTATGCATACTGTCATCATCATCATCATCAATGCTACGCGGGGCACGCTGTGTGATAACGTAAGGTGAAAAAAGAAAACGAAGAACAAGGCCTTCGATCACGTCACCAAGTGCGTTTAATTTGGTGAAGCCTGCCATAGTTCTTTAAATTATTTATTTACTTAGCTATTATTAGTTATTTAATTTTTACTTTTGCTTCGTGGCTTTTTTCGGATTGCCTTTTTTTCTTTGAAAAAAAAATTATTTTCCAAGTTCCAAAATTCATGTTCCTAATTCCCTTGTTTCTTTTACAGCTAATTTAACTACCTGATTGATGGCCAATCCCCCACTGTTGTTGTTGGGTATGTGTCACAACCACTCAGGTCAACAACAACAACCGGTGTAAACACGCGCGACCCGAATTACATCGGAAACTACGATAATCCTCCTGACTTCGAGGGGGCCGACGAGGGTGAAAATGTACTTGTACCCCACCACCTGATAAGTGCGCTCGACTACATGACGTTGATGTGGAGTTTGACCGTGGAAATGGCTCTCGAATAAATCGGAGGAGACTACGAACACAGTAGCCCCATCGCGAACTGTCATCTGGGAGAAGTTCTCTATTTTTCTTTCTCCGGCAATACCTTGAGCTCCACAGCAGGAACGGGCACCTAAGCGCTGCGCTCTGAAAATGGTGCCTTTTCCTTCCCTACGCTGGCCGTACGTCAGCCCTCACCTCAGAAAATACTTCCGGAGTAAGTGGGGGTGCCGCCCAATTGTTCCGTTGGTGAAGTAACATAGCTTCATACGCTTGCGTGGCAATTGTGGAACGTCTGTCCCCACCGCCTGTCACACAAAACAGTATCTGTAGCCAAAAATCAAAAGTTTATTGGTGAAGCTCAGTGGGGAGGTACTGAGTACACGCGACTCGAAGGATGCGTACAACCAGCTATCTATATATGAAGCAACAACAACAACATAAAGCTGGTGGTGGTTGACACACGAATAGGGTTATATCGTTTCAGTCGGCTGCCGTTTTGGGATGCGTTAGCGTCGGCGGTTTTTCAGAACTAGATGGAAGCCTTCTTGCAATAATTACCGACTGTCCAAGTATACCTCCTGGAGGTGGTTGCTCGTAAGCAGTGAGAGCTATAGCATATTTCTTTTGCAATTTTAAGCCACAACCAATGCATGATTTGATGAAACGGAAGGAAACCAAGAACTCAGCCTTATCGAAGACGAGTCCTTTTGTTGAAATGTTGAGTCTTGCAGTGGTACACATCGATTTATCACATTGAAATATACTGAACAAAAATGTGACTGGTCGCAATAAACACTCTGGCATCTATCATTTGTTCTTCTCGATAATGCAATCGAAAGTGGTTTGAGAGACGTTCCCGTTGCTACAAGCCCAGCGTGGTAGCTCGATGATAAGATACAACCTGAAAAATCACGTTCGTTCGAAGTTTTCAGAAAAGATCCCACTGAAGCCGTTTTCTTCGAACTAAAGAAAATGATAGATAGGAAGAAATGCAATATTCATTGCCGCATTAAGGCACTTTTTGGCTAAGCGTAGGGTGGTGATGACAGGATATCTATTTTAGCTGTTCAGTGTCACCAAGTTATTTGTGTTCCTGTGACATATCATATTCAGATCAAACGAATGAGCTCAACTTTGTATTATAAGCATAACATTTATGAACTCAAGCGCTGAATACATTCGTATGCCGCATGTTGACATCACATTTTTGAAGCTCATCTAAATAGAATTGTTAAATGTCCGTAATGCTCACTATTCTTATTCGATTTCAAATTCTTTCTTTTTTACGTTTTTCTTCCTTCTTTGTGGATTCTCGCGTCCTTATGAATTTCGATAGTTCATTTATTGCGTTTCTTCGAGCAGTCATAGATATTATTTAGCCGTCACGGTGTTTACGTGTCGTGTTTGAGGATCCTGCTCCTCTCTATAACACGCAAATGCAAAAACACGTACAGTTCTAAAATGACGTTCGATATCTAAATGGCATTCGAACTCCCTTATCTTACCACAACTTTTATAAAAGACTTATTCCTTACGTTCTTAAGGTTGACCACTGAATTAGACAGGCTTTAGTTTGGCTAGCTTTCCTTTACTGACGGCGCATACCCGCTACTGGTGACTGGAGCAGCGTCAGATTACATCACGTAAGACACAACTTGCGAAAACAAAGGGAATATTGAGGAATATTCCATTTACTTATCATCTCTTACTTGATTATTGTTGTTTGGCTCTTTTTCTCGTCATAGCACTCCATTTTTTCGGATTATCTCTGGGGGCGGGTATGCGCGATTTATAAAGGAAAACATCGTCATGATCATCAAGAATTAGAACAACGAGATGGGTAAGCTGGGCTTTGCTTTTTCAAGCTTCTGAAGGCGCCGGATTTTACTGCCCTTAGGTGACATAAACTGTGTACTGAGCACTCACGTTGTTAATTAAATTATGGGGTTTTACGTGCCAAAACCATTTTCTGATTATGAGGCACGCCGTAGTGGGGGACTCCGGAAATTTCGACCACCTGGAGTTCTTTAACGTGCACCTAAACCTAAGTGCACGGGTGTTTTCGCATTTCGCCCCTACCGAAATGCGGCCGCCGTGGCCGGGATTCGATCCCACGACCGCGTGCTCAGCAGCCTAACACCATAGACACTGAGCAACCACGGCGAGTACTCAAGTTGTGATTCGTCTGAACAGAGCAGTCAAGGGGGAATTTCCAAGGCTGGTATTGGGATGAAGAATAGCCAAGTCAATCACACCTACCGCTTCTATTCTTAGCTTTTAGATCAAAAGTAGCTAAACGGAGAAACGCACTCATAATATTGACGCAGCGACGTACCAAAATATAGGGGTAGCGGTACAAGAAACAGGAAGATAGCGCGGTATGGCTTATGCACCAAACCATGGTAGCAGACATTTTACTTCCGACTAAGAGGGAAATTCCAAGTGGAGTTTGACAGGCCGTGTATATTGTACAATACGCACAACCGTTCGCCCGTTAGATGCGCCGAAAAGGTACCAAGGGGAGGGAAGCGCAGTCGAGTATGACAGGGAACTAGGCCATGTGATGAAAGGAAGAAATTAGCAGGGTTATGAAGGAGGCAGAAAACCGCAAAACAGGGTAACTTAAGATGACTCGGAGCGGCATTCGTCCGCCCGTGAACATATATATACTAATGATCGTGATGCCACACCATATGCTTACTAAATAACCGTGCCATGTGCGAACGTCTTTTTAGACTAAGCAAACCCCTTCTCGTCTGCAACACCAAGTGGTGACGTTATGGCTGGCCGAATTTGATCCGTGCGGTGCATGTTGGAGTGAATGCCAGACGGGCGCGGTTGGTTACATTGCGTTTCCCCAGGACCACCTGCTTTTTCTTTTGTTGCACCGCGCGCAATTCGAGCTACCAGTGCAAGTAAACAACGTGTCATTAATTGGCTTACTTTGGCGCCGCCCCCAAAACCCCAAAGGGGAAGCGGGCGCACTGAAGTTGGAACGCGGTCTGGTCCCAACTCGCGGGAGCTCCACATGCCGGTGGCGTGTAATGTGGGCCCTCCGTTATTGCCGACAGCGGGTCTTGCATTCGAACACCAAACAGTACACTCCGGCCTCGGCGGCCCCAACCCAGGGACTGCCATGATTCCAGTTTTTGATCGTTGCGCTGCCCCTTGGAAGCCCTGGAGATAGCACGCCGCCGACTTTATCGCAATCTCAGGCGCTCTCCTGAGGCCCCCTCTTTTCTTTTTTTTTTCTTGTCGTGCAATTTCTTTTTGCAATTTCGCATGCTAAGTAATCTCGCAGGCAAAAATATCCCGATTAACATGAATTTCTTTCCACGCAATGTAGCAACAAAGGGTCACGTACTGTTGACGTGCACTATGATTTCGCATTCCGGAAAAGAAATTTGCTCCGCAAAAGCACCTGCTCCATCGTCTATCACTGATTTGAGAAAGTGGATGAGGAGGCATAGGAGGCATGGGGTTTGACGTATAACCGTGAGCAGCAGCACCGCCATTTGTTTTGCTGGAACACGTGCATTTGCAGTTTAACATCGGCTGCTAACGGCGCGTATTAGTTGCCATTGGATGTGCACACAATGGACATGAAATAGCGCCATCCCATAAATGTCCATGAAATGCTATCTATGTTCCAAATTTGAGCGCGCGCTCAAGAATTAACGAGAAAATAGCTATGTATGCCGGGCTCCTTCAAGGTATTACGTTCGCACGATAGACCGAATACCTGGACGAAAAATGAGACACGTTGAATTATAGCACCGAAAATAAAGAAAAAAATGAGTCATAGCACAAGGAGCAGGAACACTAACGACAAGAAAATGCCGCTCGGCTGCAACTGAAAAGAAAAACACAAAAAAACGTTTCAAAATTGAGCGTCTGTCCTTGTCGTTCTCGTCTGGTATGTATACGTAATTTTAGAGCTGTTGAACATGTCTACATTCTGGAATACGGATCTATTTAAGCAAATTTATTGTCTTACTCGAAGGACAATGATGACCTGACCCCGTGCCGTCGATTCTTACATCAAACGAGCTGCCACAAATGCTATTCGCTGCATTTCAGCCGCTTCACTCTCGTCTGCCGACTGAATCGGCGTTCCGACCCATCGAGGGAATCTGGCCTAATTTACGCGACGTACGATATCGACCGCTCTCTTCACGCTATGATTAACGAAACTCTGCTCTCGTAATTTCCCCAATATAATTATGTAAATGCGTTCTCGTCACCCATAGGAGAGTTCTGCGCACATTGAGTGCACACTTTATCACAGGACGTTTCTATTGGTGCTCGTGTCTACTTTTACCAACGTGTCACGCAGAAGTCACGTCGACAACATTACGTCACCTATGAGCTAAATTTAGCTGAATATTGAGCGCAATTCTGACATTCTCATTGCTAATCGGCATTTCCTTTTCTGTGAAATGTTAATAGTTTCTTTTTTCACGCAGCTTTCTTCAGTGAGATCTACCAGGCTTCTCTGCGTGAGTACCCTGACGTGAATCTCCACGGGATCTATCGTTTGCTGCAGTGTGCTGCTTTTATAATAAAATTCCCGTGTTTTCCGTGCGAGAACCGCGGTTCGCATTTCGACCACCTGCGTTTCTTTACTGAACACCTAATTTTAGTACACCAACCAACGTTTTTGCATTTCGTGCCAATCTAAATGCTGCCACAGCGTCCGGGATGGAATCCGGGTCCATGAGCTCAGCAGCGTAACGCCGTATTCGCTAAGCTACCGCGGCGGGTGGTGTCCTGCATAGGTACTCGAACAACTTTGAAAATGTGCTTTCGCTCATACTTTTTTTTTCACAGTGCTTATTATATTCAAAGGCGTGTGTGTTACCATGGACATTCATTTATCGACCGCCTCAGGTATCCGTTTGCACAGATCGCGAGCACTAGGTTTACCCACGTATGGGCTTGAAGAAAAATATTCGTGCTCTCACTTTTACTTTATTATATACACGAGTGGGAAGCCCCATCTCCAGCCGTTATCAATATTACAGAGTTTACCACCTTCCAGCCCCGTTTTCTAACACCCATTTACAAAGCGTGAGCGGGTGAGCGGATAGCCTGCGAAAATATTAGGTCTGGTAGCGTGAGCGAATGTCGGGCTTATGCTGCCGTCCTGACATCGTCGATACCCAGGCATCGTGGCTGGTAAATGCATCCGTGATACTCGCCTTGGCTGGCCTAATGGATATGTGGTAATTTGGTGCTGAGGAAGAGGTGGCGGCGCGGATTCACGCGTAACCTCGCCGCCTCGCGCTGAGCTGAGATGTTGCATAGGCCGACAATGTCAATATATGCAATGCATTCCAGCTATTACAGTGTCCCCGCGTAGCACTGTGGTTGGTTTATTCCGTGGGATGTTCTTACTTTCTTTTTTCTGCCCATAAAGTTTCCTACAAGGATCACCAGAGTAAACTGTGGCGCTTGGGTCTTTGGGAGCTGCAAGCATGCCGATTCAAACAGCACAGGGAATGACGGATAGCAGATAGATTTGCCGTAACTTCGTTTTTCTTTTTTTGCTTGTAACCATTATTAGCATTCAAGCTGAACGGTCGTATAACCAGAGTTCCCTCTAATAATTTTACCCCGAAACTGCATGCATTTTCAGCTGAGGCTTCTCAATGCAAGGGCTCTCAACTTCTGAGAGCAAAGGTCCCGTCCAAAGCACCAGAAGGTGCCGTGCCTGAGGGCGAAGTTGGAATAACCTTTACGTTGTTTCCGTTTTGTTTCGTCTAGGTCCATTAGACCCAAACAAGCCATTGCCAGGTAAGCTTCGATAGCTTGTATTCTTGCATGCCCACGTATGCTATTAATACGTTATTCGGGAACAACTGGGTCGACGCTTCACGTGACACCATGACACAGTGACTCGCTCCGTTTCTTGTGATTCCTGTGGTTTCCACACGTGAGCACAGCCAGAAGGAAAGAAGTTAGCACGCTCATTTTTATGCAAGCAACGTCGTCGTGATAAGCACATCATTACTCTCAGAAAATTTTGTTCTGAGTCATGACGTCGCATAAACGTCTATGACGACCGCTCCGGTGTTTCCAGACGAATCTTGTTCCCAAATTGAAATATCTTGTGACTCTTTTCCAGAATTTATACTTGCTAAGTGCCATCCCCTTTCGTGCGAGGAATGTTTGCTAGCACGTGGTGGTATGTAGAACGAAAACAAACCTGCCCATCTAATAGAATGATGATTTGGCAGAGCGTCGACAATTTCTAAACTATTTCTCAGTTCTACTTGTTTAACCTCTTCTAGACTGCGGTCGCCATTTCGCAACATATCGAATCTAAGCACAAAAAACCTTATCCGGACTCTTAAGCGAAAAAGGTCCTGATCACCGCGCTCTGTGCAGCCACTCGATCAGTAAAAATATGCTACCACGTTGTCATCTCTGACTCGGAAAATAATACTCTGCGCATGGCGACCCCCATGATAGTGAAAACTGCAAGAAGCTCACGTGAATGCATCTATTCGGGTCCCCAAACGACAGTCGTCGTCCCCTCCTGAATACATTTTTCGAAGCTCTCATAAAGTGCGAGACGGCTCACCTACCGGATCAGAATTTATACCATGGGAAAATACACTGTTGTGAAGGCATAATTTCGCGCTAGACGCAAGTTTTACTTCTTATTAACGAGCCCTCAAATTTCGCTCGAGGACGTAGAATGGCGCTAGACTATGTGTATATGTTCTAACCTATAGCATATAAGGGCTTTTAGATGCGACTCAAATGTTATTCTGCAGGCAATAACATTCAGGCCACGAGAAGTTATTGTCTGTCCCATTGAAATTTCAACCTCTTAACGCTCGCTTCCTTTCGCTGGTGTCGCTGCAGACGAGACGGGCTACTTGTACCAGCCCGCGTCGCCACGCACGTGGCTGTGGTACTACCACTACCCTCCCTACCACCCCGACTACTGCCAGCCGCCACCTCCTCCACCACCTCCTCCGGCCGGGGTTGTATTTGTTCCGTTTGACAACGCTCGTCCCGAACAAGATCTACCGGCCAAGAATGAAGGTACGACGCGGTTTATGGGCTTGGTTTTTCGGTCTCTCACATTTAGTCTGTCAAATTCACTCTGTCAAAAATGCCGAGGCCATGTCTTGAACGATGTCATCCGTCACTGGGCTCTGAGACTAACTTTATGAAAATTTTCTTTTGAACAGGTCAGTGGCGGATGCCGCTTTATTTACATATCTACTTCACTTCATAATTGCCCTTAGGATTTGCAGTTCATGTTAACGAACCGTAAAACATATAAGAAACTTGTTGCCGCAAAGAGTAACTTTTTGTCGTTCTCTGTTTTCCCTACCTTTTCGCCACCAGCATTACAGCCGTATTTCACTATGTTCAGTTCCATATTGTCTATTTTACATCGTTGTACGACAAACCCAAGACTTCTGCCAGGATAGCCAAGTGGTGATTTACCTTTAGATTGATTCCGTCGAACTCTAACAAATTACGCTGTGTTGTTTGTGTGATATTTGCATGCGCTACGCATATCCAGTGGTCACTGGCTCATTTTTATTGTGATAGGAATTATATAGACACTCAAGGCGCACTGATGATCGCCGTGATGTTTCTTATCTAGTGCAACTGCGATAACACCGTCGCCCCGCACCTCATGCTGTAGATGCGAGCAATAGCGTATGAGCGGTAGCCGAGGATGGCGGCTTTATCTCGTGGGCGCCGGGGAGGTAGGCGTAGAGGATGTGCGCCGTCGCCTACCACGCGCTACGCCCAGGAGAGGTGGGCTTTTGTTCGGGTGGCAACTGGATATGACGCGTCTGAACGCGGCCGCGCGCGCCGCATCTTGAAAGAGATCTGCGATGAATACCCAGTGTATTCCATCAGTGTAGCCATCAGCCCAGCGCCGATGGCTGATGGCTTCGTGCATGCTGTATTCTCGCCGCTTCTCGCTAAAGCTAGAGGCAGCACGGAGGTCGGTTCGCTCGCTACTGCTGCCTCTTTTCCTCACGCCAGCGTTTTGACAGAGAGTGTCCGCGTTGATCGATTGAGGTGCGTTTATGTTTGCCTCTGCGCTCTTGACGAGATTCTTGTTGATTTAGTAAGGGAATGTTTACGAGCTTATACGGCTGGTAAATCTACTAACCGTACTTTGTAAAGCTGTCTATTAATTAGCTATCCCTATCGGTTCTTCACCTTGCGTGCGAAACTGCAGGCAGCCAGCTCGAATCTCAAATGGCGAAGCGCTATTCCTTGCGTTATCATACAAATTTTTCTGCCTCTATTTCGTTCTTGCCATTTTTCTAAACCTGCACGGATTGTTCTTTTAATTTCCGCCCTTTGCTTCCAACTTGCCCTCTCTGTTTCTGTCGCTTTCTTTATGATGGGCTCTGGTTGTCTATTTACGCGTTCGATTACCCTGTATTACGCTTTATAATAGCACAGAGCATGCCACCTTGCGGTGCGAACATGAATATCGAGGGAGTGATCTATAGTCACTTTCAACCCCAGGGTCGCGACCCAAATATGAATTTACTAAGAAAAGTCATTATGTCCACTTAAGGCTTGAGATTTCTCAAATTAATTTGAACATCCCAGTTTGGCACTAAAGTCGGGTAAATGTATGTAGACGAAAGTAATAGCCTGAAGTTTCACAAATGCCATACTGAGGCAACTTAATGTGTAAATGAGCTTGAGGTAGTTCGCTCTCTTTGGTCGTTCTCCTTATTGTGCCCCCGCCGATGTCGTTCCGTTAGTTTGAGTGCGCTATTCTTAAAGTCCTCGAATAAATGTACTTACTTTGGTGTATCATTGTCCGAAGCATTCGAACGGGCAGTTTGCTGAAGGATTTTTATTCGACAAGAATTTCCCTACAGTTTGTTAATAGTCCTAATGTTGAATATTTGTCGATTTGACGCGAGAAAAAGTTGCCCTTAGGAATTTCGCTACAATATTCTTTAAATGAAATTTTTAAGGGAGAACTTTCAGTTGATAGTAAGGAAAATCCTACGACAGGACAAGATAGCCGTACGTTAGCTTCATAACATTTCACAAAGAGCGTGACCATGTCTCGAAAGGCGTAACTTTAAGCGCTTACCGAGTTAGTGAAAAGAACTAAAAAAAAATGAAGAGGGAGGTCTCATATCCGCATTAAAAACTCAATTCTTCAAGATTCAGCGTACTTTGCTTCTTCAGTTGCGTACAACAGCAGGTACCGATGAAAACCTCTAGTTTCGACCCTAAGTCAATCCTAATACCGTAGCCTTTATTTTGATGATAACTATGTCACCGTACTGCATCCTGCTTTTTCTAAAATTTGCTGTCTTATTTCAGTGCCGGACGGAGGCAACACGTAAGTGGGCTAAAATACTTATCAAGACCTTGTCAGTGGTAGCTTAGCGATGGTACATTTGTAAATTCTCACTGAGCAAGTATTGATAACATTATGCGCGAAAGGCATTAAATGGCATAGAAAACTCTTCATGAAAGACTTCAGAACAGCATATATGCGGGCGAGTAAAGCATTCGGGTACAATCTACCGTGGCTTCATATGGTTGTGGGTGACAGCTGTGTAAGCATCCTTAAGTACATCATGTGCAGTGAGCACACCCAATACACATGTATGCATAGTGATACGTATTTATATGTGTACACGTTTGTTGCTTTTCACAAACATTTTAATGAATGTCCATGCCATCTTCTTTTCTTTCTTCCGTCTGATATTTTTTATACCTCTTCAATCTGGCGCTGTGGATAGCGCATCCATACCCAACGCATATGTTCGAATCAACGTGAAGCTGAGCTTTGTTTACTGGTGATGCATTATTAGTGCTATACACAGACGTGGTTTTGTTTCATTTGGTTTGATTAGGTTTACGTAGAAATATTTGTATACAGTGCTCATTATAAGAGATTGGCCGAGAACTGGAGAAAACCTCGTGGCACATAGGGAGTGACTTAATCAAGGAAAGTAAACAAAAAAATACGTCAAATCTAATACGCCATTACAATAACAGATCCGTGTACTCTAGTTATACCTTTAGCCAACATTAAATGCTACCCGCAGTGACTACTTAGTGGCTTTGGTGTTGCGCTGCTCAGCATAAGGTCATGGGATCAAATCCTCGGCCATGGCGGCCGAAGTTCGATTGGGCGAAATGCAATAACACCCGGTTACTTAGGTTTAAGCGCGCGTTAAAGAACCCTAGATGGTCAAAATCAATCCTGAGCACGCCATTACGGCCTGCCTCATAATCAGATCGTCGTTTTGACATGTAAAACCCATAGTTTAAGTTTCAAAGTTGAATGTTCAGGTGTTGTGAAAGAAATTTATTTTTTCGGTGGTTGTTACGTAGAGCACAAGTGGGCATATTTGTTCAGCATGCAAGGAATATATTAACCCGTCGCTGGGGCGTCGATTTGGCACCTAGTAGCACCTAGTGCCACGCTATGTCCGCAGTTGCAGTAAATGGCCAGCAGCTCAAAAATTGCTAGGGGGGGGGGGGGCGGTTAGAACCAAAAAAATCTATCGCTTCAGAATGAGACTGAATTGCTGCCAATGATTTCCGTAACTCGTGTAGCCCACGTGTCTATTGAAATATTTCTTAGCGTTAGGCCCGAACCAATTTCAGTTCAACCCATGGTGGTAACCGAAGTCAATCATCGTTGAAGTACCATTCTCAAGGACGGTAGAGTACTGTTGTCGACCATATACAGGGTGTCCCAGTTATCTTTAGCCAGAGTTTAAAAGATTCGAATGCCAAGTAGCTGGGGCAATGCAACGGTACCGTTGTTTACTGTCGCTTGAAGATACTCAGATTACTTTTTAAATTCTACCTAATCATATAGTTAGTCCTAATTAATTTTTCTTCTTTTAAAATATTATAATTAGATAAAAAGTGTCAACAAGAAAGTTTTAGAGCGGCATTAACTCTCTATACAGCTTTTTGTTGCTCAAGAGGTGCTACATAAAAGTGTTTTTCCGAGCGTCAAAGAGCCCGTGAGTACAAGCAAAATGCCTCGAGCTGTCAGTCGCGCGGCAATATTGTGTGCCATCGGGATACCTTCACGTTCAGCAAAGCAATTCTGTATAGCACGTATTGAGCAACAAAAAGCCGTATGTTCTTCATGTCCATCTGCAATTTTGTCGTTGACACTTTTAATATAATTATAATATTTGAGAAGTTGATCAAATAATCGAGACTGATTATCTAATAATGCGGAAAGAAAAAAAATAATTTGAGTATCTCCCAGCGAGGGCAAAAACATTACCTTGGTTCTGTCTAGCTACGTGTCATTCGCCTATTTTTAAGCTCTGGCTAAAGTAAGCTGGGACACCCTGTGTATTGTGGGTTACGGATTTGATGACGACGCAAGCTAGTCCATTTCAGATTCAAAAACCATGGGGCCACCTGAGCAATTCTTACGACGTGCATATGCGAGAGCATAACTTGTTACCGAGTGTTTCGCTGAGTTACGTCGCCGATTTTTAGTACTGCGGCGAAATGTAGCTAAGTTCAGGGCTGCTGCGTTATGTTTTCGAATGTAATGTTGTCGCTCAGCAGGTCGCAACAACGCATGGCGATAAACCGGCCCTATTGCCGATCTGTTAGCTGAGTTTTATTTGCGGAGTTCTCATTGGAGTAGTGTTTCACGCACATTGCATTGAGTGTTATTTCTCGATGACACCACTTTTCAGTACGATGACGACGCTTTGCCGGGCGATGACAGTACTTTTCCGAGCGGCGCCACGGTGCTGACACCGTACATTTCTTCATCGGGTTCCTAGGCGAACTTCAGCTCATACTCTGGGTGGATGTAGTAGTCGTGGTCCGACGGGTGTCTGAAGCGCGTTGCATCATATTCGCCATCATTGTCGTCATCGTCGGTGTCGTCGTTGTCGTCGTTGTCGTTGTCGTCGTGGGCGCGCCCTCTACAACGCGAAAGGCAGAGCGATTGGCTCCAGCTAGCTGTGCTCGCTCCTCAGCCGGTCACTCTGCCATCTAATGAAGCGCCTGCCAGGCAGAGCGAAACCACGTTACCAGGCTCCTACATATGCCTCACCGTTGTCTGTTACAAGAGTGGCGGACGTAATTGTATCATAAGATCCGCCGCCGTTGTAACAGGCGACAGTGAGGAATATGTAAAAGCCCGTGCACGTGGTTCAACTCTGCCTGCAGCGGGCGTTACATGAAATACTTTTTCAAAATCTTAGAACACGTTAATGTCGCCTCAGTAGAATTAGAAAGTGTTAGGATAGTACGTGCAGAGTGTTTCGCGAGTCTTGTCGTAAATAGGCGTGTGACAATGCCGTTTCAAGTGCTTTTATCAGATTGGCAAGGATGCCCGCTATCTTTATTGCTGTTCGTTATATACTTCGAAGCTTTTTGTTTAAAGGTTCTTCAGAGTCAACAAGTGCGCAGATTTAGCTTAATGTCGAGTCAAATTAAAATCTCAGCGTAAGCAGACGACATTGCTAACAAAATTTTTTCGAATGTCCAGAAGCGCCGTTAATTATGGCAGATGCTTGGGTTTTGGGCCGGAAGCTGGGAAACCAAACCTCTTTCGTTGCAAAACATACAGCGGACAGGTACGCCAGTAAAATACATAGACGTACCTTTGGATCATTACAAAGACGTTACTGAGTACTGCAATAGAGCAACTACTCCAGTGCGAGGGAAGAAGTTTAGCTTGGTTGGACGTGAACTATCAATGTCCGCTCGGTCAAAGTTGTGCAATTTGTTTATTGTTCTTAACATTTGGTACGCGCTTCGAGTTTTGTGCATGAAGAGAGTCAATATATACAAGCTGCACAGACATTTCGCAGTCTTTTTGTGGGGATTTACTAGGGAGTGAGGAAGCAGGACCAATTTGTTTCGCTTTGTGAGAGAGGTGGGTCTGGGACTACCCAATTTGTTTCTGACAGGTGGTGTCTAGGCTTCTTTCTTTTACGCGATCAAAGTGATCTCTTTTTGCGAACTGCAGTACGAGTAAGGCTAAGTGGAATGTTGCCTGATATTGTTGTCTCGACGAACGAAGCAAGATGCATAAGTGCTCGCGGTTTCTTACTTGAGGTTGCTTCACCTTTACACATTTCAAAAGCTCGTTTTCCTTGGTAGTATTTGTCTAGAGTTAACCGAAGAAAACTGTACGAAGATGTATATCATCTGATGCTACCAGTGCCTTTGTACCGGTCGATATACAATCCAGGTCTAGGAGGTGACATTCTGAAAAGAGTTAAAAAGATACGAATCCATTCTTCAGCGAAAACTCTTTCCAGCTTCACATCAACACGTTGCCATTTAAGCCTTGTCTTTAAAAAAAAGGCTTTTGTTCCGTGGTCTGTCGGCAGTCTATTGTGCAGAAGGCACAAGAGTATTGAAACATATTTTTCTTGAATTCTGGGATGGCATATTCCTGTGGGACATGCTCCAATAATGCTAAAAAAGGACCTACCCGTGTCGCATAGAGCCTTCCGGTCTTTATCTGTCCCAAACAATAGAAGCAAACCCCTGTATATATTCTTATTACTGGGCCAACATAGTCTGTGAAAAGTACGTATAGCAATCCAGAAGTCTGATATAGGGGCTCGCCCTACGAGGCAGTACTTTATTGAGAGCATTTTACATGTTAGAGATGCACTGAAGGGTCAAAGTGGTCCTCCAGGGTAGATCAGTACGATGGATGAACTTGCCAACTTCAAGCGTTCTTAATCACATTTCCGCACATTGGCGGTAGGTGTCTTTATAAACATTTCATGTACAGTGTTCTCTCTTGTTTGTTCGCCAAACCAGCAATAAAAAAAGAAAAGGTGGTGAAGTGGATAACGCGCTCGACCTAGGTATTGGTAGCAGTGTGTGGCACAGGATCAAATCCTCACTGTGGTCGCGTTCTTTTTGTTAGATGAAGGTCGCGCAATTTTTGTACCATTTTGTGCCACGGCTTTCTGATGATGGCGACGTAGTGAAATGGGCCAAGAAACACTCTCTCATAAAAAAAGTATTTGTACATTTGACTACTCTGTGAACTATCATCCGTTTCAGAGGGAAGACGGGATGTTGTTTGCATTCATGCTCCTTTTAGGTGCATGGAAATGAACCACCGAGTTGAAGTCATTAAGGTCTACAAAACAGCACGTTTTGTTGCACACATGAACGTAGAAATCTTCATGTATTCGAATGCAGCAAGAGCGGTTTTGTGGGAACAAAAGCTTTCGAAGTTGAAAGAAAAATTTTCTAGTCACCGGGTAATCTCACCGTCCGACTGGGGCATTGACTCTAGGAAATTGGGTAACCAAGATCCCAGCTACTGCAACACGACAGCCATGATGCATAAGGGGTTATGACGTACTACTGCTGAGTATGTGTTGGCGGATTCGTCTCATAGTCACCGTGGGCACAAACCTAAGGGCACGGAATGCAAGATGTAGAGTGTTTTTGGCTTTGAGGGCACGTCGAAACGGGCTCCCTAGAAGTGTTCGAACATAGTTGCTACGAACCTTGTATTTAGCGGTTTGAAGGTGAAGCCCACCGAGTTTTTGGAGTAAAATGTACGGTTCTTCTCATAGCGCAGGCGTTTTTGAGGATATTGAATCAAAACATTCAAACGAAAAATTTTGGGCAAAAATTTCATTAACACAGTTACTCCTACGAAAATGTGCAAGGCGGTGGTATATCCTTGATATGGAACCTTTTTTCGCACTTGGAAAATCGCACAAGTTTTGGCGTCTTTGAGCAAGTACCGCGAAGTTGCGCTGTCTTTATGTGGGCCAGGGTATGCTGTCTAATAAGTACCTTCTATCCTGCTCGTACTGTTTCTTTATATTTAGAGAATCGCTGCTGAGCAGAGCGCTGATCTTGGGAGTGGCCTTTGTGATGTTTGCACTCCTTATGGCCTTGGCAGTACTCGTCGTTTGGACGACGGCAGGTGAGGATGATGTGCACTGTAGAGGATAGCTTTTCTATGGTGTACAAGGTATGTTTGTTGCTTGCGCTCGAAAACCACGCGCATGCACGAAATTCACGTATGGTCTAGAATTATTTGTGATAGCCGACAATATACGTATCACACATGATATCTTGAAAAACGCCTAAGAGAGGCCTGTAGACTAATGATCTTGCGCTTCTTGTTGACTATTTGCACTCTTTTTACCAGCAACATATATTAAACAACCTGGGCCAGAAGTAAAAAAAAATATGCTGCCTCTACTCTAATCGAGATTAGATGTAAGCATGAAATAGCAACCGGCACAGCAGATTGTTTGGAGAAGATGCTAGCTGCAATCTTAAAATGGGTGCATTGCATGTTCGCAAAGGGAACCCCATCACACCATACGACACCACGTCATACTGGGCACTCATCCATAGAGACGCTACCCATCTACAGGAATAAACCTGGCTGAAGGCGGCGCGACAAGCGAAAGACGCATGGGAGACAGAGTGCACTGCCCAGCTAGAATAAGAAAATCGCCTGAAGGACGCGCCGCGCAGCGTGGCTCCATCTCTCGAGGCGACGGAAAACCCGCACCGCGGAACTCGCGGACCGTGGCGTTCAAAAGAACACAGGTCACTCTGCGTCAGCGCCAAAAGATGAAGTGTATCCACCACCCTGTACCAGCCTTTTGAACGACATTAGTTGAAATGAGAAATAAAGCTGCCGCGTACTAAACGTTACAGCTTGAATGATATTGTGAACAAAGCAAGAACTCAAAAGCAATAGCCTTTCTTCATTTTTTGGAAAGTAACTAGCTTATGCAATGCGCTCTTGTACGAAGGGTTGGGGGCCCGAAACCACATATTTTTAGGGATTGACTGGTTGCTCGGATGATGTCATTATTTTCTCGCAACTTGCCCGGATGTTCTCGTTTATGTGCCCGGATAATGTCTCTAGCTTCTGGCTCAAGGTCTTTTGAAGATCTCCGATAATGGGATGTAAGAGCACTTTATGCGTAAATAATAGATTTGCTAACCGTTCATCTGTGGGCGATCCACAGACCTTCTATTGTGAAACAGAGAACGTCAAGTGACCGAGCCATGTTTTACTTACAGGGGCGCACTTTAGACCACACTAGTCTGTGTTATAAGGGGTTCACTATGCATGGTCTATAGACAAGTCCATTGGCAGTATGGACACTTTCGCTTGCATTCACGGTACCTCTACGTGTTACTTCACATTTTTCCCGGACTCTTCTACTGGAAAACCACTTTATTCTTCAGGGTGTGATTGTGTGTCACAATAACTAACGTCTCGCAATCCCTTATCGGAATAGCCAACCACAGTGTGTGACTCTGCATTGTGTTAGGAGTCTACGAAGTGCGTTCTGTGCCTTGTCATATTCTCCGGTGGTCTGCGTGAGGTTCTGCGCGATAGCTTACATGAAAGGCCGTTCTCGTAAGAAAAGGGCGTGGACCCGAGTTCCTCATGTAAAGCTCTGCTTCGGTCTTCGAAAGTAATTAGGCCCCATTACTTCTTTTGACAACAGACACGTTCTACTATATAGCCTATCTGTACACACTTATTGTTCACGGAATGCTGGAGATGCAGACATTCGCCCCAGTGTCGACGACATCTTCTTGCAACGTTGAACTGAAGTAGCGCGCACATAGCTGCTAGTCCGCACGCCTAGTAGCGCACACGCAGCTGCTAGATTTTAAAGCGTTAGCAGCAACCATCTCCTACCTATATTCCTTATGTAAGGAAGAAGAACGGCGCAGTTCGATCGGCGCACCTCTAAAAAGATATATTGAGGATGTCCGGACCTCTGCAAGCTCGCCAATGCGACAAGTGCGTGAAGCGACAAGATAAGGCGTAATTTAAAGGGACTTGCTAACGATGCCTTGGAAGTGCTGCTTGCGAAGAAGTCCAGCACAGTGACCTGAATTAGTGACCCTCTAGCAGACCTATGATTAGGTGCGCAAGCAGCGGCTCACAACGCGCAAGTTACTGCTAGGCTGTCTCTGTAGGTTGAATGTTACCACCGATGGCTCTTCGCCGATGGTACAGATTAAGCAGTTTGATGGCGAAGAGGTCGCCCGCCAACTTTCATTGGCGCCTCTGGCCCAATAGACGCCCTCCTCTTTACTGACGTCCATTCTGCGCCATGTCGTTCAAGCACAAGGGGCAAGGTACATTTCCCGTTTGTTTCAGAGAACTCTTGTGGCCGCGCCAATCAGCCATGCGCAAGACGCTACGACGCCCGCACACGCTGAGCCGTGCTACGTTTCTTGCACCAATGCGGATGTCGCCGCTGAATCCCACTGGGTTAGTGACAATTTCTCCGGGTGAAAGAGCCATGGCACACAACAGACAAGCGGCCGATTTCTTACTCCTGTGGCCTTGCTAGGTGTACTTCCTGATCCACCTAAGCTCCGAACAGTCGCCGAATTCTTAAGGTAGCGACACTTAAGGCACTGCGTAGTTTTATAGGTCGGTGCACCTATATTCGTCATCTAGTGCGAAATGTTGCTGCCGTCATCGAATTCCTGACACCGCTTCTTGCTGGCACCAGTAGCCTTTATACGTTGCCAAAGAGTCTGACTCAGCATGTACCAGCTTATGTGTCTGCTTAACTTACCACAAATTTCGCTTCACTTCGATCCGAATGCTCCTCCGGAATTTCACATTGACGCCAGCGCCATCTATTTGGGTGCAGCGCCAGCTGAACAAAAACCCGAATTCGCCAGTAAGTCGTAGGCTACGACAACGGAACTCTCAGCAAAGCTGAAGTCAACTATTCTGTGATTGAAAAGGAATGCTTAGCGATTGTGCGGTCTCTTACTAAATTTCGGCCTTAAATTTATGGCCGAATTTTGGACGTCATCGCAGACCTCCATGCGCTTTGCTCATTGTCGTTCCTCAAATACACGTCTAGACACATCGCACGATGGGCATAAATTGCGTCCACAGGAATACGGCATCAGGGTTGTCTACCGCGCCGGGATGAAATATTCTGGCGCCTCAGCATTACCACGTTCGTCGCTCCGAGGCTATGTCGACAGTGCTCCACTTCTGACGCCCACTCCGTTACCTTTGCACACAACGGACTTGTCCTCAGAGCAACAAAGGGGCTCATGGACAGCCACGCTTCTGCATTTTTTGAGCAATCCTATCGGACTAACCACGTCTCGCTCCCTCCGTGGTCAAGCGCCACATGTCACACTTCTTTGTGGACTTCTATACCACAGAAGTTGCCATTGTGATGGCCTCAAGTGGATCCTAGGGGTCCCCATGCGAACTCCGTAGGAAATTTGTACTTGATTTCACGCCGACCCGTAGAGTGGACAAGGTGCCGTGTTCATGACCTGCACGTGCCTTGGACTTCGGTATTACTGCCGGTGCCAGTACAGCTGCGTCAGCCAAAACGTCGCTCGTGCCTTGATTAGCAAGTCGCAAATCTGCTCGTCATCCAATCGCTCCGTTGCAGCCACTTTTATGGCCAGTTCGTCCCTTTCACTGCGTCGGGACTAATCTTTGTGGCCCTCTCCCGTGCCCGGCTTCGGGCAACCATCGGGCCATAGTCGCTGCCAATCACCTGAGGCGATATGCGGCAAACCGCAGCTGCCCCGCCAGCGGCCACAGCGCATGAAGTCGCTTGTTTTATCCTCTATCACTTTCGTCTATGCCATGGCACACAACGCAATCTCTTTAGTGACCGAGAGCGCGTGTTTATCTTTGAAGTAGTGAAGCCTCTCCTTCGTAATGGAGCACTTTGCATCGTAGCACCAACGCCCATACCCCCTTGAGAAATGGTTGGACGGAACAGTTCAGCCGATCTCTCGGTGACATCCAGACCACGTATGTCTCCTCGGATTATTACAACTGCGACCTTGTTCTACCATTCGCATAGTACGCTTACAAGACCGCCAAACAAGCCACAACCAAATTTTGTTTGTTTTTCCTTCTCCATGGCTGTGAGCTTACATGTACTGTCGACACAATTTTTTCATATACTACGGATGCTTCAGAATGCGCTGTAGTCTCCACAGCTGCCAAGCATGCCGACCAATATAGGCAGCTCGCCTGCTCACTCAATGCCGCAGAACAGTCCCACCGAAGGCTTCAAGGGATGACAGCATAACTACTCCCAATTTTGTAATGGAACCCTCAAGGGGGTCTAGGTCATACCTACCACATCCTGGCCTCTCTTTCAAGCCTCTTCCAAAATTTTATTGTCCTTTTTGCATCATTGCCCAAATTTCTCCCGTCAATTACCCCGTCAAGCCACTGACGATGCCAACTGTCGCCTTGGACGTGAAAATGTTCACGTAGACAGGCTCAAGTCTTATTACGAGCCTATCATGGCACCGTTGACGTATGTCGCAAGGATTGCTTCTTTTTGAAGCTGGTTTGATTGTAATGAAGACGAATAGAATATTAGAAAGGTCCGTTGCCATCGCGTGTGTCCCGGCGAATTCGTCCATTAGCTGAATTCTCTTTGCTGCCGTTGCGTTTCCAGCTGCCACTCGACGACTCCCATAAACATCGTCACACTTGTAATGCTTTTTCACCCTTAGAACATTCGCGAAACCAAGCATATTCTCAAAGGTTTCTGCACAACTGCCCCAAGGTATCTAATAACGCTAATAGTAACGCTAATAAGCTCTGCTGCCATTTCTATTTTGCATACCTTAAATACTAAAGGTTAAAGGAGTCTCAGAATATTCGTTATTTTAGAAAGAGCTGCTATGCGAACTGACTCTCTTTCCCTTCCTTCGTGCCGCTCAGTCCGTATTTCTTTCTTGTTTCTTTTTTTCTAGCGTAGAGCACCCAATCGCGGTCGACACCGCTTAGTCCGAGTTCCAACCTCGATCTCTGTCTGTCTCTTCACGCCATTCTGCAAAGTATCTATACATTGGCAAAAAAAAAACCGAAAAAAAGACCCTAATCCTCAAATTTGTGCTATGCGACTTGTTGGCCTTGCCCAGAGAGCGCTGACGTGCTGGCGGAATGGTCGACTGAACCTGAGCTGCCGCTGAAGGTTCCGACCGGCCCGTTGGTCAGGGAGCTCAAGCTTTCCCCGCTACAGGAGAAAGGATCGTTCCCGATGGCGGTGCTCGCTTTTGAGCGCCGCGGAGATGTACCTGTACGGCCGCGGCCTCCAAGATCCCACCCTCTTCAGCACCGCTCAGTCTCGGAGGCCTTAACTGAGCGGCCGGTGACTCGCCCCGACGATATGACGACTGCCGAAGGATGACGCAGGGGCGCTCGTCTCAGCGTTTGTGCGACATTATAAGTACATGCTGGCGGCGGTTTGTTGCGTAGGAAGCCTTCGTAAAAATGCGAATAAATTTTAAACTATAATTTCAGCGAATTCCTGTTTCTGAAGAAATCATACACTTGTCAAGGCAATGTATTCCGAACCTCCGTTTTGCGTCTGTCTGTCTGTCTAAGCTGTGAAAATATGATATATATAACATAGAATGGCTTATTCAGCATGACGCTGTTCTGAGTGACCACCTTATCAATTTTTGACATGC
Source organism: Dermacentor albipictus (assembly GCF_038994185.2). Lineage (NCBI taxonomy): Eukaryota > Metazoa > Arthropoda > Arachnida > Ixodida > Ixodidae > Dermacentor > Dermacentor albipictus. The sequence goes on along the minus strand of NC_091828.1, from coordinate 89,731,326 downwards.
CGCTGTTTGCGTGCTGACAGGTTAGTTGTTCCGCGGCCTCTGCGAACTGCGTTGCCAATTGGCTCTCAGTACATGTGCAATATAGGGCACAATATATCCTCGTGAGACCCAGCGTGCAGTTTATTGCACACTCGGTCTCAGCGGCAAGGCCCTGCTGCAACTGCGATAAACTCGAAGTCCTCCTGTGCAATGTATTGCACAGACATGTTCTGCCACCTGGCCAAGAATGAGAGAAGTATATTGCGCGAAGCGCTTGCTGGACGCGTTTTAAGATGGCGTCCATCCCGACGAAGTCGTTTTATTCGACGCGGCCAAGTGAGCTGCCCCTATTTACTTACCACGTTGCTAAATGTTATGAATTTTTCAATGAAGAGGTTCAGGAATGTACAGGGATCATTTTGAGCACGCTTTCTCTTGAGGCAAGCGCGTATTTTGTCCGCCTTTAATTACATTTAGAAATAAATATACATAAAAAATAGGTTGAGGATGTAGATGGCCTGTCTAGCTGTGACGCCATTTGAAATCTCGCGCAAGAATGCCTCGATATGTTATGAATACAGCTCCCTCACGCCCACGTATCTGCCCACCTGTTCATCATCGCGACAAACAAATTAGGCACGACCACCAGAAAAATGAAGTGGGGCAGAAAGGGACGCGAAAACGCGCCATGAATTGGTTATAGTTTTTCTTGCGCTTACAAACTTACATTCATATGCTCACAAACTGATGTTTTCGGAGCGATCTCCGCAAATTGGAAAGTGCGCTACAGAGAAATACTCTCAAGCTAACCTGACTAAATGCAATATTTTCGCATTAGAGTAGTCAGAATACTTCATACATTTCGAAGAAAATGGAGTAAAGTATACGTGACTATACAGAAACATGATAGAACCTGGTGCAAGTACTGCTCAAAAATTCAACTTGTCAGTAAAATTCAGAGATTTTTGTAAGGAAAAGTATCATATGGAACATCAAGTTGTAACATCAAGTTGTAACATCAAGTTTGATTAAACCACGCTGCTGGTTAGTCGATGCGAAATTTTGCAGATGTACCCAGCGAACGTGCTTTTTTTCCAAAGCTGCGTAGACGCTCGCGTACTCGTTCGGAGTAATGTTTACGCACGAAGCCGATCGTGGAGAGAGGCAAGCGACGTGTACAGCGCTGCATTGTAGGGGCAATCGATCGCTTTAATGCGGACAAGTCACACCGCAGTGCTCCGAAAAGGGCTGTATTTATAGTGCTGAAGTTCCTAAAGTCTATGTCCTGCATGAGAGACTTTAATAGGGGAATGAGGAGAAAACTAATTCGACATGTATTAGTAAGTTACCCCTTCAGAACACCAAAAACGCCACTCCTACTGTAACAAGAGGCTTGGTAAGCCAGGGAAAAAAAAATGAAGTGACACACTCTAAGAAAAAAAGGACTAAAAGGGGTAGGGAGGTTAGTCCTTTTGGGGACTAACTGATTTGCCACAACCATTAGTCCTTTTGGGGACGAATTGACATGGGATGAACTGTTACTCCCCATGCGCTTACTCCTTCGGGGACTAACAGTTGCCCCTGCCCGATGGTCCTCAAGGGAGTAACGGTAATTCGTTCCGATGCTCCGCAAAGGTGGAATTAATTAGGCATTTATACCATAATAAAAAAATTAATGAGCTGAAAAAAAAATATGCCCCAGAGCAGGAGTCGAACTCACGTCCTCTCGCTCACAAGTCAGGTACTCTAACCACTTCGCCACACCGCTTGGTTAGCAAGACGGGATATTTAGACAAAATTAAGCATGGGAACACAAGTGCGGCAATATAAAAGTAACTCCGTATTTTGTGCAAGCTATGCCGTGAGAGCCTAACGTTGAGCGTACTTGCAACCATTAGCGACTGCGAAAAGAAATCAGCCCGCGTATTATTAGGGTGATTTAAACTGAGGAACTACTCCATGTATACGTGTAGCGAGCTCAAACGGGGCACCGAAGTCGACAGAGAAGGGCAATTTCTCTGTCACTTAGCGTGTGCCGTTTGCGCTACACATCGCTTCAGTTCGCAACCTCCTTGGAACGGAAGGAAATTAGGTACTATTGACCAAGAAAATCTAGCCGTCTATCAATGACTTGCGCGTTTAATGTGTATCGCTCACTTATGGGGCGCACACGAAGGGCATGCCTCTTCACATTCCAGTTTTTAGTTTCACGTAATTTTCGAAGAGGCAAGGTGCTGCTTTGCATGTAGTTCAATAGACAATGCACTCACTTCGAACCATTCACGATTTATAGACAATACCGTTTTCGCCGCATCGCTCCATGACACGGACGAAAACAGCGAAGTGCCTGGGGAGTAACTGTTGCCGTTCGTCCCAGGTTCGTCCTCCCATTGCTCTCTTTCCGAGCAGGGACTAAACACTTACTCTCCGAAATTTGCACACGGCACGCACATTCATGCAGTTAGTCCTTTGAGGGACGAAAGCGCCCTTTTTAGGACTAACGGCGCAGTTACTCCCCTTTTCCCCGGGATTTTTCTTAGAGTGCAGGTGGCGACGCCACTTTCAAATTCGCGCACCAGCCCATCGTGACGTCATGAACCTCGACGGCATCTTCATGGGCCTAAGGGAATTATTCGGAGCAAATATGCACTACATCGCTTTTTGAAAGCACGTCACATATTGAACGTGAGAAGTTTTAGAACCTACAACTGAGCCGGAAACGCCCCAAACAGAAAATGGTTTGAAATTCGTGGCGTCACATGGAGGCACTGGCTCAGGTGTTCTGAGAGCAAGTTCAAAATATGAAACATTTGCATTCATGTTCCATTGCAGTAAAAGACTTCTGGCTGCAAAATAAGACAAAATATTTTTTTGAAGCGATACTTTACAGCTTTATCTTATTTGCTCTTTCTCATTAGTTATATATTTTTTTAAAGAATGCCGCCTACTGCAGAAGCATAGCGTGCAAGCTTTAACTAATTCGTGCTCTCTCTCTTTCTTATTTTTTCCGCTAAGCTCTCTATATATTTTCTCCATACCTCCTTCCCATCATGCGTGGTTTATGGTGAACCAGAACTATCTCTGGTCACCGTTCCTGCCTTTCTGTACTGTACATCATTTCTCTTTCGTTGATGCAGCGCTATGACCATTTCGAAGAAAAGCTAATTTCGCTTATTGCAGCAACGTTTACAAAGTTGAATCCCATACCGCCCAACTGCAGGTCTTATGAAAACCAAACACCCCTCCTCCCGTCTCGTAACCGCAAGATAGAAATCCTGTTACGAGCCCCGTTTTGCGCCTATTTCTCTCCGTCTTTCTTCAAGCTGTTGAGCGGAAAGGCAGACTGACAGGTCCTTCAAGGGGCAACGCTCCTGTTGTCCACGCGTCGGAATAGGTCGAGGAAGTTCGGTTGTCACTTTTCGTGTAGAAGCAGGATATTGTCAAACACGTCAGAACCGTAACTTAAGATTATCGCGTCTGTCATTGGTGAAGCGCAGTTTTGCATAAACACAGAAATGGGCAAGTCAAGCTTTTAATGGCGCGCATAGTTCGACGTACCCCACAGGCGCGTGCGGACGGACAAAGGAGGCCACGGGACACTGTAAACGGAAATAACTCCGAGGTGGGAGTATACTGCTTGTCCTCTAGCGACCCCCCGGTTCGGAGTTTATTATGCTCCGTATGATCGGAGTAGAATTTTTACTCCGTACGAGCGGAATTTTTGCGTGGAATTATGGGAGGTTTTTTTCTGTCTTTTTTTATTTTTTGCTTTGCAATTGACGGAGTTTTTTCGAGGTGCAACGGGAGTATAAAAAGAGGCATCGCGTCAGTTTGCGCGAACATGTTTACATGCAGAAGCTGCTGGTCAAATTTCGAAATATGCACACGAGACCGCGTCAAATTCGATGAAACAAGTCAATGAAAGCACATATATCATGACATACATAAACATTCCAGAAACGCCCAATGCAGAAATTTGAAAGACATCCCACGTACACGCGATACTCAAGATGCAACGGTGCCAGTATATATAGCCACGATACTGTGTGCCTCGAAACCGCCAAGGGAGCAGCTGTGCTGTTTTCAGAATTACGACTCACATGCTTGTTCATACGAGACCTGCCTCTTTGAAACTAACAGAATACCTTAATCAACACAAAACTGTTAATTCAAAATAGTGAGAGAAAAAAAGGTAACGGCGTTATTTTTCAAAACTATGCCATTCTGTGAGTGCTGAAGCGACTTCGCACACTGCCGGCGTTCGCGGCCAAAAAGTAGTGCGTTAGTTACAGTAAGCTAGAAAAATGTAAGTGCATGTGCTGCATAGCAAAATTTCATTTTTTCGGTATAGTGGTAGCGTAGCAAGAAATTATTACGTGCGAGCATGACCCGCAGCAGCCGACGTAACACCGAAAAATGCGCAGACATACATTTTATACACCGCACTACTTGCTCTGAGTACAAGCAATCTGTCTCGGTTGCGAAAAGGAGCTACATCGCTGATCTGTCGAGTGAACCCCTAAACTCGTAGCCAGCAGGCATGCGTCTAAATCAGTGTCTCGGATAGAGCGTAATGTTAATGCAATATCGGAAGCAATGACGTGACCAAAACCTATATGCGCGATAACAATTCGATTCACATCGCTTAATAAGAAGCTTTATTTTAAGCACACATATATGCTTATGTCCTACCGTTTTTCTTCGGGCGAGGATATCTGTTCACAGATAAATAAAAACAGTTGCTTGCACTCCGGTCTTTCTCACTGGCAACACAGCACCGCAACGAACTTGGGTTACGCCATTCATGCGCGACTAGCACGGATGTCGTCGCTCGAACAGTGGCTGCTGTTGCCATTGCTACGCGGTCCTTACAAACATTACACCGGACGTTGTCAGCATGTACTCAAAAGGACATAGAAGTGGCATTTCACGTACTGAAGAACACAAGACAGGGTGACGCAGCACGGAAACACAGCCAGAACGTGAGCCGACATCACGAGCCAGTGAGCAGCTTCTAGGTATACCCTAAGCCTTTTTCCGCACTTGAAAACGTGGTTCTTGCAATCATCGTTGTCAGCAAAGTGATCACAGCTAATGTACTTGAAGCTGAGATACAGTGAGCTTCAGGCATGCCTATAACACTTTCTGGAAGGAGATACGGGAAACAAATTGACGAAACGCTGTCACGGAACGACACTTCACAGACGTAAACAAACCGTCAGCCATGAGCACTGCCCGCTCCGCCGAACGCGCCCGGTCGCTGGCGAGGCGCACAGCCTCATGGGAAGCGCCACGTGACTAACCTGTATCGGCGGAGGGGAGTTTTTCAAAACTCCCTGTCGGAGTTTCACGGGAGAACAAAATTTTTAAGCGGAGTAAAATCGCGTCATGTCGCCTTAGTACTCCGGCAGCTAGCCAGCGGAGTGAAACGAGGGAATGGCGCTGTTTTGCTCCCATACATCGGAGTAAATATTTGAGGAGGGGAGGTTTTAGGGCACATCACCTCTTAAAAACTCTCAACTGGGTTTATTTTCGTTTACAGTGGACAAATCACTTTGAAGCGCGATACTCCCGCACACGAACGATGACGTAGGGTGCACCTTATGAACGCTCCATGCGAATTTGTTCCGTCGTCGTCGCCATGTGCGTCAGCGTCACCGCTGCCGCTGCCGTGATATTCCGCGGAAGTCCAAGTGCGATAACATCTCGGCCGCATGCCGTGCAAGGTCGATTCAAATAGGTCGCGAAGCTTCGGGCGAAAAGCGGTTTAGTACAGATTGTCACCGACATCAGCATGCTGGGTTATGGGAGCAGCGATTGAAGCGCGACTATGTTTGGAGGGAACAAACATTGGGAAAGAAAAACGCGTTTTTTAATTCAAACGAGACACAGTTAGATTCATTCAACGAAAATAAAATTCCTAGTCAATTTTATATATTCGTGATGAGTTAAGAAAATACAAGTTTAATTTTATTGTTATTAATAAATGCATTTCTTTTCAGCGCACATCGCTACAAGGGGCGTTGACGCCACTGTCACTCGCATTGCAATGCACGTCTTGAAATGGGCAGAAAGGCGCACTCGTATCACCTGTTGAAATACGCCCCCCTCACAATTTGTGCTTTTTTGCTTGTCGAAGTTTGTCTGAATTTGGTGACGCAGGTAGTTTCATTGCTTCTTAATCTGTTCAGGCAAAAGTAGTGAGTTATGACCGCCAGATAATTGTGTAGTTGTTTTCGTGTGACTGCGCTGGCCGACGGGCTTGGCATCCGACAATAGGATCAGCACTCTACACCTGAAGCTTTCGTCGGCCTCCAAAAAAAGTATGTTCTGTGCAGGGATGCTATTTCGACAACCGTACGGCTGGCCTTTTCCTGCATCGCTTTCCACCCTGAAAGCTCGAAACGTCCATCAAGTCGAATGGCGGGGCATTTGAATATATAGCTCCAAAGGAAGAAGAACAAAACAAATTTCGCGCCTTCGAAAACAAAATGACGTCACTTCTGCTTTTAACGGACATGGCGTCACGTTATTTTTTTTCCGCCGGAAGTGTTCCCACCACATACAGATGGCGCTAGGCCCCATGAACCGGCGATGGACCGCCATGTTTTGAACGTATGGGCTCCTATGGAAGCTTCGCTACCAGGTATATTTACCTTGTGCCGTGTGCTATACGTGCGAGCGAAAGCTTGGGAGGCTGAGCCGGGAAGGATGATTGCTTGATGCGATCGTCTCTTCCCGCGCTGACAAGGGACGAAGGCAAAGAGGCTTCGCGCCGTCTTTTCACGCATGCAGTGATGGGAAGTGGGAGATGTACGTACGCTAAGAGGGGTGATGGGGGCACCGTATAGCGCATCTCCGTTTACTGTTCAGCTCCGGAAGTTGAGCGCGCTCGCGTGCTCACCATCTGTGAGGCAATTTGCGCTGGGTTCCAAGAGTAGCCGACCTGAGACAGTTGGTGACTTCGTGTGCGCTATGCTCGGGCGCGCCCTGCTCGCTTTGAAAGGAGAGGCAGCAGGAAGGAGGTATTCGCTCGCTGCTGCTGCCGCTCTTCATGTCAGCGCTGTGACAGCGAGTCTCAGCGGTCATTGTGTAAGATGGGTTTATTTTTGCCTGTGCATGCATGACAAGAGGCTCGTTAGTTTATTTGGAAAGCGAATTTTTACATCAGTTTATGCAATTGGTAAAACGGCTAACCTTACTAAGTGTAGCTTTCTTATGCTTTGCCATCGCGATCTATGCTTCACCTGTGGAGCGAAACTGTACTTTTTTCTTGCACTCGACGCAAAGATACAATATTGGCATTGTATACATTCTCAAGCGGCAGATAGTCCGAGCACCTTACAATTTTTAATTGATACGTTACAGCTTTATGCGCCACTCTAATAGAAATTATGCGGTGTTGCTTATACACGGAAATTTAGGAGATATAGAGATGTTTATCAGAAGCAGCCTCAATTAATATCCACAGAAATGACCTTAGGCGCGTCAAGAGGGCAATATAAATGTATGGTGGTAAAAAAATATAGATGTAAGCTTAAAATGCCATATTGAGATCTCTCCAAAATTTCGCACGTAGGTTCATGCCACTGTTGTAAACCTACTAACTTCGGCATACCGTAGCTATTTCTGGAGCTTACAGGTCACAGGAAGGCGTTTTATTGTCGCATGAAATAATGGTATACTGAAGCCTACTTAGCGAGCGTTGCGTGCTATCGGTTTGGGCACTCATGTAAAGGCCACAGAATAAGTTTCATAATCAGAAATTGTGAAACGTGACAACTTCAGTGGCTTCATTCAATGAAACTAAACCGCAACCAGCAACGAAGATTTTCAGTGTACCCTCTAGCGAGAAAACAAAGAACTAGTTGTCGAGCGATGCGGTACAACAAAATCCATATTAAAATGTTTTGATTTCAGCAAGGGTCGTAGTGATTTCGCGCGAATGGGCGGCAAGGATGATTAGTTCAGTCGGTCACGGCAAACATCAATCGCAGAGGTATACTATGGGGATTATCAAGATAATACCAAGATAGTATCAAGGTAGTTTAGAAAACACCGTTTTGAAAGGGGCTTTTCTCAACGTGAGAAAGTCACGATTTGGTAAAATAAAGGCTATGTTGAACTTGAAGAAGGCGGTGCCAGTGAAACAAAAAGTACGCCCGCACAAGCAAAAGGCGTTAGACACGGACGGATGCTGGAGTTACAACCGTGGACTTTCAACCGAGCTTGCGCTAATGAAAGCTATGGGTTACGTGAGCTCCCAGGCGATATTGAAGTTTACGCCTAGGTTTTCTTTTTCAAAGGCATAGTTTTCGTCCTGAAAACCGAGGAGTAATTTTGGTAGCTTCCACAAGGAACATGCATCCCCAAAACAACAGGGGCTGCCGACACGCTTGCGCGGAAGCACTACAAAAGAAGTTCGCCAACCCACACGACACGCGGTGCACGGACACGGCCAGGTAACAGGGCACAGCCATCCCCACGCCGTCAGCGTCGTGGACTACGCCCTCCGTGAGATCGCCGCGGCAGCGGCAAAGCACATTGACACTACAGGGATCTACGAAGAGGTGGTCATAGCCATAGCCACGGTCACGGACTCCCGAAAGGCGCGCGCCACGATAATCACAGACTGGGACGAAGCCTGTCGTAACTACGTTGCCGGTAGAAATTCGCGAATGTTGGTATCCGTATGCCTTCTTGCAACGGTCGCAATAGTATAGGCACCCGGACCCGACCCTCTCGCTGGGAACCACACCTCGGCTCGAGCGTACATTCACCGCGCCTTTCAGCGAGGCAACTGTGACGAAGAAAGTGTGCAACCGACTCCAAAACAATTTGGCGTCATATCTATAGCACTACAGACTACAGCACAGGAAATATCTCGCACCGCACGAATCTATCGCGCGCGCCGAAACAGTTTCGTGGAGGCAGCTACAGACAAACACCTTTCTGCACCGAGCCTTATATTGCGCCATGCACCCCACACAATACCCGCAACAACGCCCATATTGCAATTCCCGGGCCACGCACAGCCACACCACTTCGGCGCACAAACCCCACAATCTACCCTACAAGCCCTACATTCCCTACCACACAACAGTGCGAAGCCTCGCCGTCCAGCGTCAACTCCTGACATCGGCTCGATCTGGTCGTGAGAGCTCGCTGGGCGGTCGTGACTCATAAAGTCCTCGAATGAGGACTCCACCCACGCCCAGGGCTCGTCTAAGGAGCCCGCTGTTTCGTTTTATTTTAATAAGTGTTCTTTTTTCTCTTTCTCTCGCTCAATAAGGCCCCATTGTAAAAATTTTACATGTCGTGGCAATGGAATATGTAGCCCCCATCGTAACCTTGCTGCATTTGTCAAGTGCCATACAGCATCCAGAACGTGCCTTTCTACGCGACGTTCTGGAATTCTGACTCTATGACGTTTTACTCCTGAAACATGTGCCTGTCTTATTGAAAACGTGGTAGCTTACAGCAGTGATTGCTACGAGCTCTGATAAAACAGTGTCTTTGAAACGTGGATATAACAGCCGCGCCGCGCACGACCTCAATACATTCACGGAGTGCGCCGCACGCCATTTAAATTTCCTCGCGTTAATGAACTATATGCGGATTGATTACTTGTCTTCTTATATCTATTTTTCTGCACATATTTCATTTCTCTTTGTTTTCACATTTTGTTCGCCGCATCAAACCGATGCCTCTTAAGAGGGGAAAGTGACGCGTGTGCAGTTTTATTTTCGGTGCCCGTTTTTCGCCTGCTAATCACTTTTGCAATTATACATTACTGCAACGCCTTTAATGTATCAAAACTATCACGAATGTTCTCGCCCAATCTGGAGCGAAAACGTCTTTTCAAATCTGAAGCATGCGTGATGTTGACACTTGTGTACATTACGAGCCTACGTTAGCACTCGGCGCGGTGTTTTAGCGGCTATGGCGTTGCCCGGCCGCGCGGCGGTCCCAATTCGACGGTGGCGAAATGGAAAACACCCCTGTGTCCCGAGTATTGGGGGCAAGTTAAAGATCCCCTGGTGGACAAAATGAACTCTGACTCCCCCGCTATAGCGCGGCTCATAATCAAACCGGGGTTTGGCACGTAAAACCCCAGAATCCAATTCAGTTCAACCTACGCGAGCACTAGCGATTACTGTGGAATGTACGTAGAGTCACAGATAAATAACCTATGTGTATGAGCAATTGATATGACCAACGACGGTTCTCGCCGCCATCGTTGTGCTTGAGTGTTGCTTGCTTTTCTTAGCACAAGTTCACTCAGAAAATCCCAAGGCATATAAACATTGCATATGTTTTGTGAATGAGAAAGCCCTAACGTCCAATTGAACAGTGCTGAGCGGGTCATCGATTTTAGCGCCATGACTAGTAAACCATAGCGGTACGTGCTGCGCGAACCAGCAAGCAGCAGCAGCCTGCAGTACCAGTGGCGCATACCGCGGACGCGCCGATGCCCACCAGGAGAGGGAATCGTCTCGCGGCAATTCCCTCTCCCCTCACGCAACACCTGGCGCGCTATTATGGCGTCAAGTATAACCTTTTCCCTGCTCTGCCGCTCTGTTACGTCGGGAAGCGCTCGTGCCGAGAGCCAGTGTGACGTGGCGTCGCGGCGACGCTCTCTCCCATCATGCAACACCAGCCGTGCTATCGCGGAAGCAGGTGTTTCCTTTCGTCCTCTCTACTCCATCGAGGCACAGCTCGTGACGAGGCGTTGCAGCCAATGGAAAGCGTCGCGTCGCATCCAATGGCAATGCTAGCCCAGGTGCCGTTTTGCTGCTGCAGACCACGCACGCGGGCTTTTTCGCTCAATCGGTCAATTGAGGCTTTGGTATCAACAAAGAGTTTATTTTACTGACAGTTGTGCCGCTGTGCCGTTCATCACTGTCGCTACATGACAATTTCAACAACAGGCCTCCTCCTAACCTCATGGCCTCTCTTTCACCTGAAGCATGGGATGCGGCGCTCGATCCTCTGTTCTACCCTGGACTCCAGCCCATAGAACGAGCCGGAAGGTCACCATCAAACATCGCTTGACGCCCATCTTGACCGCCCACAGATACCACGCGTAATCACATCACCTTACGCTGACGAAATAAATTTTTACTACCTACCTTCAACCCAACGTTGGTTCTGTTATCTTGCTGCGCATGTCTTCGTAGATGCAGTAGGCATTCAAATGGTGTTGCGTTAAGCTTGGAACCACGGCCATAGGAGTGCCCATATTTGCAAACGAAAATGGACGTCCGTACTTCTCTTTTGCAAACGAAGGATACACTTAGATAAAAGAGAGGTGCTTCGAAAGAAAGCGCTCAAAACTTTCGTGTAAATTGTTCAAGCGCATCATTCTTCATAACAAGGCTTCGTCAGACAAACTAAAATAGCCATAGAATGCGTGAGAACTGTGCATGCTTTTGTGTTAAAGACTGAGTCGGATACGTTGGCTCCAACGGACAGCGATAGTGCTTTTCTTACTTAGAATGCGTTGTGCGCTACTTCGGGTGTGCGTCTTTGTGCACGACAGTCAGCTGATGAGGTGAAGGCGCTGTTATGTACCATGAAACTGTTATCAGCCTCTGCTTGCAGAACTTTGAATCCTCTGCTAGTCTTCGCGACGGTCTAATTATGCTGATACCTAAGCACGATCGATCATCGATTCGTACAAAATAATGGAAGCCAATCATGCTTCTCAGCGCTGACAATAAAACCTTCACAGCTGCGGTCACTCGACGCTTGGGAAGCCTGACTCCTTCCTTAATGGGACACTACCAGACATGCTCGGTGCCTGGCAAAGATATACATAGTCTCTCGTTCTGTGCACACAACATAATGACGTACACGCTGACCATGCCAGCACGTGGTCTCTTGGTTTCACTAAATCAAGAAGAGGCATTCGATAACCTTGAACATAGCTACATGTTTATTGTAGTGACCTGGTCCGGCTTTTCGTCAAATTTTGTTGATCCTATTATGAACGCCTATTCAAGTATACGAACTACATTGAATGCTGATGGTTGTGAAAATGGACCATATCCTGATACTCGTGGTGCTCGTTAATGGTGTCCTCTCTCTCCAGTACCTTTTCTGCGCAGCCTTGAGCCCTTTTTGCGCTCAGTGCTGAAAGACCCTTACGCGCCGTCTACCACGGCTTTTAAGGGGTGTTTTGAAGGTGGCAGTCTTCGCCGGTGAGGTGACTTTGTATCTGGGGAATTAACGTAGTTTATTCCCCTGCGCACGGAAATATTTCAGGCGCTTCACTCACTTTTTCGAAATGTCGGTATTTTTTCATTGGTTCCCCACAGACACGACCAAGTCTGCTTTTAGTCTTTAAAAGAGCGATTCTATTCGTATTTTAGGCCTTGATTGAAACTGTGATGGCATATCAGATTCTCTGTGGTTCTCAATTCTTGAAGTTGTAAGGTGAAATATTCAAAATGCTCAGGGGTACAATTTACGCCTATTAAAAAGAAGGTACTTAGCACAGTCTGTATTTTGCGGCCGTATGTGGTACGTTCGTCACGTTGTACAGCCAATATTACCGGTTACTAGGTCACTTCAGTTCCTTCTTGGTTCATTCCTCTGGTCGGCCAGTCCAGAACTCGTCTGTCGCGCGCGACTTGTGCAACCACGATCTCGCGGTGGGCTTGCGTTCCCGTGCGTGGTTGGCCGCTGCCGGCTGCTTCCTCTGCGATTTCTGCTCCGCCTGTTACAGCGTGATCAGAGTTCTGCACGTGGATTCGTCTGCTATTTCCTTGACAGAACACTTCGTTACATATTACCGGGCGTGCACAGAAATAGCGGACCACAAGTGTTAAACGCACCTGCATTTTACTCTACAACCGCGGCATTTGATGGCCACGTACACCAAGTATTCCTTGATGTAGACATCCTCGAAAACCGTGTTGTCGATACAATGCCAGCATTACTGCTTCCTCTAGTTCCCCCAGCGCGCCACGCACGCTCAAATAACGTTTTGTTGGGTTGGGATAACGGCGTCCTTTCTACCTGGCCACCTACGCGGCTTCATGTGCCGTCTAGTGTAGCAAGTGCTCTCAACGCGTTACATACTAGAGCGGTAGGGCGGGGTGCCATCTCCGTTTTGTCCCAGTTGCGCCCTCCAAGAATCCAACAAGCATATGCAGCTGCAATTCGTCATTACTCGGGTATCTTGGAAGGCCGTGCATGCTGATTTCCGTGGCCTTGGAGTTAACCGCTTTAATACATCTGGTCGCAGCTCACGTGGCCGCTTTGCTTGACTTTCAATTGCTGCGGGGGCATTTTGTCTATTGCGTAACCGGTGCGAGGCAGTTGCCGCGGGACATCGTCACTGCGTTGTGTTTCCACTTCTGAGGAGGCTCTAGTGTGAGCCACTGTCGTTTTTGTCAGACGCGTTGTTCTACCTTGGGGAAGAGGAGTTCCCTGGGTAGTGGCCATGATGCTTCTTGTCGGTAGCTGATGGAGGCGTGTGGTTTTTCGACAAGCCTGCTTCCTTTAGGCAGGCCATCAAAAGTATTCATTGCATGCACATAGTATGTAGGCTCTCATGATTTCTATGTGCATGCTCATGCGCATGATGTTTGTATATACAGATCTCATAGCATCACTGCAAAAATTACCTAAGCGGCTTTGTCACATCATCAGTGTACATAACCATTGTGTACACTGTATATATTCAAGATGATTTCATACAGTGTGACACATAGTTTAACATGTAACTCTGCGTTTCCGTGGGTCCATGTGGTTATATGTTAGTCAATGAGGACTCTGACACTTTGAAAACTTACCGTGCATACAATGCTTCGTACTTTGTACAAGTTATCGTGTTGGTCGAATTGTGCTGTCATTGTGACTCAGTGTTCGTATCGTCTTTCTTGCCAAAGCAAGTACCAACCACAAGTTTTGGACCATAACTTGGTCTCTAATTAGCTGGTCAACAATATTTTCGAGCAGCTTTATGTCACTTAGTTTTCCGTGAAACCTTGTCATATTTCATTTAGTATGTATTTGAACAATATCAAGAACAAATAAAGCAATAAAAACATTATACGTCAGGTCTTTCTCATCTTGCCAATTCAAGTGTTAATAATCTCATTGTTCGCCGCTACGGGGACGACCGGCCGGCTTGGGGAAGGAGTACGACACGTGGAAGCCATTTGCATTATAGCCATAGCTATAAAGACTGTAGTGTAAGACCAGCACACAACAAAGGCGGTCGCAAGTGAGGCAAGGTAAATAAAAGATAATAAAAAAAACGTGTGAAAGAGAACGGTAAACTGAGTGAAGTGATGACTATGAAAGGCTGAATTGCTATAGCTGGAGTGGGGCTAATCAGAAAAGAAAAAAAAACGGCAAACATGAGAGGCATAGGTAACAGCCGGAAAAATTATCGATAACAATGCCGACGAACACACGGGCTACAGGCGAAAAGAGAACGCCAATGGCTGTCCCGTAGAGATTGTGTCTGCACATACCGAAAACGACATAAGGAGGTTCCCTGAGTGCCCCGCGCGAAAGTGCGATGTAAATAGTGGAATGGGGATTGCGCTTCAAGACAAATTGTTGTAGAGTCCGTGACATCATTTATGCTATCTTTACTCCAATCTGCGCATTTCATGATGCGGGCCATTCACTTGTTAGGTATATCATTGGACGAGACCCCGGCGGCTGTATCGGAGGAGCACGAGAATCGTACTTTTGGCATGTGCTGCAGGGTAAAGGAGGGGGGTGGGTAGCCGTGTTACGACACTTATATTCGCTGATTTGATAGCTCAGCGAAGTGGCCACGCACAAACAAACGGGCTCTGCGTAGTCCGACTGTTTGCCCGGAGCTCGCTTCCGCGTCACCAAGCGGAGACCGCCTTCTCGAATCGCGCAAGCAACCCAATTTTTCTGTACCAACTAACATGTCACGTGGCTGAGCAGCGGGACCGGTTTCAGTTTTCAACGAATAATTTGTTTTCCTTCATGTTCGGCGATGCTGGATTCCTGTCTTGGCGCTTTTTTTTAATTTTCGGTGACTGCTGCCACGTGGCCAGACCAAGGGTCGTTTTTTTTTTAATTTCAGTCCGTTTTCTTTTTTTCACTTGATTACAAGGAGAAATTTGCGTAATGGGAATATAATTTCCTTCACACGATGGTAGGGGCTTTTAGAACGGTCCGGATGTACCTCACGCTACGAAAGCTGACGGCGTTCGTCGGTCGCAAGTTGCACGAAAGTTATAAAAGTGGTCGACCTTCTCCCCGAAAAGGTCCGAGTAAACAAATCAATTCAAGAATATATAATCTTTTATTAGGGCAACGCGTTCGTAATGCGGAAACCACTCGCCCTGGTTTTCTATGCTAAAAACAGTAGACATGTACATCTGTATCCAAAAGGTCCAGATTTTGTAACTTATAATCAGGAACTGCTTATATAATTGTTTAAAGTATGTCTTAATTGATAAAAAAATAAAGAGTCGACCACTTACCGCCGCGCTGAACGGTTGAAATTCGTTTGAGGCTTCGCCCAGCCCGTTTCTGGACACGTGCAAGAATGGTAGCAGCATGGGCAACGTTTTATGCGGCAAATCTTTTTGATGCACCGGTAACATGCCTGAAGAAACAAAAAGCACCATGGGAATCTCAGAAAAAGAAAGCGTCTGATAATTTCTTTTAATGTTTTGTTATGGCATTTGCTAAATACAAAAAAACGTTATAATAGTGATTTACAGCAATAGGAGAGGGCCAAATTGATAAAAGCGGATTCAAAGTTTGAACTTCCATCATTGCGGTTGGCTTTCGGTAACCACGACTCAACTCGTCTTGGATTACTTTGGCAATGAAGTCAACAGCTGGTTCTGTGTTACGTGAAGTCTCGTTATGCCAACTTGACTCTTTACATACAACATTTTTTTTCCGCGCAAGTTGGTTATCCAGTTCAATTAAACTAACACTTTGTGCTAAAGCTTATAGCTTGATGCATTCATAATTATATACGCAGTCTTCCGAAGGATAAACAACAGTACAGTGCGGGGCGCAATTGTATCCGTTGGCGCGTACTTCAAGTAGAAAATCTTAAGAAAGCACACATGAGGACGCACTCGGCCGTATACCGGGAGGAGTTGAGAGCGAACAGCTTTCCTTGACTCTTTCCGTGGTTTTCGTGGTTCGTCGATGATCTGTGATGGTCAGTGGTTTAACTAGCAAAGGAAAATATTCGTTCGTTCGTTAGCTCAGTTTTCGTTTCTCTATCTCTCGCTCGTTCATTTGGGCTTTTCGCTTACGTTGAAAATCATCGTCAATGGTTTCTGTGCAATTTCGTTCTGACCAAAACATGTACTTAAGCTCTCTACCACGTTTTACCTCGGAGTTCGAATGATTCTGAAGCGCTGCCATCAAACTCCCCATATTCTTTACCCTTCGGTGATATAACCTCAGTTATACTTGAGGTCACAATGTTGGTCTGCTCACATAAGTACCAGTCAAGCAGTACCAGCTAATGCTTGACTGGCTCAGTTGCACCCAGTTTTTGCTGCATAATTGCTGCAAACTTCACTATTTCGTAAAACTGTATGTACCCTTTCGTAGCGTAGTGGCTTTGGTTTAGCGCTGCTAAACCGAGGTTGCGGGATCGAATACCGGCCGTGGCAGCTGCATTTCGATGGTGGCGAAATGGAAAAAACCACCCATATACCGTGTATTCGGTGAACGTTAAAGAACACCCCTGGGGTCAAAATTAATCCGGAGTCCCCCACTACGAGGTGCCTCATTATCATATGGCGGTGTTGGCACGTATAATCCCTAAAATATTTTATTTGAGCGTCTGTTGCAAAAATAGAAATAAGGCGAACTACAATATATTTTGATGTTTTGTCAACTCGTTTAGTGCATGATTAGTGCACAAAGAACACCGTTTTCGCGAAGTCAAAAACGCGAATAGTAAACATCGAGCTTCGAGAGAATGCCTGTACTGATCACTTTTACATGACTTCTCCCTTCCATGGGTGATGATTACTTTTTTTTTTCTTCAAGCAGCTACCATAACTTCCGAAAGAGTGACGTCTTTTGCTGGTGTTCGTGCTCATTTGCCCCCTGCTCACTTATACCGCTGCAAACTTAGACAGTTTGTTGTCATTACTGGAATGCTGGTAAGAAAACATCGAAAATGAAGCCATTCATCTGGAATCCGACTTGTTTTGTATAGCACAGGCAAATACACATTTCATTGAGCTGGTAAAAAAAGAAAGAAGAGGTCCTTTGACTCCACGGCTTGGGGAAACAAACATTGAGTATACTTTCGTGAAGGCGCCTTTCCATGTAAGCGCTTCAAAAGAAATGCACAGACATCGAAACCTTATGTTTCGATTCCTGACGTTGCGGCTGATTGAGAATGAAGCTACCGGGAGAGCTATACTAAGACAAGATGCTGAAAAAAACAATAAACAAATAAGCGACCAGTTCAAATATTATAGCAGCAGCATATGTTTACGATATTACTCATTTCTGAAGGTCCAAGAAGAGGATAAAACGTTTTCTGAATTGCAATGTTTGAATGAGTTGCACTCTGCTCCGCCCGTGCGATTTGTCGTCAGTTTCGCCAATCACCACAGCTAGTGCTATACAATGACGTTCTGTAAACAGATATCGCTGATACCTAAGCAGCATTGAACTCGGCCTACTTATGATTGTATGGCATAGTTGTAAACGTTCTAGTCTGCGGCGTTGTGTTTGCGAAAGATCAGAGGCAGGCTTATTCCAATCTTCACTTTAACGTACGTGACCTGTTGCGAAGACACAGAAGAGTAAATAAAAGAGTTACTAAACTACAATAAAAACGAACACTACAAAACCAGCACATCAAGCCAGATATATCCGCAATATATCTGGCACATCAAGCCAGATATATTTGAAAAGAAATTCCTCCTGGAAGACGGGCGACAGAGTTGATAATATTGTTTCACCATGCACGCCTGGAAAGAAGTCATCTGCTTTCTGTTTCTGCTCGGTCGCCAGCAAATCCGTGACCTTGTCTGCATGTTTGCCAACCACGATGGTGAAAGTTAAACAGTTCTCCAGCGATAGGTATTTTGCATTCCGTGAACGTACGTCAGCTCATTTCAGACCGACCACTCTGCAGCGCTAGCACTTCGGTGATTGTTACGAATAAAGCGAACGCAAACTAGGAAGAAGATCCTCTATTGCGGTGGCGCAGAGCAAATATACTCTATGAGGAATTGTAAAATGCAATAAATAGAACAACGCCAATGGTTCTCCCGTAGAGATTGTGTCAGCACATACCGAAAACAACACATCGAGGTAACGTGCATGTCCCGCGCGAGCGTACCATGTAAATAGCGGAATGTGGATTCCGGTTCAAGACAAATGGTTGCAGCGGCCGTGACATCATTTATGTCATCTTTACTCCAATCTACGCATTCCATGCGAGCCAACAACATGCCCAAAAGGTGTTTTTGCCTTGTTCTTAGTTATGAGCTGCCTACTTTTCTCTACTCTACGGCGTACTAGCCCAGCCATTTAATTTATCATTTCATTCACGAGCCAACGAAAGAAATCTGTGTACAAATTATTGACAGCAACCAGTTTGCATGTAAAACCCTGAAGGACATAGCTAACTGAAATATCTGTTTGGAACCTACTTCCCGAGTAGCGTAATTTGTTTTGGGGAGGGGAGGGAGTGGGGAGGGAGCGGGGAAGGCAAGTGCATTCGATTTTCATTCAGCTGCATTCATGTCTCCTTAGAAGAATCTGAAAACACGAACTGACGCTTTTCCTTCATTCATGTGAGCGTTGTTTCCGTTTCTTCTCCAGTGAGATATTTAACAGGGATAACAGGATAAGAGGGACTCCAGTGAGATCAGACGTCGACAATGGAACGGACGGCCAACTAACTCATTGACACCATCGTGTGGCGTGATACGGATGTATGAGACCAGATCCTCCGAGAACAACCGGGAATCGAGGCAGTCTGTTTTCAGCAACTGTTCGGAACTTCGGGAAATGATCCCAATTCGCTTGCGACACCCTCCTGCCCTCCCTCCCCTTCCCCCTTGGAAGCGGGTTGCTCCTAATTGATAACGAATTGAGCGAAACTGTAAAACGCTAGGTGCGGTGCGACGCGCTTCACCACCTCGCATGGCTTCCTTTTTTCTGCTTTGTTGTCCACCCAGACTTGCCCTTTGTAATGACGCACCAATGTACATTCTGTGGGCAATGTTTTAGTTTATTACGCTCGCTTCTTCCACGCATTCGTTCTATGTAGTTGGCTTGCCATAGAGGTAGTGTCATGTGTCTTTTTTTTCATTGTCAAGCCAAGGTGCTGCGCGTTTGCAGCCGTTAATCTAGGCGGTGGAAATCGCCAGCGTAAAACAGTGGGTCGTTTACGGTACGAACTCTCTCTCAATCCCTGGCTTGTCTAGGACAGACAATACTGCTTTGGGTCCTCGGTATTCTCGTCTGTGTCTTGTGCAGACGATACGAGTATTACATTCCCAGCTGATGGCAGAGATGTGTAGCCACAAGTTGAGTGAAGGCGTTAAGTACTGATTGTGCTTCGATGACCTGGCATCGAGAATATATGCAACTCCTACCAAAACTTTGAGCGTTTCGTGGTACATAACCTGTAAGAAGTGCGGTGACTTTTACTTGTGGGTTACTCGAAAGTTGCAGCTTCTTGACAGCAATTCGTTAAGAGAGCCTGTGTCTGTAAAATGATGCTGTGGGACGTTACGGGAAATGGTTGCTCTACTAATCGTCCTTTTTCTTCCACGCTTTGTTTTCCCATCAACTCACGCGTTCCTTACGTGTCGCTGACGTACACGAAGGAACATCTGGGGAAGTATACACGGATGATCACTTTGGGCGATGCTATCGCCTTCGCATGAAGTAGTGCTCAACCAGCTAATCAGCTCATCCAGTTTTGCGCAACCAGTCAATGAGTGCGCACTGAAAATTATATCACCGAAGGCGATCGTGCGAGAATACGTTCCCTGCTTGTTCAGTGTCCATAGTGAGGTTCGTTACAGCGCAACACAAGACATGGACCAAAGGAAGGTATAAAACGACCACATGGCGCTGACCTTCAACTGAGATTTTGTATTGATGATATGTCTACTAAATAAATAAATAAATGAATAAATACATATATATATATATATATATATATATATACATATATATATATATATATATATATATATTTGCGTTTCTCTTTTACTAAAGCTCCTAAGCGCTTCTTTAATCTCTTTAAATTCTAAAGTACTTTACTATTCATGTCTATTGCTTTTGTTGTTCCTTTTTTCTTTTGTTTAGTTCTGTCAGGTGTTTTGAGCGTACTTCCTTGAGTTGTACAACTGAATGTGTTGGTTATTATAATAACAGGAGAACGCAAAAAGCTACGCAAAAGCTGAGGCTTTCAATCTGAATTGATGTGGGAGCAATCACATCATCTTCCCTTAGACAGCTCTACAAACAACTTGTACGGCGATATCAAATACCAGCGCCCCTCTACCCGGTCCTCGTAGATCTTGACTACCAAGTCAATTACCCTCGGGCGTTAAGTGCCCGTGCGAACGAGCAATAATTATCCTCGCTAAAAGGAAACGCGCGAGAGTCATTCGAGAAGCAATCACAGCACGCGGCCACTGTTGCTCTCATAATGGCCGTGAGAGCGTGCGGTATCATTTAGGATGCGCGGGAACCAAACTAGGATGCCGCGTCGTGGTTCGATTTGCGGTGCGGGCAAAGACAACGACTTCCTTATAGATGTGGCTGCGTTTGTCTGCACCCACGCTTTATTCGCGAAGAGATCAACAACCTCCAATATCTTCGCGAATCGCTTCGCTCTAGCGGTGAATGCCCGTTCGCAGACATATACACAGTGACACCTTGTATTAGTTTCCTCCCACTATAACCACCCATTCAGTTCATCGCCCCCAGAGCACGCGCGTGCTGTCACGCGGTTCCGCACCGGAAGGAAATAATTGCAGATCATTCAGTTAGGGCTCTACGTAACCGTTCGCACAGGTTCATTTACCTCATCGTAATGTTTTCTCAACTGGAGCAATCCGCGCCAGAGTCAAGCCTGGCACCTAACGCGAAAAACCAAACAAATAAACAAAAAACTGTCGGCCCATGTAAAAACATTTCACTTACTTTTTCCGATGATGTAAGTCAATCCGGAGATACTGAAAAGCGGAAGACACGCCAGATGAGCGCCCAATGAAATCTCCAGGCAAAACCACGCCGAACTCCGCCATGCTATTCGCTTCCGTCTTATCGACCTTTTGAGGCAATAAGAGAGGCCACAGCAGGAGGCCCCTGATCCGATCACGGCTGCCAAGAAGGCGAATTTCACAATATGGTGAAACGTCATGTTGTCCCGAATAGCTTTCCGGCTCTTAATTACAAAGCCAAAATGCCAAGTAGTATTGAAAGTCGCGTGTTTTTATTTTGTCTGCGTAGTTTGCTTCCACTGGTGTATAGGATAGATGTCTCAGCGAAGTCGACTATCACTTTATTGGGAAATTTTGCGTTACCCATAGACGAAGACTAAGGTAGAGAGCACAATACGAGCCACATGAGACTCTCGTTCGCGTTACAACTTGGAAGATGAATGCCCGGCAGGTTTATCTAAGAACACATTTTTGGGTGAAGTAGCGGGCCAGACGAGCTGGCCCACCTCTCCTACTTTACAAGATATATACATCTCGGGGCTAGAACAGCTTCAGCAGCTTCTGCATCAATTTTTCAAGCAGAAAAATCTTGGTCTTGGAGGAGAATATTTTGAATTGGGAGCAGGCTAACGGGAAAAAAAAAAAGCTTTTGGAGCTCCAAGTTTTAAGTTTCGAGCAGTAAGTAAGCGAGAAAGTAAGTGACAGTAATATTTCTGTACTCCTCCCGGTGAGCATTATTTCGTGCGTCTTAAGTCTGACTTCAAACAGCGCGAAATACAGCTGTGTTCCGCTATCTAGTGCTTGTGAGATGCAGTAAAGTCTCAAGAAGTAGGGAAGTACGACGCCCCGAACAAAATGAAAGTCCAGCTGAAGGCCATGCAGTGGGTTTCTTTTGTTTTTCCCGGGAAACTCAGTATCTATGGTGCAGCTCGCAATTTCTGCCCACCGGAGACCGACGGTGACCACGTGACGCCGACAACCCTGGTTTTTGGACAGCGTACCTACAGCCCCGTTCGCGTTTGGCGAGATGTTTGCTTTGCACGCTGCTGGTAGTACTTCAATAACAAGAACCACGATTTGTCTAAGATGCTTTTGTAAACTAACGCATTCTCGACCATCCTAATGATTTTAGGAATTCACAAGCATGTTGTTCCCACTATCGTTGAGGCTTGCGCGGAGCAATGCGGCATTCGCGCCGTAAATAACTGCGTATGCTTGCCACTTTACTGTATTCACTCGACGCACGCACACACTAGGCCAGCACGACACCGATCTCGGTCTGCCGACAGTCGGCAGACCGAAATGTGGGGTGCGAACTGTTATCCCGAGCGCCTTATCGTCAATTACGAGTAGAAAGAGGGTTAACCGGGGGCTCGAATTTCATTATTTTTATCATGAGAAGCCAATAAACAAGGACCCCAATGAAAACATCGGCAAATTACTTGAGCTTAATAAATGAAATAAGAGATAAATTATGGGTAATGAGAGCGGATGAAAATACAACTTGCCGCAGGTGGGAAACGTACCCAGGTCTTCGCATTACGCATGCGATGCTCTCGTGCGAGAGCATCGAGGTGAGCGAGGTGGTGAGCGAGATGAGGAGGGTGAGAAGGCAACCTCTTGCCCGGCTTTGGCATTATGACTTCACCTTCCTTCCACTGTTCAGGGATACGGCCAGCTTCCCAGCACCTGCTGAGATAGTTAGTGCTTCTATGGAGTCATTGTCGAGGTTCCGTATTATTTGGTTTGTTAAGCCTTCAGGACCCGGGGTGTAGTAGGCTCGTGCGCCGTGTATGGCCTCGGGGACTTCTGCTTCCGTGATTGGTTCGTCGATTATTGCGTT
The DNA here is from genome assembly GCF_038994185.2 of Dermacentor albipictus. Classification (NCBI taxonomy): domain Eukaryota; kingdom Metazoa; phylum Arthropoda; class Arachnida; order Ixodida; family Ixodidae; genus Dermacentor; species Dermacentor albipictus. Next base: position 89,708,316 of record NC_091828.1, on the reverse strand, counting down.
TGGGTAGGCCGTGTGTGCGGGCAAGTGCGTTTTGAGATGACTTTCAATGTATCGATTGTTGAGTTAATTTATGCGCTCAACCGAAAAAGCTGCGACTTCCGGGGACTTCAGCGTACATACCTTAAAAAACTCCCACTCAGACTACTAACACATGATGTTATCATACGGCTTTCGTAATGTTATTTTCGCAGCTAGGCGTGTTGCACCAAAGTCGTTTTGTTGTATCGACCATATTTTATGCAACTTTGTCACCGAAGGCACTTGGCGCGCTATTTATGACGCTACCAGTGTGATCACTCTCCCAATGTAATTTTATTCCTGGTCACAGAGGTTGAGCGTACTAATTTTTGGGGGGCTCATATTTGCATTTTCTTTCCTGCTTTTCGGGAACGTCTCCAGGGCGCCGAAGTCATTAATTCAATAGAACCTTTTCATTCCGATGAATAAGTTGTGCCAGATGTGAACAGCGTTTACTGTAAGCATCAGTTCATCATAAGAGATATTACAGAATACCAATTGGCCCATGCATGAACAAACACACTTTAGCACAAATTAAGACGAATGACTTTTGGATTTCCAAACTAAAAATTCACAGAAACAATGACTATCACCTACAGTAATTCAGATTGGCTCCCAATAAAGTCACAAGACTCATTCGAGTAACAAAAAAGAAATACCACACAATCTCAATAACTGAAGATTAGGGTAACTCACAATTAACATGGCGTATTGCAAACTTTGTTCTTAAGCCCCCAGAAATATCTTACACAATACCAGAGCGCGAGGCTCTCGGAGTATCAATAAACAACCTCCTTTTGACGTTTAATACCTATTTTTTCACAGTGTTCCGACTAGGGGTCAGAAGATGTGTAATGTGCTTTGCTCCTTCAGGAGTAAGAGAACGTGAGGCTGGACCTGATATTCAGGATGTTTTACAAACAAGCTTATGCATACATATTTGCAAAAAAAAAATTCAATGTAGTACAGAAAAAGTTCACGATGAAGTTGTAGAAGCCGATCACTCCCGCCGTCCCTTGCTCCTTTATGCCCTGCGTGGCTATTGTTCAGTCACTTCCCCCAATCGGGCGTCAGGAGACTGATGACATCAGGTCCCACCAATCCGGGCGTCGGTTGCCAAGTCGGTGACCTACTGTATCGGTGCTGAACGTGAATGTAGCCTTTGTATCCGGAAGTACCAGTCCCACGTGGGCACACCCACCTGCGGGCTCGTACAGAGCATCTAGTCGACGTTCCGTGTACCCATGTAGTGTACACACTGTCACGTCGTCAGCATGCGGGAAAAAAATACGATGACAGTGAGTATATGACTTTGTTCCCAGATGTTGCCCACGTATAAATACTTAACATACGGGATGGCGTAATAGTAGGGTTTGGAACAACTTTTGATAGAGGAGCCTGTCCATCTGTTTGTAATAGTGTTGTATACGACATGAACAATACACAAAGCTAACGTACCCCCATTGCCTACTGCAAATGGAGCCATCCCCTTGGGATTTCGTCATGCCTATGGATCCTGAATACCCCCCACAATGGTGTAGGTATTGCGTCAGTTTCGACTCCGTAAATGCTATTTGTCATGATCTATATAACACAAGCGTATAGCGATGTGAAGGAACTTCCTCCAGCTGTCTGCGTTCTTTAATTCATTCTTTGTATAGTGGGCATTCTATAGCAAGAGGCAGTATTTCCGACACAATATGCAAGAACTTGCCGTGTTATAACCAAGTCGCAAAGCACTTTCACTTCAGTAATGCACGACCTTACCTCGGATAACTGCCATCGCGGCATGAACATAGTAGATGATGAGTCAATTTGTCAAAAAAAAGAAACGAAAAATCGCTGTTCCTCCTTGAATGCAAAGCACATATGGTGATTGCAAATTACAAGATAGCTGCACGATGTAAGGATAGCAGCTTTATCGGCCATAAAATATTCGCTTAATAATGAAATTAGCAATGATAGAATGTGTAAGCGTGAGTCAGCGCGGACGTAAAAAGAAGCACACGCACATAAAGCGCTGCCTTTGTTTGTCAACATCTTTATATGTCCTTGTTCAGTCGCGCCTACACATTCTATTATGGATTTAGGCCAACTACCCCTTCAACTTGTTTAACTAAATTAGGCGGCACGGTGCTAGGCGCGCACAGGCAAACATGAACACATCTCGGTAAACGACAGCGGAAACTGTCTGTGGAAACGCTGGAGCTAGGAACCGCGGCAGCAGCCGCGAGCCAATTGACCTCCGCGCATACCAGTGAGATATATCACTAAATCATCATTACTTCACAATGTGTATTTCGTCTCCATTGTACAGCCCATTAAACATCGGCATAATTTTATCTTGTATAGGTTTATGCATTTTAGACCGACTGTTTTTAGGTCCCTTTACAGCCACCGTAACATCTGCTCTGCGTTATTCATACCTCCATTGCGAACGCATTACCACCGGCCTGGCACTCTTTGGCCACATTTGGCCCTTGCGCCAAAAAACACCACATTCAATTCAATTCACCTCCGCGCATCTGTCGCTTCAACGCATACGAAACGCCGAAAGCATAGCGCATACGAAGGTAACGGCACTAGGCGCATTCTGCAAACATCGCAGAGCGCTTTGAAAGCGAGGCCCGCTCAGGCGCCCACTTTGACCACGTCGCAGATCGCTTTCAAAACTCACGAGCGCCAGCAACGCGTCTATACCGCGTCCGCTATTCGCGTGGCCAACACCGCAATGGACGCCACGGTTGTCTGTGTGTGTGTGAAGTGATTTTAGAAAAGGAGACGGAAGAGATGAGTGCAGCGCCATAACTGTCTCTCACAGGAGGACACCTCAACAGCACTGCACGGGGAAGGGGAATGGGAAGAAAAAGATGAAGGAGAGAAAGACGGGACTAACGTGGCAAGGGGGGAAAAAATGTGAGTGCGGGGCTCAGAGCCGCGCTCTCAAGTGCGTCGCATTGCAGTAGTCTAGCAGTGCCGAAAGAGCGTGCTTCACGATGGACGAGTGGGCTGCAGGGAATAGCAGCGCGGTCGCCTTATCGCAAGTCAGTCCCAGTCGTCGATAGACTCTACACAAGTCCGTGCGCTGCACATTGAAGGCAGGGCAGTGAAGTAGCAAGTATAAGGGTGCCACGATGTCCTACTTCCACACCACTACGTGCAGAGTGGAGACAACCGTCGAGGTCGAGACGCTCGACCACTCGACCTCGACGGTTGTCTCCACTCCGCACGCAGTGGTGTGGAAGTAGGACATCGTGGCACCCTTATGAGCCGCAGTAGAATAACGTCCTTTCACCCCCGCCTGCCTCGGGCGCGACAGGAAAGGGCGCGCCTCCGGTCCGCGGCCCTCTCGCTCACAAAAGAGTGAACCACGTTCGCAGGCTCACCCCCAAATGCTTTCACCCATACAAAACTTCACGGTGACGGCGACGGCTGAAATGCGCCTGGAGTGTCCATATAATTGCTATTGCAATGAAAAAAATGTGTGTAAATCTGATGCACTTATGGAACTACTGTACGCGAACATTTCATTAGCCAACGAAGCAAAAAGACGCATCGAAAGTGACGCGACGCTTAGTTCAGTGACGAACGCGTCCCTGTAGCAGGGATAGCTAATATGTCTGACACACGAACGCGCAAACAAAAACTCTTTTACGTAAGGGAGCTTTCACCAAGTTGAAAGAGTTTTTAATGAAGAGGTGTTGTGCAGCAGACACACGGCGCCTACGAACAATTTCAAGTGTTTCCCTTAGGACACGCTACCGAAAGCGTGCCGGTAGACAACGAAACAAAATCGGCCAATAATAAACTGATGTATCTCGAAATGTAAAGTTAAATGTTATTGTATTACGCGTATTTAAAATAAAATTAACAGTGCCAGGTTAAAAAACGGCAATGTTTCGTCCATGCGGCACGCGTCTGTAAGGTGGCCGCGTGACATCGCAGGCCCGCTAGATTTGCTTACGACAGTGCAGAACAAAATTAGCATTACTGGGTTTACTGCACCTTCTGTGAAGCATGAAAATATTTTTTTATGGTGAGCCTACGTGACACAGAAATGCGTATGTGCTTATTTTCTTTTACATCTGATATTTGCTGGCGCCCAGCGGTTTCGAGTGGTTTCTTATCAAAACAAATATAGGACGAAACGAAAGATCTTCCGCGCTTGTTTTCAAGTGAATATATTCTGTTTCGCTTGGTGTGGCGCATTTTTGTGTGGTGTTGTAAGAAACTAAAGATACATGGCCGATTGATTCTAGCAGACGCCCAGAGGGAAATTTAGTTTCGGTATTTGTAAGCGGTTGCTCTTTATTGTTTTCGAAGAACAGAAATCCTGCAATCTAAACCTGCCGGTAGTATTTCAGTGGTCCAGCACAAACTGGTTACGCTGAAAAGCATTCCACCTACTATGTATTTTTCTGTTGTCACATTACCACCTATGAATGGTGAACAACAAGGCAGAAATAAAAAAAAATATGTACAAAGTCGGCGAAAATTTGCAAACTAGCCTGACAAGATGTTCTGATGGTGCATCTGTCTCTACAGCTTCTACACTGCTGCAGTGAGTACAAAAGCGGAAAATATACTCACCAGAAACCGCAGGCGTCGTCAACCGACTAAGATATGATACACAAAGGTATCACTCGTCAGGGAAGATAAAAGAGCTGCCGGAAGAATACAACGAGGGAAGTACTAGAGCAGTTGATGTACCATGTCAGCCCAGAGTCCTACCAACTACTGGAGTGCCGGATGACGCTCCATTATCGAAAGAGCTTCCTCTAACGACATGGATAAATTTTTCCGGAGCACGTTGGTGTTGTCGCGAAATTCTGTGGTTTGTCGGCTGTTCTGAAAGGCGAGCTAAACAGCAGTGCACTATAAGAAATATGTCGCTCTAAATAGTTGCTCTAATAAATGTTCCTTAGACCTGCTGCAGTAGTTCTGCATTGCGTGTCTTGTGCTCCACATAAATCACTTCCATATTGGTCTCAAAAACGCCGTGAGAGAAAACCCCTTGAAAAAGAAAACTCCAAAAGCTGGATTTGTAAACAATAATTCTCACTGATATTTATTTTTTGTAATTCCGATAGCTCGTAATGACGGTCTCCTGATTAGCATATCTTTTGAAAATGTTAAGGTATATTTCAATGTGTATATAAACATCGTGCAACGTAATCTTTCTGTAGTCAGTCATTGCTCCCACACTTGCACCCTCCTCTTCGAAGATTATCACATAGCTACCACACCTTGGTCTTGAGATTCTAGAATCGTCTTGAGCTTACCTCCGTAATGATGTGCAAGTAATAGTGTTGCTCAGCACTCTTGACATCAGTGTTTAATTGAGAGGAACCTTTAGCCTGGGCCCAACTCCGACGCAGCCTATTCAAATACATGTAAAACGCAAAAACGCTTTTCTGAGATAACCCCTGGACCGATTTTGGTGAAATGTGTTGCATTTCAAAGAGAAAGTAAAATTATCGTGACTGCTACAAGCGGAATTCCTATTTATGTTATGAATTTTCTGACAAGGATTTTCAACAATACAAAAGTTAGAGAAAGATAGACGCACGAACTTTATAAATTAACAGCTGGGCATCAAAAAAACATATCGTGTTTCTGTAAACTGCATCTATTATATCATTTAAAGCGTACAAATTTTCATTTTATATCTCTCTTTCAGTTTATGTTTCAATTTATATCTTACGTGAATTTTTTGCGTTGTATACAAGGGTTCTGCAAAAGCTGTATTTTTATGATACTGAATTTTTTTAGATTCTTGTGTGACACAGCAATTTTGTGGCCTCTGGATGTACTATCAGATGCATTTCACAAAACTGTGATATGAGTTTTCCTTGCTTAGTTATGCAGTTGTAAACGTTATAGTTCTGTTTTCTGAAAATTTTCAACCTTGGCCAAATTTTAATAAAAAATCAAAAATTCGAAACCAACACTAAGGTTTTTCTTTTTAAATGCCACAAATCTCGTCAAATTTAGCGGAGTGGTTGCCGAGCAAAAAGAATAATCTTTTTACATGTATTTAGATTGGAGCACCTCAGCTAAAGCTTCCTCCTTTTCATAGAGTAAAAGTGCGAGGGAAGAGATCTTTCGCCACAGTCGCGAATATAATTAATGAGCAAAAAAAAAAACAAGTATTGTAGGAAAGTTGAAGAGCTTTCGCCTCCTTATTGAGTCCACACGAAAATTCTCATGATGGATGACCTCCAGCCACTGATGAAACTCGTAACATAGCTCTAATGCCTGTCCTGTGATTCAAACAGGTCGCACCCAACTTATCCTATAGGCTCTTTTTAACGGGCGTGATGCACATTAGGCGTTTTAGAAGGAGGTCCTTAAAACCATTCAAAAGATAATTGTCTTGAGCTGGTTGCACTGATGCATTGAATGCAGCAGACTTGCGTTGCTTTTAGAAAATATGTCAGAATGTCCCGAAGCTGCGCGTTTAATAATACATTTGTGCATCACTCTGTCTTTGCCCAAACTCTACTGACGATCAACCGCCGATTGACGCGTGCTACTCCTGCATTTGCTGTTTCACAAACGAATTGTATTAAAAATATTAAGAAACATCTGCAGTATGTTCGCGAGGATTTAGTATTGATAGCTTGCTCGCAATGTTACAGATCTGTATCAAGTTTTAGTGGTCTTATTTGTTGCATGTCGAAAAAAACGCCACATATGAAAAAAGACTACAAACATTTTCAGTATAATTTGCTAGATATTTATCGGCTCATTAGCACAAGGAGAGCTTTGCTGAAAATTGACTAGGTATAGCAAGTTATTTAGTTTAGCAAGCATACCCGTTGTATGGAATAAAAGAGGAAGTTTTTTTTACTGGTATGCAAAACATGTAGGTCTGCTGCTCTTGATAATGTTTTTCCTTATTCACAAATAACTGTTGCGGTAAAACTTCTGCCGTACAGGTATGTTGTGGACTGCAAACAAGCATGGCCACTGTGCCTATCTTACGTCTTTGAAAAACTGTAGGAAATTGTCTTTGGTATGGATGATCGCCGTGCCGAATGCGCCCATTTGTGCTGACTAATTAGATGCTCAACTGTACATTGTTGTTTTGTATTTCGAATGCCTTGCTTTGCGATACGTTGCTGATAAAAACAGTGTATAAGCCACATGTTGCTGCCTACTTATGTTTTGCCGATACAGAAATACAGGTGCGTGGCATGCCGGCAAGCCCGTCTTGCAGAGAAAAAGATAAGTTTTCATACAGATGCGTTACACATGTTGGGAGGAGGAGGAGGAATGAACGTTTATTGTAAGAAACAGCGAGAAAGTGTCCTTTCTTCGCCCTGGGTTCGCGGCTCTCTTAGTCCAAAAAGCCGTTGGCTAATGCTGCAGCCCGGGCCCGGTCCACCGGACTTCGCTGATCTTCCAGGCTCTGTGCCTTTAACATTGCCTCCCACGTTTCTTCGATCGCTTGAAGCGGTTCTGAGGCATCATCTTCACTGTTTTTCTCGCGGTGCGGGCACACCAACACCATGTGTGGGGGCGTGTCTGGTACGTCACAATACCGGCATAGGTATGAGAATTTGGTGGGGTGCATTTGGTGCATGATAATTCCATGTACATACGCATTTGTTTGTAGTCTGCGGAAGGCGGTGGCTTCTTCCTTGCTTAATGTTGGATGAGGTGGAGGATATTGTCTTCTTTCCAGTCGGTAATGTTGCAATATTACCGCGTAGTTGATGGGAATGTCCTCCACCCTCGTCGCTTTCCGGAGACCGTGCGGCAGGAAATGCCGGCTGGTGTGCTCTCGGGCAACAGCATGTGCTGCTTCGTTTCCTGCCAAGTGTTCGTGGCCTGGGGCCCATGCGACGTAGGTGTCGGGTAGTTCTTGGCGTCTTGTTATTTCTTTTAGAATCTTCACTGCTGCGGCAGAAATTAGGCCTTTTCGTAGGTTTCTACATGCCGTTTGCGAGTCGCTCAAGATGATTGCTGTGTCTTTGCACGTGGCGAATTAGAAAAAAAATTTGAAGCCGAAGCGGGTAGAAAAGTAAATGTGAAAGAGGAAGACGATCTGAAAAATTAAATGCATGCGGTGTTGGTTTCCGTTGGCGCCTGCATAGAAATTGGTGTGCATAGCAGACGACAAGCGGGATGGCGTTTTACCCTCGCGCATCAAAAAAGCCATTGCAATGGAAGCAGGCTTCATTTTTTTCTTTGTGTATTTTCCTCTCGGAGTTTGGTCTACCCAGAACCAGGGCAGAAAATGGTGCTCGTGACGCAATTGCCCATTTCGTGGGGGCATACCAGCTGACCTAGCTGGGTTTTAGGTCTCCACGCGCTGTACAGACTGCGACGCCGTCAGCGCGTGGAAAGAACATACCGATCGTAACCGTGTCTACATGACTACGTTCACAGATATTGCACATGTGGAAATAATGAACTTACGGAAAGGCGTTGGAACTGCTTTTGACCGAGGACCTCTTTGTGATGATCTCGTATAGCGCATCAATATTTCAGCAAAATGACAGCACAAGGGTGACGATTGTGAATGGAGCCAACTGCATAGGAATTGTTCGCGGCTAGGCACCCTGAATACCCCCACAATTAGCATCGTCATTTCCTCGGTTTCCATTGAGTAAATACTGTTAGCCATTTTCTGTAGAAAAGCGCCAGTACAAGCATGTCAAAGCAGTTCTTCAGCTATCAGCGTTTCTTTATTCAGGCGTAGAATAGTGGGCATCTCATGGAAACAAGGAGTATTTCGGGCGAAAAAAAATGCAAGCTTTTGCCGCTTTATGGCAAAGTCACCGAGTGCTTCCAATTTGATTACGCACGACGTTAGCTCGCCTACCTACCATCCCTACGTGAACATGGTAGAGGAGGAGACACTTCATCAGAAGAAGTGCGCAAATCGGATGCACTAATGAAACTGCCGTATGCGAAGGTTTCAAGAACCAGCATGTCAAAGTTGCGCATCAAAAGCAACCAACCGCATTGTTCTGTGTGAACGCGCCTCCCTCTTGCAGAGAAATCTAAGCCGATTTCTCTTACTCAGCAATAGAAGCGAGAGTGCTTCCCCAAGAAACTTCCGGTCGCTGGCCTTATCGATCTAGCGCACTGGAAAAGAAAGCGCAGTGCTAAATTCTTTCGCTGTACAGAGATCATGTTCTTAAATTTTGAGACAAAAGACACGCTCATTACGCTTCAAGGCTAATACATGACATTTTACGTATAACATAAGACAACCTTGACTTGCTAAATTGAGGTTATGTTCAGAGGAAAAATGTTGACGATCTGCAGGCTGTGATTTTGGCCCACTCCTGCTGCCCGATAACGCCGCCAATGCCCTTCTTGTTTGGTACGTTGAGCTGGCTACGTTAGTGAGCAAAACCGAAATTTTTCAGCGTATATGTTTGTATACAGCGAAAGTGTCTTAAAATGTGTTGAATCGCAAGACACAACGTGTTTGACCTTGCAGAAATGCGCCTACTAACCACCGTACGATGAGACACGCACAGACAGTTTCGGCGGTGAATTCGTGGCGTAATTTCTTTGTCCGCAGGAAGGTGCGCGGAGTCACTTATTATAATTTTTTGATGATGTTGATGAAGCTCCAGATGCACGGAGGTCAATTGGCTCGCGACTGCTGCCGCGTCTCCAACCTCCAGCGTCATCGAGGGATGTGTGTTCATGTTTACCTGTGCGCGTGGGACACCGTGCTGGTAAGTTGATTTAAAACAAGTTGGCAGGCTAGTTGGTTTGAATCCACGATACGATGTGCAAGTGCTACTGAACAAGGACGCAGAAAGAAGCAGACACACAAGGACAGCGCTGTCTCTGTGCGCCTTTCTCTTTACGGCCTGGTTGAGTCACGCTTACACATTACTATGCTAATTTAGTTAGTAAACAAAGGCTTCCAAGTTCTTACGAGTGATAAAACTGCTGTCCTTACTTCGTACAGCTATCTATCAATTTGCTATCGCAATCGGCGGTTCGCCTTTCGGGCGGAACTGCGATTTTTTTTATGTCTTTAATGTCCACATAAAGTGACATGGTAGGCATCATTCAGAACTTGTAGAGAAGCAAAGGCAATGCCACCGCAACTGCCAGTGATGCGGGAAGGCAAGCATTCTGTTTTTTTACGCGAAGCATATTACTAGAGCTCAACCTAGCTCCTCAGGCGCGGCGGTGTCGCCTTCGATACCACGTGACACCGTGACGTCACGACAGAGGAGAAACGGGGCTCCAACTCGCGCCGTCACTCGAGAGCTCAGCCCAGCTCCTCAGGCGCGGCGGTGTCGCCTTCAATACCACGTGACACCGTGACGTCACGACAGAGGAGAAACGGGTCTCCAACTCACGCCGTCACTCGCGGCGTCGCCCCCCGCATCGGACGCGGTGAGCGTCGAGCAACGCAGCGTTAGGCGCGACAACGAAATGTGCGCCTGAGCAAGCGCCGCACGCCCAGCTGAGCCGACGCCGACGACACCGGCTTTTCTGCTACACGAGCTCCTTAACGCTGTCGCGTTAAAATAAAGGTTAGTATGCTTCGCATCCTGGGCTTAACCTTAGCTAAGCCACAGCCATTTTTTTGTGTGTGTTGCTTTCGCCACGCACGGCCGGACCGGCCCGGTATGGATGAATGGATTGATCCCACGAGCGTCCCCTGTGAAGCAGGCGGTGGATGGCGCGACCGATCCCTTGTTCCTATTTTGCCGATTGTCCTACCTATCTTTTTTAAAGTGGGCATATGAGAGCAGCCACCTACGTTGTTGCTCAAAATCCCCTTCTGCTTTCATATGCAGTTCAGCTTATTCTTCGCACGGATATCCGCGCCTATGCTTATGGTTGGACCAGGCGCTCCTGTATTGACGCCGTTGCCGTTATCATCACCGCTCCTGATACCCTCGGCGACAGCGAGCGATTGTGACGGGTCCTGTGAGCTTTGCACTGGCACCACCGTCTCTTCAAGGTCAAGCACGACGTCATCTCTGCCACCGACAAAACTTTGCCTCCGCGATATAAATGACTTGCATCGGCTTTCTGTCTTCAGTGGGTGCGGGAGAGCAGTGACGCGATTGTTTTTATTGCTCAAAATCCCCTTCTGATTTCGTATGCTGGTTACTGCATGCAGCTGGTCTCGTTGCACTAAACGTTCGATCGACAAGTGTCTCTTGCTCTTCTCGTGCCCAAGTGTTGTTTGGGATACCTTGAACGAATTTATATTTGTTCTCCTGGTGCTAAGAACAAAACACTGGTCCGCCTCAGCATGGCCCTAGTGAATTGCACTAGGAACTGCTTGGTGTCATTGCTTTGTCAAAGATGTCATTGCTGCTTGATGCCTTGTCAACTTAATTTCACGAGCGTCATACGTTTTTAACCGGATATTTCGCCGACGTAAACGAAAACCAAGAGGCATTTACGCAACAAGTCACAGATCTCACAGAAATGGTAACTTTCAAATCTATACAATCCATTGAAATGCGTCGGCACCAGCTCAAGTTAACCGCCTTATTCACGAAACCATCAGAAATTAATGTGCCACAGTCAGCTCAAGGCTTGACGAGTTGGAAGACCAGTGCCGAAGGGTTAATTTCTTATTTTACGGAATATCTGAAAGTGCTAACGAGACGTAGGCACACTCCGAAGACTGTGTTGAAGATCTGCCGTCACGCCATCTAAGATTGAACGTTACGGACGGTATGATCGACAGAGCGCACTGGGTGGGTTCCATTGAACAACTAAAGAAGCGCCGAGTTATGGTCAAGTTTTCGTGTATTAAAACCAAAAAGTTAGATCTCTCTCACAAAGCTTATCTGAAGACAGGTGCCATTTCTTTGGGCGAATACTTCTGCAGATCAAACGCTTCTCACGAAAAGAATAGAATGCGGAAATCTAGCGGCCAACCCTTTTGACTGCGCTTTTTTTTACAAGCTTATCATTAACAAAAAATGATACATCTACGGCGCAGCTACTGATACCGTTTGTGAAGTCGACTCTCCTCGTCAGGCACGCCTACCTGCTAATCGCAACGCGGCTTCAAGCACTACTGGCAATTCGTCACTGCCATTTGTGCATTTGTGCATTTGGGTTTTTCTGCAGTTATAAATAAAAAAACCCAATAACTTGTACTCAAGTAACTATTATTAAAGTGGCATATCTGCGCGCCTACCAAATAGACATAAAATTGTAACCTCAAGCAATGTTTAATACAGGCCATATTATCACAATTTTTGCATCAATGAAATAAAAGGCATGAAGTAAACTTTAGTATACCTAAACGCAGCCTTTTTTGTATTGTAATGTTTTGTATAGGCAAGCTGTTTTGCAGCTCTTAACCCTCCCGTAATTCTGTGCGTGCCCATGAATGTAGGACAACTGACTCTCCGGCCGTCCGTCAAACTTCACCGCAATGAACTCGTAGCAGCCTAATTCACCGAGGATTACATCCCAAAAATCTTATTTCAGAAGGTCAGCCGAATTTCAATAACTTTCAATTGGCAATGTCAGCAGGATACTCTCCTAAAAATATATAGCTATTTAAAACACAAAGTCGTAACTACTACAAAGTGCCGTAAAAGCGTATGTTATCAGAAAAAAGTATCCCTTCGACGTATGTAACGAAAAGTTCTTGAACTTCGGCTGACCGTCTGAGATAAAATTTTTTTAAAGCGTTTCTGAATAAGTTACCTTAGGGATCTGCAGGGAAGTTCAGAGGATGGCCGAAGCAGCCATTTACAAAATTCACGGGCATGCGCAGAAAGACGCGCTTGTGAAGACGTGCCATTCTCTATGCCTTTACAAAAGATCACAATAAAAATGTTCACAGAAATAGGTGGACGGGCTATTTCCAGGATTCTGGGAGCTGACTCTGTCTAAAATTAATAAATACGCAGGTCTTAAGACAAGATGACATTTTATTGATGTGAAAGCATCGTTGCGGCGACAGAAATCAGAATTTGCGCGATAGTCAATACAATTATTGAGGGACAAAATTTACTGATCAGCTGTTTTCATTTCTTTAGGGAACATGCCATAGCATATTGAAGGCAGCCGGTACAGAAAGCATGCCAATTTGCCATAGCTTGTGCCTCACACGAGTTTCCAGAAATTGAAACGTCAGCATCTTCGTTAAGGGCAGAGCGCTTCGTCGAAATTTCATATGAACTTACCAGCAGTGAGCATTGGACGAATTGAACGGATGGAGGAAGATGCAACCAAGTCACGTTTCTGTTGGCCATCCATTAGACTATTACTTCTCCGATACCTTTATAAGCGTTCCCCTAGCACGCCAAGCTACAATCTGCTACCCAACCGTTCGCGTGCTACGTGACACCTGCAGCCGAAAGCACGTTCTACATCCGCCACTAAGGACGCCAGTGGAGGCGCCGGCTAACGCAACCATGGTTAACTCTAGTCGACAGATATAAACACCGAAGAAAATGGATGAATAAAGCGGTGCCGCGGTAGTTAAATTAGATATAGCATTGCGCGCGTAGTGCCAAGACATGGGTTCACATTCATCCCGCGGCCAGTTATATTTAACACGAAAGTGTTTTAGTGTACGGTCCACGAATAACTTCGTGCAACGGCTGTGACGTCAGTGCGAACGCGTCAAAAATTTGAAGGCCGCTTAAGCTTCAACTTTTATTGTGGAACGCAATTGCATTCAGAGATCCCTGAGTGCTTTATTGCACTCCCAGCAACAGCCGCTTTCTTGTTTTATTGTGATAGCAATTATATGGACACTACAGCCACATTTATGCCGTCGCCTTCGACGTCGCGGTTGCCGCCGCCGCCGCCGCAGTGAGGTTCTGTATGAGTGAAAGCGTGTGAGGGTGACCCGAGGAACGTACGCGAACGCGGTTCAATCCCGCGTGCGTGAGCGAGGAACGCGGCCCGGATGCGTGCCCTCTCCTGTCGAGAGTGAGGCAGGGAGGGGAGGTGAGGGAGGAGGTGCGTTCTTCTCCGGCGAGTGCTACGGTACCATGACGCTTACCTCGGCCGCCGCTCCATATAGAGTGCACGCAGGAGGAGGCAACCACGACGTCTACTACGGCGTTGGCCACGCGAATCGCGGACGCTTTAGTAAACGCGTTGGGCGGAAGCCGCATAGGGACTCCTTGACGGCGCTCGTGTGTCTCGAAAGTGGTCTGCGACGTGCCTAAAGTGCGCGCCCACGCGGGCCTCCTCTTCAAAGCGATCTGCCATGTTTGGAGAGTGCGCGTAGTGGCGGTAGCTTCTTATGCGCTGTGCTTTCGACATTTCGTACGCGTTTAAGCGACAGATGCACTGAGGTAAACTGGCTAGCGGCTTCTTCAGCGATTCCTAACTCCACTGTTTTTACAGACAGTTTCCGCTGTCATCGAGCTATGCGTATTCGTGTTTACCTGTGGGCTTGACACCGTGCTGGTTAATTTATTTGGAACACGTTGACGGGCTAGTTGGTTTGAATTCATGATAGCATGTGTAAGCGCGACTGAACAAGGGCGTAGAAAGAAGCAGACACACAAAGAACGCGCTCTTTCCGTGTGTCTGTCTCTTTCTGCGTCCTCATTGAGTCATGCTTACATATTCTATTATTGTTAATTTACTAAGGGAATGTTTACTACCTCATGCAGACGGTAAATGTACTATCCTTATTTCGTGCAGCTATCTACTAAGACCGACAGAAAGCTGAGCTAGTTGATAACGATTCAATATTAGACAGGAGAGGGCACATTCAGACAGGACACAAGAGTAGGGAACTGAACGACGCGAACACCGACTATCAGTAGACTTCTCTACTCTTGTGTCCTGTCTGCACGCCTCACCTCTTTTTTGCCCAATAACTAATCAACTAATTTCCTATTCCAATCCGTGCTTTGTCTTTCCGGCTGAACTGCGATATTTTTTTATACACCTTGGCCTCCGCGCGCCGCTGCCGCGCATGCGCGGAGGCGAGCGCCATCTGGATGGCGTTGTTCGAAGGAACCGAGCGTACTGCGCCTCACTACGAACGGTGAAACGCTGATAAAGGGGTTTGTGTTTGAGTTACCGCGAACCAGAATTACGCTTTTTCGTCTATTACAATTACAGACGAAAGCTATCATGTCTGTAGCTTGTCTTTAAGACACGTTTTACTTGGAGAAACGTAATTAGTTTAGTGACGCCTGTGCGCCACGCGGAGGGCCTGCGTGTCTTGAAATGATTTTATCTCACAAGATGTTTGATGCCGGCAATGGACGCTGACAGATGACTTTGTGCGAGGCGGGACCCTTAACACTACCGCGTAATATGCTATATCTTCACAGGTACGGCACCGCCACGTAGGAGCTGTGACGCGAAACACTGCATCATGACGCTGACGAGCACCGAGAGGGAGCGCCTTCGGTAATCTCAACGCATTGGGGCCTCCAACCAGGTGCATGCGATATAGGCCTTCTGTTTAGCTGACGACGCAGTTTCCGAACATGGTTAGCTTTTCGCGTCTGATTAGCCTCTGACGCCTCGTCGCCTACGAAGTTTAGCGTCGACATGCATCAGCTGCGCTTACACGCCGCCAAGCGCTTAGCTCCCGATGACATCAACTATCGGGTGCGTTAAGTGGCGCGGAAGGGTAACGATGTCGGCGGGCGAGTGGGGCTTTGGTCCCGCGAGAGGCACGCCAGCGTGAAGCAGAACTCCGCGTGCTTGTAGTGCAGGCTGTGGACTCTGGCACTCGTATTCCTGAAGCTCAGCGCGTCGAAACCTTAACTGGCTGCCACAGACATTCGTAGCACAATGCTCGCGCCTTCGACCAAGCGACTCGGCAGCAGGACCCCGTGCGCCAAGCAATCCTGCAACATGGACGCCGTCCCGCAAATCTTGCGCCTTTCGCTGCAGCGCACCGTAAGTTCAGGAAGCAAACATGCAAGCTCACTTTCGTGTTCTACTGATTGCATTGAAATACTTATAAACCACATCTTTTTTGATACAACTTCATCTATATGTAATTTCTAATTGACTCAAAATAAGCAAGTGCTTTACCCTACCCTTTCCTTGTTGTCAGTGCGTGTTGGCTTTCTGCTTTTACACCTTTGACGAGCGGCTTGACAAATGCACCATGATTCTAGGTCTTTCTTCTGCGGCCGCTTGACATGAAATCAGGGGAAAAATCAGGTTCCTACCACTTCTGTTCTCTTTTACTCTGAATATTTTTTCCATCCAAAGCGCTAGAAATTCATAAATTATATAAAATTCAGCTAGCCCAGCTTTCTCCCATTTGTTCTTCAGTTTTGACTGGCGCGGCGTGCAGGAATCAGCGCAAGGGCGCTTTGTTAATGTGGTAGGCGACGTGGCAAACTAATGCTGACGTAGCAACCCTTGTCCAATCCATGATGCGATGATGTGCAACACATGTTGCCGCAGAGCCAGAAGTGCCCAGTTGGACTCGAAGTGCCTGGATCGTCGGTACTAGAGTGAGTCATTTAGGTTGCGATTGATGCGTGTTTGCAGGAGAAGTCGGTGAACTAGCGTATCAGTGATGAGCCTGAATGTAGCCTGGGCATCCGAAGTGCCTCTACTATACCGGAACACCATCCTGAGGCCTCGTATAGGGCATCCTATGGCCTTCCTAGATCTCCATGTAGTGTGAACGCTGTGACGTCGTTAGCGGGTGGCAAAAACATACCGATGGTAACTATGTGCAGATGAATTCCTTCACCGATATTGCACAAGGACAAACAATAAACATACTGGATGGCGCAGTAGTAGCGTTTTTCGGAACTAGTTTTGGTAGAGGAGGCTGTCTATTTCCCTGTGATAGCCTCGTATACTACACCAATAGTGCAGGAAGCTAACGTATGCAAGTAACACATTGCGAATTCAGCCATCCTCATGGCAGTTATTCACTGCTAGGTATCCAGAACACCCCCTGTGGTCTGTGTGTCGTGTACACTCTGTGAAGTCGTCAGCATGTGGCAAAAAAGCAGCGATGATATTTTTGTGTATATGACTTAGTTCGCATATGTTGCGCACGTACAAATAATACACATACGGGAAGGCGTCATAGTAGCGTTTCTTGAACAAAATTTTCATAGAAGAGGCTCTCCATGTCTTATAATCTGGTATACTATATATTTATGAAGCGAGACGAAGGGATGTTGGACCTGTCAATGGAACCAACTTTTCATGGAGCAGCCTCTCCGTCTCTTATAGTCGCGCATACTAGAAGACTCATCAAGGATACACGAAAGTGTCCATGGAGCCACCTAAGAGCATTTGTTCGCTGCTAGTTAGGCTGAACACCCATTACAATGGCCCGGGGTTTGCCTCAGCCTCGACTGAGTAAATTGTAACAGTCATTAGGTGTATAAAAGTAGGAGTATAGCGTTGTCAATGCACTTTCACTGCTGTGTAAACTCTTTAATTCATTTTTGTATATTGGGTATTTCATAGCAAGGAGCAATATTTCCGCCGCAAAATGCAAGCTGTTTCCGCTGTATAACAAAGTCGCAAGGTGCTTGCACTTCGAAAGCGTGCTGGCATGACTACCATTCTGCATGAACATTGTGAAGCAGGAGATATTTCATCAAAATAATTGCGGTTCCGCCTGAAAGGCGAAGCACTGATTGCGATAGCAAATTACTAGATAGCTGTACGAAGTAAGGATTGTTGTTTTGTCGGTCGTAGAAATTTGTAAACATTCGCTTACTAACTAATTTACCAATAATAGAATATGTAAGCGTGACTCAACGAGGACGTAGAAAGAAACCGACAGACAAAGACAGCACTGCCTTTCTGTCAGCTTCTTTCTACGCCCTTTTTCAGTCGTGGGTACACAGTCTATGAGGGGTTGAAACCAACTAGCACGTCAACGTGTTTGTCTAAATTAACCAGCATGGTGTCACGTACGCGCGCACAGGTAAACATGAACACATCCCGCTCGATCACAGCGGAAACGGTCTTAAAATGCTGCACTTAGGAATCACGAAAACAGCCGTGAGCCAATGGACCTCCGTTCATATGTCGCTTCAACGTGAACGAAACGTCGAAGGCACAGCCCATACGAAACTACCGGCACCACGCGCACTCTGCAAACAAAGCAGATCATTTTCAAGACACAAAAGCGCATTCAACGTCTCTCTACAGCGCCTGCCAACGGCGTCTACTACGGCGACCGCGATTTGCGTGACCAAAACCGTGGTAGACGCCGCGGTTGTCTCCACTCTCTACTGAACGGCGGGCGAGGAGGTCATTGAGGCTCCCTTAGCAGCTGCCGGAAGATAGCGACCCTATCGCTCGCCTGGACCCCTGCCTCGCGAGCCACATGAGATCGCACGCATCAGGGCCACATTTCTCGCTCCCGCACGCGAGATTGAACCGCGTTCGCCAGCTCGCCCTCAGACTCTCTCACTCATACGGAACCTCACGGCGATTCCGACGGTAGAAATACGGCGTGAGTTTTCTTATAGTTACTATCGCAACGAAATGAAAGTGTGGAAATCTGACGCACTAATGGAACTGATGTACGCGATGATTAGATGAGCCAATGAGGAAAAAGGTGCATCGAAATTGACGCCCCGCATACTTCAATGACGAACGCATCTCTCTAGCAGGGATACATACCTGTGCCACGCGAACACTCAAAAACTCTTTGACGTAAGGTAGCTTTCACCGAGTTGAAATACTTTTTAATGAAGAGGTGTTGTGCCGCCTACACCCGGCACCGACGATATCTTTTCGACGCTTCCTTCAGGACACGCTACGGAAAGCGAGTTAGTAGAGTATGAAACAAGATCGACGAAAAGAAACTGATGTATCTTGAAATATAAGGTCCAAATTTAATGTGTTACAAGTTTACAAAATAAATTTACTGCGCCATATTACGAAACGTCGATGTCCCGTCCGTGCGGCGCGCGTCTGTAAGGTCGTCACGTGACATCCCCGATCCGTTCGACCTGCTTACAAGAGTAGAGAATAAAATTAGCATTACTGTGTTTACTACATTTTCGGCGAGACCTATAATTATTTGTATTGTGAGCCTCGGTGACAGCGTAATATATGTTTACTTATTTTCTTTTATGTAGTATAGCTTTCTATAAGTATAGCTTTTTTCCTAATAAAAATGAAAAATGGAACTTACTACCAGGTGAAACTAGGTCACCGCCTTTAGAGGAATTTTTGTATAAAATAACTTCATTCATGCTCTGTTTATTATACTGATTGTATCTTTTATTTTGAAGTTATGTTTCTTAAGGTATTGAAGTTGATTTGTGCAGATGAAGATTTTGCTATATGCAATGTACAAATCCACTCCTGCGATAGCTCAAGCATGTGAACATAAAAACAAAAAAATAATATAAGTCAATATGATAATTGCTGGCGCCCACCAGCTTCGAGGCCACACCTTACCAGTCGTAAAAAGATCGACGAACACCGTTTCCAGAAAAGGCCGCTTCTGAAAAGGAGATCGGTCCCTGTCGTGTGTGTGCCGTCGAAACTCTTTTTCGTGAGAAGCCGTTTTGCTCGAAAGGCTTTCGAGTACCCGTGTGACAGGGGTGTGAACGGTTTCGCTGGAGCAATACCAGAAGCGACAGTTTGGCCTCAAGAAACTTTCGGTCACGGGCCTTATCACTCTGATGTGCCGGAATACAAAGCGCATTTCTCAGTTGCCTCGCTGTACGGTAAGTCTATTTAAGCTTTCGGGGAAAAATACGTGTGCGTTGTGCCTCAAAACTAATGCATAAAATTTCGCGCATACCTTAAGACAACCTTGACATGCAAAATTCTCGTTTACTTCAGTGTGTCGACACACTGAAGTATTGGCAATCTGAGGACATAGATATTAACGCACTCCAGCTGCTCGATATCACCACCAATACCTTTCTTGTTCGCTACGTTTAACCGGCTACGTCTCTGAGCAAAACCGGAATCTGTCCGGGGCCTAAGTTTCAAATAGCAAGATGGTCCTGAAATGTGTTGAATGGAAAGACACCACGTGTTTGACCTTGCAGAAACGCGCCTTCCCGCCAAGGTATCATGGGTGACGCACAGAGAGTTTCGGCAACAAACGCGTTGCATATTGTTTTTTTTTATTAGCTGGGAAGTGCGTGCAATCATATCTTATAAATAAATTTTGTCTATGCGACGCCTAATGCCGCCAAGTTTCTTAAAACGGTACATTGCCCAAGGCGAATAGCGGATAATAAAAAATTCAGCACATCCACCCACTTATTATATCTATATAGAATATAGACAGCGAAGCATTGTGCGAGCGCATAAATAGTCTAAACGCGAGTATGTGTTCATTGAATTTCCAGACATGGTGACACGAAAGGCTCCATTCAAACTTTGTAGAGAAGATTATGCAATGTCGCCACCGGCGCCAGTGATGCTCGAAGGCGAGCATTCTGGTTCTTTTTGTTCTCTTGCTTTCCCCCGTACGGCCGGCGACGCCGCAGATGGATGAAATGACGGATGCTGTGAGCGTATCCTTTAAAAGGAGGGGTCGGTTGCGCCACCAAGCTCTTGGGATTATTGTGCCAATTGTCCTGGCTATGTTCTTAAAAATGGTTCACGATGTTCAAAGGCGAACGCCATCTGGCGGTGCTTGTGCAGTCGTCATGACGGGCAGTATGCGTCTTCCAGCTTTTACATGAATGGCTGGGGGAGGCTGCAAGTAAGTCTTGCTCCAGTTGCAAACCTTTAGACTGGTATTTCTGTGATGCGTTTTTCAGCGTTCCCGTACGACACCATGGTCCAGTCTGTCACTTAACCAAGTTCACGTACTACGTGACGCTTGCAGCAGAAAGCATGTTGGACATCCGCACTAAGGATGTGAGAGATGGCGCTGGCTAACACTCCCAGGGTTAACTCTAGTAGACATGTACGTGTAAATACCAAGGAAGAGGACGGGAAAAGCGGTGTCGCGGTAGGTAAATTCAAAAGAGGATTGCAGGAGTAGTGACGAGACATGGGTTCGCACCAATCCTGGGGGCAATTGTTCTTAACACGAAAGTGTTTTATGCCGCATCCCGGATGAACTTCCTGTAGCGGATGTGACGTCGGAGTGAACGCGTAAAAAAAATCGGAGGACGCTTCACCCTTAGGGGCGGAGCGCGACAGCATTCAGAGATACCGGACTGCTTGTCGCGCTCCCGGCAACTGCAGGTTTCTTACTCTTCTGAATCTTCGCCTCCGGGCGCCGCTGCCGCGCATGCGCATAGGCGAGTGCCATCCGGATGGTGTTGTTGCAAGGAACCGCGCGGGGCGCGCCACTCCATGATCGGTAGAAACGTTAAAATTATGGAAAGCTACGCGCCGAAACCACTTTATGTTAATGCGGCACGCCGCAGTTCAACAAGCATCAGCAGTACTTGAACTCCGCCAGCTGTTTCTGCATTGCGGTGGCATTACCTAACAAAACTGCTGCTCCAAGCGGCACAGAAAGCCAATTACGTCGACGGGAGAATCTCGCTTTTGTCCGGCGAGAGACA
The DNA here is from genome assembly GCF_038994185.2 of Dermacentor albipictus. Lineage (NCBI taxonomy): Eukaryota > Metazoa > Arthropoda > Arachnida > Ixodida > Ixodidae > Dermacentor > Dermacentor albipictus. Next base: position 89,686,858 of record NC_091828.1, on the reverse strand, counting down.
CGCCAGCGCGAAGCAGGACGCCTTCGTGTGTTTGCCGCGCACGCTGCGAACTCTGGCAATAGCATTCCCGAAGCTGAGCGCGCCGTGGCTCAACGTGCTGCCCAAGACACTGCGGAGCCGTACCACAATGCACATGCCTTCGCCGAAGCGACAAGGCAGCTCTCCTGTAACACGGACACCGGCCCGCCAATGGTCCGCCTTTCGCTGCAGCTGGCCATAAGCTCACGAAGCAAACATGCAAGAGCTTCTACGAAGAGACGCTTCACTTTCGTGTTCAACCGATTCGTATGAAAGAAAGATAAACCATATCTTTTCTTCATCCACCTTCACTTATTCGAGATTGCTACATTTGATTGAAATAAGCAAGTAATTTCTCCAGCTCTTTCCTTGTTGTCCCTGTCGCATGGCATTGTATGGTTACACGTGGGACGAGTGGCTTGACGCACGTGCCATGATTGTAGGTCTTTCTTCTGCAACGTCTTCACATGAAATCAGTGGAAGAACTAACGACTTGCCTGTTCTGTTCTCTTTTGCTCCGAATCTTTCTGTTCCTTCCGAGGGCTGGAAATTCATCAATTACGTAAAATGCAACTAGCCCAGCTTTCTGCAACACGTGCTTCACTTTAGTTCGGCTGATAGGAGTGGGGGTTTGGACTTCATCCTGATGTCCTAAGCGATACGCAGCCCTAGCTGACGTGGCAACCCTTGTGCAGACCATGATGCGATGATGTGCAACACACACTGTCGCAGAGCCGGAAGTGTCCAGTGAGACTCGGAGAACGTCGATAGTCGATACTAGGGTGAGTCATTTAGGTTCAGGTGAGTGTGTGTACAAGGGATGTCGGGAACCTAGTGTATCGGTGATGAATGTGAATGCAGCGTTTGTGGATGAAAGCACCTGTCCTATGCGGGCACACCATCCTGAAACCTCGCATAGGGCATCCTGTGGGTGTTCTAGGTCTCCGTGAAGTGTACACCCTGTGACGTCGTCAGCGGGGGGAAAAAGAACGTACCGGTGGTAACTGTGTGTATGACTTCGTTCGCATTTGTTGCCCACGTACAAATAATAAACATAGGGAAAGGCGTAGTAGTAGCGTTTCGTGGAAGTAGTTTTGATGAAGGAACCTGTACATCTATCTGCTTGTGATAGTGTTGTATAGCACATCAGTATTGTAGCTGACAAGGAAATTTATTCACCCGTAGGCACGCTTACAACTGTGGTATGAACAAAAAGTACATTATAAGGTACAGCACATGTAATGCATCATATTTGATTTAAACAAAACCGATTAGCAAATGAAAAAATAAATTGTGTGACACTGGCTTCAAGCCAACGCTCAACGTCGAAGAAGTGCGAAGAGATCCGTACTCTTGGCACTTATTCACGCCTAGTTATCCCGAACACCCCCCATAAATAGGCTGGGCATTGCCTCTGCTTCTGCTCACTAAATACTATTAGTCATTCGCTTGTAAAAGAATGAGAGACAGTGATATCCGGGCACTTCTTCTGCTATCTGCGTCCTTTATTCATTCTTTGTATAGGCACATTTCATAGCAACGAGCAGTGTTTCTGCCCGGCAAAATGCAAGCCGGTGGCGCTTTTAAACAAAGTCGCAAAGTGCTTCCACATCGGTAATGCACGACGTAAGCTTGCCTTCAAACGCTGCAAGAACGCGTCTGCGAAGGAGACGCTTGATCAAAAACAAAAAAAAAGAAAGGAAGTGCGCAAATCCGCGGCACTAATGGAACTGACGTAAGCGAAAGTTTCAGGAGCCAGCAAGGCAAAATGACGCATCAAAGGCGACGCGCCGCATAGTTCAGTGACGAACGCGTCCCTCAAGCAGAGATGGTTTCTCCAGCGGTGCTAGTTTTGGTATTGGCAATACAGCGCCGCCATGAAGCTGGTAGCCAAAGAATATGCAATAACGTTTGCATATGTGGCGTTACCTTTTCAAACTACATAAGAACAAAGTAAGGCGATGCAATTATGTGTAGATATGTGCTTTTGGCTATTTCCTTTTTTGGCGTCTTATAACTTTATGTGGTCACTTCATTTGCTTCGCCAGGGGGAGGCGCTTTTGCTCTCAAGTATTCGGCTGCCATTTTCTTCGTGCACGTTTTTTTCGTATGCTCTGCAGCTTAGAACTTTCTGTACTTGCGAAATTTTCGGCAATGTTGGAAAAGCTGCGTTCAGGATACAAGGCTCGCTGCGCTGCTCTGTGACGTGGGAGCTCGGGGAGCAACACGAGGGCGACATGTTTCTGTTTCCCAGCGGACGTGTGGTAAGCGCATTTTTTGTGCAATCATTATGAAGAAACAAACGTTGTTCTTGTCAAACGAACTATAGGATGAAACGAAAGACCTTCCGCGTTTCTTTTCAAGTGGATATCATTGTTTTGGTTTGGCGTGGCGCACTTTTTCTGCGCTGTTGTAAGAAACTGAAACTTCTTCGCCGATTGATGCTAGCTGAGGCCCAGACAGAAACTTCGTTTCGGTATATGTTGGCGGTTGCTCTTCATTTTTTCCACGAGTAGAACACCTGCAATTTATATCTGCCCAAAGTGTTTGCATGCTTCTTGCACAAACTGGTTGCGCAGGAGAGCGTTCCGGGAACTAGTTCTTTTCTTATTACATTGCCGTTTTTTAACGCTCATAAAAATAGTTCTAGAAAAAAAACAACTACGCACCACTCATCTTTTGCATTTTGAATAATCAGTTCGAGTTTCCTATGTGTCGACATAGGTTCGCTTCGCTTTTGAACCTGTGCTTAGCAGGGCAGAATTTTTTAGTCGCTTCTTCGTTCTCTAAACTTCATTTGGTTTCGCTGTTAATTGTTCCCTTATTATGACCATGCGGTATTTTACCCCTTTCTCAGAAGTCACATATGACGAGATGACGCTAAACGGGGAGTGCTAGCGAGGCTGACACAGTAGCAGATGTGTAGCGGCTACGGCCTCTGGACGGACCACTTAGGAGGAAGGGACTACGCCAACCCCGTTCTGGATGCTTGGCTGTGCCGACTGTTGGAGCGGAAGAGCAGGCCCTGATCGATGAAGGTAAGCAAACAAAGGTATAAGTGGTTGCATATCTGTGCTTCTGTAGTTCATTATTTTCGTACAATAACCAACTTTACAGGTAAGCGTGCAAGTGCCAAGAGAGGGGCCAGCACTGCCTCTTCTTCGTAGTTTGCTCCGGCGCCATGTGCCCTGTGACGTTACGCAGCGAAATTTGCTCCGCGTGCACGAAGAAACCGTGTGCGTGCCAGTCCTTCGTTATCGCTTGCTCGTGTGTGGTGCGTGATGTTCCCGATTATGGCTTAAACTAAAAAGCCGAACAGTTTTCGCTGACACTGAGCGAATTGACGTTCGTAATAAGTCGCGCTGCGCTTGGCGCTACAGCGTACGATACGGCGAAGACAGTCCTTGCAGCGCGCTGCCGTCTTCTCCCTAAGCTTGGTGTGCCGCTTTACAGCAGAAATTGTTCCGCAGCTATAATCGCAATGTTCAGTTGCCCAGCGGCTTTAAACTATTGGAAGTTACTTTTGCTTTTATTGACAATTCGCAAAATATATTGAGTCAAAATAAATAGAACGCTCAATTACCTAATCCCTAACAAGATGAATCAAAACTTTCACCGATCAAGAAAACTGTAGATATGTATATATCATGAATGTATAGCAGCAGTAAAGCCTGCAACTTTGCTTATTAAATTTTTGGACCGTATTGCTACTTCAAATTCGACAACCAAATATAATCAGAACTCGCCACATGGACCAAAAGTTCTATTCTACGAAAATCGTTCCGCTTTCTGTCACGTGCAGAAGAAATTTGATAATGAACGGGCTTTTCGTGTAGTATTACCATAAACGTGAATCCATGTCGTATGGCACGCATGTCACGCATGACACTCAAACATAGACAGGGCGCTGTCCTTGTCCAGTGTGCCTGTGTGTAGTGTTCCTTGACACAACGTGCAGCGTCTGCGAAAATTTGCCACCTAGCCTGACAAGATGTTCTGATGATGTATATACCTTTACAGCTTCTCCCCTGCCACGGCGAGATAAAAAGCGGAAGATATACTCACCAGAAACCGCAGGCGTCGTCAACAGACTCAAAGATGATACACAAAGGCATAATAATAATAATATTTGGGGTTTTACGTGCCAAAACCACTTTCTGATTATGAGGCACGCCGTAGTGGAGGACTCCGGAAATTTTGACCACCTGGGGTTCTTTAACGTGCGCCTAAATCTAAGCACACGGGTGTTTTCGCACACAAAGGCATCGTCAGTCAGCGAAGTTAAAGAGCTGCCTGAAGAATAGCACGAGGGAAATACTAGAAACGTTGATGTATCATGCGAGCCCAGAGTCCTCCCAGCTATTGCAGTGCGAGGTGACGCTCCATTATCGCAAGAACTTCCTCTAACGAGATGGATAAATCTTTCCGCACCACATTGGTGTTGTCACCTAGTGCTGCGGTGTCAGCTGTTCTGAATGACGAGTTAAACAGCAGTGTACTATAAGAGGTATCTTGCTCTAATAAATGATGAGCAAAACGAGAACAAAGTGAAAGCAAGAGCCAACGTTTCGACAAGTGGACTTGTCTTCTTCAAGGTGACGTATGCTTTCCTCGCCACAGTATATGTAGGTGGAGTTCTTCTAAAGGGGAGAGGGTGTAAGGAAGGTGGCTGCGGCAACGAGGGAAGGTGTGTTAGCGTGTCAAATTGAGAATTTCACCTTGTTCTCGTTTTGCTCATCGTCTTGAATTTCCATCTCCCGCATTCCCCGTGTTTGCTCTAATGTAAGTCACTTAGACCTGCTGCAGTAGTTCTGCATCGCGTGTCTTACGCTGCACATCAATGACAGCCATTGGATCTCAAAAAACGGCCTGAGAGAAACCCCTTGCAAGAGGAAAACTCGAAAGCTTGAAAAGTAAAAAAAATGTCACTGATATTTTGTTTTGTAATTCCGATAGCTCTTAGGGCGGACTCCTGATTAGCATATCTTTTGAAAATCTTTAGGTATATTTCAATGTGTACATAAACCTTCTACAACGTAATCTTTCTGCAGACTGTCATTGCTCCCACACTTGCACCCTCCTCTTCGAAGATTATCACACAGCTGCCATACCTTGTTCTTGGGACGCTAGAATCTGCTTGAGCTTACCTCCGCAATGGTGTTCAAGTACTAGGCTTGCTCAGCACTTTTGACTTCGGTGTTTGATTAAGAGGAACCTTTGGCTCTGGCCCAACTGCGAAGTAGCCTATTCAAAAACATGTAAAACGCAAAAAGAATTTTCTGATATAACCCCTGGACAGTTTTTGATGAGAAATGTTGCATTTGAAGGAGAAAGTTAAATTCTAGCGACTGCTGCACGCGGAATTTCCATTTATGTCGTGAGTTCAGCAAAACAATTTTCAGCAATTCGAAAGTGTGGCAAGAATAGATACACGAAGTTTATAATTTATTACTTCGGCATCAAGAAAAGATATCGCGGTTTTGTAAACTGCATCCATTTGATAATTTAAAGCGGACAAATTCGATATTTCAGTTATCTTACGCGAATTCATTACGTTGTGTACAAGGGTTCTGCAAAGCCTGTATTTCCATGATACTGAATTTTTTTAGATTCATGTGTAACATATCCATATTGTCCGCTTTAGATGTTCATTTGTTTAGATAATCATTTCACAGAATTGTTATATCAATTTTTACTTGCATAGTTACGCGCTTGTAGGTGTTATAGTTCTGCTTTCTGAAAATTGTCCAATTTTGCCAATTTTAAATAAAATATGGAAGATCTAAATCAAGAATTCGAAACCAGCATTTAAGTTTTTCGTTTAAATGCAACAAATCTCGTCAGATTTAGTGCAGCGGTGGCCGAGAAAAATGACTCCTACTTTTAGATGTATTTAGATAGGAGCACCTCAGCTAAAGCTTCCTCCTTTTAATAGAGTAAAAGTCGGAGGGAGGGGTCATCTTCTCTCGACAAAGTCGCGAATAATCTTAATAAGCAAAGAAAGCAAGCATTCAAGGAAAGTTGAAGAGCTTTCGTCTCCTTATTGTGTCCACAGAAAAATTGCCATAACGGATATTTTACCGCCAATGATGAAACTCGTAACACAGCTAGAACACCTGTCTTATGCTTCAAACACGTCGCACGCCACCTAGCCTATAGGCTCTCTTTAAAGGAAAGGCGTAATGTACATTAAGCGTATTAAAAGACGGTCTTTAAAAGCATTCAAAAGAGACTTGTCTTGAGCAAGTTGCCCTGATGCATTGAATGCTGCGGACTTGCGTTGCTTTCAAAAAATATGTCTCCGTGTCTCGAAGCTACGCGTCAAATAATAGCTTCGTGCGTCACCCTGCCCTTGCCCATCCTCTAGTGACGATAAACCGCCGATCGACGCAGACTGCTCCTGCATTTACTGTTTCTCAGAAAGAAACGTTAGAGCTATTTGTTGTGGTCTTGGAAATGTGCCGTTTATGCCTCAATGACGAAAGAGCAAAGGAACTGTATTACAAATGTTAAGAAACATCTGCAATATGCTCGCGAGGGATTTAGTATTGGTGCTTTGTTCGCAATGTCACGGATCTAAATGAAACTCTAGTGGTCTTACATATTGTATAGCGAAACAAAACCAGATATAAAGAAAGACTACAAGCATTTTCAATATAGTTTGCTTGAGATTTCGCGTTTCTTTAGCACAAGGAGAGCTTTGCAGAAAATTGACTAGGTATAGCAAATTATTTCGTCTAGCAAGTATACCTGCTGTGTGGAATCAAAAAAGAAGCTTTTTTACTGGTATGCGAAACGTGTAGATCTGCTGCTCTTGATAATGTTTTTAATATTCACAAATAACTGTTGCGGCAAAATTACTCAGGTAGAGGTCTGTTGTGCACTGCAAGCAAAACTGGTCTCTGTACCTATTCTTGGTCTTTCAATACCTGTAGGAAGTTGTCGTACGTATGTGTGATCGTAGTACCGAATGCGCCCATTTGTACTGAATAATGAAATACTCAGCTCTACGTTATTGTGTTGTGTATTCAATGCCCTGCTGTGCGATAGGTTGCTAATAAAACCACCGAATAAGCCACATTTTTCTGCCTATCTATGTTTTGCCGAAACAGAAAAATAGCTGCGTGGCATCGCATGCCGGCACGCCCATCTTGCAGAGAAAAAAGTTTTCACATAGATGTGTTACACATGTTGGGAATTAGAAAAAAAAATAGAAGCTGAAGCGGGTCGAAAACTATCTGAAAGAGCAAGACAATCTGAAAAATTAAATGCAGGCGGCGTTGGTTTCCGTTGGCGCCTGCAGAGAAATTCGTGTGCTCGTCGAGCGCACAGCCGACAACAAGCGGGATGGCGTTTCACCCTCGCGCATCAACAAAACCGTTGCCATGGAAGCAGCATAACAGCGAGTCAGCCTAGTTGAAACAGATTCATCTTAATACTTTTTGTGCGCAAACAAATAGGGACGAAGAATAGGGGCAACTCAAGGACGAGCGCGTTTGTTTGCGCACAAAAAGTTTTAACATGGAAGCAGGCTTCATTTCTTTGTTTCTTTTTCTTCCCGGAGTTTGGTCTACCCAGCACCAGGGTATAAAATGGCATTCGTTACGCTATTTCCCTTTTCGTGGGGGTATAGCAGCAGGCCTAGCTGTGTTGTAGGTCTCCATGCAGTGTACAAATTGCGACGTCGTCAGCGCGTGGAAAGAACATACCGATCGTAACCATGTCCATATGACTACGTTCACAGATATTGCACATGTACAAATAATGAACGTACGGGATGGCGTAGTACTAGAGTGTCTTAGTTTGGCGTTTTTACGCTCCGCTCAGAAGCTGAGCGGAGCGGAAGCGCAAATGCGCATGCGCCCTCCACTTAGCCGCAAGCGGGCTTGCGGAGCGACAAACACGGTCCGCTTATAAGCGGCCTGAGCGGAGCGGGCTGCGCAGCACCTTGGCTATGTTGGAGTCAGAAAGGATTGGATTGGATGCGGAAAGCAAGCTCGCTAGCTACCACGTGGTTCCCCAAGACGGCGCTGTATTTTCCACTGGATAAAATGGACCGGTAACGCATAAGAAGCGCACGTCTACATACATCACGGACAAATAAGTTATATTTATTGTCACGAAAAGACAATGTAAGATGTGCCTGGCGTCGGCGAGGCAGACAGTTGTACAAGACGGCGTGCAATAAGTCCAAGCCGGCGTCCTCAGCTTCTGCTTCTTCTACTCCAGTGCCCGTCTGTTGCTGAGCGCGCTTTCCAGTCCCAACTTCTTTTTCAGCGCTGTCTCGTGACACCTAGCGGCAATATACATTTTACTGTATAAAAGTGATGAATGGGGTGTTTTTATTTTCTTTCATTACCCTGAATTTCGCCAGAGGGCGCTGCAACTACGAAAAGGCCGCTCCGCTACGCTAAACGTATAACTAAAAAACGTGAAAATCGCCCGCCGCTCCGCTGTGGCGTAACGGGGCGACGCGGAGCGGAGCGTACCGTAAGGACGCTTGCCTAAAACACTCTATGTTCGCATTTCATATATTAGCGATAGAGGACTTTTTGCACCTCTTTGTGATAATCTCGTATAGCACATCAATACCACTCGAACCACCTGCCTTATTGCGAACTAAAACACTCTATGTTAGCGTTTTATATATTAGCGATAGAGGACTTTGCCAACCTCTTTGTGATAATCTCGTATAGCACATCAATACCACGCGGAGTGCTGGCCGGGTTGCGAATGGAGCCAGCTATCTAGGAATTTTTCACGGCTAGGTATTCTGAAAACCCAGGCAGTTAACATGGGGAGTGCGTCGGCTACCATTCAGTAAATACTATTAGGCATACTCTGTATAAAAGGGAAAGTACAAGCATAAGAAGGCACTTCTTGAGCTGCCCGAGCTTTTTAACTCAAGCGTCGAATAGGGGGCATTCGGAGTATTTCGGAGTATTTCGCAACACGGAGTATTTCGGGCGGAAAAAATGCAAGATTTTGCGGCTTCGCGGCAAAGTCGCAGACTACTTCTACTTTGGTAACGCACGACGTTAGCTCGCCTACCTACCATCGCTACCTGAAGGTCACACAGGAGGAGACACTTGATCAGAAGTGTGCAAGTCGGATGCAGTAATGAAACTAATGTACTCGAAGGTTTCAAGAGCCAGCAAGGCAGAATGGTGCATCAAAAGCAACGCACCGCGTTGTACAGTGTGAACGCGTCCCTCTAGCAGGGAAATCTAAGACGGTTTCGCTTGCTCAACAATGGAAGCGAGAGCGCAGTCCCAAAAAGCTTCCGGTCGCGGGCCTTATCAGTCTACCTCGCTGGAAGAGAAAGTGGATTGCTAAGTTCTTTCGCTGCGCAGAAAATATGCTTTTAAGTTTTGAGGCAAAGGACATGCACATTACGTCTCAAGAGTAATAGGTAAGAGTTTGCGTATGAAATTAGACAACCTTGACTTCGTAAATTCTCGTTATGTTCAGAGGAAAAATGTTGACAATCTGCGGGCTTTGATTTTGACGCACTCCTTCTGCCCGATATCGCGGCCAATGCCGTTTTTGTTTGCTACGTTTAGCTGGTTACGTCAGTGAGCAAAACCGGAACTTTCCAAGGTTTATGTTTGTAGACAGCGAAAGTGTCTTAAAATGTGCTGAATCACAAGACACGACGTGTTTGACCTTGCAGAAATGCTCCTAGTAACCACCGTACGATGACAGACGCACACTCACTTACGGCGACGAATCCTTCGCGTAATTTCTTTGTTTGTCAGCTGGAAGGTGCAGGCGGTAACTTATTCTAACTTTTTTTCTCTGCGATGAACCGACCAAGTGTCTTAAGGCGTTACCTTGCAACAGGGGATGACAGTTATTTACAAAAAATGCAGCAGATCCAACAAGTTGAAATCCATATGTAGACACCGAAGCTTTGTGTGAGTGCATAATGAGACGACACACGAGTTTTATTGCTATAGCAATTTATATAGACACTGTTATTGCATTTCTGCCGTCGGCGTCGCCATAACGTTCTTTATAAACCCCAAGGAAAGTAGGAGCGTCGTTGCGCGCTGTATGCGGTATGTGAGAGTCAATGCCTGTGAGGGTCAGCTGCCAACGCGGTACAATTTCGCGTTCGCGAGAAAGGATTTTCGTGTCGCGCTTGAGGCAGGCGGGTCCGGCGAGGGAGAGGGGTGTTCTTCTCGCCTGCCGCTATGCCATCGGGCTGCTCAGCGGCGGGCGAGATCGCGAGGTCGCGAACCGTAGGCGCTGTAGCAGACCCCATGCGGCGAAAGTGAGTGCCCGCCTGGGCCTCATCTTCAAAGCGATCTGTGACTGAGCATGTGTTGGTGGGCGTGTTGGTTAAGCACGATTACAAAGACGGCGTCGAATACAACAACACAAGAAGAAGGGGACGTGCTTGTCTCGTGTCCCCTTCTTCTTGTGTTGTTGTATTCGGCGCCGTCTTTGTAATCGATCTGTGATGTTTGCAGAGTGCGCGTAGTGCCGGTAGCTTCGTATGCGTGTTGGTTTCGGCGCTTCTTACGCATTGAAGCTGGAGATGCACGCAGGACAACTGGCTCACGACTGCTGTCGTGTTTCCCAACTACAGCGCTTTCAGAGAGAGTTACCGCTGTCATAGAGCTATGTGCGTTCATGTTTACCTGTGTGCTTGTGACACCGTGCTGGCTAATTCAGTTAAAAGAAGTTGTCGGGCTATTTGGTGTGAATTCACGATGGAATGTGTAAGTGCGACTGAACAAGGACGTAGAAAGAAGCAGACACACGAAACTGCGCTGTCTCCGTGTGTCTGTTTGTTTCTACGTCCTCGTTGAGTCACGCTTACACATTCTACAATTGCTAGTTTGATTAGTAGGCAAATGTCTGCAAATCAATACGGACAATAAAGCTACTATCCTTTCTTCGTACGGCTATCTACAAATTTACTATAGCAATCGGTGCTTCGCTTTCGGGCGTAACTGCAAATTTTTTATGCGAAGCATATTACGAGAGCTCAACCCAGCTCCTCAGGCGCGGCGGTGTCGCCTACAATACCACGTGCCACCGTGACGTCACGACAGAGGAGAAACGGGGCTCCAACTCGCGCCGTCGCTCGCGGCGTCGCCCCCCGCATCGGACGCGGTGAGCGTCGAGCAACGCAGCGTTCGGCGCGACAACGATTTATTCATGAAGTGCAACGCCGCAGACACCGACACCGACGACAGCGGCTTTTCTGAGACCCGAGCTCCTTAACGCTGTCGCGTTGAAAAAAAGGCTAGTATGCTTCGCATCCTGGGCGTAACCTTAGCTAAGCCACAACCATTTTTTGTTTATTGAATGTCCGCACAATGTGGCACGGCAGGCTTCATTCAGACCTTGTAGAGACGCTAATGCAAAGCCACCGCCGCTGCATGCGATGCGGGAAAGGGAGCTTTCTGGCTTTTGTTTTTTTTTTGCTTTCACCGCGTATGGCCGGACCTGCCGTAGATGGGTCTACGGATGGCTCCCATGAGCGCCCCGTTTGAAACAGGCGGTGGGTAGCGCGACCACTCTCTGATTCCTATTTTGCCGGTTGTCCTATCTATGTTTTGAGAGCAGGCATATGAGAGCAGCGACTACGTTGTTGCTCAAGATACTATTCTGGTTTGATATGCAGTTCTTCACGTTATTCTTCAGGCGGTTATGTGCGCGCCAATGCTTAAAGCCTATGCCTATGCTTAAATTCTGCATTGACCCAGTTGCCGTTATCATCACCGCTCCTGATTCGTTAGGTGACAGCGAGAGTGTACGAAAGGCCCAATGAGTTTTGCCCTGGCACCACTTTCGCTTCACGGTCAATCACGGCATCGTCACTGCCCCCGACAGCACTTTGCCTCCGCGATTTAAAGGACTTGCATCGGCTTTCTGTCTTCAGTGGGCACGGGGCAGCAGCGACGGTGTTGTTGCTCAAACTCCCCTTTTGCTTTCATATGCTGGTTGCTGCAGCCCCGTTTAGTTATTGTAAACGTTCAAGCAACAGTTGTATTTTGCTTCTCACGTGCCCAAGTGCTGTCTGCGATATCTCGAACGACTGCATATTTGTTGTTAAACTTCCCATGTAAAAAAACAAAATCCTGGACCGCCTAATCCTGACCCAAGGGAGTTGCACTAGGAACTGCTTGATGCCGTTAATGCCTTGTCAAATGAGTTTGACAAGCGTCATATGGAAGTTATGGAGTAATTCCTCGAGATGGAGGAAAACCGAAGAGGCACTTACGCAAGAAGTCACAGGTCTTACAGAAGGATTGGTAACCTTGGAATCTATAGAGTCTATTGAAAATGCATCGGCCCCAGCTCAAGTTACCCGCCTTGTTCATGAAGCAGCTACAACTGAAGGTGCCGCACTTAGCTCAAGGCTTGACGAGTTGGAACATCGGTCCCGAAGGGTTAATTTTTCACTTTATGGAATATCTGACAGCGCTAACGAGACGTAGGCCCAGTCCTAAGACTGCGCTGAAGATCTGGCGTCGCACCATCTAAGATTGAACTATACCGACGGTATGATCGACAGAGCGAACAGGCTGGGTTCCTTTGAGCAACTAAAGACACGCCCAGCTATCGCCAAGTTTTCGTCTATTAAAACCAAAGTGTTCGTTCTCTTTCAGAAAGCTAAGCTGAAAACAGCTGTCATTTCTGTGGGCGAATGCTTCAGCAGATCAACACGCTTGTCACGAAAGAAACTGAATACGGAAACTTTAGCGACCGTCCGATTTTAACTGCGTTTTAACAAGCTTATCATCAACAAAAAATGATACATCTACGGCGCAGATACTGATACCGTTTGTGAAGTAGACTCTACTCGTGATGCACGCCTACCTGCTAATCGCAACGCGGCTTCAAGCACTACTGGCAATTCGTCAGCGCACACTCTTAGGACGGTAATGTTTATTCAACAGGCATATTCTCACAAATGAATGCACTTTTAAAAAGAAAAGAAGCATAGTAACCTATACTCATGTAACCTCTAATAAAGGGGCATATCGGCGAGCCTATCAACCAGAAATAAAATTGTAACCTTCACTCAAGCAACGTTTAATACTGGCACAAAGTATCACAATTTCGTGCACCACTGAACTAAAAGGCATATAGTAACTTTTATTATAGGTAAACGCAGCCTTTTGGTATTGTAACGTTTTTTATAAGCACACAGTTTTGCAACTCTTCACCCTCGCGTCATTCTATGCATGCCCACGAATACAGAACAAATGATTCTCCGGCGATCCGTCAAACTTCACCGCAATGCACTAGCCTTATTCACCGAGCACTTCAGTTTCCAAAAATCCGATTTCAAAAGGTCAGCCAGATTTCAACAAATTTCAGATAGCGACGCCAGCAGGATACTGTCCTAAAGATACATAGGCATTTAAGGCACATAGTCGTAAATACGACAAAGGGCCGTAAAAGCGTATGTTGTAAGAAAAAAGTATTCCTTCAACGTAGGTAACGAAAAGGTCTTGAACTTCTTGCTGACCTTCTGAAATAACGTTCTTTGAAACCGTTGCTCAATAAGTTACCATTTTTTGAAAGCGTTGCTCAATAAGTAACGTTAGTGACCTGCAGGGAAATTCAGAGGACGGCCGAAGGAGCCATGTACAAATTTCACGGGCAGGAGCAGAAAGACGCCCTTGTGAAGACGTGCCATTCTCTATGCCTTTGCAAAAGATCACAATAAAGAAGTTTACAAGAATAGCCGGAGGGGCTTTTTCCAGGATTCCGGGACATGACCCTGTCCAAAATTGTTGAATATGCAGATCTTAAGACAAAATGACTTTTTATTGATGTGAAAGCGTCATCGCGGCGACATAAATCAGAATTTACGCGATAGGGAATACAATTATTGAGGGACAGAATTTAATAATCAGGTTTTTCCATTTGTTTAGGGGACATGTCATAGCATATTGAAGGCAGCCAGGGCTGAAAGCATGCAAATTTGCCATAGCTTGTGCCTAACACGAGTTTCCAGAGATTGAAACGTCAGCATCTCTAATGAAGTGCGTTGCTGTTTTAAATATTGTTTCTGCACGCTGTGCAGCAACATTCTGTACATAAACATCTCAACTGGAACAGGAATACATTTTATGGCATGTTTGATGTATCTGTTCTTGAGAACATTCTGCGGCAGAATACTTCCAGCAACCGAATATGGGGTGCTAATTGAACAGCTCTGCCGCTAACCACAATTGGTTGTCTATCGATAATCAGTCAATTATTGGTAATGTTCCTGCTAACGATTGTTGCGGAAATTTTGTGGCGATTTCTGTAATCATGATCAGCAGCAATCATCATTTCAGTTCAAATTCTCTAGTCTTAGTATTCAAAGACAGTACAGATCAGAGCGTATGAATTACCTTTCCCACCTGCTATTTTTCAGCCAGGTCATTTACATTGGGCAGCTTGCAGCAATTAGTATAGAATGCACGATGCATCATAAAGGTTGTAGCTTTTTAAAAAAGCTGGCACATATACTTGGTAATTTGAAAAATAAACGTGCAAAGCAGCGAATAGTTGGTGAAATACGTCTGCTACTTTCGTTTTGTAGAGGTGAATGCACTGTATAAAGGTTGGACGAGCAACATATTTCTTTGCTGTGGTCCATGTTGAAAGAAAGCTTTCTTCAAACAGTACGATGCCGTCATAACGTTATAGGGAGATTTCTAATAAACATATTTTGCACAAGTGGAACGCAGATCTGGAAATGTTGCACATTTCAGTATTACTACGCATTTCTGCATGCAACATTGCCTGTATCAAAACAACATTTATGGAGGCATGAGGTAGCACAACCCTCATTATGGAATTGATGTGCCTTGCAGCTGTGAGAAGAGAAGCTGGCAGAAAACGTAAATAGAAAATGTAATGATTACTTTGTTTGCATCTAAGAAATAAGCTAATTCAACGTTTTCCTTTCACAACTAAAAATACATTTCCTTTTCTTTTTTTTATCTTCAAGGCCACGAAGCCATAACGTAAAAATCTTCTCGATTAGCGCTGTGTGGCAGCAGACATTTATTTGTAGAGCAGCACCAGTAATGATGCAAGTAGGCATAAATGTTGGCGGTTCGTGTACCGTATGTATATATACAAATACATATTACACTATCATAAGGAAGACGATCTCAGCCCTGTTGAGAGCACAGTCATGTCATATTGCGGGCAGCTTGTCAGCTGCTAATTCTCCAATCTCCTAGCTGGGCAGTGGAGCTTACAGAAACAGAATAGTAATCTTACAATCTTTTATTTACTTGTATGAGCCGCACCGCAAACAGCTATCAACATATAAGAGGCATGAATAAACCACAAACAGATAAAATATTACCGCAAAACATATATTTAAAAAGGCAAAATGTTAGTATTCTCTATCAAGAAAATTTCGGTAATAATAAAAATTCACGAATAAATATTGGAAAATTAATAATGATATAAAACTAATTAATGTAATTTCATTCCAAAGTCAGTTCGTACTCCACTCTCGCACAATAAACAACACGGCAAGAATACGACAGTTTAACAGTAAAAACGCGATATGAAGTGATTGCAAACAGAATTACTGCAATTACCATTCTTTAATTTAAGATAGCTTACAATTATTTTGTGGACATATGACTATGGGGCTCTTGCATTGCCCAGGGGGCGCTGCGAAAAAGGTGCCAAAAAGCGCCCTCCTAAAATGGGTCGTACCAAGCTCGGTCGTCTGCTTCGGAAAGCACGTTTACAATATGGACCCGCCACTTTCGGTTGTGTTGTATCACGGCCTGCAGCGAATATCCGGTGCCGACGATTTTTGCAGGGGTGGCACGCTGCGTAAAGGCAAGAAATTATGCAGTGCCGAATACTTGTATGCCGTTCAAGAATTAAGCGGCGAAGTTTTAGCGCGGTGTCAATCGCAAGTGAAGCGAGTCACATATGAAGTGGAACTTCAGGTTAGGTTTGCACGCTGCTAGATTCAGGCGCACAAACGCGAGGAAATGCTTGATATAAATGAATCCACAGCAGCGATAAGCAGACATCATGCGTACGGAACTGCTCGAGCACACGATCGTACGCGCCGCGAAGGCAGCGGTCTTTCAACATGCCGCGGAACGGCGGGCCTCCTGCAATCTTTGTTGACTGAATGCCGCTAAACAAGTAGTTACGCCTGCGTTGTCGTAGCGGCCATCTGTCCCTTTTAGTAACTGGTAATAACTGATGCAATGCATATGAGCTCGCACGTACGTGCGAATCGCGCTGCAGCGCGAGCTCGTGCGCTGCTCGCTTGACGTAGCTTTTAATGACAGCGCTCGAACATCGATCTGCTGTAATCAATACTACCTTGCTGCGCTGCCTCAACATGCTGGCTTGAGATGAGCACATTTAACTCTCTAACCTGTGCTGCTCGTAGTGGGGTAGTGAATTGTCACCGAATCAGCCCGGCCATTTGTGGTCATTTGCACACACCTGGTCACTTAACCACTTCGCATCGGTCGAATTGTTAATTGTCGCTGTGGCCGGGTCTCGAATCGTGAATTACCAGCCATGCCTGCTGCAATGTCGGTGTGCTGTCGGGACTATAGGTGCACAAGACCGAAATTTAGAACGCAGATAATCAAGCAAGCTTCAAGACAGGCGAAGCAGTCAGCATGGCGCGAAGTTTCGCTTACTCAGCGCGACGAATTGCAGCTATGCAGTGCGCCCGACGCTCCACTTCGTGAGGCCTTGAAGGAAAACGGTAGAATCTGATGTTGGGATTCAGGCCTTCTTGTTCATGGCAGCCCACGACGCAGAAGTAATGACGGTGACGCCTTCTCGAGGCTGGGCTAGGTCTCTCCGGATCGGCGTCACCGATTCCGTCTGCTCCCAGCATTACGTGCCACGGCACACGGAGAGCCCGTTTTCGAGAGCCTGACCACGCTGCGGCGAGCTCGCAGCGTGGTCGGCATGGTCTGTGAGAAGTGACGAGCCTTTTCGCACTCGCAACAGGGCAGAAAAAAGTACGAATCGACGCAAAACTCGGCCTAGAAACGTGCTTCGCCACAGCCAGGGCTCAATAGGACCCAAGCTGGTACGACCCAGATGTCGTTTCCCGTGCCGCCACCAGACGCTGCTACTATACCTCAAACTCCAGTGCAAGACGCCCATATCATCACAAAACACCAGTTCCGTGCATAAGGTCTAATGCTGCGCGTGCGCACAAAAGTGCAACATACACTCCGGCTTTAATATAACCAACACGGTGTCTAATAAAGGTACAAAAGAAGCTATTTTTATGAAGTGAGCAAATAGTTCGCTTCAATAGAACTGAGTATCGAAAGCATGATAATGAATTGACTGTGGAATATACGACACACGCAAACCAGCAAATAAAGGATTCAACCAGAAGCATTGCTTATTAGGTCAGCTTAATTGCTGTCTTCACCATTCGTTGCAGCAGTCACAACATATGCGATGCTCGACCTTCTCACATAAGCGAAGAACTTCTACCGCTGTCACGTAGCAATGCGGCTCCTTGCAGCGACCACGCAGCGCACCAGACATGTCGCTGCTGCACGGTGGCGTGGGTTCTTTTACGCGGGTCCCGCACCATTACGACACTTTTTCCTAACTGCACCACGCGTCGCAAGCGACTCAGACACACAACACGTTTGGTAAGCGCTCGCCACCTAATCGGAGAGCGTTAAAAGTGGTTAGAACCATTACTGGAACTTCTTACTTTCTTTCTTTACTGGAATTTTCTTTCTTCTTACTTTCTTTACTTAATTACTTTCTTTTACTGGAAAATAAAGGTTGATTTGATTTGATTGATTTGATTGAATTCAATTAGTTTAGCGATGCCTGTGCGCCGCGCGGAGGGCCTGCGTTTCTGAAAATTTGAAAATTCAGCCTCCGTATCCGAAAATGATTTTTCACTCGGAAGACGCTCGGTGTCGGCGAAGGATGCTGACAGCGGTATTTGTGCGACGCCACACCCTTAACACTACCACTTAATCTTGACAAGTACGGCAGCGCCACGTAGTAGCGGTGACGCGAAAGACTGCATCATGACGCTAACGAGAACCGACAGACAGCGCTTCGGTAGTCTCAAAGCATTGGAGCCTCCAACCAGGTGAATGCGATATAGGCCATCTGCTTGGCTGACGGTGCAGTTTCCGCAGATAGCTCCTTTTTCGCGTCTGATTGCCTCTGACGCCTCGTCGCCTACGAAGTTTAGCGTCGACATGCATCAGCGCCGCCAAGCGCTTCGCTCCCGATGGCATCAACTAATGGGTGCGCTAGGTGGCGCAGAAAGGCAACGACGTCGGCCGGCGAATCTCCCTCTGGTCCAACGAGAGGCACGCCAACGTGAAGCAGAACTCCGCGCGTTTGTAGCGCAGGCTTTGGACTGTGGCACTCGTATTCCTGAAGCACAGCGCCTCGCAACTCAACTGGCTGCCACAGACACTCGTACCACAATGCTCGCGCCTTCGCCCAAGCGACTCGGCAGCAGGACGCCATGCGCCAAGCAATCCTGCAACATGGACGCCGTCCCGCAAATCCTGCGCCTTTCGCTGCAGCGCACCGTAAGGTCAAGAAGCGAACATGGAAACTCACTTTCGTGTTCTACCGATTGCAGGGAAATAATTATAAACCACATCTTTTTTGATACAACTTCATTTATATGTGATTGCTAATTGACTGAAGATAAACAAGTCGTTTACCCTACCCTTTCTTTGTTGTCAGTGCGTGTTGGCTTTCTGCTTTCACACGTTTGACGAGCGGCTGGACCAATGCGCCATGATTCTAGGTCTTTCTTCTGCGGCCGCTTGACATGAAATCAGGAGAAAATTCAGGCTCCTACCAATTCTGTTCTCATTTACTCTGAATCTTTTTTTCCATCCATTGTGCTAGAAATTCATAAGTTATATGAGAAAAGCTCGGGCAGAATACATAGACAAAACAACAAAATACTTGGACACTGCACGATTCACGGATGCTTCACCATATCGGGCCAACGCAAAGAACATGGTGGCAGTTGTCGTAAGCCGTAAAGGGAAAATCACGGCCTGTGCTTCGGTTTCCCGAGTAACCATTTTAGAAGCCGAAGAGATAGCCATCGCCTTAGCCATACGAGAAGGCATAGAGCGCAATGCTCCACTAACAATAGTCACAGATTCTCAGGCCGCATGTAGGAACTATCAGAGGGGACTGCTCAGCGCGAGGGCACGCCGTATACTTACCGAAATCAACAGAGACCTTGACGTCAGGTATACGCAAACGTTAACATGGGCCCCGGGACACGAGGGTGTTACTGGGAACCTCCATGCAGATGAGGTGGCTCGAGGTTTTACTAATTGCCGAGCTGCCCATGGCAACATGGTGGAGGACCCGACACCCATCGATCCAAGTAATAAAGCGATCTTGCAACACTACAGGGAAATCAGAAGGCTCTACCCAGCCCCGCATAGGAACGTTTCAGCCATGGACTCAGCGACGTTACGCAGGCTCCAAACAGACACATACATAAACCTACATAAATTGCACATATACTACCCAACAGCACACAAGGACATATGCCCGTGGTGTGGGAGAACACCAACGCTCTACCACATCACATGAGAGTGCACAGCTCACACAGAAGAACAAGAAGATAATAACACGAGAGCGAGGTGGGAGGCATTGCTATCCAGCTCCGCCCTTGGGGATCAGCTCAGGCTCGTCCGTAGGGCAGAAAGGATGGCGAGGGCCAGCGGTGCCTGGCGTTACCCCGTTAGGGGCAACACCGGCAACGGCGTTACCCCGTTTTAGGGGCAACGAAGTTCTTTCTACGAATAAAGTTTTGTTCTTCTTCTTCCTCTTCTATATAAAATTCAGCTAGCCCAGATTTCTCCCATTCGGTCTTCACTTTTGACTGGCGCGGCGTGTAGGACTCAGCGCGAAGGCGATGGCGATGGCGATGTGGCAAACACATGCTGACGTAGCAACCCCTGTCCAAACCATGATGCGATGACGTGCAACACATGCTGTCGCAGATCCAGAAGTGCCCAGTTGGACTCGAAGTGTCTGGATCGTCGGTACTAGAGTGAGTCATTTAGGTTGCGATTGATGCGTGTTTGCAGGAGAAGTCGGTGAACTAGCGTATCAGTGATGAGCGTGAATGTAGCCTGGGCATCCTAAGTGCCTCTACTATACCGGAACACCATCCTGAGGCTTCGTATAGGGCATCCTACGGCCTTCCTAGATCTCCACGCAGTCTGAACACTGTGACGTCGTTAGCTGGTTGCAAAAACATACCGATGGTAACCATGTGCAGATGAATTCCTTCACCGATATTGCGCACGGACAAACAATAAACATACGGGATGGCACAGTAGTGGCGTTTCTTGGAACTAGTTTTGGTAGAGGAGGCTGTCTATTTCCTTGCGATAGACTCGTATAATACATCAATAGTACAGGGTGTTAACGTACGCAAGTAACACATTGCGAATTCAGCCGCCCTCATGGCAATTCTTCATTGCTAGGTATCCAGAACACCCGCTGTGGTCTGTGTGTCGTGTACACCCTGTGACATCGTCAGCATGTGGCAAAAAAGCAGCGATGATATTTTTGTGTATATGACTTAGTTCGCATATGTTGCGCACGCACAAATAATACACATATTGGAAAGCTTAATAGTAGCGTTTCTTGAACAAAGTTTTCATAGAAGAGGCTCTCCATGTCTTACAATCTGGTATACTATATGAAGCGAGACGAAGGGAGGGTGGACCTGTCAATGGAACCAACTTTTCATAGAGAAGCCTCTCTATGTCTTAGTGATAGTCGCGCATACTAGAAGATACCATATCGGCAAACACCATTGTCAATGGAGCCACCTATGAGCATTTGTTCGCTGCTAGTTAGGCTGAACACCCATTACAATGGCCCGAGGTTTGCCTCAGCTTCGACTGAGTAAATTCTAACAGTCATTAGGTGTATAAAAGCAGCAGTATAGCGTTGTTAATGCACTTCTACTGCTGTGTGAGCTCTTTAATTCATTTTTGTATACTGGTTATATCATAGCAAGGAGCAATATTTCCGCCGCAAAATGCAAGCTGTTTCCGCTGTATAACGAAGTCGCAAGGTGCTTGCACTTCGGAAGCGCGCTGGCATAACTACCATTCTGCATGAACATCGTGGACCAGGAGATATTTCATCAAAATAATTGCAGTTACGTCTGAAAGGCGAAGCACCGATTTCGATAGCAAATTACTAGATACCTGCGCGATGTAAGGATAGTATTTTCTAGGTCTTAGAAATTTGTAAACATTCGCTTACCTAAATTACCAATGATAGAATATGTAAGCGTGACTGAACGAGGATGTAGAAAGAAACCGACATACAAGGACAGCACCGTGTTTCTGTCTGCTTGTTTCTACGTACTTATTCAGTCGCTGTTAAACATTCCATCACGGGTTCAAACCAGCTAGCACGTCAATGCATTTGTCCAAATTAGCCAGCACGGTGTGACGTACGTGCGCACAGGTAGACATGAGCCCATCCCGCTCGATGACAGCGGAAAGTGTCTGAAAACGCCGGACTTGGGAATCACGACAACAGCCGTGAGCCAATCGACCTCCGTTCATTTGTCGCTTCAACGTCAACGAAACGTCGAATGCACAGCCCATGCGAAACTACCGGCACTACGCGCACTCTGCAACCAAAGCAGATCGCTTTCAAGACACAAAAGGGCCTTCAACGTCTCTCTATGGACAGTAAAATAATTTACACCCTTGATGGTGAGAATTGCGAATCATAACACCCTTCAAGGGTGTTTTCATTCAAGAATCATCTCATCATCAGACTTTTTGCGAAGGATAAGGCAGTTCTAGATGTCATAACACCCTTTTACCCACCAAAAGGGTGCACTGACTAAGAATATTGGGGGTGGGTACAAGGGTGTTTTTGTTTATTTTTAATACATTCACGAACATACAGTCGCACGAAGAGATAGCGCCTCCCACGGCACTACAGACCAGGGGCGGATCCAGAAGGGGGCCCTCCCCTACTCCAACCCCTGCCCCCCGAAACATGTCGGGCTTTCAATGCCGACAAAACTCCTGAAAAGAGTCCCCCTCCAATTCACTGTCTGTTTTGATGAGCAATTTTAAATATGTCCTGCGAAAAACCTGTTGCTGAAGCACTACTATCTATTATCTAATAGTGTTCTAGGTGGCACACAGTCCTGAGATGTCGTCACGCACAAATTCCCTATAATCCAAAAGCGCGCACCAATTTTTCTAGTAATGAATATTTAACCAAAAGAAAAATGTTCAAAACATTTTCAGCAAGGCAGAACTAGTGCAGCTCTTGCTTTTGGGACGCCAGGAATCCAACAAAATCAATAGGACACGTGACAGCATGCAGCCGGACGCGCCACAATTGCTTCAAAGCAATGCGATCGTCTAGGTTTTTTTTAAGCATGACAAAACAGGCAGAAAAGGGCGTGACGAACCTTACGCGGACAAAAGATACGCCTATTCGGGAAGCTTTGACCCCTCCTGACATTCTTTCGCCGAATCAATAACCCCAATTCGTACTGCTTCTCTCACGTTTTCAAACAAGGAAGCTTCGTTGGCAAACTTGAGCCTTCTCACCCAACACAATGCTTTGCTCAAGCAGCATCTACAGAAAGAGTCGTGCAAAACGCTCATGGCTTCGCGTCTGCGTCAATTTACAAAGCTGGCTGTGCAAAAGGAAACTATTAAGTTTGTAGTTGTATAGGAAAGTTCTACTGCCTTACAAAGAGCAGCCAGAACGGAGTGCTAAAAAAGAAAGGGACAAGAATGTGAGAAAGTACAGAGAACCAACGTACAATTTCCGATACATACAGTATCTACAACACCGAGTAAGAGCACTATTTACTCAAATATTTCCCCTCCCGATTTGGAGACAGTATTATTGCATGCATGAATAGAAGATTAAGCCAATCATTGTACAGAGAATGAGATTCCAGAAATTGGCGGTGCATTTGCAGACCCATCTTTGTTCACGGAACAGTGGCGAGGCATGCGGGTGTATCTGAACCCACTGTGCACTCTTCGTGACGGCAGGATGCTTCTTGCAGATTTTATAGACCAACTATGTGAATAGACCAGCTGTGTGAACGGGATGAATTGAATGGATGGTGGTGGGTGCGAGTAATTCACGCTTCAGTTGGCGGCATTTAGACTATTATTTCTCGGACGCATTTAGCAGCGGTGCCATAGCACTCCAAGGTCCAATAGGTCACCCAACCAAGTTCACGTAATACGTGACGCCTGCGGAAGAAACTGTGTTCGACATCCGCCACTAAGGACATGAGTGGTGGCGCTGGCTAACATTCCCAGGGATACCTCTAGTATATATATATATATATATATATATATATATATATATATATATATATATGCTGGGGTCCACGATCAATTTCCTGTAATGGCTGTGACGTCGCAGAAAATCGAATCAAGTTCACTAAACTATGTCACCAAACCAAGTTCACGCTCTACGTGGCACCTGCGGAAGAGAGGATGTTCCACATCCGCTCTAAGAACGTGAGCGGTGGCGCTGACTAACACTCCTAAGGATAACTATAGTAAACACATGCAAATGCCAAAAAAGTGGTCGGGAAAAGCGGCGCCACGGTAGTGAAATTAGGAAGGGCATTGTACGCGTAATGCGAACAGACGGGTTCACATCCAACGTGCGGCCAGTTGAAACCCGTAAAAAGATTTGAAGGATGCTTAAGCTTTAACTTTTACAGTGGAATGCGAAAGCAATCAGAGATCACTGACGGCTTGTAGCGCTCCCAGCAACTGCAGCTTTCTTTTTTATTTCTCCACGTTTGCCTCCGCGCGCCGCTGCCGCGCATGCGCGGAGGCGAGCGCCATCTGGATGCTGTTGTTGCAAGGAACCGAGAAGGGCGCACCCCTCTATGAATCGTGAAACGCTGGAAAAGGGGTTTCTGTTTGAGTTACCGCGTAGCAGAATCATGCTTTGTCGTATATTCAACTTACAGTCCGACGTTGCCACGTCTGTAGGTTGTGTTTAGGTTCAACTATACGAGTTTTCTGACGCGTTTTACTTGGAGAATTTCAAAACACTTTAGTGAGGCTTGTGCGCCACGCGGGGGGCCTACGTGTTTCGAAATTATTTTTCACTCTCGAGGCGGTCGGTGCCGACGCTGGACGCCGACACCGAATTTGGTGCGACACGGGATCTTTAACAACACCAGGATTATATGCTCTATATTGGCAGGGAAGCCACCACCACCGTGCAGCTTTGACGCGAAGCACTGCATCCTGAGGCTTAGGAGCGCCGACGGTGAGCGCTTCTGTAGTCCAGCGCAGCGAAGGCTCCAAGGCGGTGTAGCCTGGTGTAGGCGGTGTAGGCCTTCTGCTCAGGTGACGACGCACTTTCTACACATCGTTTTTCCTCCGCGTTTGTTTAGCCTGTGACGACTTGTGGCCTACGGAGTTTAGCGCCAACATGCTACAGCACTGCTTACACGCAGCCAACTGCTTAGATCGCGATGGCATCAACTAAGAGAACTGCTGCGTCAAGTAGCGCAGAAAGGCAACGACGTTAGCGGGCGAATCTCGAAGCCAGCCTGAAGCTGTACGTCATCGCGTGTTTGCGGCGCACGCTCGGAACTCTGGCACTCGTGTTCCTCAAGCTGAGCACGTCGCTACTCAGCTGGCTGCCCAATACACTAAGGAACCATACCAGGATGCTCGTACGCTCACCGAAGCGATTCCATAGCACGACGCCGCTCGCCAACAGGACAGCCGTACGCCGAGCAATCCGGCAACACGGTCGCCAGCCACCAAATCCTGCACCTTTCCCTGCAGCGGACAATGACTGCACAAAGCAAGCACGCAAGAGATCGTGTGAAGACACTTTTCCCTTTGATGTTCTACCGATTCCAATGAAAGAAATATAAAACATATCTTTTTCTCATCCAATTTCACTTATTTATAATCGCTACATTTGTCTTGAATAAACAAGTAATTTCCTCTGCGCTTTCCTTGTTGTCCGTGTGTGTTGGTTTTGTATAGTTACACCTGAGCTGAGCGCCTGGACACTTGTGCCATTGTTCTGGGACTTTTGTTCTGCGCCTTGTCGACATGAAATCAGTTGAAGAACTAGCGTCCTGCCACTTCTGATCTCTTTTATTCTGATTTTTTTTTTGTTCAGTCGGAAACAATGGAAATTCATTAGTTACATAAAATTCAGCTAGGACAGCTTTCTCGCATTCTTTCTTCACTTTCGTTTGGTGCGGCGGATGAGACTGAACGCATTGACGCTATATTGATGTGGTAAGCGTTGTGGTAAGCCCGTGCTCACGTAGCAATCCCTGTGAAAACCATGATGCGATGACATTAAATACATGCTGTCCCACCGCCACAAATGTCCAGTTCTATTCGGAGTACATGGATCGTCAGTACTAGAGTGAGTCAGTTAGGTTCAGATGAATGGATGTTTGTAGAAGGAGTCGTTGACCCACTGTAACGGTGCTGAACGGGAATGTAGCCTTTGTATCCGGAACTACCAGTCCCATGGGGGCACACTATCCTCCGGGCTAATGTAGGACGTCCTGACGAGGTTCTATGTAGCCATGTAGTGCACACACCACGACGTGGTCAGCTTGCGGAAAGGACATACCGAATGGTAACAGTCTGCATATGACTTTGTTCCCTGATCTTGCCTTCGTATAAGCAATAAACATACGGCAAAGCGTAGTAGTACTGTTTATGGGAATTACTTTGATACAGGAGCCTCTCCATCTGTTTGTGATAGTCTCGTATCCCACATGAATAATACAGCAAGGAGGTTTCATGCATGTATGTTTCGCGAATGGAGCCGACTACTCGGCATTCGTTCACGCCTACGGATCGTGAACATCCCCCACAATGGTCTCGGAATTGCCTCAGTTTCGACTCAGCAAATGCTATTGCTCATGCTCTACTTAAAACCAAGTGTAAAGCGATGTCCAGGCACTTCTTCGGATGTCTGCGTTCTTTAATTCATTCTTTGGATATTGGGCATTATATAGCGAAGAGCAGTAATTCCAACAGTAAATGCAAGTTGTTGCCGCGTAATAACCAAGTCGCAAAGTGCTTTCACTTCGGTAATGCACGACCTTAGGTCAGATAACTGCCATCGCTGCATGAACGTGGAGGAGGAGACAATTCATTAAAAAAAAATGAATTCGCAGTTACTCCTTGAATGAAAAGCACAGATGGCGATAGCAAATTAGGAGATAGCTGTACGAAGTAAGGATAGTAGCTTTATCGGCAGTATAAACTTGCAAACATTCGCTTACCAATTAAATTAGCGATGATAGAATGTGTAAGCGACACTCAACGAGGACGTAGAAAGACGCACAGAAAGCGCTGAGTCCTTTTTATACGTCCTTGTTCAGTCGAGCCTGCACATTCTATCATGGACTCAAACGAACTAGCCCGTGAACGTGTTGAACTAAAGTAAGCGGCATGGTGCCACGTGCGCATAGGTAAACAGGAAAACATCTCGGTCGATGACAGCGGAAAATGTCTGTGAAAACGCTGGAGTTAGGAATCGCGGCAGCAGCCGCGAGCCAATTGATCTCCCTTCATCTGTCGCTTCAACACGTACAAAACGTCGAAAGCACAGCGCATACGAAACAACCACCTCTACACGCCCTCTGCAAACATCGCAGAGCGCTTTGAAAGTGAGGCCCGCGCGGGCGCCCATCTTGACCACGTCGCAGATCCCTTTCACAACTCACGAGCGCCGCGAACGCGTCCCTACGGTGTCCGCGATTCGCGTTGCCAACACCGCAGAAGACGCCACGGTTGTCTCCACTCTTCACGGAGCGGTGTGTGAGGAGGACATCGAGGCACGCTTATCAGCCGCCGTGGAAGAACGCCCCTCCTCCCTCTCCTGACCCCCTGCCTCGGCCGCCACCGGAGAGGGCGAGCCTCCGGGCCGCTGCCCTCACACGCGCACGCGAGAATGAACCGCATTCGCCGTCTCAACCCCCCCATTCTTTCACTCTTACAAAACATCACGGTGGCGTCGACGGCAGAAATGGTCCTGCAGTGTCCATGTAATTGATATCGCAATCAAAAGAAGGTGTGGAAATCCGATGCACTGATGGAACTACGATACGCGAACATTTCATGAGCCACAGAGGCAAAATGGCGCATCAAAAGCGGTACGCGCCGCATATAGTTCAGTGACGAACGCGTCCCTCTGGCAGGGATAGCTAATACGTCTTACAAACGAACGCGCAAACAAACACTCTTTTACCTAAGGGAGATTTCACCAAGTTGAAAGAGTTTTTACTGAAGAGGTGTTGTGCCTCTTCAGTAACGGCGACACACGGCGACACACAGTAACGACACACGGCGCCGACGAACTCTTTTCATAGCTTCCTTCAGGACACACTACCGAGAGCGTACCGGTAGAGTACGAAACAAAATGGGCCAATAATGAACTGATATATCTCGAAATATAAAGTTAAAGCTCTTTGTGTTACGCGTATTTAGAATAAAATTAACTAGGCCACATTAAGAAACGCCAATGTCTCCTGTGTGCTGCACGCGTCTGTAAGCGTCGACACGTGACATGCCCGAAACGTTCGACCTGCTTACGAAAGCACAAAAGATATTAGGATTACTGCGTTTGCTACACCTTCTGCGAGACATTAGGGTAATTTTTAAGGTGAGCCTGAGCGACAGAAAAATAACTGTTTGCTTATTTTCTATTACAAGCGTTATTGCTGGCATACACCGGTTTCGAGTCTTTTCCTACAAAAACAACTATATGGCGAAATGAAAAGTCTCCCGTGCTTGTTTTCCAGTGAATATCTTTTTTTGATGTGCCGCACTGCATTGTGGGGTGGTGTTGTAAGAAACAACTAAAGATACATGGCCGGTTTATGCTAGCAGACGCGCAGGCGAAAATTTCGCTTCGGTATGTGTAAACGGTTGCCGACTCTTGGATTGGAAAAGCGGTCCCTGATCGATGAAGGTAAAGAAAGCAAGTTGTAAGTTGTCGCCAATCTGTATTTCATTATTTCCGCACAGAAACCACTTGACAGGTGACGGCGCAAGTGCCATGTAGGAGGGCCAGTGCTGCCTTTTCCAAATCGTCTGCTACGGCACCGGGTGTGCTGTGACATTACGCAGGGAAACTTGCTCCGCTTGCGCCAAGAAACCGTGGACGTCTCAGTGTCTCGTTAAGGCCGATCTACACGACGGACCAAATTACACTTTTGGACCACGGTCCACGCATCACAGGATAGGCCATCACCAGTTAGTGCGGACCGCCGTTAGCCTTGATAATGTTAATTTTTTTTCTTCAGAAGTAACTGTTGCGGCAAATTCCTTAGGTAGAGTAGTGTTCTGCACAGCAAAGAACCATGGCTTCTGTCTTTGAAAAACTGTAGGAAGTAGTCTTACGCCTGTGCCACCAGAGAATTGAAAGCACCCACTTGTAGTGACGCATTGCATTCCGTATTAAAGGACTTGCTGTGCGTTGGATTGCTGATACAGACAGTGAATAAACCACACTTGATTAATTATTAACGCATTTCACACGAATGCGTTACACACATGTTGTGAGTAATAAAAGAAAATTAGAAGCCGACGGGGGTAGGAGGCTTAATCTGAAAGACGAAAAACATTGCGAAAAGATAAATGCAGGCGGTGTTGGTTTCCATTGGCGCCTGCAGAGGAAGCGGGATGGCATTTCCCCCTTGCGCATCAACGAGACCATTGCCATGGAAGCAGGCTTTGTCTTTTCTTTGCTGTTTTTTTACTCCCGAAGTTTGGCCTACCCAGCACCAGGTTAGAAATTGGCGTTCGTGACGCAACTGCCGTTTAGCTGAGTGTATGCTAACTGACCTTGCCGTGTTCCAGGTCCACATATAGTGTGCACACTGTTACATAGTCCGCGTCTGGAAAAATAACATACCAATCGAAGCCATATCTGTTAGTCTACGTTCACAGATATTGCACATGTAGAAATAATTAACATGTGGGAAGGGGTAGTAGTAATGTTTCGCGGAAGTACTGTTTTTAGAGGAGCCCGTCCACGTCTTTGTGATATTGCCGTACAGAACACGCACAGCAAACTGAGAGCAGCGACCCAGCGAGTGCGAATGGAGCCAGCTATGGAAATATTGTTCACGGCTAGGGATACTGAAAACCCTACAATTAGCACGTGGATTCCCTCAGCTTCTACTCAGTAAATAGTATTAGTCATTCTTTATAGAAAAGTGGCAAGGCAAGTATGTCAGTGCACTTTTTCAGCTATCAGTGTTCTTTTATTCACTCCTTCTATTACTGGCATCTCGTAGCAACAACGAGTATTTGGGCTGGAAAAATTGAAGCTGTTGCCGCTTTATAGCGAAGTCCCAGCGTTCTTCCACTTTCGTGACCCAGAACGTCAGCTAGCCTACCTACCAACCCTGCGTTTGCTACCATCCCTGCGTTCCCTGTGTTTGCTACGTTTAGCGGGCTACATCATTGAGCAAAACCGGAATTTTCCAGGGTCCATGTTTATAGACCGCGAAAGTGTCACAAAACGTGTTGAATGGCAAGACAACACGTGTTTGACATTGCAGAAACGCGCCTTCTAGCCACATGTAGGACGATGAGAGACGCACAAGCAGTTCCGGCGACGATCGCGTGGCGCAATTTCTTTATTTGCCCGCTGGAAGGTCGCTCGCGGTCACCTATTATCAAATTTTTATGCGAGGCATATTACTAGAGCTCAACCCAGCTCCTCAGTCGCGGCGGTGTCGCCTTCAATACCACGTGACACCGTGACGTCATGACAGAGGAGATACGGGGCTCCAACTCGCGCCGTCGCGGCGTTATATAAGCAGCTGCGCTTGCCTCTGCTAGACACTCACGAGGTGAGATGCCTCCCGGAGACAGAGCAGCTCGTTGGAATGAGAAGCGAAGGTTGCGGCGTGCTACAGAGACTGTTTCTAGGTGGCTTTGCTACGGCGCAGCCAATACGCGCCCCGCATCGGAGGCACTTAAGAGGCACTTAAGCAGAATGTCACAGATCTTACAGAAAGATTGTAACATTGGAATCTATAGAATCTATTGAAAATGCGTCGGCCGCAGCTCAAATTGCCGGCCTTGTTCAGCAGGTTACCCTTATGCATTGAATGCAGACGATGTGCGTTGCTTTTAGAATATCTCTCCATGTCCCGAACCTACGCAGTCAATAATAGCTTTGCGCATTATTGTGCCCTTGCCCATCTACTGCTGACCAACCGGTGATAGACACATGCTTCTTCTGGATTTAAGGTTTCTCAACAAAAAGCCTAGCGCTGCTTGTTGTTATCTTGGAGCCGTGCCCTTTGTGCCTAGATGACGATACGGCAAGCGAACTGCATTACAGATGTTAAAACAAATCTGCAATATACTCAAGGGCGAACTAGTATTGATACCTTGTGCGCAATGTTAGAGATTTCAATGAAGCTCTAGTGGTGTGACGTGTTGTATGGCGAAACAAAACCCCATATAAAAAGAATACATTTTTTAAATAATTTGCTAGATATTTTTCGGCACATTAGCACAAGGAGACCTTTGCAGAAAATTGGCTAGGTGTAGCATGTTGTTTGGAATAGCCTGTATACCTGCTCTATGGATTGAAAACGGAAGCTTTTGTTACTGGTATGCGAAATATGTAACTCTCCCGCTCTTGGAAATGTTCACAAGTAACTGTTGCGGCAAAATTGCTTAGGTTGTGTTCTGCACAGCAACCAAGCATTGCCTCTGCATAAAGTTCTGTCTGAAAAACTGTAGGAAGTTGTCTTACGTATGCGCCATCACAGTACTGCATGCTCCCATTTGTAGTGATGCATTGCATCCTGTATTGAACGAATTGCTGTGCGTTGTGTTGCTGATACAGACAGTGAATAAACCACACTTGCCGCGGTAGATTTCACGCGGTCCTGCTACGCGATAGCGCCGCCAATGCCCTTCTTGTTTGCTACGTTCAGCTGGCTACCTCGCTGAGCGAAACCAGAATTTTCCAGGGTCTATGTTTGTAGACCGCGAAAGTGTCTTAAAACGTGTTGAATCGGACGACCCCACCTGTTTGACCTTGCAGAAACGCGCCATCCAGCCCCAGGACGATGAGAGATGAAGAGGCAGTTCCGGCGACGAACGCGTGGCGTAATTACTTTGTTTGACCTCTGGAAGGTGCAAGAGGTAACCTATTAATTTTTTTTCTGTACGACACCTAACCAGTCAAGTGTCTTAATGGGTTACCTTGCACCAGGGGAATAGCGGACATTTAGAACAAATGCAACAGATCCAACAAGTTCGAATCTATATACAGACTGGGAAGGAGTGGGTCAGGGCATAAAGAGTCAAAACACGAGTTTTATTGCGATGGAAATTATATAGATCCTCCCGCAGCATTTATGCCATCCGCGCCGCCGTGAGGTTCCGCATAACTTCCGAGGGCGATAAAACCGCCGCCACGTGCCGCGTGCTGTATGTTGCGAGTCAATGCCTGTGAGCGTGAGACGGCGAACGCGGTTCAATTTCGCGTACGCGAGCGACGAATGCGGCCGGATGCGTGCCTTCTCCTGTCGCGCGCGAGGCAAGGGGTCAGGCTAGAGGGACGGGGGCTCTTCGTGCCCACCGCTACAGCATTGGGGCGCGTAGTGGCAGGCGAGATCGCGAGATCGAGAATCGTGGGCGCCATAGTAGACTCAACGTGGCCAAAGTTGTCGCCCCCACGCGCCTCATCTTCAAAGCGGTCTGCGATAATTTCAGAGTGCGCGTAGTGCCTGTGGCTACGTATGCGCTGTGCCTTCGACGTTTCGCGCTGAAGCGAGACATGCATGAAGTTCAATTCGCTTGCTCGTGCCTCGATTGGTCACTCCAGAATTTTTACAGCGGGTTTCCGCGCTCAACGAGCGAGATGTGTTCATATTTACCTGTTAGCGCGTTACACCGTGCTGATTAATTTAGTTAAAACAAGGTGACGGACTAGTTGGTTTGAAGCCATAATAGAATGTGTAAGTGCGACCAAAGGAGGTTGTAGAAAGAAGCAGACACCCAAAGTCACCGCTGTCTCTGCCTTTTTCTGTCGACGTCCTCGCTGAGTTGCCCTTACACATTCTATCATTGCTAATTTATTTAGTAAGCGAATGTCTACATGTTTATACGGCCGATAAAGCTATTATCCTTACTTCGTACAGCTATTCACTTAATTTGCTATCTCATTCGGTGCCTCGCCTTTCGGGTGGAACTGCAAATTTGTTATTTATCTAATGTGCGCGCAAAGTGACACGTGAGGCTTTATTCAGGCCTCGTAGAGAGTCTATAGAAATATCGCCGCCGCTGCCTGTGACACGGCACCGCTGACTTTCTGGTTCTATTTTTTTGTTTTGCTTCCCCTGCACGTCCGGTGGCGCCGCGGATAGATGAATGGATGAATAGCACGAGCTCCCCCTTTGAAACAGGCGGCTCGTTGCGCCACCGATCTGTTGTTCCTATTTTGCCGATTGTCCTACGTATCTTTTTTTGAATAGAGGGCATGGGAGAGCAGTGACGATGTTGCTGCTCAATATCCCCTTCTGCTTTCATATGCCTTTTGCTACAACCCAGCTCCTTTTTGTAAACGTTGTAGCAATGATGTCTCTTGCTGTTTTCGTGCCCAAGTGTTGTTCGGGATACCTTGAGCGACTGTATATTTGTTGTTAAACACCTGTTGCTAAGCGCTGACATGGAACAAATCCCCGCTCAGCCTGAACCTGACCCTAGCCAATTCAACAAGGAATTGCTTGATGCCGTTATTGCCGCGTCAACAAAATTTGACCAGCCTCATACGGAAGCATGGAGTCTTTCGCCGAGTTAATGAAAACCCAAGCGGCACTCACGCTAAAAGTCAGATTTTACAGGAAGATAAGTAACATTGAAATCTATTGTTGTATCTATTGAAAATACGTTTGGCCCTGCTCAATTTAACTTCCTTGTCCCTGAAACTTACAACTGAAAGTGCTTCAGTCAGCTCATGGCTTGACGATTGAAAATAGCGGTCCCGAAGGGAAAAGATATTTTTAGGGGTGCTTACGACGCGGTGGCACAGCCCGACGTCTGCTGTCATGGCATCTAAGCTTGAACGTTGCCCACGGTATGATCGACAGAGCGCACATGGTGGGTTCCGTTGAGCAAATAAAGACACACCACTTATAGTAAACTTTTCAGCTTTTAACACCAAAGTGTTACGGCTGCCTGAGAAAACTAAGCTGAAAACAGCTGGCATTTCTGTAGGCGAAGACTTCTACAGATCAACACGCTTGCGACGAAACAAAAAACTTTTTCAATACGGAAAATCTAGCGGCCACCCACCCTAGTTTCTCAGTGGTTATGATGTTGGGCTGCTGAGCGCGAGGTCTCAGGATCGAATCCCCATCCCGGCGGCCGCATTTGGATGAGGGCGAAATGCGAAAACACCCATGTACTTAGATTTAAGGGCGCGTTAAATAACCCCACGAGGTCGAAATTTCCGGAGTCCTCCACGACGGCGTGCCTCATATTCAGAAAGTGTTTTTAGCACGTAAAACCCTATAATATAAGATCTAGCGGCCGACCCTTTTCTGTGCGCTTTAACAAGCTTATCATCAACACAAATGCTACATCTACTGAGCAGGCACTGATACCGTTCGTGAAGTAGACTCCACTCGTGCGGCACCCGTACCTGCTAATCGCAACGCTGCTTCAAGCACTACTGACAATTCGACAGCGTAGCTATCTTCCCGCCACGCAAATGATCTGTCTGTTCTATCACCAATGCCCGCAGTGGGCGCAGTAAGCGAACGGCACTCTCAGCTCATATTGAATAATGTTCTGTTGATATATTTCTGTTATCCGAAACTTGGCTTTCTGCAAAAGTTCGAATGAGTGAAGTTTCCGACTGTGAAAAATGCTTTTTATCGATATGGCACCGATATTCTTGTCGGCGGGGGTGCCTGGATCGCTCTTAATTAAGGGTTCCGAATGAAGGTTCCGTTAAAACGGCCCAGTCGTGTCCGTTTTAGAAGTTGTGGTCATGGGCATTACCATTGACAGTAGGAATTGTATATTTTGCGAATGTTACAGACTCCAAACCACACACCAATCATTCTGTGACGACTTTCATGACGTCTTAAATAATATTGTTACGCGATACCCCACACTGTCTTCTTTTCTGATATAGGAAATTTCAATTTTCCAAAAATCCCATTGCACAGTGGTTCCTCCACTATTGCAAAAACTTCTTCGGAATGCACACAATTTCTTTATGTTTGTCCTTAGTTCCACCTCGCACAACTTGCTGATCAACCCACTCGTATCACTACAGTTTCCGAAATTATTCTTGACCTCATTTTGCTACAGCAGCTGACTTACTATACGAGCTTACTTGCATCCCTGGTTTAAGAGATGACTTGCTTATTCATTTCACTTTGCATGCGCGTGTTTCTAGTAAAAAGAACTTTCAGGTTATTCGTGGTTACATGCACGCCGACACGGCTTCTATCACGCAAAAAATGGAATTATTTAGAGCTGTTTATATCGCCGGTTTTGACGACCGCTCAGTTGAGGACAATCGCATCGTTTATAAAATAAACTATTATCTTTAGTTGGCAGCTATGTATCTCAAAGAAAGACACCCTCGAAACACACAATCGCCATGGTTCAACAACTCTCTAAAACGCCTCCTCCACAAAATTTCACAGTGCCGCCTGAAGAAAAAAGCACCGATTGCGGTAGCAAATTAGTAGACAGCTGTACGAAGTAAAGATAGTAGTTTTATCGGCCGTATGAACTTGTAAACATTCGCTTACAAACTAAGTTAGCAATTATAGAACGTGTAAGCGTGACTCAACGAGGACGTAGAAAGAAACAGAAACCTGGAGACAGCGCTGTCTATGTAAGTCTGCTTCTTTCTATGTCCTTCAGCCTCGCTGACACATTCTATCATGGATTCACACTAAGTTGCCCACCTTCTTGTTTTAACTAAATTAACCAGCACGGAGTCACTCACTCACTGGATCAAAAACACTGTTTTAAACAAACCTCTTTAGCGAATGCTCGAAAGCATGTCATAATTATTGTTTGGCATATTCATTGATGCAGCACAGTGGAGGGCGTGTTTGATTGGGAATTATTGCGCTTCTGCTGAAAGCATTAAATTATGTTTGCGGCAAAGTATTTCTGAAATAGCGCATGTTCACTTCAGATACCTTTTTCCATTTCGATGAAAAGTGATACAGGGCCCTTTTAACCACGCATCCGGGGTGTAACTACAAATGCCACAAAATCAAAGATACCAAATGTGGGTGGAATGCCCAAAGTTTATTTTTGTTGTTGTTGTTGTTGGCTATAATTGTCTATCATTGGTCGACATCAATCGGCTATAATAACTTCGTAATAATAGCAGTATCACCATTGTGTTGTGGCACACTTTCACAGTATATGGCATCTGTCACATTGAAGTCACGCGCAGTGCTGATAAATTCAAACGGGAACAGCAACAAAATTATTTTTCACGTAATTAGGTGTAAATTCGACGTCTGATATTTGAATCGATGGTTTCAATGCATCATTGCTTCCCAAGTGCATGCTTTAGTGTTCGAAATGAAGCAGTGTTACAAAGGGCAAGTCAAGCTCGCAAGGAAAATAGTGCATTGTAGCAGTCTTGTAAGTATTCGCGTTTGTATCTATGAGGACTGTGCACTGCGCAGTGTCAAGTTGGAGCGTTATTATTGTGCATGCCAGAAAAAAAATAGCTCATGCAGGTCCTCTGCACTTGTTGCAATCTCCACGAAGCGAAGCTGAAGTAAAGTGTTTAATCAAATGCCTACAGCTCACAGAGATACGTGCAGTCTCGGGATGACAAGTGCGTGCTGAGATTCGTGCGCCACGTTTCAAGCAACATTTATGCATTCTGCACATCTTCTGTGACAGTGGGACATAACATCTTGGAGGATTGGCCGAGAACGGGCGCAACTGCAGGGACACATGCCCAATGGCTACACGAAGAGAAGTGAAGTAAACGAAAGCATTCGGGTGATGTAATTACACAGTAATTACTCCTGCTTGAAAAGCTTGCCGAGTTCCGAGTTCCTCACGAATTCAAATGTGCTAACGATACGGAAGAACTTCAACATTATGCTATGGTTAGAATCCCGATTATACTAATCCACAAGAAGCGATAGGTTATGGAATTGAAAAATTAGAGGCCGATTGGATAAGCATTTAGTATTCTATAAAATATACACAAAGATCACTTCGAATAGAGTGAGTACCGCACTTGATTTCAGTCGGTCAATAGAACACACTGGTTTATGAAAGAAATATTCAACAACGAATCACGTCCATGCCATCAAGCAGGTCATGGAGAAATCTGCGGAGTGGAGTTCATCTCTCCATATGGCTCTGCTGTAATGTGCAAAAACATTTCATTCAGTAGAGATACCAGCAGTCATGGAGGCATTGTGTTATCGTGGAGAGCACAAGTCATACGTGAACATCTGGGGAAATACCAATAAAGATTTCACAGCTGCCTTAATTGCACACGAGCAATGTGGTAAAATACCGATGAAGAAAGGAGTCAAGCAAGGAGGCACATTGCGTAGAATGGGTGCAAAGGGAAGGGAAATGCAGCCGAAGATGGCAGAATATTATATTGGTGACGAAATTAGCAAATTTTCAGGCGCAAGTTTAAATCAGGTTGCCTAAGAAAGGCCTAATTGGAGATCTGTGTGAGAAGCCTTCGTCTTGCCTTGGACATTACCATAAGCTACGTGGATGTTAATAATGATGATTATGAGCAAATACCTGTTCTGTTAACTATTCTATGTACTACAAATGTATCTGTGAGCCGATATGCTATCTTCATGTTTTATGCAGGAATTGTACGTAGTACGCCACGCCCATTCTTGAACAATGGCCAAGTTATAAATGGCACATACAGAGTGCTTAACACTGTAATTCCCAGAGTTCCCCGTAAAGAATATTGCATTGGTCACCATTATTTGGGCCATGGAGTTTACATATCCACAAAGAAGAATACAAGACTATTTTAACTGCTATTAATACTCTTCTAGTATTACTAAGCACAAATGACACACAACACAAACTCTTATTTTATTTGTTGTAGTGGATTACTTACTATATTAATTACTATTATTAGTATAATTAGGAATTACGTTAAAGTAATTATCCTACGTGTTTAGCTGTTCCTACAAAGATAAAAATTTTGTGGTGTCGAACTCGATGTAGTATTTATGACAGGTTGGGCACTACAGGGCTACATCAAAGGAAATCAAGTAAATAAAGTTGTCCCCTTATCATAAATCCTAATTCCAATAAAAAATCGGTGTGTTTAGAGATGCTTATGAGCCAGCAATCTTGGTGCATGTTTTGTGCAGGATGGTAAAATTTTTTACTCGAAATTGAGCTAGATATGTGCGGTCAGCATGTAAGAATTATGTGAGCTACATAGTGGCCTTCTGCATTTATATCTTTTATAACTGTTTTATTTATGTCCCCAAATATATCCGGTGAGGTGGCGATTTCCCCAACAGCCAGCAGCCAAGCCAAGCACTAAAACGTTGACAAAAGACACTTCGCCCTCTTACCAAAAGGCTACGAATCATGACGCTCGGTTTTCTTTCTCTGCGTCCCCTCGCACTCTGAGATATTGCGATCGTTCAGGCTATGTTACCCATATCAGCTAAACTGAATCTCCGATTTAAATTTTATTCTTATTATAGCGAAGCTCCGCTTGGCTATGTTCCAGGGGTTCGCGTGGCTCCTTTGTGCTGTTGCGACGTGAAGATAATTTTAATAGCATTGCTGCAACGTATGGAATTAATAGAGGCGCGACAGTGACATGACAATTAACTCAAAACAGACACTGCTCAAAAGCTGCTAATAGAAACGAATGACTGACTTCGCTGTCTCGCCCATTATACTTGTCATATATATATATATATATATATATATATATATATATATATAGATAGATAGATAGATAGATAGATAGATAGATAGATAGATAGATAGATAGATAGATAGATAGATAGATAGATAGATAGATAGATAGATAGATAGATAGATAGATAGATAGATAGATAGATAGATAGATAGATAGATAGATAGATAGATAGATAGATAGATAGATAGATAGATAGATAGATAGATAGATAGATAGATAGATAGATAGATAGATAGATAGATAGATATACGTACATACAGGGTATCCCAACAGTCATGCACCAAGATTTAGAAATGTCCAAATGCCTAGTAGCTGGACGGAAACAAGACAATGTCGTTTGCCGTCGCTGGGAGATGGAATATTCATGTTGCATTCCGCCTAAATACGCAATTAGTCTTAATAAACTAATCAACTACTCAATTATTATAAATACACGTAAAACGCGAGTCTATTCGCTATCTGTGTGGTTCAACAACAGCACCTATGTATACATAGATGCGTATATTTAGGAAAAACGCACCACGACATCACTGATAGTCCTTAACAAAGTGGAACTGCTGCTCCATTTTGCTTTATCAGCAAATCGATTAAAATGTGTGTCGCGAAGCCATCCGTCCTGTTACGCTGAATGCAGCAGAGGTAATTTACTTCGATGCGCAGCACTGACTGACGTTGGGACTCTAAGGTTAATTTTCAAGTTTAAATTTTTGGGTCCACGTGTTTTTCGGTGCTTCTATTTGCGTCCATTTTTGAGCAATATCCTCAGATGACGGTCTGCGCGTACGTCTTTCCTCTCATCTCCGTTGTTTCGCTCTCGAAACGTCAACGTGCGTTATCAGCTAGGTGAGCCAACCATCCTTTTCCATTTCATTGTTACACCTTAAGAGCCCAGCAGCGCCCTTCAAAAGGCGACATATGAGTTGGAATACCGACACATCGACGTCGTGAATTTCGCCATATTAGGATTTGGATTGAGCGCGTCGCCTGCGCAATTCCGACCTCCGGTTGCGTGGCTCCATCTATCGACCGAGACAGTAGCCTATAATTGTTGATTTACACTACTGCTGGATGAGGCAACGGTACAATCACGTGCATACAAGTATTCTTCCCTTT
The DNA here is from genome assembly GCF_038994185.2 of Dermacentor albipictus. Taxonomy (NCBI): domain Eukaryota; kingdom Metazoa; phylum Arthropoda; class Arachnida; order Ixodida; family Ixodidae; genus Dermacentor; species Dermacentor albipictus. Next base: position 89,647,735 of record NC_091828.1, on the reverse strand, counting down.
ACCCCGACAGCATGAGAATCAAGTTCTTCCGCAGGTTCGTTTTCAACATGTGGGACATGGGCAAACAAGCACCTAATGAAACCAGTAGCCATTAACAGAAAGTATTTCGTGGCTTTAGAAAATCTTTCGGCATATTTCAATATTTGCATAAACATCGTGCAACGTATTTCTCATGCAGACAGCCATTCTTTCCGCAGCTGCAGCCTTTTCTTCAAATATAATTCCCTAGCTGCCATACATGGATCATGGGATGCTGGATTCTTCTAGAGCTTATCTCACGAAACATGTGCAAGTACTAGAATTGCTCAGCCCTGTTGACTTTAGTGGCCTCCCAAGTATACCAAAACTGGGAGGGGGGGGGTTGGACTCCTTCGCCAAAGTCACCAACAACCTTAGTTATCAAAGAAAGTACGCTGCGCCAAAAACGAGTGCCCTAATAAAGTTTAAGCACGTTGGAGTCCTTATTGTGTCCAGATGTGTCCACCTGTCCTATGCTACCATGCTTCAAAGGGGTCGCTCGTAACTGTGCTTGTGTGTGTAATGTAGATTCAGCGCATTAAAAGAAGGTCTTTCAAACCATTCAAAAAATAATTTTTATTAGGGGAGGACCCTGATGCATTGAATGTAGCCTAGTTGGGTTAGTTTTAGAAGATGTTTCCCTATGTCCTGAAGCTAGGCATTCAATACAACCTTTGTGCGTCACGCTGTCCTTGCCTAACTTCCACTGACGATCGACCACTGCTTGGCAAATGCTTCTCTTGCATTTGCTGTTTCTCAAGAAAAAAAAAAGTTGACGCTATTCGTTGTTATTGTCTTTGAACTGCGCCATTTATGCCTAGTTGACTATAGAACAAACGACATGCTTTACAAATGTTAAGAAACATTTGCAATATGCTCGAGAGGTATATCGTATCGATACCTTGTTCTCAACGTTACAGATCGAAATGAAGCTGTAGTGGTCTGACACGTCGTATTGCGAAACACAACCATACATAAAGAAAGACCTCAAAAATTTTTAATATAGTTTGCTAGATATTTATCGGCGCATCAGTCCAAGGAGAGCGACGCAGATAATTGACTAGGTATAGCACGTTGTTTAGACTAGCAAGCGTCCCCTTCGTATGGAATAAAAAGGGGAGCTTTTGTTAGTGGTGTACGAAAAATGTGGATGTGCTTCTTCTGATAATATTTTCATTATTCTTAAGTACCCGTTGCGCCGAAAATTGCTTTGGTAGAGTTGTGTGTGACACAGCAAAAAAAGATGGCCTCCGCAGCAATTTTCTCTCTATGTGAAACTGTAGGAGGCTGTCTTACGCATGTATGATCATAGTACAGTATGCGCCCATTTGTGCTGACAAATGAGCTACTCAGCTCCACATTATAGCATTCTCTATGTAATGCCTTGCTCCGCGATAGGCTGATGATAAAAACAGTAAATAAACCAAATTTTTCGCCCTATTTATGTTTTGCCGAAACAAATTATAGCTGCGTGGCATTGCATACCAGCTCGCGCATCTTCAACAGAAAAAAATAAGTTTTCACACAAATGCGTTGCACATATCTTGCGACTAAGAAAAGAAATTTAGAAGCCGAAGGGTGTTGAAAAGGAAATAAATGCAGGCGGTGTTGGTTTCCGTTGGCGCCTGCAGAGAAAGTGGTGTGCTCGTCGAGCACATAGCAGACGACAAGCGGGATGGCGTTTGACCCTCGCCCATCAACAAAACCATTGCCATGGAAGCAGGTTTCATTTTTTTTTCTTGCCGGAGTTTTCCATACCCAGCACCAGGGTAGATATTAGTGCTCGTGACGCAATTCCCGTTTACCTGAGGGTATACCAGCTCACCTAGCCTTGCTCTAAATCATTATGTAGTGTACAGACTGTGACGTTATGAGCGTGTGGAAAAAAATGGCGATCTTAACCGTGTCTATAGGAGTATGTTTACAGATATTGCTCATGTACAAATAATGAACATACATACGGGCGTAGTAATAGCGTTTCTTGCAGCTACTTTGGATAAGGGAGCCTGTTGATCTCTTTGTGGTATTCTGGTATCGCACAACAATAGTACACAAAGCCAACTTGCAACTGTGGAGCATTGTGGATGGAGCCAAAGTGACATGAATCGTTCACAGCTACGTATCGAGAACAATCCGAGCAATTAGTGCAGGGATTGCTTCAGATTCCACTTAGTCGATACCAGTAGTAGTGCTATGAAGAAAAGCGAAGTTACAGGGCTTTCAACACACTTCCTGAGTTGTACGGGATCTTTTACTCATTCTTCGCATAGGTAACATCCCATGGCAACGAGAAGTATTTTGGCCTCAAAATTGCAAGCTGTTGCTGCTTTTTAGTAAAGTCGCAGTGTGCTTCCACTTTGGTAACGCACAACGTTAGCTCGCCTACCTGCCATCTCTGCCTGAACATAGCAGAAGAGGAGACACTTCCTCATTAAAAGAAAGTGTGCAACTCGGATGCACTAATGAAACTGATGTGCGCCAAGGCTTCATGAGCTTACAAGGCGAAATGGTGCGCCGAAAACGACGTGCCACACAGTTCAGTGTGAACGCATACCTCTAGAAAAGAAACCTAAGACGCTTTCGCTTGCTCGACAACAGAAGTGGGAGGGCGGCGCTAGCGAACTTCCGGTCACGTTCCTTGTCAGTCTACTGCGCGGCAACAGAAAGCGTATTTCCAAGATCTTTCACCGTGCGGAAAGTCTGTTTAGGAGTTTTGAGATAAAAGAAGTGCTCATTACCCTTCAAGACTAAATCTTAAATATTTTCGTCTGACTTGCGGCAACCTTGACGTGTAAAATTGTCGTTAAGAGAAAAATTCTTCAAAAACAACTTGTTTATATTTTAACGCACTCCAGCTAGTCGATATCACCACCACCACCCTTCTTGCTTAGCGGGCTACTTCAGTGAGAAAAACGTGATGCAGACCAGAGCCTATATTTCTAAAAAGCGAAACGCGGCTTCTCACCGCCGTTCGATGAGAGACGCACGGAGAATCGCGGTAACAAACTCGTGGCGTAATTTATTCCTTTGTCAGCTGGAAAGTGCACGCGGTCACTTCTCATAAATATTGTCTATGCGACGCCTGACGCAGCCAAGTGTCGAAAACGATACCTATCCGAAGGTAATATCAGATGTTAAAAATGCAGCAGATCCAACCACCTTAAGTATATATAGACAGCGAAGCTTTGTGTGAGGGCGTAAAGAGTCGAACCATTAGTTCGTGTTTATTCAATGTCCAGACAAAGTGATGCGGAACGCATCATTCAGGCCTAAGGGCGGCTAATGCGATGCCGCAGGCGGTGCCTGCGGTGTCCGAATGCGAGCTTTCTGGTTCTTTTTGTTTGCATTTTTCGCCGCCGCGCATGGATGATTGGATGGATGCTATGGGCGTACTCTTTGAAACAGGCGGCGGGTGGCGCCATCAAGCTCTTGTTCCTATTTTCGCGATTCGCCTACCTAACTTTTTCTAAAAAAATATTTCAAGGTGTGCAGAGGCGAGTGCCATCTGGTGCTGCTGCAAGGAACGCTCTACCGCTGCAGTAGAGCGCACAGCACGGGTCCACCATTGTGAAAGGTTTCTCTATTTGCCTGGACAATAGCCACGCAGCAACCACGGTCACGAAAACGTGGCGAGTTGGCAACAAAAAGCTTCGCTTCCAAAATCTTAAGAGCGATCAGTTCGCTTGCAGCAAAGCGCCATCCGCCATCTTCCCGAAGGCACAATAAAACGGAACTTTTAGGCATCGCTATTCTGATGCTGTTAGGGTGACAGCAAAGCCCTGCGCTTAGCTGCTACCCTCGCTCTTGTTCTGCTGGGTTCTGCAAATTCTGGTGGCTCCTAGATGCAATTCAATGTGTCTGTGGCAACTCCGGCGAAAACTTAGGCTTATATTTTTTTTTTAACAGCGAAGTTTTCAGTGGGATTGAAATCGCTCAGAAAACATTATGTGCCAATGTTCGCTCTCTTCTAACAAAACTAAACTCACGATGTTTTCCTCTTGAAGAAAAGAAAATTGCGGGGAACGTTAAGGGCGACGTGCAGGCGAATTTTGAAGTGTGTGTGACAAGTAGGGGTTAAAAGAGCATTCGTAAGGCTTCGTTCTTGGTCTATTGTGGACCGTTATATTCGATGCATAAGAAATTTTGTTGCAGAAATATCAGAAATTTAGATTTAAAAGAATATTGGCTGTTTCATCCGTGACATCTGACCAAAGTTATAAGCGTCGACGTTACTTGTGTGCTTGAGACATTGTGAGTCAATGCTCGCCTTCCTCTAGTGTCGTGCATTGTACGAGGCGTGTAGCTGTATTTACAGGTCCGCTCCGTGTACTGTTCGATGTAGTTTGTTTATCTTGAGAATTTTGTTGAGTAACCTTTCAAGCGTTCCGGATTGTGATACAAAATAAGATCAGATGAAAGGAACTAATGATTTCGTGAAAATAACGGTGAATGGAGAGTTTATTGTGTGACGAAATGTTGACGATTTTGCTGTAATTACAATGGTAGGAAATAATCAATAAACCTTCGTTTTTTTTCATATTTTCTTGCGTCATATTAGGCCTGCAGTTCCTTTCTCCGGTGTCTCCGCTTAACTCAACAGGCCACCTTGTTAATATTCAACGAAACACCGGGACACGCAATGGATAATAAGTAGCTTACCTTTAAAGTGCGTGGGTTAAGTGGAGTTTTGTAGTTCAATATGTAAGCATGTTTTCTCTGCCTGTATGAGTTTGTTTTACCACTGGTGGAAAATGTAGCCTGCTGCGATCGAATAACTGCAAGAACAACCAGGATCAAATTTAACGAAGGTACGGGGAAGGTTATTGCTAATCTGAGAGAGCAAAGTTACATCGACTAGATCAAAGCTGTCTTTTCAAAAGACTGATCTAGCAAGTGGTTTAAACCATTAAATATTCATTGTTTGCTGCTTCCTATTGTCCTGAAATGACTTGTGTGAAAACTGTTGTCCCAGGTGGGAGGACTCCTTGAGGCGTTACATCCTAAATTGTCCTCTCTTCCAGATAGTAACCATGTACTTGAATAAAGTCAAATCAATTCAAATTGCAACAAGTTTATATGAGCCGATAATAAGGCACGCATAATTGACTATGCGTAAGATTGTTTAAAAAGGTTTGGCGTAATTATGATAATTAAAATCAATTACAAATGCGCGCACTTCGGAGCGTTAATACTGTGCCTAATGAGAGCTCGAAAGTTAATCATTTTCCCTGCCGTAACTACCACTTCCGCTTCAACCAGGATTACACTTAGCAAACATGGCGGGAACGCTACGACAAACTTGTGTGCTTTTGAATCACGGGTAGTTTCTGCAAACAAAAAAAAATTAAGTGCTCCTGTGCAGTATATAGTCATATTACGCTGTATTCCAGTGTCCTCAGAGAACTCAGAGATACGTTACACAATGTGTATATTTCTTGAAAACAAAGCTCGCGTTGTCGGTTAGGCGTTAAGTAACATTGAAGTGGTTAGGATTATTTACGGCTTGCAAAACGCATTACGAATTCTAGCCGTTCAGATTGTGTGCGAATAATGCTTGCGAGAGCGGCAAACTTTTAGCACGCATCCGTGGCGTAACTAGAATGAGCACAAAATCAAATATTCCAAATGCGTGCGGAAAGCTCAACGTTCATTTTTTTGTCTGCGATAATTGTCTATGATTAGTCGACGTCAATCGGCTAAACTAATGATAACGGCATCACCAGCCATCGCCCTGGCCATCTCAACCCATCCCTGGGAAATATTCATGACAGATTCCCAAGTTACTTGCCGAAATTTCAGCAGCTGCAGGGCATGTCACTAAACCCTTGGAATAATCGCGAAACATCTACACTATGGGTAGCCGATGGAATAGTTTCCGTGTCATCAGAGACAGACCTGTGGCAACGTTGCCGCACACACCTTAGCCCACTATTCCGTATTTCGGGCGTTCACACCCGCTGGCTGTCCCCCGGACCCAGGGGACAGCGGTTTCCTTTCAACCCCTTCGTTGGGCACGATCTACAGAGAGATTCTGCGCGTGCTTCTTCTTGGTAGTGGCATACTGCCGGATCCTCACCCCTCACTCACCAGAAAAGTGGCGCTGTTACTCCGACAGCTCCACACAAACACTCATCCTGTCCCAGCAACCCTACGCAACTGTTGCCCGGTCATTTGTCCAACGCCATAATTGGCACACTGCGATCGCACGGGAGTTTTACTTCACCCGCCCTGGTCCTGCACATGCAATCCCAATCTCAAAAGCACAACGCCAGGCAACAGATCCACCGCAGAATAGCAGGCCACCCTTCTCAGCTCGGATACAACTTGCGAGAGGACCGGGCGTGGAGAGGAATATATGGCTGATGATTAATCGATAGGAATCACTGTGTCAATAAAACGTTTCTCCCTGCCTTTTTTGGCTGGTACGCGAGTAACTATTTTTCTTCTCTGACTTTGGCACTCCCATAAGGTTACACGATAGTGGTTCATTTAGCTTTGAGCGGCCTGTATCTTACGATGACCATAATTAGCCTGGTTATGATTGCCAATGCCATTCATTCATGATTGACAATAAACAATGTAAGCTTACTTGTCTCACGTATTTTTTTTTGCCAGTTGAGGCCTCTCGGTCAACTGGCGATATAATAAAGGTATCGTTAGTCATTTGAGAGTATCGTACACACAAACACCGCTCAGAAAGCGGTTGCAAAACAACCAAAACCAGCGAGCGAGCAGCACGGCGAACCCAACCAACCGATACCGCAGCGGCCATATTGCTTACTACGTAATGATGATGATAATTTTGCCACCGCTACTCTTCTTTCCGTCGCACTGGGGGAGGTACAGTTTCCCTTCTATCTGTGATGATACTTCTTACTGATGTTTGCGGTCACAGAATTGTTTAGGATTCCAGATTTCAAAGTGACAGTCTACCTACGTATTAAAGTTTGCGTGCGCCTAATTGTCGTACAAAAATCCCTCACGTGACCTGATCCTAGGTGCCTAGGGACAGCATCGCTTAGGGATTTTTGAGAAGGCGCGACGCTGGCGCCGAGCGACGCCGTGGCGTGTTCATCCTCGGCGTGATCGTTCTCTGGACCATGCGGTGTTCAACATTGCTCATGTGGTCGTGCGTGCGTTGCTTGTGTGTTGGTTGTAGGTTCTGTGTTACTTGGCGGAAAGCCGTGAGTGGTGGTGGTGCTGCCGAGGTGCTAGGCCACTTCGATATGTCATTTGTCACCACAGCCGGGTTATCAAGAAAGCACGGGTCATACAACCCAGATTCTGTACTGCCAGAGCTCACCGAGGCCAAAGCTGCAGTGCCAATAGAAGTGGGAGGGGGGACATCTTCTTTCGGCAAAGTCACGAATAATATTAATAAGCAAAGAAAGCAATCATTCTAGGAAAGTTGAAGAGCTTTCGCCTCGTTTTTGTGTCCACAGAAAAATTTCCATAACAGATGTTCTCCAACCAATGATGAAACCCGTAACATTGCTCTGACACGTGTCCTAGGCTTCAAATAGGTCGCCCTATAGGCTCTTTTTAAGGAAAGGGCGTAATCTACATTAAGCGTATAAAAAGAAGGTCTTTAGAACCATTCAAAAGAGAGTTGTCTTGAGCAGGTTGCACTGATTCACTGAATGCCGCCGACTTGTGTTGCTTTTAGAAAACATGCCCCAATGTCTCGAAGCTGCGCGTTCAATAATACCTATAATACCTTGGTGCATCACTCTGTCCTTGCCCAAACTCTACTGACGATCCACCGCCAATTGACGCATGCTACTCCTGCATTTACTGTTTCACAAGGAGAAAACATAGCGCTGTTTGCTTTTATTATGTCGCAACCGTGCCATTTATGCCAAGATGACGATAGAGCAAACGAACTGTATTACAAATGTTAACAAAGAGCTGAAATATGTTAGCGAGGGATTTAGTATTGGTGCTTTGTTCACAATTTCGCCAATCTTAATGAAGTTCTAGTGGTCATATATGTTGTATAGCGAAAGAAAACCAGATATAAAAAAATACTACAAAAATTTTTCACATAGATGTGTTACACATGTTGGGAATTAGAAAAAAATAGAAGCAGAAGCGGGTCGAAAACCATCTGAAAGAGGAAGACAATCTGAAAAATTAAATGCAGGCGGTGTTGGTATCCGTTGGCACCTGCAGAGAAATTCGTATGCTCGTCGAGCGCACAGCCGACAACAAGCGGGATGGCGTTTCACCCTCGCGCGTCAACCAAACCGTTGCCATGGAAGCAGCATAACAGCGAGTCGGCCTAGTTGGAACAGATTCATCTTAAAGCTTTTTGTGCGCAAACAAATAGGGACGAAGAATAGGGGCAGCACAAGGACGAGCGCTGTTTGTTTGCGCACAAAAAGTTTTAACATGGAAGCAGGCTTCATTTCTTTCTTGTTTCTTTTTCTTTCCGGAGTTTGGTCTACCCAGCACCAGGGTATAAAATGGCATTCGTTACGCTATTTCTCTTTTTCGTGGGGGTATAGCAGCAGACCTAGCTGTGTTGTAGGTCTCCATGCAGTGCACAGATTGTGACGTCGTCAGCGCGTGGAAAGAACATACCGATCGTAACTATGTCCATATGACTACGTTCACAGATATTGCACATGTACAAATAATGAACATACGGGAAGGCGTAGTACTAGAGTGTCTTAGTTTGGCGTTTCTACGCTCCGGTCAGAAGCTAAGCGGAGCGGAAGCGCGAATGCGCATGCGCCCTCCGCTTGGCCGCAAGCGGGCTTGTGGAACGACAAACACGGTTCGCTTAGAAGCGGCCTGAGCGGAGCGGGCTGCGCAGCACCTTGGCTATGTTGGAGTCAGAAAGGATTTTATTGGACGCAAAAATCAAGCTCGCTAGCTACCACGTGGTTCCCCAAGACGGCGCTGTATTTCCCACTGGATAAAATGGACCGGTAACGCATAAGAAGCACACGTCCACATACATCACGGACAAATAAGTTATATATATTGTCACGAAAAGACAATGTAAGATGTGCCTGGCGTCGGCGAGGCAGACAGTTGTACAAGACGGCGTGCAATAAGTCCGAGCCGGCGTCCTCAGCTTCTACTTCTACTCCAGTGCAACGTCTCTTGCTGAGCGCGCGTTCCAGTCTCAACTTCATTTTCAGCGCTGGCTCGTGACACCTAGCGGCAATATACGTTTTACTGTATAAAAGTGATGAATGGGGTGTTTTATTTTCTTTCATTACCCTGAATTTCGCCAGAGGGCGCTGCAACTACGAAAAGGCCTCTCCGCTACGCTAAACGTGCAACTAAAACGTGAAAATCGCCCGCCGCTCCGCTGTGGCGTAACGGGGCGACGCGGAGCGGAGTGTACCGTAAGGACGCTTACCTAAAACACTCTATGTTCGCATTTCATATATTAGCGATAGAGGACTTTTTCCACCTCTTTGTGATAATCTCGTATAGCACATCAATACCACTCGAACCACCTGCCTTATTGCGAACTAAAACACTCAATGTTAGCGTTTTATATATTAGCGATAGAGGACTTTGTCCACCTCTTTGTGATAATCTCGTATAGCACATCAATACCATCCGGTCTGATGGATGCATTGCGAATGGAGCCAGCTATCTAGGAATTCTTCACGGCTAGGTACTCTGAAAACCCACGCAGTTAACATGGGGAGTGCGTCGGCTACCATTCAGTAAATACTATTAGGCATACTCTGTACAAAAGGGAGAGTACAGGCATGAGAAGGCACTTCTTGAGCTGCCCAAGTTTCTTTAACTCAAGCGTCGAATAGGGGGCATCTCATCGCAACACGGAGTATTTCGGGCGGAAAAATGCAAGATTTTGCGGCTTCACGGCAAAGAAACCGACTACTTCTAGTTTGGTAACGCACGACGTTAGTTTGCCTACCTACCATCGCTATCTGAACATCAAACAGGAGGAGACACTTCATCAGAAGTGTGCAAGTCGGATGCACTAATGAAACGAATGTACTCGAAGGTTTCAAGAGCCAGCAGGGCAGAATGGTGCATCAAACGCAACGCACCGCGTTGTTCAGTGTGAACGCGTCCCTCTAGCAGGGAAATCTAAGACGGTTTCGCTTGCTCAACAATAGAAGCGATAGCGCTGCCCCAAAAAGCTTCCGGTCGTGGGCCTTATCAGTCTACCTCGCTGGAAGAGAAAGCGGATTGCTAAGTTCTTTCGCTGCGCAGAAAATATGCGTCTAAGTTTTCAGGCAAAGGACATGCACATTACGTCTCAAGTGTAATAGGTAAGAGTTTGCGTATAAAATTAGACAACCTTGACTTCCTAAATTCTCGTTATGTTCAGAGGAAAAATGTTGACAATCTGCGGGCTTTGATTTTGGCGCACTCCTGCTGCCCGATATCGCGGCTAATGCCCTTCTTGTTTGCTACGTTTAGCTGGTTATGTCAGGGAGCAAAACCGGAACTTTCCAGGGTCTATGTTTTTAGACAGCGAAAGTGTCTTAAAATGTGCTAAATCACAAGACACAACATGTTTGACCTTGCAGAAACGCTCCTAGTAACCACCGTACGATGACAGACGCACACTCAGTTACCGCGATGAATCTTTCGCGTAATTTCTTTGTTTGTCATCTAGAAGGCGCAGGCGGTAACTTATTCTAACTTTTTTTTCTCTATGACGAACCGACCAAATGTCTTAAAGCGTTACCTTGCACCAGGAGATGGCAGTTATTTACAAAAAAATGCAGCAGATCCAATAAGTTGAAATGCATATATTTTATTTATTTTATTTATTTATTTATTTATACATACTGCAGCCTCGGTGAGGCTATTGCAGGAGTGGGTAGTGAAAAAAAAAGGAAAGCAAGAAAACGAGATACAAGCCCAAAAATAAATATGAATATCAAGTATATGTAATTGCCTTCAAAAATTCTTGCATAGATAAAGAGCGGATGCTTCCAGGCAGTGCATTCCAGAGTTCAATGGCCAGTGGAAAGAAGCTGTGCTTGAACATCTCCGTTCGGCAAAAGAAAGGGATAAGGTTGAGATTATGAGAACTTCTAGTGATAGAAGGTGGACTAAAGTTCAAATAATTATTTAGTGTATCAAGGCGCTCAGAATGAATAATCGTGTGTAAAAATTTCATGCATTCTAAGCGGCGGCGAGATGAAAGAACTGTAAGACCTGTAGCTGTATAATGGGATGAAGGGGAAAAATCTCGGCTATAGTTGCGAAAAATGAAGCGCACTGATTTCTTTTGGACTGATTCTAACTTTTTAATATCGGATTTCTTATGAGGATTCCATATGATGCAGCCATAATCAAGAATAGGTCGGATAAGTGTTTTATACGTCATCAGTTTGGTGTCCTTTGGAGCCTTACGCAGTGAACGATGGAGGTAACCGAGACGTCTAAAAGCTTTGTTACATATGATGTCAATGTGTTTCGACCATGACATGTCATGGGAGAAATGAAGACCAAGGTATTTAAATTCGGTTACTCTTTTTAAATCTTGACCATGGAAAGTGTACGTGAAAAGTGATGGAGATGGGCGTCTGGAGAAGGACATGGAAACAGTTTTAGAGAAATTAATGTTCATTTGCCATTCCTTACACCACCTACAAAATTTTGCTAAGGAGTCATTAAGTAAATCATGATCCATTGGTGTGTTAATACTATGATAGAGGACGCAATCATCAGCGTAAAGACGAATACTAACGGACACGCACTGCGGCAAGTCATTAATATATAATAAGAAAAGAAGCGGGCCTAAAACGGAACCTTGTGGGACGCCGGATGAAGCACTAACAGGAGAGGAAATAGAGCCGTTAAATTGCACAGACTGAGAACGCTGGATTAGGAAGCTATGTATCCAACCCACCAGAGAAGGGTTATTTAGAATGGAGTTAAGCTTGTAGAGGAGTTTTGGGTGTGGGACGGTGTCGAAAGCCTTGGATAAGTCAACAAAAATGCCGTCAATCTGTCCGCCTAAATCTAATGACTGACAAATATCGTGCGTGAATTCGATCAGTTGGGTAGTGGTGCTATATCCGCGACGGAAACCATGTTGGTAATTGGATAGGATATTGTGGCTTTCAAGAAATTCCGTGATGTGTTTAAAAATTATATGTTCGAGTAACTTGCATGAGTGGGCAGTTAATGAAATGGGTCTGTAGTTCTGCAGAAGTTGAGCGTTACCGGATTTGTATATCGGAATGACCATAGCTAGCTTCCAGGATTGGGGAACAGTGGAGGTTGATAATGATTTACGGAAGATAACGGAGAGGTATCTGCTTGTCCAAAGGGAGTAGCGAACGAGGAAAGAATTGGGTATGTCATCTGGGCCGCAGCTCTTTTTAGTATCTAAATGGAGGATCATGTTCAGAACACCTGAGCTAGAGACGACGATGTCTTCAATAGGAGGGTATGAGTCACAGCTAAAAGGTGGAAGTGAAGAGTTATCCTGTGTGAACACGGAATGAAAATACGTGTTAAAAGCGGAAGCAATCGCGAGTGAATCTGAAACTGCCACGTCCTGGACAACTAAACTGTTAGTTGTGCTGTTACTTGGCATTATCGATTTCCCGAACATACGAGGGTTTGTTTTCATAAATTTTGGCAAAGTAACAGCATAGTAGAAACCCTTGGCAGATGTTAGTTTCTGGCGCAGTTCCTTCTTGGCATCATTGAACTCAGTAATTTTGTCGGGATTACCATTTCTTTTAGATTTGCGCAATCGCGAAACACGACGTGATAAATGCAGTAGTCCTCTTGTCATCCACGGTGAATTAATATTTTTCTTTTTTGTTTTCAGGGGAACAAATTGGTTAATACAGGTTTCAACAATATTCTCAAAAAACCGTACGGCAACATTGATATCATTGTTCAAAGATAATTCATGAAAGTTTTCAAACGATTCGCTAAGTGTGTCGGTAATTGCAGCATCATCGGCGCGGCTAAAATCACGAAAAGTGCAGTACTCAATCCGCGGTTTGGGAACAATACAGCAAACCGAGAACAGTGCGGCTTTGTGGTCAGAAATCCCGTCAGTAACGCAGCACTGGAAGACACCCTCGAAAAGACTTGAGCTAAGAAAAACTAAATCTAGGACAGCCGTTTCCCTGGTGTTCTCGTGGTCAATCTGTCTAAGACCGAGTGATAGGGAAAGGCGCAGTAATTTTCTTGACAGTGACACGTCGCCGCTGGTAATGGTGAGAGAGGGCCAGTGAATGCCTGGTGCATTAAAATGTCCCATAAGTATTATATTTGATGATTTCAAATTATGCAGAATGTTGCTAAGAAAAGTGAACTGATCACCACAAGAGCCCGGAGGTCGGTAAAACACTCCAATTAGCGCGGATGACCTTTCCAAATGAATCTTGCACAAAAGAAATTCAATTTCACATGGGGTTTCAAGGACTGAAAACTTCAGGTGGGACTGTATATAGAGGGCGACACCGCCACCTCTACCATTTGGTCTGTCAACTCTTACCAATGTGTATTCACTTAACGCAACTTCGGAGTCGAATATGCCGTCATGTAGCCATGTTTCCGTAATGCCTATAATATGGGGGGAATGAGCAGTTACTAGACAGATGAAGTCGGAAAATTTATTGATAAGGCTTCTTGCGTTAATATTTAATACACGGAGGTCATTGGTTTTGCGACGAAGGAGTCAAGGCGGAGAGGCAGGTGCAACGCTATTTAGTGCTGTATTACGATGTACTTTCTCTAATGTATTAGAAGCGCTGTTCCAGTTATAGCGAACTTTATCAATAAATATATGGTCAAACCGTATGCGGACCGTGCACCCGTTGTTCCTAAAACTCTCAGACGCTTCCCAAAGTTTCTTGCGGGTATTCCGGACACGTAGTGAAAAATCTTCCGAAATACGGTAATCGGTTTCCTTTAGCTTGTGACCACTTTTTAATACCGAAACTTTCTCCCGATAGTCCAGAAGTTTCATAATCACGGGTCGCGGACGGTCACGTGAAGGCCTTCCAAGACGATGGCATCTTTCTATTTGAGGACAGCTCATGTTAAGTTTATCCTCAAACCATTTCGCAATGTCTGAGGATAGGCGTTCATTACCTTCATCGGAGGATTCTGGCAGACCATGTAAGATTAAATTGTTCCTTCGAGCGCGGTTTTCTAATTCATCATTTTTAGTTGAAAGGTTGTGAATTTCGTTTGTTAAACGTGTGAGTTCACTGTTAAGGCTGTCGCTTGGGACGGCAGGCTTATGTGACGAGGACTCCAGAGCGGCCAAACGCGATTCGATAGTCTCAAAACGTGTATTAACAGATTGTTGAAAGTTTTTAATTTCGGCGATATCCTCAGCTAATCTTTTCTGCCCGTTCAAAAGCTCAGCGAGCATTTCAGACACCGATGGTTGATCGTCAAAACCTTGTGAAAGGCTCGCATTTTTTTGGGAGCGAGGACCAGGATTGCTTTCAATGTCACCACTCTGTAACAATCTACTAATACAAACAGCGAGCTGCGAGTACAAAGAAATATAAGCAAAGCATCTGCGAGAATGGTGTGGGCAAGGGAGCAGCAGTAAGAATCGGTCATCAGAGCGAATGCAGCGGGCATTCTGAAAGTAACATACCTGCGTAAGAAATAGGCAGCGGGTAAGCATGATGCTCGTACTGCTGCCACCTTGCCCACTGAAGAAGGAAGGATCCGGCTGGGAATTTATAGGCATGATCGTTGACGTCATGGGACTGGGCTTGATTGTGAGTGGACGGTTCAGTGTGCCAGCTATGCCAGGGCTCCGGGCACGTGTGGTGGCGGTCAGATCAAGAGAGTCATCCGGAAGGGAGATAGGACAGTTCGTACAGCTGCCAGCGGAATCACCCAGGGATCTTGACGATGATGGCGAGTGCACGAGAGCTGTGACGTCAGGAGAGATGACCGCAGCTCATTCGAAGTGGCAACAAGCGAGGAAGGCGATCTGCGTAAGAAATAGGCAGCGGGTAAGCATAATGCTCGTACTGCTGCCACCTTGCCCACTTCGGTGTCATATATAGACACCGAAGCTTTGTGTGAGTGCATAATGAGACGAAACAAGAGTTTTATTGCTATAGCAATTATATAGACACTGTTGTTGCAAGTCTACCGTCGCCGTCGCCTTGATGTTCTTTATAAAGCCCAAGGAAAATAGGAGCGTCGTCGCGCGCTGTATGCTGTATGTGAGAGTCAATGCCTTTGAGGCGGAGCGGCCAACGCGGTTCAATTTCGCGTTCGCGAGAGAGGATTTTCCTGTCGCGCTTGAGGCAGGCGGGTCCGGCGAGGGAGAGTGGTGTTCTTCTCGCCTGCCGCTATGCCGTCGGGGTGCTCGGCGGCGGGCGAGATTGCGAGGTCGCGAACCGTAGGCGCTGTAGCAGACGCCATGCGG
This sequence comes from Dermacentor albipictus, assembly GCF_038994185.2. Lineage (NCBI taxonomy): Eukaryota > Metazoa > Arthropoda > Arachnida > Ixodida > Ixodidae > Dermacentor > Dermacentor albipictus. The sequence goes on along the minus strand of NC_091828.1, from coordinate 89,632,338 downwards.
CGAAAGTGAGTGCCCGCGCGGGCCTCATCTTCAAAGCGATCTGTGACTGAGCATGTGTTGGTGGGCGTGTTGGTTAAGTATGATCACAAAGACGGCGTCGAATACAACAACACAAGAAGAAGGGGACGTGCTTGTCTCGTGCCCCCTTCTTCTTGTGTTATTGTATTCGGCGCCGTCTTTGTAATCGATCTGCGATGTTTGCAGAGTGCGCGTAGTGCCGGTAGCTTCATAAGCATGTTGGTTTCGGCGTTTCTTACGCATTGAAGCTGGAGATGCACGGAGGACAATTGGCTCGCGACTGCTGTCGTGTTTCCCAACTCCAGCGTCTTCAGGGAGAGTTGCCGCTGTCATCGAGCTATGTGTGTTCATGTTTACCTGTGTGCTTGTGACACCGTGCTGGTTAATTTAGTTAAAAGTTGTCGAGCTATTTGGTGTAAATTCATGATAGAATGTGTAAGTGCGACTGAACAAGGACGTAGAAAGAAGCAGACACACAAAACTTCTCTGTCTCCGTGTGTCTGTTTGTTTCTACGTCCTCGTTGAGTCACGCTTACACATTCTACAATTGCTAATTTGATTAGTCGGCAAATGCCTGCAAATCAATACGGACGATAAAGCTACTATCCTTTCTTCGTACAGCTATCTACTAATTTACTATAGCAATCGGTGCTTCGCCTTTCGGGCGTAACTGCAAATTTTTTTATTTATTTAATGTCCGCACAATGTGGCACGGTAGGCTTCATTCAGACCTTGTAGAGACGCTAATGCAACGCCACCGCCACTGCGTGCGATGCGGGAAAGGGAGCTTTCTGGGGCTTTTTTTTTCTTTTTTGCTTTCGCCGTGCACGGCTGGACTTGCCGCAGATGGGTCTACGGATAGATCCCATGAGCGGCCCGTTTGAAACATGCGGTGGGTGCCGCGAACGCTCTCCGATTCCTATTTTGCCGATTGTCCTACCTATCTTTTGAGAGCAGGCATATGAGAGCAGCTACTACATTGTTGCTCAAGATACCCTTCTGGTTTGATATGCAGTTCTTCACGTTATTCTTCGGGCGGCTATATGCGCGCCTATGCTTAAAGCCTATGCCTATGCTTAAATTCTGCATTGACCCAGTTGCCGTTATCATCACCGCTCCCGATTCGCTAGGTGACAGCGAGACATTACGAAAGGTTCAATGAGCTTTGCCCTGGCACCACTTTCGCTTCACGGTCAAGCACGGCGTCATCACTGCCCCCGACAGCACTTTGCCTCCGGGATTTAAAGGTCTTGCATCTGCTTTCTGTCTTCAGTGGGCACGGTGCAGCAGTGACAGTGTTGTTGCTCAAACTCCCCTTTTGCTTTCATATGCTGGTTGCTGCAGCCCCGTCTAGTTATTGTAAACGTTCAAGCAACAGTTGTATTTTGCTTCTCACGTGCCCAAGTGATGTCTGCGATATCTCGAACGACTGTATATTTGTTGTTAAACTTCTCATGTTAAAAACGAAATCGTGGACCGCCTCATCCTGACCCAAGTGAGTTGCACTAGGAACTGCTTGATGCCGTTAGTGCCTTGTCAAATGAGTTTGACAAGCGTCATATGGAAGTTATGGAGTAATTCCTCGAGATTGAGGAAAACCGAAGAGGCACTTACGCAAAGAGTCAGAGATCTTACAAAAATATTGGTAACTTTCTAATCTATAGATTCTATTGACAATGCATCGGCCCCAGCTCAAGTTACCCGCCTTGTTCATGAAGCAGCTACAACTGAAGGTGCCGCACTTAGCTCAATGCTTGACGAGTTGGAACATCGGTCCCGAAGGGTTAATTTTTCACTTTACGGAGTATCTGACAGCGCTAACGAGGTGTAGGCACAGTCCTAAAACTGCGTTGAAGATCTGCCGTCGCGCCTTCTCAGATTGACCGATACCGACGGTATGATCGACAGAGCGCACAGGCTGGGTTCCTTTGAGCAACTAAAGACACCCCCAGCTAAAGTGTTTGTTCTCTTTCAGAAAGCTAAGCTGAAAACAGCTGGCATCTCTGTGGGCGAATACTTTTGCAGATCAAGCGCTTCTCACGAAAAAAATAGAATGCGGAAATCTAGCGGCCAACCCTTTCGAGTGCGCATATTTTTACAAGCTTATCATCAACAAAAAAATGATACCTATACGGCGCAGATACTGATACCGTTTGTGAAGTCGACTCTCCTCGTGAGCCACGCCTACCTGCTAATCGCAACGCGGCTTCAAGCACTACTGGCAATTCGTCAGCGCAAACTCTTAAGACGGTAATGTTTAATAAACAGGCACATTCTCACAAATTAGTGAACATTTAAAAAGAAAAGAAATACATAGGAACTTATGCTCATGTAACCACTAATAAAGGGGCACATCGGCGTGCCGATGTGCCCCTTTATCGGCGTGCTGATGTCGGCACGCCGATGTCGGCACGCCGATTCGGCACGCCGATTTCGGCGTGCCGAATCGGCACGCCGACATCGGCACACCGGCACACCGGCACACCGGCACCGGCACATCGGCACACCGGCACACCGGCATCGGCACACCGACATCGGCACGCCGACATCGGCGTGCCGATGGGCACATCGGCGTGCCGATGTGCCCATCGGGCACATCGTAACCTTTACTCAAGCAACGTTTAATACAGGCGCATATTATCACAATTTCGTGCACCACTGAAATAAAAGGCATATAGTAACCTTTATTATAGGTAAACGCAGCCTTTTGGTATTGTAACGTTTTCTATAAGCACACAGTTTTGCAACTCTTCACCCTCGCGTCATTCTATGCATGCCCACAAATACAGAACAAATGATTCTCTGGCGATCCGTCAAACTTCACCGCAATACACTAGCCTAATTCACCGAGCACTTTACTTTCCGAAAATCCTATTTCAAAAGGTCAGCCAGATTTCAACAAATTTCAGATAGCAACGCCAGCAGGATACTCTCCTAAAGATACATAGGCATTTAAGGCACATAGTCGTAAATACTACAAAGGGCCGTAAAAGCGTATGTTGTCAGAAAAAAGTATCCCTTCGACGTAGGTAACGAAAAGTTCTTGAACTTCTTGCTGATCTTCTGAAATAACATTTTTTGAAACTGTTGCTCAATAAGGTACCATTTTTTGAAACCGTTGCTCAATAAGTTACGTTAGTGACCTGCAGGGAAGTTCAGAGGACGGCCGAAACAGCCATGTACAAATTTCACGGGCAGGGGCAGAAAGACGCGCGCTTGTGAAGACGTGCCATTCTCTATGCCATTACAAAATATCCCAATAAAAAAGTTCACAAGAATAGCCGAAGGGGCTATTTCCAGGATTCTGGGACATGACCCGGTCCAAAATTAATAAATATGCAGGTCTTAAGACAAAATGAATTTTTATTGATGTGAAAGCCTCATCGCGGCGACAGAAATGAGAATTTGCGCGATAGACAATACAGTCATTGAGGGACAAAATTTAATATTCAGGTTTTTCCATTGATTTAGGGGACGTGTCCTAGCATATTGAAGGCAGCCAGTGCTGAAAGCATGCTAATTTGCCATAGCTTGTGCCTAACAGGAGTTTCCAGAAATTGAAACGTCAGCATCTGTCATGAAGTGCGTTGCTGTTTTAAATATTGTTTCTGCACGCTGTGCAGCAACATTCTGTACATAAACATCTCAACTGGAACAGGGATACATTTTATGGCATGTTTGATGTATCTGTTCTTGAGAACATTCTGCGGCAGAATACTTCCAGCAACCGAATATGGGGTGCTAATTGAAGAGCTCTGCCGCTAACCACAATTGGTTATCTATCGATAATCAGTCAATTATTGGTAATGTTCCTGCTAACGATTGTTGCGGAAATTTTGTGGCGATTTTTATAATCTTGTTCAGCAGCCATCAGCATTTCAGTTCAAATTCTCCAGTCTTAGTATTCAAAGACAGTACAGATCACAGCGTATAAATTACCTTTCCCACCTTGCTATTCTTCAGCCAGGTCATTTACATTGGGCAGCTTGCAGCAATTAGTATAGAATGCACGATGCATCATAAAAGTTGTAGCTTTTTAAATAAGCTGGCACATATACTTGGTAATTTGAAGATTAAACGTGCAAAGCAGCGAATAGTTGGTGAAATACGTCTGCTGCTTTCGTTTTGTAGAGGTGAATGCACTGTATAAAGGTTGGACGAGCAACATATTTCTTTGCTGTGGTCCATGTTGAAAGAAAGCTTTCTGCAAACAGTATGATGCCGTCATCACATTATAGGGAGATGTTTATTAAACATATTTTGCACAAGTGGAACGCACATCTGGAAAGGTGGGACATTTCAGTATTACTATGCATTTCTGCATGTAACATTGCCTGTATCAAAACAAAATTTATGGAGGCATGAGGCAGCACAACCCTCATTGTGGAATTGATGTGTCTTGCAGCTGTGAGAAGAGAAGCTGGCAGAAAATCTTTATAGAAAATGTAATGATTACTTTGTTTGCATCTAAGAAATAAGGTAATTCAACGTTTTCTTTCAGAACTAAAAATGCATTTCCTTTTCTTTTTTTTATCTTCAAGGCCAAGAAGCCATAACGTAAAAATCTTCTCGATTAGCGCTGCGTGGGAGCACACATCTATATGTAGAATAGCACCAGTAATGATGCAAGTAGGCATAAATGTTGGTGGTTCGTGTGCCGTATGTATATATACAAATACATATTACACTATCATAAGGAAGACGATCTCAGCCCTGTTGAGAGCACAGTCATGTCATATTGCGGGCAGCATGTCAGTTGCTAATTCTCAAATCTCCTTGCTGGGCAGTGGAGCTTACTGAGACAGAATAGTTATCTTACAATCTTTTATTTACTTGTATGAGTCGCACTGCAAACAGCTATCAACATGTAAGAGGCATGAATAAACCACAAACAGATAAAATATTACCGCAATACATATATTTAAACAGGCAAAATGTGAGTATGCTCTATCAATGAAATTTCGGTAATATTAAAAATTCAAGAATAATTATTGGAAATATAATAATGATATAAAACTAATTAATGTAATTCAATTCCAAAGTCAAATCGTACTCCACTCCAGTACAATGAACAATAGCGCAAGAATACGACAGTTTAACAGTAAAAACGCGATATCAATTGATTACAAACAGAATTACTGCACTTAACTTAGGCCTAATGCCGCGCGTGCGCACAAAAGTGCAACATACACTCTGGCTTTAAAATAACCAACACGGTGTCTAATAAAGGTACAAAAGAAGCTATTTTTATGAAGCGAGCAAATAGTTCGCTTCAATAAAACTGAGTATCGTAAGCATGATAATGAATTGACTGTGCAATATACGACACACGCAAACCAGCAAATAAACGATTCAACCAGAAGCATTGCTTATTAGGTCACCGTTATTGCTGTCTTCACCATTCGTTACAGCAGTCGCAACAAGAGCGATGCTCAGCACTTGCAAGCAAGCGAAGAACTTTTACCGCTGTCACGTAGCAATGCGGCTCCTTGCAGCGGCCATGCAGCGCACCAGACATGTCGCTGCTCCACGGTGGCATGGGTTCTTTTAAGCGGTTCGCGCACCATTACGAGACTTTTTGCTGACTGTACCACGCGTCGCAAGCGACCCAGACACACAACACGCTTGGTAAGCGCTCGCCACCAAATCGGAGAGCGTTAAAAGTGGTTAGAACCATGAAAGAAACAACGTCGGCAATACGTAATCTGCGGCGGCTCGGCGTGTGAGACCTCGAGCCGTGGCGTGGGCCGCCTCGTTGCCCGCGAGCGGGACATCGGTGTGTGCCGGGGTCCAGAGGAGGAATACTGTAAAATTTTGGGGTTGCGAGGGCGATGACGAGTCGCCGTCGTCGCAAATTTGTGGTATGCGGACCGCTTACCGCGGATTGCCGCCTGCGAGCCGCTGATCATGATCGCAGCGCTCGGCACCTCGGCCAGTGCTAGGGCTATCGCGGTTTCTTCGGCCCGCCTCCGTGTATCCCGTGGTCACCGTGGCGCTTGCGAGGCACTCGCGAGGCACTTACCAGTGCGGTCTACAACCGCGATCGCATTCAGAGATCCGTGACTGCTTGCTGCGCTCCTCGCAGCTCCTCAAAGCGCTCCTCAAAGCGCGGCGGCGCCACCTGCTGTTCCAATGGATCCGAGCTGCCAAGCGAGGCGACGACAGGTAGACGCAGTGCTTGCGCTGTTTGCGCTTTGCCATTTCTTTGAACTTCTTACAAAGGACGGAATGGTGAATTTTAGCTAACGAATTTAGTTAGTGAACTTCAGCTTCTCGGAAGATTCTTCTGCAAATCGCAATGGCTGTGGCAAGCGCAACGTCCGCAGACGGAGCGGATCGTTCGGGTAGGTCCGCGTTACTTTTGCACGCGGAAACGTTGGTTCTGCGGCTATTCTACTTTGATTTGCACGTCTGACCATACTTCGTGAACTAGTAAAAGCCTTGACGTACGCGATATACTTTACCTCCGCGTTGTATTGCGTGGAAGAATCTCGCGGCCCGCACCTTGGAAACAGGCGGCATGCGCATGCCGTAGGTTCGAGTAGGCGTAGCGCACGTGCGTGGATGCCCAGATGTGTCCGTCTTTTGTCTCCGGACGGCGTAAAAATGAATTAACATTAGTTCAACCGTGTCGGATGTACTCTGCAATGTATGTAAACTTTTTGAACAAACGTCGCCTCTCTTGCCCTCTGGCCTGTATTTACGTTAAGCAACACAAACCAGCTTTCACACGCAAAGGGTTCGAATAGTTGCTGAAAGGTATTGCGAAACTTCGTGGCCACTAATGCGAGTGCACGGAATTCAATCTGTTAGCCATGAATTCAATTGTCATGAGCGTCAGATCTTTGTAGCGGTGCGAGCACTATCGCGGCATTTACTTGTGAATCAGGTGCGGAGTTCTATGGCGAGAGCCGCTGTACGAAGCCCACCTCAAGCCTTTTTGTAATCGAGGCCCGTAGACAGACAAATACACAGAAAGACACGCACAGGTACACACATCCAGAGACATACATGCACGGCTGAATATGCCACAGCGACGCAGCTCCAGACATACATCGTGTTCGTCGTAAACGGTGCTCTGCAATCTGCTTCGTTTTCGCTGATTATTTGCACATCCATATATGACGCAGTGACGCCCCGAGGATGTTTTGTGATTGGATGTTGCGGGCACAGACGTAGTTGCACATTGAACACCCCGTAACACACACACACGCTACATGCACGCGAACGCGTCTTGTAAGCTCACGGAAGAGGGCGGCCGGTCGCTCGGTTTCGGAATATGAGCTCAGCTTATCCGGTTCCAGGCTATCGTGTTCTGGTCTACAGGGACTCGTTGCCAGCGCTCCTGTGTCTAGAAAGCGGTCTGCGACGTCCCCAAAGTACGTACCCGCGCAGGCCTGATCTTCAAAGCGATCTGCGATGGTTGCAGAGTGCGCGTAGTGCCGGTAGCTTCGTATGCGCTGTGCTTTCGACATTTCGTACGCGTTGAAGCGACAGATGCACGGAGGTAAATCGGCTCGTAGTTTCTGCCACGGTTCCTAACTCCAGTGTATTCACAGACAGTTTCAGCGTTCATCGAGCTACGCATGTTCATGTTTACCTGTGTGCACGTGACACCATTCTGGTTAATTTATTTAAAACACGTTGGCGGGCTAGTTGGTCTGAATCCATGATAGAATGTGTAAGCGCGACTCAACAAGGACATAGAAAGAAGCAGACATACAAAGACAGCGCTGTCTCCGTGTGTCCGTCTCTTTCTACGTCATTGTTGAGTCATGCGTACATATTCTATCATTGTTAATTTAGTTAGTAAGCGAATGTTTACTAGTTCATGCAGCCGATAAATCTACTACCCTTATTTCGTGCAGCTATCTACTAATTTGCTATTGCAACCGGTTCTTCGCCTTTTCGTTGGAACTGCGATTTTTTTGTCCACCTTCGCCTCCGCGTCCGGTTGCCGTGCATGCGTAAAGCCCCTCAATTTTCCAAAAGTAGCGCCATTCTTAGATCTTTCCGCCACCCCGCTCACCCAGGCGCTTCCTCCTCCACTCCTCCTGTCGCCCCAGCCTCCTCCGCTCCCCCATTGGCCAATCTGTGTCACGTGAAAGCAGGCCCCGCGCTTTTGTATATTTTTTATGCGAAGCATATTACGAGGGCTCAACCCAGCTCCTCAGGCGCGGCGGTGACCATGAAATCACGTGACACCGTGACGTCACGACAGAGGAGAAGTGGCTTTGGCTCAACTCTTGCAAGACGGGCTGGGTGGGAATCGAACCAGGGTCTCCGGAGTGTGGGACGGAGACGCTACCACTGAGCCACGAGTACAACGCTTCAAAGCGGTACAAAAGCGCCTCTAGTGAATGCGGTGTTGCCTTAGAAACGCGCTGTTTCTAAGGCGTGCGTCTCTTGCTCAGGCACACATTTCGTTGCCGCGCCGAACGCTGCTTTGCTCGACGCTCACCGCGTCCAATGCGGGGCGCGTAGTCGCTGCCCTGTAGCCCATTGTCTTACACCCCTTGGCGGGTCGACGGGAACGCTGTCGCGTTCCACTCTTGAAGGCGAAGAAGTAATGCATGAGTTGTTTCTTCGTCTAGCCGAACCAAATATAGCCAAGCAACAGCAGTTCACCAGGCTAAACAGTGGTTCAACAACTAAAATAAAGGCTAGTATGCTTCGCATCCTGGGCTTAACCTTACCTAAGCCACAGCCATTTTTTTTCTTTCCGGCGCAGAGCAGGTGCTGCGCTTTTGTATATTTTTTTCTTTCCAGCGCGCTGCGACCCCCAATCTTGGGCCTGCGCGACGAAAGTACGGCAGGCGGTTTGAAGGAACGCGGTAGTTTTATACAATGTGTTAGGGCCGAGTGCTTAATTGCGATGCCGTGCTGCTGCGCCTACGGTTGCCACAACAGACCCAGTGACGGCAAAAAGCTTTTTGCTTTACCATCCGAAGGGCGCAACGCAAAACGAAGAAAAGTGTGGATTCACAACATCGGGCGGGCTGACTTCGAGCAAGTGGCAAAGAACGCGCGGCTTTGTGAAGTAAGTGCCACGGCTCCTCCAACCTCTTCTTTTGACGTCCGTGTCAAAACGGGCCCGTGTCCCGTGCATTGGGGGTGCGTTAAAGAACCCCAGCTGGAAAAAAATTAATCCGGAGCCCCCATTATGGCGTGCCTAATGAGACCGTGGTGTTGGGGTGTAAAACCCAAGAATCAACTTTTTTCCTGTCTTGTGTGCCTTGACTGTTCCAGTTAACGCAACACTGCTTCCTTGTGAAAACTTACAACGCAAAAGAGTACAGACGCACGTAGTATACAGAGATAAAATTAGCACTTCAACAAAAGTGTTGCTGGTGCCAATGAGGGGAGGGGGATAATTATTTTCTGAACCTCTTTCCAGTTGTCCCATCAACTTCCTTCTTTTTTTCTATCAAATTCTAACCATTTCCACTGTAATAAATAAATAACGATTTCATATGCTGGTACGTTGTTCAAATTATCTATACCGCCGATGTGTGAAAACGTTGCTCATGGCCACCACAACCTGTGCGTGAGCTACGTACATCTGTAAAAGGCGCGGAACAGAAACGGCCCTGCTGCCAGGCATTGCTGACCGCAGACAGTCGGAATCTCTCACGCGCCGGCCGAACAAAAGCATCCTGCAGGTACGTAAATTAACCTACGAAACCACGTGCACATACTTTCACGCTGTCGAAACCTGAAACTCTGGTAATTACTCGCGTGTCTGAGCACACCGCGTGCTTGTGTCGTGTTTCAGCAACACTAACTTTCAACGTGCGCGCGCTTTACGCCTTAAATACGCCTTGAATAATGGTGCTTTTCTCTATTTCTTCCGCAAATCGGACACGACATTCTTAAGGCCAGTTACCGACTTACAAAGCAAGATCTAGATTGAAAAAACTGCTCCGCAGGACTTCCTCCCGTAGCGTGTTAGCCGTCGTCTGCTACGGCAGGCCCACCACCGGCGGCGCCACCGTCGAGGCTGCGCCGAGCGGAGGAGGAGGGAAGTGAATGGCGCAACTTTGGGAGATTGAGGGGCTTTATGCATGCGCGGAGGCGAGCGCCATCTGGACGGTGTTATTGCAAAGAACCGAGCGTAGTGCGCCTCTCTACGAACGGCGAAACGCTGGAAAAGGTTTTGTGTTTGAGTTACCGCGAACCAAAATCATGCACTCTCATACATTACCATTACAGATGAATGCTATCATGTCTGCAGCTTGTGTTTAAGTAGTACTTTCCGATCTTTCTGACGCGTTTTACTTGGAGAAATTCAATTAGTTTGGTGACGCCTGTGCGCCACGCGGAGGGCCTGCGTTTCTGGAAATGATTTTTCACTCAGAAGACGCTAGGTGTCGGCGAGGGACGCTGACAGCGGATTTTGTTCGACAACGCACCCTTAACACTACCACTTAGTATGCTACATCTTGACAAGTACGGCAGCGCCACGTAGGAGCGGTGACGCGAAGCACTGCATCATGACGCTAACGAGCACCGACAGAGAGCGCTTCGGTAGTCTCCAAGCATTGGAGCCTCCAACCTGGTGCATGCGATAAAGGCCATCTGCTTGGCTGACGACGCCGTTTCCGCAGATGGTTACTTTTTCGCCTCTGATTGCCTGTGACGCCTCGTCGCCTACGAAGTTTAGCGTCGACATGCATCAGCTGAGCTTAGACGCCGCCAAGCGCTTCGCTCCCGATGGCATCAACTAATGGGGGCGCTAGGTGGCGCAGACAGGCAACGACGTCGGCCGGCGAATCTCCCTCTGGTCCAACGAGAGGCACGCCAACGTGAAGCAGAACTCCGCCCGTTTGTAGCGCAGGCTGTGGACTGTGGCACTCGTATTCCTGAAGCACAGCGCCTCGCAACTCAGCTGGCTGCCACAGACACTCGTACCACAATGCTCGCGCCTTCACCTCAAGCGACTCGGCAGCAGGACGCCATGCGCCAAGCAATCCTGCAACATGGACGCCGTCCCGCAAATCCTGCGCCTTTCGCTGCAGCGCACCGTAAGTTCAGGAAGCGAACATGCAAACTCACTTTCGTGTTCTACCGATTGCAGGGAAATAATTATAAACCACATCTTTTTTGATACAACTTCATTTATATGTGATTGCTAATTGACTCAAAATAAACAAGTGGTTTACCCTACCCTCTCCTTGTTGTCAGTGCGTGTTGGCTTTCTGCTTTCACACGTTTGACGAGCGGCTGGACCAATGCGCCATGATTCTAGGTCTTTCTTCTGCGGCCGCTTGACATGAAATCAGGAGAAAATTCAGGCTCCTACCACTTCTGTTCTCATTTACTCTGAATCTTTTTTTCCATCCATTGTGCTAGAAATTCATAAGTTATATGAGAAAAGCTCGGGCAGAATATATAGACAAAACAACAAAATACTTGGACACTGCACGATTCACGGATGCTTCACCATATCGGGCCAACGCAAAGAACATGGTGGCAGTTGTCGTAAGCCGTAAAGGGAAAATCACGGCCTGTGCTTCGGTTTCCCGAGTAACCATTTTAGAAGCCGAAGAGATAGCCATCGCCTTAGCCATACGAGAAGGCATAGAGCGCAATACTCCACTAACAATAGTCACAGATTCTCAGGCCGCATGTAGGAACTATCAGAGGGGACTGCTCAGCGCGAGGGCACGCCGTATACTTACCGAAATCAACAGAGACCTTGACGTCAGGTATACGCAAACGATAACATGGGCCCCGGGACACGAGGGTGTTACTGGGAACCTCCATGCAGATGAGGTGGCTCGAGGTTTTACTAATTGCCGAGCTGCCCATGGCAACATGGTGGAGGACCCGACACCCATCGATCCAAGTAATAAAACGATCTTGCAACACTACAGGGAAATCAGAAGGCTCTACCCAGCCCCGCATAGGAACGTTTCAGCCATGGACTCAGCGACGTTACGCAGGCTCCAAACAGACACATACATAAACCTACATAAATTGCACATATACTACCCAACAGCATACAAGGACATATGCCCGTGGTGTGGGAGAACACCAACGCTCTACCACATCACATGAGAGTGCACAGCTCACACAGAAGAACAAGAAGATAATAACACGAGAGCGAGGTGGGAGGCATTGCTATCCAGCTCCGCCCTTGGGGATCAGCTCAGGCTCGTCCGTAGGGCAGAAAGGATGGCGAGGGCCAGCGGTGCCTTGGAATAGGGGCCCGACCACACGGCGTTACCCCGTTTTAGGGGCAACGAAGTTCTTTCTACGAAAAAAGTTTTGTTCTTCTTCTTCCTCTTCTATATAAAATTCAGCTAGCCCAGATTTCTCCCATTCGTTCTTCACTTTTGACTGGCGCGGCGTGTAGGACTCAGCGCGAAGGCGCTTTCTTGATGTGGTAGGCGATGTGGCAAACACATGCTGACGTAGCAACCCCTGTCCAAACCATGATGCGATGACGTGCAACACATGCTGTCGCAGATCCAGAAGTGCCCAGTTGGACTCGAAGTGCCTGGATCGTCGGTACTAGAGTGAGTCATTTAGGTTGCGATTGATGCGTGTTTGCAGGAGAAGTCGGTGAACTAGCGTATCAGTGATGAGCGTGAATGTAGCCTGGGCATCCGAAGTGTCTCTACTATACCGGAACACCATCCTGAGGCTTCGTATAGGGCATCCTACGGCATTCCTAGATCTCCACGCAGTCTGAACACTGTGACGTCGTTAGCGGGTTGCAAAAACATACCGATGGTAACCATGTGCAGATGAATTCCTTCACCGATATTGCGCACGGACAAACAATAAACATACGGGATGGCACAGTAGTGGCGTTTCTTGGAACTAGTTTTGGTAGAGGAGGCTGTCTATTTCCTTGCGATAGACTCGTATAATACATCAATAGTACAGGGTGTTAACGTACGCAAGTAACACATTGCGAATTCAGCCGCCCTCATGGCAATTCTTCATTGCTAGGTATCCAGAACACCCGCTGTGGTCTGTTTGTCGTGTACACCCTGGGACATCGTCAGCATGTGGCAAAAAAGCAGCGATGATATTTTTGTGTATATGACTTAGTTCGCATATGTTGCGCACGCACAAATAATACACATATTGGAAAGCTTAATAGTTGCGTTTCTTGAACAAAGTTTTCATAGAAGAGGCTCTCCATGTCTTATAATCTGGTATACTATACGAAGCGAGACGAAGGGAGGGTGGACCTGTCAACGGAACCAACTTTTCATAGAGCAGCCTCTCTATGTCTTAGTGATAGTCGCGCATACTAGAAGATACCATATTGGCAAACACCATTGTCAATGGAGCCACCTATGAGCATTTGTTCGCTGCTAGTTAGGCTGAACACCCATTACAATGGCCCGAGGTTTGCCTCAGCTTCGACTGAGTAAATTCTAACAGTCATTAGGTGTATAAAAGCAGCAGTATAGCGTTGTTAATGCACTTCTACTGCTGTGTGAGCTCTTTAATTCATTTTTGTATACTGGTTATATCATAGCAAGGAGCAATATTTCCGCCGCAAAATGCAAGCTGTTTCCGCTCTATAACAAAGTCGCAAGGTGCTTGCACTTCGGAAGCGCGCTGGCATAACTACCATTCTGCATGAACATTGTGGAGCAGGAGGTATTTCATCAAAATAATTGCAGTCACGTCTGAAAGGCGAAGCACCGATTGCGATAGCAATTTACTAGATACCTGTACGATGTAAAGATAGTATTTTCTAGGTCGTAGAAATTTGTAAACTTTCGCTTACCAACTAAATTACCAATGATAGAATATGTAAGCGTGACACAACGAGGATGTAGAAAGAAACCGACATACAAGGACAGCACTGTGTTTCTGTCTGCTTGTTTCTACGTACTTATTCAGTCGCGGTTAAACATTCCATCACGGGTTCAAACCAGCTAGCACGTCAACGCATTTGTCCAAATTAGCCAGCACGGTGTCACGTACGTGCGCACAGGTAGACATGAGCCCATCCCGCTCGATGACAGCGGAAAGTGTCTGAAAACGCCGGACTAGGGAATCACGACAACAGCCGTGAGCCAATTGACCTTCGTTCATATGTCGCTTCAACGTCAACGAAAGGTCGAAGGCACAACCCATGCGAAGCTACCGGCACTACGCGCACTCTGCAACCAACGCAGATTGCTTTCAAGACACAAAAGCGCCTTCAACGTTTCTCTATAGACAGTCAAATAATTTACACCCTTGATATTGAGAATTGCGAATCATAACACCCTTGAAGGGTGTTTTCCTTCAAGAAACATCTCATCATCATGACTTTTTGCGAAGCATAGGGCAGTTCTAGATGTTATAACATCATTTTACCCGCCAGAAGGGTGCACTGACTAAGAATATTGGGGGTGGGTGCAAGAGTGTTTTTGTTTCTTTTTATTACATTCACAAACATTCAGCTGCACGAAGAAATAGCGCGTCCCATGGCACTGGAAACAAGTGGCGGATCCAGAAGCGGGCCCTCCCCTACCCCAACCCCTTCACCCGAGACAAGTCGGGCTTTTAAGGCGGACAAAACTCCTGAAAAGAGTCCCCCTCCAATTCGCTGTCTGTTTTGATGAGCCCTTTTAAGTATGTCCTGCGAAAAACCTGTTGCTGAAGCACTACTATCTATTATGTAATAGTGTTCTAGGTGGCACACAATTCTCAAATGTCGTCACGCACAAATTCCGTAGAATCCAAAAGCGCGCACCTACTTTTTCTAGTATTGAATATTTAACCAAAAGAAAAATGTTCAAAATGTTTTCAGTTAGGCAGAACTAGTGCAGCTCTTGCATTTGGTACGCCAGGAATCCAACAAAATGGATACGACACGTGACAGCATGCAGCTGGACGCGCCACAATTTCTCCAAAGCAATGCGGTCGTCTAGGTTTTTTTCAAGCATGACAAAACAGGCAGAAAAGGGCATGACTAACCATACGCGGACAATAGATATGCCGATTCGGGAATCTTTGATCCCACCTGACATTCTTCGCCGAGTCAATAACTCCAATTCGTTCTGCTTCTCTCACGTTTACAAACAAGGAAGCTACGTTGGCAAACTTGAGCCTTCTCACCCACCACAATGCTTTGCTCAAGCAGCATCTACAGAAAGAGCCGTGCAAAACGCTCATGACTTCGCGTCTGCGTCAATTTACAAATCTGGCTGTGCAAAAGGAAACTATTAAGTTTGTAGTTGTATAGGAAAGTTCTACTGGCTTACAAACAGCAGCCAGAACGGAGTGCTAAAAAAGAAAGGGACAAGAATGTGAGAAAGTACAGAGAACCAACGTACAATGTGCGATACATACAGTAATTACAACACCGAATAAGAGGGCTATTTACTCAAATATTTCCCCTCCCGAATTGGAGACAGTATTATTGCATGCATGAATAGAAGATTAAGCCAATCATTGTAGAGAAAATGAGATTCCAGAAATTGGCGGTGCATTTGCAGACCCATCTTTGTTCACGGAACAGTGGCGAGGCATGCGGCTGTAGGTGAACTCAGTGTGCAGTCTTCGTGACGGGCAAGATGCTTCTTGCAGATTTTATAGACCACCTATGTGAATAGACCAGCTGTGTGAATGGGATGAATTGAATGGATGATGGCGGGTGCGAATAATTCACGCTTCAGTTGGCGGCATTTAAACTATGAGTTCTCTGACGCGTTTAGCAGCGGTCCCGTAGCACGCCAAGGTCCAATATGTCACCCAACCAAGTTCACGTAAGACGGGACGCCTGCGGCGGGAACTGTGTTCTACATCCGCCACTAAATATATATATATATAAATATATATATATATATATATATATATATATATATATATATATATATATATATATATATAACACCCAAGAATGTGGAGGGGGAATGCTGTGCCACGGTAGTTAAATTACAAAGAGAAAAATTACAATGTGTAGCACGAAGACACGGGTTCTCATTCAAACTGCAGCCAGTTCTTTTTTAATAGGAAAGTATTTTATGCTGGGGTCCACGATCACTTTCCTGTAATGGCTGTGACGTCGCAGAAAATTAAATCAAGTTCACTAAACTATGTCACCAAACCAAGTTCACGCTCTACGTGGCACCTGCGGCAGAAAGGATGTTCCACATCCGCACTGAGGACGTGAGCGGTGGCGCTGAATAGCACTCCTAAGGATAAATACAGTAAACACATGCAAACGCCGAAAAATTGGACGGGAGAAGCGTTGCCACGGTAGTGAAATTAGGAAGGGCATTGTACGCGTAATGCGAACAGACGGGTTCATATCCAACGTGCGGCCAGTTGAAACCCGTAAAAAAAATTTGAAGGATGTTTAAGCTATAACATTTACAGTGGAACGCGAAAGCAATCAGAGATCCCTGACGGCTTGAAGCACTCCCGGCAACTGCAGCTTTCTTTTTTATTTCTCCACGTTTGCCTCCGCGCGCCGCTGCCGCGCATGCGCTGAGGCGAGCGCCATCTGGATGCTGTTGTTGCAAGGAACCGAGAAGGGCGCACCCCTCTATGAATCGTGAAACGCTGGAAAAGGGGTTTCTGTTTGAGTTACCGCGTAGCAGAATCATGCTTTCTCGTATATTAAACTTACAGTCCGACGTTGCCACGTCTGTAGGTTGTGCTTAGGTTGTACTGTACGAGTTTTATGACGCGTTTTACTTGTAGAATTTCAAAACACTTTAGTGACGCTTGTGCGCCAGGCGGAGGGCCTACGTGTTTCGAAATTATTTCTCACTCTCGAGGCGGTCGGTGCCGACGCTGGACGCCGACACCGAATTTTGTGCGACACGGGATCTTTAACACCACCAGGTTTATATGGTCTATATTGGCAGGAAAGCCGCCACCACCGTGCAGCGTTGACGCGAAGCACTGCATCATGAGGCTAAGGAGCGCCGACAGTAAGCGCTTCTGTAGTCTCAGCACAGCGAAGGCTCCAACGCGGTGTAGCCTGGTGTAGGCGGTGTAGGCCTTCTACTCAGGTGACGACGCACTTTCTACACATCGTTTTTCCTCCGCGTTTGTTTAGCCTGTGACGACTCGTGGCATACGGGGTTTAGCGTCAACATGCATCAACACTGCTTACACGCAGCCAACTGCTTCGATCGCAATGGCATCAACTAAGAGACCTGCTGCGTGAAGTAGCGCAGAAAGGCAACGACGTTCGCGGGCGAATCTCGAAGCCAGCCTGAAGATGTACGCCTTCGCGTGTTTCCGGCACAAGCTCGGAACTCTGGCACTCGTATTCCTCAAGCTGAGCACGTCGCTACTCAGCTGGCTTCCCAACACACTAAGGAATCATACCAAGATGCTCGTACGCTCACCGGAGCGATGCCATAGCACGACGCCACCCGCCAACAAGACGCCGTACGCCAAGCAATCCGGCAACATGGTCGCCAGCCACCAAATCCTCCACCTTTCCCTGCAGCGGACTATGCGTGCACAAAGCAAACACGCAAGACATTCTGTGAATACACGTTTCCATTTGATGTTCTACCGATTCCTATGAAAGAAGGATAAAATGTATCTTTTTTTCATCCAATTTCACTTATTTATAATTGCTACAAGTAATTTCCCCTGCACTTTCCTTGTTGTCCGTGTCTGTTGGCGTTGTATAGTTACACCTGAGCTGAGCGCTTCGACAATTATTTGTGCCATTGTTCTAGGTGTTTTGTTCTGCGCCTTCTCAACATGAAATCAATTGAAGAACTAGCGTCCTGCCACATCTGATCTCATTTAATCTGAATTTTTTGTTCCGTCGCAAGCGCTGGAAATTCATTAGTTACATAAAATTCAGCTAGCCCAGCTTTCTCGCATTCGTTCTTCACTTTCGACTGGTGCGGCGGATAAGACTGAACGCATTGGCGCTATATTGATGTGGTAAGCGATGTGGTAAGCCCGTGCTCACTTAGCAATCCCTGTGAAAACCATGATGCGATGACGTTAAATACATGCTGTCGCACAGCCACAAATGTCCAGTTCGATTCGGAGTACGTGGATCGTCAGTACTAGAGTGAGTCAGTTAGGTTCAGATGAATGGATGTTTGTAGAAGAAGTCGTTGACCCACTGTAACGGTGATGAACGGGAATGTAGCCTTTGTATCTTAAAGTACCAGTCCCATGGGGGCAAACCATCCTCCGGGCACATGTAGGGCGTCCTGACGAAGTTCTATGTAGCCATGTAGTGTACACACCGCGACGTGGTCAACGTGCGGAAAGGACATACCGAATGGTAAGAGTCTGTATATGACTTTGTTCCCAGATGTTGCCCTCGTATATGTAATAAACATACGGGAAAGCGTAGTAGTACTGTTTCTTGGAACTACTTTTGATGTAGGAGCCTCTCGATCTGTTTGTGATTGTCTCGTATACCACATCAATAATAAAGCAAGATTGAAAAGGAAATTTATTCACCCGTAGGCACGCTTACAACTGTGGTAGGAACGAAAAGTACAATATGAGGTACATCACATGTAATACATCATACTTGATGTAAACAAGATGGTACGACGACGCAACATTTCCGAATGGAGCCAACTACTCGGCATTCGTTCACGCCTATGGATCGTGAACATCCCCCACAATGGTCTCGGTATTGCCTCAGTTTCGACTCACTAAATTCTATTGCTCATGCTCTACTTAAAAGCAAATGTATAGCGGTTTCAAAGCACTTTGTCAGCTGTCTGCGTTCTTTAATTCATTCTTTGTATATTGGGCATTTTATAGCGAGGAGCAGTAATTCCGACAGTAAATGCAAGTTGTTGCCGCGTAATAACCAAGTCGCAAAGAGCTTTCACTTCGGTAACGTACGACCTTAGGTCAGATAACTGCCATCGCTGCATGAACGTGGAGGAGGAGACAATTCATAAACAAAATAATCGCTGTTACTCCTTGAATGAAAAGCACAGATGGCGATAGCAAATTAGGAGATAGCTTTACGAAGTAAGGATAGTAGCTTTATCGGCAGTATAAACTTTCAAACATTCGCTTACTAATTAAATTAGCAATGATAGAATGCGTAAGCGACACTCAACGATGACGTAGAAAGACGCACAGATAGCGCTTTGTCCTTTTTATACGTCCTTGTTCAGTCGAGCCTGCACATTCTATCATGGACTCAAACCAGCTAGCCCGTCAACGTGTTTAACTTAATTAAGCGGCATGGTGGCACGCACGCATAGGTAATCAGGAACACATCTCGGTCGATGACAGCCGAAAATGTCTGCGAAAACGCTGGAGTCAGTAATCGCGGCAGCAGCCGCGAGCCAATTGATCTCCCTGCATCTGTCGCTTCAACACGCACAAAACGTCGAAAGCACAGCGCATACGAAACTACCGCCACTACACGCCCTCTGCAACCATCGCAGAGCGCTTTGAAAGTGAGGCCCGCGCGGGCGCCCATCTTGACCACGTCGCAGATCGCTTTCACAACTCACGAGCGCCGCGAACGCGTCCCTACGGCGTCCGCGATTCGCGTTGCCAACACCGCAGAAGACGCCGCGGTTGTCTCCACTCTTTCCGGAGCGGTGTGCGAGGAGGACATCGAGGCACGCTTATCAGCCGCCGTGGAAGAACGCCCCTCCTCCCTCTCCTCACCCCCTGCCTCGGGTGCCACCGGAGAGGGCGAGCCTCCGGGCCGCAGCCCTCACGCGCGCACGCGAGAATGAACCGCGTTCGCCGTCTCACCCCCCACAGTCTTTCACTCATACAAAACCTCACGGTGGCGTCAACGGCAGAAATGGTCCTGCAGTGTCCATATAATTGCTATCGCAATGAAAAGAAGGTGTGTGAATCCGACGCACTGATCGAACTACTATACGCGAACATTTCATGAGCCACAGAGGCAAAATGGCGCATCAAAAGCGGTACGCGCCGCATATAGTTCAGAGACGAACGCGTCCCTCTGGCAGGGATAGCTAACACGTCTGGCACACGAACGCGCAAACAAACACTCTTTTACCTAAGGGAGCTTTCACGAAGTTGAAAGAGTTTTTACTGAAGAGGTGTTGTGCAGCAGACACACGGCGCCGACGAACTCTTTTCATTGCTTCCTTCAGGACACGCTACCGAGAGCGTGCCGGTAGAGTACGAAACAAAATGGACCAATGATGAACTGATATATCTCGAAATAAAGTTAAAGCTTATTTTGTTACGCGTATTTAAAATAAAATTAACAGTGCCAGATGAAGACACGCCAATGTCTCCTGTGTGCGGCACGTGTCTGCAGGCGTCGTCACGTGACATCCCCGAGCCGTTCGACTTGCTTACGGCAGCACAAAAAATATTAGGATTACTGCGTTTCCTACACCTTCTGCGAGACATAAAATCAATTTTTAAGGTGAGCCTAAGCGACGGAAAAATACCTGTTTCCTTATTTTCTATTACAAGCGTTATTGCTGGCACACACCGGTTTCGAGTCTTTTCCTTCCAAAGCAACTATATGGCGTAATGAAAAGTCATCCGCGATCGTTTTCAAGTGAATATCTCTTATTGGTCTTTCGCGCCGCATTTTGATGTGGTGTAAGAAACTGAAGATACATGGCCGGTTTATGCTAGCAGACGCGCAGGCGAAAATTTCACTTCGGTATGAGTAAACGGTTGCCGACTCTTGGATTGGAAGAGCGGTCCCTGATCGATGAAGGTAAAGAAAGCAAGTTATAAGTTGCCGCCAATCTGTGCTTCTGCATTTAAATATTTTCGCACACAAACCACTTGACAGGTGACGGCGCAAGTACCATGTAGGAGGGCCAGCGCTGCCGTTTCTTAATCGTCTGCTACGGCGCCGGGTGTGCTGTGACATTACGCAGGGAAATTTGCTCCGCTTGCGCCAAGAAACCGTGTGCGTGTCAGTTTCTCGTTAAGACCGATCTACACGACGGACCAAATTGCTCTTTTGGAGCACGGTCCGCGCATCACGTGATAGGACGTCACCACTTCGCGTGGACCGCCGTTAGCCTGCGCAAGACCACGGCCCTCGCGGTCCAACAAAAGCCGTGGCGTTTCCCGGAGCAGGTTTGGCGGCGGACCGCATGCAAACCGCAGCGATTTCGGGGTAGCCAATGAATGTTGCCCGGCAACGTAGTGTCTTCAGCCAAATCCAATCTAGTTTTCGGCTGAGCCAAAGCCAGTCCTTTCATGTCGGCCGGTCCACCTGCACGTGCGTGCAGCAGATATATTTTTTAAACACCATGTGCTTTTGAATGGATGTGCACTGCGCCGGACCGGACCGCGGCGGGTCGGGACGACGCATCACGTGACCGATCGGCCCGCAGACTTGGTCCATCGTGTGGATCGTCCTTTATCGCATGCTCGCCTGGGGAGCGCAATGTTCACTATTTTTGGCTCAACTAAAAGGCCGAATAGTTTTCGCTAAAAATTAGCGAAATCAGGTTCGTAAAATGTCGCCCCGCACTTGGCGCTTCAGCATACGATACGGCGAAACAGTTCTGTCCGCACGCTGCCGTCTTCTCCGTAAGCTTGGTTTGCCGCTTTCCAGCGCAAATTCTTCCGGAGCAATACTTGCAATGCTCGGTTGCCTAGCACCTTTAAACTACTGGATGTTAGTTTCACACTTAGGGCCATTTCGCACAAAGATCAACATAAAATAAACAGAACACTCAATTACCTAATCCTTCCCAAGAGATACCAAGCTTTCATCGATAAAGTAAACTAGCCCTAAAAACTGATTCCTTGGGTTCTGAGCCAGCTATTGAGAAACCAGCAATGCTTAGCATATTACATGAATGTAGAGCAGCAGCAAAATTTGAAACATTGATTATTAAAGTTTGAGCGCATATTTGCGCATGAAAGTCTACAGCAAATGTAAACAGAACTCATCTGCATGAAATAAAAGTACTATTTCACGAAAACAGTTCCGCTGTTTTTCACATGCAGAAGAAATTTGATAATGAATGGGCTTTTTATGTCGTCTTTCCATAAACGTGAAAAGATGTCGCGTGGCATGGAGGTGTTGCCAATAAAACATGACACTCAAACATAGGGCCGTGCGGGTTCCTTGACACAGCATGCAACATCGGCTAAAATTTGTCAACTAGCCTGACAAGATGTTCTGATAATGTATCTTTCTTTAAAGGTTGTACGGCACCGCAACGTGGTCAAACTTGGAAAATATACTCAACAGAGACCGCAGCTGTCATTCACCGACTGAGAGATGATTCACAAAGGTATCGCAAGTCAGCGAAGTTAGAGAGCTGCCGGAAGAATACCGCGAGCGAAGCACTAGAAAAGTTGATGTATCATGTCAGCCCAGAGTTCGACCAACTCTTGCAGTGCGAGGTGACGCTCCAATATCGCAAGAGGAAGGGAAGAACATTGACAACTTTTTTCGGACCACTTAAGTGTTGTCGCGTAGTTTGAAGTGTCCGCTATACTTAACGATGAGCTAAACAGAAGTGTATGATAAGAAATCTCTTGTTCTAATCGATGTCCCATAGACCTGCTCTCTATGCGACATCGTGAGACAGGGGCAGAGAAAACCAGCTTGAAGAATGAAGGTTCCAAAAGTTTGAAAAAAAAATTCTAATTGATATTTTTTTTTGTAGTTCGGGTAGCTCTTAGGGCGGTCTGCTGAATAGCCTATCTTTTGAAAATATCTAGGCATATTTCTATATTAGCATAAATATCGTGCAATGTGTTATTTCTGCAGGCAGTCCTTGCTCCCACACTTGCACCCTCCCCTAGATCATTACATAGCTACCATACTTTGGTCTTGGGACGCTAGAATCTTCTTGAGCTTACTTATATAAAGGTGTGCAAGTACCAGTGTCACTCAGCAGTGTTGACTTCAGCATTTCATTATTAGAGTAAAATTTAGAGGGGGAAAACTTCTCCCGCCAAGTCATGAATGATCTTAGTAAGCAAAGAAAGCATGCTGTGCCAGACAGGCGTGTTTTAGGAAAGTTGAAATGCTTTCGCCTCCTTATTGTGTGGACACATAGATGCTCATAACAAATGACCTCCATACAATGATGAAACTTGTATCATAGATCTAATACCTTTCCTATGCTTCAAACAGATTGCAGGTAACTTAGCCTATAGGCTCTTTTAAAGACAGTACGCAAAATACATTCAGCGTATTAGAACGAGGTCTTTAAAACCGATCAAAAAAGAAGAGTCTTGAGCAGGTTACCCTTATGCATTGGATGCAGCCGACTTGCGTCGCATTTAGAATATTCGTCTCCATGTCCCGAAGCTGCGCACTCAATATTTCCTTTGCGCATCATTTTGTCCTTGCCCATCTTCTGCTGATGGTGCACCGGCGATTGACACATGCTTCTCCTAGATTTACTGTTTCTCAACAAAAGAACTTAGCGCTGTTTGTTGCTATTATCATGGAACCATGCCATTTGTGCCTAGATGATGATAGGGCAAACGAACTGCATTACGAACATTCCAGCAGAATCTTTTGTTGGGCTAGTTGGTGCATGCTGCTGAAGTACAAAAGCGCGAAACAGACGACACAAGGAGAGACACGGACGAGCGCTCGTCCATGTCTCTCCCTGTGTCGTCTGTTTGGCGCTTTAGTATTTCACTGCATTACAAATGTTAAGAAAAATCTGCAATCTCCTCGCGAGGGATCTAGTATTGATACCTTGTTCGCAATGTTAGAGATCTGAATGAACGTCTAGTAGTCTTACGTGTTGTATGGCGAAACAATCCCCATATTAAGAAGACTGCATTTTCGAAGTAATTTGCTAGATACTTATGGGCACATTAGCACAAGGAGAGCTTTGCAGAAAACTGACTAGGTGTAGCATGTTATTTGGAGAAGCCACTATACACGCTGTATGGAATTAAAAAGGAAAATTTTGTTACTGGTATGCGAAATATGTAGATCTCCGGCTCTAGATAATGCTTTTTTTGTTCACAAGTAACTCTGGCAGAAACATTGCTTAGGTAGATTAGTGTTCTGCAGAGCAACCAAGCATGGCCTCTGTAGCAATGTTCTGTCCTTGAAGAACTGTAGGAAGTTGTCTTACGTATGCACTATCAGAGTACTGAATGAGCCCATTTGTAGTGATGTATTGCATTCTGTATTGAAGGACTTGCTGTGTGTTGGGGGTTGCTGATACAGACAGTGAATAAACCACACTTTTCTGCCAAATTATGTTTTGCCGAAACAAAATTGCCACGTTATATAGCGTGCTGGGGCACGCATCTTGAAGCGTAATGCAACAAATGCATTACACATACATTGTGAGTAACAAAAGAAAATTAGAAGCCGAAGGGGTAGGAAACTTAATCTGAAAGAGGAAAAACAATACGAAAACATTAATGCCGGTGCCGTTGGTTTCCCTTGGTGTCTGCAGAGAAGGTCGTGTGCCCGTCGACCGCATGGCACACGATAAGCGGCATGGCGTTTCCCCCTCGCAAATTCATTGGCATGGAAGGAGGCTTCATTTTTTCTTTGTTCTTTTTCCTCCCGAAGTTTGGCCTACCCGGCACCAGGGTAGAAATTGGCGTTCGTGAAGCAACTACCCTTTGTCTGAGGCTATGCCAATCGACCTAGCCGTGTTCCAGGTCTCTAATAGTATGCACACTGTTACGTCGTCTGCGCGTGGAAAAAAACATACCAATGGTAGCCTTGTCTCTATCACTACGTTAGCAGGTATTCTGCATGTAGACATAATTAACATGCGGGAAGGCGTAGTAGTAGCGTTTCTTGGAAGTACTTCTGGTAGAGGAGCCCGCCGACCACTTTGTGATAATCTCGTATAGAACATATACCGCAAACCGGCGAAGGAAGGACTGCGGTGCGTATGGAGCCAACTGAACAGAAATTGTTCACGGCTAGGGATTCTGAACACCCCATAATTAGCATGGGGATTCCCTCAGCTTCTGTTCACTAAATACTATTAGCCATTGTATACAGAAAAGCAGGAGTGAATGAATTTCAGTATACTTCTTAACCTATTAGTGCTCTTTTATTCATTTCTTCTACAACTGGCACTTCATAGCGACAACGAGTATTTCGCCTGGAAAAATTCTAGCTGTTGCCATTTTATAGGAAAGTCGCAGAGTTCTTTCACTTGGGTAACGCAGAACGTTAGCTAGCCTACCTACCATCCCTGCGTGAACATGGTTGAGGAGGAGACAGTTGATCGGAAGAACAAAGTGTGAAAATTGGATGCACTAATCAAACTAATGCACGCGAAGGTTTTAAGAAGAAACAAGGCGAAATGACGTATCAAAAGCGACCCAACGCGTCGTTCAGTGAGAACGCGTCCCTCTAGCAGCGAAATCTAAAACGGTTTCCTTGCTCAACAACAGAAGCGAGAGCGCGGCCCTAAGATTCTGATCACGGGCCTTATCAGTCTACTGCGCTGGAACGGAATGCGCATTTCTAAGTTCTTTCGCTGTGCAGAAAGTGTCTTTTTAAGTTTTGAGACAAAAGACACACATTACGCCTCAATACTAATACATAACATGTTACGTATAACATATAATACGTATAACGCATAACACGTGAGAAGAATCCCAAACCATGGATGGAACATTGAAATCGCAAGCTACCAGCACAGTATATTTTGCAACATCGATAAATTGCTCGGAAATTGCTCACAAAAAATATGCTCAGACAACTGCACGTTAATCATGTTAGGAGGGAAGTAGGCTGCGCAGAGCAACAAATTCGTACCGCTTTAACTGGAACTTCAAGCCACACAGTCTCTGGTACAATCTCAAGATCCGCGCGCGTTATAACGGTGACATTGTTCCGGACGTCAATTAGCACACTACCGCCATGTTTAGCGCGAGCATCACACACGCTGTCACATCTATGAACTGTGTATTCCGGCGGAAAGTAATTCTTGGCCAGTAAGTTGTTGCAAAGCCAAGTTTCAGTTAAGCATATAACATGGTTTGAACAGGCTGGCCCCTTCTCGCAGGAATGAGAGTATTTCGTGCGCAGACCACGAACGTCTTTCAAAAAACGGAGCACTTCATTATCGAGGCTTAAAATCAATGTCTTTAATTTGCCTGCCTGCACAGGCACTGCCTAAGCGTCTTGTAAGCATCTCATAACTAGATTGATATTCTGAGAAAGTACAGGCCTTGCGTGGTGAAGTTGATGAATCGCGACACCGCCTCTCCTATTTTACCGATCTGTATGTAGCAATGAGGGCAGAGCAAGAACAACTCTAAGTAAGAAAACAAGCAGCTCTCCTAAGTCAGTATGACGTTTGTAAAATTTCTTGGATTTTAATGCTACTCAAATCAATAATGTTTCTTGAGTGTTACGTCGTCTGTATGTAAGCTATGCGGTAGTTTAGGGATTTTAAGTAGCTTGCTTGGCAGTCCTAGCATGGCCATGTTGAAGACAGGAGTGAACGCTGGGATGTCCCTCTATTTCCCAGCGAAGCGCTCTCCTATGTTACCCCACCGACTATGATTGTGGCTGTGTTGTCTATAAGAAATTCTTTAGTGTAATTGTATCCTCTGAAGTTTATATACTACTAGTTTGTTTAACGGGGTTAGGATGGCTTCGTGATCAAGGTTGTTGAAGGTTTTGTTAGATGAAGACTGATAATGGCCCGGGTTTGAAGTTCAGAGCTGTGAAAACTGTCTAATTGTTGGTGCGTAAGTTGAAGCACAATGTCCTGCGTGGGCAACTTGCGCCTGAAACCAGTCATCGTGCGAGGGCACACATTGTGGACTTACATGTGTTTGTTAAGGCGAGAAATTATGTGTTCCAGGAGCTTACCTAGGCAGGAGTTGAGTGAGATGGTAGGTTCTCTAGCTGCAACCTCTTGCCGGGCTTTGGCATAATGGTAACTTTAGCATCCTTCCGCTGTTTTAAGGATGCGGCCAGCTTCCCAGCTCCTATTGAAATAGATAGCGCTTCTGTGGAATTACTGTTCAGGCGCGGTAAAATTTTGCTTGTTACGCCTTCAGGACCCGGAGCAAAGTATGTTCGTAGACCGTGTATGGCCTCGCGGACTTCTGCTTTCGTGGTCGGTTGGTCGATTATTGTGTTTGGGTCTCCCATGCACGCGGGGAAGGAAGAGCGTTTTGAGATGGTTTCCAATGGATCGATTGCTGACTTTATTGATGCTATCAACCAAAAACAGTGAGTTGCGGGGACTTCACCACAGATTCCCTTTTTTTAACTCTCATTGAGGCTACTATGACAAAGCCGTATGACGACATCATGGCCTATTTTCCCACCTACGCTTGTTACACCAAAGTCGTTTTCTTGTACCAACCATATTTTAGGTAACTCTGCCATTGAAGGCAGCCAGCGTACTATTTATGATGGAACCATTGTGATTAATCCACCACTCTAATTTTATTCCCAGTCAGAGAGGTTTAGTGTAGTAATTTTCGGGGCACTCATAGTCGCATTATCTTTCCAGCTCTTCAGGAACGTATGCAGTGCATTGAAGTCATTCATTCATTGGAGCCTTTTCTTTTCGTTGAATTATCTGTCCAATATCTGCATACCCTTCATTCTATACAGCAATGGATGATCAGAGATATTTGAGAACACCAATCTTCCCATGGACGAACACGCACATTTTAACACAAATTCAGAAAATTGATCTGGGTAATTCCAAAGTAAAAACGCACGAAAGCAATGACTATTACCTACTACAACTCAGATTGGCCCCCAATGAAGTAACAGTACTCATTCAAGTAATGAAAAAGAATACTGCACAATCTGAATAACTAAAAATTCGGGCAAATCGCGAATAACGTGCCGTATTATAATCTCGGTTCTTAAACCCCCTGCAAACCCTTACACCATACGAGAATTCTAGGGTCTAGGGGCGTGATTAAACACCTTCATTTTGACCTTTATTGCATATTTTTGCACAGTAGGTTCTCGGATAATGGCCGCGCCTTTCAGCGAACATTACATTCCGTACCCTCTTCGCAATCCTCATACATTTAAGTTTACCGATAAAGCAGCTAGCGGAAGTTTAACAGCAGTTAGCGCTAGGCCAGTTAAATTTTATTTGGTTCTGACAACATACCTTCTCTGGCGCTCAAGAAATGCATCGATAACCTTTGTGCACCTTTACAAAAACTATTTAACTTATCTGATTCCCCATATACGTATTCCGAACGTCTTAAATTATCAAAGATAATTACGATTCACAAGGCTAGAGATAAAATCATTCCGGAAAACTACCGTCCTATCTCTATCCGCAGGACTATAGATATTGTATTCGAAAAACTAATATTAAAACGAATTAAGTGTTTCCTAGAACACCAATGCATTCTTACACCCTTGTCAGCATGGGTTTTGAAACGGTAGAGCAAATAAAACAGCCGCCTTGTCCTTATCAGAAATTATTAACTACCAATTAAAAGAGATTAGAAGAGTCCTATGCATATTTCCTGACGTAAAAAAACCCTTTGACGTCGTCAGCCACATCATATTATAAAACTTACCACAATGTTGTGGTTTTCGTCGAATGTTCCCTAGAATTCTTTAAATGTTATCTAGAAAACGGTACACAGGCTGTGCAAACAACTTTTACCCGGTCCGAGTCTCTCGAAACAACCAGATGTATACTAGGCTGAGTTCATAGACGAATGTTTTTTTCATTATATAATAACGACCTACCTTGTGCCGTGAAAACCTTTGATTATATATGTATGCTGGCGATACACTTCTCATGTATGCCCAAGACTCTCCGTACCATGCTTTTATTTATACTTATTCAGAGCTTGATGATAAGCACAAGTTTTTCTCTTCAAGGAGACTAAAGTTGAATACACAGAAAACCAATTATATTGTTTTTAATTCACGTAAAATTCTGGATGAACATTCATGTACACTTAAAACAAATTGTTCGCCCCTAGAACGAGTGAATTCTATAGAACACCTACGCGTTGTACTTGACTTTATATTTTAACTTGAACCTAAGTGCAACGAAGTCCGGAAGAAACATAGTAAAGCTTGTTTTCTCTCACATAAATACCGAGATATATTATACATATCGACATTACGAATAACTTATTTCAGTATATTTCATAGCCACTTCAATTACTGTCTATATGCCTAGGGTAACATATTCCGCACATGTCTAGAACCAGCTGTAAGTATACAGAAAAGATCAATACGCTTTATGACAAATTCAGACTAAATTGCACAAACGCTACTAGTTTTCCGAAGAATAAAAATCATGCCGTTTGCCACTCTAATTGATTATAAAACTACACTAATGGTCTATTGTAGTATAGGCCCCAACAATCCAGTCTACTGATCACATCTTTTGTATTGTTGGTAGGAAAGCCGCACGAAAGTAAAAAAGTCACAACCGCAGTCAGCAAACAAAAGAGTATATATAGCAAGAGCAAACTTAAAGCTAATGAGTCGCCGATTCGAACAAACTTCGACTAGAACTAAGAAAGTGTACGCATTTCTCCTTACATTTAAAAAGAGATTTCCTACCTAATATAGAGCGACTTTAGATATTATTCTCAAAAAGCATTTTGAAGGAAACTAATAATTTTGAATTGACTATAGTGTACAATTGTGCTTACAACATGCTATGAACATACATGAATGTGTTGCTTGTACCACTGTAACAATATATCTGCTGATGTTGTGAAACACACCAGTGTAAATACAGGAAACGTTTGAAATAGTATTGCTACGTAATTAGTTTTCAAATATGGTAACGTTAGCAAAATAGTTTTGTTTGTATCGTTATTGTTTTCTTATGTGACATGCTCTCTTATTGCGATAGCGATTGTATGGACACTGCAGGCGAATTTCTGCTGTCGGCGTCACCATGAGGTTCGGTGTGAGTGATAAGTTGTGAGGGTGAAGCGGCCAACTCGATTAATCTCGCCTGCACGAGCGATGAAAGCGGCCCTGATGCGTGCCCTCACCCGCGGCATGCGAGGGAAAGGAGATCAGGAGAGGGCTCAGGAGAGCTTTTTCCATTTCCTTAGGGAACATGTCGTAGCATGTTGAAGGCAGCCGGTACTGAAAGCATGCCAATTTGCCATAGCTTGCGCCTGAACCGAATTTCCAGAAATTGAAACGTCAGCATCTTCGTGACGGGCAGAACGCTTCGTAGAAATTTCATGTGAACTTACCAGCAGTGAGAATTGGACGAATTGAATGGATGAATGAAGATGCAAGCAAGTCACGTTTGTGTTGGCCATCCATTAGACTATTACTTCTCCGATACGTTTATCAGCGTTCCCGTCGCACGCCAAGCTACAATCTCCTACCCAACGTTCGAGTTCTACGTGACGCCTGCAGAAGAAAATATGTTCTACATCCGCCACTAAGGACGCGAGTGGAGGCGCTGGCTAACGCAACCATGGGTAACTGTAGTCAATAGATATAAACTCCCAAGAAAGTGGACGAGTAAAGCGGTGCCGCGGTAGTTAAATTAGATATAGCATTGAGCGCGTAGTGCCAAGACATGGGTTCACATCCATCCCGCGGCCAGTTATATTTAACACGGAAGAGTTTTATTGTACGGTCTACGATTAACTTGGTGCAACGGCTGTGACGTCGGTGCGAACGCGTCAAAAATGTGGAGGCCGCTTAAGCTTCAACATTTAGAGTGGAACGCAATTGCATTCAGAGATCCCTGACTGCTCTATTGCACCCCCAGCAACGGCCGCTTTCCTTTCTTATTGTGATAGCAATTATATGGACACTGCAGCCACAGTTATGCCGTCGCCTTCGACGCGCCGTTGCCACCACCGCTGCCGCCGCCGCCGCAGTGAGGTTCTGTATGAGTGAACGCTTGTGAGGGTGACCCGGGGAACGTAGGCGAACGTGGTTCAATCCCGCATGCGTGAGCGAGGAACGCGGCCCGGATGCGTGCCCTCTCCTGTCGAGAGTGAGGCAGGGAGGGGAGGTCAGGGAGGAGGTGCGTTCTTCTCCGGCGAGGGCTACGGTGCCATGACGTCTACCTCGCCCGCCGCTCCCTATGGAGTGCACGCAGGAGGAGGCAACCGCGGCGTCTACTACGGCGTTGGCCACGCGAATCGCGGACGCTTTAGTAAACGCGTTGGGCGGAAGCCGCATAGGGACTCCTTGCCGGCGCTCGTGTGTCTCGAAAGTGGTCTGCGACGTGCCTAAAGTGCGCGCCCACGCGGGCCTCCTCTTCAAAGCGATCTGCCATGTTTGGAGAGTGCGCGTAGTGGCGGTAGCTTCTTATGCGCTGTGCTTTCGACATTTCGTACGCGTTTAAGCGACAGATGCACTGAGGTAAACTGGCTAGCGGCTTCTTCAGCGATTCCTAACTCCACTGTTTTTACAGACAGTTTCCGCTGTCATCGAGCTATGCGTGTTCGTGTTTACCTGTGGGCTTGACACCGTGCTGGTTAATTTATTTAAAACACGTTGTAAGCAATGTGTAAGCGCGACTGAACAATGACGTAGAAAGAAGCAGACGCACAAAGACAGCGCTGTCTCCGTGTGTTTGTCTCTTTCTGCGTCCTCGTTGAGTCACGCTTACATATTATATTATTGTTAATTTAGTTAGTAAGCGAATGTTTACTAGTTCATGCTGCCGATAAATCTACTATCCTTATTTCGTGCAGCTATCTACTAAGACCCACAGAAAGCTTAACTAGTTGGTAAGGATTCATTATTAGACAGGACAGGACACATTCAGACAGGACACAAGAGTAGAGAAGTGTCCTGTCTGCACGCCTCACCTCTTTCTTGCATAATACTGCTATCTACTAATTTGCTATTCCAATCGGTGCTTCGCCTTTGCGGCAGAGCTGCGATATTTTTTATACACCTTCGCCTCCGCGCCCTGCTGCTGCGCATGCGCGGAGGCGAGCGCCATCTGGATGGTGTTGTTGCAAGGAACCGAGCGTACTGCGCCTCTCTACGATCGGTGAGACGCTGAAAAAGGGGTTTGTGTTTGAGTTACCGCGTACCAGAATTACGCGGTACCAGAATTACCAGAATTATATTACAATTACAGACGAATGCTATCATGTCTGTAGCTTGTGTTTAAGACGCGTGTTACTTGGAGAAATTCAATTAGCTTAGTGACGCCTGTGCGCCACGTGAAGGGCCTGCGTGTCTTGGAATGATTTTTCGCTCACAAGACGTTTGGTGTCGGCGATGGACGCTGACAGAAGATTTTCTGCGACGCGGGACCCTTAACACTAACGCGTAATATGCTACATCCTGACAGGTACGGCACCGCCACGTAGGAGCGGTGACGCGAAACACTGCATCATGACGCTAACGAGCACCGACAGGGAGCGCTTCGGTAGTCTCAGCGCATTGGGGCCTCCAACCAGGGTCAGCCGATATCGGCCTTCTGCTTTGGTGGCGACGCAGTTTCTGGACATGGTTAGCTTTTCGCGTCTGATTAGCCGGTGACGCCTCGTCGCCTACGAAGTTTAGCATCGACATGCATAAGCTGCGCTTACACGCCGCCAAGCGCTTCGCTCCCGATGACATCAACTAACGGGTGCGCTAGGTGGCGCAGAAAGGCACCGATGTCGGCGGGCGAACCTCCCTCTGGTCCAACGAGAGGCACGCCAACGTGAAGCAGAACTCCGCGCGTTTGTAGAGCAGGCTGTGGACTCTGGCACTCGTATTCCTGAAGCTCAGCGCGTCGCAACTAACTGGCTGCCACAAACACTCGTACCACAATGCTCGTGCCTTCGCCCAAGCGACTCGGCAGCTGGACGCCGTGCGCCAAGCAATCCTGTAACGTGGACGCCATTCCGCAAATCCTGCGCCTTTAGCATCAGCGCACCGTAAGTTCACGAAGCAAACATGCAAACTCACTTTCGTGTTCTACTGATTCCAGTGAAATAATTATTAACCATACGTTTTTTCATCCAATTTCATTTATATATTACTGCTACATTGACTCAAAATAAACAAGTGGTTTCCCCTAACCTTTCCTTGTTGTCAGTGTGGCTTTCTGCGTTTACACCTTTGACGAGCGGCTTGACGACTGGTTCTTCTGCGGTCGCTTGGCATGAAATCAGTTGACAAACCTGGCTCCTACCACTTCTGTATTTTTTTTCCATCCGAAGTGCTTGAAATTCATAAGTTGCATAAAATTCGGCTAGCCCAACTTTGTTCAATTCCTTCTTCACTTTTGACTCGTGCGGTGGGTAGGACTCAGCGCAAGGGCGCTTTGTTGAGGTGGTAGGCGATGTGGTAAACCCATACTGACGTAGCAACCCTTGTGCAAACCATGATGCGATGAAATGCAACACATGCTCTCTCAGAACCAGAAGTGCCCAGTTGGACTCGAAGTGCGTGGATCGTCGGTAATAGAGCGGGTCATTTAGGTTCCGATGAATGCTTGTTTGAAAGAGAAGTCGGTGAACTAGCGTATCAGTGATGAGCGTGAATGTTGCCTGTGCGACCGAAGTGCCTCTACTATACCGGAAGACCATCCTGAGGCCTCGTATAGGGTATCCTATGGCCGTCCTAGATCTCCAGGTAGTGTACACACTGTGACGTCGTTAACGGGTAGAAAAAACATACCGATGCGAACCGTGTCTACATGAGTTCCTTCGCCGATATTGCACACGAACAAACGATAACCATACGGGATGGCGCAGTAGTAGCGTTTCTGAGAACGAATTTTGGTAGAGGAGCCTGTCTATTTCCCGGTGATAGCCTCGTATACTACACCAATAGAGTAGGAAGCTAACGTATGCAAGTAACACATTGCAAATTCAGCCATCATCATGGCAATTGTTCACTGCTCGGTATCCAGGACACCCCCTGTGGTGTGTGTGTCCTGTACAGCCTGTGACGTCGTCAGCGTGTGGCAAAAACTGGGGTGATGTTTTTGTGTATATGACTAAGTTCGGATATGTTGCGTACGTACAAATAATACACTACGGGAACGCGTAGGTGTTGCGTATTGTGAACCAACTTTACATAGAGGAACCTCTCCATCTCTTAGTAACAGACTCGTATGCTTTATCAATGAGCCCTGTAGAGTGTTCGTCAATGGAGCCAACCTGCTAGCATTTCTTTACTGTAGGTATCCTGAACAACCATCACAATGGCCCGGGGATAGCCTCAGTTTCGGCTTAGTAAATGCTAACAATCTTTAGGTTTATGAAAAAGAGCGTACAGCGTTGTCAAAGCACTTCCTATGCTGTCTTTGTTCTTTCATTCATTCTTTGCACACTAGGCATATCATAGCAAGGAGCAATATTTCCGCCGCAAAATGCAAGCTGTTTCCGTGGTATAACAAAGTCGCAAGGTGCTTGCAATTCGGTAATGCGCTGGCTTGACTACCATTCTGCATGAACATTGTAGAGGAGGACATGTTTCATCAGAATAATTGCAGTTCCGCCTGAAAGGCGAAGCACTGATTGCGATAGCAAATTACTAGATAGCTGTATGAAGTAAGGATTGTAGTTTTTTCGGTCGCAGAAATTTGTAAACATTCGCTTACTAACTAATTTACCAATGATAGAATATGTAAGCGTGACTCAACAAGGACGTAGAAAGAAACCGACAGACAAAGACAGCACTGCCTTTCTGTCAGCTTCTTTCTACGCCCTTTTTCAGTCGTGGTTACACAGTCTATGAGGGGTTCAAACCAACTAGCGCGTCAACGTGTTTGTCTAAATTAACCAGCACGGTGTCACGTACGCGTGCACAGGTAAACGTGAACACATCCCGCTCGATGACAGCGGAAACTTTCTTAAAACGCTGGACTTAGGAATCACGACAACAGCCGTGAGCCAATGGAGCTC
Source organism: Dermacentor albipictus (assembly GCF_038994185.2). NCBI lineage: Eukaryota > Metazoa > Arthropoda > Arachnida > Ixodida > Ixodidae > Dermacentor > Dermacentor albipictus. The sequence continues at coordinate 89,597,619 of NC_091828.1, read as the reverse complement.
CGTTCATGTGTCGCTACAACGTGAACGAAACGTCGAAGGCACAGCCCATACGAAGCTACCGGCACTTCGCGCACTCTGCAAACAAAGCAGATCGTTTTCAAGACACAAAAGCGCCTTCAACGTCTCTCTACAGCGCCTGCCAACGGCGTCTACTACGTCGACCGCGACTTGCGTGGCGAAAACCGTGGTAGACGCCGCGGTTGTCTCCACTCTCTACTGAACGGCGGGCGAGGAGGTCATCGAGGCTCCCTTAGCAGCTGCCGGAAGATAGCGACCCTATCGCTCGCCTGGACCCCTGCCTCGCGAGCCACGTGAGATCGCACGCATCAGGGCCACATTTCTCGCTCGCGCACGCGAGATTGAACCGCGTTCGCTGGATCACCTTCAGGCTCTCTCACTCACACGGAACCTCACGGCGATTCCGACGGCAGAAATACGACGTGAGTGTCCTCATAGTTACTATCGCAACAAAAAGAAAGTGTGGAAATCTGACGCTATAATGGAACTGATGCACGCGATGATTTGAGGAGCCAACGAGGCAAAAAGGGGCATCGAAATTGGCGTGCCGTATACTTCAATGACGAACGCATCTCTCTAGCAGGGATACATACCTGTGCCGCGCGAACACGCAAAAACTCTTTGACGTAAGGTAGCTTTCACCAAGTTGAAATACATTTTAATGAAGAGGTGTTGTGCCGCCGACATGCGGCACCGACGATATCTTTTCGACGCTTCCTTCAGGACACGCTACCGAAAGCGTGTTAGTAGAGTACGAAACAAGATCGACGAAAAGAAACTGATGTAACTTGAAGTATAAGGTCAAAATTTCATGTGTTTCAAGTTTTCAAAATAAATTTACTGCGCCATATTACGAAACGTCGATGTCTCGCCTGTGCGGCGAGCGTCTGTAAGGTCGTCACGTGACATCCCCAACCCGTTCGACCTGCTTACAAGAGTAGAGAATAAAATTAGCATTACTGTGTTTACTGCATCTTCGGCGAGACCTATAATTGTTTTTATAGTGAGCCTCGGTGACAGCGTAATATATGTTTACTTATTTTCTTTTATGTAGTATAGCTTTGTATAGGTATAGCTTCTTTCCTAATAAAAATTAAAAATGCAACTTACTACCAGGTGAAACAAGGTCACCGCCTTTAGAGGAATTTTTTGTATAAAATAACTTCATTCACGCTGTGTTTATTATACTGATTGTATCTTTTATTTTGAAGTTATGTTTCTTAAAGAATTGAAGTTGATTTGTGCAGAAGAATATTTTGCTATATGCAATGCACAAATCCACTCCTGCGATAGCTCAAGTATGTGAACATAAAAACATAAAAATAAAACAAATAACTATGATAAATATGATATGAATAAATAATGTGACCATAAGCTCACGAAGCAAACATGCAAGAGCTTCTACGAAGAGATGCTTCACTTTCGTGTTCAACCGATTCCCATGAAAGAAAGATAGACCATATCTTTTCTTCATTCACCTTCACTTATTTATGATTGCTTCATTTGTCTGAAACAAACAAGTAATTTCTCCAGCTCTTGCCTTGTTGTCCCTGTCGGTTGGCATTGTATGGTTACACGTGGGACGAGTGGCTTGACGCACGTGCCATGATTGTAGGTCTTTCTTCTGCAACGTCTTCACATGAAATCAGTGGAAGAACTAACGACTTGCCTGTTCTGTTCTCTTTTACTCCGAATCTTTCTGTTCCTTCTGAAGGGCTGGAAATTCATCAATTACATAAACTCCAACTAGCCCAGCTTTCTGCAACGCGTGCTTCACTTTAGTTCGGCTGATAGGAGTGGGGGTTTGGACTTCCTCCTGATGCCCTAAGCGATCCGCAGCCCTAGCTGACGTGGCAACCCTTGTGCAGACCATGATGCGATGATGTGCAACACGCGCTGTTGCAGAGCCGGAAGTGTCCAGTGAGTCTCGGAGAACGTGGATAGACGATACTAGGGTGAGTCATTTAGGTTTAGATGAATGTGTGTGCAGAATAAGTCGGTGACCTGGTGTATTGGTGATGAACTTGAATGCAGCTTTTGTGGATGAAAGCACCTGTCCTATGCGGGCACACCCAACGTTGGGCACACCATCCTGAAGCCTCGTGTAGGGCATCCTGTGGGTTTTCTAGGTCTCCGTGAAGTGTACACCCTGGGACGTCGTCAGCGGGGGGAAAAAGAGCGTACCGGTGGTAACTGTGTGTATATGACTTCGTTCGTATTTCTTGCCCACGTACAAATAATAAGCATAGGGAAAGGCGCAGTAGTAGCGTTTCGTTGAAGTACTTTTGATGAAGGAACCTGTACATCTATCTGCTTGTGATAGTGTTGTACAGCACATCAGTATTGTAGCTGACAAGGAAATTTATTCACCCGTAGGCATGCTTACAACTGTGGTATGAACAAAAAGTACATTATAAGGTACAGCACATGTACTGCATCATGTTCGATTTAAGCAAAACCGATTAGCAAATGAAAAAATAAATGGTGTGACACTGGCTTCAAGCCAACGCTTAACGTCGAAGAAATGCGAAGAGATCCATACTCTTGGCACTTATTCACGCCTAGTTATCCCGAACACCACCCATAAATAGGCTGGGCATTGCCTCTGCTTCTGCTCACTAAATACTATTAGTCATTCTCTTGTAAAAAACGACAGACAGTGATATCCGGGCACTTCTTCCGCTATCTGTGTCTTTTATGCACTCTTCGTACAGTCGGCATTTCATAGCAACGAGCAGTGTTTCTGCCCGGCAAAATGCAAGCCGGTGGCGCTTTTAAACAAAGTCACAAAGTGCTTCCACTTCGGTAATGCACGACGTAAGCTTGCCTTCAAACACTGCACGAACGCGTCAGCGAAGGAGACGCTTGATCAAAAAGAAAAAGAAAGAAAGAAAGTGTGCAAATCCACGGCAGTAGTGGAATTGACGTAAGCGAACGTTTCAGGAGTCAACAAGGCAAAATGACTCATCAAAGGCGACGCGCCGCATAGTTCAGTGACGAACGCGTCTCTCAAGCAGAGATGGTTTCTCCAGTGGCACTAGTTTTGGTATTGGCAATACAGCGCCGCCATGAAGCTGGTAGCCAAAGAATATGCAATAACGTTTGCAAATGTGGCATTATCTTCTCAAACTACATAACAATAAAGTAAGGCGATGCAATTATGTGTAGATATGTGCTTTTGGCTATTTTCTTTTTTGGCGTCTTATAACTTTATGTGGTCACTTCATTTGCTTCGCCAGGGGGAGGTACTTTTGCTCTGAAGTATTCGGCTGCCATTTTCTTCGTGCACGTTTTTTCATATGCTCTGCAGTTTAGAACTTTCTGTACATGCGAATTTTTCGGCAATGTTGGAAAAACTGCGTTCAGGATACAAGGCTCCCTCCGCGGCTGTGTGACGTGGGAGCTTGGGGAGCAACACGAGGGCGACATGTTTCTGTTTCCCAGCGGACGTGTGGTAAGCGTACTTTTTGTGCAATCGTTATGAAGAAACAAACTTTGATTTTGTCAAAACAACTACAGGATGAAACGAAAGACCTTCCGCGCTTCTTTTCAAGTGAATATCGTTGTTTTGGTTTGGCGTGGCGCAATTTTTCTGTGGTGCTGTAAGAAACTGAAGCTGCTTCGCCGATTGATGCTAGCTGACGCCCAGACGGAAACTTCGTTTTGATATGTGTTGGCAGTTGCTCTTCATTTTTTTCCACGAGTAGAACACCTGCAATTTATCATACCTGCCGAAAGTGTTTGAATGCGTCCTGCGCAAAGTGTTTACACAGGAGAGCGTTCCGGGAACAAGTATTTTTCTTATTACATTGCCGCTTTTTAATGGTCAGAAAAACGGCACAAGAAGAAAAAACTACGTACCAGTCATCGTTTGCATTTTGAAGAATGAGTTCGAGTTTTTTATGTGTCGACAAAGGTTCGCTTCGCTTTTGAACCTGTGTTTAGAAGGGCAGAATTTTTCAGCATCTTCTTCGTACTTTTAACTGCGTTTGGTTTCGCTGTTAATTATTCTCTAATTATGACCATGTGGTATTTTGCCCATTTCTCAGAAGTCACATATGACGAGATGACGGTAAATTGGGAGTCCTAGCAAGGCTCACATGGGAGCACATGTATAACAGCCACGGCCATTGCACGGACCACTTCAGAAGAAGGGTCTACGCCGACCCCGTTCTGGCTGCTGTGCTTCGCCGACTGTTGGACTGGAAAAGCAGGCCCTTTTCGATGAAGGTAAGTACAGAAAGGTGTAAGTGGTTGCCAATCTGTGCTTCGGTAGTTCATTATATTCGTACAAAAACTACTTTATAGGTAAGGGCGCAGGTGCAATGACAGGGGCCAGCGCTACCTTTTCCTTGTCGTTTGCTCCGGCGCCGTGTGCCCTGTGACGTCACGCAGCGATATTTGCTCCGCGCTCGGGAAGGATCCGTGTGCGTGCCAGTCCTTCGTTATCGCTTGCTCGCGTGCGGTGCGTGATGTTCCCGATTATGGCTTAAACTAAAAAGCCGCACAGTTTTCGCTGACAATGAGCGAACTGACGTTCGTAATAAGTCGCGCTGCGCTTGGCGCTACAGCGTACGATACGGCGAAGAGAGTTCTTGCAGCGCGCTGCCGTCTTCTCCCTAAGCTTGGTGTGCCGCTTTACAGCAGAAATTGTTCCGCAGCTATAATCGCAATGTTCAGTTGCCCAGCGGCTGTGAACTATTGGAAGTTACTTTTGCTTTCATTGACATTTCGCAAAATATATTGAGTCAAAGTAAAAAGAACGCTCAATTACCTAATCCTTAACAAGATGAATCAAAACTTTCACCGATCAAGAAAACTGTAGATATGTATATATTATGAATGTATTGCAGCAGTAAAGCTTGCAAATTTGCTTATTAAATTTTGCGCCCGTATTGCTACTTCAAATTACCCGCCATGGTTGCTCAGTGGCTATGGTATTGGGCTGATGAGCATGAGGTCGAGGGATCGAATCCTGGCCACGGCAGCCATATTTCGATGGGGGCGAAATGGGAAAGCACCCGTGTGGTTAGATTTAGGCGCACGTTAAAGAACCCCAGGTGGTCGAAATTTCCGGAGTCCTCCACTACGACGTGCCTCATGATCAGAAAGTGGTTTTGGCACGCAAAACCCTATAATTTTTTTTTGCTACTTCAAATTCCACACCCAAATATAATCAGAACTCCCCACAGGGACTAAAAGCTCTATTCTACGAAAATCGTTCCGCTTTTTGTCACGTGCAGAAGAAATTTGATAATGAACGGGCTTTTCGTGTAGTATTACCATAAACGTGAAGCGATGATGTATGACACGTATATCACGCATGATACTCAAACATAGACAGGGCGCTATTCTGGTCCTGTGTGCCTGTGTGCAGTGTTCCTTGACACTGACTGACTAACTGAACTGACAAGATGTTCTGATGGTGTATCTGTCTCTAAAGCTTCTACACTACCGCGGCGACGTCAAAACCAGAAAATATACTCAACAGAAACCCCAGGCGTCGTCAACAGACTGAAAGATGATAGACACAAAGGTATCGCCAGTCAGCGAAGTTAAAGGGCTGCTTAAGAATAACACGAGGGAACCACTAGGAAAGTTGATGTATCATGCGAGCCCAGAGTCCTATCAACTATTTCAGTGCCAGGTGACGCTCCATTATCGCAACGACTTCCTCTAACGAGATGCATAAATTTTTCCGCACCACGTTGGTGTTGTCGCGGAATTCTGCGGTGTGTCCGCTGTTCTGGAAGACGCGCTAAACAGCAGTGTACTATAAGAAATATCTTGCTCTAATAAATGTCGCTTCGACCTGCTGCAGTAGTTCCGCATTGCGTGTCTTACGGTGCAAATCAATGACAGCCATCTGGATCTCAAAAATGGCCTGAGAGAAACCCCCTTGCAAAAAGAAAACTCGAAAGCTTAAAAAGTAAAAGAAAAAAAATCTCACTGATATTTCTTTTTTTTTGTAATTCCGATAGCTCGTAAGGCGGTGTCCTGATTCGCATATCTTTTGAAAATGTCTAGGTATGTTTCAATGTGTACATAAACATTCTGCAACGTAATCTTTCTGCAGACTGTCATTGCTCCCCCTTGCACACTGTTCTTTAAAGATTATCACAGAGCTACCACACCTTGGTCTTGAGACGCTGGAATCTGCTTGAGCTTACATCCGTAATGGTGTGCAAGTACTACTCTTGCTCAGCACTTTTGACTTCAGTGTTTCATTAAGAGGAACATTTAGCTCGGACCCAACTCCGAAGTGGCCTATTTAAACACATGTAAAACGCAAAAACCGTTTTCTGATATAACTCCTGGACCGTTTTTGATGAAATATGTTGCATTTGAAGGAGAAGACTAAATTCCAGTGACTGATTCAAGCGGAATTTAGGTTGTGCATTTTGTGACAACGATTTTCAACAATTCGACAGTTAGACAGGAATAGACGCACGAAGTTTGTACTTTAATAGCTCGGCATCAAGAAAAGATATCTCGGTTCTGTAGACTACATCTATTAGATCATTTAAAGCGGACAAATACTACATTTCAGTCTATATCTTACGTGAATTTCTTACGTAGGGTAAAGGGTTCTCCAAAAGCTGTTTTTCCATGATACTGTATTTTATAGATTCATGTGCAACAGGTAAATTTTGTACGCTTTAAATTTACTATCAGATGCGTTTTAGTGAATTGGGATATCAATCTTCCTTGCTGAGTTGAGCAGTTGTAAACAACAAGAGTTGTGTTTTCTGAAAATTTTCGAATTTTGCCAACTTTAAATAAAAATGGAGGATCTAAATCAAGAATTCGAAACCAACATTTATGTTTTTGCTTTAAATGCAACAGATCTCGCCAGATTTAGGGCAGCGGTTGCCGAGAAATACGAATCCTCCTTTTAGATGTATTTAGATAGGAGTGCCTCAGCTAAAGCTTCCTCCTCTTAATAGAGTAAAAGTGGGAAGGGGGACATCTTCTCTCTCGGCAAAGTCACGAATAATCTTAATAAGCAAAGAAAGGAAGCATTCTAGGAAATTTGAAGAGCTTTCGCCTCCTTATTGTGTCCACAGAAAAATTGCCATAACGGATGTTCTCCAACCAATGATGAAACTCGTAACATAGCTCTGACATGTGTCATAGGCTTCCAGTAGGTCGCCCTATAGGCTCTAGGAGAGCCTATAGGGAGAAGGCGTAATATTTAAGGAGAGGGCGTAATCTGCATTAAGCGTATGAAAAGGTCTTTAAAACCATTCAAAAGAGAATTGTCTTGAGCAGGTTGCACTGATTCCCTGAATGCAGCCGACTTGCGTTGCTTTTAGGAAATATGTCTCAATGTCTCGAAGCTGCGCGTTCAATATACCTTGGTGCATCACTGTCCTTGTCCAAACTCTACTGACGATCCACCGCCGATTGACGCATGCTACTCCTGCATTTACTGTTTCACAACAAGAAAACTTAGCGCTGTTTGTTTTTATTATCTGCAACCGTGCCATTTATGCCAAGATGACGATCGAGCAAACTAACTCTATTGGAAATGTTAAGTAGCATCTGCAATATGCTCGCGAGGGATTTAGTGTTGGTGCTTTCTTCACAATGTCACAGATCTTAATGAAGTTCTAGTGGTCTTATATCTTGTATAGCGAAAGGAAACCAGATGTAAAAAAAAAGACTACAAAAATTTTCAATATAATTTGCTAGAGATTTATCGTTTCATTAGCACAAGGAGAGCTTTGCAGAGAATTGACTAGGTACAGCAAGTTCATTCGTCTAGCAAGTATACCCGTTGTATGGAATAAAAAAGGAAGCTTTTTTACTGCTATGCAAAACATGTAGATCGACTGCTCTTGCTAATGTTTTTAATATTCACAAATAACTGTTGCGGCAAAATTGCTTAGTTAGAGGTCTGTTGTGCACTGCAAACAAGCCTGGGCTCTGTACCTATTTTCGGTCTTTCAAAAACTGTAATAAGTTGTCTTACGTATATGTGATCGTAATACCGAATGCGCCCATTTGTACTGAATAATCAGATACTCACCTCTACATTATTGTGTTGTGTAGTGAATGCCTTGCTGTGCGATAGGTTGCTAATAAAACCACCGAATAAACCACATTTTTCTCCCTATCTATGTTTTGCCGAAACAAAAAAATAGCTGCGTGGCATTGCATGCCGGCACGCCCATCTTGCAGAGGAAAAAAAATGGCTGTGGCTTAGCTATGGTTAAGCCCAGGATGCGAAGCATACTAGCCTTTATTTTAGTTGTTGAACCACTGTTTAGCCTGGTGAACTGCTGTTGCTTGGCTATATTTGGTTCGGCTAGACGAAGAAACAACAGGAATGGCCAGGCTTAGCTTGGTTAAGCCAAGAATATGTTGCATATTGCGCGAGTTGGGGCCCAGCTTTTCCTCCGGCTGTCGTGACGTGACGTCACGTGGTTGCGCTAAAGGTCAATCGTGGCTACCCGGCCGCGCCCAAGGGCTGAACTGAGTAATTGCAATATGCAACCCATAAAAATAGAAGCAACTTAATAAAAAACCTAGCAAACTTAAAAGAGAATAGACCCACATATGAGACGCGCAGCAATGAACAATGGCTCATACCCTCAATGGTGGCTGCGCGGCCGCGCCCAAGGGCTGAACTGAGTGATTGCAATATGCTTCGCATAAAAAGTTTTCACATAGATGTGTTACACATGTTGGGAATTAGAAAAAAATAGAAGCTGAAGCGGGTAGAAAACAATCTGAAAGAGGAAGACAATCTGAAAAATTAAATGCAGGCGGTGTTGGTTTCCGTTGGCGCCTGCAGAGAAATTCGTGTGCTCGTCGAGCGCACAGCCGACAACAAGCGGGATGGCGTTTCACCCTCGCGCATCAACAAAACCGTTGCCATGGAAGCAGCATAACAGTGAGTCGGCCTAGTTGGAATAGATTCATCTGAAGACTTTTTGTGCACAAACAAACAGGGACGAAGAATAGGGGCAACACAAGGACGAGCGCTGTTTGTTTGCGCACAAAATTTTTAACATGGAAGCAGGCTTCATTTCTTTCTTGTTTCTTTTTCTTTCCGTAATTTAGTCTACCCAGAACCAGGGTATAAAATGGCATTCGTTACGCTATCTCCCTTTTCGTGGGGGTATAGCAGCAGACCTAGCTGTGTTGTAGGTCTCCATGCAGTATAGAGATTGTGACGTCGTCAGCGCGTGGAAAGAACATACCGATCGTAACGATGTCCATGTATGACTACGTTCACAGATATTGCACATGCACAAATAATGAACATACGGGATGGCGTAGTACTAGAGTGTCTTAGTTTGGCGTTTTTACGCTCCGCTCAGAAGCTAAGCGGAACGTACATAGACGAAGACGGCGCATTCCAAGGAATGCGCCGTCTTCGTCTATGTCCTTATCACAAGTTTTGACGGGAGCGCGTGACAGCGCGTCGGCATCTTCGTGTTTGCGGCCCGATTTGTAGACGATGGTAACATCGAACTCCTGCAGACGGAGACTCCATCGAGCAAGTCGCTCGGATGGGTCCCGTAAGTTGGCTAACCAACACAGGGAATGGTGGTCTGTCACCACCTTGAAAGGGCGACCGTAGAGATAAGGCCGAAATTTCACACAACCGCTAGACACTCTTTCTCGGAGGTGGAGTAGTTGATTTCGCTGCGTGAAAGGGTAGCGACTGGCGTAAGCGATGACTCGCTCGACGCCTTCCTAGTGTTGATCGAGTACAGCGCCAAGACATATGTTGCTTGCATCGGTGCGCACCTCGGTGTCAGCGTCCTCGTCAAAGTGAGCGAGGACGGGTGATTCCTGCAGGCGTTGCCGTCACTCGGTGAAAGCTGCGTCCTGCTCATCCGTCCAAACGAAGGGCGTGTCTTCTCGCGTGAGGCGTATGAGTGGTTCGGCGATGCGCGAAAAATTAGCGATGAAGCGACGATAGTACGCACACAGACCGAGAAAGCGGCGTATGGCTTTCTTGTCCCGAGGAGTCGGAAAAGCAGCAACAGCAGATGTTTTGTCTGGGTCCGGCTGGACGCCATCGGCGTTCACGACATGCCCGAGAAACTTCAGCTCTTCGTAACCGAAGTGACACTTTTCTCTCTTTAGTGTGAGATTAGCGGACCGGAGCGCCTCAAGTACCGCCTCTAAACGCTTCAGATGTTCTTCGAAGGTCGCCGCAAACACGACGATGTCATCTAAGTACACTAAACAGCTGTGCCACTTCAGACACATCAGAACAGTGTCCATCATTCGCTGGAATGTGGCCGGTGCAGAACACAGGCCGAATGGAAGTGCTTTAAATTCGTACAGTCCATCCAGGTTAACAAAGGCAGTTTTTTCGCGATCGCGTTCGTCAAGTTCGATTTGCCAATATCCGCTCTTCAGATCTATGGATGAAAAATACCTGGTTCGCCGCAGTCGATCAACGAATATTCGATCCGCGGAAGCCGATAAACGTCCTTTTTTTTGTGACGTTATTCAACTATCTATAGTCAACGCAGGACCTCAGCGTTCCGTCTTTCTTTTTGACGAACCCGCCGTGGTTGCTCAGTGGCTATGGTGTTGGGCTGCTGAGCACGAGGTCGCGGGATCGAATGCCGGCCACGGCGGCCGCATATCGATGGGGGCGAAATGCGAAAACACCCGTGTGCTTAGATTTAGTTGCACGTTAAAGAACCCCAGGTGGTCAAAATTTTCGGAGTCCTCCACTACGGCGTGCCTCATAATCAGAAAGTGGTTGTGACACGTAAAACCCCAAATATTATTATTCTTTTTGACGAGGACCACCGGCGATGACGAAGGGCTTTGTTATGGCTGTATGACGTCATCGTCAAGCATTTCTTTCACTTGTGCGTTGATCACGCTGCGCTCTTTCGCCGATACGCGATAAGGCAGTTGTCGTATGGGACGAGAATCGTCGTACGTGATTGTTCGGTGTCTCGTGATGCGCGTCTAGCGTACCTTAGAAGAAGATGCGAAGCACCCCTTGAACCGAAAGAGGAACTCGCGCAGCGCTTTCTGCTTTTCCTCCGAAAGGTCTGAATTGATGTCGATACTGCTGAGTGTCTGAGCTGGGCTCTCCTTCGTCATACACGCGAAACATTCAGCAACGTTGGCTATGGGCTCAATGAAAGCGATAGTAGTACGACGAAATAGGTGCCGATTTTCCTGGCTGAAATTCGTCACGAGGAGCGCCGAAAGTCCACCTCGAAGGATAATGAAATTGCGGGCTGCACATACACCATGAGTAAGCATAAAAGAGGAATTGCCCTCTGCAACAGCTTCGCCGTCACGCAGATCGTCGCATACGACCATTGCCAGGACACTTGCGCGTGGTGTTACAGTTACACTGTCGGCGTAAACTCGAAGCGCGTTACCTCGGCAATTGTCACGTTTGTTCGCTGCTCTTTCTGTCAAAAAAGTTACTGTGCGCTCCCGGAGGTCTATAATGGCACCATACTCTCGCTGAAAGTCGACGCGCAATATGAGGTTCCGAGAACAATTTCGGAGTATAAGGCAGCTGGCTGGAAACGTGGACCCACGAATTTGTACTCTGACCGTGCACATGCCCAGCGGTGTTACGATGTGCCCGCCAGCAGTACGAATTTGCGCTCCAGACCAAGGCGTGATGACTTTTTTAAGCTCCGTCGCTAGTTTTCCGCACAGGATTGAGTAGTCGGCACCCGTGTCCAATAATGCACTAACGTGGCGGCCGTCGAGCACAACAGGTATGTCTAGCGAGAGTCTGTCGCTGAGTTCGGCTGCTGTCGTCGCTGAATCGCGCTGAATAGACCATGCTCGCATCGATGGGAGGTCTTCGGAAGGGCGATTATCAGTGGCCTCGCCCTCGAAGGTCGCTCTTCTTAGTTTTCCCGGCGATGGCTTGGTGATTGTCCCTGCGCTGCCACTGGAGGGCTTCTAGGAGCGGGGAAGAACGCCTGGGGGACGGCGAGCGTGACTGCTGCCGCGGCAACAGTGGCATACTCTGCTGGGTCAAGTATTCTTCAATCGCCCAAGGCCTTTCGCCATATCTGGGCCTTGGTGAATCCGCGGCAAAACCTTGCAGCCCGAGGCGGCGGTATTGGCACTCGCGGTATACGTGACTGGCTTCTCCACAATGATAGCACAGAGGCCTTCTGTCCGGGGTGCGCCAGATGTCGGATTTCCTTTCGAGCGGGCGCCGATCCTCCATACGTTGGATCGGCTGCACTGATGGAAACGGCGGGACGTATGACGCGGCGTAAGACGTGGCGGGGTCGAAATGGGTCGGAGCGGGGACAGGGGCTCGCCTCAGAACTTCGGCTTACGACGGCCGCTGCAACTGCGCTGTCACAGGCGGCGCATTGCTGCTTGGAACGGGTCCTTGGATCGCTTGCTGCACTTCGTTCCTCACAAGGGCAGAAAGGGAACTTAGCGTGGGCTGAGGCGGGCAGGTGAGCCGCTGAAGCTCATCACGCACCACAGAGCGGATAAGGTCTCGGAGAACGCCCACGTTTCCAAAAGCAGTCGCGTCCGTCAGTGAAGCAGCGTTTGCGCGCCTATTGTACGGAGCTGAGCGCTGGTCCGAAGGTGAAGTTGTGTTCAATTGCCTTTCATAGAAAGCTGAGCTCTGGTGTAACATCTTTTCCATCGTGGTGGCTTCGGTTAAGAATTCAGCCACGGTCTTCGGCGGGCTTCGAACAAGGCCAGCAAATAGCTGTTCCTTAACTCCCCGCATTACATGGCGCAGCTTCTTTTCCTCTGACATGGTTGGGTCCACCCGACGGAGGAGGCGCGTCATATGCTCGACGTACGACGTCACGCTCTCGTTCGGCAGATGAATGTGGGGTTGGAGCGCCCGTGCGGCTCGTTCGCGGCGGTCAGCATTGGTGTAGGTCTCCAGCAAGGCACGACGGAACTAGAGCCACGATTTGATTAGCCCTTCTCGGTTCTCCTACCAAGTGCGGGCACCGTCCTCCAAACTGAAGTAGATGTTCCTTAACTTCACCGCGTCGCTCCGTTCGTTTATCTCGGCAACGCGCTCAAACTGGACTAGCCAATCTTCTACATCCTCGAAGATATCCCCGTGGAACACTTTCGGCACTCGGAGATTCTGTAGCAGATACTGAGCTGCCGTTGTGGCCGTACCTTGCCTAGTGGTCGGTGGGGACGTCGATGTTCCTTCCATACCGGCGTGTGGGGGCGTCGATGTATTGCGGAGAGATGATCAAGCTCCGGAGGCAATCCTCGGATTCTCCTGCTTGCCCGGTGAACAGGGGTGTCCACTAGTATAGGGCTGGTACTCCTGCTACCAAGAGGGGTTTGTGGCATCAGATGAACCGTACCCCGAACCTCCACCAGTTTTGTAACGAAAAGACAATGTAAGATGTGCCTGGCGTCGGTGAGGCAGACAGTTATATAAGATGGCGTGCAATAAGTTCAAGCCGGCGTCCTCAGCTTCTACTTCTTCTACTCCAGCGCCCGTCTCTTGATGATGATGATGATGATGTCCTTGATGAGTTTGGCGCTTACCCACCCGCGGGGATTGGCCAAGAGTCGGGCAGACTTTGCTTATGTGTTCAGAAAAGGAGGTAAAAATCTAAAATTTTGTTACATGAGTTTAGGCGAGGGAAAATCGAAACGGTTCAGTAGAATGTCATGCTACGTAGAGGAAAAAAAATAATTATCTTTAATATATCAATGAGGCAATAGAGGAGGAATGAATAGAATAATATGGTCATCAATGAAATCGGTTTGATTCAATAATAAATTTTTCTAAGGCGAAGCACACATTCCTATGTGGGTGCCCAAGCACAGACGCTCAGAAAGACAGCAGTACCGGAGTGTTCAATGGCAGACCAAGCTGTCGCACTATAATTTCTAATGTAATTTTCCTCATGGAGGAGAAACGCCGGCATTCCAATAGGTAGTGCTCAATCGTCTCTAATGCATTGCAAAAATGGCACAATGGGGATATTGCGAGACCAGATCGGTGCATGTAAAAATTTAGAGATGGGACTCGACAACGTAGTCTCGTTAATGTAACTTCCGTTTGTCTTGTTTTGCAAAACTTCCTGCTCCAAGGGAATTGTAAGTGGCGTAGTTCCAATGATGATTTGAGGTTCGATTGAGATGTTAAAAGGATGTATCTTCTGAACCTGGCGGACGTGATAAAGCCCATCGTTGGAAGAAGGGGAAGCACTGGGCCGCTGATAGAAGCCTTGGCCAAGCTTCGTCTCTTGCTGAGCGCGCGTTCCAGTCTCAACTTCATTTTCAGCGCTGGCTCGTGACACCTAGCGGCAATATACATTTTACTGTATAAAAGTGATGAATGGGGTGTTTTTATTTTCTTTCATTACCCTGAATTTCGCCAGAGGGCGCTGCAAGTACGAAAAGGCCGCTCCGCTAAACGTATAACTAAAACGTGAAAACCGCCCGCCGCTCCGCTGTGGCGTAACGGGGTGACATGGAGCGGAGCGTACCGTAAGGACGCTTACCTAAAACACTCTATGTTAGCGTTTTATATATTAGCGATAGAGGACTTTGTCCGCCTCTTTGTGATATTCTCGTATAGCACATCAATACCATATGGACTGCCCGTCGTATTACGAATGGAGCCAGATATCTAGGAATTCTTCACGGCTAGGTACGCTGAAAACCCACGCAATTAACATGGGGAGTGCGTCGGCTACCATTCAGTAAATGCTATTAGGCATACTCTGTATAAAAGGGAGAGTACAGGCATGAGAAGGCACTTCTTGAGCTGCCCGAGTTTTTTTAACTCAAGCGTCGAATAGTGGGCATCTCATCGCAACACGGAGTATTTCGGGCGGAAAAATGCAAGATTTTGCGGCTTCACGGCAAAGTCACCGACTACTTTGGTAACGCACGACGTTAGCTCGCCTACCTACCATCGCTACCTGAACATCACACAGGAGGAGAGACTTCATCAGAAGTGTGCAAGTCGGATGCACTAATGAAACTAATGTACTCGAAGGTTTCAAGAGCCAGCAAGGCAGAATGGTGCATAAAAAGACGCACCGCGTTGTTCACTGTGAACGCGTCCCTCTAGCAGGGAAATCTCACACTGTTTCGCTTGCTGAACAATAGAAGCGAGAGCGCAGCCCCAAAAAGCTTCCGGTCGCTGGCCTTATCAGTCTACCTCGCTGGAAGAAGAAGCGGATTGCTAAGTTCTTTCGCTGCGCAGGAAATATGCTTTTAAGTTTTCAGGCAAAGGACATGCACATTACGTCTCAAGAGTAATAGGTAACGGTTTGCGTATGAAATTAGACAACCTTGACTTCCTAAATTCTCGTTATGTTCAGAGGAAAAATGTTGACAATCTGCAGGCTTTGATATTGGCGCACTCCTGCTGCCCGATATCGCGGCCAATGTCCTTCTTGTTTGCCACGTTTGGCTGGTTACGTCAGGGAGCAAAACCGAAACTTTCCAGGGTCTATGTTTGTAGACAGCGAAAGTGTTTTAAAATGTGCTGAATCGCAAGACACAACGTGTTTGACCTTGCAGAAACGCTCCTAGTAACCACCGATGAGAGACGCACACTCAGTTACGGCGACAAATCCTTCGCGTAATTTCTTTGTTTGTCAGCTAGGAGGCGCAGGCGGTAACTTATTCCAACTTTTTTTTCTCTACGACGAACAGACCAAGTGTCTTAAAGCGTTACCTTGCACCAGGGGATGGCAGTTATTTACAAAAAATGCAGCAGATCCAACAAGTTGAAATCCATATATAGACACCGAAGCTTTGTGTGAGTGCATAATGAGACGACACACGAGTTTTATTGCTATAGCAATTATATAGACACTGTTGTTGCGTTTCTGCCGTCGGCGTCGCCGTGATGTTCTTTATAAAGCCCAAGGAAAATGGGAGCGTCGTCGCGCGCTGTACGCTGTATGTGAGAGTCAATGCCTGTGAGGGTGAGCGGCCAACGCGGTTCAATTTCGCGTTCGCGAGCGACGATTTTAACGCGACAGCGTCAAGGAGCTCGTGTCGCAGAAAAGCCGGTGTCGTCGGCGTCGGCGCCGTTGGCCGTGAGCGATAAATCCCAGCAGGCACTTCATGAATAAAAAACAACTTGCAAGATGGGCTGGGTGGGAATCAAACCAGGGTCTCCGGAGTGTGAGACGGAGACGCTACCACTGAGCCACGAGTTCGATGCTTCAATGCGGTACAGAAGCGCCTCTAGTGAATGCGGTGTTGCCTTAGAAAGGAGCTGTTTCTAAGGCTCAAGCCTGTTTCACATGATGCGACTGCAACGACGAAAATCGGTGCTGTCGCACGCGTCGCAATGCGATTTTTAGAGGGCTCATTTCACATGATTGCGATTTTAACAATGCGACTGGTGCGACGCCCAGGGTTGCTTAGTGCCAGGTTTCGTGGCACACGCTGCATAATTCATTTATTGTAGTGAATAAAACGTTTACACTATAATATTATTGACTTCTTTTGATTATAAGCAAATAATATGTACGTTTACTCATTTAAAAACGTTAGTTAAGATTTGTCTTGGGAGTGCGCGACGGCGGTTTCTGTAGTTCAGTGCGACATCGCGCACGTAAACAGCTGTTCGTAGGTGGTTCAGCGGTGTGTGTTGCCTTATCTACCTTCTATGACCGTTTTGTTCTGCCTGTGCTACAACAATCTACAAGATAACCTATCGACAAGTTCATATAGCTACCCTCACCGTATATGCAGTATTCGGAATTCGGCTGCCACGAAGTTGTCGTGTCAGCCCAACAAGATCCTCGCGCTACCCGTGCTCGGCGTCAGCGTCTAGAGAAATGATGCGTGTATATTGCCTGTCATTGCGCATATGTGGTGCCTGCTCCTAGCCATATTCTTACGCCAAACGCAACAAGAAGCACCAACCCGAACGCCCGCGTGTGCCCCTGAACGAAGCCTCAAACGATCTGTGTGATTACGACGTGGAATGAAAATTGTGTTGTGAAATTCAACCTTAGCGCTAGCCTGGTTCGTCCATCGCCGTGCTTGCGCTGCGAATATATATATGTGGGAGCCCCCTCTCAATATTTCTAAAGGCGCAAAAGCCGACGCATCAAATGTTTCGAGCAGTTACCGTCACTTTTGTAGAAACCTGTACGTTGTAACATAGCATTCTAAAAGACACGCTTCTCGTCCACTTTGTTGTCCCGTGTCTCGCGCTGGTAGTATACTCGGAACTTCTAACAAGAAGACCATATCAATACGCGCTATTCATAATGCAGGATCGTAGGCCCACGGCAGGCGCACTTGCCGTAGAATTTTTCAGCTTTCTGCTCAGCCTCGCACGCCTCTCACGGTTAGCCTGTTTTGTGGAAATAAATATTATTATATTAATAATGTTATTAGATATTATAGTTTCTTCACTGTAATTTATAGCAATCGTCCAGATTTCTTAAGCTAGTCATGCATTTAACCTATATTAGATCAACATTGTTACGACATGCTTATGGGAGTCATTTCAAACTAGATTGCTCAGCCAGAGAAAGTACAAATGCAAGCCTCAATGTTTATTCCAATTTGGTATTCCTATACATTATATTGTCAGAATTTTATGCCTGCTTGCATTTCCTGCAATTCAATGTTCAGAGCTGGAAAAACTGATTCCTTTTCTTGCTGTCGAATGGCTGCTTCAATGTCGATAGCAACCTATAATTATTCATTTCGAAAGTGTTAAGCAATGACTATATGTCTAAGCTTATCAGTGCGTTTTTGTTCCACGAACACTTTTAAGTTTTCTCTCTCCCTCTCATTGACAGCCATGGAATGAAACCGTTCACTTTCATATGTATCAGAATGCAAACATTCTGAAATTTGTCCTGAACATTTGTCTGCGTCCTATAGTGTGCATGTTTGTATTAAGTTCTGGGGTTACAATCGCAGTGATCTACACATATTGTTATATTGCAAGAAACAAATTTATTTCACTTTGTTTTCAAATCTACAATGTGGCCATGCAGTAACGACTGCATTAATAAGCAAAAAAGAAAACTGCAGATTCAGTGTACGTGTTGGAATCTATGCGAAGTGAAGTTTTTGTCAAGTGGTCAATTAAATGCTGTTAAAGTAACTGCGATATATACCATTTGTCTTATTTTCAACAATCCAACTTGTCATCTTTTGCAAGGTTTGCTTATGCACCGCATAGGTCACAACCTTAATGTCATGTAATCTTTATGCATTACACTGTTCACAAACCATACCGAAACGCAAACGGCAGTTAATGTAGATGCACGCTGCGAGACATCAACACAGTGACGTTTGTTGAGCAAGGAATGGTGCGAGGTGTATGCAGATGAATGAATGACGTGCTTATGTACTTATTTATTTATATACCTCGCAGGCTGCAAGGTTGGAGTATTATGCAAGGGGGAATAAAAAAGTTGTTACAAAAGGAAGAAGGGCACAACATTAAGAAAAAAAACAGCAAAAAAAAAGCAGTACCACTACATTGCACCAACTAGCCCAACGTGTTTTACTGGCACATTATACAATACTTAACAAACAATAACAGAAAAAGTTACTGCCCATGCACCCTGTACAGACGGTAAACCAGCGAAGCTGAAATGTGCAGCCCCGGTTTTTATCACTGGGTTAATTCCAATGGCTTATTAAAGTCTTTCTATATTATTGGTTATGTCTGTGTTTCTTAATGAGGTTATGCACATGTTTGGCTTGGGTTTATCACATTGTTTATTTGGAATGCCGCACATTGCACTTTGCAAGATCACCATCTTCGAAAGTGCAATGAGCAGCGGTTCATTGTGCTAATCCAGGTGGTCCGTCGAAGTCTTTCTGAATTATGTTACGCATTTGTGTTTTGTAATGCGTTAATCATAATGTTTATGACTCAGTTATGCACTGTAGTTACCAAGTGACACACCGGGGCTGCACATTTCATTTAATTAAATACAGGGACACATTTTTGAACCTATAGGGAAGTCTGAGAGAGACTTCTGCACGCGCGCTCTGCTGCTAGAGAGAAATGACGTCACTATCGGTGTAGCCATTGGCCTGCCACACCTTTGCTGCAAGATAATTATGACATCATGATCTTGTCTTAACCCCGTCCCACTCTGTGTCCCTTCCTTGGAATAATGCGTAGATAAATGTTTGTGTTAAATGCATAAGCAATTTCTATGTCTACCCAACAAGAAATGTCTCCGTCCCTCATGCAAGACGAACAATGGCTCACAACCCCCGAAACAATGGCTCATACCCCTACGCTAGGGTTCTTGTGATCGGACCATGAGTGTTTCGCCTAGGCATATACAGCTTCACTCTAAAAAGAATGAACACCTTTCTGCTAGATACCAAGATAATCTCATGAGGTGTTCTAACAAATGAAAGTTTATTGACCATGCCGAGTAAATGCTGGTCGACAAGCAATAAATCGAATTTACACAAAAAGCAGAAGCAAGATCTGATGCGTGTCCATACAGATCCCAACAGGAAACGCATCCATCTCTGAAAGTGTAACAGCGGCCATGCTGACACAAGATTCTCCCAGTGTATTTGCATCTACAGCATCCATAATTTCTCTAGGCAGCCGATCTCCACAGAATGCTAGCTTCTTCCTCTACAATGCACTCTCCACATCTGAGCGTGCATCGTAGAGGAAGAAGCTAGCATTCTGTGCAGATCGGCTGCCTAGAGAAATTACGGAAGCTGTAGATCTAAAAATGCTGGGTTAATCTTGACATCACGGCCCCCGCTAAAAATGGATGCATTTCCCGTCAGGAAATGCACATGAATTTTTGCTTCTCCTTTTTGTGTATGTTCAGTTTATTGCTTGTCAGCGAGCATTTACTCGGTGTGTACATTAAACTTTTGATTGTTAGATCATCACGGTTTTCTTGTTTGTCCTATGTGTTCTTTGGTGCCATTTGCAGCCAGGCTATTCGTTTTTTTTTTTAGACTGCAGCAAGTCACTTTAATAGCCCTCATGATACCTTATAAAATCTTTTATTTGGCCAATGTAGCAAGAATTACAGTGTGAAGCAGTAAGAACAGGGTATGCTAACTTCTAATTAAAAGGTTTATTGTGAAAGTGCAGTGATCTATAAAGCTTACCACAAAGTAGTGCAGCAATAAAACCTGATAAAGACTAGTGCTTGATCAAACCAAACATAAAAGCAGGAAAGGGGGAAAATACGTATAGATATACAAGTCCAGGGAAAAAAAACAGTGATGACCAAGTGTGCAAGTGGCTACCTTCCAGGAAACTCATTTTTTCCCCAATGGCATGGAACTGGAAGAATGTGCTCGCATTGCATAAGCAAACTGTCAGTCTGTCTATTGGAATAACAACAGTGTTTCTTGAAAGGTGCTGGCATGCAGGATTGGCAATTGTAATTATTTTTTCCTGCACTTGGAATTTTTCTCTATTTTCTTTCTGTAGCATATTTATTTATGTTTGGCTGCATCAAGCACCAATTTTTATCTATCCTTCAATGATGTCTTTCTTTTTCTGGGGAAAATTCGGGGAAGGCAGGAGATGGAAATTCAAGACGATGAGCAACATGATAACAAGGTGAAAGTAGGAGCCAACGTTTCCACACGTGGACTTTGAAGAAGACAAGTCCACTTGTCGAAACGTTGGCTCCTGCTTTCACCTTGTTCTCGTTTTGCTCATCGCCCTTTTACAACTCGCCACATTTTTACAAATGAACCTCAGTTGAAAGTTAGTCCTCATCCATATCTAGTGTCATCCTGTTGATACTGCTCCATGCTATGCACTCTTGCAACATTTGTGTGTGTATGTGTGCACACGTGTGGATTTGGATGCGAGATCGGGCCCTTGGGCAGAGGTATCATTCTTCTCCTGTGCAGTCTTATGAATTCATTAACTATACTGCAACAGAAATGCAATGGACAGGAACGAAGTGAACACACAGAGCGCTTCGTTCTTGTGTGTTGTCTATCTGTTGCACTTTAGTTAATAATGAATACACACAAACTCATCTAGTTTTCAGTTATTATGTCAGGCTTATAAGCCCGCTTGTGTCCTGGAATAACTGCATGGCTATGTATCCTGTAATTTAATTTCTGGCCATGTGCTGGCAAGTCGCGTGTTAATCTCTTGATTTTCCTGACAATCTTGTGTGATGTGCAGGCCCAGACAGTTTCTGGTGAATCCATGCAGGGTGTTGTGCAGGGTGTAATCTGCATTACAAGTGCTGCTTTGATTGCTTTCCGTACAGCTTTTCTAGGTGTAGGATGACCTAAAATGGTACTCACTTATATGGGGTTTAGTTTTATGTAGTGTCATACTACTGTTACACTGCTATTGCCAGATCAGTGTACTATATGTGCCTTATGTTTGCTTGCATCTTCGTGATTAGCAACCTCCTGTGTTTGTTTGGCAGCTGCATATAATCTCCTGGCCTAATTGTTTGTCCCCATATTTCACGGTATGGGCCTGTTGTGTTTCAACTTCACGTACTCCCGAGGTTGCCTTTCTGAAGGGAGGGGTGTTTGCATCTCATATGCTAACTGGCATAGTATCTTGGGACGAGGTTCTGAGCTCTTGAGACAAAGAATTTGTGCTGCAGGCTGCAACTCTACTCTGTCTAGGTGCTTGTTCGTTAGCTCTTTCTCATAGAGGTCTTCAAGCATGGTACAGTTGGAAAGACCTGTTATTACTACCCGATGCCTGTATTCGATGAGTTGTCTTTTTTGTGTGCTGTTGGTAATTGATACCGTACCATACCTTGGACACAAGCACAGCATCTGCGATTTTCTATAGTATCCCCTCGCCCACCCCCGTTATTTCGAGATTATTCTTTTCACCAGGTGTGGAAGTTGCGTCCAGGCATTGCATAATTGTTTCACCCACATGCTGGCTCTGCCGTCATGGGCTTACACTAGCTGAGGATTTGTGGATGTTGACTTGCGGGCATATTTGTCCAGCTATGTGGATCACTATGTGCAATCTGGGGTAGTTCTTGATTCTAGTCTTTCTTTTTTTCTGACGTCGATATGAGCTGACTTGTCAGAAAGCGAGAGGCCAGACTAGCCAAGAAAGTCTGCAGTGTTGTCGAGGACTTGTTGCATCATTTTTGATTTCTGTATAAGATAGCTTTCCCACAGACTGTAATACACCATAGGCTGTAGTGTTTCTTGTAGTATGCCCGTGTTGTTGGTGTGTGTGGGCTAAACGTACCTCCAACTCTCACCTGGAATTTTCTGTCTTTCAGAAAGTTAGTTTAAGTGTTCTACCAGAAATGTTTTTGCACATCGTTCCTCTTATTAGAGCAGCATGAGGTACTGCTGTTAACCCTTTAATGACGAGACATATAAATACCGAGAAAACATGTTTATTGTTCTATCTAAATATGCAAAACACGTCAAGAGTAAGCATAATCAACAAAAAGAAAAAATATTTTGCAGAAATTTTTCAGCAATAGAGGGAAAACCCCAGGCAGGAAACTGGAAGTGGGCTTCACCCCGTTGAAGCCACCTAGCTTTATTTTCCATTTGTATAGACAGCTCTTATCATATGTGAACCAGAGGTGCCCATTTCATTTGCTTTACATCAGATGTGCGACACCAATGCAGCTGCATACGTTGCATACGTTGCATACGTCTCCTCTGAACTTGCTTGCACAAGACAGTGAGTCACGTGCCAAACTTCTTCCTCGTCCAGTGTTCCTGCTCTAAACCAACAAATTGACAACCAACAACGCTTGCTGCTTGTCATTCAGTGTTGGCCGAAGACATTTAGCTAGAAACTTCGTACTCGATACTTAAACTCGACAAGAAAAAAATTCTTTTTTGGTGTGTTGCCTGTAGGCAACACTCGTCAATAAAGGGTTAAAAGCCTCTTCACTCTGTTCATTTTTTCATAAGCGGTATTACACAATGTCCTGCAATAAAGTTTCTGCTGCTTATGGCCCACTCATATCTGCCAGAAGGGACAACTCTTGAAAAAGGTTTTCTTTGTGCTATGTGTGCGACGTACTATGAGCATTCATGCCTTGACATTTATACATCTGTATAACCAGCTTCTTGACAGAGTACTTGCTATACCTGATCATGCATACTTGTGCAGTGCTGTTGAACAATACATATTGATGCAATGAATATTTACACACTTGAATTATCACGAAAGATGGTTGTTTTACAATTCTGCGCTTTGCTTTCTATTGGTGTTAGATTTTGCATAAGCATGCCCCCCGTGCAATAGCATTTTGAAGTGTAAGGGTTCAATAAAAGGTGATGAACTAAATCCAAGTGCAAGAGCTTTTTTTCGCACCTATGACTCCCATCGAAATGCGACTTCCATGGCTGGCAAATCAATCCCTCGCCTTGTGTTAGCAGCAGAATGCTATAGCCACAGTGGCAGGTGAACAAATTGAAGAACAATATTTCTGTCTATAATTTTTTTTCTTGGCTGTATGTAAGTAAAGTTTGGAATAAGTTTGTCATTGCAAAAAAGCCCAGTTTGTGTTCTTTTATTGAATAAACCACATATTGTGTATAGTTGAAATGCAGAAATTTGTTCTAAAATCCTCAGGTGATATATGTTCTTGCAAGTAGCATGGTATTTCATTACTTACAAAGATAGTAATCGCAGCGGATATCGTTATATGGGTTTACACACTAATATATGTGATCACAAACTTATTAGAAACTTACTAGAAACATGTAAGGCATGAATGTTTCTGCACACTTGATCAGCTGTGAACGTGCAAGAACTGCTTGTACTGGCTGACTTCACTGCACAGTTTAGATTTACTTTTCTTCAGCGTGTTGTTTTATACTGTTTTATCCACACAAGAACAGGGCGTTTGCCTGCTTTTCGCATTGTTGCACGAGTTCTACATAATTGTGCAGGAGGGTACGTTGTCACTGTATTTACTTAATCTACTAGCTGTGCAGTTAGTTACCTTGCAGAGCAAGTGTTCATACAGATGCAGTAAGGATACAAAGTCCGCAACATAGTCAATGTTTATTGGTTTCTGTGCAAGAAAAAAAAAATTCTCCAGCGAAGAGGTGCAACCAAACGTGCATGTAATATTTTATTCAAGCCACGGATTTAATGCTATCGTAGCAAATTCATTACGATAGCCTACACTTTTGCTCTGTCAGATTTAATAAGAGGCAAGATAAGCTTTCAAGATGCATCGGGAAATTCGTGCTTGAAAACCGACAAGAAAATGCAACTGAACGGTACCGCGTTCAGCGCAACGTTGAAACTTCGGGTACTTTGCTGTCTTGTCATTTGCCCTTGACGAGGTTGAAATAATTCAAGCTGCTCCGTAAGCGCTATTTTTGCATGCTACTCAAAACATTGTAGCGACCTCGTCGTCTGCTGGGGGTCGAACACCTCCTAGCACTGACAACTCGCAAAGGCGTACGAAGCAAACGTGAAAATGCACTTCATTTGCTGTGCAGAGTGTCAACAAACGCATAGAAATCGGAGAATGCAATCTGCGGTACAAGTTTTTTATTCTCCCTTCGCGTACGTACCGAATTCGACGATCCACGTCTCCGCGTATTGCACTTGTCGATCGAGACGCCATTTTCCAAAACAAACCAGCGAAATAGCTCCTTTGCAGCTCTCCGCGCAATTTCGACGGAAAATGGCAGCGATCGGTGCGACGGTGCGACTGTGCGACCAACCGGTTGGTCGCAGCCGAAAATCGGGGGGTCGGCACTGCGACTGCGATTTTCATCGCAAACGACGGAAATCGCACTTCCGGTGCGACGAAAATCGCATCATGTGAAACAGGCATCAGGCGTGCGTCGCGTGCTCAGGCGCACATTTCGTTGCCGCGCCGAACGCTGCGTTGCTCGACGCTCACCGCGTCCGATGCGGGGCGCGTAGTCGCTGCGCCGTAGCACATTGTCTTACACCCCTTGGCGGGTCGACGGGAACGCTATCGCGTTCCACTCTTGAAGGCGAAGCAGAGTAACGCATGAGTTGTTTTATAGCATGAGTTGGCATATAGCCAAGCAACAGCAGTTCACCAGGCTAAACAGTGGTTCAACAACTAAAATAAAGGCTAGTATGCTTCGCATCCTGGGCTTAACCTTAGCTAAGCCACAGCCATTTTTTTCCTGTCGGGCTTGAGCCAGGCGGGTCCGGCGAGGGAGAGTGGTGTTCTTCTCGCCTGCCGCTATGCCATCGGGGTGCTCGGCGGCGGGCGAGATCGCGAGGTCGCGAACCGTAGGCGCTGTAGCAGACCCCATGCGGCGAAAGTGAGTGCCCGCGCGGGCCTCATCTTCAAAGCGATCTGTGACTGAGCATGTGTTGGTGGGCTAGTTGGTTAAGCACGATTACAAAGACGGCATCGAATACAACAACACAAGAAGAAGGGGACGTGCTTGTCTCGTGTGCCCTTCTTCTTGTGTTGTTGTATTCGGCGCCATCTTTGTAATCGATCTGTGATGTTTGCAGAGTGCGCGTAGTGCCGGTAGCTTCATATACGTGTTGGTTTCGGCGTTTCTTACGCATTGAAGCTGGAGATGCACGGAGGACAATTGCTTCGCGACTGCTGTCGTGTTTCCCAACTCCAGCGTTTTCAGAGAGAGTTGCCGCTGTCATAGAGCTATGTGTGTTCATGTTTACCTGTGCGCTTGTGGCACCGTGCTGGTTCATTTAGTTAAAAGAAGTTGTCGGACTATTTGGTGTGAATTCATGTTAGAATGTGTAAATGCGACTGAACAAGGACGTAGAAAGAAGCAGACACACAAAACTGCGCTGTCTCCGTGTGTCTGTTTGTTTCTACGTCCTCGTTGAGTCACGCTTACACATTCTACAATTGCTAGTTTTATGAGTAGGCAAATGTCTGCAAATCAATACGGACGATAAAGCTACTATCCTTTCTCCGTACAGCTATCTACTAATTTACTATAGCAATCGGTGCTTCGTCTATCGGGCGTACCTGCAATTTTTTTACTTATTTAATGTCCGCCCAATGTGGCACGGTAGGCTTCATTCAGGCCTTGTAGAGACGCTAATGCAACGCCACCGCCGCTGCATGCGATGCGGGAAAAAGAGCTTTCTGCCGCGTTTCCTAACTACAGTGTTTTCATAGACAGTTTCCGTTGTCATAGAGCTACGCACTTTCATGTTTACATGTGCGCACGTGACACCGTTCTGGTTGATTTATTTAAAACACGTTGGCAGGCTAGCTGGTCTGAATCCATGATAGAATGTGTAAGCGCGACTGAACAAGGACGTGCAAAGAAGCAGACACACAAAGACAGCGCTGTCTCCGTGAGTCTGTCTATTTCAACGTCTTCGTTGAGTCACGCTTACATATATTCTTCCATTGTTAATTTAGTTGGTAAGCGAATGTTTACTAGTTCATGCAGCCGATAAATCTACCATCCTTATTCCTTGCAGCTATCTACTAATTTGCTATTGCAATCGGTGCTTCGCCTTTCCCGCAGAACTGCGATATGTTTTATACACCTTCCCCGCCGCGCGCCGCTGCCATGCATGCGCGGAGGCGAGCGCCACCTGGATGGAGTTGTTGCAACGAACCGAGCGTAGTGCGTCGCTCAACGAACGGTGAAACGCTGAAAAAGGGGTTTGTGTTTGAGTTATCGCGTACCAGAATTATGCTTTCTCGTATATTACATTTACAGACGAATGCTACATGACGGCGCCTTGGGATTAAGTCGTACTTTACGATACTTCTGATCCGTTTTACTTGGAGAAATTCAATTAGTTTAGTGACGCGTTTGCGCCACGCGGAGGACCTGGGTGTATTGAAATGATTTTTCGCTCACAATATGATCAGTGCCGGCGCTGGACGCTGACTGCGGATAATGTAGGACACAGGACCCTTAAAACTACCACGTAATATGCTATATCTTGGCAGGTACGGTCCCGCTACGTAATAGCGGTGACGCGAAGCACTGCATCATGGCTCTAACGAGCACCGATAGGCAGCGCTTCGGTAGTCTCAGCGCAGCGGAGAGTCCAACCAGGTCCATGGGATGTAGGCTTCTGCTTAGCTGACGACGCAGTTTCCGCAGATGGTTACTTTTTCGCGTCTGATTGCCTGTGACGCCTCGGCGGCTACGAAGTTTAGCGTCGACACGCATCAGCATCGCTTACACGCCGCCCAGCGCTTTGCTCCCTATGGCATCAACTAATGGCTGCGCTAAGTGGCGCAGAAGGGCAACGACGTCAGCGGGCGAATCTCGCTTTGGTCCAACGAGAAGCACGCCAGCGGAAGCAGAACTCCGCGTGTTTGCAGCACACGCTGTGGACTCTGGCACTCGTATTCCTGAAGCTCAGCGCGTCGCAACTCAAGTGGCTGCCACAGGCACTCGTGCCACAATGCTCGCGCCTTTGCCCAAGCAACTCGCCAGCAGGACGCCGTGTGCCAAGCCATCCTGCGACATGGACGCCATCCGACAATTCCTGCGCCTTTAGCTGCAGCGCACCGTGAGTTCACGAAGCTAACATGCAAACTCAATTTCGTGTTCTACTGATTCCAATGAAAGACTTATAAACCATATCTTTTCTTTCATCCAATTTCATTTATATGCAATTGCTACATTGACTCAAAATAAACAAGCGGTTCACCTAACCTTCACTTGTTGTCATTGTGTCATGGCTTTCTGCTCTTACACCTTTGACGAGTGGCCTGACGAACGCGCTATGATTCGAGGTCTTTCTACTGCGGCCGCTTGACATGAAATCATTTGAAAAACCAGGCTCCCACCTCTTCTGTTCTCTTTTACTCTGAAATTTTCTTTCCATCCGAAGCGCTTGAAATTCATAGGTTGCATAAAATTGAGCTAGCCCAGCTTTGTTCAATTCCTTCTTCACTTTTGACTGGTGCGGCGGGTAGGACTCAGCGCAAGGGCGCTTTGTTGATGTGGTAGGCGATGTGGTAAACCCATGCTGAAGTAGCAACCTTTGTGCAAACCATGATGCGATGCCGTGCAACACATGCTGTCGCAGAGCCAGAAGTGCCCAGTTGGACTCGAAGTGCGTGGATTGTCGGTACTAGAGTGAGTCATTTAGGTCCCGATGAATGCGTGTTTGAAAGACAAGTCGGTGAACTAGCGTATCAGTGATGAGCGTGAATGTAGCCTGTGCATCGGAAGTGCCTCTACTATACCGGAACACCATCCTGAGGCCTCGTATAGGGCATCCTATGGCCGTCCTAGATCTCCACGTAGTTTACACACTGTGACGTCGTTAACGGGTAGAAAACACATACCGATGGTAACCATGTGGAGATGAATTCCTACTCCGATATTGCACACGGACAAACAATAAACATACGGGATGGCGCAGTAGTAGCGTTTCTTGGAACTAGTTTTGGTAGAGGAGGCTGTCTATATCCTTGTGATAGCCTCGTATAGTACATTAATAGTACAGGGTGCTAACGTACGCAAGTAACACATTGCGAATTCAGCCGCCCTCATGGCAATTGTTCACTGCTAGGTACCCAGAACAGCCCCTGTGGTTTGTGTGTCGTGTACACTCTGTGACCTCGTCAGCGTGTGGCAAAAGAACAGCGATCATATTTTTGGGTATAAGACTTAGTTCGCATATGTTGCGCACGTACAAATAATACACATACGGGAAGGCGTAATAGTAGCGTTTCTTGAACAAAGTTTTCATAGAAGAGGCTCTCCATGTCTTATAATCTCGTATACTATATGAAGCGAGACGAAGGGAGGGTGGACCTGTCAACGGAACAAACTTTTCATAGAGGAGCCTCTCCATCTCTATAGTCACGCATACTAGAAGACTGAAAAGGAAATTTATTCACCCGTAGGCACACTTACAACAGGGGTAGGAACAAAAAGTACAGTATGAGGTACATCACATGTAATACATCATACTTGATGTGCGCAAAAAAGATTAACAAATGAAATAATAAATGGTGTCTTCTTGACACTGGCTTTGCCACACACAACAACAACAACAACAACAAAACTCATTACCACATCCACGCAAAAGCATTATTGTCGGCCTCGAATTTATGAAAGGTACTCGGGGCACATACTGACACAGCCTGAACTCGGGCAACCGAATTGAGCATTATTCTGGCTGTAGAGAGACTTTGCCTCGGGAGACGGTTATGTACCGCGTAGGCCAGCGGCGAAGAAACTCGACTTCACCGAGTCTGAACAACTGTTCTTCAAGATGACCCCATATTAACACCCGTAGTTTCCGCAATCTGGGGTACATTGCTCTATTTGTCTGCCGAGATCGTTCTGCGATGTTACGGAAGCACCACAAAACGTAGCTAGCGCTGTAGTAGACGAGACTCGCAAACCGATCTCGGCGCTCTGGTGGCTGCACGATGGATATTCCGAACATTCTTGCAACTAGCTTCCAGAAGGTGCGTGCTTCAACGCAGTCCTTTACTACATGCGCGTTGGTCTCTGTTTGAGCGCAATATATGCATTTATCATTCGCTACCATATTCCAGCGTTTAAGCCTGTCTTTTATAGGTAGAATGCCCCAGTGATATTGCCAATGAAAGTCCTTCACTTGAGAGGGCAAATGAGGTGAAAGCACAGCTGTCCATGTTTGTGTAGTAGCTGTCCGTGGAGGTACAGCTGTCTCACACAAGATTTCACAAAGCCTGGAAACTGGTGTCGCACGCCACTTTGCAATTCTTAGTTGTACAAGCTGGCTTTGCAAGCGCGCAGCCGCCGCATACTGCGGTGCTGGCGTTACTGCCGTCGGAAGCAAGTTGCCTGTACTCTGCGGCATAAGCGTTCGACGGTAATGGCCCAGCCAATAAAGGAGCAGTGGCCTACCAGGGTACTCATTATCATCAAGTAGATCACATGTACACTTAGTGCACAACAGCCTACCGAATGTAACTATGCACGGCAAGCTCCATCCTCCACTGGATTTTGGCAGACGCAAAAATTGCTGCGCTACGTATTGCGACTTGTTTAGCCAGAACCATGAGAAAATAAGTGACTTTACTACTCGAACTGTTGGTGACGGCGGGAGAGCTACCCTTGCAGCAAACCACAGTTTACTGCACAATACGTTCTTAATGAAGAAAGCCCTTTCTGCCAGCGGCAGTGGCGACGCAGTCACTGCTTCGGACTGTTCTTTAATGGAGCTGACAATTTCTCGCCACGTGTGAGGTGAAACACCACTTGTACAAAATTTGATACGTAGTATTTGCATATGCTCGGTCTGTTTATTGTCCCCAGGTAGCGTTATTTCGCCGCGACCTAAATTTAATGCTTCACATTTTCTCATATTTATTTTGCCCCCTGACAGTGAAGCATATTGATTATAAATACGAAATACCTCTACAAGACTGTCCCCATCCCGTAAAAACAAAGTGATGTCATCCGCATACGCCGATACTTTTATGCACCCGGATCCCGGCATAGGAAGACCTCTTATGAGCGGGCTCTCGCTAAACCGCCTCAACAACGGGTCAATCGCAAGCACAAACAATATGGGTGACAAAGGACAACCCTGCCGCACTCCCCTTGTCACATCAAATCTAGGTGTTAAAATGCTGTTAAGCAGTAGCTCAGCTGTTGTTCGCGAATACAACATCCGCAGGATGTCTACAAACTCGTCAGGGAAGTTATAGCATCGTAAAACCTCAAATGAGTACTGGTGTTCTAAGCGGTCGAACGCTTGGTCCAAGCTTACTAATACTCCTGAAGCCTCAGGCGCTGTTGTGTATTGTATGATATCACGTGTTAAGTTGAGAGATGAAAATATACTCCGACCCGGCACGGAACATGTTTGATGTACACTGACTATTTTCGGCAATAATATTTTCATGCGATTTACAAGAAGGGTTGTCACTATTTTATAGTCTGTGTTGAGCAGCGTTATAGGCCTCCAGGATGAGGGTTCTGCAAGGTTGGAGTCTGGCTTTGGCAAGAGCATTACGCGACCCCGATTAAACGATTTAGGAATACCTTCCCGTGCAAGAATGCCGTTAAGGAGCGACACTAAGGCAGGGCCTACTTCCTCCCAGCAAGATCGGTAAAATTCGACTGGTAAGCCATCTGGACCGGGTGTTGATCCGCTGTTCATAGATCGTATAACATCAAAAACTTCTTGCCACAATTAGAAAGGCGGCGGATGTCAATGGAGCCACCTATGAGAATTTGTTCGCTGCTAGTTAGGCTGAACACCCACTACAATGGCCCGGGGTTTGCCTCAGGTTCGACTGAGTAAATTGTAACAGTCATTAGGTGTAGAAAAGCATCAGTATAGCGTTGTCAATGCACTTCCTCTGCTGTGTGAGCTCTTTAATTCATTTTTATATACTGGTTATATCATAGCAAGGGGCAATATTTCCGCCGCAAAATGCAAGCTGTTTCCGCTGTATAACAAAGTCGAAAGGTGCTTGCACTTCGGAAGCGCGCTGGCATACCTACCATTCTGCATGAACATTGTAAAGCAGGAGATATTTCATCAAAATAATTGCAGTTACGTCTGAAAGGCGAAGCACCGATTGCGATAGCAAATTACTAGATAGCTGTACAATGTAGGGATAGTAGTTTTCTAGGTCGTAGAAATTTGTGAACATTCGCTTACTAACTAAATTGCCAATGATGGAATATGTAAGCGTGACTCAACGAGGACATAGAAAGAAACCGACATACAAGGACCGCACTGTCTTTCTGTCTGCTTGTTTCTACGTCCTTATTCAGTCGCGGTCAAACATTCTATCAGGGGTTCAAACCAACTAGCACGTCAACGCGTTTGTCCAAATTAGCCAGCACGGTGTCACGTACGTGCGCACAGGTAGACATGAGCCCATCCCGCTCGATGACAGCGGAAAGTGTCTGAAAACGCCGGACTTGGGAATCACGACAACAGCCGTGACCCAATTGACCTCCGTTCATATGTCGCTTCAACGTGAACGAAACGTTGAAGGCTGAGCCCATGCGAAGCTACTGGCACTACGCGCACTCTGCAAACAACGAAGATCGCTTTCAAGACACAAAAGCGCCTTCAATGTCTCTCTATAGATAGTAAAATGATTTACAGCCTTTATGGTGAGAATTGCGAATCATAACACCCTTCAAGGGTGTTTTCATTCAAGAAACATCTCATCATCATGACTTTTTGCGAAGCATAGGGCAGTTCTAGATGTCATAACACCCTTTTACCCGCCAAAAGGGCGCACTGACTAAGAATATTGGAGATGGGTGCAAGGGTGTTTTTGTTTGTTTTTATTACATTCACAAACATACAGTTGCACGAAGAGATAGCGCGTCCCACGGCACTACAAGCAAGTGCTGGATCCAGAAGCGGTCCCTCCCCTAACCCAAACCCTTCCCCCCGAAACATGTCGGGCTTTCAATGCCGACAAAACTCCTGAAAAGAGTCCCCCTCCAATTCATTTTCTGTTTTGATGAGCCATTTTAAATATGTCCTGTGAAAAACCTGTTGCTGAAGCACTACTATCTATTAACTTATAGTGTTCTAGGTGGCACACAGTTCTGAGATGTCGTCACGCTCAAATTCCGTAGAATCCAAAAGCGCGCACCTACTTTTCTAGTATTGAATATTTAACCAAAAGAAAAATTTTAAAAATGTTTTCAACCAGGCGGGACTAGTGCAGCTCTTGCTTTTGGGATGCCAGGAATCCAACAAAATGGATAGGACACCTGACAGCATGCAGCTGGAAGCGCCACAATTGCTCCAAAGCAATGCGGTCGTCTAGGTATCTTTCAAGCATGACAAAACAGGCAGAAAAGGGCGTGATGAACCTTACGCGGACAAAAAATACGCCGATTCCGGAAGCTTTGAACCCACCTGACATTCTTTCGCCGAATCAATCACCCCAATTCGTTCTGCTTCTCTCACGTTTACAAACAAGGAAGCTTCGTTGGCAAACTTGAGCCTTCTCACCCACCACAATGCTTTGCTCAAGCAGCATCTACAGAAAGAGCCGTGCAAAACGCTCATGGCTTCGCGTCTGCGTCAATTTACAAAGCTGGCTGTGCAAAAGGAAACTATTAAGTTTGTAGTTGTATAGGAAAGTTCTACTGGCTTACAAACAGCTGCCAGAATGGAGTGCTAAAAAAGAAAGGGACAAGAATGTGAGAAAGTATATAGAACCAACGTACAATTTGCGATACATACAGTATTTACAACACCGAATAAGAGGGCTATTTACTCAAATATTTCCCCTCCCGATTTGGAGACAGCATTATTGCATGCATGAATAGAAGATTAAGCCAATCATTGTAGTGAGAATGAGATTCCAGAAATTGGCGGTGCATTTGCAGACCCATCTTTGTTCACGGAAAAGTGGCGAGGCATGCGGGTGTATCTGAAGTCACTGTGCTGTCTTCGTGACGGGCAGCATGCTTCTTGCAGGTTTTATAGACCAACTACGTGAATTGAGCAGCTGTGTGAATGGGATGAATTGAATGGATGGTGGCGGGTGCGAATAATTCACGCTTCAGTTGGCGGCATATAGACTATTATTTCTCTGACGCGTTTAGCAGCGGTCCCGTAGCACGCCAAGGTCCAATATGTCACCCAAGCAAGTTCGCGTAATCCGTGACGCCTGCGGCAGAAACTGTGTTCTCCATCCGCCACAAAGGACGTGAGTCATGGCGCTGGCGAACAATCCCAGGGTTACCTCTGGTATATATATATATATATATATATATATATATATATATATATATATATAAACACCCAAGAAAGCGGAATGCTGTGCCACGGTAGTTAAATTACAAAGAGCAATGCATGCGTAGCACGACGACACGGGTTCACATTCCAACTGCAGCCAGTTCTTTTGTAATAGGAAGGTGTTTTATGCTGGGGTCCCCGATCAATTTCCTGTAATGGCTGTGACTTCGCAGAAAATCAAATCAAGTTCACCAAACTATGTCACCACCCCAGTTCACGCTCTACGTGGCACCTGCGGCAGAAAGGATGTTCCACATCCGCACTAAGGACGTGATAGGTGGCGCTGATTAGCACTCCTAAGGATAAATACAGTAAACACATGCAAACGCCAAAAAAGTGGACGGGAAAAGCGTCGCCAAGGTAGTGGAATTAGGAAGGACCTTGTACGCGTAATGCGAGCAGACGGGTTCACATCCAACGTGCGGCCAGTTGAAACCTGTAAAAAAAATTTGAAGGATGCTTAAGCTTTAACTTTTACAGTGGAATGCCAAAGCATTCAGAGATCCCTGACTGCTTGAAGCGCTCCCGGCAACTGCAGCTTTCGTTTTTATTTCTCCACGTTTGCCTCCGCGTGCCGCTTCCGCGCATGTGCTGAGCCGAGCGCCATCTGGATGCTGTTGTTGCAAGGAACCGAGAAGGGCGCACCCCTCTATGAATCGTGAAACGCTGGAAAACGGCTTTCTGTTTGAGTTTCCGCGTAGCGGAATCATGCTTTCTCGTATATTCAACTTACAGTCCGACGTTGCCACGTCTGTAGGTTGTGTTTAGGTTGTACTTTACGATTTTTCTGACGCAATTTACTTGGAGAATTTCAATTATTTTAGTGACGCCTGTGCTCCACGTGGAGGGCCTGCGGTGTTTCGAAATTATTTTTCACTCTAGAGGCGGTCGGTACCGACGCTGGACGCAGACACCGAATTTTGTGCGACACGGGATCTTTAACACCACCAGGTTTATGTGCTCTATCTTGGCAGGGAAGCCGCCACCACCGTGCAGCGTTGACGCGAAGCACAGCATCCTGAGGCTAAGGAGCGCCGACAGTGAGCGCTTCTGTAGTCTCAGCGGAGCGAAGGCTACAACGCGGTGTTGCCCGGTGTAGGCGGTGTAGGCCTTCTGCTCAGGTGACGACGCACTTTCTACGCATTGTTTTTCCTCCGCGTTTGTTTAGCCTGTGACGACTCGTCGCCTACGGAGTTTAGCGTCAACATGCATCAGCACTGCTTACACGCAGCCAACTGCTTCGATCGCGATGGCATCAGCAAAGAGAACTGCTGCGTGAAGTAGCGCAGAAAGGCAACGACGTTAGCGGGCGAATCTCGAAGCCAGCCTGAAGCTGTACGTCATCACGTGTTTGCGGCGCACGCTCGGAACTCTGGCACTCGCATTCCTCAAGCTGAGCACGTCGCTACTCAGCTGGCTGCCCAATACACTAAGGAACCATACCAAGATGCTCGTACGCTCACCGAAGCGATTCCATAGCACGACGCCGCTTGCCAACAGGACAGCCGTACGCCAAGCAATACGGCAACACGGTCGCCAGCCACCAAATCCTCCACCTTTCCCTTCAGCGGACTATGAGTGCACAAAGCAAACACGCAATAGATTCTGTGAAGACACGTTTCACTTTAATGTTCTACCGATTCCTATGAAACAAGGATAAAACATATCTTTTTTTCATCCCATTTCATTTATTTATAATTGCAACATTTCACTTGAATAAACAAGTAATCTCCCCTGCGCTTTCCTTGCTGTCCATGTGTGTTGGCGTTGTATAGTTACACCTGAACTGAGCGCTTCGACACTTATTTGTGCCATTGTTATAGGACTTTTGTTCTGCGCCTTCTCGACATGACATCAGTTGAAGAACTAGCGTCCTGCAACTTCTGGTCCCGTTTTATCTGATTTTTTGTTCCATCGGAAGCGCTGGAAATTCATCAGTTAGAAAACTTGGAGGACGCTTAAGCTTCGCCTTCAAGAGTGGAACGCGATAGCGTTATCGCATCTCATTCACACCGCCTACGCCAACGCGCTACGCCAGCCAAACGTCGCGATCGGCAGAGATAGCCGGGCCCCGACGCGCCATGAAGGCGGACGCGGTCATGGGGCGAGTGGCGCGCCACGTGTCGGGGCAGCGCCGTACATTGCGAGAAGGGGGTCTTCTGTGTTTGCCGCAAGGTGGCTCTGCGTGTGCGCTGAGCGCAGAAGAAATTTAGCGGAAACGTACTTCGCTACTCGTGAAACTGCGACTTCTGTAAGTTAGATGGTCATAATTACCGCAATACACCGCAGTATAACCTTCTACGGCTCGTTTCTAAGGTAACACCGCATTCACTAGAGGAGATTTTGTCCCGTTTTCAAGGAACGAACTCGTGGCTGAGTGGTAGCGTCTCCGTCTCACACTCCGGAGACCCTGGTTCGATTCCCACTAGCCCATCTTGCCAGATGCTTTTTTATTTATGATGCGCCCTCTGGGATTTATCGCTCACGGCCAACGCCGCTGAGGCCAACACCGGCTTTTCTGCGACACGAGCTCCTTAACGCTGTCGCGTTAAAATTCAGCTAGCCCAGCTTTCTCGCATTCGTTCTTCACTTTCCACTGGTGCGGCTGAGACTGAGTGCATTGGCGCTATATTGATGTGGTAAGACCGTGCTCACGTAGCAATCCTTGTGAAAACCGTGATGCGATGACATTAAATACATGCTGTCGCACAGCCACAAATCTCCAGTTCGATTCGGATTTCGTGCATCGTCAATTCCAGAGTGAGTCAGTTAGGTTCAGATGAATAGATGTTTGTAGAAGGAGTCGGTGACCTACTGTAACGGCGCGGAACGGGAATGTTGCCTTTGGATCCGAAAGTGCCAGTCCCATGCGGGCACATCATCCTGCTGGCTCGTGTAGGGCATCCTGTCGACATTGAGGTAGCCATGTAGTGTACACACCGCGACGTAGTCAGCGTGCGGAAAGGACATACCGAATGGTAACAGTCTGTATATGACTTTGTTCCCAGATGTTGCCCTCGTATAAGTAATAAACATACGGGCAAGCGTAGTAGTACTGTTTCTTGGAGCCACTTTTGATGGAGAAGCCTCTCGATCTGTTCGTTATAGTCTTTTATACCACATCAATAACACAGCAAGACCCAGCTACAGTATTACTGATTGCGAATGGAACCGATTTCTCGGCATTTGTTCACGCCTAGGGATCCTGAACATCCCCCATAATGGTCTTGGCATTGTGTCAGTTTCGACTCAGTAAATGCTATTGCTCATACTCTACATAAAAGCAAGAGTATAACGATTTCAAGGCACTTCCTCAGCTGTGTGCGTTGTTTAATTCATTCTTTGTATATTGGGCATTTTATAGCGAGGAGGAGTAATTCCGACAGTAAATGCAAGTTGTTGCCGCGTAATAACGAAGTCGCAAAGTGCTTTCACTTCGGTAATGCACGACCTTAGGTCAGACAACTGCCATCGCTGCATGAACGTGGAGGAGGAGACAATTCATTAAAAAAAAGAATTTGTAGTTACTCCTTGAATGAAAAGCACAGATAGCGACAGCAAATTAGGAGATTGCTGTACGAAGTAAGGATAGTAGCTTTATCGGCATTATAAACTTGCAAACATTCGCTTACTAATTAAATTAGCAATGATAGAATGTGTAAGCGACACTCAACGAGGACGTAGAAATACGCACATAAAGCGCTGTCTCCTTTTTTTATACGTCCATGTTCAGCCGAGCCTGCACATTCTATCATGGACTCAAACCAACTAGCCCGTCAACGTGTTTAACTTATGTAAGCGGCATGGTGCCACGCGCGCATGGGTAAACAGGAACACATCTCGGTCGATGACAGCGGAAAATGTCTGTGAAAACGCTGGAGTTAGGAATCGCGGCAGTAGCCGCGAGCCAATTGATCTCCCTGCATCTGTCGCTTCAACACGTAAAAAAACGTCGAAAGCACAGCGCATACGAAACTACCAACCCTACACGCCCTCTGCAAACATCGCAGAGCGCTTTGAACGTGAGGCCCGCGCGGGCGCCATCTTGACCACGTCGCAGATCGCTTTCACAACTCACGAGCGCCGCGAACGCGTCCCTACAGTGTCCGCGATTCGCGTTGCCAACACCGCAGAAGACGCCACGGTTGTCTCCACTCTTCACGGAGCGGTGTGTGAGTAGGACATCGAGGCACGCTTATCAGCCGCCGTGGAAGAACGCCCCTCCTCCCTCTCCTCACCCCCTGCCTCGGGCGCCACCGGAGAGGGCGAGCCTCCGGGCCGCTGCCCTCACGCGCGCACGCGAGAATGAACCGCGTTCGCCGTCTCACCCCCCACAGTCTTTCACTCATACAAAACCTCACGGTGGCGTCAGCGGCAGAAATTGTCCTGCAGTGTCCATATAATTGCTACTGCAATGAAAAGAAGGTGTGTGAAATGCGATGCACTGATGGAACTACTATACGTGAACGTTTCATGAGCCAAAGAGGCAAAATGGCGCATCAAAAGCGACGCGCCGCATATAGTTCAGTGACGAACGCGTCCCTCTGGCAGGGATAGCTAATACGTCTTACACACGAACGCGCAAACAAACACTCTTTTACCTAAGGGAGCTTTCAGCAAGTTGAAAGAGTTTTTACTGAAGAGGTGTCGTGCAGCAGACACACGGCGCCGACGAACAGTTTTCATTGCTTCCTTCAGGACACGCTGCCCAGAGCATGCCGGTAGAGTACGAAACAAAATCGGCCAATAATGAACGGATTTATCTCGAAATATAAAATAAAGCTCATTGTCTTACGCGTATTTAAAATAAAATTAACAAGGCCAGATTAAGAACCGCCAATGTCTCCTGCGTGCGGCACGTGTCAGCAGGCGTCGTCACGTGACATCCCCAAACCATTCGAACTGCTTACGACAGCACAAACAAATATTAGGATTACTGGGTTTGCTACACCTTCTGCAAGACATAAAATTCATTTTTAAGGAGAGCCTAAGCGACAGAAAAATACATGTTTGCTTATTTTCTTTTACATTCGCTAATTCCTGGCACACACCGGTGTCGAGTCTTTTTCTACAAATACAACTATATGGCGTAGTGAAAAGGCTTCCGAGCTTGTTTTCAAGTGAATATCTTTTTTGTGTGTGTGTGCAGCACCGCATTATGGTGTGGTGTTGCATGAAACTAAAGATACGTGGCCGATTTATGCTAGCAGACGCGCAGGCGAAAATTTCACTTCGGTATGTGCAAAGGGTTGCCGACTCTTGGATTGGAAGAGCGGTCCCTGATCGATGAAGGTAAAGAAAGCAAGTGATAAGTTGCCGCCAATCTGTGCTTCCCTATTTCAATATCTTCGCACACACCCGCCGTGGTTGCTCAGTGGCTATGGTGTGGCGAAAAAACGTTAGCGTAGCTCGTTGGTTTGCACTGCCGTCCGCAATGGCGGTCTGGCGTGTGGATGCGCACTGTTATGGTTGGCGTCGGACACCACGCGCGACAGGTCGTTCACCCGACCTTCTACCAGTATTCGTCGAAAAGAGGGCTGACGTCTCCTGCGAGGGCTAACGTCAGTCAGCTTGCGAACAGAGGGCCTTCTCCCAGGATTCGTCGAAAAGAGGGTTGACGTCAGTCAGCTTACGC
Organism: Dermacentor albipictus; assembly: GCF_038994185.2. Classification (NCBI taxonomy): domain Eukaryota; kingdom Metazoa; phylum Arthropoda; class Arachnida; order Ixodida; family Ixodidae; genus Dermacentor; species Dermacentor albipictus. Next base: position 89,558,335 of record NC_091828.1, on the reverse strand, counting down.
ACAAAGGGCCTTCTCCCAGTATTCGTCGAAAAGAGGGCTGACTTCTCCTGCGAGGGCCAACGTCAGTCAGCTTGCGAACAGAGGGCCTTCTCCCAGGATTCGTCGAAAAGAGGGTTGACGTCAGTCAGCTTGCGCACAACGGGCCTTCTCCCAGGTTTCGTCGAAAAAAGGATTGACTTCTCCTGCGAAGGTCAACGTCAGTCAGCTTGCGCACAAAGGGCCTTCTACCAGGATTCGTCGAAATGAGGGTTGACTTCCTTCCCGTGCTCGATAATGCAGGAGGAGGGGCCCTTTCTCTGTGCTTGTCACGTGACATCGACGGAAGAAAGTTCCCGCCCACACTTGTAGAGAGCCTTTTTAAGGGGCTCCGAAATGTACTTTTAGATACTTCATGCTTTTCTTATTTTCTTTCAACTACCTTTGAATAAACCGTGCAAGTTTCGCACTAGAAAATCGACGTCTCCTCTTGCTCGGTCGCCATGGTCTACCGGATGCCTGCAGCCCGCCGACAACGCCACGCTACCCAATAAGTAATGTCGGTCGAGCTTCGATAGGCAGGCGCCGCTACTTCTCGGCAGCAGTACGGTACGCTACCCTGGAGAACGCAACAGCACTGCGGCGGACCGGACCACGGCGGGCCGTGACGACGCATCACGTGACCGATCGGCATGCAGACTTGGTCCGTCGTGTGGATCGGCCTTTATCGCTTGCTCGCCTGTGGTGCGCGACGTTCCTAATTTTATCCTAAAGCAAAAGGCCGAACACTTTTCGCTGAGAATTAGGAAATTCAAGTTCGTAAAATGTCGCCCCGCACTTGGCGCTACAGCATACGATACGGCGAAGACAGCTCTGTCCGCACGCTGCCGTCTTCTCCCTAAGCTTGTTTTGCCGCTTTACAGCACAATTTCTTCCAGAGCAGTAATTCCTATGCTCGGTTGCCTAGCAGCTTTAAACTGTTGGATGTTAGTTTCACCCTTATGGTCATTTCGCAGAAAGATCAAGCCAAAATGAACAGAATGCTCACTTACCTAATCCTGCACAAGATTAAGCAAGTTTTTGTCGAAAAAAGAAAACTAGCTCTAAAAACTGATTCCTACTATTCCGAGCCAGCTATTGAGAAACCAGCAATGCTTAACATATTTCATGAATGTAGAGCAGCAGCAAAATTTGCAACATTGCCTATTAAAATTTCAGCGCATATTTGTACATGAAAGTGCTCAGCGAAATGTAAACAGAACTCACTAAAAACCGCTTGACCAAAGAAAGTTCTAAAGGTTCGAAAATTAAAAGAAAACTTCTGACTGATATTTAATTTTTTTTTTGTAATTCGGATAGCTGCTAGGGCGGTCTCCTGATTACCGGACCTGTTGAAGATATCCAGGCATATTTCAATATTTGCATAAACATAGTGCCATGTGTTTTTTCTGCAGACAGTCATTGCTCCCACACTTGCACCCTCCTTTAGATCATTACATAGTTACCATACTTCGGTCTTGGGATACTAGAATCTTCTTGAGATTACTTCAGTAAAGGAGTGCAAGTACTAATGTTGCTCAGCACTGTTGATTTCAGTCTTTCATTAATAGAGCAAAATTGGGAGAAGGAAAGCTTCACTCCGCAAAGTCATGAATAATCTCAATAAGGAAAGAAAGCGTGCTGTGCCAGACAGGAGTTTTCTAGGAATGTTGGAACGCTTTCGCCTCCTCATTGTGTCCACACCTAGATGCTCATAACGAATGACCTCCATCCAATGATTAAATTTGTAACATAGCTCTGATACCTTTCCTACGCTTCAAACAGATTGCACATAACTTAGCCTATAGGCTCTTTTAAAGAAAGTACGTAAGATACATTCAGCGTATTAGAATGAGGTCCCTAAAAGCAAACAAAAGAGAAGAGTCTTGAGCAGGTTACCCTTAGGCAGCAAACTTTCGTTGCATGTAGAATATGTCTCCATGTCTCGAAGCTACGCACTCAGTAATTCCTTTGCGCATCACTCTGTCCTTGCCCATCCTCTGCTGACCAACCGGCGATTGACACATGCTTCTCCTCGATTTACTTTTTCTCAACAAAACAATACTTAACGCTGTTTGTTGTTATCTCGGAACCGTGCCATTTCTGCCAAGATGCGGACAGGGCAAACGAACTGCGTTACAAATGTTAAGAAAAATCTGCAATCTCCATGCGAGCGACTTAGTACTGGTGCCTAGTTCGCAATGTTCGAGATCTGAATGAAGCTCTAGTAGTCTTACGTGTTGTATGGCGAAACAAATCCCCATATTAAAAAGAATACATTATGAAAAAATTTTCCTACATATATATCGGCAGATTAGCACAAGGAGCTCTTTGCAGAAAATAGACTAGGTGTAGCATGTTGTTTGGAGTAGCCAGTATACCCGTTGTATGGAATTAAAGAGGAAGTTTTTGTTACTGTTATGCGGAATATGTAGATCTCCTGCTCTTGATAATGTATATTTTTTTGTTCAGAAGTAACTGTTGCGGCAAATTCCTTAGGTAGAGTAGTGTTCTGCACAGCAAAAAAGCATGGCTTCTGTAGCAATGTTCTGTCTTTGAAAAACTGTAGGAAGTAGTCTTACGTCTGTGCCATCACAGAATTGAAAGCACCCACTTGTAGTGACGCATTGCATTCTGTATTAAAAGACTTGCTGTGCGTTCGATTCCTCATACAGACAGTGAATAAATCACACCTAATTAATTATTAACGCATTTCACACAAATGCGTTACACATATGTTGTGAGTAATAAAAGAAAATTAGAAGCCGACGGGGTAGGAGGATTAATCTGAAAGAGGAAAAACATTGCGAAAAAAAAAAACTGGCTGTGGCTTAGCTAAGGTTAAGCCCAGGATGCGAAGCATACTAGCCTTCATTTTAACGCGATAGCGTTAAGGAGCTCGTGCCGCAGAAAAGCCGGTGTCGTCAGCGTCGGCTCAGGCGTGCGGCGCTTGCTCAGGCGCACATTTCGTTGTCGCGCCGAACGCTGCGTTGCTCGACGCTCACCCCGTCCGATGCGGGGCGCGTAGTCGCTGCGCCGTAGCAAAGCCACCTAGAAACAGCCTCTGTAGCACGTCGCAACCTTCGCTTCTTATTCCCACGAGCAGCTCTGTCTCCAGGAGGCATCTCACCTCGTGAGTGTCTAGCAGAGGCAAGCGCAGCTGCTTAGGTACCGCTGCGACGCCGCGAGCGACGGCGCGAGTTGGAGCCCCGTTTCTCCTCTGTTGTGACGTCACGGTGTCACGTGGTCAGCCTTGAAGGCGACGCCGCGAGCGACGGCGCGAGTTGGAGCCCGGTTTCTCCTCTGTCGTGACGTCACGGTGTCACGTGGTATTGAAGGGGACACCGCCGCGCCTGAGGAGCTGGGTTGAGCTCTAGTAATATGCTTCGCATAAAATAAATGCAGGCAGTGTCGGTTTCCGTTGGCGCCTGCAGAGGAAGCGGGATGGCGTCTCCTCCTCGAGCATCCACGAGACCGTTGCCATGGAAGCAGGCTTCATTGTTTCTTTGCTGTTTTTTCCTCCCGAAGTTCTGCCTACACAGCACCAGTGTGGAAATTGGCGTTCATGACGCAACTGCAGTTTAGCTGAGGGCATGCTAACGGACCTTGCCGTGTTGCAGGTCTACATATCGTGTGCACACTGTTACATCGTCCGTGTCTGGAAAAAAAACATACCAATCGAAGCCATATCTGGTTGTCTACGTTCACAGCTATTGCACATTTAGAAATAATTAACATGTGGGAAGGGGCAGTATTAACTTTTCGCGGAAGTACTTTTTTTTAGAGAAGCCCGTCCACCTCTTTGTGATATTGCCGTATAGAACACGCACAGCAAACTGAGAGCACCGTATACCCGCGGGTGCGAATGGAGCCAACTACAGGAATATTGTTCACCGCTAGGGATACTGAAAACCCTACAATTAGCATGTGGATTCCCTCAGCTTCCACTCAGTAAATACCATGAGTCATTTTTTACAGAAAAGTAGGAGGGCAGGTATATCAGTGCACTTCTTCAGCTATCAGTGTTCTTTTATTCAATCCTTCTATTACTTACATCTCATAGCAACAACGAGTATTTCGGCTGGAAAAATTGAAGCTGTTGCCGTTTTATAGCGAAGTCCCAGAGTTCTCCCACTTTCGTGACGCAGCACGTTATCTAGCCTACCTACCATCCCTGCGTTTGCTACCATCCCTGCGTTCCCTGTGTTTGCTACGTTTGGCGGATAAATCATTGAGCGAAACCGGAATTTTCCAGGGTCTATGTTTATAGACCGCGGAAGTGTCATAAAACGTGTTGAACGGCAAGACAACACGTGTTTGACCTTGCAGAAACGCGCCTTCTAGCCACATGTAGGACGATGAGAGACGCACAAGCAGTTCCGGCGACGATCGCGTGGCGCAGTTTCTTTATTTGCCCGCTGGAAGGTCGCTCGCGGTCACCTATTATCAAATTTTTATGCGAAGCATACCAGCCGCACAACCACGCTCTTCCTTGCTGCGCCGCACGCGGCCGCGTAGCTACCATATGACGTCATAACAGCTGCAAAGCGGACGCTGAAGCTTCGCCTTCAAGAGTGGAACGCGACAGCGTTCCCGTCGACCCGCCAAGGGGTGTAAGGGAATGGGCTACGGCGCAGCGACTACGCGCCCCGCATCGGACGCGGTGAGCGTCGAGCAACGCAGCGTTCGGCGGGACAACGAAATCGAAAAAAAAAAGCCGACGCCGACGACACCAGCTTTTCTGCGACACGAGCTCCTTAACGCTGTCGCGTTAAAATAAAGGCTAGTATGCTTCGCATCCTGGGCTTAACCTTAGCTAAGCCGCAGCAATTTTTTTTATGCGAAGCATATTACTAGAGCTCCACCCAGCTCCTCAGGCGCGGCGGTGTCGCCTTCAATACCACGTGACACCGTGACGTCACGACGGAGGAGAAACGGGGCTCCAACTCGCGCCGTCGCTCGAGAGCTCAACCCAGCTCCTCAGGTGCGGCGGTGTCGCCTTCAATACCACGTGACACCGTGACGTCACGACAGAGGAGAAACGGGGCTCCAACTCGCGCCGTCGCTCGCGGCGTCGCCCCCCGCATCGGACGCGGTGAGCATCGAGCAACGCAGTGTTCGGCGCGACAACGAAATGTGCGTCTGAGCAAGCGCGGCACGCCTGAGCCGACGCCGACGACACCGGCTTTTCTGGGACACGAGCTCCTTAACGCTGTCGGGTTAAAATAAAGGCTAGTATGCTTCGCATCCTGGGCTTAACCTTAGCTAAGCCACAGCCATTTTTTTATACGACACCTAAACGGCCAAGTGTCTTAATGTGATACCTTGAACCAGGGGAATAGCGGATATTTACAAGTAATGCAACAGATCCAACAACTTGGAATCTATATATAGACAGATCATATATAGATATATGGGTTCAATTTTGCGTGCGCGAGCGAGGAATGCGGCCAGATGCTTGCCTTCGCCTGTCGTCCGCGAGGCAAGGGGTCAGACGAGGGGGACGGGGGTTCTTCGCGCCCACCGCTGCAGCTATAGGGGCGCGTAATGGCGGGCGAGAACGCGAGTCGTGGGCGCCGTAGTAGACGCCACGTGGCCAACGTTCGCGCAACTCCCCCCCCCCCCCCCCCCCGTCCTCATCTTCAAAGCGATCTGCGATTGTTTCAGAGTGCGCGTAATGCCTGTAGCTACGTATCCGCTGTGCCTCCGACGTTTGTTTCGCGCTGTAGCGAAACATGCATGAAGTTGAATTCGCTTTCTGCTGCCGCGATTCCTTACTCCCGATGTATGAAAGCGGGTCTCCGTTCTCAACGAGCGAGATGTGTTCATCTTTACGCGTCAGCGCGTGACAACGGGGTCATTAATTTAGTAAAAACAAGTTGGCGAGCTAGTTGGTTTGCATACATGATGGAATGTGTAAGTGCGACTGAACAAGGACGTAGAAACTAGCAGACACATAAATGCAGTGCTGTCTCTGTGTTACTTTTTTCTGGTCTTCTTTGAGTCACGCTTACGCAATCATTGTTAATTTAGTTAGTAAGCGAATGCTTACGAGTTTATGTTGTTGAGAAAACTACTATCGTTACTCCATACAGGTGTCTACGAATTTTCTATCGCAATCGGTGCTTCGCCTTTCGGGCGGAACTGCAAATTTTTTATTTCTTTAATGTCCGCAAAATGTGACACGGTAGGCTTCATTCAGACCTTGTAGAGAAGCTAATGCAATGCCGCCGCAAGAAGGCGAGATTCCTGGTTCTTTTATTGTTGTTGTTGTTGTTGTTGTTTTTCTTTCGCCCCGCACAGCTGGCGCCGCCGCGGATGGATCGATGAATGGATCCCATGAACGTCCCCTTTGAAACAGGCCGTCGGTTCCACCACCGATCTCTCTTGTTCCTGTTTTGCCGAATGTCCTACCTATTCTTTTTCACAGTGCTCACATGAGAACAGCGACGATGTTGTACTCAACATCCCCTTCTGCATTCATATGCATTTTATCGCCTTATTCTTCCCACGGCTATCTGCGCGTATGCTTACGGTTGGACTAGCCGCTCCTGCATTGACGCCGTGGCCGTTATCATCACAGTTCCTGATAAGTTAGGAGAAAGCGAGTGATTACGACCGGTCCAACGAGCTTTGGCCTGGCGCCACCTTCGCTTCACCGTCAAGCATGGCGTCATCACTACCACCGACAGCATCTTGCCGCCGGGATTTGAATGACTTGCATCGGCTTTCTGTCTTCAGTGGGCGCCCGGAGAGCACCGACGATGTTGCAGCTCAAGACCCCCTTCTGCTTTCATATGCAGGTTGGTGCAGCCCGTCTCCTAGTTCTAAAGATTCAAGCAACAGACGTATCTTGCTCTTCACGCTTTCAACGACCGTATCATTGTTAAACTCCTCACGCTAAGAACAAAACCCTGGTCCACCTTAGCCTGACCCTATTCAATTGCGCTTGGAACTTCTTGATACCATAAGTGCCTCGTCAACTGAATTTGATATTCGTCATACGTAAGTAACAGAATCTTTCGCCGAGTTGAAGGAAAACCAAGAGGCACTTACGCAGAATGTCACAGATCTTACAGAGAGATTGTAACACTGGAATCTATAGAATCTACTGAAAATGCGTCGGCCGCAGCTCAAATTACCGGCCTTGTTCAGCAGGTTACCCTTATGCGTTGAATGCAGACGATGTGCGTTGCTTTTAGAATATGTCACCATGTCCCGAATCTACGTACTCAATAACAGCTTTGCGCATAATTGTGCCCTTGCCCATCCACTGCTGACCGACCGGCGATAGACACATGCTTCTTCTGGATTGAAGGTTTCTCAACAAAAAGCCTTGCGCTGCTTGTTGTTATCTTGGAGCCGTGTACTTTGTGCCTAGATGACGATACGGCAAGCGAACTGCATTACAGATGTTAAAACAAATGTGCAATATACTCAAGGGCGAACTAGTATTGATACCTTGTGCGCAATGTTAGAGATCTCAATGAAGCTCTAGTGGTGTTACGAGTTGTATGGCGAAACAAAACCCCATATTAAAAGACAACATTTTTAAAATAATTTGCTAGATATCTTTCGGCACATTAGCATAAGGACACCTTTGCAGAAAATTGACTAGGTGTAGCATGTTGTTTGGAATAGCCAGTATACCCATTGTATGGAATTAAAAAGGAAGCTTTTGTTACTGGTATGCGAAGTATGTAGATCTCCCGCTCTTGGTATTGTTCACAAGTAACCGTGGCGGCAAAATTGCTTAGGTTGGGTTCTGCACAGCAACCAAGCATGGCCTCTGCATAATGTTCTGTCTGAAAATCTGTAAGAAGTTGTCTTACGTATGTACCAACACAGTACTGAATACGCCCATTTGTAGTGACGCATTGCATACTGAATTGAAGGAATTGTTGTGCGTTGGGATGCTGATACAGACAGTGAATAAACCACACTTTTCTGCCAAGTTATGTTTTGCCGAAACAACATTGCCGCGTGGCATAGCATGCAGGCGCGCGCATATTTAAGAGAAAAAGATAAGTTTTCACACAAATGCGTCGTACATATGTAGCGAGTAATAAAAGAAAATTAGAAGCCGAAGGGCGTAGGAAACTATATCTGAAAGAGGAAAAATAATATGAAAAAATAGATGCAGGTGGTGTTGGTTTCCGTTGGCGCCTGCAGAGAAAGCGGGATGGCATTTCCCCCTCTTGCATCAACAAAACCACTGCTATGGAAGCAGGCTTCATTTTTTCTTCGTATTTTTTTCCTCCCGAAGTTTGGCCTACCCAGCAACAAGTTAGCAATTGGCGTCCGTGACGCAATTGCCGTTTACTGCCTGGCCGTGTTCGAGGTCTCAATATAGTGTGCACCCTCTTGCGTCGTCAGCGTGTGGAAAAAAACATACCAATCGTGGCTATCTCGATCGCTACGATCACACATATTGCACATGTAGACATAATTAGCATACGGGAAGGCGTAGTGGTAGCATTTCTTGGAAGTACTTTTGGTAGAGGAGTCTGTCCACCTCTATCTACACAAGATTGACCGACACGTACGGGCGAATGGAGCCAACTACGCGAAAATTCTTCAGGGCTAGGGATTCTGAACACCTAACAATTAGAATGGGGAGAACCTCAGCTTACACTCAATAAATACTATAAGTCATGCTCTACAGAAAAGTGGGAGTGCATGTATATCAGTGCACTTCTTCAGCTATCACCGTTCTTTTATTTATTCTCTGCATAACTGGCATTTGACAGCAACAACGATTATTTCGGCTGGAAAAATTCAAGCTGTTGCCGTTTTATAGCAAAGCCCCAGAGCTCATCCACTTTGGAGACGCACAGCGTTAGCTAGCCTACCTACCATCCCTGCGTGAACATGGTTGAGGAGGAGACACTTCATCGGGGTAATAAAGTATGAAAATCGGATGCACCAATGAAACTGATGCCCGCGAAGGTTTCAAGAAGCAACAAGGCCTAATGGCGCATCAGAAGCGACCCACCGCGTTGTTCAGTGTGAACGCGTCCCTCCAGCAGAGAAATCTAAGAAGGTTTCCTTACTCAACATCTGGAGCGAAAGTGTGGCCCCAAGAACATTCGACCTTCGACGTTCCTTTCGTGCTGAAGCGAGAAATGCATGAAGTTCAATTCGCTTGCTGGTGCCTCGATTCGTCACTCCTGAATTTCGACAGCGGATTTCCGTGCTGAACAAGCGAGATGTGTTCATGCTTACCTGTTAGCGCGTTAGATCGTGCTGATTAATTTAGTTAAAACAAGTTGACTGGCTAGTTGTTTCGAAGCCATAATAGAATGTGTAAGTGCGACTGAAGAACGTTGTAGAAAGAAGCGGACACCCAAAGACAGCGCCGTCTCTGCCTCCTTCTTCCGACGTCCCCGTTGAGTCACGCTTACACATTCTATCATTGTTAATATATTTAGTAAGCGATGTCTGCATGTTTATACGGCCGATGAAACTATTATCCTTACTTCGTACAGCTATTCACATAATTTTCTATCTCATTCGTTGCCTAACCTTTTGGTTGGAACTGCAAATTTGTTATATAATGTGCGCGCAAAGTGGCACGGAAGGATTCATTCAGGGCCTGTAGAGAAGATATTGAAATTTCGCGGCCGCTGCCTGTGACACAGCAAGGCTAAATTTCTGATTCTCCATTTTATGCGAAGCATACTAGCCGCACAACCACGCTCTTCCTTGCTGCGCCGCGCGCGGCCGCGTAGCTACGATATGACGTCATAACAGCTGCAAAAGCGGAGGCTCAAATCGTGCGCTCGCTTGCGGCCGCGTAGCTACATAGCCGGGTCTCAGCTCGTGCGCTCGCCTGCATGAGTTGTTTCTTCGTCTAGCCGAACCAAATATAGCCAAGCAACAGCAGTTCACCAGGCTAAACAGTGGTTCAACAACTAAAATAAAGGATAGTATGCTTCGCATCCTGAGATTAACCTTAGCTAAGCCACAGACATTTTTTTAATCCCCTGCACATCCGGTGGCGCCGCGGATGGATGGATGGATGGATCCCATAGCTCCCCCTTTGAAACAGGCGGCTCGTTGCGCCACCGATCTCTTGTTCCTATTTTGCCGGTTGTCCTATCTTTCTCTAAGTAGAGGCCATGGGAGAGCAGTGACGATGTTGCTGCCCAAATCCCCTTCTGCTTTCATATGCATTTTGGTACAACCCAGCTCTTTATTGTAAACGTTGTAGCAACGATGTCTCTTGCTGTTTTCGTGCCCAAGCGTTGTTCGGGATACCTTGAGCGACTGTATATTTGTTATTATACATCTGTTGCTAAGCGTTGACATGGAAGAAATCCCCGCTCAGCCTGAGCCTGATCCTAGCCAATTGAACAAGGAACTGCTTGATGCCATTATTGCCGTGTCAAATTAATTTGACCAGCCTCATACGGGATAATGGAGTCTTTCGCTGAGTGAATGAAAACCCAAGCGGCACTCACGCTAAAAGTCAAATTTTAGAAGAAGATAAGTGCTAATCGCAACGCTGCTTCAAGCACTACTGAGAATTCGACAGAGTAGCTATCTTCCCGCCACGCAAATGATCTGTCTGTTCTATTTAGCAATGCGCGCAGTGGGGTCAGTAAGCGAACCCCACTCTCAGCTGATATTGAATAATGTTCTGTTGATATTGTTCTGTTATCCGAAACTTGGCTTTCTGCAAAAGTTCAAATGAGTGAAGTTTTCGACTGTGAAAAACGCCTTTAATTGATATGGCACCGATATTCTTGTCGGCGGGGGTGCCTTGATCGCTTTTAATGAAGGGTTCCGTTCCTCAAATGGCCCAGTCGTGTCCGTTTTAGAAGTTGTGCTCATGGGTATTACCATTGACAGTAGGAATTGTATATTTTGCGTATGTTACAGACTCCCAACCACACCCCAATCATTCTGTGACGAATTTCATGACGTCTTAAACAATATTGTTACGCGATACCCCACACTGTCTTCTTTTCTGCTAGGAGATTTCAATTGCACAATGGTTCCTCCACTATTGCAAAAACTTCTTCGGAATGCACACAATTTCTTTATGTTTGTCCTTAGTTCCACCTCGCACAACTTGCTGATGAACCCACTCGTACTACTACAGTTTCCCCAATTATTCTTGACCTCATTATGCTACAGCAGCTGACTTACTATACGAGCTTACTTGCATCCCTGGTTTAAGAGATCACTTGTTTATTCATTTCGCTTTGCGTGCGCGTGTTTCTAATAAAAATAAATTTCAGGTTGTTCTTGATTACAAGAACGCCGATACGGCTTCTATCATGCAAAAAATGTAATTATTTAGAGCTGCTTACATCGCCGGTTTTGACGACCACTCAGTTGAGGATAATCGGATCTTTTATAAAATTGACTATTATCTTTAGTTGCAGCTATGTACCTCAAAGAAAGACACCTTCCAAACACACAATCGCCATGCTTCAACACTCTCTCAAACGCCTCCTCCACAAAACTTCACAGTGCCGCCTGAAGAAAGAAGCAGAGATTGCGGTAGCAAATTAGTAGACAGCTGTACGAAGCAAAGACAGTAGTTTTATCGGCCTTATGAACTTGTAAGCATTCACTTACAAACTAAGTTAGCAATGATAGAACGTGTAAGCGTGACTCAACGAGGACCTAGAAAGAAACAGAAACATTGAGACAGCGCTGCATATGTAAGTCTGCTTCTTTCTATGTCCTTCTGCAGCCGCGCTGACACATTCTATCATGGATTCACACTAAGTTGCCCACCTTCTTGTTTTAACTAAATTAACCAGCACGGAGTCACGCGCTCACTGGGTCAAAAACACTGTTTTTAACAAACTGCTTTAGCGAGTGCTCGGAAGCGTGCCATATTAATTTTTATACCATATTCATTGATGCAACACAGCGGAGGGTGTGTTTGATTGGAAATTATTGCGCTTCTGCTGAAAGCATTAAATTATGTTTGCGGCAAAGTATTTCTGAAATAGCGCATGTTCACTTCAGATACCCTTTTCCATTTCGATAAAAAGTGATACAGGGCCCTTTTAACCACGCATCCGGGGTGTAACCACAAAGGCCACAAAATCAAAGATACCAAATGTGTGTGGAATGCCCAAAGTTTATTTTTGTTGTTGTTCTTGGCTATAACTGTCTATCATTTGTCGACATCAATCGGCTATAATAACGTCGCATTAAGAGCAGTATCACCATGCTGTGGTGCCCACTTTGACAGTATATGGCATCTGCAGCATTCAAGCGACTCGCAGTGCTGATAAATTCAAACGGGAACAGCAACAAAATTATTTTTCACGTAATTAGATGTAAATTCGACGTCTGATATTTGAATAGCTGGTTTCAATGCATCATCTTCTCCCAAGTGGACGCCTTATTGTTTGAAATGAAGGACTGCTACAAAGGGCAAGTGAAGCTCTCAAGGAAAATAGTGCAATGTAGCAGTCTCGTAAATATTCACTTTTTTATCTATGAGGACTGTACACTGCGGAGGGTCAAGTTGGAGCGTTATTATTGTGCATGACAGAAAAAGAAATCGCTTATGCAGGTCCCCTGCACTTGTTGCAATCTCCGCGAAGTGAAGCTGAAGTAAAGTGTTTAATCAAATGCCTACAGCTCACAGAGATACGTACAGTCTCGGGATGACAAGTGCGTGCTGAGATTCGTGCGCCATGTTTCAAGCAACATTTATGGATTCTGCACATCTTCTGTGACAGTGGGACATAACATCTTGGAGGATTGGCCAAGAATGGGCGCAACTCCAGGGACACATGCCCAATGGCTACACGAAGGGGAGTGAAGTAAACGAAAGAATTCGGGTGATGTAATTACACAGTAATTACTCCTGCTTGAAAAGCTTGCCGAGTTCTGAGTTCCTCACGAATTCAAATGTGCTAACGATACGGAAGAACTTCAACATTATGCTACGGTTAGAATCCCGATTATACTAATCCACAAGAAGCGATAGGTTATGGAATTGAAAAATTAGAGGCCGATTGGATAAGCATTTAGTATTCTATAAAATATACACAAAGATCACTTCGAATAGAATGAGGACCGCACTTGATTTCAGTCGGTCAATAGAACACACTGATTTCTGAAAGAAATATTCAACAATGAATCACGTCCATGCCATCAAACAGGTCATGGAGAAATCTGCGGAGTGCAGTTCATCTCTCCATGTGGCTTTGCTGTAATATGCAAAAACATTTCATTCAGCAGACATAGCAGCAGTCATGGAGGCATTGTGTTATCGTGGAGAGCACAAGTCATACGTGAACATCTGGGGTAATACCAACAAAGATTTCACAGCTGCCTTAATTGCACATGAGCAATGTGGTAAAATAACGATGAAGAAAGGAGTGAGGGAAGCAGGCACATTGCGTAGAATGGGTGCAAAGGGAAGGGAGGTGCAGCCGAAGATGGCAGAATATTATATTGGTGACAAAATTAGAAAATTTTCAGGCGCAAGTTTAAATCAGGTTGCGTAAGAAAGGGCTAATTGGAGATCTGTGTAAGAAGCCTTCGTCCTGCCGTGGACATTACCATGCGCTGACGTGGATGTTAATAAAGATGACGATCAGCAAATACCTGTTCTATTACCTATTCTGTGTACTACAAATGTATCTGTGAGCCGATATGATATCTTCATGTTTTATGCAGGAATTGTACGTAGTACGCCACGCCCATTTCTGAAGAATGGCCAAGTTATAAATGGCACATGCAGAGTGCATAACGCTGTAATACCCAGAGTTCCCCGTGAAAGATATTGCATTGTACACCATTATTTTGGCCATGGAGTGTACATATCCACAAAGAATACAATACTATTTTAACTGCTATTAATACTCTTCTATTATAACTAAGCACAGATAACACGCAACAAAAACTCATATTTTATTTATTGTAGTGGATTACTTACTATAATAATTACTATTATTAGTATAATTAGGAATTACGTAAGGTAATTATCCTACGTGTTCAGCTTCTCCTACAAAGATAAAAATTTTCTGGTGTCGAACTCGATGTAGCATTTATGACAGGTTGAGCACTACAGGGCTACATCAAAGGAAACCCTTATCATAAATCCTAATTCCAATAAAAAATCGGTATGTTTACAGATGCCTATGAGCCAGCAATCTTGGTGGACGTTTTGTGCAGGATGGTAAAATTTTTTACTCGAAATTGAGCTAGACATGTGTGGTCAGCATGCAAGAATTAGTGAGCTACATCGTGCCCAGTTGAAAAACACAACAGGAAATTTTAAGACTCTGTCGTATTTTGGGACGTTTTTTCTTTAGTTCTGTTGCCTGTAGTTCTGTTGCCTGTAGTTCTGTTGCCTGTAGTTCTGTTGCCTGTAGTTCTGTTGCCTGTAGTTCTGTTGCCTGTAGTTCTGTTGTCTGTAGTTCTGTTGTCTGTAGTGTGACGTCCTGTAGTAGAAAGTTGTGTAGTTCTTGATCAATATTTAATTAAAAATTGAGAGACGTCCGTAAGGTTATGTAAATTTGTTAGTACAAAAAAGAAAAACATAAAAGTAAAAAAAATAAAAAAAAAGCGTTTTCGGAAAGGTTTCGAACAGGCGACCTCACGATTCCGAGCCCGGCATCTTACCACTGCACCACCGCTGACATGCTTTTTGAGTGTACGTTTTGGCCATGTGAACAGTACGACGAGCCGATGCGCTGATGTTTACATCTGCATTTTGAGAGCCAAGATCCGCTATCACTCCACCGCGTCAAGTGCCGCATCTCTAGAAGAGCAAGAGTGTTCGTACCATCGACAGGTACATCTTGCAGTGCTAGAACATCGATTTTGATGTACGATATCCTTATTAAATAAGAAATTCAGAAATAGACAACGTTGACTTTTAGGGTTATTACTGCTAGTTTCGACAGTTGTCTCTCGTTCTTTACACTTTTGAGCGCGCATATAATTCGTGTGTTCAATGCGAAATAGCTACATGAACATTCGTGGATGAGAGTTCTTTCTGACAGCATACTGGCTTCTCACGGCAGCACTGTACCAGATTAATGAGACCCGAGCGAGACAGCTTTTCACGCAACTTTGTGGAACAACCCAAATCTTCTTTTCCGCTTCGCATAAGCTTGTGAAATATTCCTGGGAAATTAACTAATGTGTCAGTGTAACAGCACATGTAAGTCCACAGGCCTGTGTGCCACATCTTACCAAAAAAAAACGGATACGCAGCCATTCCCGCAGATGGTATGATTTTGATCAGCGGCCGATTTTGAGGAGGCCGGTAGGGCGTTGCTGGTGCCGCGTCGTCACGACACAATTATAACTATGCGGCACGTCGACTTTATTACCGGTGTCGGTGCCATCAGCATTGCCGGCTTCAGAGAAGCGCGGTTGAATAATGCGCAAGAGAAAAGTACAGTGTACACCACCGATGCGAAAACATACAATTTTAAAGGACCGCGATGGAAAGCGCTTCTGTTGCGACTTCGGAACTCTTGGCCGTCGCGACCGAATGTTTCTGCTACGACGTCAGAATTGGTGTCGTAACGTCGGAGTCGCTGTCAGGATATAAAGCTGTTGTTCCGACTTCAGAACTCTTGTTGTCGCGACAGAATGCTTCTGTTGCGAAATCAGAATTTCTGCCGTAATGTCAGAAATGTCTCCCAATTAAGAAATGTCAACAACTTCTGTCGTACAACAGAATTTCTGTAGTTGCGACAGGAATTCCTTTTGTCTTTTTCAACCGGGCACTACAGAAGCTTGTCGCATCACACAATTTCAGTGCACTTCTGTTGTCATCATTGGGTACATGTTGCGGCGATAGGTTTCCGTTGTGGAACAGTTCTCTGTAGTACAACAGAAGTTTGTCCATTACTTCAGGAACACTTCTGTTATGACAACTGGGGCCTGTTGCAATGATAGGCTTCTGTCGTACAACATTTTTCTGTAGTACAACAGAAGTTGGTCGCATTACTTCAGGAACACTTCTGTTGTGACAATTGGGGGCCTGTTGCCACAATAGGTTTCTGTAGTATTTCAACAGCTCTCTGTAGCACTGCAGAAGTTTTTCGGGTTACTTCAGGAACATTTCTGTTGGGACAACAGGGTGCCTGTAGTGATGACAATTTTTTCTGTAGTACTACAAAAATCTGTTGTAGAGCTTCAGCTTTCTGTTGTAACAACAGACATACGACAGACTGTACTTCTGTAGTAGCAACAACAAATGTCTGTTGTACATCAGAAAAGTCTGTCGCTCCATCAGGAATCTGTAGTTACTACAGAAAAATCCTGTTGTACAACAGAAATTTCTGTAGTACTACAAAAATCTGTTGTAGAGCTTCAGCTTTCTGTTGTAACAACAGACATACGACAGACTGTACTTCTGTAGTAGCAACAACAAATGTCTGTTGTACATCAGAAAAGTCTGTCGCTCCATCAGGAATCTGTAGTTACTACAGAAAAATCCTGTTGTACAACAGAAATTTCTGTAGTACTGAACACAACCTCTGTTGTCATTTTCAACTGGGTGGGCTTCCGCATTTATATCTTTATAACTGTTTTATTTATGTCCCCAAATATATCCGGTGAGGTGGCGATTTCCCCAACAGCCAGCAGTCAAGCCAAGCACTAAAACATAGACAAAAGACACTTCACCCTCATACCAAAAGGCTACGAATCATGACGCTCGGTTTTCTTTCTCTGCGTCCCCTCGCACTCTGAGATATTGCGATCGTTCAGGCTATCTTATCCATATCAGCTAAACTCAATCTCCGATGTAAATTTTATTCTTATTATAGCGAAGCTCCGCTTGGCTATTTTCCAGGGGTTCGCGTGGCTGCTTTGTGCTGTTGCGACGTAAAGACAAATTTAATAGCATTGCTAGCATATATGGAATTAATTAATAGAGGCGCGACAGTGACATGGCAATTAACCCAAAACAGATACTTCTCAAAAGCTGCTAAGGGTATCCCAACAGTCATGCACCAAGATTTACAAATGCTCGAATGCCCAGGAGCGTGACAGAAACAGGCCAATGTTGTTTGCCGTCGCTTGTAGATGGAATATTTATGTTGCATTCCGCCAAAATACGCAATTAGTCTTAGTAAACCAATGAACTTTTTAAACACTACAATTACATGGAATGCGTCAGTGAGAAAATCGCAGAGCACCTTGGAAAACTCACGATACAGCTTTTCTCATCCTCAATACGGGCCACATAACTATGTTCCTCGAATGTGAAAGAAGCGCAGAAATATATGCCAAGTACATCGAGCGGCCATTCGCGCAGCCATCCGGCCGATCCGCATCTTGGTCGAGGGTGGCACAGGCGTTATTGATCACGTTCCGGTATTTTGCGGAAAATGTTATGCTGGACAAACAGGTCGTTGCTTGAATAACAGATTAATGAGCTCAAAAAACTTGCTTTGAGGACACAGCGGTGTTAGAACTTACCGTTACATTGCAAAGAATGCGGCGGCGGAACAATGTTTTCGGACGCCATTGTACTTTCGAGATTCACAGACGAGGTGGCAAGGGAAACCGGAGATACATTACAACGAAGCTGTATGTAGCTACGTTCCAGCTGTGGCCGATCTCCGTCCGTCTACGCGTCGCTTCGACACAAAAAAATGTTCGTCTCCAGTTTCCAGCCAATGCTCTTCAGCTCTGAGCTTAATCTAGGTATCCTGGAAGAAATCATACTGAAATTGGCCGCTAAAAAGGCTTCATCGTTACGCCGAGCTTCGTTTACTTGTCATGATTGCTTACTTCACAGTGAAGTTCTAAACGCCACAGAATTCCCGTCTGCTGTCAATATATGGCCGTCTACCCAGCAAGTGTGGTTACAGAAAACGGTTGCAACGCTTGCTTTATCAAAAACTATCCCCAAACAAATTATGTGAAAGTTCGCTGCTAAGCCGACTCCAGCGTTAGGCCGAGTTTAATCTACTCTTCCTAATAGTTCACAGTGAAGTTACATATGTTGTATATAAATGAAAATTCCAGCTTGCTATGCGACGGTACTTGCACACGTCACTAATTCATAACAAATAATAAAGCACTCCACAGTCAAAAGATGTATTCGTTATCTGTGTGCTTCAACAACAACAACAACAATACCTATATATACATAGATCCGTAGACTTAGTAAAAATGCACCACGGCATCACTGATAGTCCTTCACAAAGTGGAACTGCTGCTCAATTTTGTTTTATCAGCAAATCGATTAAAACGTGTGTCACGAAGCCATCCGTCCTGTTACGCTGAATGCAGCAGAGGTAATTTACTTCGATGCGCAGCACTGACTGACGTCGGGACTCTAAGGTTAATTTGCAAGTTTAAATTTTTGGGTCCACGTGTTTTTCGGTGCTTCTATTTGCGTCCATTTTTGAGCAATATCCTCAGATGACGGTCTGCGCGTACGTCTTTCCTCTCATCTCCGTTGTTTCGCTCTCGAAACGTCAACGTGTGTTATCAGCTAGATGAGCCAACCATCCTCTTCCATTTCATTGTTACACCTTAGCAGCTCAGCAACGCCCTCCAAAAGGCGACAAATGAGTTGGAATACTGACACATCGACGTCGTGAATTTCGCCATATTAGGATTTGGATTGAGCGCATCGCCTGCGCAATTCCAAGTTCCGGTTGCGTGGCTCCATCTATCGACCTAGACAGTAGCCTATAATTGTTGATTTACACCACTGCTGGATGAGGCAACGGTACAATCACGTGCATACAAGTATTCTTCCCCTTACTCCGACAACATGAGAATCAAGTTCTTCCGCAGGTTCATTTTCAACATGTGAGACATGGGCAAACAAGCACCTAATGAAACCAGTAGCCAATAACAGAAAGTATTTCGTGGCTTTAGAAAATCTTTCGGCATATTTCAATATTTGCATAAACATCGTGCAACGTATTTTTCATGCAGACAGCCCTTCTTTCCGCAGCTGCACCCTTTTCTTCAAATATAATTCCCTAGCTGCCATACGTGGGTCACGGGATGCTGGATTCTTCTAGAGCGTATCCCACTAAACATGTGAGAGTACTAGAATTGCTCAGCCCTGTTGACTTTAGTGGCCTCCCAAGTATACCAAAACTGGCAGGTGGGGGGGGGGGGGGTGTTGGACTCCTTCGCCAAAGTCACCAACAACCTTAGTTATCAAACAAAGTATGCTGCGCCAAAAACGAGTGCCCTAAAAAAGTTGAAGCACGTTGGAGTCCTTATTGTGTCCAGATGTGTCCACCTGTCCTATGCTACAATGCTTCACGGGGTTCGCTCGTAACTGTGCTTGTGTGTGTAATGTAGATTCAGCGCATTAAAAGAAGGTCTTTCAAACCATTCAAAAAAGAATTTTTATTAGCGGAGGGCCCTGATGCATTGAATTTAGCCTAGTTGGGTTGGTTTTAGAAGATATTTCTCTATGTCCTGAAGCTAGGCATTCAATACAACCTTTGTGCGCCACTCTGTCCTTGCCCAACTTCCACTGACGATCGACCACTGCTTGGCAAATGCTTCTCTTGCATTTGCTGTTTCTCAAGAAAAAAAAGTTGACGCTATTCGTTGTTATTGTCTTTGAACTGCGCCATTTATGCCTAGATGACGATAAAAAAACTACGTGCTTTACAAATGCTAAGAAACATCTGCAATATGCTCGAGAGGTATACCGTATCGATACCTTGTTCTCAACGTTACAGATCGAAATGAAGCTCTAGTGGTCTTACACGTCGTATTGCGAAACAAAACCATACATGAAGAAAGACCTCAAAAATTTTCAATATAGTTTGCTAGATATCTATCGGAGCATCAGTCCAAGGAGAGCGACGCAGATAATTGACTAGGTATAGCACGTTGTTTAGACTAGCAAGCGTCCCCTTCGTTTGGAATAAAAAGGGGAGCTTTTGTTACCGGTGTACGAAAAATGTGGATGTGCTTCTCCTGATAATGTTTTCATTATTCGTAAGTAACCGTTGCACCGGAAATTGCTTTGGTAGAGTTGTGTGTTATACAGCAAGAAAATATGGCCTCTGCAGCAATTTTCTGTCTATGTGAAACTGTAGGAGGCTGTCTTACGCATGTATGACCATAGTACAGAATGCGCCCATTTGTGCTGACAAATGAGCTACTCAGCTCCACATTATAGCATTCTCTATTTAATGTCTTGCTGCGCGATAGGTTGCTGATAAAAACAGTGAATAAACCAAATTTTTCGGCCTACTTATGTTTTGCCGAAACAAATTATAGCTGCGTGGCATTGCATACCAGCTCGCGCACCTTCAACAGAAAAAGGCAAGTTTTCACACAAATGCGTTGCACATATGTTGCGACTAAGAAAAGAAATTTAGAAGCCGAAGGGTGTTGAAAAGGAAATAAATGCAGGCGGTGTTGGTTTCCGTTGGCGCCTGCAGAGAAAGTGGTGTGCTCGTCGAGCACATAGCAGACGACAAGTGGGATGGCGTTTGACCCTCGCGCATCAACAAAAATGTTGCCATGGAACCAGGCTTCATGTTTTTTCCTGTCGGAGTTTTCCATACCCATCACCAGGGTAGAAATTAGTGCTCGTGACGCAATTCCCGTTTACCTGAGGGTATACCAGCTCACCTAGCCTTGCTCTAAATCATTATGTAGTGTACAGACTGTGACGTTATGAGCGTGTGGAAAAAAATGGCGATCTTAACCGTGTCTATAGGAGTATGTTTACAGATATTGCTCATGTACAAATAATGAACATACGTACGGGCGTAGTAATAGCGTTTCTTGCAGCTACTTTGGATAAGGGAGCCTGTTGATCTCTTTGTGGTATTCTGGTATCGCACAACATTAGTACACAAAGCCAACTTGCAACTGCGGAGCATTGTGGATGGAGCCAAAGTGACATGAATCGTTCACAGCTACGTATCGAGAACAATCCGAGCAATTAGTGCAGGGATTGCTTCAGATTCCACTTAGTCGATACCAGTAGTAGTGCTATGAAGAAAAGCGAAGTTACAGGGCTTTCAACACACTTCCTGAGTTGTACGGGATCTTTTACTCATTCTTCGTATAGGTAACATCCCATGGCAACGAGAAGTATTTTGGCCTCAAAATTGCAAGCTGTTGCTGCTTTTTAGTAAAGTCGCAGTGTGCTTCCACTTTGGTAACGCACGACGTTAGCTCGCCTACCTGCCATCTCTGCCTGAACATAGCAGAAGAGGAGACACTTCCTCAGTAAAAGAAAGTGTGCAACTCGGATGCACTAATGAAACTGATGTGCGCCAAGGCTTCATGAGCTTACAAGGCGAAATGGTGCGCCGAAAACGACGTGCCACACAGTTCAGTGTGAACGCATACCTCTAGAAAAGAAACCTAAGACGCTTTCGCTTGCTCGACAACAGAAGTGGGAGGGCGGCGCTAGCGAACTTCCGGTCACGTTCCTTGTCAGTCTACTGCGCGGCAACAGAAAGCGTATTTCCAAGATCTTTCACCGTGCGGAAAGTCTGTTTAGGAGTTTTGAGATAAAAGAAGTGCTCATTACCCTTCAAGACTAAATCTTAAATATTTTCGTCTGACTTGCGGCAACCTTGACGTGTA
The DNA here is from genome assembly GCF_038994185.2 of Dermacentor albipictus. Lineage (NCBI taxonomy): Eukaryota > Metazoa > Arthropoda > Arachnida > Ixodida > Ixodidae > Dermacentor > Dermacentor albipictus. The sequence continues at coordinate 89,536,777 of NC_091828.1, read as the reverse complement.
AAATTGTCGTTAAGAGAAAAATTCTTCAAAAACAACTTGTTTATATTTTAACGCACTCCAGCTAGTCGATATCACCGCCACCACCCTTCTTGCTTAGCGGGCTACTTCAGTGAGAAAAACGTGATGCAGACCAGAGCCTATATTTCTAAAAAGCGAAACGCGGCTTCTCGCCGCCGTTCGATGAGAGACGCACGGAAAATTGCGGTAACAAACTCGTGGCGTAATTTATTTCTTTGTCAGCTGGAAAGTGCACGCGGTCACTTCTCATAAATATTTTCTATGCGACGCCTAACGCAGCCAAGTGTCGAAAACGATACCTTACAGAAGTTAATATCAGAAGTTAAAAATGGAGCAGATCCAACCAGTTTAAATATATATAGACAGCGAAGCTTTGTGCGAGGGCGTAAAGAGTCGAAACATTAGTTCGTGTTTATTCAATGTCCAGACAAAGTGATACGGAACGCATCATTCAGACCTACTAGGGCGGCTAATGCGATGCCGCAGGCGCTGCCTGCGGTGTGCGAAGGCGAGCTTTCTGGTTCTTTTTGTTTGCATTTTTCGCCGCCGCGCATGGATGACTGGATGGATGCTATGGGCGTACTCTTTGAAACAGGCGGCGGGTGGCGCCATCAAGCTCTTGTTCCTATTTTCGCGATTCGCCTGCCTAACTTTTTCTAAAAAAATATTTCAAGGTGTGCAGAGGCGAGTGTCATCTGGTGCTGCTGCAAGGAACGCTCTACTGCTGCAGTAGAGCGCACAGCACGGGTCCACCACTGTGAAAGGTTTCTCTATTTGCGTAGACAATAGCCGCGCAGCAACCACGGTCACGAAAACGCGGCGAGTTTGCAACGAAAAGCTTCGCTTCTAAAATCCTAAGAGCGATCAGTTCGCTTGCAGCGAAGCGCCATCCGCCATCTTCCCGAAGGCACAATAAAACGGAACTTTTAGGCATCGCTATTCTGATGCTCTTAGGCTGAGAGCATAACCCTGCGTTTAGCTGCTACCCTCGCTCTTGTTCTGCTGGGTTCTGCAAATTGTGTTGGCTCCTAGATGCAATTCCGTGTGTCTGTGGCAACTCGGGCGAAAAATCAGGCTTATATGTTTTTTAACAGGGAAGTTTTCAGTGGGATTGAAATCGCTCAGAAAACGTTATGTGCCAATGTTCGGTCTCTTCTAACAAAACTAAACTCACAACGTTTTCTTCTTGAAGAAAAGAAAATTGCGGGGAACGTTAAGGGCGACGTGCAGGCGAATTTTGAAGTGTGTGTGACAAGTAGGGGTTAAAAGAGCATTCGTAAGGCCTCGTTCTTCGTCTATTGTGGACCGTTATATTCGATGCTATAGAAATCTTTTTGCAGAAATATCAGAAATTTAGATTTAAAAGAATATTGGCTGTTTCATCCGTGACATCTGACCAAAGTTATAAGCGTCGACGTTACTTGTGTACTTTAGACATTGTGAGTCAATGCTCGCCTTCCTCTAGTGTCGTGCACTGTACGAGGCGTGTAGCTGGAGTTACAGGCCCGCTCGGTGTACTGTTCGATGTAGTTTGTTTATCTTGAGATGTTTGTTGAGTAACCTTTCAAGCGTTCCGGATTGTGATACAAAATAAGATCAGATGAAAGGAACTAACGATTTCGTGAAAATAATGGTGAATGGCGAGTTTACTGTGTGATGAAATGTTGACGATTTTGCTGTAAATACAATGGTAAGATATAGTCACTAAACCTTCGTTTTTTTTCATATTTTCATGCGTCATATTAGGCCTGCATTTCCTTTCTCCGGTGTCTCCGCTTAACTCAACATGCCACCTTGTTAATATTCAGCGAAACACCGGGACACGCTATGGATAATAAGTAGCTTACCTTCAAAGTGCGGGGGTTAAGTGGAGTTTTGTAGTTGAATACGTAAGCATGTTTTCTCTGCCTGTATGAGTTTGTTTTACCACTGGTGGAAAATGTAGCCTGCTGCGCTCGAATAACTGCAAGAGCAACCAGGATCGAATTTAACGAAGGTAGGGGGAGGGTTATTGCTAATCTGAGAGAGCAAAGTTACATTGACTGGCTCAAAGCTGTCTTTTCAAAAGACTGATCTAGCAAGTGGTTTAAACAATATAAATATTCATTGTTTGCTGCTTCCCATTGTCCTGAAATGACTTGTGTGAAAACTGTTGTCCCAGGTGGGAGGACTTCTTCAGGCGTTACATCCTAAATTGTCCTCTCTTCCAGATTGTAACCATGTACTTGAATAAAGTCAAATCAATTCAAATTGCAGCAAGTTTATATGAGCCGACAATAAGGCACGCATCATTAACTATGCGCAAGATTATTTAAAAATGTTTGGCGTAATTATGATAATTAAAATCAATTACAAATGCGTGCACTTCGGAGCGTTAATACTGTGCTTAATGACAGCTCGAAAGTTAATCCTTTTCCCTGCCGCAACTACCACTTCCACTTCAACCAGGATAACACTTGGCAAACATGGAGGGAACGCTACGACAAACTTGTGTGCTTTTGAATCGCGGGTAGTTTTTGCAAAGAAAAGAAATTAAGTGCTCCTGTGCAGTATATAGCCATATTACGCTGTTTTCCAGTGTCCTCAGAGAACTCAGAGATACGTTACACAATGTGTATATTTCTTGAAAACCAGGCTCGCGTTCTCGGTTAGGCGTAAAGTAACATTCAAGTGGTTAGGATTATTTACGGCTTGCAAAACGCATTACGAATTCTAGCCGTTCAGATTGTGTGCGAATAATTCTTGCGAGAGCGGCGAAATTTTAGCACGCATCCGTGGCGTAACTAGAATGAGCACAAAATCAAACATGCCAAATGCGTGCGGAAATCTCAACGTTCATTTTTTTCGTCTGCTATAATTGTCTATGATTAGTCGACGTCAATCGGCTAAACTAATGATAACAACATCACCGGCCGTCGCCCTGGCCGTCTCAACCCATCCCTGGGAAATATTCATGACTGATTCCCAAGTGACTTGCCGAAATTTCAGCAGCTGCAGGGCATGTCACTAAACCCTTGGAATAATCGCGAAACATCTGCCCTATGGGGAGCCGATGAAATAGTTTCGTGGTCATCAGAGACAGACCTGTGGCAACGTTGCCGCACACACCTTAGCCCACTATTCAGTATTTCGGGCGTGCACACCCACTGGCTGTCCCCCGGACCCAGGGGACAGCGGTTTCCTTTCAACCCCTTCGTTGGGCACAATCTACAGAGAGATTATGCGGGTGCTTCTTCTTGGTAGTGGCATACTGCCGGATCCTCACCCCTCACTCACCAGAAAAGTGGCGCTGTTACTCCGACAGCTCCACACAAACACTCATCCTGTCCCAGCAACCCTACGCCACTGTTACTCGTTCATTCGTCCAACGCCACAATTGGCACACTGAGATCATACGGGAGTTTTACTTAACGCACCGTGGTCCTGCACATGCAATCCCAATCTCAAAAGCACAACGCCAGGCAACAGATCCACCGCAGAATAGCAGGCCACCCTTCTCAACTCGGATACAACTTGCGAGAAATGGCTCGAGGACCGGGCGTAGAGAGGAATACATGGCTGATGATTAATCGATAGGAATCACTGCGTCAATAAAACGTTTCTCTCTGCCTTTTTTGGCTGGTACGCGAGTAACTATTTTTCTTCTCTGACTTTGGCACTCCCATAAGGTTACACGATAGTGGTTCATTTAACTTTGAGTGGCCTGTATCTTAAGATGACCATAATTAGCCTGGTTATGATTGCCATTGTCATTCATTCAAGATTGACAATACACAATGTAAGCTTACTTGTCTGACGTATTGTTTTGCCAGTTGAGGCCTCTCGGTCACCTGGCGATATAATAAAGGTATCGTTAGTCATTTGAGAGTATCGTACACACAAACACCGCTCAGAACGTGGTTGTAAAACAACCAAAACCAGCGAGCGAGCAGCACGGCTACCCCAACCACCCGATACCGCAGCGGCCATGTAGCTTACTACGCAATGATGACGATAATTTTGCCACCGCTACTATTCTTTCCGTCGCACTGTGGGAGGTACAGTTTCCCTTCTACGAATTTGTATAGGTGTTCTATGACGATACTTCGTACTGCTGTTTCCGGTCACAGAATTGTTTAGGATTCCAGATTTCACGGTGACAGTCTACCTACATATTAAAGTTTGTGTGCGACGCGATGTTGCTCGAAGCTTTTAGAACCACACTTACCCAGGCCGCTCATGTGACTCAAGGAAATCTCTGAAATAATTGAATTTCTGAAGCTAAAATTCGTGGAGAAATCCTATAATAAGCTTCACACACAGCTAGCCCACATGAAACCTCTCGGATTGTAAATAAAATGTAGGAGAAAACATATTTCTGTTACGCGAAAACTCAAACAAGACTCTTTTTCAGTGTTTCTATAAAGCGCAGACCGCAGACAGCGTCCGCCATTTGCACATGCCGGCGCGCAGATATCTGAGTCCACCAATCAGCGACGCCGCTTCCTCGAAGGACTATCAGATGGCGTTAGCCGCCGCCGCATCACGGCCCACGCCGAAGGCCGCGTTTCGAACAGAAAGCTCGCCTTCATGCATAGCGTTCTCCGCGAGCGTTTCCCGGTAAACCTTACGGTTGCATACCATGCAGTGGCCGGGAAGCATGAGAAGCAGTCTGGAATCTTCGAATGCTATCGAGTTCCACTCTTCAAGGCGAAGCTTAAGCGTCCTCCAATTTTAGGGCTCACGGGACCGTTATCGCTGTCACGTTAATATGCTCTACCTTGACCACGGATGGCGCCGCTACCTAGCAAAGGTGACGCGAAGCACTGGATCATGACAGTGGGCTTCTTCGATTTTCCACTTCTGGCAACCCGCGGGCTGCCAGAGCTAGCCAGAGCCTCCGTTTTTCTCGGGTTGCTCCGCCCACCGCGCTACGCACTTCCGCCGGGCGTTAGTTTTGCTTGCGCTGGACGGTTCCGGCTACCCACGGGCGGCCAGAACCGCGTGCGCCTAATTGTCGTACAAAAATCCCTCACGTGACCTGATCCTAGGTGCCTAGGGAGAGCATCGTTTAGGGATATTTGAGAAGGCGCGATGCTGGCGCCGAGCGACGCCGTGGCGTGTTCGTCCTCGGCGCTATCGTTCTCTGGACCGCGAGTTGTTCAACATTGCTCATGTGATTGTGCGTGCGTTGCTTGTGTGTTGGTTGTAGGTTGTGTGTTATTTCGCGGTGAGCCGCGAATAGTGGCGGTGCGGCAGTGCGGCTTTGGCCTCGGTGAGCTCTGGCAGTACAGAACCTGCATTGTGTGACCCGTGCTTTCTTGATATCCCGGCGGTGGTGACAATTGAAATATCGAAGTGGCCTAGCGCCTCGGCAGCGAAGTTCTGCGAACCGCGATGTGCCGTCGCCGTGTCCGACACTTTGCTTAACGGACATCGAGGGATGTGCGGCTCGCTGCAAATCATGTAAATGCAACTGCGTCGACCGCCCACTGTTTAGCGCTGAATGTGTGTTTGGTGTGCTGTGCTTGAAACGAGTGGTGCAGCCGTGCAGCGGGGGTGGCGGAGGAGCAGAGTGGCTTAGGGGCTCCGTTTGGGCGTTCACAGACATGTGCTCCCGTCTTGGTCTCATTAGCGGCTCTCGCGGGATTGTGGTGTGCTAGCTCCTTGCCTAGTATGAAGTTTACGACGCTAACACACAGCATGTGCACATTTTTCCGCGCTATATGTCACTTGCATGACGGCCAAGTTGAAAACGAGACATATGACTGTGTTCTTTGCGTTTGTGTGTTGTAAGTCACTTTCTATTGTAGAAGTTCTGGGAGTCTTATTACGCAAGGAGTGTGAACGTTTTTTTTTGAACGTTTTTTTGAACGTGAAATTATGCTCGTCATTTTCTTTCTCTTAATTTCTGCAATATTAATCGACCATCGTATCTTTTCACCTTTGATTATGCATCGTCAAGTGTACGCGATTTTCACTTTTATTTACGGCCTATATGCATCCAATGGAACTGTCGAAGTTTTACGCAGAATGGATCCACACTAAGACAGCAAATTAAAAAATTCAAACCCCTTGTCGTGCTTCTACAGGAGACAAGGGGACAATGCACTATTCGAGGTTACCGAACCTTTCAGCAGGCAACGATACGACACCAAGGCAAAGGAAACCAACAAGCGCAAGGCCAAGCTGCTCTTTTAGTAAGACATGACTGCACCGCAACCCAACTGCAGATACCAGATTTGTGTAATGATTTTAGAGAAATTGTGGCAGTAAAGCTATGTCCACGCGGCCACCGGCCAATGGTTGCAGTCTCCACGTACTACAGACCCCTAACGGGCAAGCACCGGAATGACTCCTACCAATGGCTCAGTAAATTGCAGGCACAAGCCGGAGGCCTTCCCATTCTAGTGGGGGGAGATTTTAACGCCAAGCACCAAACATGGGGCTACGCCAAAGCTGACCCGAGAGGACGCATACTGCACGATGCAATAGAAATGTCAACTCTGGACATATGCAACACACCAGAAACACCAACCCGCATAGGGCTACACGCGCGACAACAGGACACAACGCCCGATCTGACACTAGCCACTCCAGGGCTCATAAGGCAATGGAACGTAGAATCGACGACATGGGGAAGCGACCATTTACCAATAATTATCACGCTCAATCGCAAAAAGATCCGAGAGAGGAGAGAAACGGTGCTTTTTGACTGGAAAAAATTTAGAATGGCTACCGGGGACTCTTTTGCGGACTTTGAACAATTCAGCGCTATGATAGCGGAGGCACGGCCGGAGGCCAGGGAAACTATCCCATGCGATGACACTGCAACTCACATGGATATGCACTTTGCAAATCTATGGCGGAAGGTCAACCGCCTCACACAGCAATACCGGTATAAAGGAAAGCGTCACAAAGATCTAATGCGCCTTAAACATCAATACCGACTCATCAAGGAATACCAACACCAACTCGAAGCAGACACGTGGCACAATACGTGCGCGAAGCTTGGCCGGGAACCCGGCCTAAAAAAGCTGTGGCAGATTTTAAGGAGCCTGCTTGGGAGCAAGAAAGGCGCGCCTCCTCTCGAGGAGCTCTTTTTGCGAGAAGAGCCTGCCGTGCTGGAGGACCGCGTCATCCACACTTTCTTCCCACATGCTGCCGAGGCGCCTCCTGAACCGCTGCCTTCTGCAACGTTAGACAACGCGAAAGCGGAGCTAGACACGCCCTTTACGCTGGGTGAACTCGTAGCAGCCCTTGCACGAGGCAAAACGAAATCAGCTCCCGGGCACGATGGAGTGACTTGGCAAGAACTTCGTAACCTCAGCAATGAAGCTCAAGAACAGCTCTTAACAATTATCAATGAATCCTGGGAATCCGGACTAGTGCCAGATTCACTAAAACTATCTCGCATCTACCCCATACCGAAGCCGGGCAAAGACCACACGAACCCAGCTAACCTACGCCCCATAGCTCTAACGTCAACTGTCTGCAAATTGATAGAAAGAATGCTACACACACGAATGCAGCGCTACATCGAATATGTACAACCGGGTTTGCATCCTGCGCAGGCAGGTTTTCGGCTGAACATTGGCACACATGACTGCCTCTGGTTGCTCCGCAGAGTGATCAACCGTAAGTCTCGCAAACAAATGCCTGACTATATTCTTGCAGTCGATATGCGTAAAGCATTCGATAACGTGAAACAAGAGGCCATCTTACAGGAACTGGCAACCAGGTACCCTAGCCAAAGAACATACAATTGGATACGTAGCTTTCTCCAAAGCAGACCAATTCAGCTCCATGGCAAGGCACCGGGATGGAGTCCGAAGACCTATTACTTGGATAGGGGAGTGCCCCAGGGCTCCATCCTCGGACCTATGCTATTCAATCTGGCCATGACACGTGTGGCAGAAAGTCTTGAGCGAGGCACTTCAGCCCGTTTTACTATTTATGCCGACGATATAACAATATGGACGGAAGCGGCGGATTATTCCGACATACAGAGCATGCAAACTGAGCTGCAAGCAGCGATCCTGAGCCTTAGCAACACTTTAGATAACCTCGGACTGCAACTCTCGCCAGAGAAGACAGAATTGATCAGCGTAGACGGAAAGAAAGCAACCAATGTAAACAAGCAGATCACTTTACACATCGGCCAAAGCGATATTACGTCAGCCAATGGACAAATTAGGATTCTTGGAGCACCGATTGCTAGCTGCAACAGCCCCCAGCTATGGATTCGCACACTAAAGCAGAAATGGAGACCGCTGTTGCACATGGTTAGACGAATATCGAGCAAGTATGGCGGAGCGCGTCAGAAAGCGTGCCAAACGCTTGCAAAAGCGGTCGCGGTTGGAAGGATTCTTTACGGGGCACCCTTGTACGAATTCTCTGAACGAGACCTCGGCGACATCGAAAAGTTACACAGGGCCACCCTCCGTACGATCACTGGGCTACCAAAGCACACGAGGAACGAGGACCTGCTCAAGCTCGTAGCGATTCCACCCATACGGGACATAATCAGTGAAGCACGAATTCGAATGCGATCCCGGTTGGAAAACACGACCCAAGGAAAACAGATCATGGCATGGGATAAACAAGTCCATGCGAAGCCAGAGCCCGCGGAAGCGACCATAACGCCACCATGGGAAGCACCACTGGGCGTACGGAGGCAACAACGCCCTATCGCCAGACGAAACGCGGAAGCTAGAAAAATATTTGAAAAGAGATTGGGATTAAACACGCCGCAGCACACCACTGACATCTACACGGACGCTGCAATCACAAACGACATAGCAAGCATGGCCTGGGTTAGCACATCTGCACCCCAACACAATGGCTATCACACATGTCAGCTTCCTGGGGGTGCAACCTTGCACGCTGAGCTCTTAGCTATATGGGGAGCGGTCAACACCATTCCCATTGACATGGGAGACATTGTAGAGTAGAGTGTGCGGAATAATTATCGGATCCTTACTGATTCGTACGAAGCAGTGGCCGAATTAACGGGGCCTACGACAGATGATGCGGTGGCCAACGACACCAGAAAAAAGCTAAAGAGAATACAGGACAATGGGACAAATGTTGAAATCCTATGGACACCGGGGCACACCGGCACGGATGGGGGAAACGCAGCCGCTCACGCTGCTGCCGCGCAAGCGGGTGGGCTTGATTACACGTACAGCTCCCCACACTCCATTTCCTCGCCAAACCCCGCGGACCAAAACCCATACCTAAACATATTGGCGGCAGGCTCTCCTAGCAGAGCACTGATGCATTACATTCGTACTAAAATAAAAGCAGACAGTAAACGGAGATTATTAGAAGCTACACCAGTACATGTGTTTGACGACAAGGGAGGGCTTACCCGCACGGAAGAGGTTTTCTTAAATAAGGTTATGGCAAACGCTGCGTACACACCACACATACTTGAGAAATGGCACCAACCCAGACAAGCTACGATTGTGAAGACTTACACCCGATGTACACATTGCCAGGAGTCATGCAGAGCAGACTTGCAACACCTCATTTGGAGCTGTGCAGCTTTTTCACAAGGGAGATCCAACATTCAGCATCCACTACACCGAGACATTAGAACATTAGGAATTGCCATACAAACTAACCCTGAAACACAGAAAGCCATTGCGACATATGGCAGACAAGGAGGAGGAGGAGACAAAGGAGGGAAAAGACAGGGAGGTTAGCCAGTGTAAGTACCGGCTGGCTACCCTGTGCTGGGGATAGGGGTAAAGGGAATAAAAGGAGAAAGAAGAAGAAGAGGAAAAAAAAGAAAAAAAAAAAAAGAAAATTCACAGAGTAACGCGAAACTACGCTCTACAACGTTCAAAGGCGGTCACACAATTCGCACGTCCTTAAAAACTTCAACAAAGCCCTTAAGGCCTTCAGTGCCGAAGCCCGTCTGGACCAATGTCCTAGAGCTTTTTCCTCTGTAAAGGGGCGATTGTCCAGTTTTGCGAGAGCGGTCACAAGCACTGTTCTTCGCACTGCGTAACGGGGACAGTCACAAAGGAGGTGTTCAATCGTCTCCTCGCAGCCGCAGGTGTCACAAGTAGGGCTGTCGGCCATTCCGATACGGAATGAATATGAGTTCGTGAACGCCACGCCGAGCCACAGGCGGCACAGAAGTGTTGCTTCCGCTCGTGGCAACCCTGGTGGTAGGCGGAGTTGCAGACGTGGATCCAATTTGTGGAGACGTGCGTTCGTGAAGTCACTGGTGTTCCACAGATTTTGTGTAAGCTCGCGGGCGAGGGAGCGAAGACTTGTGGCTGCATCTGTTCTTGACAGTGGTATGGGTATAATCTGGGCGCCATCATGAGCCGACCGGGCAGCGTCGTCCGCACTGTCATTTCCTGAAATTCCACAGTGACCCGGTATCCACTGGTAGATGATGTTGTGTCCCTTGTTGATTGCGTGATGGTGGAGTAGTCGGATGTCTGCGACTAGTTGCTCATTAGGTCCATGGTTGAAAGGGGACATCAGACACTGAAGAGCTGCCTTTGAGTCACATAAGATGGACCATGAATGTGATGATTTCTGAACGATAAACTCCAGAGCAGCACGGATAGCTGCGAGTTCTGCAGCCGTCGATGATGTAATGTGAGATGTCTTGAACTTGAGGGTGACGCACTCTGTGGGAATCACCACTGCTCCAGCTGAACTATTAGAGGATACAGAACCGTCAGTGTAAACGTGGATGCGTCCTCTGTGTTGTTCATGTAGCACTGAAAGCACGGTTTGTTTGAGGGCAAAAGTTGACATCTCTGTTTTCTTTTTGATACCGGGAATAACAAGGACAGCCTGGAGTGGATGGAGGCACCACAGCGGTTGAGATGGTCGTGCTGCAGGCGTGAAGTTTGACGGTAAAGTTCCATTGTTGGCGGCAATAATCTTGCTAAACGCTGAACGAGGTCGAGCGGCAGGAAGGGAGGCGAGATGATGCGATGGAAGTCGGGCGAAGTGCCTGATATGCATCCTCAAAGTGTCGACTTGAAGATACGTGTTGATAGGGTGGTCATGCGCGATGGCTATTGTTGCTGCCGTGGACGCACATCTAGGAAGACCAAGGCAAATTTGCAGAGCTTGAGCTTGTACAGATTGGAGGGCACGGAGGTTGGTCTTGCCGGTCCCACCCAGCACAGGTAAGCTATAGCGCAGGAGACCGAGGAACAGTGCGTTATAGAGTTGGAGCATCGCACTCACAGACGCACCCCATGACTTTCCCGCAAGAAATCTGAGCACGTGGGTTATCATGACTAATTTCCTTTTTAGGTAGGAGATATGAGGACTCCAGGAAAGGTCTCGGTCTATTATCACTCCTAGAAAGCGGTGCGTCTTCTCGTAGGCAATTGGCTGTCCATTAATTCTGATAACGTATGGTTTCATTGCTTTACGCGTGAAAGCGACTATAGAGCACTTCTCGCAGGACAGCTCCAGACCTCGTGCTCGAAGATAACCTGATGTTAGTGTGGCCGCTTTTTGAAGCCTGGCGCGCACCTGAGGACGCGTCGCTCCTGATGACCAAATGCATATATCGTCTGCATAGATCGACACATGGACGGATTCCGGAAGGGTATGAACCATGTCGATGAGCACCAGGTTAAATAGAGTGGGGCTCAAGACTCCGCCTTGTGGTACGCCTCGGTAGGTTTTGCGTTGTGATGACGCACCGTCCTCTGTTTGCACAAAGAATGACCTGTCCTTCAAGAAGCTGGATATCCACCGAAAAACAAGGCCGCCTAGGCCGACATCACCCAAGGCGTCCAGGATGGCTTGATGGGTTACGTTGTCATATGCGCCTTTAACATCCAGGAACATCGCCGCTGACAGCTTCCTGAGGCTTTTTTCGTGCTGAACAGACGAGACAAGATCTATGACGTTGTCTATAGAAGAGCGTCCGCGTCGAAAGCCTGCCATAGCGTCAGGATATAACTTGTAATGTTCTAGATACCACTCTAGACGCGTCAGCACCATCCTCTCCATCACCTTTCCTAGACAACTGGCCAGAGCAATGGGACGATAAGACGCCACGTCTAGGGGTGATTTACCTGGCTTGAGCAAAGGCACAAGGCGGCTGGACTTCCATGCAGCTGGAACTTCTCCTTCACGCCATGAATTATTGTACACGTCTAGAAGTGCATGCCGGGCTGTGTGACCGAGGTTTCCAAGAGCTGCGTATGTCAGACAAAGTGGCCTGTTTCGAGTAGTGTAGAAGGGGTCGATCAGCCCACGTGAGAGCGGTGGAACTAAACATGCACCTGAGCCTGCATAAAGCGGAAGATCCCAGACTGAGATGAAGTGTTTCAGCCAACAGTCTGGGTACCCCCATTCCCTTCCCTCCTAATCCCAATCAGCGGCCTAGAGCCGTCCCCTTCCTTAAAATAAAGGCTTTATTCATTCATTCATTCATTTACGTATTTCCAAGTGTATGTAATGTGGTGGTGCGTACTATCTGCATTGCTTTTATTTGTCCTTATCCCATTTCTTTGTTCCTTGTTTGTTTGTTCCGTTATAGAAAATTCTCTTGATTGATGATTGTAATCAATATTTATATGTAATGTTCTCTGCGTATGGTCGATTGCGCTACTCACTGCGACCACGTAACACAGGGGCTAAGGGCACCTCAATCTGCCTCGTTGCAGCTTTTTTCTTAGCCCTCGTGATTGTATTTTAGCAATGGAAACAAATAAAGAAAGAAAAAAACACATAGGTGTATCTGAAATTTTGAATTACTCATAATACCCTTTACGATTGATAAGCGGGCTACACGGCCTGTGTGAATCAGCTACCGTATGTTGCGACGCTCTTCCTTGTGGTAGACTGATGCATGGTGCGCGTTTATTTCTGTACTGTTGTAAAAACAATTTGTTTATTCACTCAATACAAATGTACGGCTTCTTCGCCGCAGTACACTTTAGTTAGGCGGTGAAGCATACTAAAAGTGGGAGGGGGCCGCTATCAGCCAGCATAGTATGTCCACTTAGGCGACCTGAGGGTGCGCGAGTGTATAATTAAAGAACTGTTATTATGTCCAGTGACAGTGGCCCCTTTTCACTTTTAGTATGCTTCACCAAGAAGTATTAATGTATTGCGAGAAAGATTATAGTAAAAAGCCTGATTATGAAATGTTTCTTTAGTAGCTTGCTACACCGCAATACTGGAGCCTAAATAACCATCGTGCAGTAAAGCATACCAAGAGTGGAAAGGGCACATATGTTTACACTGTGCTCATTATTTTCAATTGTGACATAATTTGCAAGTGCATCTGTGCTCGTGGTAAGCTTCATTGACAATTCTTTGTACATTAGAACATCATATTGCAGGGAAGCACATTCGCTATTATGGTACGTGTTATTCACCTTCAATGCAGGAGCACAGTGCGGATTCTTGCCCCTCCTTTTGCTTGACTGCACATGCTCTTTGAGAATTGATTCATTCTTTGATTAAGCGCGAGATCTAGCAATAGGTAGCCCAAATATAGATTTGAGAAAACCAAAACGAATTCAGCAGTAAGAAGCTAAAGGGTTGTTTTGGTGTTGACCAGTGGCCAAGTCCAGATATGAAAGAGGAGGAAGAAAAGCCGAGTCTTTCCACTTCATCACTGGGAGGCACAACTCCCACAAATAGATACGACTCTTACTTATTTGACTTTTTTAAGGAGATTACCGACTTGCATTGGCAAGTGTTCTTCAACAAACACTGCATGAAGTAAGCTTCCTGCGCATATATAACCAGCTACTGCATCATTGTTTCACATTATGAGTGAAACTACAATTTGCTTTATGCCACAACTTGCCCAATTTTGTGTTTTGCAGTAGGATGTTAGCAGTGCTATTAGGCACCTAAATACTCATGAATAGTAGTAGAGAGAGAAAGAAGTAAGAAAGCAGTGGCTTTTTGTGTGTAGACTATGCATATACCTGGTGCTCTCATAGATATTTTTTCCCTATCCGCTAAACCAATCTAAACAAGAGAAGTTTATACACAATTAGTTTATACACAGACCACAACTAAACCACAGGTGTCGTTGGTAAGCAAAGTATATTTATTCGGTGACATTTTCTGCAGCCCTCCTATTGGGGTTTCCTTCCTTCCTTTTCAGCTGTGCAGGTTCATTAAGAAGTGATGCGACAGTTTGACAATTTTAATCGTTGAAAGACAGCGAAACATTTTTCGGGTTGTTTTTTCTTGGTTTCAGACTCTGCACATTGCATTTTAAGGCCCTTTTCTGTGTTTGTTGCTTTTTCTTTATGGGTAGGGCATGTCAACATTTTTTACACCATGTCAAGTATGTGGTGCCATAGACTGTTCTTAGATGGAGTCTTGCCCTTTCATTTTGTACAATATGATGTCGGTTTTTGTGTCCAAGGCTGTTTTACATTTGAGTGATTGCAGCATTTTGCTGTTTCTCCTCTGTCACCCAAGCTTGAAAGATTGTTATCCATTGCTGATGGCATGACACATGTGACATTTGCAATATACGGCCACCATAAATATAATAAATAGAAGTTAATTCAAGAATAGTGCATTTGCATGGTGGTGCAGCCATAAATTGAGCCTATAAGGTACCAGTGGTGCAGGCAGCACTGCTTGTGCAGAATATAGTGCAACTCTACTACTTTCAAGCATCATTGTTTTTTTCTGCATTTGTATAGCTCCAGTTCTTGTGAACAACACACACCTGGTGGAAGAGTAGCTTGCACCCTCAGTTGGGGCCAATGAATAGCCAAATTTCTGCCTGCTTTCATGTTATTAGCAATGTTAGTAAAGGCACTCATTTTTATAGTGACCTGTTTGCCCAGTGTAGAAGCTGCTGCAGGGTGTCAGGATCTTGCACACATCTTCAGCTTTGCAGGAGACACAGCATCTGGCACATAGTTTGTCACAGGCCATGTCTTTGGGGCAAGCTGAGTTGACCCACTTGCAGAGGGAGAACCAAGCTTGTTGGATATGAAGTAAACCGCCTGTACACTCAGTGCCCTTCTTTCATTTTGTGTAACATATGTGGTTATAGCAACCCTTGTTTTATGCACTTTGTTGTCCGGCAGCAGTCTTTTGCATTTGAAACACTCGGCATAGCTTTCAGCAAACTGGACAAGAATAACACTGAAAGACCAGCAGATGTTAATCATTGCACTTATCATGCAAAGCTGCGTACAATATGATGAGGGCGTAAATAAATGAGGGTGTTTCTCAAGGCCTTGTAGCATATGTCACGAGTTTGGAGCAACATGATGTGTAGCACTTTTCGATCGCATGCTATAGGTTTAGCCTGTGTGGCCATGGTTGAAGTGCAGTGCAAGGTCAAGAAAACAGATATCTATGAGCAGCACCCTGGTAAAGGAGACTCTGGGAAAACTAGTGGGAAGCCTGCTGAAAATCCGGTTGACCCACTTGCTGGCTACATCAGGCAAAGTATGGTATAGAGAAGGAAGTCGTCAACACATCAGAAGGATTTTACATATAAATGTGCTAAGGTCATAACATGCCAAGTCTTAGTGCGCAGGCTGTGCACAACCAACTACATATCCCTTCTGATCGAACATTACTTATTGCAACTAACCAGGATGGAGTGGACAAAAAAGAACAGCAGCTCCATTATTTGGTTTCACTGGTATCAATAGTGTTTTGTAAGTGTACATTGCCATACTGCCCAATGCCTTCTTGTGACATCAGCCAGGACCAGCTTGAGGCAAGAAGTAATAGACGTCTTTACAAGCTAAAAATGCATGCATGCATGTCCAAAAAGTAGGCACTTCACAGGGGCAATGGAGAAGGAACAGATTATTAACAGTGGGCAAAGACAAGCTACTAAAAACCCAACACTGTTGCCATGTAATGACCTCCGAAACAAGCCCTCCTAAAGAGGAAATCATCTTTGTGTATCCATAAAAAGGACAGATGGGCAAAGCCCCTTCAGTAATGCTGCCAGTTTCAAAAGCCTACTTTGCACGTCCAGAATACTTCCTTCTTACGACTTTGCTGGGTGCAAGCATTCTACTGTCCAAAAGCTGTCATTGAGAGCACTCTTGGTTTGGTGTCAATACAGTTCAGAAGCAATTGCAACAAACCTCCCTTCCTAGTTGGCCTGGATGCTCACGGCGCTTATGAAGCAGCACCATGAGGCAAACAAGGTGAACGGATGCCTCCAAGCCCTTGTTCGTTTATCACACTGTTCTGTTAGTAACAACCATGAGACTTGAAACCAACAAGCTCAAGTTCGGCACTCACGTGTTTACTGCGGATGATCCATAAAAAGCACAAAAACAGAAAACTCAAGGGAAAGGATAAAGCACCATTTAACACTTAGTATTGCTGGAGCCCACCCCCTTCTTTTATTTTGTCTGGTCCTGCTACATCTTTTTACTATAGATAGGCATGAAATTAGGTGATGTCCCCAATCAGTGTCCAAATATTATATACACTATATGCCGGTTCAAAGAGGCTCGAAACACTGTAATGGAAGCTTCAAGTAGAAAAGGTGCCTGGAAAAAAGAAAGCTGTGCTGCAACCATCTCGGCAACATCTTGTCCCCTTAATTAAAGTTGTGCTTCCATATCAACTTGAGCCCCCCAGTTTACAGTAAAGTAACAGTGCACTTATGAACAACTAATCAATTCTCAAAGAGCATGTGCAGTCGAGCCAAAATTATGGCAAGAATCCGGATTGTGCTCCTGCATTGAAGGTGAATAATGTTACAAAATGGCGATGTGCTTTAGTAAGCTTCCCTGCAATATGACTTTGTAATGTACAAAGGATTGTCAATGAAGCTTACCACGAGCACAGATGCACTTGCAAATTATGTCACAATTCAAAATCATGAGCATAGTCTAAACCTAGGCGCCCTTTCCACTCCTAGTATGCTTTACTGCACGATGCTTATTTGTACCCCTATATTGCGGTGTACCAAGCTACAAAAGAAACGTTGCATAATCAGGCTTTTTACGAGAATCTTTCTCGCAATACAATAATACTTCGCTGTGAAGCATACTAAAAGTGAAAAGGGGCCACTGTCACTGGACATAATAAGAGTTCTTTAATTATACACTCGCGCACCCACCGCCTCTCAGGTCGCCTAAGTGGACATACTATGCTGGCTGAAAGCGGCCCATCCCAGATTTAGTATGCTTCACCGCCTAACTAAAATGTACTACGGCCAAGAAGCCGTACATTTGTATTGCGTGAATAAACAAATGGTTGTTACAACAGTACACAAAAAAACGCGCACCATGCATCCGTCTACCACACGGAAGAGCGTCGCAACATACGGTAGCTGATTCCGACAAGCCGTGTAGCCCGCTTATCAGTCGTAAAGGGTATTATGGATAATTCAAAATTTCAGATGCACCTATGTGTTTATGTTTAGAACAATTACGTAGCAATGACGGTTCGCGTTCTAAAATATAAGCTCATGCTACCTATGCCACCCCCCGACATAGGTTCGTTTCACTTTTTAACCGCTACATACAAGGACCTCATTTTATAGTCGCTTCTTCATGCTGTCAGCTTAATTGGTTTCAGTTTTAATTGTTCTTTAATCATTACCACCCGGCTGTGTGCCTATTTCTCAGTAGCGACATATGACAAAATGACGCTGCATGGGGAGTCCCGGCGTGCCTCACAAGGGAGCAGATGTATAACGGCTACGGCATCTGCACGGGCCACTTCACAGGAACGAATTACGCCGACCCTGTCGTGGTCGGCTGTGCCTGATGTTGGAGCGGAACAGTGGTCTCCGGTCGGTGAAGTTAAGCAAAACAAGTTATCAGTGGTTGCCAATTTCTGCGTTTTCTTATTTTCGTACGAAAACCACTTGACAGTATATGACGCAAGTGCCATGAGGGGGCCAGCGTTGTCTGTTCCTCGTCGCATGCTCCGGCGCCCTCTGCCCGGTGACGTCACGTAGCGAAATTTGCTCCGCGTGAGTCATGAAACCGTGTGCGTGTCGGTTCTTCGTTATTGCATGCTCGCGTGCGGTGCGTGATGTTCCCGATTGTAGCTTAAACTAAAAAACCGAGAAGCTTTCGCTGACAATGAGCGTATTTACGTTCGTAAAAAGTCGCGCTGCGCTTTGCTCTACTGCATAGGTTACGGCGAACACAGTTCTGGCCGCGCATTGCCGTGTTCTCCCTAAGCTTGGTTTGCTGCTTTACAGCAGAAATTCTTCCGGCGCTAAAATCGCGATGTTAGGTTGCCCAGTGGTTTTAAGTTATTCGAAGTTAGCATTGCTTTCATGTGTATTTCACAGAGAAATCGAGCCAAAGTAAATAGAACGCTCAATTACCTATTGCTTCACAAGAAGAATAAAAATTTTCATCGATCAAGAAAACTAGCTCTAAAAACTGATGCCTAGTGTTCTGAGCCAGCTATTGAGAAAAGAGCGATGCTTAACATGTTACATGAATGTATACAACGAAGACGCCAAATCAAAGTACGGAGGAGCGAAGGCGACACGGAACAACCACGTAGGCGCATGAATGTATATATCATGAATGTACAGCAGCAGTAAAGTTTGAAACTTTGCTTATTATATTGTGGGGCCATATTTGTACTCCAAATTCTACAACCAAATATAAAGAAAACTCACCACATAGACCAGAAGTTCTATTTTACGAAAACAGTTACGCTTACCACTATGGTGTTGTCGCGCAATTGTGCGGTGTGTCGGTTGTTCTGAAAGACGAGCTAAACACCAGTGTACTATAAGGAATATCTTGCTCTAATAAAAGTCACTTAGACCTGCTGCAGTAGTTCTGCATTGCGTGTCTTACGCTGCACATAAATCACTTCCATCTGGGTCTCAAAAAACGGCCTGAGAGAAAATTCCTCGAAAAAGAAAACTCCAAAAGCTTGATATGTAAACAAGAAATTCTCACTGATATATATATTAACTCCGATAGCTAGTAGGGCGGTCTCCTTATTAGCATATCTTTTCAATACATTTAGTTATATTTCAATCTGTATATAAACATTGTGCAACGTAACCTTTCTGTAGCCAGTCATTGTTCCCACACTTGCAACCCCCTCTTCGAAGATTATCACATAGCTAATATGCCTTGGTCTTGGGATGCTAGGATCTTCTTGAGCTTACCTCTGCAATGGTGTGCAAGAACTAGTGTTGCTCAGCACTCTTGACTTCGGTGTTTCATTAGGAGGAACCTTTAGCTCTGACCCAACTCAGACGCGGCCTAGTCAAATACATGTAAAACGCGAAAACGCTTTTCTGAGATAACCCCTGGACTGATTTTGGTGAAATATGTTGCATTTCAAAGAGAAAGTAAAATTATCGTGACTGCTGCAAGCGGAATGCCGATTTATGTTATGAGTTTTGTGACAAGAATTTTCAACAATACAAAAGTTAGAGAAAGATAGACGCACGAAGTTTATAAATTAACAGCTGGGCATCAAAAAAAACATATAGTGGTTCTGTAAACTGCATCCATAAGATCATTTGAAGCGGAGAAAGTTTCATTTTATAAGTCTGTTTCAGTTTATATTTCAGTTTATATCTTACGTGAACTTGTTACGTTGTGTACAAGGGTACTGAAAAACCTGTATTTTTATGATGCTGAATTTTTTTTAGATTCATATGTGACATGGCAATTTTGTCGGCTCTGGATGTACTATCATATCCATTTCACAAAGCTGTGATATGAATTTTCCTTGCTCAGTTACGCAGTTGTAAACGTTAGAGTTCTGTTTCTTGAACATTTTCAACTTTGGCCAAATTTTAATTATAAATTGAGGATCGCAATAAAAAAATCAAAACCAGCACTTAGGTTTTTGTTTTATATCCAAAAAATCTCGTCAAATTTACTGGAGTGGTTGCCGAGAAAAAAGAATGATCTTTTTGCATGTATTTGGATTGGAGCACCTCAGCTAAAGCTTCCTCCTCTTAATTGAGTAAAAGTGCGAGGGGAGGGATCTTTCGCCATAGTCGCGAATATAATTAATAAGGAAAGAAAACAAGTATTGTAGGAAAGTTGAAGAGCTTTCGCCTCCTTATTGAGTCCACACAAACATTCTCATGATGGATGACCTCCAGCCACTGATGAAACTCGTAACATAGCTCTAATGCCTGTCCTGTGATTTAAACAGGTCGCACGCAACTTATCCTATAGACCGTTTCATCAGGCGAGGAGGATAGCGCGCGCAGAGAGCCTTTCCTCCTCTCTGGCTTGGGCCATCGGCGCGGCGCTGCTTGAAAGTATTGCTGTCGCGTGCTGCGGAATAATTTCGAGATGTTTTAGGTCTTACTTTGTGAAATTTACGCCATGTCCGTTCATATAAGGTCGTCAGGGAAGCCTTTCGGTGCATCGGTAACTACTGTAGGGAGAAATATGCCTTGGGGGCGCAAAAATGTGAAGCGCACAATCAGCCGCGGTATACGCGCATTATCAGTCGCGGTGCGTGTATGTGTTGTTTACTATTTTGATTATATTCATACTGGTTAACCTCCCTACCTTTCCTTCTCCACTTTTTCCTTCCTTCCTTGATTATATTGATTTTAATTCAACAATCCACACCGGCGTCTCTGTATTACCAGCATTAAATGGTAAATCAGCTCACTGTCTGATCGATTGGCGTAGGGAGTAAAACAAAACGTAAGAGCGCACGCTCGTGCACGGCCAACCTAAGGCAACCACGAAACATCTGAGCGGCAGGCGCTGTCAAATATTTGTGATACACTGGCATCGTTCTCACGCATTTGAAGTCTAGTGTGCTTGAAATTACCATATGTCTACGCTAGCCTTCCTGCATGAGGCCCATGGCGCTGCTCAACACAGCGATCACTGCGGTTGGGGAGGCACCACGATACATATATAAGCTGTGTGCTTCGGCATTGCCTTTTTGGTCTGTATACAGCCATAATATGTGAGAGGGTTCGCATAAGAAGAATGCGATGGATATTTTTGAGCGCAAAATTTCTGTAATACGTGTGAGTACGTCGTAGAGAACTGAACGAACACAACCGAAAAAAAAATTCGGTTATCATCCTCTTTCTCTAAAAATCAAGAGAAAATGGGCTAACACCGCACAACGTTTATAAATATATAACCACTGATGCCGTATGCTTCGACCATGCGCTATATAGAACAAAGATATCTGTAATCCAGCACCTACTACTGCTTAGGACGCTCCCGCAGTTCTTAAACGGTTGCTTTGCTGGACAAGCTTAATTCAGACTGTAAGATATGCTGCTAAAACTAGCCAAAACTATTTTATTAATGGGTGGAAATCTCATCCATCCAACCAAGTAGTCACGCAATGTGATCTTCAGAGAACAGTTAGCACAGCTCCTATCGTAGCAGAACGGTACCCACGCTGTTACGATCGTAGCGCATGCTTCATGGCTCCTAAACCGCAGCTTAGAAATAGAGGATAATACTGCAGTAAGGTCACATTAGTGATTGGAACATTCAGAAATACACAATTGATCTCCGAGGCTGATTGTACGCTCAAATATGCGCGCACACATCGCGCTACGTGTTCCGTCCACCTCAACGCTCAACATAAATTCCGGCCATGACGCCTTAAACCACTTCAGCACGTCTCACAGAACCGTTTACCACGTAGAAGACGCACTTCATACTAAACAGACCGCACGACCGCGAAGACAAACACCAGAACCTACCGCCGAGCGTATACCTGCCACGCAAAAAACTGCTTTCACCCAAGCCAGCATGGCGCTGCTCATAGGCGGCGCCACTGCGTTCACAATATGGCGGCGCCTACGAAAAAACGGTCTATAGGCTCTTGTTAAAGGGCGTGATGTACATTAGGCGTATTAGAAGAAGGTCTTTAACACCATTCAAAAGAGACTTGTCTTGAGCAGGTTGCACTGATGCATTGAGTGCAGCAGACATGCGTTGCTTTTAAAAAATTATGTCTCAATGCCTCGAAGCTGCGCGTTTAATAATACATTTGTGCGTCACTCTGTCCTTGCCCAAACTCTACTGACGATGAAACGCCGATTGACGCATGCTACTCCTGCATTTACTGTTTGACAAACGAATTGTATTACAAATATTAAGAAACATCTGCAGTATGTTCGCGAGGATTTAGTAATGATAGCTTGCTCGCATTGTTACAGATTTGAATCAAGCTTTAGTGGTCCTATATGTTGTACAGCGAAAGAAAACCAGTTATGAAAAAAGACTGCAAATATTTTCACTACGATTTGCTAGATATTTATCGGCTCATTAGCACAAGGAGAGCTTTGCAGAAAATTGGCTAGGTAAAGCAAGTTATTTAGTTTAGCATGTATGCCCGTTGTATGGAATAAAAAAGGAAGCTTTTGTTACTGCTATGCAAAAAATGTAGGTCTGCTGCTCTTGGTAATGTTTTTATTATTCACAAGTAACTGTTGCGGCAAAATTGCTGACGTAGAGGTATGTTGGCGACTACAAACAAGCATGGCCACTGTACCTATGCTTGGTCTTTGGAAAACTACAGGAACTTTTCTTAAGTATGCATGATCGTCGTACCGAATGCGCCCATTTGTACTGACTAATCAGATACTCAACTGTAAATTATTGTACTGTATCTTGAAGGCCTTGGTGTGCGATAGGTTGCTAATAAAAGCAGTGAATAAGCCACATTTTGCTGCCTACTTATGTTTTGCCGTTACAGAAATATAGCTACGTGGCATGCCGGCACGCACATCTTGAACAAAAAAACATAAGTTTTCACATGGATCCGTTGAACATATGCTCTGAATAAGAAAAGGAAATCAGAAACCGAAACGGGCAGAAAACTAAATCTGAAAGAGGAAGACAATCTCAAAAATTAAATGCAGGCGGTGTTGGTTTCCGTTGGCGCCTGCAGAGAAAGACGTGTACTCGTCGATCGCATAGCAGACGACAAGCGGGATGGGGTTTCACCCTCGCGCATCAACAAAGCCATGACCATAGAAGCAGGCTTCATTTTTTTTCTTTGTTGTTTTGCTGTCGGAGTTTGGTCTACCCAGCACCAGGACATAAAATGGTGCTCGTGACGCAATTGCCCATTTCGTGGAGGCATACCAGTTGATCTAGCTGCGTTTTAGGTCTCCATGCGCTGTACAGACTGCGACGCCGTCAGCGCGTGGAAAGGACATACCGATCGTAACCGTGTCTACATGACTACGTTCACAGATATTGCACATGTGTAAATAATAAACATACGGAAAGGCGTTGGAACAACTTTTGACAGAGGACTCTGTCCACCTCTTTGTGATGATCTCGTATTGCACATCAATATTTCACCAAAATAGCAGAACTGGGGCCAGGATCGTGAATGGAGCCAACTTCATAGGAATTGTTCATGGCTAGGCACCCTGAAAATCCCCACAATTAGCATCGCTATTTCCTCGGTTTCCATTCAGTAAATACTATTAGCCATTTTCTGTAGAAAAGCGTCAGTACAAGCATATGAAAGCAGTTCTTCAGCTATCAGCGTTTCTTTATTCAGGCGTCGAATAGTGGGCATCTCATAGAAACAAGGAGTATTTCGGGCGAAAAGAAATGCAAGGTTTTGCCGCTTTATGGCAAAGTCCCCGAGTGCTTCCACTTTGATAACGCACGACGTTAGCTCGCCTACCTACCATCCCTACGTGAACATGTTATAGGAGGAGACACTTCATCAGAAGTGCGCAAATTGAATGCACAAATGAAACTGCTGTGCGTGAAGGTTTCAAGAACCAGCAAGGCAAAGTGGCGCATCAAAAGCAACACACCGCATCGTTTAGTGTGAACGCGCCTCCCTCTTGCAGAGAAATCTAAGACGATTTCTCTTACTCAGCAATAGAAGCGAGAGTGCGGCCCCGAGAAACTTCCGTTCGCGGGTCTCATCGGTCTACCGCACCGGAAAAGAAAGCGCATTGCTAAGTTCTTTCGCTGTGCAGAAATTATGCTCTTAAATTTTGAGAAAAAAGACACGCTCATTACTCTTCAAGGCGAATTCATGGATGACATTTTACGTATAACATAAAACAACCTTGACTTGCTAAATTGACGTTATGTTCAGAGGAAAAATGTTGACAATCTGCGGGCTGTGATTTTGTCCCACTCCTGCTGCCCGATATCGCCGCCAATGCCTTTCTTGTTTGCTACGTTAAGCTGGCTACGTTAGTGAGCAAAACGGAACCTCACGGCGATTCCGACGGCAGAAATACGACATGAATGTCCTTATATTTACAATCGCAATAAAAAGAAAGTGTAGAAATCGGACGCACTAATGGAACTGATGTACGCGATAATTAGATGAGCCAACGAGGCAAAATGGTGCATCGAAATTGACGCGCCGCATACTTCAATGACGAACGCATCTCTCTAGCAGGGATACATACCTGTGCCGCGCGAACACGCAAAAACTCTTTGACGTAAGGTAGCTTTCACCAAGTTGAAATACATTTTAATGAAGAGGTGTTGTGCCGCCGACACGCGGCACCGACGATATCTTTTCAACCCTTCCTTCAGGACACGCAACGGAAAGCGTGTTAGTAGAGTACGAAACAAGATCGACGAAAAGAAACTGATGTATCTTGAAATATAAGGTCAAAATTTAATGTGTCACAAGTTTTCAAAATAAATTTATTGCGCCATATTACGAAACGTCGATGTCTCGTCCGTGCGGCGCGCGTCTGTAAGGTCGTCACGTGACATCCCCGACCCGTTCGACCTGCTTACAAGAGTACAGAATAAAATTAGCATTACTGTGCTTACTGCATCTTCAGCGAGACCTATTATTATTTTTATAGTGAGCCTCGCTGACAGAGTAATATATGTTTACTTATTTTATATTATGTAGTAAAGCTTTCTCTAAGTAAAGCTTCTTTACTAAAAAAATTAAAAATAGAAGTTACTACCAGGTGAAAATAGGTCACCGCCTCTAGAGGAATTTTTGTATAAAATAACTTCATTCATGCTGTGTTTATTATACTGATTGTATCTTTTATTTTGAAGTTATGTTTCTTAAGGCATTGAAGTTGATTTGTGCGGAAGAATATTTTGCTATGTGCAATGTACAAATCCACTCCTGCGACAGCTCAAGTATGTGAACATAAAAACAAAAAAATAAAAAAAAGATATGATAATTGCTGGCGCCCACCAGCTTCGAGGCCACACCATACCGGTCGTAAAAAGATCGAAGAACACGGTTTCCAGAAAAGGCCGCTTCTGAAAAGGAGATCGGTCCCTTTCGTGTGTCTGCCGGCGAAACTCTTTTTCCTGAGAAGCCGTTTTGCTCGAAAGGCTTTCGAGTACCCGTGTGACAGGGGTGTAAGACGGTTTCGCTGGAGCAATAACAGAAGCGACAGTTTGGCCTCAAGAGTCTGTCGGTCACGGGCCATATCACTCTGATGCGCCGGAATACAAAGCGCATTTCTAAGTTGTTGCTCTGTAGGGTAAGTCTATTTTTATGTTTTGGGGAAAAAGACGTGCGCATTGCGCCTCAAGACTAATGAATAAAATGTTGCGCATACGTTCAGACAACCTTCACATGCGAATTGTCGTTTTCTACAGTGTGTCGACACACTGAAGTATTGGTAATCTTAGGACATAGATATTACCGCACTCCAGCCACTCGATATCGCCGACAATATCTTGTTCGCCACGTTTAACCGGCTACGTCTCTGAGCAAAACCGGAATTTGTCCGGGGCCTAAGTTTCAAATAGCGAGTGGGTCCTGAAATGTGTTGAATGGAAAGACACCACGTGTTTGACCTTGCAGAAACGCGCCTTCCCGCCACAGTACCGTGGGTGACGCACAGAGAGTTTCGGCAACGAACGCGCGGCATATTATTTTTTTTATATAAGCTGGGAAGTGCGTGCGGTCATATCTTATCAATAAATTTTGTCTATGTGACGCCTAATGCAGCAAAGTTTTCCAAAGCGTTACCTTGTAGGAGTGGAATAGCGGATGATAAAAAATTGAGCAGATCCCGCTACTTGGTATCTATATATAGACAGCGAAGCATTGTGCGAGTGCATAACTAGTCTAAACGTGAGTATGTGTTCATGGAATTTCCGGAGATGGTGACAGGGAAGGCTCCATTCAGGCTTTGTAGAGAATATTATGCAATGCCGCCACCGGTGCCAGTGGTGCTCGAAGGCGAGCTTTCTGGTTCTTCTTTTTGTTCTCTTGCTTTCACCCGTACGGCCGGCGACGCCGCAGAGGGATGAAATGACGGATGCTGTGAGCGTCTCCTTTAACAGAAGCGGTGGGTTGCGCCACCAGGCTCTTGGTATTATTGTGCCTATTAACGCGACAGCGTTAAGGAGCTCGTGTCGCAGAAAAGCCGGTGTCGTCGGCGGCGGTGTCGGCGTCGGCGGCGTTGGCCGTGAGCGATAAATCCCAGCAGGCACTTCATGAATAAAAAAACAGCTTGCAAGATGGGCTGGATGGGAATCGAACCAGGGTGTCCGGTGTGTGAGACGGAGGCGCTACCACTGAGCCACGAGTTCGATGCTTCAAAGCGGTACAAACGCGCCTCTAGTGAATGCGGTGTTGCGTGCGTCGCTTGCTCAGGCGCACATTTCGTTGCCGCGCCGAACGCTGCGTTGCTCGACGCTCACCGCGTCCGATACGGGGCGCGTAGTCGCTGCGCCGTAGCCCATTGTCTTACATTCCTTGGCGGGTCGACAGGAACGCTGTCGCGTTACACCCTTGAAGGCGAAGCTTAAGCGTCCTCCAGTTTTTTGTTCTAGCTATGTTTTTCTAAAAAATAGTTCACGATGTGCAGAGGCGAACGGCATCTGCTGATGCTTGTGCAGTCGTCGTGACGGGCAGGATGCACCTTCCAGCTTTTACATGAATAGACCAGGTACGTGAATCGGATGAATTGATTACGTGGGGGAGGATGCAACTAATTCTTGCTCAAGTTGGAAACATTTAGGCTGCTATTTCTGAGATTTATTTTTCATCGTTCCAGTAGCACGCCAAGGTCCAATCTGTCACTCAACCAAGTTCACCTACTAAGTGAAGCTCGCAGCAGGAAGCATGTTCGACATCCGCACTAAGGATGTGAGTGATGGTGCAGGCTAACACTCCCAGGGTTAACTCTTGTAGACATATACGTATAAATACCAAGGAAGAGGACGGGAAAAGCGTCGCGCGGTAGTTAAATTCAAAAGAGCATTGCACGAGTTGTGCGGAAACGTGGGTTCGCGCCAAACCTGCGGGCAATAGTTTTTAACACGAAAGTATTTTATGCCACATCCAGGATGAACTTCCTGTAGCGGATGTGACGTCGGAGCGAACGCGTAAAAAAATTCGGAGGACGCTTCACCCTTAGGGGTGGAGCGCGACACCATTCAGAGATCCCGGACTGCTTGTCGCGCTCCCGGCAACTGCAGGTTTCTTATTTTTCTGAATCTTCGCCTCCGGGCGCCGTTGCTGCGCATGCGCAGAGGCGAGTGCCATCCGGATGGTCTTGTTGCAGGGAACCACGCGGGGCGCGCCACTCTATGATCGGTAGAAACGTTAAAATTATGGAATATTACGCGCCGAAACCACTTTGTGATTATGGGGCACGCCACAGTTCAACAAGCATCAGCATTGCTTGAACCCCGCCAGCTGTTTCTGCATTGCGATGGCATTACCTAACAAAAGTGCTGCGCTAAGCGGCACGGAAAGCCAATTACGTCGACGGGAGAATCTCGCTTTGGTCCGGCGAGAGACACGCCAGCGCGAAGCAGGACGCCTTCGCGTGTTTGCCGCGCACGCTGCGAACTCTGGCACTAGCATTCCCGAAGCTGAGCGCGTCGTGGCTCAACGGGCTGCCCAAGACACTGCGGAGCCGTACCACAATGCACATGCCTTCGCCGAAGCGACGAGGCAGCTCTCCTGTAACACGGACACCGGCCCGCAAAGGCTCCTCCTTTCACTGCAGCTGACCATAAGCTCACGAAGCAAACATGCAAGAGCTTCTACGAAGAGACGCTTCATTTTCGTGTTCAACCGATTCCTATGAAAGAAAGATAAACCATACCTTTTCTTCATTCACCTTCACTTATTTGTGATTGCTACATTTGACTGAAATAAACAAGTAATTCCTTCAGCTCTTTCCTTGTTGTCCCTGTCGGTTGGCATTGTATGGTTACACGTGGGACGAGTGGCTTGACGCACGTGCCATGATTGTAGGTCTTTCTTCTGCAACGTCTTCACATGAAATCAGTGGAAGAACTAACGAGTTGCCTGTTCTGTTCTCTTTTACTCCGAATCTTTCTGTTCCTTCCGAGGGCTGGAAATTCATCAATTACGTAAAATCCAACTAGCCCAGCTTTCTGCAACACGTGCTTCACTTTAGTTCGGCTGATAGGAGTGGGGGTTTGGACTTCCTCGTGATGTCCTAAGCGATCCGCAGCCCTAGCTGACGTGGCAACCCTTGTGCAGACCATGATGCGATGATGTGCAACACGAGCTGTCGCAAAGCCGGAAGTGTCCAGTGAGACTCGGAGAACGTCGATAGTCAATACTAGCCTGAGTCATTTAGTTTCAGGTGAGTGTGTGTACAAGAGATGTCGGGAACCTAGTGTATCGGTGATGAATGTGAATGCAGCTTTTTTGGATGAAAGCACCTGTCCTATGCGGGCACACCATCCTGAAGCCTCGTGTAGGGCATCCTGTGGGTGTTCTAGGTCTCCGTGAAGTGTACACCCTGTGACGTCGTCAGCGGGGGGAAAAAGAACGTACCGGTGGTAACTGTGTGTATATGACTTCATTCGTATTTCTTGCCCACGTACAAATAATAAACATAGGGAAAGGCGTAGTAGTAGCGTTTCGAGGACGTACTTTTGATGAAGGAGCCTGTACATCTATCTGCTTGCAATAGTGTTGTATAGCACATCAGTATTGTAGCTGACAAGTAAATATATTCACCCGTAGGCACGCTTACAACTGTGGTATGAACAAAAAGTACATTATAAGGTACAGCACATGTACTGAATCATATTTGACTTAAACAAAACCGATTAGCAAATGAAAAAATAAATGGTGTGACACTGGCTTCAAGCCAACGCTTAACGTCGAAGAAATGCGAATAGATCCGTACTCTTGGCATTTATTCACGCCTAGTTATCCCGAACACCCCCCATAAATAGGCTGGGCATTTTCCTCTGCTTCTGCTCACTAAATACTATTAGTCATTCTCTTGCAAAAAACGAGAGACAGCGATATCCGGGCACTTCTTCCGCTATCTGCGTCCTTTATTCATTCTTTGTATACACGCATTTCATAGCAACGATCAGTGTTTCTGCCCGGCAAAATGCAAGCCGGTGGCGCTTTTAAACAAAGTCACAAAGTGCTTCCACTTCGGTAATGCACGACGTAAGCTTTCCTTCAAACCCTGCACGAACGCGTCTGCGAAGGAGACGCTTGATCAAAAAGAAAAAGAAAGAAAGGAAGTGCGCAAATCCACGGCACTAATGGAACTGACGTAAGCGAACGTTTCAGGAGCCAACAAGGCAAAATGACGCATCAAAGGCGACGCGCCGCATAGTTCAGTGACGAACGCGTCCCTCAAGCAGAGATGGTGTCTCCACCGGCGCTAGTTTTGGTATTGGCAATACAGCGCCGCCACGAAGCTGGTAGCCAAAGAATATGCAATAACGTTTGCATACGTGGCGTTACCTTTTCAAACTACATAAGAATAAAGTAAGGCGATGCAATTATGTGTAGATATGTGCTTTAGGCTATTTCCTTTTTTGGCGTCTTGTAACTTTATGTGGTCACTTCATTTGCTTCGCCAAGGGGAGGCGCTCTTGCTCTGAAGTATTCGGCTGCCATTTTCTTCGTGCACGTTTTTTTCGTATGCTCTGCAGTTTAGAACTTTCTGTACCTGCGAATTTTTCGGCAATGTTGGAAAAACTGCCTTCAGGATACAAGGCTCGCTGCGCTGCTGTGTGACGTGGGAGCTCGAGGAGCAACACGAGGGCGACATGTTTCTGTTTCCCAGCGGACGTGTGGTAAGCGTACTTTTTGTGCAATCGTTATGAAGAAACAAACGTTGTTCTTGTCAAAACAACTATAGGATGAAACGAAAGACCTTCCGCGCTTCTTTTCAAGTGAATATCGTTGTTTCGGTTTGGCGTGGCGCAATTTTTCTGCCGCGTTGTAACAAACTAAAGCTGCTTCGCCGATTGATGCTAGCTGACGCCCAGACGGAAACTTCGTTTCGGTATATGTTGGCGGTTGCTCTTCATTTTTCCACGAGTAGAACGCGTTCAATTTATGATGCCTGCCGAAAGTGTTTGCATGTTTCCTGCGCAAACTGTTTACGCAGGAGAGCGTTCCGGGAACAAGTATTTTTCTTATTACATTGCCGCTTCTTATAGGTCATAAAAACGGCACAAGAAAAAAAAAACTACGTGTCAGTCATCGTTTGCATTTTGAATAATGAGTTCGAGTTTCCTATGTGTCGACATAGGTTCGCTTCGCTTTTGAACCTGTGTTTAGAAGGGCAGAATTTTTCAGCCGCTTCTTCGTACTTTTACCTTCGTTTGGTTTCGCTGTTAATTGTTCTCCAATTATGACCATGCGGCATTTTGCTCATTTCTCAGAAGTCACATATGGCGAGATGACGCTAAATTGGGACTCCTAGCAAGGCTGGGCTGGGTTGCTGGGCTGTGCCGACTGTTGGAGTGGAACAGAAGGCAATGGACGGGCAATGGTAGGGGGGGGGAGGGGGATCGATGAAGGTAAGCAAACAAAGGTATAAGTGGTTGCATATCTGTGCTTCTGTAGTTCATTCTTTTCGCACAAAAACCACTTTGCAGGTAAAAGCGCAAGTGCCAAGAGAGGGGCCAGCGCTGCCTCTTCCTCGTAGTTTGCTCCGGCGCCGTGTTCCCTGTGACGTCACGCAGCGAAATTTGCTCCGCGCGCGGGAAGAAACGTTGTGCGTGCCAGTCCTTCGTTATCGCTTGCTCGCGTGCGGTGCGTGATGTTCCCGATTATGGCTTAAAGTAAAAAGCCGCACAGTTTCCCTGACAATGAGCGAATTCTCGTTCGTGAAAACGGGCGCCGCGCTTGGCCCTACGGCATAGGTTACGACGAACACATTTCTGGCCGCACATTGCCGTCTTCTCCCTCAGCTTGGTTTGCCGCTTTACAGCAGAAATTCTTCCGGAGATGAAATCGCAATGTTCAGTTGCCCAGCGGCTTTAAACTATTGGAAGTTACTTTTGCTTTTATTGGCATTTCGCAAATGATATTGAGTCAAAGGAAATAGAATGATCAATTACCTAATCCTTAACAAGATGAATCAAAACTATCTCCGGTCAAGAAAACTGTAGATATCTATATATCCTGAATGCATTGCAGCAGTAAAGCTTGCAACTTTGCTTAATAAATTTTGGGATCGTATTGCTACTTCAAATTACCCGCCGTGGTTGCTTAGTGGCTATGGTGTTGGGCTGCTGAGCACGAGTTCGCGGGATCAAATCCCGGTCACGGCAGCCGTATTTCGATGGGGGCGAAATGCGAAAACACCCGTGTGGTTACATTTAGGCGCACGTTAAAAAACCCCAGGCGGTCGAAATTTCCGGAGTCCTCCACTACGACGTGCCTCATGATCAGAAAGTGGTGTTGGCACGTAAAACCCCATATATTATTATTATTAATTTGATTAGTAGGCAAATGTCTGCAAATCAATACGAACGATAAAGCTACTATCCTTTCTTCGTACAGCTATCTACTAATTTACTACAGCAAACGGTGCTTCGCCTTTCGGGCGTAACTGCAAAATTTTTTATTTATTTAATGTCCGCACAATGTGGCAAGGTATGCTTCATTCAGACCTTGTAGAGACGCTAATGCAACGCCACCGCCGCTGCATGCGATGCGGGAAAGGGAGCTTTCTGGGTGTTGTTGTTTTTTTGTTTTTTGTTTTCTTTAGCCGCGCACGGCCGGACCTGCCACAGATGGGTCTGCGGATGGATCCCATGAGCGCCCCGTTTAATGGAGGCGGTGGGTGGTGCGATCGCTCTCTTATTCCTATTTTGCCGATTGTCCTACCTATCTTTTGAGAGCAGGCATATGAGAGCAGCGACTACGTTGCTGCTCAAGATACCCTTCTGGTTTGATATGCAGTTGTTCACGTTATTCTCCGCGCGGCTATATGCGCGCCTGTACTTAAAGCCTATGCCTAAGCTTTAATTCTGCATTGACCCAGTTGCCGTTATCATCACCGCTCCTGATTTGTTAGGTGACAGCGAGAGATTACGAAAGGTCCAATGAGCTTTGCCCTGGCACCACTTTCGCTTCACGGTCAAGCACGGCGTCATCACTGCCCCCGACAGCTTTTTGCCTCCGGGATTTAAAGGACTAGCATCGGCTTTCTGTCTTCAGTGGGCACGGGGTAGCAGCGACGGTGTTGTTGCTCAAACTCCCCTTTTGCTTTCATATGCTGGTTGCTGCAGCCCCGTCTAGTTATTGTAAACGTTCAAGCAACAGTTGTATTTTGCTTCTCACGTGCCCAAGTGCTGTCTGCGATTTCTCGAACGACTGTATATTTGTTGTTAAACTTCTCATGGTAAAAACAAAATCCTGGACCGCCTAATCCTGTCCCAAGTGATTTGCACTAGGAACTGCTTCATGCTGTCAGTGCCTTGTCAAATGAGTTTGACAAGTGTCATATGGAAGTTATGGAGTAATTCCTCGAGATTGAGGAAAACCGAAAAGGCACTTACGCAAGAAGTCACAGATCTTGCAGAAAGATTGGCAACTTTGGAATCTATAGAATCTATAGAAAATGCATCGGCCCCAGCTCAAGTTACCCGCCTTGTTCATGAAGCAGCTACAACTGAAAGTGCCGCACTTAGCTCAAGGCTTGACGAGTTGGAACATCGGTCCCGAAGGGTTAATTTTTTATTTTACGGAATATCTGACAGCGCTAACGGGACGTAGGCACAGTCCTAAGACTGTGTTGAATATCTGCCGTCGCGCCTTCCCAGATTGAACGATACCGATGGTATGATCGACAGAGCGCACAGGCTGGGTTCCTTTGAGCAACTAAAGACACGCCCAGCTATCGTCAAGTTTTCGTCTATTAAAACCAAAGTGTTTGTTCTCTTTCAGAAAGCTAAGCTGAAAACAGCTGGCATTTCTGTGGGCGAATACTTTTGCAGATCAAGCCCTTCTCACGAAAAAAATAGAATGCGGAAATCTAGCGGCCAACCCTTTCGACTGCGCATATTTTTACAAGCTTATCATCAACAAAAAATGATACATCTACGGCGCAGGTACTGATACCTTTAGTGAAGTCGACTCTCCTCGTCAGGCACGCCTACCTGCTAATCGCAACGAGGCTTCGAGCACTACTGGCAATTCGTCAGCGCACACTCTTAAGACGGTAATGTTTAATAAACAGCCACATTCTCACAAATTAGTGCAATTTTAAAAAGAAAAGAAATACACAGTAACTTATACTCATGTAACCCCTAATAAAGGCGCATATCGGTGAGCCTATCAACCAGAAATAAAATCGTAACCTACACTCAAGCAATGTTTAATACTGGCGCATATTATCACAATTTCGTGCACCACTGAACTAAAAGGCATATATTAACTTTGATTATAGGTAAACGCAACCTTTTGGTATTGTAACGTTTTCTATAAGCACACAGTTTTGCAACTCTTCACCCCCGCGTCATTCTATGCATGCCCACGAATACAGAACAAATGATTCTCCGGCGATCCGTTAAACTTCACCGCAATGCACTTGCCTAATTCACCGAGCACTTAACTTTCCAAAAATCCCATTTCAAAAGGTCAGCCAGATTTCAACAAATTTCTGATAGCAACGCCAGCAGCATACTCTCCTAAGCATACATGGGCCTTTAAGGCACATAGTCGTAAATACAACAAAGGGCCGTAAAAGCGCATGTTGTCAGAAAAAAGTATCCCTTCGACGTAGGTAACGAAAAGTTCTTGAACTTCTTGCTGACCTTCCGAAATACCATTTTTTGAAGCCGCTGCTCAATAAGTTACCATTTTTTGAAACCGTTGCTCAATAAGTTACGTTAGTGACCTGCAGGGAAGTTCAGAGGACGGCCGAAGGAGCCATGTACAAATTTCACGGGCAGGAGCACAAAGACGCGCTTGTGAACACGCGCCATTCTCTATGCCTTTACAAAAGATCACAATAAAGAAGTTCACAAGAATAGCCGAAGGGGCAATTTCCAGGATTCTGGGACATGACCCTGTCTAAAATTATTAAATATGCAGGTCTTAAGACAAAATGACTTTTTATTGATGTGAAAGTGTCATCGCGGTGACAGAAATCAGAATTTACGCGATAGACAGTACAATTATTGAGGGACAAAATTTAATAATCAGGTTTTTCCAATTATTTAGGGGACATGTCATAGCATAGTGAAGGCAGCCAGTGCTGAAAGGATGCCAATTTGCCATAGCTTGTGCCTAACACGAGTTTCCAGAAATTGAAACGTAAGCATCTGTAATGAAGTGCGTTGCTGTTTTAAATATTGTTTTGGCACGCTGTGCAGCAACATTCTGTACATAAACATCTCAACTGGAACAGGAATACATTTTATGGCATGTTTGATGTATCTGTTCTTGAGAACATTCTGCGGCAGAATACTTCCAGCAACCGAATATGGGGTGCTAATTGAACAGCTCTGCCGCTAACCACAATTGGTTATCTATCGATAATCAGTCAATTATTGGTAACGTTCCTGCTAACGATTGTTGCGGAAATTTTGTGGCGATTTCTATAATCTTGTTCAGCAGCAATCAGCATTTCAGTTCAAATTCTCCAGTCTTAGTATTCAAAGACAGTACAGATCACAGCGTATCAGTTACCTTTCCCACCTTGCTATTTGGCGTATTGGGCAGCTTGCAGCAATTAGTATAGAATGCACGATGCATCATAAAAGTTGTAGCTTTTTAAAAAAGCTGGCACATATACTTGGTAATTTGAAGATTGAACGTGCAAAGCAGCGAATAGTTCGTGAAATACGTCTGCTGCTTTCGTTTTGAAGAGGTGAATGCACTGTATAAAGGTTGGAGGAGCAACATATTTCTTTGCTGTGGTTCATGTTGAAAGAAAGCTTTCTGCAAACAGTATGATACCGTCATCACATTATAGGGAGATTTCTAATAAACATATTTTGCACAAGTGGAACGCAGATCTGGAAAGGTTGCACATTTCGGTATTACTACCCATTTCTGCATGCAACATTGCCTGTTAAACAAAATTTATGGAGCCATGAGGCAGCACAACCCTCATTATGGAATTGATGTGTCTGGCAGCTGTGAGAAGAGAAGCTGGCAGAAAATGTTGATAGAAAATGTAATGATTACTTTGTTTGCATCTAAGAAATAAGGTAATTCAACGTTTTCCTTCCACAACTAAAAATACATTTCCTTTTCTTTTTTTTATCTTCAAGGCCATGAAGCCATAACGTAAAAATCTTCTCGATTAGCGCTGCGTGGCAGCAGACATTTATTTGTACAGCAGCACCAGTAATGATGGCATAAATGTTCGTGGTTCGTGTACTGTATGTTTATATACAAATACATATTGCACTATCATAAGGAAGACGATCTCAGCCCTGTTGAGAGCACACTCATGTAATATTGCAGGCAGCATGTCAGTTGCTAATTCTCCGATCTCCTTGCTGGGCAGTGGAGCTTACAGAGACAGAATAGTAATCTTACAGTCTTTTATTTACTTGTATGAGTCGCACTGCATACAGCTATCAACATGTAAGAGGCATGAATAAACCACAAACGGATAAAATATTACCGCAAAACAAATATTTAAACAGGCAAAATGTGAGTATGCTCTATCAAGGAAATTTCGGTAATAATAAAAATTCAAGAATTATTATTGGAAAATTAATAATCATATAAAACTAATTAACGTAACTTAATTCCAAAGTCAGTTCGTACTCCACTCCAGTAAAATAAACAACACCGCAAGAATACGACAGTTCAACAGTAGAAACGCGATATCAAGTGATTATATAGAATTACTGCAATTAACATTCTTTAATTTCGGATAGCTTACAATTATTTTGTGGACATATGATCATATCATCACAAAACACCAGTTCCGTGCATGAGGTCTAATGCCGCGCGTACGCACAAAAGTGAAACATACACTCCGGCTTTAAAATAACCAACACGGTGTCTAATAAAGGTACAAAAGAAGCTATTTTTATGAAGCGAGCAGATAGTTCGCTTCGATAAAACTGAGTATCGTAAGCATGATCATGAATTGACTGTGAAATATACGACACACGCAAACCAGCAAATAAACGATTCAACCAGAAGCATTGCTTATTAGGTCACCTTTATTGCTGTCTTCACCATTCGTTGCAGCAGTCAAAACATATGCGATGCTCGCCCTTCTCACATAAACGAAGAACTTTTACCGCTGTCACGTAGCAATGCGGCTCCTTGCAGCGGCCATGCAGCGCACCAGACATGTCGCTGCTCCACGGTGGCGTGGGTTCTTTTGAGCGGTTCGCGCACCATTACGAGACTTTTTGCTAACTGTACCGTGCGTCGCAAGCGACTCAGACACACAACACGCTTGGTAAGCACTCGCCACCACATCGGAGAGCGTTAAAAGTGGTTAGAACCATGAAAGAAACAACGTCGGCAATACATAATCTGCGGCGGCTCGGCGTGTGAGACCTCGAGCCGTGGCGTGGGCTGCCTCGTTGCCCGCGAGCGGGACATCGGAGTGTGCGGGGGTCCAGAGGAGGAAGACTGTAGAATTTCGGGGTTGCGAGGGCGATGGCGAGTCGCCGTCGTCGCAAATTTGTGGTATGCGGACCGCTTACCGCGGATTGCCGCCTGCGAGCCGCTCATCACGATTGCAGCGCTCGGCCCCGCGGCCAGTGCTAGAGCTATCGCGGCTTCTTCGGCCGCCTGCGTGTATCCCGTGGTCACCGTGGCGCTCGCGAGGCACTTACCAGTGCGGTCTGCAACCCCGGTCGCATTCAGAGATCCCTGACTGCTTGTTGCGCTCCTCGCAGCTGCAGCTATCTTCTTTTATTGTGATATCAATTATATTGACACTCCAGTCACATTTATCCCGTCGCCTTCGACGTCGCCGCCGTGAGGTTCCGTATGAGTGAAAGCGTTTGAGGGTGATCCAGCGAACGTAGGCGAACGCGGTTCAATCCCGCATGCGTGAGCGAGGAACGCGGCCCGGACGCGTGCCTTCTCTTGTCGAGGGTGAGGCAGGGAGGCGAGGCGAGGGAGGAGGGGCGTTCTTCTCCGGCGGCTCCTACGGTGCCTCGACGTCCTCCTCGACCGCCACTCCGTATAGAGTGCAGGCAGGGGGAGGCAACCGAGGCGTCTACTGCGACGTTGCCCACGCGAATTGCGGACGTTGTAGTAGACGCTTTCGGTGGGCGCCGTATACACCAGAACAAAGAAAAAAATTGAGTGGCGCCATTTTCAAAACGCAGTGGCGCCACCTGCTGCTCCAACGGATTCGAGCTGCCAAGCGAGGTGACCGCAGGTAGACGCAGTGCTTGCGCTGTTTGCGCTTTGACATTTTTTTGAAGTTCTCACGAAGGAGGGGATGGTGAATTTTAGCTAACGAATTTAGTTGGTGAAATTCAGCTTCTCGGCAAGATTGTGCTGCAAATCGCGATGGCTGTGGCAAGCGCAACGTCCGCAGACGGAGCGGATCGTTAAGGCACGTCCGCGTTAGCTTTGCACGCGGAAACGTTGGTTCTGCTGCTGTTCTACTTTGATTTGCACGTCTGACAATACGTCGTGAACTAGTAAGAGCCTTGACGTACGCCATATATTTCACCTAGGCGTTGTATTGCCTGGAAAAATCTCGCGGACCGCACCTTGAAAACAGGCGGCAAGCCGTAGGTTCGAGTAAGCCTAGCGCACGTGCGCGGATGCCGAGATGTGGCGGTTTTTTGTCTCGGGACGGCGGAAGAGTGAATTAACATTAGTTCACCCATGTCGGATCTACTGTGCAATGTATGCATACTTTTTTAACAAACGTCGCCGCTCTGGCCCTCTGGCCTGTATTTACGATCATTAAGACAAACCAGCTTTCACACGTAAAGGTTGCGAATAGTTGCTAATGCACGTGAATGCACGCACTGCGAATAGGGCTACGCGCACGCGAACGCGTCTTGTCAGCTCAGAGAAGATGGCGGCCGGTCGATCGGTTCCGGAGTATGAGCGTAGCCCATCCGGTTCGAGACTATCGTGTTCTGGTCTACAGGGACTCGTTGCCGGCGCTTGTGTGTCTCGAAAGCGGTCTGCGACGCCCCTAAGGCACGCACCGGCGCGGGCCTCATCTTCAAAGCGATCTGCGATGGACGCAGAGTGCACGTATAGCCGGTACCTTTGTATACACTCTACTTTCGACATTTTGTACGCGTTGAAGCGACAGATGCACGGAGGTAAATTGTTCCGCAGTTTCTGCCGCGGTTCCTAACTCCAGTGTTTTCACAGACCGTTTCCGCTGTCATCCAGCTACGCACGTTCAAGTTTACATGTGCGCACGTGACACCGTCCTCGTTAATTTATTTAAAACACGTTGGCAGGCTAGTTGGTCTGAATCCATGATAGAACGTGTAAGCGCGACTCTACAAGGACATAGAAAGAAGCAGACACACAAAGACAGCGCTGTTTCCGTGAGTCTGTCTATTTCAACGTCTTCGTTGAGTCACGCTTACATATATTCTACCACTGTTAATTTAGTTAGTAAGCGAATGTTTACTAGTTCACGCAGCCGATAAATCTACTATCCTTATTTCGTTCAGCTATCCACTAATTTGCTATTGCAATCGGTACTTCGCCTTTCCCGCAGAACTGCGATATGTTTTATACACCTTCGCCGCCGCGCGGCGCTGCCATGCATGCGCGGAGGCGAGCGCCATCTGGGTGGTGTTGTTGCAACGAACCGAGCGTAGTGCGTCGCTCAACGAACGGTGAAACGCTGAAAAAGGGGTTTTGTGTTTGAGTTACCGCGTACCACAATTATGCTTTCTCGTATATTACATTTACAGACGAATGCTACATGACGGCGCCTTGGGATTAAGTCGAACTTTACGATACTTCTGATGCGTTTTACTTGGAGAAATTAAATTAGTTTAGTGACGCGTTTGCGCCATGCGGAGGACCGGCGTGTATTGAAATGATATTTCGCTCACAAGACGCTCAGTGCCGGCGATGGACGCTGACTGCGGATAATGTAGGACACAGGACACTTAAAACTACCACGTAATATGCTATATCTTGGCAGGTACGGAACCGCTACGTAATGGCGGTGACGCGAAGCACTGCATCATGGCTCTAACGAGCACCGATAGGCAGCGCTACGGTAGTCTCAGCGCAGCGGAGAGTCCAACCAGGTCCATGCGATGTAGGCCTTCTGCTTAGCTGACGACGCAGTTTCCGCAGATGGTTACTTTTTCGCGTCTGATTGCCTGTGACGCCTCGTCGCTTACGAAGTATACCGTCGACATGCATCAGCATCGCTTACACGCCGCCCAGCGCTTTGCTCCCTATGGCATTAACTAATGGCTGCGCTAAGTGGCGCAGAAGGGCAATGACGTCGGCGGGCGAATCTCGCTTTTGTCCAACGAGACGCACGCCCGCGTGAAGCAGAACTCCGCGGGGTTGCAGTACACGCTGTGGACTCTGGCACTCGTATTCCTGAAGCTCAGTGCGTCGCAACTCAAGTGGTTGCCACGTGCACTCGTGCCACAATGCTCGCGCCTTTGCCCAAGCGACTCGCCAGCAGAACGCCGTGCGCCAAGCCATCCTGCGACATGGACGCCATCCGACAAATCCTGCGCCTTTAGCTGCAGCGCACCGTGAGTTCACGAAGCTAACATGCAAACTCAATTTCGTGTTCTACTGGTTGCAGTGAAAGAATGATAAACCGTATCTTTTCTTTCATCCAATTTCATTTATATGTAATTGCTACATTGACTCAAAATAAACAAGCGGGTTCCCCTAACCTTTACTTGTTGTCATTGTGTGTTGGCTTTGTGCTTTTACACCTTTGACGAGTGGCCTGACGAGCGCGCTATGACTCGAGGTCTTTCTACTGCGGCCGCTTGACATGAAATCATTTGAAAAACCAGGCTCCTACCACTTCTGTTCTCTTTTACTCTGAAATTTCCTTTCCATCCGAAGCGCTTGAAATTCATAAGTTGCATAAAATTGAGCTAGCCCAGCTTTCTTCAATTCCTTCTTCACATTTGACTGACGCGGCGGGTAGGACTCAGCGCAAGGGCGCTTTCTTGATGTGGTAGGCGATGTGGTAAACCCATGCTTACGTAGCAACCCTTGTGCCAACCATGATGCGATGCCGTGCAACACATGCTGTCGTAGAGCCAGAAGTGCCCAGTTGGACTCGAAGTGCGTGGATTGTCGGTACTAGAGTGAGTCATTTAGGTCCCGATGAATGCGTGTTTGAAGGACAAGTCGGTGTACTAGCGTATCAGGGATGAGCGTGAATGTAGCCTGTGCATCGGAAGTGCCTCTACTATACAAGAACACCACCCTGAGGCCTCGTATAGTGCATCCTATGGCCGTCCTAGATCTCCATGTAGTGTACACACTGTGACGTCGTCAACCGGTAGAAAAAACATACCGATGCTAACCGAGTGTACATGAGTTCCTTCGCCGATATTGCACACGAACAAAGGATAAACATAAGGGATGGCGCCGTAGTAGCGTTTCTGAGATATAATTTTGGTAGAGGAGCCTGCCTATTTCCCTGTGATAGGCTCGTATACTACACCAATAGTGCAGGAAGCTAACGTATGCAAGTAACACATTGCGAATTCAGCCATCCTCATAGCAATTGTTCACTGCTAGGTATCCAGAACACCCCCTGTGGTCTGTGTGTCGCGTACACCCTGCGACGTCGTCAGCGTGTGGCAAAAAAGCAGCGATGAAATTTTTGTGTATATGGGTTAGTTCGCATACGTTGCGCACGCACAAATAATACACATTCGGGAAGGCGTAACAGTAGCGTTTCTTGAACAAAGTTTTCATAGAAGAGGCTTTCCATGTCTTATAATCTTCTATACTATATGAAGCGAGACGAAGGGAGGGTGGACTTGTCAACGGAACCAACTTTTCATAGAGGAGCCTCTCTATCTCAATAGTCACGCATACTAGAAGACACACTATCAAGACATGGAACAGTCAATGGAGCCACCTATGAGCATTTGTTCCCTGCTAGTTATGCTGAACACCCATTACAATGGCCCGGGGATTGCCTCAGCTTCCCCTTATTAAATTCTAACAGTCATTAGGTGTATAAAAGCAGCACTATAGCGTTGTCGATGTACTTCCTCTTCTGTGTGAGCTCTTTAATTCATTTTTGTATACTGGTTATATCGTAGCAAGG
The DNA here is from genome assembly GCF_038994185.2 of Dermacentor albipictus. NCBI lineage: Eukaryota > Metazoa > Arthropoda > Arachnida > Ixodida > Ixodidae > Dermacentor > Dermacentor albipictus. The sequence continues at coordinate 89,495,400 of NC_091828.1, read as the reverse complement.
AGCAATATTTCCGCCGCAAAATGCAAGCTGCCGGAAGCGCGCTGGCATAACTACCATTCTGCATGAACATTGTGGAGCAGGAGATACTTCATCAAAATAATTGCAGACACGTCTGAAAGGCGAAGCACCGCTTGCGATAGCAAATTACTGGATACCTGTACGAAGTAAGGCTAGTAGTTTTCTAGGTCGTAGAAATTTGTGAACATTCCCTTACTAACTAAATTACCAATGATGGAATATGCAAGCGTGACTCAACGAGGACGTAGAAAGAAACCGACATACAAAGGCAGCACTGTCTTTCTGTCTGCTTGTTTCTACATCCTTATTCAGTCGCGGTTAAACATTCTATCAGGGGTTCAAACCAACTAGAACGTCAACGCGTTTGTCCAAATTAGCCAGCACGGTGTCACGTACGTGCGCACAGGTAGACATGGGCCCATCCCGCTCGATGACAGCGGAAAGTGTCTGAAAACACCGGACTTGGGAATCACGACAACAGCCGTGAGCCAATTGACCTCAGTTCATATGTCGCTTCAACGTGAACGAAACGACGAAGGCACAGCCCATACGAAGCTACTGGCACTACGTGCACTCTGCAACCAACGCAGATCGCTTTCAAGACACAAAAGCGCCTTCAACGTCTCTCTATAGACTGTAAAATTATTTACACCCTTGATGGTGAGAATTGCGAATCATAACACCCTTGAAGGGTGTTTTCATTCAAGAAACATCTCATCATCATGACTTTTTGCGAAGGATAAGGCAGTTCTAGATGTCATGACACCCTTTTACCCACCAAAAGGGTGCACTGACTAAGAATATTGGGGGTGGGTACAAGGGTGTTTTTGTTTATTTTTAATACATTCACGAACATACAGTCGCACGAAGAGATAGCACGTCCCACGGCACTACAGACCAGGGGCGGATCCAGAAGGGGGCCCTCCCCTACCCCAACCCCTGCCCCCCGGAACATGTCGGGCTTTCAATGCCGACAAAACTCCTGAAAAGTGTCCCCCTCCAATTCACTGTCTGTTTTGATGAGCCATTTTAAATATGTCCTGCGAAAAACCTGTTGCTGAAGCACTACTATCTATTATCTAATAGTGTTCTAGGTGGCACACAGTCCTGAGATGTCGTCACGCACAAATTCCATAGAATCCAAAAGCGCGCACCTATTTTTCTAGTAATGAATATTTAACCAATAGAAAAATGTTCAAAACATTTTCAGCAAGGCAGAACTAGTGCAGCTCTTGCTTTTGGGACGCCAGGAATCCAACAAAATGAATAGGACACGTGACAGCATGCAGCTGGACGCGCCACAATTGCTCCAAAGCAATGCGGTCGTCTAGGTTTTTTTAAGCATGATAAAACAGGCAGAAAAGGGCGTGACGAACCTTACGCGGACAAAAGATACGCCGATTCGGGAAGCTTTGACCCCACCTGACATTCTTTCGGCGAATCAATAACCCCAATTCATTCTGCTTCTCTCACGTTTACAAACAAGGAAGCTTCGTTGGCAAACTTGAGCCTTCTCACCCCCCACAATGCTTTGCTCAAGCAGCATCTACGGAAAGAGCCGTGCAAAACGCCCATGGCTTCGCGTCTGCGTCAATTTACAAAGCTGGCTGTGCAAAAGGAAACTATTAAGTTTGTAGTTGTATAGGAAAGTTCTACTGGCTTACAAACAGCTGCCAGAACGGAGTGCTAAAAAAGAAAGGGACAAGAATGTGAGAAAGTATAGAGAACCAACGTACAACTTGCGATGCATAAAGTATTTACAACACCGAATAAGAGCGCTATTTACTCAAATATTTCCCCTCCCGAATCGGAGACAGTATTATTGCATGCATGAATAGAAGGTTAAGCCAATCACTGTAGAGAGAATGAGATTCCAGAAATTGGCGTTGCATTTGCAGACCCATCTTTGTTCACGGAACAGTGGCGAGGCATGCGGGTGTATCTGAAGTCACTGTGCAGTCTTCGTGACGGGCAGGATGCTTCTTGCAGATTTTATAGACCAACTGTGTGAATAGACCAGCTGTGTGAATGGGATGAATCGAATGGATGGTGGCGGGTGCGAGTAATTCACGCTTCAGGTGGCGGCATTTAGACTATTATTTCTCTGACGCGTTTAGCAGCGGTCCCGTAGAACGCCAAGGTCCAATATGTCACCCAACCAAGTTCACGTAATCCGTGACGCCTGCGGCAGAAACTGTGTTCTACATCCGCCACTCAGGACGTGAGGGATGGCGCTGGCTCACATTCCCAGGGTTACCTCTAGTAAATATATATATATATATATATATATATATATATATATATATATATATATATAGATAGATAGATAGATAGATAGATAGATAGATAGATAGATAGATAGATAGATAGATAGATAGATAGATAGATAGATAGATAGATAGATAGATAGATAGATAGATAGATAGATAGATATGTATATATATAAACACCCCAGCAAGTGGAGGGGGAATGCTGTGCCACGGTACTTAAATTACAAAGAGCAATGCATGCGTGGCACGAAGACACGGGTTCACATTCAAACTGCAGCCAGTACTTTTTTAATAGGAAAGTGTTTTATGCTGGGGTTCACGATCAATTTGCTCTAATGGCTGTGACGTCGAAGAAAATCAAATCAACTTCACTAAACTATGTCACCAAACCAAGTTCACGCATTACGTGGCACCTGCGGCAGAAAGGATGTTCCACATCCGCACTGAGAACGTGAGCGGTGGCGCTGACTAGCACTCCTAAGGATAAATACAGTAAACACATGCAAACGCCCAAAAAGTGGACGAGAAAAGCGTTGCCAAAGTAGTGAAATTAGGAAGGGCATTGTACGCGTAATGCGAACAGACGGGTTCACATCGAACGTGCGGCCAGTTGAAACCCGTAAAAAAATTTGAAGGATGCTTAAGCTACAACTTTTACAGTGGAACGCAAAAGCAATCAGAGATCCCTGACGGCTTGAAGCGCTCCCGGCAACTGCAGCTTTCTTTTTTATTTCTCCACGTTTGCCTCCGCGCGCCGCTGCCACGCATGCGCTGAGGCGAGCGCCATCTGGATGCTGTTGTTGCAAGGAACCGAGAAGGGCGCACCCCTCTATTAATCGTGAAACGCTGGAAAAGGGGTTTCTGTTTGACTTACCGCGTAGCAGAATCATGCTTTCTCGTATATTCAACTTACAGTCCGACGTTGCCACGTCTGTAGGTTGTGTTTTGGTTCTACTATACGAGTTTTATGACGTGTTTTACTTGTAGAATTTCAAAACACTTTAGTGACGCTTGTGCGCCACGCGGAGGGCCTACGTGTTTCGAAATTATTTTTCACTCTCGAGGCGGTCAGTGCCGACGCTGGACGCCGACACCGAATTTTGTGCGACACGGGATCTTTAACAACACCAGGTTTCCGTGCTCTGTAATGGCAGAGAAGCCGCCACCACCGTGCAGCGTTGACGCGAAGCACTGCATCCTGAAGCTAAGGAGCGCCGACGGTTAGCGCTTCTGTAGTCTCAGCGCAGCGAAAACTGCAACGCGGTGTAGCCTGGTGTAGGCGGTGTAGGCCTTCTGCTCAGGTGACGACGCACTTTCTACAGATTGTTTTTCCTCCGCATTTGTTTAGCCTGTGACGACTCATGGCCTACGGAGTTTAGCGTCAACATGCATCAGCACTGCTTACACGCAGCCAACTGCTTCGATCGGGATGGCATGAACTAAGAGAACTGCTGCGTCAAGTAGCGCAGAAAGGCAACGACGTTCGCGGGCGAATCTCGAAGCCAGCCTGAAACTGTACGTCATCGCGTGTTTGCGGCGCACGCTCGGAACTCTGGCACTCGTATTCCTCAATCTGAACACGTCGGTACTCAGCTGGCTGCCCAATACACTAAGGAACCTTACCAGGATGCTCGTACGCTCACCGCAGCGATTCCATAGCACAAGGACGCCCGCCAATAGGACGCCGTATGCCACGCAATCCGGCAACACGGTCGCCAGCCACCAAATCCTGCACCTTTCCCTGCAGCGGACTATGAGTGCACAAAGTAAGCACGCAAGAGATCCTGTGAAGACACTTTTTCCTTTGATGTTCTACCGATTCCTATGATAGAAAGATAAAACATATCATTTTCTCATCCAATTTGACTTATTTATAATTGATACGTTTCACTTGAATAAACAAGTAATTTCCTCTGCGCTTTCCTTGTTGTCCGTGCGTGGTGGTTTTGTTTTGTTCTAGGACATTTGTTCTGCGCCTTGTCGACATGAAATCAGTTGAACTAGCGTCCTGCCACTTCTGATCTCTTTTTTTCTGATTTTTTTTGTTCCGTCGGAAAATATGGAAATTCATTAGTTACATAAAATTCAGCTAGCCCAGCTTTCTCGCATTCGTTCTTCACTTTCGATTGGTGCGGCGGATGAGACTGAACGCATTGGGTGCTATATTGATGTGGTAAGCGATGTGGTAAGCCCGTGCTCACGTAGCAATCCCTGTGAAAACCATGATGCGATGACATCAAATACATGCTGTCGCTCCGCCACAAATGTCCAGTTCGATTCGGAGTACATGGATCATCAGTACTAGAGTGAGTCAGTTAGGTTCAGATGAATGGATGTTTGTTGAAGGAGTCGTTGACCCACTGTAACGGTGCTGAACGGGAATGTAGCCTTTGTATCCGAAAGTACCAGTCCCATTGGGGCACACCATCCTCCGGGCACATGTAGGGCGTCCTGACGAAGTTATATGTAGCCATGTAGTGTACACACCACGACGTGGTCAGCGTGCGGAAAGAACATACCGAATGGTAACAGTCTGCATATGACTTTGTTCCCAGATCTTGCCTTCGTATAAGTAATAAACATACGGCAAAGCGTAGTAGTTCTGTTTATGGGAATTACTTTTGATAGAGGAGCCTCTCCATCTGTTTGTGATAGCCTCGTATCCCACAGCAATAATACAGCAAGGTGGTTTGATGCTTGCATTGACTGATTGAAAGCTTTTATTCAAAACAGGAAGAGAGGTAGAGTCCTTATGAGGCTCCGCAGTGGGTGGAGTCTCTATTCCGGGACCCCACTGGTACGAGCCGCCAGCTTAGCCCTCTGGACCAAGGCCTTTTGGGCCTGAAGGTCCGAGCAACCGAGCAGCGTCGCCTCCCACTCCTCTCGGGTTGGGTTAGGGTTGAGGGGAAGAGCTGAGTTTAGCTGACAAGCCCAAACCATGTGGTAGGTGTCAGCCAGCTCCCCACAGTATTGGCACTTGCCAGTGAAGGAACAATCGAAATGTTTCAAGATTGCCGGGCACAGTAAAGTGCTAGTGAAACGTCGAATCAAGATCCGTTCATTATCCTTGCCAAGCCCTTTTGCAGGAGTTGGGTATTGGCGATGCCTATCTTTGTAAAAGGTCGTGATATCTTTGAATGTTACAAGATAAATGCCTTCGGATTCCAGGTACTCACGGTCTAACTGGGACGCCCGGTATATGAGTGCTCGGGCCGCCGTGTTCGCGGCTTCATTCCCTGCTAGGCCCTGGTGGCTCGTAGTCCAGACCAGACAATGGGGAGTAGGATCAATTTCCCCGTTGCTGTAGTTCGCCAATATTCGTTCGGCTAGTGGGGTGATCCAACCGGCTTCATAATTTCGACAAGGCTCGCGCGAGTCGGTTATGATATATTGAGACCGGGGGTCAGAGGCAGCCAGGGCAATAGCTACCTCTTCTGCATGTGTTGAGCCCGAGGCTTTGAAAGTGAGCCCATCTACTTGCTTTTCCTCGTGAATGACTGATGCCGTATACCACCCCCCGCGGCGTGGACCGGCCACATCCACGTAGAAGACTCCGCGTTTGTTGCCGTAGTGGCGTTGTAAGGCGTCCGCCCTCGCCTGGCGACGACCACTGTGGTCTTCCCTATCCATTTTTGTGGGGAGGGGTCGAACTCTGATGGCGCGTCTCCAGAGTTCGGGCACTCGGACCCGCTCCTGAATGTGAAAGGTGTGATTCAAGAGGAGCCGGTCCAACAAACGCCGTCCCGAGTTTGTCTGAGCTAGACGTGTGCAGGCTGGTAAGGTGGGCTTCCTTGAGCTCCTGAAAGGTGTTCACCACTCCCAAAGCGAGAAGTCTCGCGTTCGAAGTTGTGACAGGGAGGTCAAGGGCCCTCTTCATCACTTTGCGGAGGATGACTTCGAGTTTGGCTTCATCATGTTTCCGCAGATAGAGATACGAGACCGAATATAGAATTCGGCTTGTTACGAAAGCATGAGCTAGCCGCACAGCGTCCCTGCTTCGCAATCCCCCTCTCTTGTTGGACACACGCCGGACCATTCGGCCCACTTGGTCCCCAACCTTGCGGAGCTTTTTTAGTGTTGTGTCGACTCTTCTTTGATTGTGGATAAAGAGTTCGAGAATTCTGAGCTCCTTGGCCTCGTGTATGGGACCACTAGCCAAAAAGAGATGTATTTGTGTAGTGTCCTTAGGTGTTGGTCTAAGGTGCACAAATTCTGATTTGTGTGGTGCACACTGAAGTCCGCAGCGCTCTGCGTAGCGATCCACTACGTGGGCGGCTACTTGCAGGTTTTCCTCTATATGCCCTATGTTTCCCTCTGTGGCCCAGATGGTGATATCGTCGGCGTACAGCGCATACCGCACGCCTTCAATACCGTTTAGCTGGGCCGGGAGATGCACCATCGCAAGGTTAAATAGCAGCGGGGAAAGCACAGCGCCTTGTGGCGTCCCCCTGGTGCACATTTCGTAGGGTCCATATTCGGTGTCTTGGATTTTGACGAGTGCGGCTCGATCCGTCAAGAAATCCTTGATATAATTAAATTTGTTTTTGCCACAGTGGGTCTCACGGAGGTGTTCTAAGATAATGCTGTGTTTAACGTTGTAGAAAGCTCCCTTTAGATCTAAGGCCAGGACAACTTTGTCGTTGTGAGGGTGCTCCGTTGGCTGTAATGTGTCGTGATTGAGTTGTAATAATATGTCTTGAGCCGACTTGTGTGGGCGGAAGCCGAACATGATGTCTGCAAAAGTGTTACGCTTTTCCTAATATTCGGAGAGCCTATCTCGCACCATCGTCTCCACTAGTTTGCCCACACACGATGTGAGAGGTCTCAGGTTGTCCGTATTAATTTCCTTTCCTGCTTTAGGAATGCAGGTGACAAGGGATGTTTTCTGATGCTTCGAGGTTTCGCGAATGGAGCCGACTACTCGGCATTCGTTCACGCCTACGGATCGTGAACATTCCCCACAATGGTCTCGGCATTGCCTCAGTTTCGTCTCAGTAAATTGTATTGGTCATGCTCTACTTAAAAGCAAGAGTATAGCGATTTCAAGGCACTTTGTCAGCTGTCTGCGTTCTTTAATTCAATCTTTCTATATTGGGCATTTTGTAGCGATGAGCAGCAATTCCAGCAGTAAATGCAAGCTGTTGCTGCGTAATAGCCAAGTCGCAAAGTGCTTTCACTTCGGTAATGCACGACCTTAGGTCAGATAACTGCCATCGCTGCATGAACGTGGAGGAGGAGACAATTAAAAAAAAGTATTCGCAGTTACTCCTTGAATGAAAAGCACAGATGGCGATAGCAAATTAGGAGGTAGCTGTACGAAGTAAGGATAGTAGCTTTATCGGCAGTATAAACTTGCAAACATTCGCTTACTAATTAAATTGGCAGTGATAGAATGTGTAAGCGACACTCAACGAGGACGTAGAAATACGCACAGAAAGAGCTGTATCCTTTTTTATACGTCCTTGTTCAGTCGAGCCTGCACATTCTATCATGGACTCAAACCAAGTAGCCCGTCAACGTGTTTAACTAAAGTAAGCGGCATGGTGCCACGCGCGCATAGGTTAACAGGAACACGTCTCGGTCGATGACAGTGGAAAATGTCTGTGAAAACGCTGGAGTTAGGAATCGCGGCAGCAGCCACGAGCCAATTGATCTCTCTGCATCTGTCGCTTCAACACGTACAAAACGTCGAAAGCACAGCGCATACGAAACTATCGCCACTACACGCCCTCTGCAAACATCGCAGAGCGCTTTGAAAGTGAGACCCGCGCGGGCGCCCATCTTGACCACGTCGCAGATCGCTTTCACAACTCACGAGCGCCGCGAACGCGTCCCTACGGTGTCCGCGATTCGCATTGCCAACACCGCAGAAGACGCCACGGTTGTCTCCACTCTTCCCGGAGCGGTGGGCGAGGAGGACATCGAGGCACGCTTATCAGCCGCCGTGGAAGAACGCCCCTCCTCCCTCTCCTGACCCCCTTCCTCGGGCGCCACCGGAGAGGGCGAGTCTCCGGGCCGCTGCCCTCACGCGCGCACGCGAGAAAGAACCGCGTTCGCCGTCTCACCCCCACAGTCTTTCACTCATACAAAACGTCACGGTGGCGTCGACGGCAAAAATGGTCCTGCAGTGTCCATATAATTGATATTGCAATGAAAAGAAGGTGTGGAAATCCGATGCACTTATGGAACTATACTATACGCGAACATTTCATGAGTCAACGAGGCAAAATGGCGCATCAAAAGCGACGCGCCGCATATAGTTCAGTGATGAACGCGTCCCTCTAGCAAGGATAGCTTATACCTCTGACATAAAAATTCGCAAAACCTCGTCTACGTAAGGGAGCTTTCACTAAGTTGAAAGAGTTTTTACTGAAGAGGTGTTGTGCAGCCGACACACGGCGCCGACGAACTCTTTTCATCGCTTCCTTCAGGACACGCTACTGAGAGCGTGCCGGCAGAGTACGAAACAAAATCGGCCAATAATGAACTGAGATATCTCGAAATATAAAGTTAAAGCTTATTGTGTTACGAGTATTTAAAATAAAATTAACAGCGCCAGATTAAGAAACGCTAATATCTCATGCGTGCTGCACGCGTCTGTGGGCGTCGTCACGTGACATAATAATAATAATAATAAAGCTTATTTCTGCCTCAAAGATACATGGACAGAGGAGCTGCAGAAAAAGCTGTAAAAAATACAGCTTAACAAAGCCGCAGCCCCCATTTTACAGGCAACAGCAGAAGACAAACAACGACTCAACTTCAGGTGTCGTATAAACGAAACAAAAGAACAAAAATGTAATGCTATACATCGCAAGAGCACTTCAAGCGTACTGAGTAAACACAGGGATAAAAAGATTGTTTTTACATATGACACTCTCATACATGAAATATGAGATACAGAAGCAAAGACTTATTTTGGCACAATTGAGGATGAAAATTGTTAGGAGCTACCTTCTATATACAACCTACGCAATACCTTATGAGTACAGGTGAATAAGTCAATATGTGCAGATGTATAAGCGTTCTGAAGGGAAGGGAGTGTGAATTGCAAACGTTCTTGCCCGGAGTTTAGGCGCGCTGTTGGCACCATCCATTGTTCGGGTTGTCTGAAAGGGTAATTAGTGGTTTTCTCTTGCAAGTTTGCCAATTGTCGAATATGGTTTGTACCATTTTTTATTTCTCTTTTGTAAGAAATGCTCAACCGGTATCGATATAATTCATAGATTTGGACCACACCGGCTGTAAGAAAGAGACCTTTGCTGGGTGACCCATAGCTAACATTGTAGGCGTAGCGAAGGACCCTTTTCTGCAGCATGTGTATTTTGCGAAGACAAGAATGTGTTGCAGTTCCCCATAAAAAATGACAATAATTTACGTGAGAATAAAAAAGTGCGTTATAATGAGTTCATGCCCACTACTCTAGCCAGTTGTTTGACAACGTGAGTTACATGGTGTTCCCATGACATGGTTGAAGAAAATATAACTCCAAGGCATTTAAAATGATTAACTATTTCTATAGGTTGAGAATTGTATAGAATATGACTGTGAATAGAAACCGGCTTATTTTTCGGGCGAAATATTACGGCTTTTGTCTTCTTTTCATTCACGCGCATATCATTAGATTTTGACCATTTTTCCAGCGTGACCATTGTTGTATTGCAAGACACTATTAGATCCTGAATGTTTTTCCCAGCAAAAAAAAAAATACTCGTGTCGTCAGCGTATATGATGAATTTGGCATTTTTGTTAATGTTAGCAGTGTCATCCAGGAATATATTGAAAAGAAGTGGGCCTAACACGCTACCTTGAGGGACAGCAGAAAATATAGGTTTTACCTCTGATAGTACATTATGTAAGCTAACTGCTTGTTTTCTTTGCGAAAGATATGATTTTATTAACATTGCAGCCTGGCCTCGGATACCATAGTACCATAACTTCTTTAGGAGTAATTCATGATTCACCAAGTCAAATGCCTTTGAAAAATCTACAAATATACCTATTACGAAAGCTCTGTTATAAACTGGGACAGAATATATTCTTTTTGATGTAGAAGTGCTAGCTCAGTTGATTTATTTTTGCGAAAACCGAACTGACACGGAGTGAGCAAATTACATTGGTCAGTAAATTTAGTGAACCTGGAGTGCATAACATTTTCTAATGCTTTAGAAAAAACAGGAAGTATGGATACAGGTCTATAATTACCTAAGTCATTTTGGTCGCCCTTTTTAAATAAAACGGTTACTTTGGCGGTCTGCATTTTTTCTGGAAAGGAAGATGTAGTTAAGCAGAGGTTGAATATGTGTGTAACTGCGGGGGCTACAATATCAGCAACATATTTTACTGGTCCTATCTTAATGTCGTCAATGTCTCGGCATCTGCTATTCTTTTGGCTTAATAATACTGACACAACTTCCTCTCTTGTAACAGGTTCTAGAAACATTGTTTTATCGTTACGACAGTTTATGTACTCACATGCATCTGGAAGCGATCCATAGGTTGGCATTTGCGTAAAAAAATCATTAAAAGCATTAGCCAACTCAATTCCAGTTAAATCATTGTCATTAATCTTCAACCTTTGTACGCTGGCCATTTGTACATCACCGAACCATCCGACCTGCTTACGACAGCACAAAAATATTAGGATTACTGGGTTTGCTACACCTTCTGCGAGACATAAAATCAATTTTTAAGGTGATCCTAAGCGACCGAAAAATACCTGTTCGCTTATTTTCTATTACAAGCGTTATTGCTGGCACACACCGGTTTCGAGTCTTTTCCTACCAAAGCAACTATATGGCGTAATGAAAAGTCTTCCGCGATTGTTTTCAAGTGAATATCTCTTTTTGGTCTGCCGCGCCGCATTTTGGTGTGGTGTAAGAAACTAAATATACATGGCCGGTTTATTCTAGCAGACGCGCAGGCGAAAATTTCACTTCGGTATGTGTAAACGGTTGCCGACTGTTGGATTGGAAGAGCGGTCCCTGATCGATGAAGGTAAAGAAAGCAAGTTATAAGTTGCCGCCAATCTGTGCTTCTGTATTTAATTATTTTCGCACAGAAACCACTTGACAGGTGACGGCGCAAGTGCCATGTAGGAGGGCAGTGCTGCCTTTTCCATATCGTCTGCTACGGCGCCGGGTGTGCTGTGACATTACGCAACGAAATTTTCTCCACGTACGCTATGTAACCGTCGGCGTCTCAGTTTCTCGTTAAGGCCGATCTACACGACGGACCAAATTGCTTTTTTGGACCACGGTCCGCGCATCACGTGATAGGACGTCACCACTTCGCGTGGACCGCCGTTAGCCTGCGCAAGACCGCGGCCGTCGCGGTCCAACAAATGACCGTGGCTTTTCCCGCTTCAGTTTTGGCGGCGGACCGCATGCAAACCGTAGTGATTTTGGCGCAGCCAATGAATGTTGCCCGGCAACATAGTGTCTTCAGCCAAATCCAATCTAGTTTTCGGCTGAGCCAAAGCCAGTCGTTTCATGTCCGCCGTTCCGCCTGCACGTGCGTGCAGCAGATATATTTTTTAAACACCGTGTCCTCCTGGAGTGACGACGAGTTTTTTTCATTTTGTACCCCTTGTTGAGTAATTCCCAGCTCTGTGGGACTCGAGCTGAAAAGATTACAGTGATAAGGCGAAAAAACGTTAGCGTAGCTGCACTGTAAAAAAAATTTCTTCAGTTTACGGTCAAAGTTGTAGGTAAAACGTTGCCGGACACTTTTCCGTCAAATGAAAAACGGTGTTTCCGTAAAACGGACAGGCCGTAAAAATTATTTCCGTTAAATGGAAAACGGTGTTTCCGTAAAACGGACAGGCCGTAAAATTATTTCCGTTAAATGGAAAATGGTGTTTCCGTAGAACGGACAGGCCGTAAAATTATTTCCGTTAAATGGAAAACGGTGAGCTCCGTAGTTGTGATAACAGAATCGACCGTATTTTGCAAATAAGAAAAACGGTGAGTTCCGTAAAACGGAAATGCTGTAAATTGAGCCCCGTACTTGTGATTATAGTACATGACCGTACTTCGGTAATGAAGAAGTGGGGACTTGAATGCTCGTGTTCTTGAGCCAAATTGTTTCGTTCATTGGAATAAGTTATTTTGGGCAATGAACCACCCAAGTCGTACATTACAACGCGGATAACTTGCAACATCATTTAAGATATAGCTGGAAATGGGGTAGAAATCATAGCACACAGGAAATACACCAGACAGAACGTGCTGTGTTTGCATGTTTCCTCCTAGTGTCATTGTTTTCTACACCGCTTATTCTTCGTGTCAGTGTTGTCATGTTGCACTTGGGTTCTACACCCAACATGTACACAGCATACATACAAATTTGTGTTCGAGAAACAACAAGCCGCTTGAATCTGAAAAAACCTGTGTTTATTTTGCTTTACTGAAAAAAGCAGTGTATGAGACCGGGCTAGTTGGTATTCCATGCTGAAGTGACCATCGCAAGAGTGAACGCAGGACACTAAAAAGGTGACAAGAACAGGAGCGAACTTCCAATTGGTGTTTATTACGAAAAGGCATGTATATATTCTCTTGTGCACTTGATCATAATCAGTTACAAGAGCGCACTAAGGGCGCCCCAAGGCCTAAGGCGGCCTCCCACATACAGACCCCAGGTATGCAAATTCTTTAATGTCAACGCTAGGGATAGTTTGCTAACGCAGTTGCCTTATGCGTTATCTGCCCCCTCAATGATGGGCCTAGTGCTTTCTTGTGCGTTGCTTGCTATTATTTCTGTTTTTTCAGAGTGCATGACATTTGCATTGGGAGTTGTGGATTCCAAGGAAACCCTCTCTCCCTTTTGTACTTTTGTATCATGTTCCTGTAGTCTCATATTTAGGCACCTTCCCGTTTGTCCCACGTAACGCTGCCCACAGAAAAGAGGTGTGCTATTCACTGCTCCCCCTGAGCATTTCGACGAAACCTTTTCTGTGAGCAATGTTGCATGAAATTGATTGTCTGCTGACAGGGCTGGTTTTGGCACATAACTGAGATAACTTGATGGGTGCGGGAAAAACGACCGAAACTCCCGCCCTTTGGCCTATTTTCTTTAGTTTATGCAAGATAGCGTAATGTATGGGATGATTGCTAGATTCCTGCGAACAGTATCACATAGGTGTAACTAAAGAAAATAGGCCAAAGGACTGCAGTCTTGGTCATTTCTTCCGCGCCCCGCAAGCTATCCAAGTTATGCCCCAAAACCAGCCCTGTCAGCAGACAATAAAAATCATGCAACATTGTGCACAGAAAGGGTTTCATCAAATGCTCAAGAGGAATAGTGTATAGCATACCTCCTTCCTGCAGGCAGCGTTACGTGGGACAAATGGGAAGTTCCCTAAACTTGAGACTACAGGAACATAATCGGAAAGTACAAAACGAGAAAGGAGGTTTCCTTGGAGTCCATTGCTCCCAATGCAAATGTCATCGACTGTTTGAAAAAACAGAAATAATAGCAAGCAGTGTGAAAGAAAACACTAGACTCATCATTGAGGCAGCGGCTATTGCAGAATGCAACAGCATTAACAAGCCATCCCTAAGCACTGACTGTTAAAGAATCTGAATATCTGGGGTCTGTATGCGGGAAGCCACCTTAGGCCTCGGTGCGCTTGTTTATTTGTGATGACCACGTTGACTTGCACGATTGTAACAGATTATGATCAAGTGTGCAAGAGTACATATACACACCTTTTTGTAATGAACACCGGTTGGAAGTTTACGCCTGTCCTTGTCGCCTTTTTAGTGTCCCGTGCCCAGTTTTGCGCAAGTCCTTTCCGCATAGACACTAGAAATTGGCTGACTAGAGGAAGGATTGGTTGAGACTTGGAATGACTGGCTGCTTGCAGAGGCCTTCGGCTTTGCCTGAAAAGTAAGAAACACCAATCAATTAAGGCTGTTCAATTATTTACCATCATCATCACTACTGTTACTCAGATAAACAATGATTTCGTATTCACAACTGTCACTACAAGTGCTCTTGTCAAAAGAAATGGTTCAGAGTCAGCCATGTTGGTATATATTCATTCGTAGCCTTATAGCATAAAAAGCTTCAGATAGAAAGGACCCAAGTCAATTTATGGTTTGCTTGGATGTCACGTGCACATTATGACATTCGGAGATTACATCTCCCATATTTAGGTAGAGCTGCCATGCCCACATACTGCAGACCATAGCTTTCAACTTTCACTGCTCCATTGCTCCATTAAAGAACCTTGCAGATTTTACTGTTTCCCAAAACAATGAAGTACTCTTGAAACAAGCGCAAACCCTGCATGTTGTTTACTTCCGACCCAGAACAAGCAAGCCAAAGATATTGTCCAGCTGACAGGCTGGTAGAATAGCAACAATAGCAACAATACAAAAAACCATGCTTGCAGCACAACTGTGTCACAACAGCTGTCAGCCCCTTTCGGATATGGTTTGTGTCACGGAAGAAGTATCAATGTGTAATATTCTTTGTACTCAAGCAGTGAAAATTGAAAGTTACGGTCGTGAATGCATCAACATACCCTTCCCATCTTCATAAAAAGTTATAATATTGCACTGTGTTCACCGAAAAATTTGCCCTTTTTTAAAGAAGCCTGCAATTATGCCTGGACCCCATACATGGCTCTGGCAGGCAGTACTGTTTATTCTGTCCGTTTCTTGACTTGCAATCCCATAACGAAACAAATAATGCAACATATTTTTCCAGATTGCATTGCTTCATGTGAATGTGCTTAATTTGGGAAATTTCCTAAATGAATCAAGCCTCTCCTAAAAAATTTTGAAGTAGAGTAATTCATTAACATGCCTAAACATGAGCACTTCCCGTGGATTTTGAGAGCCAATGAGGACAGAGCTATTTGCTCAAATTTCTACGACTCATGGCAACAGGATGGCCAAATTCCGTGCTGTTAGTAAATGCAAAGAAAAAAAACTTTGGTCAATTTATGCAATGTTTCTCTCCAAAATTTTTCTTCTTTATACCGTAGTGGGGATACTCTGTGGTAATTAGTTGGAATTAATGCTATTGGCCTGCAGTCTGGTACAAAATATTTTTAAAGCCGCAGCGACAACACTATTTCCTTCGGATCTATCCAAAATGCAGATTCGGTAAAATCCAGGGAAAATGCCTCTAACTTAACTAAACTGGTAATTCTATATTGTTTTTTGCAGAGACACCTTTTTTTTGGAAAACTAAGGTTAATTTCATTGACGCCAGGCTCGGGCAGCAAAATAAATTTTTATAGTACCTTGCTGGTGAAGCAGCGCACAGACACGGACACAGTGAAGACAAACAGGAATAGACGACACTCGCTGCACTCGCAACTATTTTGTGTCATCTATTCCTGTTTGTCTTCACTGTGTCCGTGTCTGTGCGCTGCTTCACCAGCAAGGTACTATGATCACTCACCAACTAGCCCAACTTTCCACGTTACTGAAAATAAATTTTTAAATCAAAATTAAAAGTGATCGCCAGGCACGTCCAGTTGAATTCATCTAAACATGCACTACTGTCTGCAGTACACACGTTGCCACTTTAAAGGCCTGCAAGAAGGCACCAGTTATATTTTCTAGGGCAAGAAGGCAATGAAGTATGTTACTTAAGGCAATTAGTCACAGGAGTCCTGGATCAGTAGAAGAAAATTTAAAGACTATAAATTGTTTAGAAGACTTAAGTCACATAAAGGTACCATCATTGCATTGTCCTAAAACTAACCTAAGAGACTGAAACCTGACATGATAAAAATGGAGCTTGAGAATGAAGGCTTGCTCAACAAGCAACAGAACGACAAAAAATGATATGCATGATAAATTTTTAAAAACGCGCTGATGAGGACGGTAAAGAACTAGGCACCATGACGAAATTTGTAAATATGCAAGCATAGGATGGAGTCAGTTGGCGCAAGCCATATATATTTACTGATTACTAGGAAAGGCGTTAGTCCCGCAGTGGACATAATATATGTGAGAGCACTGTGCCCCTTCAATTATGCAGTCCCAGACTCTCCGCAAACCACCTGCGGCTTCTGGTCTGGCTTGCATTGACAGGACACATCACAGTCATGTGATCCCGCTGCCTGGGACTGTCCAAGGTTTTGTTTGAAAGCACCGTGATTGGAAGTCGCTCTCCTGGCTGCTGTTGTCTGCTATTAGCTACTTAAATTAGGGGGTTTTACGTGCCAAATCCACTTTCTGATTACGAGGCAAGCTGTAGTAGAGGACTCCGGAAATTTCGACCACCTGGGGTTCGTTAACATGCACCTAGATCCAAGTACATGGGTGTTTTCATATTTTGCCCCCATTGATATGCGGCCACCGTGGACGGGATTCAATCCCGTGACCTCGTGCTTTTAGCTTCTTGTAGATAGCGCCCTACCCAGCAAATTCAGTAGCGTGGTCATCAAAATGGTGCAGTCTCAGAGGCCATGTCGCCAACACAACCATAAAGCTTGCATAATGGAATCGCAGCCTGAGCACATTGAACATGTTAACAAAGCTCAGTTTACATCGTGCTCTCGCTCTTCGGGCCCCTTAACCGCTGTATTTAAGCCAGCTCATTCATTTCCTGTAAAATTTAAGCGTCATTGCCACACAAAAATAAGCAAAAACACGGTTGTGCCACATCACTGTTCACCCACAAAGCACAGGCCGATATCCTCAAAGCTCGTGAAACCGTCTACTAAAGGCCTGACGTGTGTCTAGGACAGAGCGCATCTACACTGTCTACTAATCCTGCACATCCAAAAG
This sequence comes from Dermacentor albipictus, assembly GCF_038994185.2. Taxonomy (NCBI): domain Eukaryota; kingdom Metazoa; phylum Arthropoda; class Arachnida; order Ixodida; family Ixodidae; genus Dermacentor; species Dermacentor albipictus. Next base: position 89,478,359 of record NC_091828.1, on the reverse strand, counting down.
CAAAATTTCGAATTTGGGTAACAGAAGGAATCAGCACACATGTCAACAGCAATCGGTGAAGCTCTGATTATACAGGTTGTCCCATGTAACTTGAGCCAAACAATAAAAATATGCAAATGTGACGTAGCTCGACAGAACCAAGGTAACAGTTTGCTGTCACTTGGAGATACTTAGATATTTTTCATTCCACCACAATAAATATTTTATCTTCGTTAATTAATCAACTTTTCAAATATTATAATTAGATTAGAAGTGTCCATGAGAAAATTGTAGAGCAACATGAAAAGCTCCCCACACAGCTTTCTGTTGTTCGAGACATGCTGCGTAGAAGTGTTTTTTCGAGAAAGAAGCTTGCGAATACACGCAAAGTGCTGCGAATGGACAGTCACGCAACAATTTAGTGTGTATTTGCAGGCTTCTTTCACGCTAGGAAAAACACTTTTATGTAGCATGTATTAATCATAATATTTGAGAAGTTGATTAATTACAGAATACTAATGATTTAATCTGGCAAAATAAAAAAATGAGTATCTCGAAGCGAGGGAAACAACATTACCTTGGTTCTGTCCATTTACGTGGCATTTGCATATTTTAAATGTTTGGCTCAAGTTACGTGAAACACCCTGTATGCCACGCAAGCTACCAGCATTAAATATCTACATGCAATATGATATGTTTCCTCGTCCACCAGTTTCACTCATCTGAACAGCGAAATCTACCTGTTTACTATGCATATAGCAATGAGCATGACAGATTTCACGAAACACATCAAGAAAAGCAAGCATTTGCACCTGATCACTGTGCTTTGCCTTAAAAAAACACAAGGACTAAGGTTGCAGCAATTAGACCACTCATGAAAACCTCGCATTATGGCACACAAAGCATCGATTTAACGGAAGCGATAGCTGAGTGCATGATATTTTCTGTCTGGAACGCGCAAAGTACACATAAACACACAGCCTCTTTTAAAACATGGCGTCAAGCCCGCATGCATCTTTATAAGACAGCCGCCGTCTGGTAGCTACTTGCATATGTCTGAACAAATATCTGCTGACAGCTCTGAGAGTCCGCAGAGTCTGTGACTTCTGGTAAAACGAATGTGATACTGGCTGCCCTCAGACTGGTGGATGGGGCTTCCTAAGCTGATTGAGAAAATCGAATGCGGGACAGCAGTGCTAAGCAGTCCAGGACTGTCAAGGACTGATAATCGAAGAGGCCCACTAATGCTTTGTGTTCCTATCCTATGTAATCTCTTCATACTGATTAGCTCAAGCTGCATGGCAAAGAAGTCTCTTGTTAGTGCTCTGAAGACAAGCCTCTTGCCCAAACATTGGCTATAGAGACGACCATCGTTCGACAACTGTTGAACTGTTCATAGAAGTGAGAATTCCGCGACAAACTTTTCAATGAAGTAAGCAATATGATGATGAACTTGTTTCACAAAACTTCATAAGTACACCTGACCTTTGACTCACTTTTGCATGTAAGTAAATATTAAGAAATTGTCGCTGCGAACAGTTGTCCCCGACTGCTGTACACTTGTGATAAAAAATTAACCGTATTTGAAAGTTTGTATAATTAGCCAGGAGAGCCGCACTTGCTGGATGGCTCATCGTTTAATTTGGAAAAAAATTCAGCAGTGAGCAGCAATTGGATCACTAATGACCTTGAACATCTTTTATAATTATTAATTTGTAAACACCTGTTGTCGAACAGCCCACCTACTGAAGTTTTGAACACATTGTACACAATTATAGCACATACTACACGAAATAAGAACTGTAATAGACCTTACCAAATACAATATTAGTGTGGCGGCAGGTCAAATGGCTCCTTGCAATGCTTGCGCCCTTCCTGGGAGAACAAAAAACGACATTAGGCTTACACTGACAGCACCAAACCACATAATTTAAGTTGAAAACAAGTGCCCCAGAACAAAGGAAGTTCTAATTAGATATGGTCAACCTGCTTAACCATGTCACAGACATTAAATGACAGAATGTACTTTTATGGAGCCTCAACTCCATGAAATACATGCTAATACAAACATGCTAGTACACAGAATCAAATTAGATGCATGAAAATTCTCAGTAAACTTTTATTTCCTAGCAACCACAAGTTGCTCTTTATGAAGTGCAACAAGTGAGTGTCTAACCTACACTAAGAAAGTGGAAAATTCGGGATCCTTTCTGGTGAATAACTAACCATATCTCTACCGGTACCCAGCAATACAAAGGTGAATTGTAAGTATTATATTGATTAAAGAAACAGTTCAGTGCTACCAAGCAAGTACAATAAATAAATTATTTCAAACTCATCTTCATGTCAGGCTAATCAAGTTAATTTTCTTTAGATCACATGAGAGAATGGTTCGAAAAAAATATTGGAATCTGTCAACAATGTTGAAGCAATTTTATGACGGCCTGCAGATAGCAGTTGTTGAAATAAGACCTGGGGCAGGGGGAGAAAAGACAAAAGTGTGATAAAACAAAATGGGGCCTGTGCTGTGCAGCTACTAAATGCAGTTTTATTAAATTATGATGTGCAAAACAGCAGATGTAAGAGATGCGAGACCCTCAGTTGGTATTTTGCAATGTTATGGGAAATTGTTTCAAGGAGCATGACTCCTTAAGCCTTCGAGGGTCAATGACGTAAATATACCGCATTGCGAAGTACAAAAATGGTCGATGCCGTATATTTACGGCGCTGTCTGTAGGTTTAAAAAGCACGACAATTTCCTAACCTTGTCTTTTCTGTCATGTGCTGCCATTATGTGGAAATACAGGGAATTTATTTTGCACGCCTCGCTCTCTCAGTTTTCATTGCATGGTTTGTTTTAGCGCTAGTTTGCTCCTGCGCATCTATGTACGACCGCTAGCGCATTGGCGTGCGCGCGGGCGGGTGGCAGTTTGGGTTTTGTTTTCGCAGGCCGTTTCGGCTTCTTGCGCTTGCAAAACTGATGGCTATCTCGTTACTAATCGCTCAAAAGGCTACTGATTGTTTCTCGCTCATTTAGTGCTCGCAGGGGTGCGCATAGGAAGGATGCTGCCGTGCATGCGCTTCTGTTGCTCCTTTTCTTTTTTTTTTGAGACTCGCGAAAACTAATTGCATCTGGTTGGCGATAAGATGAAGATTAGTAGAAGTTTGTCACACGTTTTGCTTTTTTGATGGGCACACAACCGCAGTTTTCTTGAGTGCGTGCACCTACACAGTTCGATTATGCTATGGATGTACTATCATAAGCAATATGAAAGGGAACACAGGAACGCATGGCAAACAGCCTTGAAACAGACTCGGAGCGATACACAGATGGCGCTGTGAAAAATGAAGGGTGAAAGGAGAGCGCTCTTCCACTAACTGTTGGCACTCCCACCATGCTGGCATTTCTACAAAGGAGCAGCTTACGTCATGGATCGTCCGACAGCCGATAAGATGGTGATCGTCGCCAGTGACTTCGATTCACTTTCTTTTCTTTCATTCTCTTTTTTTTGTTCGTGCAACCGCTTGATAGTACCCCGAGAAAAAGTTTGCCCTGTATTTCAAATCAATTCTTTATTTGAATCGACGCACTCCGTTGTCAGGGGCACCTCGAACAGCGGCGACGCTCGAACCAATGACGACAGAGGAATAGAATAAAGAAAAATTAAAAAAAAAAGAACATTGACAAACTGTCTCTCGTGCGACTGTTGCACGAAGTTTGTTCAGAAAAAATTCACGTCGCACACTGCAGTGGCCCACGCAGAGCAGTCAACTCTGAATTTGTAGCCTCAAGATGCCTCGAGTGCCTCAAAGACAGGAAGATATAATAGAAATGTCTAAAAGAGGTTATACGCAGTGCAATATTGCTCTCGTGACAAGCCACCCATTGAAAATGGTCAACCGGATTATCCTGGCTTACCGAGACGAAGGACGCATAAACGATGCACCGCACCGCACACGACCTCGATCAACAACGAACGACTAAGACCTTTGCATCGTGGCTGCCGTCAGCGACAAGCCATTTCAAAGTGCAAAGGACGTTCGAGGTGCTCTTGGCTTGAACAACTTGAGCGACAGCACGGTACGACGAAGGCTTAGAGAAGCAGGACTGCAAAGTCGCATCGCCGCGCAGAAACCTCTGCTCACCGCAGCCAACAAAGCGGCTCGCCTGAGGTTCGCTACTGAACACCGCAGCTGGAGTGAGAGTAGGTAGAAGTATGTAGTTTTCTCTGATGAGTTCACGTTCTCGAGCCGCTGGGACCAACGAAAGAGAGTGTGGTGGACCCCAAACACACACTTTAGTCCACAGAATATACAGGAGGTGGCCGCCAGTTGACACGTGTCTGTGAACGTCTGGGGGGCGATTTCCCACGCAGGCCTAGGCCCACTGGTGAGAATTGATGGGAGGTTCACCAGTGCTGCGTATTGCACTCTGCTCGAGCACCAGATGATCCCCTATGTGTTGAACAGGCCGCACCCGGATGGGTGTTATTTTTTCCAGCAGGACTTGTCTCCCGTTCACACATCGAAGGACGTGGCAGGCCTTTTGGAAGAGTGAGGGGTAATGCAACTTCAGTGGTGTGCGAAGGGTGCCGACATGAACATTATAGAGCACGTTTGGGGCCATATGAAAGTGAACCTTTCGAAGAGCTCACTAGAACTGGCGAACTCCAACCAACTATCGGAAGCAATAGAACATGAGTGGAAGCCCGCCTTCAGCGTGATACCGCATTCATCGAGGCTGTCTACGCGTCTTTGCCTCAAAAAATGGAGGCCATCGTTAAGCCGACGGTGGCATGACGCGTTATTAGGCCACCAACGAACAAAGCAAAGGACGAGGATAAGCTGCGATAACGCTATTGCCTTATTTCATTTGCTTCAATATCTCTTTAATATTCGGCAAGCGCCAATAAACTTATATTGAACTCACCCTTAAAGACAATTTTTTCCCGGTTTAGAAGATTTGCCATAAATCGATATCGAAGTCCGGAACAGTGCTATCTTTTGTAATGATTCGACGCAAAAGGTTACCAGTGACGCAATATCGAACAGTGTTATCACTGTCTGCTGGTGATGTGAAATTCCGCACTTTGCATACGCATGGCGGGAGTGCGAACAGTTGTTAGAACAGCATCCCCCTTTCCACTTTGTTTCTGATGGTGGCTGCTGCGTATCACCAATATAGCTGGGTCTGAGGGTGTTTTCTACGCGTTCCTGTGTTCCCTTAGATATTGCTCATAATAGTATGTATTAGTGTAAGAGCAGGAACCTTTGAGTTTTGCAAAGTATTCTCGTGTGCACATTTTCAAAGCCTTGAACTATAACAATGTAACAAATTTTTTACTCTTGTAGGTTTATTTCCTTTTTTATTATTGTTACTCATGAATAAAGAGTACATATAGTATATCAACGCAAAATAATTTTTTTCTGGCTTTACGGACACCCTAGAAAAATTACGGTAAATTTTTTTCGAAATAAGTCCCTAAGAATTGGAATCTGCAATAAAAAAATCGACCCTGGGCGGTCGAATATGGCGAAAAAGATCGACCCTCAAAGGGTTAATTATATTCATGTATTCTTTAGAAACGGATGGCATAAAGGACATACTTGTTGACAGTTTCATAGCGAGTCATGAACACGATGCACGCGGGAGTTAAGCATCTTTAAAGAATGCTCTAGAAACTTGCAAAAAGCAAGTTTCTATAACCTCTCACAACAGCGAGCTTCACCTACAAGTGTTGTAACATTTCCTTGCAACGTGCAGCACTGTTTTCCCAGACCGTTTGAATCACTGTGTCACAAGCTCTGGAAACAAAAGTGCATACATAAGTGCTAAACAAGCACATATGATGCCCTACCCCTACTGCACAGACACATTTATCTACACCAACACATGTAGATGGGTTATGTCATCCATCTGGTAGCTTCTGATCATGTTCCAAAGCATGAATCTCATAACTGCAAATTCTATAAGAATGTGACACCGACTGATTACTTGGGGACAACATGAAAAGACAGAAGGCCAAACAACACGAGCGCAGGCTAAGACTTTTGGTTAATTGCGCGCGCGCGTGCGCGCACACACAAACACGCACACACACACACACAAAAACAAATATTAGGCCTATTTGTCCTGCCTAGTTGCAGCTGCAGGACAACGGGATGTTGTAAACAACCACACAGTTGAACTGCTGCATGTGCCTCTTGCTACACTTTGCGTCAAGGCCTGGTATGATTCACCTTTTTGAACCCAGATATTGAGACTATGGCTGACCTCTTGAATGTGATCTAACAGTGGTCACACCACTGTAGGCCAATGTTAGACCTAGGTATAGAAGTTCTCCTCGACTTGTTGAGGATGCTATTTCGTGCTTCTGTGACAGAGCTTCACAGCCGAACAGTGCGCTGATGCGAAAGGCAGAATTCCCTCCTTAAAAGACGGGGCATAGATGCAGTGCACATGACACTCACCAAAGAAAACAATGAGGTCAAGAAATGGAAGATCACTGTCTAGTGGTAGTTTTCCAGTAGAACACGTTGTGGGGCCACTTGGTGAAGGGCTTTCAGAAGATGAAGCGCCAACAGAGACAACACAGTAAGAAAGAACAAAGACAGGACAAGGTGCTACTTGCAACTGTTTATTGAGGTCAAAAGCAACTGAATATATAGCCATGGGGAGAAGGGGAAGAAAAAAACAGAAGCATTGCTTGTGTGAAGGTGCACGCGCGAGAACACAGAAGATGAAGGGAATCATAAGATTAGCGAAAATCTAAAACTTATCTAAAAACATGCATTCATTTGTGTAAATATTCAGACACAGGCATGCTGACACAGGCATCCCCTCTATTCTTAATCTGGTTGGCCTCCAACAGTTCACGTGCCACAGTGTATTTGCTTTTAAGCACGATCGTTGTATCCTGAAGCCTTGCTTCACATACTTGCTTATTCTCATTCCTGCAGGCCTTGCAATGAAGTGGCAAGTTTGAGCCATAACTATTTTTCAGCGAAAGCTTGTGCTCCCACAGGTGTTCGCCGATACATCAGCCAGTTTGTCTGATATACTCTTTCCCACACTTCCACGGTATACGACCGCTTCTTCACATTTCACAAAAGGATTTGTATGTTAAATAGAACACTCTACTTTTAGAGTCATGAGATCCAATCAGGCGGCACGAAGTAGCAAGCTTTCGGGGCACAGCAAAAACTACAGGAATTTCATATTTAGCGGCGACGTGTTTAAGATTACGCGCCACTTCGTGAGAATATGGTATCACAACTGGATACGGCAGAAATTCCTTGCGGGCACAAGGTCGGTATACCGACCCTGCAATTAATTGTTGCAGTATAAGTCTATGCACTCCAAGACTGTTAAACGTGCGATTGCCACTATGTGCCTTGAATTTACCCTTAAAGAATTGTGCTGTCATAAGGCACACAAAACCTTTGATGAACAGATTTTGAAGTTGAAGAAAGCTGCCTTTCCTTGTTTGGTTTTGAGCAAAGTTTCAGAGGCGTTGTTGAAAAAGGGGCAAAAAGAAAGAAACTGAAGCAGTGAAGAAGGTCAAACATTGGAAAAGAAAGCGAAACCAGTGGTGATACCGTATTCTCACAAAGCAGCTCATAATATTAAACATGTCATCATGAAATACAAAATTCCTGTGGTTTCTTCCGAGCCGCAAAAACTTGCTACTTTGTGCCCTCTGATTGGATATGATGACTAAGAAAGTAGAGTGTTCTAGTAAACACACAAACCCTTTTGTGAAGTACAGAGAAGGGGTCGTATACTGCATACCGCTGAAGTGTGGGAAGGAGTAAACTGGCCAAACTGGCCAATGTATTAATGAACGCCTGCAGGAGCACAAGCTTTCACTCAAAAATGGTTATGGCTCAAACTTGCTGCTTCATTGCAAGGCATGTGAGAATGAGAATAAGCAAGTACGTGAAGCAAGGCTTCCTGATACAACAAACATGTTTAAAAGCAATGACACTTTGGCACGTGAACTTTTGGAGACCAGCCAGACTAAGAAAAGAGGGAACGCCTGTGTCGACACCCCGTCTCCGACTATTTACCGAAATGAACGCATGTTTTTAGATAAATTTTTGATTCTGGTTAATCTTATGATTCCCTTCATATACATCTTCCATATTTTTGCACATGCGCACTCACATAATCAGTGCTTCTTTTTTTTTCTTCCCCCTCTCCCCATGGCTATATATTCAGTGCTTTTGACCTCAATAAACAGTTGCAAGTAGCACCTTGTCCTGTCTTTGTTCTTTCTGACTGTGCTGTCTCTGTTGGCACTTCATCTATTGAAATGTAGTTTTCCCCCTTCCATGAGCTCATCTAGCACTGTAGAGAAGACAGAAAACAAATCACTCAACCCATTTAGTAGCCTTACTTCACGTCATATAGGGCAGAAAGTTTCCAATGAAGCAGAATACCTCTACTACGCTGGTTCTTACAGCAGCTAGTGTTTACGACTAGCTGACAGTGTTCTCGGCAGTGAAAAGTCGCAATTAAAGTGGTTGAGCAACTTTTTAATGTCTCCTACAAAGTGCCACACATGTTCAAGTAAGCAAAACTACTACTGAAAGGCAAGCTCCACTATCTGGGCCTGAAGATTTTTTGTGGTGAGCATCGAGCTGGAGCTATTCCCTGCACTCAAAGGTGTTTTCAACTTTTCTGTTGGTGCACCTGAACACTGAAGCATGTTGTTGATAAAGGAACACCAGAGAGCACATTTAACACTTGGTACCACCCCGACGTGGAGGGGAGCTTCCATAACCAAGTACAATGTTTGCTTTTAACAGTGCGTTCGCACTGCCTTTTAGCAAGCATTGCCAAGAAGCATTTAATGGAGTTGAACGTAGCTGACGTCTCAGGTCAGACAACTTCGAGAAAGCCAAGGCCTATGACTGTTATGCAATCTGTACACAAAGGCAACCATCAATTCAAGCAAATTGCTCAGAGAGTTGAAACTACCTTTTTATTTTCAGTGCCAAGCAATCTGGGCACGTACAAAATGTTAACCGGACCAGGGCAACACGTAAAGTTTACATAAAAAAGTATGTGCTGGAGTTCATAGGTACTACGGTTGGTGCTATTTACAATATCCCACTGTCCTGCAGCCGCAATTATGTAGGACAAACCGGCCGACGACTCAAGGATTATCTTACAAAACATGCACAGACCCTTGACACAACATGGGGGAGCAACATAGCTGTTGATGCTGCTTTGTGCAGTTGTACACAAAATTTTTAGCAGTGAAGTATCTTCATGACACATTTTCATAGCAGACATAACTTTCAGAATAGCTCCCACTATGCTAGCGTGCCATCATTTAACCTGCTTGGCATATTGAAGTATTCAGATCAACCTGCCGAACGTTCTGAATTGGGCTGCTTGGTGCATGTTTAGAAGGGAACCGAACAGGGCTACAGACAGGACAAAGGGAATATGTTGCTGTGTACAACGCTGTCACTTCATACTGGCAGTAGCACTGTTTGTTCCCTTTTAAATATTCATATCTTTTGGTCGCCTGACCACGCAACGCAGCTGCGATCTCAGGCTATAATTTTACATTGTTACATTGCCTTCCAATGTTGCCCTTAATTACATCATCGCATACTCACCTGTTATAGTTAGCTCGACACTAGCTCACAGTGAGCTTATTCGTGGCTAATCTTAGTTACCATGGAGCCCATGCATGACAGTGCTAACGATCAGTGTGCAGTGTTGTTGCATACTCATTAAGCCAACACTAGACAAACAGTTATTTTATTGGTGCATGTTTTATCTGTTGCCTCAAATCTTTAACTCTGGCGCTATAAGTGCTTTTTAAACACCACTCATATGTGCAACCAAGTCAGGTACGAAACAATATCCCTTTCAAGTCGACGTGCTCATACTGAACCAATTTGTTGCCACAGGAAAACAAATCATCAATTATTCTTGAATGCATCTGCAAAAATTACTCTACTTGCATAGGCCTCGTCATTCCACCAACATTTGCAGTCACTGTCTATTAAGACTGCATATGCAAGACAGGTATACAATAGAATGGCACAGCTTACCAGAACAAAGAGCACCACTAGACAGACTGCTGTGGCACACTTTCTCAGGCCCGCTGGCTGAGAAACTGAGCACAAACCGGCACACAGACATCCTTCACTGGTGCAATAGCTGCAATTGAAGCAAATATTATCAGGTATTTTCAGACCGGTCGTCCACAGTAAAGCAAAAACATTTTCATATACAAATACTCTTGCACATAAGCTTTTCACCGAATTACCGATTGCTGTGGTATTGTTTGGTGTCTTCAATTGTATCGTTCAACTCATTTAAAAAAAGACTTCATGAAGCACCTTCTATTCGGCAAAACAGCAGACATTTTGCTCTACATAACTCACAACGTGTATTTTAGAATAATTATTGTACTGATGCCTATATGCTGAAAATTAGTCTACGCAACTAGAGACAGTCAGTATTAGAACCAGCCTTTAACATCAGTGTTGACACATCTTTTGATTTTTTTATACCAGTTTGGAACATTTGTAATTTTGGTTGTCCATTACACACTTTTGGGCGCCGCTATTCTGTGTCAAGGTTACCTTAAAAATTACTTATCACATGCACTTGCTTTACAATTACGGCCGCAGATAGGCAAAATTTACGTGGCAATCCACTCCCAGATTACGTTAAATGCTGACGTATTGCGTCAGAACGTTGATAGTCAGCCTGGTAGCTGTCTGAAGTAAAAACAAAACAAAAACAAAAATTCGCGAATAATCTGATGCCGATTACCAGCTAGCAAAATAATCAATTTCTTCTCCAGCGACCCTTAATGGGTATCACGCGGACACTTTCAAGTGCGATCGCGCACGATTGCTCGGGCTCGATCCCAAAGTGTTCCAAGGCACCGTGTTACACCAGTGTTACGTAACACTGCAGATCGCACGAGGTTACGGCAGCAAACACGCTACACCGTCCATTTATTGTGATGTAGGGGCATCGCATGCAACATGCTCTATGAGGGCTTCATACACAAGCAGACTTTCAATTCCAGAAGCAGTCTTATGAACACAGCGATTATGCACGCCAAGCACACTGCGTCCTAAGTTTAAGGAAAAATAGAATTTCGCTGTGATGCAATGCGTTGCCGAATACGGCTAATATAGTGTTACACCGCGCCGTGAGAGATTGATAAGGGGAACAGTAACTTCACTTTATTTTGGAATGCCAAGAACACATCACAACACATTGCAAAACTGGAATGCCAACGTCAGTAAACCAGCTGCCACATACAGCCGATAACGAACTGCTACAGACGACATCGTCGCTGATGTTGCCTACGCGCCTCAATGTACTCTATATGCAATCAGCACAACAAACGCTACACCATTTATCACAGTCTCGCAATGCCGCGGCTTTATCAATCCTCATGGCCAAGCGGGAATGTCGTTACAGGGCATTGACAGGGCATGCTCACACAACACAGTTGAGCCCGTCACCGGCCATCGCGGTGCATTTCGCACGCGCGACGTGCACCAACAACAAAAAAGGACACTTAAATCACTTACTTGCGTAGCACTCCATCGTCGATTCCTTCTTATTCTCTCAGTGAAATCCCAAATGCAACAGGTATACCACCACCGCACGCCGCCATTTCCAGCCGCTGTCCACTCTGTACTGTTGAGGCGGAGAAATGCAACCCGTCGTGTAGAAGCGATGAAGGGTGGTAAGCAGCGCCACCGCTGAAACCTCTCCCGTTTGTGCGTGCGTACTACGATTCGCCTATGAATAATGTTCAAGCAGCGTTACCTATAGTGATATTATGTAACTGCTGGTAAACGTGGGCGGTGTCTTTTCTTTATATTCGTTGCGTGTTGATTTTTCGCTCTTAACATGCTCAGTTGCCCTCCTCATGAAATTACGGACGGTTCTCCGTATTTCAAAAAACAGAGCTCACGTCCGTTTTTTTACGTAGAATTCCGCCGTTTTTCATAAAACTGAATGGTCTACGTAATTTTTACGGCAGGTTTGACCGTAAAATTACGGAAATTTTTTACAGTGTGGTTGGTCTGCTCTGCCGTCTGCAATGGCGGTCCGGCGTGTGGATGCGCACTGCGGCCGACCGGACCGCGGCGGGCCGTTACGACGCATCACGTGACCGATCGGCCCGCAGACTTGGTCCGTCGTGTAGATCGGCCTTTGTCGCTTGCTCGCCTGTGGTGCGCGGTGTTCCCGATTTTAGCCTAAAGTAAAAGGCCGAACACTTTTCGCTGAGAATTAGGAAATTCAAGTTCGTAAAATGTCGCGCCGCACTTGGCGCTACAGCATACGATACGGCGAAGACAGTTCTGTCGGCACGCTGCCGTCTTCTCTCTAAGCTTGGTTTGCCGCTTTACAGCACAAATTCGTCCGGAGCAATAATTCCAACGCTCGGTTGCCTAGCACCTTCACACTATTGGATGTTAGTTTCACTCTTTGGGGCATTTCGCAGAAAGATCAACATAAAATAAACAGAACGCTCAATTACCTAATCCTTCCCAAGAGAAACCAAGCTTTCATCGATAAAGAAAACTAGCCCTAAAAACAGATTCCTTGTGTTCTGAGCCAGCTATTGAGAAACCAGCAATGCTTAGCATATTACATGAATATAGAGCAGCAGTAAAATTGCAATATTGCTCATTGATATTTGAGCGCGTATTTGTACCTGAAAGTCTACACCGGAATGTAAAGAGAACTCATCTGCATGAATTCAAAGTACTATTTTACGAAAACAATTTCACTTTTTTTCACGTGCAGAAGAAAGTTGATAATGAATGGGCTTGTCATCTCGTGTTTCCATAAACGTGAAACGATGTCGTTTGGCGTGGATGTGTTGCCAACAGATCATGACACTCAAACATAGGGTCCTGCGCTTCTTCTGTGTGCCCCTGCGTATTGTACCTTGGCACAACGTGCAACCTGGGCGAAAATTTGCCAACTAGCCTGACAAGGTGTTCTGATAATGTATCTTTCTTTAAGGGTTGTACGTCGCCGCAACCTGGTCAAAATTGGAAAATATACTCAATAGAGACCGCAGGTGTCATTCACCTACTGAGAGATGACTCTCAAAAGTTTCGCAAGCCAGCCAAGGTAAAGAGCTTTCTGAAGAATACCGCGAGGGAATCACTAGAGAAGTTGTTGTATCATGTCAGCCCAGAGTTCTACCAACTCTTCCAGTGCCACGTGACGCTCCATTATCTCAAAATGAAGGGAAGAACATCGATAAATTTTTCCGGACCACTTTGGTGTTGTCTCGCAGTTTTGCGGTGTGTCCGCTGTACTTAAAATGAGCTAAACAGATGTTTACGATAAGAAATCGCTTGTTCTAATCAATATCCCATATACTTGCTTTCTATGCGATATCGCGAGACAGCGTGAGAGAAAAACCCGTTGACGAAAGAAAGTTTGAAAATAAAAGAAAATTTCTGCCTGATATTTTTTAATTCGGATAGCTCTTATGGCGATTTCCTGATTAACCTGTTTTTTGAATATATCTATGCATATTTCTATAATTGCATTAACACCGTGTAATGTGTTATTACTGCATACAGTAGTTGCTCCAACGCTTGCACCCTACTCTTGATCATTACATATCTACCATACTTTGGTCTTGGGGTGCTAGAATCTTCTTGAGCTTACTTCAGTAAAAGTGTGCAAGCACAAGTGTTGCTCAGCACTGTTGACTTCAGTGTTTCATTAGTAGAGGGAAATTGGGAGGGGGAAAACTTGTCTCCCCAAAGTCAGAAATAATCTGAATAGGCAATGAAAGCATGCTGTGCCTGAAAGGAGTGTTCTAGGAAAATTGAAACGCTTTCGTCTGCTTATTGTGTCCACACCTGCATGCTCATAACGAATGGCCTCCATCCAATGATGAAACTTGTAACATCGGTTTAATACCTTTCCTATCCTTCAAGCAGATTGCACGTAGCTTAGCCTATGGGCTCTTTTAAAGAAAGTACGTAATATAAATTCAGCGCATCAGAATGTTGTCTTTAAATGCAATCAAAAGACAAAAGTCCTGACCAGGTCACCATTAAGCATTGAATGCAGCCGATTTGCGCTGCATTTCGAATATATGTCTCCATGTCCTGAAGTTACGCACTCAATAATTCCTTTGCACATCACTTTGCCTTTGCCCATACTCTGCTGACGATCCACCGGCGATTGACACATGCTCCTCCTGGATTTACTGTTTCTCAACAAGAAAACTCAGCGCTATTTGCTGTTATTATCTTGGAACCGTGCCATTTATGCTTATATGACGACAAGGCAAACGAACTGCAATACAAATGTTAAGAAAAATCTGCAATATCCTCGCGATGGAATTAGTATTGATACCTTGTTCGCAATGTTAGAGATCTGAATGTAGCTCTAGTAGTCCTATGTGTTGTATGGCGAAACAAAACTTCATACAAAAAAGGATACATTTTCAAAATAATTTGCTAGATATATAAGGGCACATTATGATAAGAAGAGCTATGCAGAAAATTGGCTAGGTGTAGCGTGTTGCTTGGAGTAGCCAGTGTACCTGTTGTATGAAATTAAAAAGGAAGTTTTTGTTACTGGTATTCGAGATATGTAGATCTCCCGCTCTTGATATATTTTCTTTTTATTCACAAGTAACTGTTGCGGCGAAATTACTTAGGTAGAGTAATGTTCGGCACAGCAACTAAGTATGGCTTCTGTAGCAATGTTCTGTCTTTGAAAAACTGTAGGAAGTTGTCTTGCGTATGTACCACCAGAGTACTGAAGGTGCCTATTTCTAGTGACGCACTGCATTCTGTATTAAAGGACTTGCTGTGTGTTGGGTTGCTGATACAGAAAGTGAACAAACCACACTTTTCTGCCAAATTATATTTTGCCGAAACAAAATTGCCGCGTGTCATAGCATGCTGGCGGGCGCATCTTGAAGAGAAAAAGGTAAGTTTTCACGCAAATGCGTCACACATATCTTGTGAGTAATAAAAGAATATTAGAAGCCGAAGGAGGTAGGAAGCTTAACCCGAAAGAGGTAAAGCAATATGAAAAAATGTCTGTGGCTTAGCTAAGGTTAAGCCCAGGATGCGAAGCATATTAGCCTTTATTTTAGTTGTTGAACCACTGTTTAGCCTGGTGAACAGCTGTTGCTTGGCTATATTTGGTTCGGCTAGACGAAGAAACAACTCATGCGTTACTCTGCTTCGCCTTCAAGAGTGGAACGCCACAGCGTTCCCGTCGACCCGCCAAGGGGTGCAGACAATGGGCTACGACGCAGCGACTACGCGCCCCGCATTGGACGCGGTGAGCGTCGAGCAACGCAGCGTTCGGCGCGGCAACGAAATGTGCGCCTGAGCAAGCGACGCACGCCTGAGCCTTAAAACAGCTCGTTTCTAAGGCAACACCGCATTCACTAGAGGCGCTTTTGTACCACTTTGAAGCATCGTACTCGTGGCTCAGTGGTAGCGTCTCCGTCTCACACTCCGGAGACCCTGGTTCGATTCCCACCCAGCCCATCTTGCAAGAGTTGAGCCAAAGCCACTTCTCCTCCGTCGTGACGTCACGGTGTCACGTGGTATTGAAGGCGACACTCCGCGCCTGAGGAGCTGGGTTGAGCTCTCGTAATATGCTTCGCATAAAACATACCAATCGTAGCCGTGACTCCACATTCACAGCTATTGTACATGTAGACAGAATTAACATACGGGAAGACGTAGCACTGGCGTTTCTTGGAAGTACTTTTGGTAGACGAGCCCGTACACCTCTTTGTGATAATCTCGTATAGAACATCTACAGCAAAGTAGGAAAGAGACATCCTCATTTGCGAATGGAGCCAACGACAGAAAGATTGTTCATGGCTACGGATTCTGAGCACCCCACAAATAGAATGGGGATTCCTTCAGCTTCCACTTAGGAAATACCATTAGTCGTTTTTCAAAGCAAAGTAGGAGTGCAGGCATGTCAGTGCACTTCTTCAGCTATCGAAGTTCTTTATTTCATTCGTTCTATTACTCGCCTCTCACATCAACAACAAGTATTTGTGATGGAAGAATGCAAGCTGTTGCCGTTTTATAGCAAAGTCGCAGAGTTCTCCCACAGCGTTAGCTAGCCTACCTGCGATCCCTGCGTTAACATGGTTGAGGATGAGACAGTTCATCGGAAGAACAAAGTGTGAAAATCGGATGGACTTATCAAACTGAAGTACACGAAGGTTTGAAGAGCCAACAAAGAAAAATGGCGCATCAAAAGCGACCCACCGCATTGTTCAGTGTGAAAACGTCCCTCTAGCAGAGAAATCTAAGACAATTTCCTTCATAGAGTTTCTCACGATATTACCTAGAGGGAAATGTGACGCTGCTGCGCCGTGGTATGCATGGGAATGCCGGTACATTGTCACTTCGGATTGGCATCGTTCTCGGAGAGCCAGGCAAACACCATTCCGTCTGTCACAATGATTAATTTTCTACAAAAACCGCAAGTAATAAGCTGTTTTAGCTTTATTATTACACAAAAACGTGTTTTGTTTAACCATGAGAACTTGATTTAGCAGGTACACTTATATGAAACGTAAAAAGTATCAGTGGGCCGCAAAAGTTGGAGGACCAACAACAAGATTCGCGCTCGCTTTGAAGCAGTTTGTCGTTTGTTCATGCTTTTCTTTCGTTCGTCAAACATTGTAGGTGAGTAGAGATTGCATTCGGGTGACTTGAAGCATTTCATTAAAGATATTACTTTAAAAACGCGTTATTTGTGTAACCATATAAACGTTTTAACACGAAGCCTATTACAACACCAGCCAACAAAAGCCTCGCACACACATTTACAGTCCTTCCCGTGACGGCACAGCGCCCCTTAAGAAAATCCCAAAGGCAGTGGCGCGAGATTTCTCTCTAGGTGTTACAGTGAGAAACTCTATGGTTACCTTCCTCAACAATAGAAGCCAGAGTGCGGCCCCAAGAGGATTCCGGTCATGGGCCTTGTGAATATACTGCGCTGGAATGGAGTGCGCATTTCTAAGTTATTTTGCTGTGCAGAAAATATCTTTTTATATATGTCGTGAGTTCAGCGAAAACAATTTTCAGCAGTTCGAAAGTGTGGCGAGAATAGGTACACGAAGTTTATAATTTATTACTTCGGCATCAAGAAGAGATATCGCGGTTTTGTAAACTGCATCTATTTGATAATTTAAAGCGGACACATTCGGTATTTCATTTGTGTCTTACGTGAATTTGTTACGTTGTGTAAAAGGGTTCTGCAGTCGCTTGGCACTCCTTGGCTATACCTGGCCCTTGCGCCATGAAACACCAAATATCATCAAAGGTTCTGGAAACGCTGTATTTCCATGATACTGGATTTTTTTACATTCATATGTAACATATCAATTTTGTCCGCTTTAAATGTTCATTTATTTAGATATTCATTTCACAAATTTGGGATATCAATTTTTACTCTTATAGTTACGCATTTGTAGGTGTTATAGTTCTGTTTTCTGAAAATGTTGTACTTTTGCCAACTTTAATGAAAAAATGGAGGATATAAATCAAGAATTCGAAACCAACATTTAGGTTTTTCCTTTAAATGCAGATTTAGTGCAGCGGTTGGCGAGAAAAACAAATCCTCCTTTTAGATGTATTTAGATAGGAGCACCTAAACTAAAGCTTCCTCCTTTTGATAGAGTAAAAGTGGGAGCGGGGACATCTTCTTTCGGCAAAGTCGCGAGTAATCTTAATAAGCAAAGAAAGCAAGCATTCTAGGAAAGTTGAAGAGCTTTCGCCTCCTTATTGTGTCCACAGAAATTTTTCCATAACGCTTGTTCTGCAGACAATGATGAAACTCCTAACATAACTATGACACGTCTCCTAGGCTTCAAATAGGCCGCACGCAACTGAGCCTAGGCTCTTTTTAAGGAAACTGCGCAATGTACATTAAGCGTATCAAAACGTGTTTAAAACCGTTCAAAAGGGAATTGTCTTGAGGAGGTTGCACTGATTCACTGAATGCAGCCAACTTGCGTTGCTTTTAGAAAATATGTCTGTATGTCTCGAAGCTGCGCGTTTAATAATTACTTTATGCATCACTCTGTCCTTGCCCAAACTCTACTGACGTTTAACTGCTGTTTGATGCATGCTTCTCTTGCATTTACTGTTTCACAACAAGAAAACATAGCGCTGTACGTTTTTATTGTCTTGGAACCGTGCCATTTTTGCCAAGATGACGATAGAGCAAACGAACTGTATTACAAATGTTAAGAAACACCTGCAATAAGTTAGCGAGGGATTTAGTATTGGTGCTTTGTTTACAATGTCACAGATCTCAATGAAGCTCTAGTGGTCTTATATGTTGTATAGCGAAACAAAACCAGACATTTAAAAATACTACAAACATATTCAATATAGATTGGTAGAGATTTATCGTTTCATTAGCACAAGGAGAGCTTTGCAGAAGATTGACTAGGTATAGCAAGTTCTTTCGTCTAGCAAGTATACCCGTTGTATGGAGTAAAAAAGGAAGTTTTTTTTACTTGTATGCGACACATGTAGATCTGTTGCTCTTGATAGTGTTTTTAATATTCACAAACAACTGTTGCGGCAAAATTACTCAGGTAGAGGTCTGTTGTGCACTGCAAGCTAGCCTGGTCTCTGTACTTATTTTCAGTCTTTAAAAAAACTGTAGGACGTTGTCTTACGTATGTGTGATCGTAGTACCGAATGCGCCCATTTGTACTGAATAATGAGATACTCAGCTCTACATTATTGTGTTGTGTATTGAATGCCCTGCTGTGCGACAGGTTGCTAGTAAAACCAGTGAATAAGCCATATTTTGCTGCCTACTTATGTTCTGCTGAAGCAGAAAAATACCTGCGTGAGCATTGCATGCCGGCATGCCCATCTTGCAGAGAAAAAGATAAGTTTTCACACAGATGCGTTACATATGTTGGGAATTAGAGAAAGATTAGAAGCCGAAGCGGGTAGAAAACTAAATCTGAAAGAGGTAGACAATCTGAAAAATTAAATGCAGGCGGTGTTGGTTTCCGCTCGCACCTGCAGAGAAATTCGTGTGCTCGTCGAGCGCATAGCAGACGACAAGTGGGATGGTATATGCAGAACCGTTGCCGTGGACGCAGGCTTCATTTTTTTCTAGTTTTTTTTTTCTTCTAGGAGTTGAGTCTACCCATCACGAGGGTATAAAATGGCATTCGTTACGCCATTGCCCTTTTTGGTGGGGTACAGCACCTGACCTAGCTGGGTTCTAGGTCTCCACGCGGTGTACAGACTGCGACGTCGTCAGGGCGTGGAAAGAACATACCGATCGTAACCGCGTCTATATGAATACATTCACAAATATTGCACATGTACCAATAGCGAACATACGGGAAGGCGTAGTAATATGTTAGCGTTTCATATATTAGCGAGAGAGGAGTTTGTACACTTCTTTGTGGTAATCTGGTTGACAGTACTGCAATGCGCACTGCCAATGGAGCCAGCTTTGTAGGAATTCATCACGGCTAGGTATTGCGAAAACCCACGCAATTAACATGCAAATTGTCTCGGCTTCCATTCAGTAAATACTATTAAGCATGCTCTGTATAAAAGCGAGAGTACAGGCTTGTGAAGGCACTTCTTGAGCTGTCCGCGTTTTTTTTACTCAAGCGTCCAATAGAGGGCATCTGATAGCAACAAGGAGTATTTCGGGTGGAAAAATGCAAAATTCTGCGGCTTTACGGCAAAGTCACCGTGTGCTTACACTTGGTAAACGCACGACGTTAACTCGCCAACCTACCATCCCTACCAGAACAGGACAGAAAAGGAGACACTTTATCAGAAGTACGAGTGTGCTAGTCGGACGCACTAAAGAAACTGATGTACGCGAAGATTTCAAGAGCCAACAAGGCAAAATATCGCATCAAACGCAACGCACCATATTGTTCAGTGTGAACGCGCCCCTCTGGCAGAGAAACCTTAGACGGTTTCGCTTGCTCAACAATAGAAGCGGGAGTGCGGCCCCAAGAAGGTTCCTGTCGCGGGCCTTATCAGTCTGCTGCGCTGGTTGAGAAAGCGCATTGCAAAGTTCTTTCACTGCGCAGTAGTTATGTTTTTAATCCGTTGAGACAAAAGACGCGCGCATTACGTCTCAAGACCAATACGTAACATTTTGCGTATAAAATTAGACAACCTTGACTTGCAACATTGTCTTTATGTTCAGAGAAAAAATGTTCACAGTATTCGGGCTTTAATTTGGGCGCACTCCTGCTGCCCGATATCGCCGCCAATGCCCTACTCGTTTTCTGCGTTTAGCTAGATACGTCAGGGAGCAAAACCGGAAGTTTCCAGGGTTCATGTTTGTAGACATCGAAAGTGTCTTAAAATGTGTTCAATCTCAAGACACAACGTGGTTTACATTGCAGAAACGTGCCTACTAACCATAGTACGATGACACACGGAAGGCAGTTAATTTTTTCGGCGACGAATCTGAGGCGTGCCCCGCCCCCGCCCCCGAATCCGGCGCCCCGCTCTCGGGGACGGGGGCGGCGGCCACATAATCTGCGGCGGCTCGGCGTGTTAGACCTCGAGCCGTGGCGTGGGCCTCCTCGTTGCCCGCGAGCAGGACATCGGAGTGTGTGGGGGTCCAGAGGAGGAAGACGGTAAAATTTTGAGGTTGCGAGGGCGATGACCAGTCGCCGTCGTCAGAAAGTTGGGGTATGCGGATCGCATCCCGCGAGACGCGACTGCGCGCGAAACCGGGGATTGCCGCCTGCGAGCCGCTGATCCCGATTGAGGCGCTCGGCACCGCGGCCAGTGCTAGGGCTATCGCGGCTTCTTTGGCCGCCTCCGTGTATCCCGTGGTCACCGTGCCAATCGCGAGGCTCTTCCCCGTGCGGTCTACAGCCGCGATTGCATTCAGAGATCCCTGACTGCTTGTTGCGCTCCCGGCAACTGCAGCTTTGTTCTTTTATTGTGATATCAATTATATGTACACTCCAACCGCATTTGTGCCGTCGCCTTCGACGCCGTCGCCGTGAGGTTCTGCATGAGTGACAACGTGTGAGGGTGAGCCGGCGAATATAGGCGAACGCGGTTCAATCCCGCGTGCGTGAGCGAGGAACGCGGCCCGGACGCTTGCCTTCTCTGTCGAGGGTGAGGAAGGCGAGGCGAGGGAGGAGGGGCGTTCTTCTCCGGCGGCTCCTACGGTGCCTCGACGTCCTCCTCGCCCGCCGCTCCGTGTAAAGTGCAGGCAGGAAAAGGCAACCGAGGAGTCTAGTACGACGTTGCCCACGCGAATTGTGGACGTTGTAGTGGACGCGTTGGGTGGGCGCCGTATACAACCACAACACAAAGAAAAATTGAGTGGCGCCATTTTCAAAGCGCGGTGGCGCCACCTGCTGCTCTAACGGTTCCGAGCTGTCGAGCGAGGCGACCGCAGGTAGGCGCAGTGCTTGCGCTGTTTGCGCTTTGGCATTTCTTCGAAGTTCTCACGAAGGACGGGATGGCGAATTTTAGCTAACGAATTTGGTTAGCGAACTTCAGCTTCTCGGCAAGATTGTGCTGCAAATCGCGATGGCTGTGGCAAGCGCAACGTCCGCAGACGGAGCGGATCGTTCGGGTAGGTCCGCGTTACCTTTGCACGCGGAAACCTTGGTTCTGCGGCTATTCTACTTTGATTTGGACGTCTGACAATACGTCGTGAACTAGTACAAGCCTTGATGTACGCGATACATTTACCTCTGCGTTGTAGTGCCTGGAAAAATCTCGCGGCGCGCACCTTGAAAACAGGCGGCATATGTTCGAGTAAGCACAGCGAAGGTGCGCGGATGCCCAGATGTGTCGGTTTTTTGTCTCGCGATGGCGCAAGAATGAATTAAGATTAGTTCAACCGTGTCGGATCTACGGTGCAATGTGTGCAAACTATTTTAACAAACGTCGCCACTCTTTCCTCCTGGCCTGCATTTACGATAAGCAACACAAGCCAGCTTTCACACGTAGAGGTTTTTAATACTTGTTGAAAGGTATTGCGACATTTCGCGGCCACC
This sequence comes from Dermacentor albipictus, assembly GCF_038994185.2. Classification (NCBI taxonomy): domain Eukaryota; kingdom Metazoa; phylum Arthropoda; class Arachnida; order Ixodida; family Ixodidae; genus Dermacentor; species Dermacentor albipictus. The sequence continues at coordinate 89,456,325 of NC_091828.1, read as the reverse complement.
AATACCATGATCTTTGTAGCGGTGCGAGCACTTTCGCGGCATTTGCTTGTGAATCAGGTGCGGAGTTCTATGGCGAGAGCCGCTGTACGAAGCCCACCTCAAGCCTTTTTGTAATCGAGGTCCGTAGACAGACAAATACACAGAAAGACACGCACAGATACACGCATACAGAGACATGCATGCACGGCCTAATATGCCACAGCGCCGCAGCTCCCGACGTACATCGTATTCGTCGCAAACGTTGCTCTTCAATCTGCTTCTTTTCGCTGATTATTTGCACATCCATATATGACGCAGTGACGCCCCGAGGATGTTCTGTGCTTGGTTGTTCCGGGCACAGACATATTTACACATTGAACACCCCGTAACACACACACGTTACATGCACGCGAACCGCGTCTTGTCAGCTCAGGGAAGATGGCGGCCGGTCGCTAGGTTTCGGAGTATGAGCTCAGCTTATCCGGTTCCAGACTATCGTGTTCTGGTCTATAGGGACTCGTTGCCGGCGCTCGTGTGTCTAGAAAGCGGTGTGCGACGTCCCTAAAGTAATTAGCCGCGCAGGCCCCATGTTCAAAGCGATCTGCGATGGTTGCAGAGTGCGCGAAGTGCTGGTAGCTTTGTATGCGCTCTGCTTTCGATATTTCGTACGCGTTGAAGCGACAGATGCACGGAGGGGAATGGGCTCGCGGTTTCTGCCGCGGTTCCTAACTTCAGCGTTTTCACAGACAGTTTCCGCTGTCATCGAGCTACGCATGTTCATGTTTACCTGTGCGCGCGTGACACCGCTCTGGTTAACTCAGTTAAAACACGTTGGCGGGCTAGCTGGTCTGAATCCATGATAGAATGTGTAAGCGCGACTGAACAAGGACGTAGAAAGAAGCAGACATACAAAGACCGCGCTGTCTCCGTGTGTCCGTCTCTTTCTACGTCCTTGTTGAGTCACGCTTACATATTCAGTCATTGTTAATTTATTTAGTAAAGGAAGGATTACTAGTTCATGCAGCAGATAACTCTACTATCCTTATTTCGTGCAGCTATCTACTAATTTGCTATTGCAATCGGTGCTTCGCCTTTTCGTTGGAACTGCGATATTTCTGTCCACCTTCGACTCCGCGCCCGGCTGCCGTGCATGCGCGGAGGCCAGCGCCATCTGGACGGTGTTGTTGCAAGGAATCGAGCGTAGTGCGCCTCTCTAAGAATGGCGAAACTCTGGAAAAGGGTGTTGTGTTTGAGTTACCGCGTACCAGAATTATGCGTTCTCGTATATTACCATTACAGATGAATACTATCATGTCTGTAGCTTCTGTTTAAGTAGTACTTTCCGATCTTTCTGACACGTTTTACTTGGAGCTTCTAGCCCAAAATGACCATGCAGTTTCTGTTTCTTTTACTGGAAAATAAAGGTTGATTTGATTTGATTGATTTGATTGAATTCAATTAGTTTAGTGACGCCTGTGCGCCGCGCGGATGGCCTGCGTTTCTGAATATGATTTTTCACTCGGAAGACGCTCGGTGTCGGCGAAGGACGCTGACAGCGGTATTTATGCGACGCCACACCATTAGCACTACCACTTAATATACTACATCTTGACAAGTACGGCAGCGCCACGTAGTAGCGGTGACGCGAAGCACTGCATCATGACGCTAACGAGCACCGACAGACAGCGCTTCGATATAGTCTCAAAGCATTGGAGCCTCCAACCAGGTGCATGCAATATAGGCCATCTGCTTGGCTGACGGCGCTGTTTCCGCAGATAGTTTCTTTTTCGCGTCTGATTGCCTGTGACGCCTCGTCGCCTACGAAGTTTAGCGTCGACATGCATCAGCTGAGCTTAGACGCCGCCAAGCACTTCACTCCCTATGGCATCAACTAATGGGTGCGCTAGGTGGCCCAGAAAGGCACCGATGTCGGCGGGCGAATCTCCCTTTGGCCCAACGAGAGGCACGCCAACGTGAAGCAGAACTCCGCGTGTTTGTATCGCAGGCTGTGGGCTGTGGCACTCCTAATCCTGAAGCTCAGCGCGTCGCAACTCAACTGGCTGCAACAGACACTCGCACCACAATGCTCGTGCCTTCGCCCAAGCCACTCGGCAGCTGGACGCCCTGCGCCAAGCAATCCCGCACATCCTGTGCCTTTCGCTGCAGCGCACAGTAAGTTCACGAAGCAAACATGCAAACTCACTTTCGTGTTCTACTGACTCCAATGAAAGAATTAAAAACCATGTCCTTTGTTTCATCCAATTTCATTTATATATAATTGCTACATTGACTCAAAATAAAGAGGTGGTTTCCCCTACACTTTCTTTGTTGTCAGTGTGTGTTGGCTTTCTGCTTTTACACCTTTGACGAGCGGCTTGCCAAATGCGCCATGATTCTACGTCCATCTTCTGCGGCCGCTTGACATGAAATCAGGTGAAAAATCAGGCTCCTGCCACATCTGTTCTTGGAAACATTGGTTGCGCTTTCTAGACAAGCACATCTAAGAAGACAGGACAGGCGCAAGTCTGCGCCTGTCCTGTCTTCTTACATGCGATTGTCTAGAAGGCGCAACCAATGTTTCGAATTACAATGAACCAACTTCCCCACTAACGCATCCTGCTACACATCTGTTCTCTTTTACTCTGAATCTTTTTTCAATCCAAAGCGCTAGAAATGCATAGGTTATATAAAATTCAGCTAGCCCAGATTTCTCCCATTCGTTGTTCACTTTTGACTGGCGCGGCATGTAGGACTCAGCGCAAGGGCGCTTTGTTGATGTGGTAGGCGATGTGGCAAACCCATGCTGACGTAGCAACCCTTGTCCAAACCATGATGCGATGACGTGCAACACATGCTGTCGCAGAGCCAGAAGTGCCCAGTTGGACTGGAAGTGGGTGCATCGCCGGTACTAGAGGGAGTCATTTAGGTTGCGATTGATGCGTGTTTGCAGGAGAAGTCGGTGAACTAGCGTATTAGTTATGAGCGTGAATGTAGCCTGGGCATCCGAAGTGCCTCTACTATACCGGAACACCATCCTGAGGCCTCATACAGGGCATCCTATGGCCATCCTAGATCTCCACGTAGTGTACACACTGTGACGTCGTTAACGGGTAGAAAAAACATACCGGTGGTAACCATGTGGAGATGAATTCCTTCTCCGATATTGCACACGGACAAACAATAAACATACGGGATGGCGCAGTAGTAGCCTTTCTTGGAACTAGTTTTGGTAGAGGGGGCTGTCTATTTCCTTGTGATAGCCTCGTATAATACATCAATAGTACAGGAAGCTAACGTACGCAAGTAACACATTGCGAATTCAGCCGCCCTCATGGCAATTGTTCATTGCTAGGTATACAGAACACCCCCTGTGGTCTGTGTGTCGTGTACACATTGTGACGTCGTCAGCATGTGGCAAAAAAGCAGCGATGATATTTTTGTGTATATGAGTTAGTTCGCGTATGTTGCGCACGTACAAATCATACACATACGGGAAGGCGTCATAGTAGCGTTCTTGAACAAAGTTTTCATAGAAGAGGCTCTCCAAGAAGCTGGTACACTATATGAAGCGAGACGAAGGGAAAGTGGACCTGTCAATGGAATCAACTTTTAATGGAGCAGCCTCTCCATCTCTTAGAGTCGCGCATACTAGAACACACCATATAACGAAGGCAGTATGTCAATGGAGCCACCTATGAGTATTTGTTCGCTGCTAGTTAGGCTGAACACCCATAACAATGGCCCGGGGTTTGCCTCAGCTTCGACTTCGTATATTCTAACAGTCATTAGGTGTATAAAAGCAGCAGTATGGCGTTGTCAATGCACTTCCCCTGCTGTGTGAGCTCTTTAAATCATTTTTTGTATGCTAGATATATCATAGAAAGGAGCAGTATTTCCGCCCCAAAATGCAAGCTGTTTCCGCTGTATAACAAAGTCGCAAGGCGCTTGCACTTCGGAAGCGCACTGGCATAACTACCATTCTGCATCAACATTGTGGAGCAGGAGGTATTTCATCAAAATAATTGCAGTCACGTCTGAAAGGCGAAGCACCGATTGCGATAGCAATTTACTAGATACCTGTACGAAGTAAGTATAGTAGTTTTCTAGGTCGTTGAAATTTGTGAACATTCGCTTACTAACTAAATTACCAAATGATAGAATATGTAAGCGTGACTCAACGAGGACGTAGAAAGAAACCGACATACAAGGACAGCACTGTCTTTCTGTCTGCTTGTTTCTACGTCCTTATTCAGTCGCGGTTAAACATTCTATCAGCGGTTCAAACCAACTAGCACGTCAACGCGTTTGTCCAAATTTGCCAGCAAGGTGTCACGTACGTGCACACAGGTAGACATGAGCCCATCCCGCTCGATGACAGCGGAAAGTGTCTGAAAACGCCGGACTTGGGAATCACGACTACAGCCGTGAGCTAATTGACCTTCGTTCATATGTCGCTTCAACGTCAACGAAACGTCGAAGGCACAGCCCATGCGAAGCTACTGGCACTAAGTGCACTCTGCAAACAACGCAGATCGCTTTCAAGACACAAAAGCGCCTTCAACGTCTCTCTATAGACAGTAAAATGATTTACACCCTTTATGGTGAGAATTGCGAATTATAACACCCTTGAAGGGTGTTTTCATTCAAGAAACATCTCATCATCATTGTGAAACATAGTTCCAGCGCACAATTGAACAAGGACGAGGAGAGAAAGACAACACGAACGCCGGGACAAAAGAAATTGAATATCTCAGGGCAAACGGGTGACGTAAATAGGAAAAAAAAAGAGGGAAAAGTTTTTCTTTTTATTTTTGTTTTGACACCTCTGATGACCTTTGCCTAGACCAAGGAAATATTTTTGAGTGGTCCTAAAAAAAAATCAAACCGGCGTTCGTGTTGTCTTTCTCTCCTCGTCCTAGTTCAATTGTGCGCTGGAACTATGTTTCACAATGCTAATCATAACCAACTAGCCCAGCTGTCCATACTTAGCTCATCATCATGAGTTTTTGCGAAGGATAGGGCAGTTCTAGATGTCATAACACCCTTTTACCCGCCAAAAGGGTGCACTGACTAAGAATATTGCGGATGGGTGCAAGGGTGTTTCTGTTTGTTTTTATTACATTCACAAACATACAGTTGCACTAAGAGATAGCGGGTCCCACGGCACTACAGACCAGTGGCGGATCCAGAAGGGGGCCCTCCCCTACCCCAACCCCTTCCCCCCGAGACATGTCTGGCTTTCAATGCCGACAAAACTCCTGAAAAGAGTCCCCCTCCAATTCACTGTCTGTTTAGATGAGCCATTTTAAATATGTCCTGCGAAAAACCTGTTACTGAAGCACTACTGTCTATTATCTAGTAGTGTTCCAGGTGGCACACAGTTCTGAGATGTCGTCACGCACAAATTCTGTAGAATCCAAAAATGCGCAATTACTTTTTCTAGTATTGAATATTTACCCAAAAGAAAAATGTTCAAAATGTTTTCAGCCAGGCAGAACTAGTGCAGCTCTTCCTTTTGGGACGCCAGGAATCCAAGAAAATGGATAGGACACGTGACAGCATGCAGCTGGACGCGCCACAATTGCTCCAAAGCAATGCGGTCGTCTAGGTTTTTTTCAAGCATGACAAAACAGGCAGAAAAGGGTGTGACCAACCATACGCGGACAAAAGATACGCGATTCGGGAAGCTTTGGACCCACCTGACATTCTTTCGCCGAATCAATTTACCCCAATTCGTTCTGCTTCTCTCATGTTTATAAACAAGGAAGATTCGTTGGCAAACTTGAGCCTTCTCACCCACCACAATGCTTTGCTCAAGCAGCATCTACAGAAAGAGCCGTGCGCAACGCTCATGGCTTCGCGTCTGCGTCAATTTACAAAGCTGGCTGTGCAAAAGGAAACTGTTAAGTTTGTAGTTGTATAGGAAAGTTCTACTGGCGCACAAACAGCAGCCAGAACGGAGTGCTAAACAGAAAGGGACAAGAATGTGAGAAAGTATAGAGAACCAACGTACAATTTGCGATACATACAGTATTTACAACACCGAATAAGAGGGCTATTTACTCAAATATTTCCCCTCCTGAATCGGAGACAGTATTATTGCATGTATGAATAGAAGAATAAGCCAATCATTGTAGAGAGAACGAGATTCCAGGAATTGGCGGTTCATTTGCAGACCCATCTTTGTTCACGGAACAGTGGCGAGGCAAGCGGGTGTATCTGAACTCACTGTGCACTCCTCGTGACGGGCAGGATGATTCTTGCAGATCTTATAGACCAACTATGTGAATAGACCAGCTGTGTGAATGGGATGAATTGAATAGATTGTGGCGGGTGCGAATAATACACGCTTCAGTTGGCGGTATTTAGACTATTATTTCTCTGACGCGTTTAGCAGCGGTGCCATAGCACGCCATGGTCCAATAGGTCACCCAACCAAGTTCACGTAATACGTGACGCCTGCGGAAGAAACTGTGTTCGACATCCGCCACTAAGGACATGAGTGATGGCGCTGGCTGACATTCCCAGGGTTACCTCTAGTATATATATATATATATGTAAGACACGGGTTCAAAATCAAACTGCAGCCAGATCTTTTTTAATGAGAAAGTGTTTTATGCTGGGGTCCACGATCAATTTCCTGTAATGGCTGTGACGTCAAAGAAAATCAAATCAAGTTCACTAAACTATGTCACCAAACCATGTTCACGCTCTACGTGGCACCTGCCGCAGAAAGGATGTTCCACATCCGCACTAAGAACGTGAGCTGTGGTGCTGACTAGCACTCCTAAGGATAAATATAGTATACATATGCAAACGCCAAAAAAGTGGACGGGAAAAGCGTTTTCACGGTAGTGAAATTAGGAAGGGTATTGTACGCGTAATGCGAACAGACGGGTTCACATCCAACGTGCGGCCAGTTGAAACCCGTAAAAAAATTTGAGAATGCTTAAGCTTCAACTTTTACAGTGCAATGCAAAAGCAATCAGAGTTCCCTGATGGCTTGAAGCGCTCCCGGCAACTGCAGCTTTCTTTTTTTATTCTCCACGTTTACCTCCGCGCATGCGCTGAGGCGAGCGCCATCTGAATGCTGTTGCAAGGAACCGAGGAGGGCGCACCACTCTATGAATCGTGAAACGCTGGAAAAGGGGTTTCTGTTTTAGTTACCGCGTAGCAGAATCATCATCATCATCATCATCATCATCATAATCATCATCATCATCATCATCATCAGCCTGGTTACGCCCACTGCAGGGCAAAGGCCTCTCCCACATTTCTCCAACAACCCCAGTCATGTACTAATTGTGGCCACGCCGTCCCTGCAAACTTCTTAACCTCATCCGCCCACCTAACTTTCTGCCGCCCCCTGCTACGCTTCCCTTCCCTTGGGATGCAGTCCGTAACCCTTAATGACCATCGGTTATCTTCCCTCCTCATTACATGTCCTGCCCATGCCCATTTCTTTTTCTTGATTTCAACTAAGAAGTCACTAACTCGCGTTTGTTCCCTAACCCAATCTGCTCTTTTCTTATCCCTTAACGTTACACCTATCATTCTTCTTTCCGTAGCTCGTTGCGTCGTCCTCGATTTGAGTAGAACTCTTTTCGTAAGCCTCCAGGTTTCTGCCCCGTAGGTGAGTACTGGTAAGACACAGCTGTTATATGCTTTTCTCTTGAGGGATAATGGCAACCTGCTGTTCATGATCTGAGAATGCCTGCCAAACGCACCCCAGCCCATTCTTATTCTCCTAATTATTTCCGTCTCATGATCCGGATCCGCCGTCACTACCTGCCCCAAGTAGGTGTATTATTCCGTTACGACTTCCAGTGCCTCGCTGCCTATTGTAAATTGCTGTTGTCTTCCGAGACTGTTAAACATTACTTTAGTTTTCTGCAGATTAATTTTTAGACCCACTCTTCTGCTTTGCCTCTCCAGGTCAGTGAGCATGCATTGCAATTGGTCCCCTGAGTTACTAAGCAAGGCAATATCATCAGCGAATCGCAAGTTACTAAGGTACTCACCATTAACTTTTATCCCCAATTCTTCCCAATCCAGGTCTCTCAATACCTCCTGTAAACATGCTGTGAATAGCATTGGAGAGATCTTATCTCCCTGCCTGACGCATTTCTTTATTGGGATTTTGTTGCTTGCTTTATGGAGGACTATGGTGGCTGTGGAGCCGCTATAGATATCTTTCAGTATTTTTACATATGGCTCGTCTACACCCTGATTCCGTAATGCCTCCATGACTGCTGAGGTTTCGACAGAATCAAATGCTTTCTCGTAATCAATGAAAGCTATATATAAGGGTTGGTTATATTCCGCACATTTCTCAATTACCTGATTGATGGTGTGAATATGATCTATTGTTGAGTAGCCTTTACGGAATCCTGCCTGGTCCTTTGCTTGACAGAAGTCTAAGGTGTTCCTGATTCTATTTGCGATTACCTTAGTAAATAGTTTGTAGGCAACGGACAGTAAGCTCATCGGTCTATTATTTTTCAAGTCTTTGGCGTCTCCTTTCTTATGAATTAGGATTATGTTAGCGTTTTTGCAAGATTCCGGTACGCTCGAGGTCATGAGGCATTGCGTATGCAGGGTGGCCAGAATCAGCTTTCTCGTATATTCAACTTACAGTCCGACGTTGCCACGTCTGTAGGTTGTGTTTAGGTTCTACTATACGAGTTTTCTGACGCGTTTTACTTGGAGAATTTCAAAACACTTTAGTGATGCGTGCGCGCCACGCGGAGGGCCTACGTGTTTCGAAATTATTTTTCACTCTCGAGGTGGTCGGTGCCGACGCTGGACGCTGACACCGAATTTTGTGCGACACGGGATCTTTAACAACACCAGGTTTATATGCTTTATCTTGACAGGGAATCCGCCACCACCGTGCAGCGTTGACGCGAAGCACTGCATCCTGAGGCTAAGGAGCACCGACGGTGAGCGCTTCTGTAGTCTCAGCGCAGCGAACGCTCCAACGCGGCGTAGCCTGGTGTAGCCGGGTGTAGGCCTTCCGCTCAGGTGACGACGCACTTTCTACACATTGTTATTCCTCCGCGTTTGTCTAGCCTGTGCAACTCGTGCCCTACGGAGTTTAGCGTCAACATACATCAGCACTGCTTACACGCAGCCAACTGCTCCGATCGCGATGGAATCTACTAAGAGAACTGCTGCGTCAATTAGCGCAGAAAGGCAACGACGTTCGCGGGCGAATCTCGAAGCCAGCTCGAAGCAGTACGTCATCGCGTGTTTGCGGCACAATCTCGGATCTATGGCACTCATATTCCTCAAGCTGAGCACGTCGCTACTAAGCTGGCTGCAAAACACACTAAGGAACAATACCAGGATGCTCGTACGCTCACCGAAGCGATTCCATAGCACGACGCCGCTCGCCAACAGGACAGCCGTACGCCAAGCAATCCGGCAACACGGTCGCCAGCCACCAAATCCTCCACCTATCCCTGCACCGGACTATGAGTGCACAAAGCAAACACGCAAAACATTCTGTGAAGACACGTTTTCATTTGATGTTCTACCGATTCCTATGAAAGAAGGATAAAACATATCTTTTTTTCACCCAATTTCACCTATTTATTATTGCTACATTTCACTTGAATAAACAAGTAATTTCCCCTGCGCTTTCCTTGTTGTCCGTGTGTGTTGGCTTTGTATAGTTACACCTGAGCTGAGCACCTGGACACTTGTGCCATTATTCTAGGTCTTTTGTTCTGCGCCTTGTCGACATGAAATCAGTTGAAGAACTAGCGTCCTGCCACTTCTGATCTCTCTTATTCAGATTTTTTTTTGTTCCGTCGGAAACAATGGAAATTCATTAGTTACATGAAATTCAGCTAGCCCAGCTTTCTCGCATTCGTTCTTCACTTTCGATTGGTGCGGCGGATGAGACTAAACGCATTGGCGCTATATTGATGTGGTAAGCGTTGTGGTAAGCCCGTGCTCACGTAGCAATCCCTGAGCAAACCGTGATGCGATTACATTAAATACATGCTGTCGCACAGCCACAAATGTCCAGTTCGATTCGGAGTACATGGATCGTCAGTACTAGATTGAGTTAGTTTGGTTCAGATGAATGGATATTTGTAGAAGGAGTCGTTGACCCACTGTAACGATGCTGAACGGGAATGTAGCCTTTGTACCCGAAAGTACCAGTCCCATGGGGGCACACCATCCTCCGGGATCATGTAGGGCGTCCTGTCGAGGTTCTATGTAGCGATGTAGTGTACACACCGCGACGTGGTCACCGTGCGGAAAGGACATACCGAATGGTAGCAGTCTGTATATGACTTTGTTCCCAGATGTTGCCCTCGTATAAGTAATAAACATACGGGAAAGCGTAGTAGTACTTTTTCTTGGAACAACTTTTGATGGAGGAGCCTCTCGATCTGTATGTGATAGTCTCGTATACCACATCAATAATACAGCAAGATTGACAAGGAAATTTATTCACCCGTAGGCACACTTACAACTCTGGTAGGAACGAAAAGTTCAATATGAGGTACATCACATGTAATACATCATACTTGATGTAAACGAGATTGAAAAGGAAATTTATTCACCCGTAGGCACACTTACAACAGTGGTAGGAACGAAAAGTACAGTATGAGGTACATCACATGTAATACATCATACTTGATGTAAACAAAAAAGATTAACAAATGAAGTAATAAATGGTGTCTTCTTGACACTGGCTTTGCCACACACAACAACAACAACAAAACTCATTACCACATCCACGCAAAAGCATTATTGTCGGCCTCGACGAGGCACATACTGACACAGCCTGAACTCGGGCAACCGAATTGATCATTATTCTGGCTGTAGAGAGACTTTGCCTCGGGAGACGGTTATGTACCGCGTAGACCAGCGGCGAAGAAACTCGACTTCACCGAGTTTGAACAACTGTTCTTCAAGATGACCCCATATTAACACTCGTAGTTTCCGCAATCTGGGGTACATTGCTCTATTTGTCTGTCGAGATCGTTCTGCGATGTTACGGAAGCACCACAAAATGTAGCTAGCGCTGTAGTAGACGAGACTCGCAAACCGATCCCGGCGCTGTCGTGGCCGCACGATGGATATTCCGAACATTCTTGCAACTAGCTTCCAGAAGGTGCGTGCTACAACGCAGTCCTTTACTACATGCGCGTTGGTCTCTGTTTGTGCGCAATATATGCATTTATCATTCGCTACCATAAGCCAGCGTTTAAGCCTGTCTTTTGTAGGCAGAATACCCCACTGATATTGCCAATGAAAGTCCTTCACTTGAGAGGGCAAATCAGGTGAAAGCACAGCTGTCCATGTTTGTGTAGTAGCTGTCCGTGGAGGTACAGCTGTCTCACACAACATTTCACAAAGCCTGGAAACTGGTGTCGCACGCCACTTTGTGATTCTTAGTTGTACAAGCTGGCTTTGCAAGCGCGCAGCCGCCGCATACTGCGGTGCTGGCGTTACCGCCGTCGGAAGCAAGTTGCCTGTACTCTGCGGCATAAGCGTTCGACGGTAATGGCCCAGCCAATAAAGGAGCAGTGGCCTACCAGGGTACTCATCATCATCAAGTAGATCACATGTACACTTAGTGCACAACAGCCTACCGAATGTAACTATGCACGGCAAGCTCCATCCTCCACTGGATTTAGGCAGACGCAAAAATTGCTGCGCTACGTATTGCGACTTGTTTAGCCAGAACCATGAGAAAATAAGTGAGTTTACTACTCGAACTGTTGGTGACGGCGGGAGAGCTACCCTTGCAGCAAACCACAGTTTACTGCACAATACGTTCTTAATGAAGAAAGCCCTTTCTGCCAGCGGCAGTGGCGACGCAGTCACTGCTTCTGACGGTTCTTTAATGGAGCTGACAATTTCTCGCCACGTGTGAGGTGAAACACCACTTGTACAAAATTTGATACCTAGTATTTGCATATGCTCGGTCTGTTTAATGTCCCCAGGTAGCGTTATTTCGCCGCGACCTAAATTTAATGCTTCACATTTCCTAACATTTATTTTGCCCCCTGACAGTGAAGCATATTGATTATAAATACGAAATACCTCTACAAGACTGTCCCCACCCCGTAAAAACAAAGTGATGTCATCCGCATACGCCGATACTTTTTTGCACCCGGATCCCGGCATAGGAAGACCTCTTATGAGCGGGCTCTCGCTAAACCGCCTCAACAACGGGTCAATCGCAAGCACAAACAATATGGGTGACAAAGGACAACCCTGCCGCACTCCCCTTGTCACATCAAATCTAGGTGTTAAAATGCTGTTAAGCAGTAGCTCAGCTGTTGTTCGCGAATACAACATCCGCAGGATGTCTACAAACTCGTCAGGGAAGTTATAGCATCGTAAAACCTCAAATAAGTACTGGTGTTCTAAGCGGTCGAACGCTTTGGCTTGGTCCAAGCTTAGTAATACTCCTGAAGCTTCACGCGCTGCTGTGTAATGTATGATATCACGTGTTAAGTTGAGAGATGAAAATATACTCCGACCCGGCACGGAACATGTTTGATGTACACTGACTATTTTTGGCAATAATATTTTCATGCGATTTACAAGAAGGGTTGTCAATATTTTATAGTCTGTGTTGAGCAGCGTTATAGGCCTCCAGGATGAGGGTTCTGCAAGGTTGGAGTCTGGATTTGGCAAGAGCATTACGCGACCCCGATTAAACGATTTAGGAATACCTTCCCGCGCAAGAATGCCGTTAAGGAGCGACACTAAGGCAGTTCCTACTTCCTCCCAGCAAGATCGGTAAAATTCGACTGGTAAGCCATCTGGACCGGGTGTTGATCCGCTGTTCATAGATCGTATAACATCAAAAACTTCTTGCAGATTTGTTGGAGACAATAAATTCTGGCCTTCTGTATCTTCTACTTGAGGTAGGTTAGCGCAAAAGTCTGAAATTTCTTCACTCAATAGCTCTGCATCATAAATCTTTTCCGATGAAAATGCATCTGAGAACCAGTTCCAAAAAATTCTTTCGATATCTCGCCTCGCACCACTCTCTGTGCCATCTTCTATTATAACTCTTTCAATGAAAGAGCTGCCATTCTGCCTCCCGCTGGACGCACGAGCCAGCCGCAGTACCTCGGGGTCAGAAATTGGTCTGTTGGTCATCCACGCCTTTGCAGAGGTGCGAGAGTACCAGCTCATAAGTCTATGGTAGCGTTCACGCTGAAGATCTAGGTATTCGCGGATTAACTGTGTTTGGGAGTTACCGTCTCGTACTATTCTTATCCTTCTCAGGCACTCACAAAGCTGCTCGGTCTCTTTTCTTTTCCGTTTCCTGCTAGCTGCTATGCATACTGACCTCCACCTTTCCTTTAAGGTATCCCACGCTCCGATGTTGCATTCATAATCGCAAACTGCTGTAGCTACTGACGCTTTTAATTCGGTTATAGTCGCCTGGTCACGCAAAGAAGCAATGTCTAGTCTCCACATGTCAGTGCGTTCACCTGGCCTTCCCTCGAGGTTCAATATGACAGCGAAAGGGCGATGATCTGAAATGTGCCCGGCGTCCGCGGGGAGATCGAGGATGCTGCACTGGACAATTTGCGTTGTTAATTCAGGGGGGAAATACATTCGATCTAGACGACATTGTGATTGCCTTTGCTGCCATGTGGCGCCAAAACTTCCGCCATGCATATGGACCCAGGCATCCGATAAATTGTATTCTGTCACTATACGAGATAATTCAGTTGCGTGCGCATTGGAAGCGTATTGTCGTGGCCCTCGTGAGTCGCGCATGGGGTCGAGCACACAGTTGAAATCGCCAACGATAAAGAATGGGTGGTTGTCTAACAAAAAGGGGGAGAGTCTCGCAAAGAAGTCATTGCGGTCTGACCATACGGCGGGTCCATAGACATTCAATGCCCGAACTTTCCTCTCACCCCAGAAAAAATCAAAAGCTATTACACGACCTTCCAAGTCAAAAAGGCGGTGACTTCCATGTAGAAGCACCCTACGAAAAACCACCACTCCTACACCGCGACATCTCCCGGGGCTATATGAAAAATAAGCTTTAACAGAAAATTCATCGCAAAATCTTTTAACGTCCTGCTTGTTTCTCAAGTTACACTCCTGAAGAAACAGGAGGTCGACTTTTTTCTCGCGAGCAAAATGAATTACTTCCCTCTGCTTATTTATGCTACGAAATCCTTGTGCGTTAAGTGTCATTATGTGCAAATACATGGTGAGTTAGTTGCGTACCGAAATAGACTAAGACAAATGGCTTACCACAACTAGTAGCGAACTGAATCGGCGTCGTACATCAGTGCAACAGCCAGAACACGGCAAAGTCAGCAATGACTTAGGAGTATCACAGCGGCGAAATCGAAACGGGCACTGTTCACGTTCTTCACACAAGTTAGTCGGAAGCAAGCTGATTACTAAAAAACCCAGGTTGCAGACGCTCGCACAGGGACGGAAACGCGATGTCTGCGCCAAACATCGTTCCGTCAACGCTGCCTGAGCTTCGTAGCGGGGAGTAAAGAAAAAGCAGCCTTTACGGGCAGCAGATGCAGTGTAAGGCGCCATTGTTAGTACGTCTCCGGATCGGAGACAACGTCCATGGTAGTGGTGTCTCGTGGCATTTTCTTGCATTTCTTGGAGGGTGTCGCCATTGGTTCTGATGACGTAGAGCTCTCTGAAGAGAGCATTCTCTTGGCGTCTTCAGACACTATTTGCGAGCGCGTGCGTCTCTCATTCACCGCTGTACTAGCACCACTCGCAAGCGCGGTCGTTGTCTTGGCAACCGGCGTGAACCTCGACGGACCCGCCGAGACTTCGGGGAGGCCGCGATAACGTCCAGCCGCGTTCCCGCCAGCGTTCGGTGTTGGAGCACATGCAAGGAGCCGTTCCCGCTGTGATAGCGTAGACTGGGCGTCTAACGAAGGCTCTTCATCGTCTTCCGTGGCAGACGACGCCATTGTGGCAGGTGGCGTCTCGTTGCTCTCTTCGTCAGTAGAGGGAGAAGAAGCAGTGTCGCTGGCATCGGGGGACGCTGGCGTCGACGCCTCCGGGGCACTTTCTTTTCCTGGTTGATCTGTGGCTTGCGTCTGTGCTGCCTCTTCAGAGGTATTCTCGCCCGGTTCTGGCTGGGCGGGCGTCACTGGTGTCACTGCAGCAGCATACGAACGTGGCAACACACAGTCAACAGTGGCGTGCTCGCCATTACAACGTCTGCATGGCGCGTTGCACGTTGCAGTCGCATGGCCGAAAATGGCACATCGGCCGCATCGAGCTGATGTGCAGCTGGCCCCAAAATGACCTTCTGCTCCGCACTTGGAGCACACTCTCTTCATTCCTTTGTATTCCAGCATTACCCGAAAGCCAGTCACCATGATGAAATTCGGTGGAGGTTTTACCATCTCAAGCTTGACCAGTCGGCTGCCATTGCTGATGTCCGTCCTGTCCTTGAAAACGACGTCGGAAATGCCGCGGCACTTCCCATATGGTGCAAGTGCAGCAATCAGGGCGTCGTCACTGACACAGGGTGGAAGACGGTAGACCGTCACATAAACGACTGGAGTGCCCATGCGTTCCAGCGGTACGACCTTGTTGGCGAGCAGCAGGGAACCTTTTGCCGCCATCTTGGCTGCCTGAGCCGCGGAGCGGACAGCTGCCAAGAAATTGTTGCCGCCGTGATGTTGCAGATACTGCAAGCCTCTGGCACCTACGACTTCTTCGATGGAGTCGATGATGGCGTCAACCGGCGTCGAAACCGGTACATTGAAGAGAAAGCACTGGGCTTTCGTTGGGCGTTGGGCAGGCGCTGGTCGGTCCATGGCTGATTCACCTAAGCAACCACGACGCAATGCGTGGTGCCCAGGCTGATGATACGCACGTGAAAAGCACCTGATCCACACACTTTGATCTTAGCCAAAAGGCCGAGAAGCGGGCACAACAGCCTCGGATATTGCGAATGGAGCCGATTTCTCGGCATTTGTTCACGCCTAGGGATCCTGAACATCCCCCATAATGGTCTTCGTGTGGTGTCAGTTTCAACTCAATAAATACTATTGCTCATGTTCTACTTAAAAGCAATGGTATAGCGATTTCAAGGAACTTCTTCGGCTGTCTGCGTTCTTAATTCACTCTTTGTATATTGTGCATTTTATAGCGAGGAGCAGTAATTCTGACAGTAAATGCAAGTTGTTGCCGCGTAATAACGAAGCCACAAAGTGCTTTCACTTCGGTGATGCACGACCTTAGGTCAGATAACTGCCATCGCTGCATGAACGTGGAGGAGGAGACAATTCATTAAAAGAAAAAGAATTCGCAGTTACTCCTTGAATGAAAAGCACAGATGGCGATAGCAAATTAGGAGATAGCTCTACGAAGTAAGGATATATAGTAGCTTTATCGGCAGTATAAACTTGCAAACATTCGCTTACTAATTAAATTAGCAATGATAGAATGTGTAAGCGACACTCAACGAGGACGTAGAAAGACACACAGAAAGCGCTGTATCCTTTTTTATACGTCCTTGTTCAGCCGAGCCTGCACATTCTATCGTGGACTCAAACCAACTAGCCCGTCAACGTGTTTAACTAAAGTAAGCGGCATGGTGCCACGCGCGCATAGGTAAACAGGAACACATCTCGGTCGATGACAGCGGAAATTGTCTGTGAAAACGCTGGAGTTAGGAATCGCCGCAGCAGCCGCCAGCCACTTGATCTCCCTGCATCTGTCGCTTCAACACGTACAAAACGTCGAAAGCACAGCGCATACGAAACTACCGCCACTACACTACCTCTGCAAACATCGCAGAGCGCTTTGAAAGTGAGGCCCGCGCGGGCGCCCATCTTGACCACGTCGCACATCGCTTTCACAACTCACGAGCGCCGCGAACGCGTCCCTACGGTGTCCGCGATTCGCGTTGCCAACACCGCAGAAGACGCCACGGTTGTCTCCACTCTTTCGGTAGCGGTGTGCGAGGAGGTCATCGAGGCACGCTTATCAGCCGCCGTGGAAGAACGCCACTCCTCCCTCTCCTGACCCCCTGCCTCGGGCGCCACCGGAGAGGGTGAGCCTCCGGGCCGCTGCCCTCACGCGCGTACGCGAGAATGAACCGCGTTCGCCGTCTCACCCCCACAGTCTTTCACTCATACAAAACATCACGGTGGCGTCGACGGCATAAATGGTCCTGCAGTGTCCATGTAATTGATACCGCCATGAAAAGAAGGTGTGGAAATCCGATGCACTGATGGAACTACTATACGCGAACATTTCATGAGCCAAAGAGGCAAAATGGCGCATCAAAAGCGACGCGCCGCATGTAGTTCAGTGACGAACGCGTCCCTCTGGCAGGGATAGCTAATAAGTCTTACACACGAACGTGCAAACAAACACTCTTTTACCTAAGGGAGCTCTCACCAAGTTGAAAGAGTTTTTACTGAAGAGGTGTTGTGCAGCAGACACACGGCGCCGACGAACACTTTTCATTGCTTCCTTCAGGACACGCTACCGAGAGCGTGCCGGTAGAGTACGAAACTAAATCGGCCAATGATGAACTGATATATCTCGAAATATAAAGTTAAAGCTCATTGTGTTACGCGTATTAAAAATAAAATTAACAAGGCCAGATTAAGAAACGCCAATGTCTCCTGTGTGCGGCACGTGTGTGTAGGCGTCGTCACGTGACATCCCCGAGCCGTTCGACCTGCTTACGACAGCAGAAAAAAATATTAGGATTACTGGGTTCGCTACACCATCTGCGAGACGTAGAATTAATTTTTAAGGTGAGCCTAACCGACAGAAAAATACCTGTTTGCTTATTTTCTTTTACATTCGATAATTGCTGGCGCACACCGGTTTCGAGTCTTTTCCTACCAAAACAACTATATGGCGTAATGAAAAGCCTTCCGCGCTTGTTTTCAAGTGAATATGTTTTTTTTTTTTTGGTGTGCCGCGCTGCATTTTGGTGTGGTGTTGCAAAAAACTAAAGATACGGGGCTGATTTATGCTAGCAGACGCGCAGGCAAAACATTTCCCTTCGATATGTGTAGACGGTTGCCGACTCTTCGAGTGGAACTGCGGTCCCTCATCGATGAATGTAAAGAAAGCAAGGTATAAGTTGTCGCTAATCTGTGCTTCTGCATTTAATTATTTTCGCACAGAAACCACTTGACAGGTGACGGCGCAAGTGCCATGTAGGAGGGCCAGCGCTGCCTTTTCCTAATCGTCTCCTACGGCGCCGGGTGTGCTCTGACATTGCGCACGGAAATTTGCTCCGCTTGCGCCAAGCAACCGTGTGCGTGTCAGTTTCTCGTTAAGGCCGATATACACGACGGACCAAATTGCTCTTTTGGACCACGGTCCGCGCATCATGGGATAGGACGTCACCACTTCGCGTGGACCGCCGTTAGCCTGCGCAAGACCGCGGCCCTCGCGGTCCAACAAATGTCCGTGGCTTTTCCCACATCAGGTTTGGCGGCGGACCGCATGCAAACCGCAGCGATTTCGGGGTAGCCAAAGAATGTTGCCCGGCAACATAGTGTCTTCAGCCAAATCCAATCTAGTTTTCGGCTGAGCCAAAGCCAGTCGTTTCATGTTCGCCGTTCCGCCTGCACGTGCGTGCAGCAGATATATTTATTTAAACACCATGTGCTTTCGGGTGGATGTGCACTGCGCCGGACCGGACCGCGGCGGGCCGTTGACGACGCATCACGTGACCGATCGGCCCGCAGACTTGGTCCATCGTGTGGATCGGCCTTTACCGCTTGCTCACCTGGGGTGCGCAATGTTCCCGATTTTAAGCTCAACTAAAAGGTCGAACAGTTTTCGCTAAAAATGAGCGAAATCACGTTCGTAAAATGTCGCGCCGCACTTGGCGCTTCAGCATACGATACGGCAAAGACAGTTCTGTCCGCACGCTGCCGTCTTCTCCCTAAGCTTGGTTTGCCGCTTTACAGCACAAATTCTTCCGGAGCAATATTTCCAATGCTTGGTTGCCTAGCACCTTTAAACTATTGGATGTTAGTTTCACGCTTAGGGCCATTTCGCAGAAAGATCAACCGAAAATAAACAGAACTCTCAATTATCTAACCCTTGACAAGATTAACCAAGCTTTCATCGATAAAGAAAACTAGCTCTAAATACTGATTCCTTGTGTTCTCAGCCAGCTATTGAGAAACCAGCAATGCTTAACATATATCATGAATGTAGAGCAGCAGTGAAGTTTGCAACATTGCTTATTAAAGTTTGAGCGCATATTTGTTCATGAAAGTATACAGCAAAATGTGAACAGAACTCACCTGCACCAAATAAAAGTACTATTTCACGAATGCAGTTCCGTTGTTTTTCACGTGCAGAAGAAATTTCATAGTGAATGGGCTTTTCATGTCGTGTTTCCATAAACATGAAACGATGTCGCTTGACACGGATGTGTTGCCAATAGAACAGGACACCCAATACATAGGGCCGTGCGTGTTCCTTGACACAGCATGCAACATCGTCGAAAATTTGTCAACTAGCCTGACAAGATGTAATGATAATGTATCTTTCTTTAAAGGTTGTACGCCACTGCAACGTGGTCAAACTGGAAAAATATACTCAACAGAGACCGCAGCTGTCATTCACTGACTGAGAGATGATTCACAAAGGCATCGCAAGTCAGCGAAGTTAGAGAGCTGCCGGAAGAATACCGCGAGTGAAGCACTAGAAAAGTTGATGTATCATGTCAGCCCAGAGTTCGACCAACTCTTGCAGTGCGAGGTGACGCTCCAATATCGCAAGAGGAAGGGAAGAACATTGACAACTTTTTTCGGACCACTTAAGTGTTGTCGCGTAGTTTGAAGTGTCCGCTATACTTAAGGATGAGCTAAACAGAAGTGTATGATAAGAAATATCTTGTTCTAATGAATGTCCCATAGACCTGCTGTCTATGCGACATCGCGAGACAGCGGCAGAGAAAAACCATTAAAACTTCTTTCTGGGCGAGTTGGTGCGTACTTGAAATAAAACTGTTTACAGCGCCAACACATGCAACCACAAAGTAAGGGACAGGACACAAGCGCTGTGTCCTGTCCCTTACTTTGTGGTTGCATGTGTTTGCGCTGTAAACAGTTTTATTTCAAGAGAAAAACCAGCTTGAAGAAAGAAAGTTCCAAAAGTTTGAAAAAAAATTCTGACTGATATATTTTTTTGTAGTTCGGGTAGCTCTTAGGGCGGTCTGCTCAATAGCCTATCTTTTCAAATTATCTAGGCATATTTCTATATTTAAATTATTATCGTGCAATGTGTTATTTCTGCAGGCAGTCCTTGCTCCCACACTTGCACCCTCCTCTAGATCATTACATAGCTACCATACTTTGCTCTTGCGATGCTAGAATCTTCTTGAGCTTACGTATATAAAGGTGTGCACGTACCAGTGTTACTCAGCACTGTTGACTTCAGTATTTCATTAATAGAGTAAAATTTGGAGGGGGAAAACTTCTCCCGCCAAGTCATGAATGATCTCAGTAAGCAAAGAAAGCATGCTGTGCCAGACAGGCGTGTTTTAGGAAAGTTGAAATGCTTTCGCCTCCTTATTGTGTGGACACATAGATGCTCATAACAAATGACCTCCATACAATGATGAAACTTGTATCATCGATCTAATACCTTTCCTATGCTTCAAACAGATTGCAGGTAACTTAGCCTGTAGGCTCTTCTAAAGACAGTACGCAAAATACATTCAGCGTATTAGAACGAGGTCTTTAAAACCGATCGAAAGAGAAGAGTCTTGTGCAGGTTACCCTTATGCATTGAATGCAGCCGACTTGCGTTGCATTTAGAATATATGTCTCCATGTCCCTAAGCGGCGCTCTCAATATTTCCTTTGCGCATCATTTTGTCCTTGCCCATCTTCTGCTGATGATGCACCGGCGATTGACACATGCTTCTCCTAGATTTTCTGTTTCTCGACAAAAGATCTTAGCGCTGTTTGTTGCTATTATCATGGAACCATGCCATTTGTGCCTAGATGATGGTGGGGCAAATGAACTGCATTACCATCATTCCAGCAGAACTTTTTGTTGGGCTAGTTGGTGCATGTAGCTGAAGTACTAAAGCCCAAACAGACGACAAAAGGAGAGACATGGACGAGCGCTCGTCCATGTCTCTTCTTGTGTCGTCTGTTTGGCGCTTTAGTATTTCAGTGCATCACAAATGTTAAGAAAAATCTGCAATCTCCCCGCGAGGGACCTAATAGTGATACCTTGTTCGCAATGTTGGAGATCTGAATGAACGTCTAGTAGTCTTACGTGTTGTAGGGCGAAACAAACCCCATATTAAGAAGACTACATTTTCGAAATAATTTGCCAGATACTTATGGACGCGTTAGCACAAGGAGAGCTTTGCAGAAAACTGACTAGGTGTAGCATGTTATTTCGAGAAGCCACTGTACACGTTGTATGGAATTAAAAAGGAAGTTTTTGTTACTGGTATGCGAAATATGTAGATCTCCGGCTCTTGATAATGCTTTTTTTTTATTCACAAGTAACTCTGGCGGAAAAATTGCTTAGGTAGATTAGTGTTCTGCAAAGAAACCAAGCATGGACTCTGTAGCAATGTTCTGCCTTCCAAGAACTGTAGGAAGTTGTCTTACGTATGCACTATCAGAGTACTGAATGAGCCCATTTGTAGTGACGTATTGCATTCTGTATTGAATGACTTGCTGTGTGTTGGGTTGCTGATACAGACAGTGATTAAACCACACTTTTCTGCCAAATTATGTTTTGCCGAAACAAAATTGCCACGTTGCCTAGCGTGCTGGGGCACGCATCTTGAGGATTTATGCAACAAATGCGTTACACATATGTTGTGAGTAATAAAAGAAAATTAGAAGCCGAAGGAGTAGGAAACGTAATCTGAAAGAGGAAAAACAACACGAAAACATTAATGCGAGTGGCGTTGGTTTCCCTTGGTGTCTGCAGAGAAGGTCGTGTGCCCGTCGACCGCATGGCACACGATAAGCGGCATGGCGTTTCCCCCTCGCGAATTCATTGGCATGGAAGGAGGCTTCATTTTTTCTTTGTTCTTTTTCCTCCCGAAGTTTGGCCTACCCGGCACCAGGGTAGAAATTGGCGTTCGTGAAGCAACTACCCTTTGTCTGAGGCTATGCCAATCGACCTAGCCGTGTTCCAGGTCTCTAATAGTATGCACACTGTTACGTCGTCTGCGCGTGGAAAAAAACATACCAATGGTAGCCTTGTCTCTATCACTACGTTAGCAGGTATTCTGCATGTAGACATAATTAACATGCGGGAAGGCGTAGTAGTAGCGTTTCTTGGAAGTACTTTTGGTAGAGGAGCCCGCCGACCACTTTGTGATAATCTCGTATAGAACATATACCGCACAAAGGCGAAAGATGCACTGCGGTGCGTATGGAGCCAAGTGATCAGAAATTGTTCACGGCTAGGGATTCTGAACACCCCATAATTAGCATGGGGATTCCCTCAGCTTCCATTCACTAAATACTATTAACCATTGTATACAGAAAAGCAGGAGTGAATGAATTTCAGTATACTTCTTCACCTATAAGTGCTCTTTTATTCATTTCTTCTACAACTGGCACCTCATAGCGACAAGGAGTATTTCGCCTGGAAAAATTCTAGCTGTTGCCATTTTATAGGAAAGTCGCAGAGTTCTTTCACTTTGGTGACGCAGAACGTTAGCTAGCCTACCTACCATCCCTGCGTGAACATGGTTGAGGAGGAGACAGTTGATCGGACGAACAAAGTGTGAAAATTGGATGCACTAATGAAACTAACGCACGCGAAGGTTTTAAGAAGAAACAAGGCGAAATGACGTATCAAAAGCGACCCAACGCGTCGTTCAGTGAGAACGCGTCCCTCTAGCAGCGAAATCTAAAACGGTTTCCTTGCTCAACAACAGAAGCGAGTGCGCGGCCCTAATATTCTGATCACGGGCCTTATCAGTCTACTGCGCTGGAACGGAATGCGCATTTCTAAGTTCTTTCGCTGTGCAGAAAGTGTCTTTTTAGGTTTTGAGACAAAAGACACACATTACGCCTCAATACTAATACATAACATGTTACGTATAACATATAATACGTATAACGCATAACACGTGAGAAGAATCGCAAACCATGGATGGAACATTGAAATCGCAAGCTACCAGCACAGTATATTTTGCAACATCGATAAATTGCTCGGAAATTGCTCACAAAAAATATGCTCAGACAACTGCACGTTAATCATGTTAGGAGGGAAGTAGGCTGCGCAGAGCAACAAATTCGTACCGCTTTAACAGGAACTTCAAGCCACACAGTCTCTGGTACAATCTCAAGATCCGCGCGCGTTATAACGGTGACATTGTTCCGGACGTCAATTAGCACACTACCGCCATGTTTAGCGCGAGCATCACACACGCTGTCACATCTATGAACTTTGTATTCTGGCGAAGAGTAATTCTTGGCCAGTAAGTTGTTGCAAAGCCAAGTTTCAGTTAAGCATATAACATGGTATGAACAGGCTGGTCCCTTCTCGCAGGAATGAGAGCATTTCGTGCGCAGACCACGAACGTCTTGCAAAAAACGGAGCACTTCATTATCGAGGCGTAAAATAAATGTCTTTAGTTTGCCTGCCTGCAAAGGCACTGCCTAAGCGTCTTGTGAGCATCTCATAACTAGATTGATATTCTGAGAAAGTACAGGCCTTGCGTGGTGAAGTTGATGAATCGCGACACCGCCTCTCCTTTTTTACCGATCTCTATGTAGCAATGAAGGCAGAGCAAGTACAACTCTAAGTAAGTAAACAAACAGCTCTCCTAAGTCAGTATGACGTTTGTAAAATTTCTTGGATTTTAATGCTACTCAAATCAATAATGTTTCTTGAGTGTTACGTCGTCTGTATGTAAGCTATGCGGTAGTTTAGGGATTTTAAGTAGCTTGCTTGGCAATCCTAGCATGGCCATGTTGAAGACAGGAGTGAGCGCTGGGATGTCCCTCTATTTCCCAGCGAAGCGCTCTCCTATGTTACCCCTCCGACTATGATTGTAGATGTGTTGTCTATAAGAAATTCTTTAGTGTAATTGTATGCTCTGAAGTTTATATACTACTAGTTTGTTTAACGGGGTCAGGATGGCTTCGTGATCAAGGTTGTTGAAGGTTTTGTTAGATGAAGACTGATAATGGCCCGGGTCTGAAGTTCAGAGCTGTGATAACTGTCTAATTGTTGGTGCTTAAGTTGAAGCACAATGTCCTGCGTGGGCAACTTGCGCCTGAAACCAGTCATCGTCCGAGGGCACACATTGTGGACTTACATGTGTTTGTTAAGGCGAGAAATCGTGTGTTCCAGGAGCTTACCTAGGCAGGAGTTGAGTGAGATGGTAGGTTCTCTTGCTGCAACCTCTTGCCTGGGTTTGGCATAATGGCAACTTTAGCATCCTTCCACTGTTTAAGAATACGGCCAGATTCCCAGCTCCTATTGAAATAGTTAGCGCTTCTGTGGAATCACTGTTCAGGCTCCGTAAAATTTTGCTTGTTACGCCTTCAGGACCCGGAGCAGAGTATGTTCGTAGACCGTGTATGGCCTCGCGGACTTCTACTTTCGTGATCGGTTGGTCGATTATTATGTTTGGCTCTTCCATGCATGCGGGGAAGGAAGAGCGTTTTGAGATGGTTTCCAATGGATCCATTGCTGACTTTATTGATGCTATCAACCAAAAACAGTGAGTTGCGGGGACTTCAGCGTAGATTCCTGTTTTTTTAACTCTCATTGAGGCTACTATGACAAAGCCGTATGATGACATCATGGCCTTTTTCCCCACCTACGCTTGTTACACCAAAGTCGTTTTCTTGTACCAACCATATTTTATGTAACTCTGCCATTGAAGGCAGCCAGCGTACTATTTATGATGGAACCATTGTGATTACTCCACCCCTCTAATTTTATTCCCAGTCAGAGAGGTTTAGCGTAGTAATTTTCGGGGCACTCATAGTCGCATTATCTTTCCAGCTCTTCAGGAACGTATGCAGTGTGTTGGAGTCATTCATTCATTGGAGCCTTTTCATTTCGTTGAATTATCTGTCCAAGATCTGCATACCCTTCATTCTAAACAGCAATGGATGATCAGAGATATTACATAACACCAATCTTCCCATGGACGAACACGCACATTTTAACACATATTCAGAAAGTTGATCTGGGTGATTTCAAAGTAAAAACGCACAAAAGCAATGACTATTACGTACTACAACTCAGATTGGCCCCCAATGAAGTAACAGTACTCATTCAAGTAATAAAAAAGAATACTGCACAATCTGAATAACTAAAAATTCGGGCAAATCGCGAATAACGTGCCGTATTATAAGCTGGGTTCTTAAACCCCCTGCAAACCCTTACACCATACGAGAATTCTAGGGTCTCGGGGCGTGATTAAACATCTTCATTTTGACCTTTATTGCATATTTTTGCACAGTAGGTTCTCGGATAATGGCTGCGCCTTTCAGCGAACATTACATTCCGTACCCTCTTCGCAATCCTCATACATTTAAGTTTACCGATAAAACAGCAAGCGAAAGTTTAACAGCAGTTACCGCTAGGCCAGTTAAATTTTATTCGGTTCTGACAACATACCTTCTCTGGCGCTGAAGAAATGCATCGATAACCTTTGTGCACCTTTACAAAAAATATTTAACTTATCTTATTCCCCATATACGTATTCCGAACGTCTTAAATTATCAAAGATAATTACGATTCACAAGGCTAGAGATAAAATCATTCCGGAAAACTACCGTCTTATCTCTATCCGCAGGACTAAAGATATTGTATTCGTAAAACTAATAATAAAACGAATTAAGTGCTTCCTAGAACACCGAAGTATTCTTACACCCTGTCAGCATGGATTTTGAAACGGTAGGCCAAATAAAACAGCCGCCTTGTCCTTATCAGAAATTATTAACTACCACTTAAAGAGATTAGAAGAGTGCTATGCATATTTCCTGACGTAAAAAAAGCTCTTTGACGTCGTCAGCCACATCATATTATAAAACATACCACAATGTTGTGGTTTTCGTCGAATGTTCCATAGAATTATTTAAATGTTATCTAGAAAACGGTACACAGGCTGTGCAAACAACTTTTACCCGGTCCGAGTCTCTTGAAACAACCAGATGTATACTAGGCTGAATTCATAGACGAATGTTTTTTTCATTATATAATAACGACCTACCTTGTGTCGTGAAAACTTTTGATTATATATGTATGCCCAAGACTCTCCGCAACATACTTTTATTTATACTTATTCAGAGCTTGATGATAAGCACAAGTTTTTCTCTTCAAGGAGACTAAAGTTGAATACACAGAAAAGCAGTTACATTGGTTTTAATTCACGTAAAAATCTGGATGAACATTCATGTACACTTAAAATAAATTGTTCGCCCCTAGAACGAGTGAATTCTATAAAACACCTACGTGTTGTACTTGACTTTATATTTTAAATTTAAACCTAAGTGCAACGAAGTCCGCAAGAAACATAGTAAAGCTTGTTTTCTCTCACATAAATACCGAGACATATTAGACATATCGACATTACGAATAACTTATTTCAGTATATTTCATAGCCACTTCAATTACTGTCTATATGCCTAGGGTAACATATTCCGCACATGTCAAGAACGAGCTGTAAGTATACAGAAAAGATCAATACGCTTTATGACAAATTCAGACTAAATTGCACAAACGCTACTAGTTTTCCGAAAAATAAAAATCATGCCGTTTGCCACTATAATTGATTATAAAACTACACTAATGGTCTATTGTAGTATAGGCCCCAACAATCCAGTCTACTGATCACATCTTTTGTATTGTTGGTACGAAAGCCGCAAGAAAGTAAAAAAGTCACAACCTCAGTCAGCAAACAAAAGAATACATATAGCAAGAGCAAACTTACAGCTAATGAGTCGCCTATTCGAACAAACTTCGACTAGAACTAAGAAAGTGTATGCATTTCTCCTGACATTTAAAAAGAGATTTCCTACCTAATATAGAGCGACTTTAGATATTATTTTCAAAAAGCATTTTGAAGAAAACTAACAATTTGGAATTGACTATCGTGTACAATTGTGTTTACATTATGCTATGAACATACATGAATGTGTTGCTTGTACCACTGTAACAATATATCTGCAGATGTTGTGAAACTCACCAGTGTAAACACAGGAAACGTTTGTAATAGTATTGCTACGTAATTAGTTTTCAAATATGGTAACGTTAGCAAAATAGTTTTGATTTTAACGTTATTATTTTCTTATGTGACATGCTCTCTTATTGCGATAGCGATTGTATGGACACTGCAGGCGAATTTCTGCTGTCGGCGTCACCATGAGGTTTGGTGTGAGTGATAACTTGTGAGGGTGAGCTGGCCAACTCGATTAATCTCGCCTGCACGAGCGATGAAAGCGGCCCTGATGCGTGCCCTCTCCCGCGGCATGCGAGGGAAAGGAGATCAGGAGAGGGCTCAGGAGAGCTTTTTTCCCTTTCTTTAGGGAACATGTCGTAGCATGTTGAAGGCAGCCGGTACTGAAAGCATGCCAATTTGCCATAGCTTGTGCCTGAAACGAATTTCCAGAAATTGAAACGTCAGCATCTTCAAAATTTCATGTGAACTTACCAGCAGTGAGAATTGGACGAATGTAATGGATGAATGAAGATGCAAGCAAGTCACGTTTGTGTTGGCCAT
Organism: Dermacentor albipictus; assembly: GCF_038994185.2. Taxonomy (NCBI): domain Eukaryota; kingdom Metazoa; phylum Arthropoda; class Arachnida; order Ixodida; family Ixodidae; genus Dermacentor; species Dermacentor albipictus. Next base: position 89,428,635 of record NC_091828.1, on the reverse strand, counting down.
CCATTAGACTATTACTTCTCCGATACGTTTATCACCGTTCCCGTAGCAGGCCAAGCTACAATCTGCTACCCAACATTCGAGTTCTACGTGACGCCTGCAGCAGAAAATATGTTCTACATCCGCCACCAAGGACGCGAGTGGAGGCGCTGGCTAAGGCAACCATGGGTAACTGTAGTCAACAGATATAAACTCCCAAGAAAGTGGACGAGTAAAGCGATGCCGTGGTAGTAAAATTAGATATAGCCTTGCGCGCGTAGTGCCAAGCCATGGGTTCACATCCATCCCGCGGCCAGTTTTATTTAACACGAAAGAGTTTTCTTGTACGGTCTACGATTAACTTCGTGCAACGGCTGTGACATCGGTGCGAACGCGTAAAATATTTGGAGGCCGCTTAAGCTTCTACTTTTATTGTGGAACGCAATTGCATTCAGAGATCCCTGACTGCTTCATTGCACTGCCAGCAACTGCCGCTTTCTTCTTTTATTATGATATCAATTATATGGACACTGCAGATGCATTTATGCCGTTGCCTTCGACGTCACCGCTGCCACCGTCGCCGCCGGCGCCGCAGTGAGGTTCTGTATGAGTGAAAGCGTGTGAGGGTGACCCGGGGAACGTAGGCGAACGCGGTTTAATCCCGCGTGCGTGAGCGAGGAACGCGGCCCGGATGCGTGCCCTCTCTTGTCGAGAGTGAGGCAGGGAGGGGAGGCGAGGGAGGAGGTGCGTTCTTCTCCTGCGAGTGCTACGGTGCCATGACGTCTACCTCGGCCGCCGCTCCGTATGGAGCGCACGCAGGAGGAGGCAACCGCGGCGTCTACTACGGCGTTGGCCACGAGAATCGCGGACGCTTTAGTAAACGCGTTGGCCGGCAGCCGTATAGGGACTCCTTGCCGGCGCTCGTGTGTCTCGAAAGTGGTCTGCGACGTGCCTAAAGTGCGCGCCCGCACGGGCCTCCTCTTCAAAGTGATCTGCTATGTTTGGAGAGCGCGCGTAGTGCCGGTAGCTTTTTATGCGCAGTGCTTTCGACATTTCGTACGCGTTTAAGCGACAGATGCACTGAGGTAAACTGGCTAGCGGCTTCTTCAGCGATTCCTAACTCCACTGTTTTTACAGACAGTTTCCGCTGTCATCGAGCTATGCGTATTCGTGTTTACCTGTGGGCTTGACACCGTGCTGGTTAATTTATTTGGAACACGTTGACGGGCTAGTTGGTTTGAATTCATGATAGCATGTGTAAGCGCGACTGAACAAGGGCGTAGAAAGAAGCAGACACACAAAGAACGCGCTCTTTCCGTGTGTCTGTCTCTTTCTGCGTCCTCATTGAGTCATGCTTACATATTCTATTATTGTTAATTTACTAAGGGAATGTTTACTACCTCATGCAGACGGTAAATGTACTATCCTTATTTCGTGCAGCTATCTACTAAGACCGACAGAAAGCTGAGCTAGTTGATAACGATTCAATATTAGACAGGAGAGGGCACATTCAGACAGGACACAAGAGTAGGGAACTGAACGACGCGAACACCGACTATCAGTAGACTTCTCTACTCTTGTGTCCTGTCTGCACGCCTCACCTCTTTTTTGCCCAATAACTAATCAACTAATTGCCTATTCCAATCCGTGCTTTGTCTTTCCGGCTGAACTGCGATATTTATTTATACACCTTGGCCTCCGCGCGCCGCTGCCACGCATGCGCGGAGGCGAGCGCCATCTGGATGGCGTTGTTCGAAGGAACCGAGCGTACTGCGCCTCACTACGAACGGTGAAACGCTGATAAAGGGGTTTGTGTTTGAGTTACCGCGAACCAGAATTACGCTTTTTCGTCTATTACAATTACAGACGAAAGCTATCATGTCTGTAGCTTGTCTTTAAGACACGTTTTACTTGGAGAAACGTAATTAGTTTAGTGACGCATGTGCGCCACGCGGAGGGCCTGCGTGTCTTGAAATGATTTTATCTCACAAGATGTTTGATGCCGGCAATGGACGCTGACAGATGACTTTGTGCGAGGCGGGACCCTTAACACTACCGCGTAATATGCTATATCTTCACAGGTACGGCACCGCCACGTAGGAGCTGTGACGCGAAACACTGCATCATGACGCTGACGAGCACCGAGAGGGAGCGCCTTCGGTAATCTCAACGCATTGGGGCCTCCAACCAGGTGCATGCGATATCGGCCTTCTGTTTAGCTGACGACGCAGTTTCCGAACATGGTTAGCTTTTCGCGTCTGATTAGCCTCTGACGCCTCGTCGCCTACGAAGTTTAGCGTCGACATGCATCAGCTGCGCTTACACGCCGCCAAGCGCTTAGCTCCCGATGACATCAACTAACGGGTGCGTTAAGTGGCGCGGAAGGGTAACGATGTCGGCGGGCGAGTGGGGCTTTGGTCCCGCGAGAGGCACGCCAGCGTGAAGCAGAACTCCGCGTGCTTGTAGTGCAGGCTGTGGACTCTGGCACTCGTATTCCTGAAGCTCAGCGCGTCGAAACCTTAACTGGCTGCCACAGACATTCGTAGCACAATGCTCGCGCCTTCGCCCAAGCGACTCGGCAGCAGGACCCCGTGCGCCAAGCAATCCTGCAACATGGACGCCGTCCCGCAAATCTTGCGCCTTTCGCTGCAGCGCACCGTAAGTTCAGGAAGCAAACATGCAAACTCACTTTCGTGTTCTACTGATTGCATTGAAATAATTATAAACCACATCTTTTTTGATACAACTTCATCTATATGTAATTTCTAATTGACTCAAAATAAGCAAGTGCTTTACCCAACCCTTTCCTTGTTGTCAGTGCGTGTTGCCTTTCTGCTTTTACACCTTTGACGAGCGGCTTGACAAATGCACCATGATTCTAGGTCTTTCTTCTGCGGCCGCTTGACATGAAATCAGGGGAAAAATCAGGTTCCTACCACTTCTGTTCTCTTTTACTCTGAATATTTTTTCCATCCAAAGCGCTAGAAATTCATAAATTATATAAAATTCAGCTAGCCCAGCTTTCTCCCATTTGTTCTTCAGTTTTGACTGGCGCGGCGTGTAGGAATCAGCGCAAGGGCGCTTTGTTAATGTGGTAGGCGACGTGGCAAACCCATGCTGACGTAGCAACCCTTGTCCAATCCATGATGCGATGATGTGCAACACATGTTGCCGCAGAGCCAGAAGTGCCCAGTTGGACTCGAAGTGCCTGGATCGTCGGTACTAGAGTGAGTCATTTAGGTTGCGATTGATGCGTGTTTGCAGGAGAAGTCGGTGAACTAGCGTATCAGTGATGAGCCTGAATGTAGCCTGGGCATCCGAAGTGCCTCTACTATACCGGAACACCATCCTGAGGCCTCGTATAGGGCATCCTATGGCCTTCCTAGATCTCCGTGTAGTGTGAACGCTGTGACGTCGTTAGCGGGTGGCAAAAACATACCGATGGTAACTATGTGCAGATGAATTCCTTCACCGATATTGCACAAGGACAAACAATAAACATACTGGATGGCGCAGTAGTAGCGTTTTTTGGAACTAGTTTTGGTAGAGGAGGCTGTCTATTTCCCTGTGATAGCCTCGTATACTACACCAATAGTGCAGGAAGCTAACGTATGGAAGTAACACATTGCGAATTCAGCCATCCTCATGGCAGTTATTCACTGCTAGGTATCCAGAACACCCCCTGTGGTCTGTGTGTCGTGTACACTCTGTGAAGTCGTCAGCATGTGGCAAAAAAGCAGCGATGATATTTTTGTGTATATGACTTAGTTCGCATATGTTGCGCACGTACAAATAATACACATACGGGAAGGCGTCATAGTAGCGTTTCTTGAACAAAATTTTCATAGAAGAGGCTCTCCATGTCTTATAATCTGGTATACTATATATTTATGAAGCGAGACGAAGGGATGTTGGACCTGTCAATGGAACCAACTTTTCATGGAGCAGCCTCTCCGTCTCTTATAGTCGCGCATACTAGAAGACTCATCAAGGATAGACGAAAGTGTCCATGGAGCCACCTAAGAGCATTTGTTCGCTGCTAGTTAGGCTGAACACCCATTACAATGGCCCGGGGTTTGCCTCAGCCTCGACTGAGTAAATTGTAACAGTCATTAGGTGTATAAAAGTAGGAGTATAGCGTTGTCAATGCACTTTCACTGCTGTGTAAGCTCTTTAATTCATTTTTGTATATTGGGTATTTCATAGCAAGGAGCAATATTTCCGCCGCAAAATGCAAGCTGTTTCCGCTGTATAACAAAGTCGCAAGGTGCTTGCACTTCGAAAGCGTGCTGGCATGACTACCATTCTGCATGAACATTGTGAAGCAGGAGATATTTCATCAAAATAATTGCGGTTCCGCCTGAAAGGCGAAGCACTGATTGCGATAGCAAATTACTAGATAGCTGTACGAAGTAAGGATTGTTGTTTTGTCGGTCGTAGAAATTTGTAAACATTCGCTTACTAACTAATTTACCAGTAATAGAATATGTAAGCGTGACTCAACGAGGACGTAGAAAGAAACCGACAGACAAAGACAGCACTGCCTTTCTGTCAGCTTCTTTCTACGCCCTTTTTCAGTCGTGGGTACACATTCTATGAGGGGTTGAAACCAACTAGCACGTCAACGTGTTTGTCTAAATTAACCAGCATGGTGTCACGTACGCGCGCACAGGTAAACATGAACACATCCCGCTCGATCACAGCGGAAACGGTCTTAAAATGCTGCACTTAGGAATCACGAAAACAGCCGTGAGCCAATGGACCTCCGTTCATATGTCGCTTCAACGTGAACGAAACGTCGAAGGCACAGCCCATACGAAACTACCGGCACCACGCGCACTCTGCAAACAAAGCAGATCATTTTCAAGACACAAAAGCGCCTTCAACGTCTCTCTACAGCGCCTGCCAACGGCGTCTACTACGGCGACCGCGATTTGCGTGACCAAAACCACGGTAGACGCCGCGGTTGTCTCCACTCTCTACTGAACGGCGGGCGAGGACGTCATCGAGGCTCCCTTAGCAGCTGCCGGAAAATAGCGACCCTATCGCTCGCCTGGACCCCTGCCTCGCGAGCCACATGAGATCGCACGCATCAGGGCCACATCTCTCGCTCGCGCACGCGAGATTGAACCGCGTTCACCGGCTCACCTTCAGACGCTCTCACTCACACGGAACCTCACGGCGATTCCGACGGCAGAAATACGACTTGAGTGGGCTTATACTTACTATCGCAATAAAAAGAAAGTGTGGAAATCTGACGCACTAATGGAACTAAAGTACGCGATGATTTGATGAGCCAACGAGGCTAAATGGTGCATCAAAGTTGACGCCCCGCATACTTCAATGACGAACGCATCTCTCTAGCAGGGATACATACCTGTGCCACGCGAACACACAAAAACTCTTTGACGTAAGGTAGCTTTCACCAAGTTGAAATACTTTTTAATGAAGAGGTGTTGTGCCGCCTACACCCGGCACCGACGATATCTTTTCGACGCTTCCTTCAGGACACGCTACGGAAAGCGAGTTAGTAGAGTACGAAACAAGATCTACGAAAAGAAACTGATGTATCTTGAAATATAAGGTCAAAATTTCATGTGTTAGAAGTTTTCAAATTAATTTACTGCGCCATATTACGAAACGTCGATGTCTCGTCCGTGCGGCGCGCGTCTGTAAGGTCGTCACGTGACATCCCCAACCCGTTCGACCTGCTTACAAGAGTACAGAATAAAATTAGCATTACTGGAGGAACGCCAGGTGGCGCCGAGGAGTGCAGACGTGTTCGCATCGGCTCTGTCAATAATCTTGCCTAGTAGCGGTCAAGATCATGTGACCACCACGGAATTCGCCGGATTTGTGTAGGAAGACACCAGGAACGCGCTGATACCCCCTTTTTTGACAAGTGGACCCGGTTTCTTCCAAGAAGATAAGACCACCGCCCGAGCATGTCGGCCCGCCACGCTAAGCCTAACGGCGTAGCGGAGCGCGGACCCCCGGCAGTCAGCTCCCGGCCCAAGCGTAGCGTCGCCACGGCCCAACTTCCAACGGACAACGACCCGAAAATAGCCCAGGACACCATGGACACAGATGACCAAGCCATCGAAACCCAAGCGGCATCTGCGGCCGACGCTGAAGAGGACTTCCTCTCGCCTGACGAGGTGACACAGGGGGAATCAACCAGCGACGCCGACGAAAACGAGGAGAAAGACACAGCAAGGGAAGACGACGAAGCCAAGAACGGTCAGTGGCAACTTGCACTATCATTGCGAGAACGAAAAGGTTTAAGAAAACAATTGCGAGCAGCCACTGATGACAGCGGAGCTCGAGGCGACGGTGAGGGCAACAGCAGCTGCATTGCCAGGGCGCCTGCAGGAGAGCGAGCTAAACGCGGCGTTGCGTCTATAAGAGCCCGACGGCGAACGCGCGCGGCGCCGCTGCCCAGAAATGACATGAAAATTATCATGCGTCCCAAGCCAGGACTTGTTGTAAAAGAACTTAAAATCTACGAAGTTGCGCGAGCGATAGAGCGTGCAAGCGGCGACCCGGAGACCTGCAGGAGCGATAAATTTTTGCTTCGCCTCCGCAACGGGTCAAACATAATCATTGTAAGTACCCCATACGAACAAGTGGCGGAGAAGATCGTGAAGATCAAAACGCTGGAGCTCAATGGCACTAAACATCCGATGAACACCTACATAACCACCCCTGAAGGGTACCTTAAAGGAGTGGTACACGGACTGGAACGCGAAACCCCAGAAGAGGAACTTTTAAGTCATCTCCGAGTGCGCACTCAAGGAGTGACAATCGTCCAAGCCCGGATGCTCGGCAAGTCTGAAACCGCAGTGATAACGTTCGATGGACCGATAGTGCCACGCTTCATCTACTATTACGGTGGCGAAATGCCATGTGTGCCTTATCAGCCCACAAGACAATACTGCAAACTGTGTAAAAGCAAGGGACATAGAACGGACGTTTGTCCAACGCCCACGGCAAAGGCGTGCAGCAATTGTTGGCTAAGGGACCCTCCTGAGGACCACACCTGTGATCCAGAGTGTGCCCTGTGCGGGGGGGCTCATCCCACGGCGGCATCGGAGTGCACCAAGAAACTCAAACGGGTCCCCCAAAGGGGGAGGCCACCACTGTCGCAACGTCTACGCCGACCACAAGCCAACGGAATCCTCAAGAGACGCTGGTTCAGCACGGACCGTGAGGACTCTGCATCACCAGATGGGGCCCGTTCCAGGTCCCGATCCAGTTCCCGATCCAGGTCCAGCTCCCGAGACCGCTCCAACTCCAGGGACAGTGGCCAAGAGAGGGGCCAAACAACAAAACAACAGCAGAAGAGCAAGGAGACTGTGAACAAAGAAGGCAAAAACAAGGTGAGCTGGGCAGCAATCGCCTCCCAACCCCCACACCAAACAACACAACTCACACGCCTAGAACGCGAACTAGAGCTAATGCGAGTGCGAATAGGAGACCTAGAAAGAGAAAATAGGCAATTGAAAAAGCAACAAATGCAGCAACCACAACGAGAACCTAAACCAGTCCAGACAGGACAGCAAGGACAAAAACTACCGAATTTAGAAGGCGACACCGTAATTACCTTGTCGATATTGAAAGAAACCATAAAAGAAGTTATACCCACAATCGTAGAGCAGGTGATGATTCAGGTAGATCGAAAACTAGAAGCTCTGGACAAGAAAATCCAGGCACAACAAATAGAATTTACGAAAGCACTGAGAAAACATGCCACAGGCAGCAGCATAAGAGAAAAGGCCGAGAAAGTATACAACAGGCCAGGCTTGTCGGCCATGACCCAGGCGACACACAATGCCTAAACATCAAAAGCACGCTTCCGAAGAGTGTGAAATATGGCAGTGGAACTGCCGCGGGTTCCGGCGTAAAATGGGACAACTGTCGCAGCTGGTGATGACACAAAACAGATCACCAGCTATCATTGCATTGCAAGAAGCCGGAACAAACCCAAAATTACAGGGATACGAAACCTTCAATACCGAAGGTGAAAACTGGAAGGTCGCAACATTGGTGGACAAGAAAGTAACGGCAATATGTCACAAATCCATAGAAGGAACGGACATTCCGCATATAATAACAGAAATCACATATAAAGGCACCAGAGGAAAGAGTGCCTTCATAATTAATGTCTACAGCCCGCCGAGTCAGAAAAGAGCAACGTTCGACAAAATATTTCAAGAGGCCGCAAAAATGGCGAAGGGGAGACCTCTAGTGATAGTTGGGGATTTTAATGCCAGGCACTCAAGCTGGGGGTATCCAACCCAGAACAATAAAGGCAAAAATATCATGGGACAAATAGAAGCGCTCGGCATGACACTTCTAACAGACCCTGCAATGCCAACAAGAACAGGGAATAGTATCTCCGCAGACACAAGTCCGGACTTAACAATAACCAAAAATTGTCCAAATGCGGAGTGGTGCAACACCCTCGAAAATCTAGGCAGTGACCATTGCATTATAAGCACCACAATCCGCACAGCTCAAATCCGCAAACAAATAGGTACAGCTAAAATAACAGACTGGCGGGCGTACAGAGAATCACTTAAAGAACATACCACGGACATAAACGATTTAGATAATTGGTGCGAATGCATACGAAATATAAAGCAGAAACATACCAAAACCATCACCAGGACAGACAAAACACCTGAAGTGGACCCTCACCTATTGCATCTGTGGGATGCAAGACGAAGCCTGACCAAAAGATGGAAGCGACAGAAATGCAACCGCAAACTCCAAATGAAAATCAAAGAAATAACCCAGAAGGCCGAGGAATATGCTAATCAACTTACTACAGCCAACTGGGAACTCTTCTGCGGATCACTTAATGGAACCCTAGGGACGGCAAAAACGTGGAACATCCTGAGAGGAATGATTGACCCGCTCAAAACAAGACGCGAAGGACAAAAGAACTTGGAGAGATTGCTACACTCGTACCCAGGCACAAAAGAAGAACTCCTACAGGCAGTCCATAGAAAATGCTTCGGTAACAAAGCCCCGATACCCCCATACCAAGCTGATTACATCGGACACCCAAACCCAGAAATGGATGAACTCTTCACGGTAGCAGAAGTTAAAGCAGCAATCGCCAGTACAAAACGGAACACAGCGGCAGGGGCCGACCAAATATCAAATGCCATGATTAGAAACATGAATGATGAAGCCATAACAGCCCTTACGAACTTTATAAATGATCATTGGGTCAAAGGAACGATACCACAGCAATGGAAACACGCTGTGATAATCATGATTCCAAAACCAGGGAAGAAATTTACTTTAGACAACCTTAGGCCCATCTCTCTTACATCATGTCTAGGAAAGGTGTTCGAAAGATTAGTAAACACTAGACTCCAACGTCATCTTGAAGAAAACAACTTAATGCCTGATACCATGTTTGGCTTCAGACCACATCTGTCAACACAGGACATACTCCTGCTTTTAAAGGAGGAAGTCTTAACGAACGTCCCCAAGGCCGGAGAACACATTGTCATGGCTGTCGACATAAAAGGGGCCTTCGACAACGTAAGTCACAAAGGGATACTGGATGGACTTGCAGACACCAGCTGCGGTCAAAGGACGTACCAGTACATCCGAAGCTTCCTCAACCAGAGAACAGCAGTTATAAAAGTAGGAAACGATGAATCTGAAGTCATCCATCCTCCCAACAAAGGAACGCCACAGGGTGCGGTGATTTCGCCTACACTCTTCAACATAGCCATGATTGGACTAGCTAAAAAACTCCAAGAAATCCCCGACGTCCACCATTCCCTATACGCGGATGATATAACGATATGGATAACCAAGGGCAACTTGGGAGAGAAGGAGGAAAAGCTCCAATGGGCAGCCAATATAATAGAAAACTATACGCAACAAAGAGGACTCCAGTGCTCTGCGGAGAAGTCAGAACTCATTCGCCTCACAAAAACAAAAAAACAAAGAACTGACCCGAGACTCAAACTCGAGATCAGGCTGGATGGGAAAACTATTCCTGAGAGGTCAATAATAAGAGTGTTGGGGATGTGGCTGCAATCTAATGCCAGATGTATACACACTTTAAACACGATCAGAAAAACAACGCAACAAATTAATCGGATGATAGCCCGTGTGGCTCATAATCGGACAGGAATGGGGGAACAAGACACCCTTAGACTGGTGAAAAGCCTGGTCATCAGCAGACTAATGTACTCCCTTCCTTACCATACCATGAACAGGGAGGAAGAAGAAAAGGCTGATACAATAATAAGGATGGCATATAAGACAGCCCTGAGGTTGCCACGCAACACTTCAAATGAGAAGCTTCTAGCCCTCGGCCTCCACAATACATTTCATGAGCTGGCTGAGGCCCAACTCATAGCGCAGAGGAGTCGATTGGCGCAAACGACAGTCGGCAGAGCTCTTCTTTTAAGAGTCGGCCTTGGAGGATGCATACAAATACACCAAAACGCCAAAGGTCTACCCTGCCAGATTAGAGATTTGTATGGGGTATCACCAGTACCACGAAACATGGATCCGACATTACACGCAGGAAGGAGAAAAGCTCGAGCAGAATACATAGACAAAACAACAAAATACTTGGACACTGCACGATTCACGGATGCTTCACCATATCGGGCCAACGCAAAGAACATGGTGGCAGTTGTCGTAAACCGTAAAGGGAAAATCACGGCCTGTGCTTCGGTTTCCCGAGCAACCATTTTAGAAGCCGAAGAGATAGCCATCGCCTTAGCTATACGAGAAGGCATAGAGCGCAATGCTCCACTAACAATAGTCACAGATTCTCAGGCCGCATGTAGAAACTATCAGAGGGGACAGATCAGTGCGAGGGCACGCCGGATACTTACCGAAATCAACAGAGACCTTGACGTCAGGTATACCCAAACGATAACATGGGCCCCGGGACACGAGGGTGTTACGGGGAACCTCCATGCAGATGAGGTGGCTCGAGGTTTTACTAATTGCCGAGCTGCCCATGGCAACATGGTGGAGGACCCGACACCCATCGATCCAAATTCTAAAGCGATCTTGCAACACTACAGGGAAATCAGAAGGCTCTACCCAGCCCCGCATAGGAACCTTTCAGCCATGGACTCATCGACGTTACGCAGGCTCCAAACAGACACATACATAAACCTACATAAACTGCATATATACTACCCAACAGCATACAAGGACATATGCCCGTGGTGTGGGAGCACACCAACGCTCTACCACATCACATGGGAGTGCACAGCTCACACAGAAGAACAAGAAGACAATAATACGAGAGCGAGGTGGGAGGCATTGCTATCCAGCTCCGCCCTTGGGGATCAGCTCAGGCTCGTCCGCAGGGCAGAAAGGATGGCGAGGGCCAGCGGTGCCTTGGAATAGGGGCCCGACCACACGGCGTTACCCCGTTTTAGGGGCAACGAAGTTCTTTCTCCGAATAAAGTTTTGTTCTTCTTCTAGCATTACTGTGTTTACTGCATCTTCGGCGAGACCTATAATTATTTTTATAATGAGCCTCGGTGACAGCGTAATATATGTTTACTTATTTTCTTTTATGTAGTATAACTTTGTATAGGTATAGCTTCTTTCCTAATAAAAATTAAAAATGCAACTTACTACCAGGTGAAACAAGGTCACCGCCTTCAGAGGAATTTTTTGTATAAAATAACTTCATTCACGCTGTGTTTATTATACTGATTGTATCTTTTATTTTGAAGTTATGTTTCTTAAAGCATTGAAGTTGATTTGTGCAGAAGAATATTTTGCTATATGCAATGTACAAATCCACTCCTGCGATAGCTCAAGTATGTGAACATAAAAACATAAAAATAAAACAAATAACTATGATAAATATGATATGAATAAATAATGTGACCATAAGCTCACGAAGCAAACATGCAAGAGCTTCCACGAAGAGATGCTTCATTTTCGTGTTCAACCGATTCCTATGAAAGAAAGATAGACCATATCTTTTCTTTATTCACCTTCACTTTTTTATGATTGCTACATTTGACTGAAATAAGCAAGTAATTTCTCCAGCTCTTTCCTTGTTGTCCCTGTCGCTTGGCATTGTATGGCTACACGTGGGACGAGTGGCTTGACGCACGCGCCCTGATTGTAGGTCTTTCTTGTGCAACGTCTTAACATGAAATCAGTGGAAGAACTGACGACTTGCCTGTTGTGTTCTCTTTTACTCCGGATCTTTCGGTTCCTTCCGAAGGGCTGGAAATACATCAATTACATAAAATCCAACTAGCCCAGCTTTCTGCAATACGTACTTCACTTTAGTTCGGCTGATAGGAGTGGGGGTTTGGACTTCCTCCTGATGTCCTAAGCGATCCGCAGCCCTAGCTGACGTGGCAACCCTTGTTCAGACCATGATGCGATCATGTGCAACACGCGCTGTTGCAGAGCCGGAAGTGTCCAGTGAGATTCGGAGAACGTCCATAGTCGATACTAGGGTGAGTCATTTAGGTTCAGGTGAGTGTGTGTACAAGAGGTGTCGGGAACCTAGTGTATCGGTGATGAATGTGAATGCAGCTTTTGTGGATGAAAGCACCTGTCCTATGCGGGCACACCATCCTGAAGCCTGGTGTAGGGCATCCTGTGGGTGTTCTAGGTCTCCGTGAAGTGTACACCCTGTGACGTCGTCAGGGGGGGGGGGGAAAGAACGTACCGGTGGTAACTGTGTGTATATGACTTCGTTCGTATTTCTTGCCCACGTACAAATAATAAACATATGGAAAGGCGTAGTAGTAGCGTTTCGTGGAAGTACTTTTGATGAAGGAACCTGTACATCTATCCGCTTGTGATAGTATTGTATAGCAAATCAGTATTGTAGCTGACAAGGAAATTTATTCACCAGTAGGCACGCTTACAACTGTGGTATGAACAAAAAGTACATTATAAGGTGCAGTACATGTACTGTATCATATTTGATTTAAACAAAACCGATAAGCAAATAAAAAAATAAATGGTGTGACACTGGCTTCAAGCCAACGCTTAACGTCGAAGAAATGCGAATAGATCCATACTCATGACATTTATTCACGCCTAGTTATCCCGAACACCCCCCATAAATAGGCTGGGCATTGCCTCTGGTTCTACTCATTAAATACTATTAGTCATTCCCGTGTAAAAAACGAGGGACAGTGATATCCGGGCACTTCTTCCGCTATCTGTGTCTTTTATGCATTCTTTGTATAGTCGGCATTTCATAGCAACGAGCAGTGTTTCTTCCCGACAAAATGCAAGCCGGTGGCGCTTTTAAACAAAGTCACAAAGTGCTTTCACTTTGGTAATGCACGACGTAAGCTTGCCTTCAAACGCTGCACGAACGCGTCTGCGAAGGAGACGCTTGATCAAAAATAAAAAGAAAGAAAGAAAGTGTGCAAATCGACGGCAGTAATGGAACTGACGCAAGCGAACGTTTCAGGAGCCAACAAGGCAAAATGACGCATCAAAGGCGACGCGCCGCATAGTTCAGTGATGAACGCGTCCCTCAAGCAGAGATGGTTTATCCACCGGCGCTAGTTTTGGTATTGGCAATACAGCGCCGCCATGAAGCTGGTAGCCAAAGAATATGCCATAACGTTTGCATATGTGGCGTTATCTTTTCAAACTACATAAGAATATAGTAAGGCGATGCAATTATGTGTAGATATGTGCTTTCGGCTATTTCCTTTTTTGGCGTCTTATAACTTTATGTGGTCACTTCATTTGGTTCGCCAAGGGGAGGCGCTTTTGCTCTGAAGTATTCGGCTGCCATTTTCTTCGTGCACGTTTTTTCCGTATGCTCTGCAGTGTAGAACTTTCTGTGCCTGCGAATATTTCGGCAATGTTGGAAGAACTGCCTTCAGGATACAAGGCTCGCTGCGCTGCTGTGTGACGTGGGAGCTCGGGGAACAAAACGAGGGCGACATGTTTCTGTTTCCCAGCGGACGTGTGGTAAGCGCACTTTTTGGGCACTCGTTATGAAGAAACAAACGTTGTTCTTGTAAAAACAACTATAGGATGAAACGAAAGACCTTCCGCGCTTCTTTTCAAGTGAATATCGTTGTTTCGGTTTGGCGTGGCGCAATTTTTCTGCCGTGTTGTAAGAAACTGAAGCTGCTTCGTCGATTGATACTTGCTGACGCCCAGACGGAAACATCGTTTCGGTATATGTTGGCGGTTACTGTTCATTTTTTCCACGAGTAGAACGCGTGCAATTTATCATACCTGCCGAAAGTGTTTGAATTCTTCCTGCGCAAACTGGTTACGCAGGAGAGCGTTCCGGGAACAAGTATTTTTCTTATTACATTGCCGCTTTTTAATCGTCATAAAAACGGCACAAGAAAAAAAAAACTACATACCAGTCATCGTTTGCATTTTCAATAATGAGTTCGAGTTTCCTGTGTGTCGACATAGGTTCGCTTCGCTTTTGAACCTGTGTCTAGAAGGGCAGAATTTTTCAGCCGCTTCTTCGTACTTTTAACTTCGTTTGGTTTCGCTGTTAATTGTTCTATAGTTATGACCATGCTGTATTTTGCCCATTTCTCAGAAGTCACATATGACGAGATGATGCTAAATTGGGAGTCCTAGCAAGGCTCACATCTGAGCTCATGTATAACAGCCACGGCCTCTGCACGGACCACAGCAGAGGATGGGACTACGCCAATCCCGTTCTTGTTGCCGGGCTGTGCCGACTGTTGCAGTGGAAGAGCAGGCATAGGGGGGGGGGGGGGGGGGAAGGTTCGATGAAGGTAAGCAAACAAAGGCATAAGTGGTTGCGAATCTGTGCTTCTGTAGTTTATTATTTTCGTACAAAAACCACTTTACAGGTAAGGGCGCAAGTGTCATGAGAGGGGCCAGCGCTGCCTCTTCCTCGTCGCATGCTCCGGCGACGTGTGCCCTGTGACGTTACGCAGCGAAATTTGCTCCGCGTGCGCAAAGAAACAGTGTGCGTGCCTTCGTTATCGTTATCGCTATCGTCCTTCGTTATCGCTTGCTCGCGTGCGGTGCGTGATGTTCCCGATAATGGCTTAAACTAAAAAGCCGCACAGTTTTCGCTGACCATGAGCGAAGTCTCGTTCGTGAAAACGGGCGCCGCGCTTGGCGCTACAGCATACGTTACGACGAACGCAGGTCTGGCCGCCCATGGCCGTCTTCTCCCTGTAAGCTCGGTTTGCCGCTGTGCAGCAGAAATTTTTCGGGAGCTGAAATCGCAACCTTCAGTTGGCCAGCGGCTTAAAACTATTGGAAGAGACTTCTGCTTTCATTGACATTTCGCAAAATATATTGAGTCAAAGTAAAAAGAACGCTCAATTACCTAATCCTTAACAAGATGAATCAAAACTTTCACCGATCAAGAAAACTGTAGATATGTATATATCATAAATGTATAGCAGCAGTAAATCTTGCAAGTTTGCTTATTAAATTTTGGGACCGTATTGCTACTTCAAATCCTACAACCAAATTTAATCAGAACTCACCACATTGACTATAAGTTCTATTCTGTGAAAATCGTTCCGCTTTTTGTCATGTGCAGAAGAAATTTGATAATGAACGGGCTTTTCGTGTAGTATTACCACAAAGGTGAAGCAACGTTGTATGGCACGTATGTCACGCATGACACTCAAACATAGACGGGGCGCTGTCCTGTGTGCGTGTATATAGTGTTCCTTGACACAACGTGCAACGCCTGCGAAAATTTGCGAACTAGCCTGACAAGATGTTCTGATGTTTGCATGTCTCTACAGCTTCTACACAACCGCGGTGACGTCAAAAGTGGAAAATATACTCAACAGAAACCCAGGCATCGTCAACAGACTGAAAGATGAAACAGAGAAAGGTATCGCCAATCTGCCGGAAGAATACCACGAGGCAACTACTAAAAAAGTTGATGTATCATGCGAGCCCAGAGTCCAACCAACTATTGCAGTGCCCGGTGACGCTCCATTATCGCAAGGACTTCCTCTAACGAGATGGATAAATTTTTCCGCACCACGTTGGTGGTGCCGCGGAATTCTGCGGTGTGTCCGCTGTTCTGAAAGGCGAGCTAAACAGCAGCGTACTATAAGAATATCTTGATTTAATAAATGTGGCCAAGACCTGCTGCAGTAGTTCTGCAATGCGCGTCTTATGCTGCACACAAATGACAGCCATTTGCATCTCAAAAACGTCGTGAGAGAAAAACTTGCAAAACGGAAACTCCAAAAGCCTGAAAAGTAAAAAAAGAAATGGCACAGATATTTTTCTTTGTAATTCCGATAGCTCGTAGGGCGGTCTCCTGATTAGCGTATCTTTTGAAAATGTTTAGGTACATTTCAATGAGTACATAAACATTGTGCAACGTAATCTTTCTGCAGACTGTCATTGCTCTCACACTTGTACCCTCATCTTCAAATATTATCGCATAGCTACCATACCTTGGTCTTGGGATGATGCTAGAATCTTCTTGAGCTTACCTCCGTAATGGTGTGCAAGTACTGGTGTTTATCAGCACTCTTGATTTCAGTGTTTCATTAAGAGGAACCCTTAGCTCGGGCCCAACTCAGATGCGGCCTAGTCAAGTGCATGTGAAACGCAAAAACGCTTTTCTGAGATAACCCCTGAACCGATTTTGATTAAATTTGTTGCATTTGAAGGAGAAAGTCCTCACACGACGCCCCCTAAGCGGCTTGAAAACCCTCGTGTGGACCCCCGCTCACGCGGCTGTGCCCGGCAACGCGTCGGCTCACAGTTTGGCTCGAGATCTCGCGCGCCGAGCCTCGTCCGCGGATGCGGACGGCGTGAATGAGGAGGAGACACACGAGGAACCCTGCGAGACTTATTATGAAATAGCCCATCGGTATCGCTTGAGGCGTCGCGCGCTCCCACCACCGGTCAAGCAACTCGACAAAACGCAAGCGGTCGCGTTTCGGCGACTTCAGACAAATACATACCCACACCCAAAATACATTAACAAAATCACAGGGGGCAGGGAAAGCGACAAATGTAGGCTCTGTTCAGAAACAGGAACACTCACACACATAATGTGGGAATGCACCTCGCTCCCGTTCTCTCATCCCCCCGTCAGCAGCGAGACTGACTGGACAGCCTGGCTCAGTTCCGGGGACGTCGACCGACAATTGGAACTGGTGGACTGGGCGGAAAAGGCCAAGCAGGCCCAGGGCCTTACTTGAGCCCTAACGCTCAGCCAGGTCCCTCTTTACCCTTCCCCCTTTCAATAAAGTTTATCACCACCACCACCAAGGAGAAAGTTAAATTCTAGTGACGGCTGGAAGCGTAACGTCGATTTATGTCGTGAACTCTCCGCAAACAATTTTAAACAATTCAAACGTTAGGCAAATATAGACGCATGAAGTTTATAATTTATTACTTCGGCATCAAGAAGAGATATCGCGGTTTTGTAAACTGCATCCACTAGATAATTTAAAGCGAACAAATTCGATATTTCAATTTATGTCTTACGTGAATTTGTTACGTTGCGTACAAGACTTCTGCGAAGGTTGTATTTCCAGCATACTGAATTTTTTAGATTCATGTGTAACATATCAATTTTGTCCACTTTAGATGTTCAGTTGTTTAAATATTCATTTCGCAGTATTGTGATGTCAATTTTTCCTTGCTGAGTTACGCACTTGTAAATGTTATAGTTTTATTTTCGGAAAGTTTTCAACTTTCGGCAATTTTAATTAAGAAATGGAGGGTCTGAATCAAGAACTCGAAGCCAACATTTACGTTTTTCCTTTAAATGCAGCAAATCTCGTCAGATTTAGTGCAGCGGTTGGCGAGACAAACAAATCGTCCTTTTAGATGTATTTAGATAGGAGCACCTCAGCTAAAGCTTCCTCATCTCAATAGAGTAAAAGTGGGAGGGGGGACATCTCCTTTCGGCAAGGTCACCAATAATCTTAATAAGCAAAGAAAGCAAACATTTCAAGAAAGTTGAAGAGCTTTCGCCTCCTTATTGTGCCTACCGAAAAATTTCCTTAACGGATGTTCTCCCGCCAATGTTGAAACTCGTAACATAACTATGACAGGTGTCCTAGGCTTCAAATAGGTCGTGCGCAAGTGAGCCTATAGGCACTTTTTAAGGAAATGACGTTATGTACACCAAGCGTATTAGAAGAAGGCCTTTAAAACCATTCAAAAGAGAATTGTCTTGAGCAGGTTGCACTGATTCACTGAATGCAGCCGACTTGCGTTGCTTTCAGAAAATATGCCTCAATGTCTCGAAGCTGCGCGTTTAATAATTACTTTATGCATCACTCTGTCCTTGCACGAACTCTACTGACGATCAACCGCTGATTGACGCATGCTACTCCTGCATTTACTGTTTCACAACAAGAAAACTTAGCGCTGTTTGCTTTTATTAACTTGGAACCGTGCATTTAGGCCATGATGACGATAGAGAAAGCGAGGTGTATTACAAATGTTAAGAAACGTCTGCAATATGCTAGCGAGGGATTTAGTATTGGTGCTTTGTTCACAATGTCACAGATCTTAATGAAGTTCTAGTGGTCTTATATCTGGTTTTATTTCGCTATACAAGATATAAAAAAAGACTACAAAAATTTTCTATATAATTTGCTAGAGATTTATCGTTTCATTTTTTGCTAGAGATTTATCGTTTCAAAAAACAGCAGGAAGTTGTCTTACGTATATATGATCGTAGTACCGAATGCGCCCATTTGTAATGACTATTGAAGTACTCAGCTCTACATTAATGTGTTGTGTATTGAATACCTTGCGGTTCTGTAGGTTGGTAATAAAACCAGTGAATAAGCCGCATTCCGCTGCCTACATATGTTTTGCCGAAATAGAAAGATAGCTGCGCGGTATTAAATGCCAGCACGCCCATCTTGCAGAGAAAAAGATAAGTTTTCAGAAAGATGTGTTACATATGTTGGGAATTAGAAAAAATTAGAAGCCGATGTGGGCGGAAAACTAAATCTGAAAGAGGAAGACAATTTGAAAAATCAAATGCAGGCGGTGTTGGTTTCCGTTGGCGCCTGCAGAGAAATTCGCGTGATCGTCGAGATTCGTAGCAGACGAAGAGCGGGATGGCGTTTCACCCTCGCGCATCAACAAAACCGTTGCCATGGTAGAAGGCTTAATTTTTTTTCTAGTTCTTTCTTTTTCTCGGAGTTCGGTCTACCCAGCAACAGGGTATGAAATGGCACTCGTTGCGTTATTGCTCTTTTTGGTGAGGGTATACCAGCTGACCTAGCTGTGTTCTAGGTCTCCACGCGGTGTATACAGACTGTGACGTCGTCAGCGCATGGAAAGAACATACCGATCGTAACCGTGTCTGTAGAGATATTATAGATGTACAAATAATCAACATAGGGGCCGGAAGGCGTAGTATTATGTTAGCGTTTTACATGTTAGGGATAGAGCAGTTTGTCCACCTCTTTGTGATAGTCTAATCGTCGGAACGGTGTACTGCGCCGAGAATGGAGCCGGCTTTCTAGGAATTCTTCACGGCTAGGTATTCTGAAAACCCACGCAATTAACATGGGAATTGCGTCGGCTACCATAAATAAATACTACTAGGTATACTCTGTATAAAAGCGTGAGTACAGGCACGTGAAAGCCATTCTTGAGCTGTCCGCGTACTTTTACTCAAGCGTCCAATAATGGGCATCTAATAGCAACAAGGACTATTTCAGGCGGAAAAATGCAAGATTTTGCGGCTTTACGGCAAAGTCGCCGAGTGCTTCCACTTTGGTAACACACGACGTTAGCTCGCCTACCTACCATCCCTACCTGAACATGATAGAGGAGGAGACACTTGATCAGAAGTAGTGTGCAACTCGGATGCAATAATGAAACTGATGTACGCGATGGTTTCAAGAGCCAACAAAGCAAATGGCGCATCAAAAGCAACGCACCGCATTGTTCAGTGTGAACGCGCCCCTCTAGCAGAGAAATCTAAGGCGGTTACGCTTGCTCAACAACAGAAGCGAGAGTGCGGCCCCCAGAAGCTTCCCGTCGCGTGCCTTAACAGTCTGCTGCGCTGGTTGAGAAAGTGCATTGGTAAGTTGGCATTGGTAAGGTAAATTATGTTTTTAACTATTGAGACAAAAGGCACGCGCATTACGTCTCATGACTAATAGGTAACATTTTACTTATAAAATGAGACAACCTTGACTTGCAACATTGTCTTTATGTTCAGAGGAAAAATGTTGACAATATTCCGGCTTTGACATTGGCGCACTTCAGCTGCCCGATATCGCCGCCAATGCCCTTCTTGTTTTCTACGTTTAGCTAGATACGTCAGGGAGCAAAACCGGAAGTTTCCATGGTCCATGTATGTAGACAGCGAAAGGGTCGTAAAATGTGTTGAATCAAAAGACACAACGTGTTTGACATTGCAGAAACGTGCCTACTAACCATAGTACCATGACGCACGGAAGGCAGTTTCGGCGACGAATCTGAGGCGTGCCCCGCCCCCACCCCCGAATCCGCTGCCCCGCTCTCGGGGACGGGGGCGACGGCCACATATTCTGCGGCAGCTCGGCGTGTGAGACCTCGAGCCGTGGCGTGGGCCGCCTCGTTGCCCGCGAACGGGACATCTGTGTGTGCCGGGGTCCAGAAGAAGAAGAAGACGGTAAAATTTGGGGTTTGCGAGGGCGATGACGAGTCGCCGTCGTCACGCATTTGGGGTATGCGTCCGCTTCCCGCGAGACGCGACCGCGCGCGAAGACGTGGATTCCCGCCTGCGAGCCACTGATCATGATTGAGGCGCTCGGCACCGCGGCCAGTGCTAGGGCTATCGCGGCTTCTTCGGCCCGCCTCCGTGTGTCCAGTGGTCACCGTGGCGCTCGCGGGGCACTCGCGAGGCACTTACCCGTACGGTCTACAACCGCAGATTGCATTCAGAGATCCCTGACTGCTTGTTGCGCTCCTCGCAGCTGCAGCGTTCTTCTTTTATTGTGATATCAATCATATGGACACTCCAGCCGCATTTATGCCGTCGCCTTCGACGTCGCCGCCGTGAGGTTCCGTATGAGTGAAAGCGCTTGAGGATGAGCCAGCGAATGTAGGCGAACGTTGTTCTCCTGTCAAGCATGAGGCAGGGAGGCGAGGCAAGGGAGGAGGGGCGCTCTTCTCTGGTGGCTGCTACGGTGCCTCGACGTCCTCCTCGCCCGCCGCTCCGTATAGAAGAGTGCAGGCCGGAGGAGGCAATCGCGGCGTCTACTACGGCGTGTGCCTCGCAAATTGCGGAGCTTCTAGTGGACGCGTTGGGTGACACCATGGGTGACACAGAGAAAAATTGAGTGGCGCCATTTTCAACGCGCGCTGGCGCCACCTGCTGCTCCAACGGATCCGAGCTGGCGAGCGAGGCGACCGCAGGTAGACGCAGTGCTTGCGCTGTTTGCGCTTTGGCATTTCTTTGAAGTTCTCACGAAGGATGGGATGGCGAATTTTAGCTAACGAATTTGGTTAGCGAACTTCAGCGTCTCGGCAAGATTGTGCTGCAAATCGCGACGGCTGTGGCAAGCGCAACGTGCGCAGACGGAGCGGATCGTTCGGGTAGGTCCGCGTTACCTTTGCACGCGGAAACGTTGATTCTGCGGCTATTCTACTTTGATTTGCACGTCTGACAATACGTCGTGAACTAGTAAAAGCCTTGACGTACGCCACATATTTCACCTCCGCGTTGTAGTGCCTGGAAAAATCTCGCGGCCCGCATCTTGAAAACAGGCGGCATGCCGTAGGTTCGAGTAAGCGAAGCGCACATGCGCGGATGCCGGATGTGTCCGTTTTTTGTCTCGGGATGGCGGAAGAATGTGTTAAGATTAGTTCAACTCTGTCAGATCTATTGTGCAATGTATGCATACTTTTTTAACAAACGTCGCAGCTCTTGCCCTCTGCCCTGTATTTACGATCATCAACACAAACCAGCTTTCACACGTTCGAATAGTTGCTGAAAGGTATTGCGAAATTTCGCGGCCACTAATGACAGTGCACGGAATTTGATCTGTTATGCATGAATTCGATTGTCATGAGCGTGACAACTTTGTAGCGGTGCGAACACTTTCGCGACATTTACGTTTGAATCAGGTGCGGAGTTCTTTGGCGAGAGCCGCTGTACGAAGCCTATATAGGCGTTTTTGTAATCGAGGCCTGTAGATAGACAAATACACAGAGATAGACACGCAAAGATACACACATACAGAGAAGGAAGGACATGCATGGCTGAATATGCCACAGCGGCATAGCTCCCGACGTACATCGTGTTCGTCGCAAATGGTGCTCTGCAATCTGCTTTGTTTTCGCTTATTATTATTGCGAAAGCAATGCTGCTCGCACTTTTGGCCCATCGGTGGTCGCGGCGCCTCCTCACACAGCTGCGCGTCACGTGACCATGTGACGTCAGGCCAGACCGAGAGACGGGGCCCCAGCTCGCGGCATCGATGGTGGAGGCGAAGCCTTGCGCGCCGCTGCTGCGGCGCTACCGAGAGAGGGCGCTCGCTGGTGTGACGTCACGCTAGGAGGATAAATGGGGCTACGGCTCGGCTCCTCGCAGTGGTCGGCGCGTGGCCTTGGGCTATGTCGTATGATGTATAGCCATAAGTTTGACAAAGGGCATCCATGTCCACACCATCAGCCGAACCAAGGCGCAGCGAAGGCGCAGCCAAGATGGCGTTGTTTCGCAATCTTCCAGGCTTAACAAAGCTAAGCCTTCAGCCAATCTTTTGCACATCCATATATGACGCAGTGACGCCCCGAGGATGTTCTGTGCTTGGATATTCCAGGCACAGACATATTTACACATTGAACACCCCGTAACACGCACACGCTACATGCACGCGAAACGCGTCTTGTCAGCTCAGGGAAGATTGCGGCCGGTCGCTCGGTTCCTGACTGTGAGCTTAGCCCATTCGGTTCGAGGATATATCGTGTTCTGGTCTATAGAGGCTTGTTGCCGGCGCTCGTGTGTCTCGAAAGCAATCTGCGACGTCCCTAAAGTGCGCACCCACGCGGGCCTCATCTTCAAAGCGATCTGCGATTGTTGCAGAGTGCGCATAGTGCCGGTGGCTTTGTATGCGCTCTGGTTTCGACATTTCGTACACGTTGAAGTGCCAGATGCACGGAGGTAAATTGGCTCGTGGTTTCTGCCGCGTTTCCTAACACCAGTGTTTCCACAGAGAGTTTCCGCTGTCATCGAGCTAAGCGCGTTCATGTTTACATGTGCGCACGTGACACGGTCCTCGTTAATTTATTTAAAACATGTTGGCAGGCTAGTTGGTCTGAATCCATGATAGAATGTGTAAGCGCGACTGTACAAGGACGTGAAAAGCAGACACACAAAGACAGCGCTTTCTCCGTGAGTCTGTCTATTTCAACGTCTTCGTTGAGTCACGCTTACATATATTCTACCATTGTTAATTTAGTTAGCAAGCGAATGTTTACTAGTTCATGCAGCCGATAGATCTACCATCCTTATTTCGTGCAGCTATCCACTAATTTGCTATTGCAATCGGTGCTTCGCCTTTCCCGCAGAACTGCGATATGTTTTATACACCTTCGCCGCCGCGCGCCGCTGCCATGCATGCGCGGAGGCGAGCGCCATCTGGACGGTGTTGTTGCAACGAACCGAGCGTATTGCGTCGCTCAACGAACGGTGAAACGCTGTTAAAGGGGTTTTGTGTTTGAGTTACCGCGTACCAGAATTATGCTTTCTTGTATATTACATATACAGACGAATGCTACATGACGGTGCCTTGGGATTAAGTCGTACTTTACGATACTTCTGATGCGTTTTACTTGGAGAAATTCAATTAGTTTAGTGACGCTTTTGCGCCACGCGGAGGACCTGCGTCTCTTGAAATGATTTTTCGCTCACAAGACGCTCAGTGCCGGAGATGGACGCTGACTGCGGATATTGTGCAATACAGGACCCTTAAAACTACCACGTAATATGCTATATTTTGACAGGTACGGCCCCGCTACGTAATAGCGGTGACGCGAAGCACTGCATCATGGCTCTAACGAGCACCGATAGGCAGCGCTTCGGTAGTCTCAGCGCAGCGGAGACTCCAACCAGGTCCATGCGATGTAGGCTTCTGCTTAGCTGACGACGCAGTTTCCGCAGATGGTTACTTCTTCGCGTCTGATTGCCTGTGATGCCTCGTCGCCTACGAAGTATAGCGTCGACATGCATCAGCATCGCTTACACGCCGCCCAGCGCTTTGCTCCCTATGGCATCAAGTAATGGCTGCGCTAAGTTGCGCAGAAGGGAAACGACGTCAGCGTGCGAATCTCGCTTTTGTCCAATGAGACGCACGCCAGCGTGAAGCAGAACTCCGCGTGTTTGCATTACACGCTGTGGACTCTGGCACTCGCATTCCTGAAGCTCAGCGCGTCGCAACTCAAGTGGCTGCCACAGGCACTCGTGCCCCAAGCGACTCGGCAGCTGGACGCCGTGTGCCAAGCCATCCTGCGACACGGACGCCATCCGACAAATCCTGCGCCTTTAGCTGCAGCGCACCGTGAGTTCACGAAACTAACATGCAAACTCACTTTCGTGTTCTACTGATTGTAATGAAATAATTAGAAACCATATCTTTTCTTTCATCCAATTTCATTTATCTGTAATTGCTACATTGACTCAAAGTAAACAAGCGGTTTCCCCTAACCTTTACTTGTTGTCATTGTGTGTTGGCTTTCTGCTTTTACACCTTTGACGAGTGGCCTGACGAACGCGCTATGATTCGAGGTCTTTCTACTGCGGCCGCTTGACATGAAATCATTTGAAAAACCAGGCTCCTACCACTTCTGTTCTCTTTTACTCTGAAATTTTCTTTCCATCCGAAGCGCTTGAAATTCATAAGATGCATAAAATTGAGCTAGCCCAACTTTCTTCAATTCCTTCTTCACTTTTGACTGGTGCGGCGGGTAGGACTCAGCGCAAGGGCGCTTTGTTGATGTGGTAGGCGATGTGGTAAACCCATGCTGACGTAGCAACCCTTGTGCAAACCATGATGCGATGCCGTGCAACACATGTTGTCGCAGAGCCAGAAGTGCCCAGTTGGACTAGAAGTGCGTGGATTGTCGGTACTAGAGTAAGTCATTTAGGTCCCGATGAATGCGTGTTTGAAAGACAAGTCGGTGAACTAGCGTATCAGTGATGAGCGTGAATGTAGCCTGTGCATCGCAAGTGCCTCTACTATTCCGGAACACCATCCTGAGGCCTCATATAGGGCATCCTATGGCCGTCCTAGATCTCCACGTAGTGTACACCCTGTGACGTCGTTAACGGGTAGAAAAAACATACCGCTGCTAACCGTGTGCACATGAGTTGCTTCGCCGCTATTGCACACGCACAAACAATAAACATACGGGATGGCGCAGTAGTAGCGTTTCTTGGAACTAATTTTGGTAGAGGAGCCTGTCTATTTCCTTGTGATAGCCTCGTATAATGCATCAATAGTACAGGAAGCTAACGTACGCAAGTAACACATTGCGAATTCAACCGCCCTCATGGCAATTGCTCTTTGCTAGGTATACAGAACACCCCCTTTTTTTTTATTGATATGATATAAGGAGATGTTGGCGCGCAATTTAAGGCGCCGGCTACTCCTTATCTCTTGGGTGGTTCCGTCATACATCATTCAGGGTTCACGGTTACATATCAAATAATCATTTCACACAAGCACCAGGACTTATAAAGCAACGTTTCCACAGGAAGACTATGGCAAATGTCTCCACACCTATGTAGTCGAAAGTCTCAAAAGTAGAAACGATACTGTCGCCTAATAACACATTTTCTAGTCAGCGGGTCAGCGGGTACATACAGTATACATGGCAAATGTCTCCACACTTATGTAATCGAAAGTCTCAAAAGTACAAACGATACTGTTGCCTAATAGCACATTGTCTAGTCAGCGGGTGGTATATACATCGTGTAAACAATCATTCACAGTCACAACAAAGCAGTCAACATAACATAATTCCCAAACAGATGGATATATAGAGTCACATTGAAATGAACAAAACAATGAAAGCACTAATAGCGTCCAGCGATGCCGCTGTCTTCAAAGAAAGTCTGTAGTGCTTTTAAAGCGCTCTTCTGCAAGGCCGTTGTTGGCCAAGGGCCCAAAAGTTTCCTTAAACTGAAAGGTCTGCGGTCTAATTTACTTAGCGCTGATTTAAGTCGGCATCTTGGTGTGTCGTGATGTGGGCAATCTAGAAGGAGGTGATATATATCTTCATCTACAAATCCGCAATCACATTCGGGGGTTTCCGCTCGGCCAATTCTGTGTAAGAAATGCTTTGTGTAGGCAGTGCCTAGCCTTAATCGATGAATAAGCGTTTCCATAGTTCTATCTAATGACAACGAAAATTTGAATTCAATAAATGGATCAATATGATATAAGTCAGAGCTCTTAGAATTCTGGTCAAACCAAGTGTTTCAAGACATGTTGAAAGACGTTGTCCTTATAATGCAGCGTAATTCATTCTTTGATATTGGGAGCGGAGCCGTATCATCTTTCAGGTGCGCTTGTCGTGCTGCTTCATCAGCTGCTGTGTTGCCAGGAATGTTGCAATGCCCTGGTATCCACTGGAATGCTATTGCATGTTTTGCTTCGCTTGCCTTTGTGAGGTATTTAAGTGTTTCATATATTATACTGTCGCTGAATGTTTTCCCCTTTGTGCTGCAGAGTGATGTTAGTGATGTTAGTGCAGAGTGATGTTAGTGATACACCCCCTGTGGTCTGTATGTCGTGTGCACCCTGTGACCTCGTCAGCATGTGGCAAAAAAGCAGCGATGATATTTTTGTGTATATGACATGACTCTGACGTACAAATAATACACATACGGGAAGGCGTAATAGTAGCGTTTCTTGAACAAAGTTTTCATAGAAGAGGCTCTCCATGTCTTATAATTTCGTATACTATATGAAGCGAGACGAAGGGAGGGTGCACCTGTCAACGGAACGAACTTTTCATAGAGGAGCCTCTCTATCTGTTAATGATGGTCGCGCACACTACTAGAAACAACATTGAAACTTCGCGATATCAATGGAGCCACCTATGAGCATTTGTTCGCTGCTAGTTATGCTGAACACCCATTACAATGGCC
Organism: Dermacentor albipictus; assembly: GCF_038994185.2. Classification (NCBI taxonomy): domain Eukaryota; kingdom Metazoa; phylum Arthropoda; class Arachnida; order Ixodida; family Ixodidae; genus Dermacentor; species Dermacentor albipictus. The sequence continues at coordinate 89,401,556 of NC_091828.1, read as the reverse complement.
CGGGGATTGCCTCAGCTTCGCCTTAATAAATTCTAACAGTCATTAGGTGTATAAAAGCAGCCGTGTAGCATTGTCGATGTACTTCCTCTGCTGTGTGAGCTCTTTAATTCATTTTTGTGTTCTGGTTATATCATAGCAAGGAGCAATATTTCCGCCGCAATATGCAAGCTGTTTCCGCTGTATAACAAAGTCGCAAGGTGCTTGCACTTCGGAAGCGCGCTGGCATAACTACCATTCTGCATGAATATTGTGGAGCCGGGGATACTTCATCAAAATAATTGCAGTCACGTCTGAAAGGAGAAGCACCCATTTCGATATCAAATTACTAGATAGCTGCACGAAGTAAGGATAGTAGTTTTCTAGGTCGTTGAAATTTGTGAACATTCGCTTACTAACTAAATTACCAATGATAGAATATGTAAGCGTGACTCAACGAGGACGTAGAAAGAAACCGACATACAAGGTCAGCACTGTCTTTCTGTCTGCTTGTTTCTACGTCCTTATTCAGTCGCGGTTACACATTCTATCAGGGGTTCAAACCAACTATTACGTCAACGCGTTTGTCCAAATTAGCCAGCAAGGTGTCACGTACGTGCACACAGGTAGACATGAGGCCATCCCGCTCGATGACAGCGGAAAGTGTCTGAAAACGCAGGACTTGGGAATCACGACAACAGCCGTGAGCCAATTCACCTCCGTTCATATGTCGCTTCAACGTGAACGAAACGTCGAAAGCACAGCCCATACGAAGCTACCGGCACTACGCACACTCTGCAACCAAAGCAGATCGCTTTCAAGACACAAAAGCGCCTTCAACGTCTCTCTATAAACAGTAAAATGATTTACACCCTTTATGGTGAGAATTGCGAATCATAATACCCTTGAAGGGTGCTTTCATTCAAGAAACATCTCATCATCATTGTGAAAAATAGTTCCAGCGCACAATTGCACAAGGACGAGGAGAGAAAGACAACACGAACGCCGGGACAAAAGAAATTGATTATCTTAGGGCAAACGGGTATGTCGCATCAGCTAGGCAGGGCGGGATATGAACAAGATTGTACTGAGTGACGTAAATACGAAAAAAAAGAGGGAAAAGTTTCTCTCTTTAGTTTTGTTTTGACACCTCTGATGACCTTTGCCTAGACGAAGAAAATATTTTTGAGTGGTCCTCAAAAAAAGAAAAAAAAATCAAACCGGCGTTCGTGTTATCTTTCTCTCCTCGTCCTTGTTCAATTGTGCGCTGGAACTATGTTTCACAATGCTAATGATAAACAACTAGCCCAGCTGTCCATACTTAGCTCATCATCATGACTTTTTGCGAAGGATAGGGCAGTTCTAGTTGTCATAACACCCTTTTACCCGCCAAAAGGGTGCACTGACTAAGAATATTAGGGGTGCGTGCAAGGGTGTTTTTGTTTGTTTTTAATACATTCACAAACATACAGCTGCACCAAGAGATAGCGCGTCCCACGGCACTACAAACAAGTGGCGGATCCAGAAGCGGGCCCTCCCCTACCCAAACCCCTTCCCCCCGAGACATGTCGGGCTTTCAATGCCGACAAAACTCCTGAAAAGAGTCCCCCTCCAATTCACTGTCTGTTTTGATGAGCCATTTTAAATATGTCCTGCGAAAAACCTGTTGCTGAAGCACTACTATCTATTACGTAATAGTGTTCTAGGTGGCACACAGTTCTCAAATGTCGTCACGCAGAAATTCCGTAGAATCCAAAAGCGCGCACCTACTTTTTCTAGTATTGAATATTTAACCAAAAGAAAAATGTTCAAACTGTTTTCAGCCAGACAGAACTAGTGCAGCTCTTGCTTTTGGGACGCCAGGAATCCAACAAAATGAATAGGACACGTGACAGGATGCAGCTGGACGCGCCACAATTGCTCCAAAGCAATGCGGTCGTCTAGGTTTTTTTCAAGCACGACCAAAAAGGCAGGAAAGGGCGTGACGAACCATACGCGGACAAAAGATACGCCGATTCGGGAAGCTTTGAGCCCACCTGACATTCTTTCGCCGAATCAATAACCCCAATTCGTTCTGCTTCTCTCACGTTTACAAACAAGGAAGCTTCGTTGGCAAACTTTAGCCTTCTCACCCACCACAAGGCTTTGCTCAAGCAGCATCTACAGAAAGAGCCGTGCAAAACGCTCATGGCTTCGCGTCTGCGTCAATTTACAAAGCTGGCTGTGCAAAAGGAAACTGTTAAGTTTGTCGTTGTATAGGAAAGTTCTAATGGCTTACAAACAGCTGCCAGAACGGAGTGCTAAAAAAGAAAGGGACAAGAATGTGAGAAAATGTAGAGAACCAACGTACAATTTTCCATACATACAATATTTACAACACCGAATAAGAGCGCTATTTACTCAAATATTTCCCCTCCCGAATTGGAGACAGTATTATTGCATGCATGAATAGAAGATTAAGCCAATCATTTTAGAGAGAACGAGATTCCAGTAATTGGCGGTGCATTTGCAGGCCCATCTTTGTTCATTTGCAGACCCATCTTTGCAGACCCATCTTTGTTCAACTTTGTTTTCAAGTGTGCGTGCTATTGCCCACCTGCTAAGTACGTTCGCGATGTGTTGGCATACGCAGACCTGCGCGAGACTCGCCCGTCTCCCCTCGCGAGACGGGTAGGACATGTGCACATGTTGAATACGGGAAAGAAATACTTTGTAGAATGAAATTGAATTCTGTCAAAACACCAGAGCTCTGAATGACAGGTTACAGTGTGCACAGGGGCGTTCTGCCAGATTTTAAAGCGAAGCTTTCTATGCCTCCTCCCCCACCCTTTCAAATTCTGCTGCTGCTGCTGTCACTGCCTTGCCAGCCGCGTCGGTGGGTGGTTTGAGAACGTGCATAATGTACATGAGAGGGACGCGGGGAAGGCATGTGCGAGACCTTTTAGTGAGAAGTTCGTGGGCATCGCTACAATATTCTCTGAACCTTTTTGGCCCTCACAATGTCCACTGAAACACCCTGGCCATCCACACAATGCCTTCTGGAAGAATAACTGCGCGTTAGCCCCCTCCCGCCCTCCAAAAAAGTACCTAGTGCAAAAGGTGCAGCGCTTTCTTTTGTACTCACAAGCAACAGCGCAAAGGAGATGTAGTATGGTACTATAAGGGGAGACAAGAGAATGCTTAAAGCCAACAGCCGGACGAAAGGGGTGAATAATAGCCACTTTTCGCACGTGGCAGCTCGCATACATAGGATCATCGCCGGAGAAGGTAAGGGCGCTGTCGCCCCAGTCGCCCTTTTGTGCCCCGTGTCCACTCTAGCGCTAGTCACCTCAGCATCGAATACCAACGAGCCCGGTCTCACGCCCTACAAACAAAAGCATGCTTCTTTCGGGGTCTCCTCAATAAAAGAAACGCTACTACTAGACATAGCAGCAGTTGCGGGCAAACAGTAATAATTTTGCTTCAAGGTATGGAAAGGCACGTTTCAGCTATTTCTAAAAAGTAAGCACCGTGTAGTTTTGTGCACGCGGACAACCGACGCAGGGCGTGCAGAGGCGCAAAGCCGCACTAAAGCACCGCAGCGTCAAGACGACAACACGCAAGCGGCTGTCGAGCAAATCAACGCTTCAGCCCCGATGCGATGCGCTCGTGTAAAGGAATTGGAGCGTTAACTTTCACGTAAGCTACGAAAAATGGCGCACAACAGCGCCTCGAGATAAAATGTCTTTCTGTGGTACAACATTCAACATCACATCACGACGGTGGTAGGCCGTGATCATCATCGCCAAATATCTTCAGTGAACGCAAGTAGAACAGCACGCTGCGCTTATGTCAGTTCCCACAGTGCATGGGATCGGCCTCTCTTAATAATAATAATAATAATAATAATAATAATAATAATAATAATAATAATAATAATAATAATAATAATAATAATAATAATAATTGTTATTAGCATCATTACTGGTAGTTATAGGATTCTTGTTGCTAGGGGGGAATTTTAGAAGAACCATACTTGCCTTGGCAGCACGCGCACGCAGGAGGTACGCAGTCTATGGACGAGAGTTTTTGGTGGGCGGTGTCAGAATGGTCCGCATTTTTGGAGTTGTCCACATCCAGAGATGAAGAGGGAGCACGAATGTTTTTCGCGCATCCCTCTGTCAGTCATCACAGTTCCCACACTTTGTCAAGAAGGAATAAATTGTTGTTGTCATCTAATAGCCTTTAACACACCTGCACCCTCGCCGAGCATAGGGGCTCGGCAATGGTACAGGGGCAGCTATTGAATGGGAACAATACTCAATTGCTCTACTAGCGGTAGTTTGAGGGCGAGAGTAGTTTGGCTGAAAATGACTTGTCTACCGCATGCACAAAATGCCTCGATTGTGAGTATATGCTCCTCATTACCCGTCAAACTGCTATTCTACGCAACTGCTGTAAGACAAAGACCGACATCAGATTATAACAACGACAACTCACGGTGCTGTCCACCTTGGGGGGACGTTGTATTTGTCCTTTCGTTTGAGTGGTCTTTGGCCTCGCTTGCTCACCCGCACTAAAATAAAGTAGGAAAAGCGATAACTGGATTCGCTTCCGTTGCATTTTCACGACGCCATGCAAAGAAAGAAATACTTTTTCTACTTGGAAACTTAAGATTTTCGTGTAATTCTGCACATGTGAAATTACGTGGTATCGCCGATACATTTAGAAAGCTATTATGCAAGTACTTCTTTATCTGTCGTTCGTCCAAGCTATATTAAATTTGCATGAGCACACCAAATCAGAAATATGAGCATTCTGAAATTCTTGAAAATGACAATTAAGGCTTTTTCCCCTCTCTCTTTCTAAGTGCATAAAAAAAAAGACACACTCGTAAGTACCTCTCTATCTTATACAACCAGGAAGGGCCGCGTCTCTTTACAGATTACCGTCAAAGCAAAAATAAAAATAAATCAAGAAAATGAATTCACTTACACGCACTTACCAGCTCACCATTGCCATTCCATTTGATTTGATATCAGCCAATGTTCATGCGAATAAATTTCCAGTGTAACTACCAGTAAACTAAGAAAATGGCTTTGAGGTAGCGTAAAATAAATAGCTTGGAAATTAATCCACACGTAGTTTAAAATAATATTTGTTTTTATGCCTTGACAACGAAACCTACATTGCAGTAACTTCCACCGATGGGTGTCGTTGCTATCGCTGCTATGTCTCGCGGCGGGCCACCAGATGCATGTGTGTGTTCTCCGTGCAGTCTTGAGATCCCACAATTTAGTTTTTTTTTAAATTATCGGTTAATGAACCACCAAATGTCACAGTGACGAAAAAAAGAACATAACACAGCAGAGGACATTAAACTCTGCCATCGACGATAGGTTGCTGATGCACAATACATAAAAGAATCCTGCTAGCTCACACATGATTTGTCGGGGAAAAATAAATATGGAACATTAAACATACACGAAATTTATGTACTACAAATGAATGAAGATGCTTGATTAGGAGGTAGGCAGCTACAAGGGAAGACTAAACGCGCAAGCCCAAATGAACACACAGGAGGACCAGAGTGCTCAGACGGCAAAGTATTCCACAAGTCGACTGCGAAATCCGTCATGGTTAAACTGAGAAGCAATGCTATCCACGGGAGCGTTCCATAGATGGCCAGCATAAGGCAGAGCTGAAAATTGAAAGCGGATGTAGTTCCAGAAATGCGGGTGCAGCTGAACTCATTGTGCAGTCTTCGTGACGGGCAGCATGCTTCTTGCAGATTTTATAGACCAACTATGTGAATAGACCAGCCATAGGAATGGGATGAATTGAATGGATGGAGATAGGAGCGAGTAATTCACGCTTCAGTTGGAGGTATTTAGACTATTGTTTCTCTGACGCGTTTAGCAGCGGTCCCGTAGCACGGCAAGGTCCAATATGTCACCCAACCACGTTCACGCGCTACGTGGCACCTGCGGCAGAAATGATGTTCCACATCCGCACTAAGGACGTGAGCGGTGGCGCTGACTAACACTCCTAAGGATAACTATAGTAAACACATGCAAATGGAAAAAAAGTGGAAGGTAAAAGCGGCGCCGCGGTAGTGAAATTAGGAAGGGCATTGTACGCGTAATGCGAACAGACGGGTTCACATCCAACGTGCGGCCAGTTGAAACCCGTAAAAATATTTGAAAGATGCTTAAGCTTTAACTTTTACAGTGGAATGCGAAAACATTCCATGGCTTGTAGCGCTCCCAGCAACTGCAGTTTTCTTTTTTATTTCTCCACGTTTGCCTGCGCGCACCGCTGCAGCGCACGCACGGAGGCGAGCGCCATCTGGATGTTGTTGTTGCAAGGAACCGAGAAGGGCGCACCCCTCTATGAATCGTGAAACGCTGGAAAAGGGGTTTCTATTTGAGTTACCGCCTAGCAGAATCATGCTTTCTCGTGTATTCAACTTACAGTGCGACGTTGCCACGTCTGTAGGTTGTGTTTAGGTTGTACTATACGAGTTTTATGACGCGTTTTGCTTGAAGAATCTCAAAACACTTTAGTGACGCCTGTGCGCCACGCGGAGGGCCTGTGTTTCCAAATTATTTTTCACTCTCGAGGTGGTCGGTGCCGAAGCTGGACGCAGACACTGAATTTTGTGCGACACGGGATATTTAACACCACCAGGTTTCTGTGCTCTATATTGGCAGGAAAGCCGCCACCACCGTGCAGCGTTGACGCGAAGCACTGCATCCTGAGGCTATGGAGCGCCGACGGTGAGCGCTTCTGTAGTCTCAGCGCAGCGAAGGCTCCAACGCGGTGTAGCCTGGTGTAGGCGGCGTAGGCCTTCTGCTCAGGTGACGACGCACTTTCTACACATTGTTTTTCCTCCGCGTTTGTTTAGCCTGTGACGACTCGTGGCCTACGGAGTTTAGCGTCAACATGCATCAGCACTGCTTACACGCAGCCAACTGCTTCGATCGCGATGGCATCAACTAAGAGAACTGCTGCGTCAAGTAGCGCAGAAAGGCAACGACGTTCGCGGGCGAATCTCGAAGCCAGCCTGAAGCTGTACGTCATCGCGTGTTTGCGGCGCACGCTCGGAACTCTGGCACTCGCATTCCTCAAGCTGAGCACGTCGCTACTCAGCTGGCTGCCCAACACACTAAGGAACCATACCAGGATGCTCGTACGCTCACCGAAGCGATTCCATAGCATGATACCGCTCACCAACAGGACAGCCGTACGCCAAGCAATCCGGCAACACGGTCGCCAGCCACCAATTCCTCCACCTTTCCCTGCAGCGGCCTATGAGTGCACAAAGCAAACACGCAAGAGATTCTGTGAAGACACGTTTCACTTTGATGCTCTACCGATTCCTATAAAAGAAGAATAAAACATATCTTTTTTTCATCCCATTTCACTTATTTATAATTGCAACATTTCACTTGAATAAACAAGTAAACTCCCCTTCGCATTCCTTGCTGTCCGTGTGTGTTGGCGTTGTATCGTTACACCTGAAATGAGCGCTTCGACACTTATTTGTGCCATTGTTCTTGGACTGTTGTTCTGCGCCTTCTCGACATGAAATCAGTTGAAGAACTAGTGTCCTGCCACTTCTGATTTCTTTTTATCTGATTTTTTCTTCCATTGGAAGCGCTGGAAATTCATCAGTTACAAACATTGGAGGACGCTTAAGCTTCGCCTTCAAGAGTGGAACGCGATAGCGTTATCGCATCTCATTCGCACCGCCTACTCAAACGCGCTGCGCCAGCCAATTAATTGGCTGGCGCACGTTTATAAACGTCGCGATCGGCAGAGATAGCCGGCCCCCGACGCGCCATGAAGGCGGACGCGGTCATGGGGCGAGCGGCGCGCCACGTGTCGGGGCAGCGCCGTACATTGCGAGGAAGCGGTCTTCTGTGTTTGCCGCAAGGTGGCTCTGCGTGTGCGCAGAGCGCAGAAGAAATTTAGCGGAAACGTACTTCGCTACTCGTGAAACTGCGACTTCTGTAAGTTACATGGTCATAATTACCGATATACACCGCAGTATAACTTTCTACGGCTCGTTTCTAAGGCAACACCGCATTCACTAGAGGCGATTTTTCCCCGTTTTGGAGGAACGAACTCGTGGCTGAGTGGTAGCGTCTCCATCTCAAACCCCGGAGACCCTGGTTCGGTTCCCACTAGCCCATCTTGCCAGATGCTTTTTTATTTATGAAGTGCCTTCTGGGATTTATCGCTCACGGCCAAACGCCGCTGACGCCGACACCGACGACACCGGCTTTTCTGCGACACGAGCTCCTTAACACTCTCGCGTTAAAATTCAGCTAGCCCAGCTTTCTCGCATTCGTTCTTCACTTTCCACTGGTGCGGTGGATAAGACAGTGCATTGGCGCTATATTGATGTGGTAAGCCCGTGCTCACGTAGCAATCCTTGTGAAAACCATGATGCGATGACATTAAATACATGCTGTCGCCCAGCCAAAAATGTCCAGTTCGATTCGGAGTACGTGCATCGTCAATTCTAGAGTGAGTCAGTTAGGTTCAGATGAACAGATGTTTGTAGGAAGAGTCGGTGACTTACTGTAACGGTGCGGAACGCGAATGTAGCCTTTGTATCCGAAAGTGCCAGTCCCATGCGGGCACACCATCCTGCGGGCTCGTGTAGGGCATCCTGTCGACATTTAGGTAGCCATGTAGTGTACACACCGCGATGTGGTCAGCGTGCGGAAAGGACATACCGAATGGTAACAGTCTGTATATGACTTCGCTCCCAGATGTTGCCCTCGTATAAGTAATAAACATACGGGCAAGCGTAGTAGTACTGTCTCTTCGAACTACTTTTGATTGAGGAGCCTCTCGATCTCTTCGTGATAGTCTTGTATACCACATAAATAATGCAGCCAGACCCAGCTAGCGCACTGGACATTGCGATTGGAGCCGATTCCTCAGCATTTGTTCACGCCTAGGGATCCTGAACATCCCCCATATTGGTCTGGGTATTGTGTCAGTTTCGACTCAGTAAATGCTATTGCTCATGCTCTACTTAAAAGCAGGAGTATAACGATTTCAAGGCACTTCCTCGGCTGTGTGTGTTCTTTAATTCATTCTTTGTATATCGGGCATTTTATAGCGAGGAGCAGTAATTCTGACAGTAAATGCACGTTGTTGCCGCGTAATAACCAAGTCGCAAAGTGCTTTCACTTCGGTAATGCACGACCTTAGGTCAGATAACTGCCATCGCTGCATGAACGTGGAGGAGGAGACAATTCATTAAAAGAAAAAGAATTCGCAGTTACTCCTTGAATGAAAAGCACAGATGGCGATAGCAAATTAGGAGATAGCTCTACGAAGTAAGTATAGTAGCTTTATCGGCAGTATAAACTTGCAAACATTCGCTTACTAATTAAATTAGCAATGATATAATGTGTAAGCGACACTCAGCGAGGACGTAGAAAGACACACAGAAAGCGCTGTATCCTTTTTTATACGTCCTTGTTCAGTCGAGCCAACACATTCTATCATGGACTCAAACCAACTAGCCCGTCAACGTGTTTAACTATAGTAGGCGGCATGGTGCCACGGGCGCATAGGTAAACAGGAACAGATCTCGGTCGATGACAGCGGAAAATGTCTGCGAAAACGCTGGAGTTAGGAATCGCGGCAGCAGCCGCCAGCCAATTGATCTCCCTGCATATGTGGCTTCAACACGTACAAAACGTCGAAAGCACAGCGCTTACGAAACAACCGCCACTACACGCCCTCTGCAAACATCGCAGAGCGCTTTGAAAGTGAGGCCCGCGCGGGCGCCCATCTTGACCACGTCGCAGATCGCTTTCACAACTCACGAGCGCCGCGAACGCGTCCCTACGGTGTCCGCGATTCGCGTTGCCAACACCGCAGAAGACGCCACGGTTGTCTCCACTCTTCACGGAGCGGTAATCGATGATGACCACGAGTCACGCTTATCAGCCGCCGTGGAAGAACGCCCCTCCTCCCTCTCCTCACCCCCTGCCTCGGGCGCCACCGGAGAGTGCGAGCCTCCGGGCCGCTGCCCTCACGCGCGCACGCGAGAATGAACCGCGTTTGCCGCCTCATCCCCACAAGTCTTTCACTCATACAAAACATCACGGTGGCGTCGACGGCAGAAATGGTCCTCCAGTGTCCATATAACTGATATCGCAATGAAAAGAAGGTGTGGAAATCCGATGCACTGATGGAACTACTATACGCGAACATTTCATGAGGCAGAGAGGCAAAATGGCGCATCAAAAGCGAGGCGCCGCATATAGTTCAGTGACGAACGCGTCCCTCTAGCAAGGATAGCTTATACCTCTCACACAAAAACTCGCAAAACCTCGTCTACGTAAGGGAGCTTTCACCAAGTTGAAAGAGTTTTTACTGAAGTGGTGTTGTGCAGCAGACACACGGCGCCGACGAACTCTTTTCATTGCTTCTTTCGGGACTCGCTACCGTGAGCATGCCGGTAGAGTACGAAACAAAATGGGCCAATAATGAGCTAATATATCTTGAAACATAAAGTTAAAGCTTATTGTGTTACCCATATTTAAAATAAAATTAACAGTGCCAGATTAAGAAACGCCAATGTCTCCTGCGTGCGGAACGTGTCTGCAGGCGTCGTCACGTGACATCCCCGAACCGATCGACCTGCTTACGACAGCACAAAAAAAAACATTAGGATTGCTGGGTTTGCTACACCGTCTGCGAGACATAAAATTAATTTTTAAGGTGAGCCTAAGCGACAGAAATATACCTGTTTGCTTATTTTCTTTTACATTCGATAATTGCTGGGGCACACCGGTTTCGAGTTTTTTCCTACCAAAACAACTACATGGCGTAATGAAAAGTCTTCCGCGATTGTTTTCATGTGAATATCTCTTTTTGGTCTGTCGCGCCTCATTTTGGTGTGGTGTTGTAAGAAACTAAAGATACATGGCCGGTTTTTGCTAGCAGAAGCGCAGGCGAAAATTTCCCTTCGGTATGTGTAAACGGTTGCCGACTCTTGGAGTGGAAGAGCGGTCCCGGATAGATGAAAGTAAAGAAAGCAAGTTATATGTTGCCGCCAATCTGTGCTTCTGTATTTAATTATTTTCGCACAGAAACCACTTGACAGGTGACGGCGCAAGTGCCATGTAGGTGGGCCAGCGCTGCCTTTTCCTAATCGTTTGCTACGGCGCCGGGTGTGCTCTGACGTCATGCAGCGAAGTTTTCTCCGCGTCCGCCATGTAACCACGTGCTTGTCAGTTTCTCGTTAAGGCCGATCTACACGACGGACCAAATTGCCCTTTTGGACCGTGGTCCGCGAATCACGTGATAGGACGTCACCAGTTCGTGCGTACCGCCGTTAGCCTGCGCAAGACCGTGGCCCTCTCGGTCCAACAAATAGGGGTGGCTTTTCACGCTTCATTTTTGGTGGTGGACCGCATGCCGACAGCAGCGATTTTGGCGCAGCCAAAGAATGTTGTCCGCCAACAGAATGTCTTCAGCCAAATCCAATCTAGTTTTCGGCTCAGCAAAAGCCAGTCGTCTCATGTCCACTGTTCCGTCTACACGTGCGTGCAGCAGAAATATTTTTTGAACACCGTGTCCTCCTGGGGTGACGAGGAGGTTCTTTATTTTGTATACCTTGCTGAGTAATTGCCAGCTCTGTGGGACTCGAGCCGTAAAGATTACAGTGATAAGATAAAAAACGTTAGTGTAGCTGGTTGGTTTGCTCTGCCGTCTGCAATGGCGGTCCGGCGTGTGGAGGCGCACTGCGGCGGACCGGACCGCGGCGGGCCGTGACGACGCATCACGTGACCGATCGGCCCGCAGACTTGGTCCGTCGTGTGGATCGGCCTTTATCGCTTGCTCGCCTGTGGTGCGTGGTGTTCCCGATGTCAGGCTGAAGTAAGAGGCCGAACACTTTTCGCTGATAACTAGGAAATTCAAGTTCGTAAAATGTCGCGCCGCACTTGGCGCTTCAGCATAGGATACGGCGAAGACAGTTCTGTCCGCACGCTGCCGTCTTCTTCCTAAGCTTGGTTTGCCGATTTACAGCACAAATTCTTCAGGAGCAATAATTCCAATGCTCGGTTGCCTAGCAGCTTTAAACTGTTGGATGTTAGTTTCACTCTTAGGGGCATTTCGCAGAAAGATCAACATAAAATAAACAGAACGCTCAATTTCCAAATCCTTCCCAAGAGAAACCTTCCCATAAACGTGAAACGATGTCGTTTGGCGTGGATGTGTTGCCAACAGAACATGGCACTCAAACATAGGGTCCTGCGCTTCTTCTGTGTGCCCCTGCGTATTGTACCTTGGCCAAAGTGCAACCTGGGCGACAATTTGCCAACTAGCCTGACAAGGTATTCTGATAATGTATCTTTCTTTAAGGGTTGTACGTCACCGCAACCTGGTTAAAATTGGAAAATATACTCAATAGAGACCGCAGGTGTCATTCACCGACTGAGAGATGACTCTCAAAAGTTTCGCAAGCCACCCAAGGTAAAGAGCTTTCTGAAGAATACCGCGAGGGAATCACTGGAGAAGTTGATGTATCATGTCAGCCCAGAGTTCTCCCAACTATTCCAGTGCCAGGAGACGCTCCATTATGTCAAGATGAAGGGAAGAACATCCATAAATGTTTCCGGACCACTTTGGTGTTGTCTCGCAGTTTTGCGGTGTGTCCTCTGTACTCAAAGATGAGCTAAACAGATGTTTACGATAAGAAATCGCTTGTTCTAATCAATATCCCATATACTTGCTTTCTATGCGATATCGCGAGACAGCGTGAGAGAAAAACTCGTTGACGAAAGAAAGTTTGAAAATAAAAGAAAATTTCTGCCTGATATTTCTTTTGTAATTCGGATAGTTCTTAGGGCGATTTTCTGATTAGCCTGTTTTTTGAAAATATGTATGCATATTTCTATATTTGCATAAATACCGCGCAATGTGTTATTACTGCATACAGTAGTTGCTCCAACGCTTGCACCCTACTCTTGATCATTACATATCTAACATACTTTGGTCTTGGGATGCTGGAATCTTCTTGAGCTTACTTCAGTAAAAGTGTGCAAGTAGTAGTGTTGTTCAGCACTGTTGACTTCAGTATTTCATTATTAGAGCAAAATTGGGTGGGGAAAAACCTGTCTCCGCAAAGTCATCAATAATCTGAATAGGCAATGAAAGCATGCTGTGCCTGACAGGAGTGCTCTAGGAAAATTGAAACCTTTTCGTCTGCTTGTTGTGTCCACACCTAGATCACACCTAGATGCTCATAACGAATGGCCTCCATCCAATGATGAAACTTGTAACATAGGTTTTATACCTTTCCTATCGTTCAAGCGGGTTGCACGTAGCTTAGCCTATCGGCTCTTTTAAAGAAAGTACGTAATATACATTCAGCGCATTATAATGTTGTCTTTAAATGCAATCAAAAGACACAAGTCCTGACTAGGTCACCTTTGGGCATTGAATGCAGCCGACGTGCGCTGCATTTCCAATATATGTCTCCACGTCCTGAAGTTACGCACTCTATAATTCCTGTGCACATCACTTTGCCCTTGCCCATACTCTGCTGACGAGCCACCGGCGATTGACACATGCTCCTCCTAGATTTACTGTTTCTCAACAAGAAAACTCAGCGCTATTTATGTTATTATCTTGGAACCGTGCCATTTATGCCTACATGACGATAGGGCAAACGAACTGCAATACAAATATTAGGAAAAATCTGCATTATCCTCGTGGTGGGCTCAGTATTGATACCTTGTTCGCAATGTTAGAGATCTGAATGAAGCTCTGGTAGTCTTTCGTGTTGTATGGCGGAACAAAACCCCATGTAAAAAAAGGATACATTTTCAAAATAATAGGATAGATATTTCTGGGCACGTTAGCATAAGAAGACCTATGCAGATTATTGGCTAGGTGTAGCATGTTGTTTGGAGGGGCCAGTGTACCCGTTGTATGAAACTAAAAAGGAAGTTTTTGTTACTGGTATTCGAAATATGTAGATTTCCCGCTCTTGATATTTTTCTTTATTCACAAGTAACTGTTCTGGCAAAATTGCTTAGGTAGAGTAATGTTCTGCACAGCAACTATGTATGGCTTCTGTAGCAATGTTCTGTCTTTGAAAAACTGTAGGAAATTGTCTTACGTATGTACCACCAGAGTACTGAAGGTGCCTATTTCTAGAGACGCATTGCATTCTGTATTAAAGGACTTCCTGTGTGTTGGGTTGCTGATACAGACAGTGAATAAACCACACTTTTCTGCCAAATTATGTTTTGCCGAAACAAAATTGCCGCGTGTCATAGCATGCTGGTGGGCGCATCTTAAAGAGAAAAAGGTAAGTTTTCACGCAAATGCGTCACACATATCTTGTGAGTAATAAAAGAATGTTAGAAGCCGAAGGAGGTAGGAAGCTTAATCCGAAAGAGGTAAAGCAATATGAAAAAATAAATGCAGGCGGTCTTGGTTTCCGTTGGCGCCTGCAGAGAGAGAAAGCGGGATGGCGTTTCCCCCTCGCATCAACGAAACCGTTGTTATGGAAGCAGGGTTCATTTTTTCTTTGCTTTCTTTTCCTCCAAAAGTTTGGCCTACCCATCAGTAGGGTAGAAATTGGCGTTGGTGACGCAACTGCCGTTTAGATGAGGGTATGCCAGCTGACCTGGCCATGTTACAGGCCTCCATATAGTGTGCACACTGTTACGTCGTCTGCGTCTGAAAAAAAAAACATACCAATCGTAGCCGTGACTCCACATTCACAGATATTGTACATGTAGAGAGAATTAACATACGGGAAGACGTAGTACTGGCGTTTCTTGGAAGTACTTTTGGTAGACAAGCCCGTACACCTCTTTGTGATAATCTCGTATAGAACATCTACAGCAAAGTAGGAAAGAGACAGACAGACAGACAAAGAACTTTATTAATGGTCCTGAGGAACCGGCGTTAGGGTACCCCCCTTTTCAGGGAGTCCCCGTAGCCGTCGCGGGCCGCACCCACGTCGGGGTCGGAAGATCGTGGTCCTCCGCCCTGTCGCAGGCCCTCTGGACAGCCCGTAGTTGCTCTGAGAGGTCGCCGCTCTTAAGGGCTGCCTCCCAGTCGGTTAGAGTGGTTAGCGATGAGCTGCGTAACGCAGGGCATTGCCAGAGCATATGGGACAAGGAGCAGTACGCCTCCCCACAGTCTGGACAGTGGGGTTCTACGTTAGGCGCGAAGTGACTGAATCTGCCCCTGGAGGGAAATGACCCCGTCTGAAGCATGCGAAACGCCGACGATTGTGGTCTATTAAGTTTAGGGTGTGGTAGCGGAAAGGCCCGCCGAGCAAGTTGATAATGTGTCAAGACTTCGTGGAAGGTGAGAAGCGAATCCCTATACAGCCCTAAGTCGCCGCCCGTGAGTCCACCTGAACCGCCGCGGTGTGTAAGACCTCGCGCACAGTCATGGGCCAACTCATTGGCGTTAACAAGCTCAGAGTGTACATTGATTCCCATATGGGCCGGGAACCATTTGATGCTATGAAAACCAGCAGCCCCCTCGCTGCCGAGGATGGCCGCTGCCTCCTTTGAGATCGAGCCGGAGGCGAAAGCTCGGGCTGCCGATCTGGAGTCTGTAAAGATATTGGAACGTAAAGGGTCCTTCAGTGCTATAGCTATAGCAACTTGCTCGGCTACTGTTGAAGAAACCTTCCGCACGGATGCTGAATTAATGAGAGTGTCATTACAGTCAACCGAAACTACGGCATAGTGATCAGAGCACTCGTACTGGGCGGCATCAACGAAACATGCCAGATTCGGAGTGGCAGCAGCCGCTTTTAACAGGGAACGAGCCCTGGCTACCCGGCGCCCTACATTGTATTGAGGGTGGACGTTACGTGGCATGCGATCTACCTTGAACGTATCTCGGACCATGGGTGATAGGGTCACGTTGCGCTCCGTGATTTCCTGGTGACCGCATCCAACGGATTCGAGGATGCGTCTCCCCGCTCGCGATGATGATAGTCGAATTATTTGAGCCACTCGTTGGGCCTCGATCACCTCTGATAGGGTGTTGTGCATGCCTAGTTGCATGAGACGCACTGTGCTGGTAGTGAGTGGTAAACCCAGCACGCGCTTGATGCTTTTGCGCATGAGGGCGTCGATTTTGGCCTCATCCCCTTTAGACCAGCGCAACGCGGAGGCTACATAGTTAACGTGGCTCATCAGAAACGCGTGGTAGAGTCTGAGTAGATTGCTCTCGCTTAAACCCCCTCTGCGGTTCGAGACCCTGAGGATAAGCCGAAGCATATTCTCCGTCTTCGAAGTAATGCGGGCTATAGTCTGTGAGTTGCCCCCGCGAGATTCCAGCAAGAGTCCGAGGACCCTGATGGTATCCACTCTGTGAATTTGTTGTCCGTCCTTCGTATAGAGGGCTATGGGAATTTGATCTAAGGGTGTGGAGCACCTAACCCCCCGTCGGGTGGGCCTATACAATAGAAGTTCGGACTTGGTTGGTGACAGACTCAGGCCCGTGTCTAGTAGGAAGTGTTCTGTGATGTCGAGCGCCTCTTGGAGCGCACTCTCAACTGCAGCGTCAGACCCTCCCAAGCACCACACGGTAATATCATCCGCGTAAAGGGCGTGACCCGTTCCTCTTACTGTGGCCAGTCTGTCCGAGAGGCCCTTCATAGCGATGTTAAACAGTAGGGGAGAGATGACCGCCCCTTGCGGGGTGCCTCTCGCTCCCAATGTAAATTCCTTCGATTTGATTTGCCCTATTTTGACAGTGGCCTTGCGATCCCTGAGGAAGGAGCTAACGTACGCATGGAATCGTGGCCCCAGGCCCAGATCTGAGATGGCGTCTAGTACGAACCGGTGCGAGATGTTATCAAAAGCCTTGGACAAGTCTAGAGCAAGGATGCCCCGAGTGTCTCTAGTGTCGACATCAATGATTTGCCTCTCTATAAGTAACATGACGTCCTGTGTGGAGAGTGCCGGCCGAAAGCCGACCATGTTGTGAGGGAATAACTCATTATTTTCTATATGCCTAGATATACGGTTGTGAATGACATGTTCGGCCACCTTACCCACGCAGGACGTGAGCGAGATGGGCCGCATGTTCTCCGGCCCAAGAGGTTTGCCTGGTTTCGGGATGAGCACCACTGAGGCTGTCTTCCAGGAGTCGGGGACTAGGCCCGTTTCCCAAATTTTATTGACCTCCCCGGTGAGCAGCGCAACTGATTGTTCGTCCAAGTTTCGGAGGAGCTTATTGGAGATGCCATCCGGGCCCGGCGCAGAGCGACCGTTGAGCGTTTGCAGCACCTCCCAGATTTCGGATTCCGTGAAGGGGGCGTCGAGCTCCCCCACCGCTCCCCCCCGATAACAAGGATAATCCCCGTCACCGGAGTGGCCCAGCGGAAGATACTTTTCGGCCAACTCTTGCAAGAGGACGTGTTCAAATACGCCCGCCGCCTTTTGATTATGAACTATGCGATCGATGGCTAGTCTCTGATTGCTTTTGGTTTGCGAGTCGTCGAGTAAGTGTTTGAGCAGGTTCCATTTGCCCCCCGTTCTCATCTGCCCATCAACCGAGGAGCACACTTCATTCCATTGTTGTTTGGACAGTTCGATGGAATGAGTTTCAATTGTACGATTGAGCTCCGCAATTTTCTTACGAAGCCGGCGGTGGAGTCTGTGCGTTCTCCAGCGGTGCAGGATGGAGTTTTTGGCTTCTAGGAGGTGTGCAAGGCGCGCGTCCATACGATCTACCTTTAGGTCGGTCTTAACCACCTTGGTCGCAGCTTGTACGTCCTTCTGTAGTCTTGTGAACAGACTATCGAGATTATCGTAGTCGGTCTGGTCCGCCTTCCGTATTTTCCGGAAGGCATCCCAATCCGTCACTTTAAATTCCCTGGTAGGGGCTGTGCTAATCGTTAGGGTAATCTCCACAATGAAGTGGTCGCTGCCCAGGTTCTCTTGCAAATTTTGCCATCCTGCTCCGGGGGCGTTCTTGACGAACGCCAGGTCCGGAGTGGTGTCTCGGACTACCGACGTGCCGGTTCGAGTCGGGTATTGAGCATCCGTAATCAATTCCAGTGAGCAGTCAGCAACTGCCTGGACAAGGAGATTGCCCTTGGTGGATTGGCGGAGGTATCCCCAGGCATTGTGGGGGGCATTGAAGTCACCCGCTATCACTATGGGGGCTCCCTTGCTCAGGGCCACCGCCTTTGTCATGATCGTGGCGAATGACTGCCGTTGATCCGACGGCGAGCTGTATATGTTTAAAAGAAAGACACTGCTCTTAAGCCAATTGTTAGGGATAATTTCGACCATAATGATTTCCGCCCTAGTTCTGCCAATTTGTAATTTGTGTACTTGAAAGGAGCACTTCCGTGCGACCAAGGTTGCTAAACCCCGCTTTCCTTCCTCCCGTATCGATACAACCCGGTATCCCGGGAAGGTGGGCGCGTCATCGAGAGTTTCTTGTAAAAGAATTACGTGCGGTTTGACCGCCTGTGCCGAAACGAATTGCTGCAGCGGAGCTTTGCGCCGTTGGAAACTGGCACAGTTCCACTGCCACACAACCAACTTATTGGGATTGACCGCCATGGTGATTGCCTTGGATTGGCCATTCCACCGTCTTGTTGACGGGGACGGCGCTTGCGGGTAAAGGTGCCCGACGGGGCTCCCTCGAAGGCTGTCTAGCCGTAGCTAACGCGGCCTGTGCACTTTCCAGGGACGCCATCCTTTTAAGGAGGACAGTCACGCTTTCAGCGAGCTGCTGAATAGCCCGCTGCATGCTTTCTAAGTCCTTGTTATTGGACTCGGTCTCCATAGAGTCAGCGTCCCCCTCTGGGGGCGCGGCCCTACGTTCACCCGAGCGCGCCTGTGGCTCCCCTGAGGGGGGCACCGTTTGCTTCTCGACTTACGAGGGGTACGACTTACGGAAAGACTCAAAGTCGGCCCTCATCTGCTGCATTTCTGCTTTGAGTCGAGCGTTCTCTTGCATGAGTTGAGCGACTCTGGGATCAACCTTATGCTCCGGCAATGCTACCTGCGTTACCTTTGAAGCCGGCGTCGTCTGCTTCGACTTGACACGATCGGCCCAGGTTGGCGTTTCCTGGATCCGAACCCGGGAGTTAGAGCGCCCTCGGGAACGAGAGCGCCCTCTGGAGAGGCTGCGTTGTCGACCAGAGGGCGTGACGGAGCGCTCCCTCCTGGGGGCTCCCGCCGCGCTGGAGCCACGTGGCCTGTTCTCCTTGGCCAGCTGTTGCTGCTGGTGCTTGTTGTTGGCGCGCTTACGGCGCCGTCGGCGTCTGCGTACGACGTATGGGACTTGAAAGCGCTGCTTACACGTTGTGTCCGCCGTAAGATGCGGGCCTCCGCAAAGGGAGCACTTCGGCGAACACTGGTGGTTATCGGGTGGTGAGCTTAGTCCGCAGCCCCGGCAATCCTCATTGGTGGGGTTGGGGCAGACGTCCGCGCGATGTCCCAAGCCGCCACACGCGTAGCACACCTCGGTTTGGCGTTTGTACAGCGTGCAGCGCAGAAGGCTGACGCCGCACATGACATAGTTAGGCAATTTCATGCCGTCGAAGAGGACAACCACTGTGGTGGTGTTCTTAATTCGTTTGACTTCCAGAGCCTTCGGGTTACGATGGTTGACAATCATGCGCTGGAGTTGGGCCTCGCTGATGTCTGCGTCGACCCTTCGTATGACCCCTTTGCAGGTGTTGTCTGGGGCCGCTATGTATGCGGCTACTTTGTAGAGTCCTTCGCTTATGCGGATTTGCTGGATTCCTGCATAAGCGGCGGCGTTCTTCTTCTCCGGGGTGGATACGACGAGAGCGTTTTGAGTGAAATTAGGGCAGATTACGTCGCCCTCAGTTTCTGTGGGGGCTAGTGCAGCCGCCATGGCCAAGGCTTGAGCCAGCTTGATTTGGCTTATCTTCTTGACGTCAAGCCCGCCCCTTGGGCGGACAATAATTCGTATGTGCTCCCTAGGTAGTCTGGGGAGCCTCGACGAGGCTGCGAGACGTTGCAACACGCCTTGCGGGGCAGCCGTGCGGCAGCCACCCTTCGAGCCCATGTGAGCTCTCTTGCTCGTTGAAACTGGTGTTTCTTGCAGGGCTTTCTTGTGCTTGCCCAACGCTGTCGTCCAGCCTGGGCTGTTGGCTTCTTCGGGGGAGATTGCCTCTCCTAACACCATTTCTACTTCGGGCATAATGCCCCTCTTCGTCGCGTTAGGCCTAAGCCTACCCGCGCCTAGCGTCGCCGCGGCGTGGTCTACACAAAAAGTTCCACGGCTTCCGCGCAAAGGCCACTCACCAAAAGAAGTCCTCAGAAGAAACCGTGTCGAATGGCGTGCATTTCCGTGGTAGGTGACACAAAAAGCAGACCGAAAATATTTACGAAAGCGGGAGCCGATCTTTCCACGTCCGCACTAGTCGGCGCCTTCTTCTTCTCTAGGAAAGAGACTTCGACATTTGCGAATGGAGCCAACGACAGAAAGATTGTTCACGGCTACGGATTCTGAGCACCCCACAAATAGAATGGGGATTCCCTCAGCTTCCACTTAGGACATACCATTAGTCGTTTTTCAAAGAAAAGTAGGAGTGCAGGCATGTCAGTGCACTTCTTCAGCTATCGAAGTTCTTTATTTCATTCCTTCGATTACTCGCCTCTCACATCAACAACGAGTATTTGTGGTGGAAAAATGCAAGCTGTTGCCGTTTTCCCTAATCCATTCCGTCTCAAACGTATCTTCCCAGATAAGCATCAGGACGACACGTGCAAATTGTGCCAGGAAGGACCAGCAACACTCAAATACATGCTGTGGGAGTGCAATGTAGTTATAGGAGGGATGGCAGTTACTCCGGAGACCCTGTCGTCGAGGTGGGCCGCCGCTCTGCGCAGCTCAGACCTCGGAATCCAGACGTGGGCAGTCCAGCAAGACCGTGAGGCGGCGTTGAGGCAGGGCTTTGACGTTCCTCCGTGGGAGACCTGAGCCCAGGTCGCGTTAAACCTTGCCGGACGTCCAAGAAAGTTGTATCCAGCCATCCATCCATTGCCGTTTTATAGCAAAGTCGCAGAGTTTTTCCACAACGTTAGCTAGCCTACCTGCGATCCCTGCGTGAACATGGTTGAGGATGAGACAGTTCATCGCAAGAACAAAGTGTGAAAATCGGATGGACTTATCAAACTGAAGTACACGAAAGTTTGAAGAGCCAACAAAGAAAAATGGCGCATAAAAAGCGACCCACCGCATTGTTCAGTGTGAACGCGTCCCTCTAGCAGAGAAATATAAGACGGTTTCCTTCATAGAGTTTCTCACTATATTACCTAGAGGGAAATGTGACGCTGCTGCGCCGTTATATGCATGTGAATGCCGGTACATTGTGACTTCGGATTGGCATCGTTCTCGGAGAGCCAGGCAAACACCGTTCCGTCTGTCACAATGATTATTTTCTACAAAAACAGCAAGTAATAATCTGTTTTAGCTTTATTATTACACAAATACGTGTTTTGTTTAACCATGAGAACTTGTTTTAGCAGGTACACTTATATGAAACGTAAAAAGTATCAGTGGGCCGCTAAAGTTGGAGGACCGACAACAAGATTCGCGCTCGCTTTGAAGCAGTTTCTCGTTTGTTCTTGCTTTTCTTCCCTTCGTCAAACATTGTAGATGAGTAGAGATTGCATTCGGGTGACTTGAAGCATTTCATTAAAGATATTACTTTAAAAACGCGTTATTTGTGTAACCATATCCACGTTTTAACACGAAGCTTCTTACAACACCAGCCAACAAAAGCTTCGCAGACACATATACAGTCCTTCCCATGACGGAACAGCGCCCCTTAAGATAATCCCAAAGGCAGTGGCACGAGATTTCTCTCTAGGTGTTACAGTGAGAAACTCTATGGTTACCTTCCTCAACAATAGAAGCGAGAGTGCGGCCCCAAGAAGATTCCCGTCATGGGCCTTGTGAATATACTGCGCTGGAATGGAGGGCGCATTTCTAAGTTATTTTGCTGCGCAGAAAATATATTTTTGTTATTTTTGAGACAAAACACACGCGCATTGCGTCTCAAGACTAATACATAACATTTTACGTATAAAATACGAGAAGCTTGACTTGCAGAACTGTCGTTACCCTCAGAAGAATAGTGTTGACAATCTACGGGGTTATATTTTGGCGCAATCCTGGCTTCCGATATGGCCGCCAATGCCCGTCTTGTTTGCTACGTTTAGGTGGCTACTTCATTGAGCAAAACCGGAATTTTCCAGGGTCTTTGTTCATAGACCGCGAAAGTGTCCTAAAACGTATTGAATAGACGGCACCACGTGTTTCACCGTGCAGAAACGCGCCTTCTAGCCACAGGACGATGAGAGACGCACGGACAGTTCCGGCGCGAACGCGTGGCGCAATTTCTTTGCTTTCCCGCTATTATCAATTATTCCGCCTATTATCAATTTTTTTGATGAGACACCTAACCGGCCAAGTGTCTTCATGTGTTACCTTGCACCAGGGGAATAGCGGATATTTACAAATAACGCAACAGGTCCAACTAGAGTGAATCTATATATAGACTGGGAAGGAGTGTGCTAGTGCATAAAGAGTCAAAACACAAGTTCTACTGAGATAGAAATTATATAGATCCTCCTGCGCAATTCTGCCGACGGCGTCGCCAGGAGGTTCCGTATAAAGTCCAAGGACGATAAAACCGCAACCGTGTGACATATGCTGTATGTTGCGAGTCAATACCTGTGAGGGTGACCCGGCGAACGCGGTACAATTTCGCGTGCGTGAGCGAGGAATGCGGCCGGATGCGTGCCTTCTCCTGTCGCGCGCGAGGTAAGGGGTCAGCCTAGAGGGAAAGGGGTTCTTCGTGCCCACCGCTACAGCATTGGGGCGCGTAGTGGCAGGCGAGATCGCGAGATCGCGAATCGTGGGCGCCATAGTAGACGCCACGTGGCGAAAGTTCGCGCCCCCACGCGCCTCATCTTCAAAGCGGTCTGCGATAATTTCAGAGTGCGCGTAGTACCTGTGGCTGCGTATACGCTGTGCCTTCGACGTTTCTTTCGCGCTGGAGCGAGACATGCATGAAGTTCAATTCGCTTGCTGGTGCCTCGATTCGTCACTCCAGAATTTCGACAGCGGATTTCCGCTCTCAACGAGCGGGATGTGTTCATGTTTACCTGTTAGCGCGTTGCACCGCGCTGATTAATTTAGTTAAAACAAGTTGACGGGCTAGTTGGTTTGAAGCCATAATAGAATGTATAAGTGCGACTGAAGAAGGTTGTAGAAAGAAGCGGAGACCCAAAGAGAGCGCCGTCTCTGCCTACTTCTTTCTACGTCCTCGTTGAGTCACGCTTACACATTTTATCATTGGTAATCTATTTAGTAAGCGAATGTCTGCATGTTTATACGGCCGATGAAACTATTATCCTTACTTCGTACAGCTATTCGCTTAATTTGCTATCTCATTCGTTGCCTCACCTTTTCGTTGGAACTGCAAATTTGTTATATAATGTGCGCGCAAAGTGACATGGAAGGATTCATTCAGGGCTTGTAGAGGGGCTATTGAAATGTCGCCGCCACTGCCTGTGACACGGAAAGGCTGACTTTCTGGTTCTCTCTTTTTTATTCCCCTGCACGTCCGGTGGCGCCGCGGATGGATGAATGGATGGATCCCATGAGCTCCCCCTTTGAAGCAGCCGGCTCGTTGCGCCACCGATCTCTTGTTCCTATTTTGCCGGTTGTGCTACGTATCTTTTTCTAAGTAGAGGCCATGGGAGAGCAGTGACGATGTTGCTGCCCAAATCCCCTTCTGCTTTCATATGCATTTTGGTACAACCCAGGTCTTTATTGTAAACGTTGTAGCAACGATGTCTCTTGCTGTTTTCGTGCCCAAGCGTTGTTCGGGATACCTTGAGCGACTGTATATTTGTTATTATACATCTGTTGCTAAGCGTTGACATGGAAGAAATCCCCACTCAGCCTGAGCCTGACTCTAGCCAATTGAACAAGGAACTGCTTGATGCCATTATTGCCGTGTCAAATTAATTTACCAGCCTCATACGGGATAATGGAGTCTTTCGCTGAGTGAATGAAAACCCAAGCGGCACTCACGCTAAAAGTGAAATTTTAGAAGAAGATAAGTGCTAATCGCAACGCTGCTTCAAGCACTACTGAGAATTCGACAGCGTAGCAATCTTCCCGCCACGCAAATGATCTGTCTGTTCTATTTAGCAATGCGCGCAGTGGGGTCAGTAAGCGAACCCCACTCTCAGCTCATATTGAATAAAGTTCTGTTGATATTGTTCTGTTATCCGAAACTTGGCTTTCTGCAAAAGTTCAAATGAGTGAAGTTTTCGACTGTGAAAAACGCTTTTTATCGATATGGCACCGATATTCTTGTCGGCGGGGGTGCCTTGATCGCTCTTAATGAAGGGTTCCGTACCTCAAATGGCCCAGTCATGTCCGTTTTAGAAGTTGTAGTCGCGGGTATTACCATTGACAGTAGGAATTGTTGGAATGTTACAGACTTCCAACAACGCCCCAATCATTCTGTGACGAATTTCGTGACGTCTTAAATAATATTGTCACGCGATACCCCACATTGTCTTCTTTTCTGCTAGGAGATTTCAATTTTCCAAAAATCTCATTTGGTTCCTCCACTATTACAAAAACTTCTTCGGAATGCGCGGAGTTTCTTTATGTTTGTCCTTAGTTCAACCTCGCACAACTTGCTGATGAACCCACTCGTACCACTACAGTTTCCCCTATTATTCTTGACCTCATTTTGCTGCAGCAGCTGACTTACTATACGAGCTTACTTGCATCCCTGGTTTAAGAGATCACTTGCTTATTCATTTCGCTTTGCGTGCCCGTGTTTCTACTAAAAAGAACTTTCAGGTTATTCGTGATTACAAGCACGCCGATACGGCTTCTATCACGCAAGAAGTGGAATTGTTTAGAGCTGCTTGCATCGCCAGTTTTTACGACCGCTCAGTTGAGGATAATCGCAACTTTTCAAAAAATAAACTATTATCTTTAGTTTGCAGCTATGTACGTACCTCAAAGGAATGCACCCTTCAAACAGACAATCGCCATGGTTCAACAACTATCATAAACGCCTCCTCCACAAAATTTCGCAGTACCGCCTGAAGAAACAAGCACCGATTGCGATAGCAAATTAGTAGACAGCTGTTCGAAGTAATGATAGTAGTTTTATTGGCCGTAAAACTTGTAAACATTCACCTAAAAACTAAATTAGCAATGATAGAACATGTAAGCGTGACTCAACGAGGACGTAGAAAGAAACAGAAACATGGAGACAGCGCTGTCTTCGTAAGACTGCTTCTTTCTACGTCCTTGTTCTGTCGCGCTGACACATTCTATCATGGATACACACCAACTAGCGCATCTACTTGTTTAAACTAAATTAGCCATCATGGAGTCACGCATGCACTGGATCAAAAACACTCCTTTTAACAAACTCATTTAGCGAATGCTCGAAAGCGTGACATATTCATTGTGTGACGTATTCATTAATGCAGCTAGCACAGGGGTGGCCATGTTTGATGCGCCCATTTACTGATTTGGCGCATTTGTAGTAACGCATTGCATTTTCAATTGAAGGACTTGCTGTGCGTTGGGTTGCTGATACAGACAGTGAATAAACCACACTTTTCTGCCAAGTTATGTTTCGCCGAAACAGCATTGCAGCGCGGCATAGCATGCAGGCACGCGCATCTCGAAGAGAAAACCGTAAGTTTTCACACAAATGCGTCACACATATGTAGTGAGTAATAAAAGAAAATTAGAAGCCGAAGGGCGTGGGAAACTAAATCTAAAAGAGGAAAAACAATATGAGGAAATAAATGCATGCGGTGTTGTTTCCGTTGGCGCCTGCAGAGAGAGCGGGATTGCGCATCCCCCTCGCGCATCAACAAGACCATTGCCATGAAAGCAGGCTTCATTTTTTTCTTTTTATTTCTTCCTCCCGAAGTTTAGCCTACCCAGCACCAGGGTAGAAAGTGGCGTTCGTGACGCAACTGCCGTTTACTGCCTGGCCGTGTTCCAGGTCTCCATATAGTGTGCAGCCTCTTGCGTCGTGAGCGTGTGGAAAAAACATACCAATCGTAGCCGTGTCTCTATCGCCACGTTCAAAGATATTGTACATGTAGACAGAACTAACATACGGGAAGGCGTAGTAGTAGCGTTTCTTGGAGGTACATTTGGTAGAGTAGTAGTAGTAGTAGAAAACTTTTAATGAGATCGTTTAAGAGATTCGCGGATTCGAAGCCTCCGTCGTCTTTCTTGGCGCCGGCGACTTGAGGCTTCTCTTCAGCAAGGTTGGGCCCCTAGTCCAGGGCTCCACTGAGTCGCGCTGCATCAGCAGCGTGCCGCACTAAGGCCCTTTGGGCCGCGAGCTCGCTGCTGGTGAGCCGGCTCTCCCATTGCTCCGCACTCGGGAATTCGTGTTGGTGGAATGCTTTATTTCGTTCGCACTCCCATGTGATGTGGTATAGTGTGGGTGTGTCGCCGCACCAGGGGCAGTTTGCTCTGTATTGTGTTGGTGACATCTTGTTATAGATGTACAAGTTGGGGAAGGAGTTTGTTTGTAGCCTACGCCAGCCGACTGCTTCCTCCCTCGTGAGGGCTTTGTGTGGTGGTGGGTACTTGAATCTAGTCCCCCTGTATAGTTGTAATGTCTCTGTGTATCCCCCCTCGCATGCTAGTAGCTGAAGCTCCAGAACATCTGACATGCCTGCTCGGTATGTAAGCCCTCGAGCTAGGCTGTCTGCTCTTTCGTTCCCCGCTACGCCTGCGTGGCCTGGGACCCAGATTATGTGTTGTATGGGTGTCTGCTCAGCAGAGGCTGCTGCCCCACTGATTATCCTGAGGGCCATGCCGCTAATTCTGCCCTTCGTATAGTTTTTACACGTGTCTTTCGAGTCTGTTAAGATGTTTAGGGATCGGCCTTTCCTATAGCCTTCTGCTACCGCCAGCGCGACGGCAATTTCCTCGGCCTCCGTTATGCCCACGACCTCCACTGAGGCGCATGTGGCCATGTCTCCTGTGCTATTAGCTACCACCGTAGCGGCTAAGCGCTTCCCTGCATGTACGTACATGGAGGCGTCCGTATAGACTGTGTTCTCTGACCGGCCTAGCCTCCTTTCTAGCTGCTCGGCCCTTGCTGTTCGTCTGTCCTCGTGTAGGTTAGGATCCATGTTTTTAGGCAGGGGTCCTACATTAAAGGTCTTTCTAAGGTCGTCCGGTACGTCCGCGTATCTGTCTACCAGTCCGCACGTGTTCCGACCCAACCTTCTCAGGAGCGCCCTTCCCGTAGAGGAGCCTCTGAGTCTGATGAGTTGTGCCCCCAATTGAGCCTCGGCAAGCTCATCGAAGGTATTGCTGATTCCGAGTTGGAGTAGCTTCTCGTTTGATGCGTTTCTGGGCAGGTGTAGAGCAATCTTGTATGCCTTCCTGAGAATACAGTCGGCTTGCTCTCGCTCCGCCTTTGTTGTTGCGTGGTAGGGCAAGGAGTACATAACTCTGCTAACGATTAGGCTGTTGACGAGTTTGAGGGTATCTTCTTCTTTCATCCCGTACCTTCTCTGAGAGACTCTACTGATCATTCTGCCAACCTGCTCCGCGGCTCTTCTCAGCAGGCTGATGGTATGGCTGCATTTTCGGCTGCTCTGCAGCCACATGCCTAGGATTCGTACCATGTTCTGCTCTGGGATCAATTGCCCCTCTAGAACTACTTCCAGCGAGGCTTTGGTAGGATTTCTTCCGATCCTGATGATTTCCGACTTCTCCGTCGAACATCTGAGGCCTCTCTCCCTGACGTAGGTCTCTACGCAGGTCGCAGCTTCTTGTAGTCTGTCCTGCTTCTCCCCTAACGATCCTTGGGTGACCCACACCGTGATGTCGTCGGCGTACATCGCGTGTTGGATGCCCGGGATTTCCTTGAGGCGTCTTGCTAGCCCGATCATCGCCATATTGAACAGGACGGGCGATATCACGGAGCCTTGGGGTGTTCCTTTGCAAGGCGTGGTGAAGACGTCGCTTCTCAGCTCGCCTAGTCCCACGGTCGCTGTTCTGTCGCTCAGGAAGGCCCTGATGTAGTCGTGGGTTCTTCCCCCGCAGTTGGTGTTGTTGATGCCTTCCATGATGGCGGCGTGGCTCACGTTGTCGAAGGCTCCCTTTATGTCGAGGGCCATGACAACGTTTTCGCCACTTCTCGGCATTTTCTCGAGTACTTCCTCCTTGAGTTGGAGTAGTACGTCCTGCGTAGACAGGTGGGCTCTGAACCCGTACATGCTGTCTGGGTACAGTTGGTTCCTCTCTAGGTGCGACTGGATCCTTTTTGTGATTACTTTCTCGTACATCTTGCCCAGGCACGACGTGAGGGAGATCGGCCTGAGGTTCTCGACCTGGAGTTTCTTGCCTGGCTTCGGGATCATTACCACTACCGCGTGTTTCCACTCGGCCGGCACTTTTCCTTCGTGCCAGAGCTTGTTGAAGTAGGCTGTGAGCTGATCTATGGCGCCATCGCTGAGGTTTCTTATGAGCGAGTTCTTGATTCTGTCCGCCCCCGCTGCTGTGTTTTTTGTTGCTGACCTGATCGCCTCGACGACTTCCTCTCTCGTTATGGGCCGATCCATGGTGGGATTCTCTTCGCCCTGGTACTCTTCTTGGTAGCTTTCGACCTGGTCTCTGCCGTAGCATTTGACCCGGACTTCCTCGAGTAGCTGTTCGTCCGTGCCCGTGTACTGGTGCACCAGCCTCTGAATCGATTTGCCGCTTTCTGATTTGTTCTTGCTCGGGTCCATGAGGGACTTGAGGAGTCCGTCCACCTCTATCTACTAAGAACTGACGGAGCAAATAAAACCGGTGCCAATGGAGCCAACTACGCAAACATTCTTCACGGCTAGGGATTCTGAACACCCAACAATTAGCATGGGAAATCCCTCAGCTTTCACTCAATAAATACTATTAGTCGTTATGTATAGAAAAGTGGGAATGTAGGTATATCAGTGAACTTCTTCAGCTATCAGTGTTCTTTTATTCATTCTCTGCATAACTGGCATCTAACGGCAACAACGATTATTTCGGCCGGAAAAATTCAAGCTGTTGCTGTTTTATAGCAAAGTCCCAGAGCTCTTCCACTTTAGAAACGCACAACGTTAGCTAGCCTACCTACCATCCCTGCGTGAACATGGTTGAGGAGGAAACACTTCATCGGAGAACAAAGAGTCAAAATCGGATGCACCAATGAAACTGATGTACGCGAAGGTTTCAAGAACCAACAAGGCAAAATGGCGCATCAAAAAGGACCCACCGCATTGTTCAGTGTGAACGCATCCCCCTAGCAGAGAAATCTGAGACGGAAATCGAAGATGGTAGGAGCGAGAGTGTGGCCCCAAGAACATTCCGCTCACGGGCCTTATGAGTCTACGGCGCTGGAACGGAATGCGCATTTCTAAATTATTTGACTGTCCAGAAAGTACCTTTTTGTGTTTTAAGACTTAAGGCACACGCATTACGCCTCAAGACTAATATATAACATTTCACCTGTAACAAACGCGAACTTTGACTTGAAGAACTGTCGTTACTCTCAGAAGAAAAGTGTTGACAATCTACGGGCTTCGATTTGGCGCAGTCCTACTACCCGAAATCGCCGCCAATGCCCTTCTTGTTTGCTACGTTTAGCTGGCTAGGTCAGTGAGCGTAACCGGAATTTTCCAGGGTCTATGTTTGTAGACCGCGAAAGTGCCCTAAAACGTGTTGAATCGGATGAGACCACCTGTTTGGTCTTGCAGAACCGCGCCTTCCAGCCACAGGACGATGAGAGACGAAGAGGCAGTTCCGGCGACGAACGCGTGGCGTAAATACTGTGTTTGTCCTCTGGAAGGTGCAAGCGATAATCTACTAAAATTTTTTTTCTATGCGACACCTAACCGGCCAAGTGTCTTAATGTGTTTCCTTGCACCAGGGGAATAGCGGATATTTACAAGAAATGCAACAGATCCAACAAGTTGGAATCTATATATAGACAGCGAAGGAATGTGTTAGTGCATAAAAGAGTCAAGAGACAAGTTTTTCTGAGATAGCAATTATATAGATCCTCCTGCGAAATTCTGCCGACGGCGTCGCCGTGAGGTTCCGTATAAAGTCGAAGGGCTATAATACCGTCACCGTGTGTCATATGCTGTATGTTGCGAGTCAATGCCTGTGAGGGTGAGCCTGCGAATGAGGGTCAATTTCGCGGGCGCGCGTGAGGAATGTGGCGGGATGCGTGCATTCCCCTGTCGCGCATAAGGCAAGGGGTCAGGCTAGAGGGACGTGGGTTCTTCGCACCCACCGCTACAGCATTGGGGCGCGTAGTGGCGGTCGAGATCGCGAGATCGCAAATCGTGGGCGCCATAGTAAACGCCATGTGGCCAAATTTCGCGCCCCCGCATGCCTCATCTTCAAAGCGGTCTGCGATGATTTAAGAGTGCGCTTAGTGCCTGTAGCTACGCATGCGCTGTTCCTTCGACGTTTCTTTCGCGCTGAGGCGAGACATGCATGAAGGTCAATTCGCTTGCTGCTGCCTCGATTCACCACTTCAGAATTTTGACAGTGGGTTTCCGTGCTCAACAAGCGAGATGTGTTCTTGTTTACCTGTTAGCGCGTTTCACCGTGCTGAATAAATTAGTTAGAACAAGTTGGCGGGCTAGTTGGTTTGAAGGCATGATAGAATCTGTAAATGCGACTCAATAAGGACTCAGAACAAAGCAGACACCCAAAGACAGCCTGTCTGCCTGTCTCTGCCTTTTTCTTTCTACGTCCTCGTTGAGTCACGCTTACACATTCTATCAGTGTTAATGTATATTGTAAGCAAAGGTCTACATGTTTATACGGCCGATAAAACTATTATCCTTACTTCGTACAGCTATCCATTTAATTTGCTATCCCATTCGGTGCTTCGTCTTTCTGGTGGAACTGCAAATTTTTCATATATGTAATGTGCGTGCAAAGTGACACGGAAGACTTCATTCAGGCCTTGTAGAGAGGCAATTGAAATGTCGCTGCCGCTGCCTGTGATACGGCAAGGCGAAAATTCCTGTTCTATTTTTTTTTTGCTTTCCACCACACGGCCACCGCCGCTGCGGATGGATGAATGGATGAATTCCATGAGCGCACCCTTTGAAACAGGCGGTTCATTGCGCCACCAATCTCTTGCTCCTATTTGGCGATTGTGCGACCTATCTTTTTCCGTGTAGAGGGCATGGGAGAGCAGAGACGATTTTGTTGCTCAAGATCTCCTTCTGCTTTCATATGCATTTTGGTGCAACCCGGCTATTCATTGTGAACGTTGAATCAACGATGTATCTTGCTGTTTACGTGCCCAAGTGTTGTTCAGGATACCTTGAGCGACTGTATATTTGTTGTTAAACTCCTCCTGCTAAGCGGTGACGTAGAAAAAATCCACGTTCCTCCTCAGCGTCACCATAGCCAATTGACGAAGGAACTGCTTGATGCAATTGCTGCCTTGCCAACTAAATTTGACAAGCGTCATACGGAAGTAATGGTGTCTTTTGCGGAGTTAAAGGAAAAACCAAGAGGGACACACGCAAAAAATGAGATCTTAGAGAAAGATTATTAACTTCGAAATCTATTGTAGAATCGATTGAAGATGCGCCGGTTCCAGCTCAAATTAGCCCAAGAGGCACTCACGCCAAAAGTCAGATCTTAGAGAAGGATTAGTGACTTCGTACTGCATTGGATCTATTGAATATGCGTCGGGCCCAGCTCAGATTAACCGCACCTGCCGTTGTTCCTCAGTGGCTATGGTTTTGGGCTGCTGAGCACGAGGTCGCGGGATTGAATTCCGGCCGCGGCGGCCGCATTTCGATGGGGGCGAAATGCGAATACCCCCGTGTACTTAGGATTAGGTGCACGTTAAAGAACCCCAGGTAGTCGAAATTTCCGGAGTCCTCCACTACGGCGTGCCTCAAAATCAGAAAGCGATTCTGGCACGTTAAAACCCATAACTTAATTTTAATTTTAGATTAACCGCCTTGTTCATGAAACTGTTACAAGTGAAGGTGCCGCAGACAGCTCAAGGCTTGACGAGTGGGAATATCAGTCCAGAAGGGATAATTTATTATTTTACGGCATATTTGACAGTGCAAACGGGACAGTGGCACAGTCCGAAGACTGCTGTCGCGTCATCTAAGCTTGAACGTTACCGACGGTGTGATCGACAGAGCGCACATGCTGGGTTACATTGAGCAACTAAAGACACAGCACTGATCGTTAAGTTTTCAGACTTCTGTAGATCAACACAGTGGTGACGAAAAAAAACTAATTCAATACGAAAAATCTAGCGGCCAACCCTTTTAACTGCGGTTTAACAAGCTTATCATGAACAAAAATTGCTACATCTACTGCGCAGCCACTGATAGCGTTTATGGAGTAGACTTCTCTCTTGAGGCACGCCTACCTGCTAATCGCAAAGTGGCTTCAAGCACTTCTGACAATTCGACAGCATAGCTATCTTCCCGCCATGCAAAATAATGTGCCTCTACGATTTAGCAATGCACGCAGTCTGCCCAATGAGCAAACGGCACTCTCAGGTCATATTGATTAATTTTCTGTTGATATTGTTGTGTATTCCGAAACTTGGCTTTATGAAAAAGTTCAACGCAGTGAAATTTTAGACTGCGAAAAACAAAATGCGCTATTTACGAATATGGCTGCGAAATTCGTGTCGGCAGGGCGTGTCTAGATCACTGTTAACGAAGAGTTCCGTTCCTTAAATGTCTCAGTCGTGTCAGCTTTAGAAGTTGTGAGCGTGCATATTGACAGGTTTATTTATATTTATCGGGTGACCAGTTTTCGCCGCCTAACAAATCTTATCGCACAGCGCGGGACGCGCTTGCATGTATCCGAAGTTTCTGGAATGTTATCGATGCTCCTATCCACAGTCTGTTATCGCCGAACCTTGTGTTATCTGATTTATTCGCCTGACGTGAATAATGTAGAATTTTATGGAAGGCACGCGGGTTCCAAAGATTAGTCTGGAACATTCGACGACTCTGTATAAAAGCCGACGCGCTTGACCCGCTGATCAGATTTTCGACGATCGCCGACTGTGTTCGCCGCTATCGTTGTGCTTTAAGTGTAGCCTGTTTTGTGGGCACAGGTTCGCCCAATAAAAGCCAGTTTTGTCTTTCACAGTACTGCTACTGTGTCATTTAACGTCACTACCACGTGACACGGGTTTCTCAGCATTCGCACACACCCGTGCCATGCATTTCCGAGGCCACAAATTGGCCACACACACAGACCCAAAGCTTCACCCCGTTCCTTCTGTGATGAATTTCATGACGTCTTGCATATTATTGTTACGCAATACCTCACAGTGCCTTTTTATTTCTGTTAGGAGATTTCAACTTCCCAAACATCTCATGGCACAATCGTTATCACAACCTTAGTTATCACAACCTTAGTTATCAAACAAAGTATGCTGCACCAAAAACAAGTGCCCTAAAAAAGTTGAAGCACGTTGGAGTCATTGTGTCCAGATGTGTCCACCTGTCCTTCTGCTACCATGCTTCAAAGGGGTCGCTCGTAACTGTGCTTATGTATGTAATGTAGATTCAGCGCATTAAAACAAGGTCTTTAAAACCATTCAAAAAAGAATTTTTCTTAGCGGAGGGCCCTGATGCATTGAATGCAGCCTAGTTGGGTTGGTTTTAGAAGATATTTCTCTATGTCCTGAAGCCAGGCACTCAATACAACCTTTCTGCGTCACTCTGTCTTTGCCCAACTTCCACTGACGATCGACCGCTGCTTGGCAAATACTTCTCTTGCATTCGCTGTTTCTTAAGAAAACAAATTTGGCGCTTTTTGTGGTTATTGTCTTTGAACTGCGCCATTTACGCCTAGATGACGATAGAACAAACGACGTGCTTTACAAATGTTAAGAACATCTGCAATATGCTCGAGAGGTATATCGTATCGATACCTTGTCCTCAATGTTACACATCGACATGAATCTCTAGTGGTCTGACACGTCGTATTGCGAAACAAAACCACACATGAAGAAAGACGTCAAAAATTTTCAATATAGTTTGCTAGATATTTATCGGCGCATCAGTCCAAGGAGAGCGACGCAGATAATTGACTAGGTATAGCATGTTGTTTTGACTAGCAAGCGTCCCCTTCGTATGGAATAAAAAAGGGGAGCTTTTGTTATTGGTGTACAAGAAATGTGGACGTCCTTCTCCTGATAATATTTTCATTATTCGTTAGTAACCATTGCGCCGAAAATTGCTTTGGTAGTGTTGCGTGTTACACAGCAAGAAAACATGGCGTCTGCAGCAATTTTCTCTCTATGTGAAACTGTAGGAGGCTGTCTTACGCATGTATGATCATAGTACAGTATGCGCCCATTTGTGCTGACAAATGGGCTACTCAGCTCCACATTATAGCATTCTCTATTTAATGCGTTGCTGCGCGATAGGTTGCTGATAAAAACAGGGAATAAACCAAATTTGTCGGCCTATTTATGTTTTGCCGAAACAAATTATAGCTGCGTGGCATTGCATACCAGCTCGCGCATCTTGAACAGAAAAAGAAAAGTTTTCACACAAATGCGTTGCACATATCTTGCGACAAAGAAAAGAAATTTAGAAGCCGAATGCTATTGAAAAGGAAATAAATGCAGGCTGTGTTGGTTTTCGTTGGCGCCTGAAGAGAAAGTGGTGTTCTCGTGGAGCACATAGCAGACGACAAGCGGGATTGCATTTGACCCTCGCGCATCAACAAAACTGTTGCCATGGAAGCAGGCTTCATTTTTTTTTTTCCTGGCGGAGTTTTCCATGCCCAGCACAAGGGTAGAAATTAGTGCTCGTGACGCAATTCCCCTTTACCTGAGGGTATACCAGCTCACCTAGCCTTGCTCTAATTCATTATATAGTGTACACACTGTGACGTCATCAGCATGTGGAAAAAATTGGCGACCTTAACCGTGTCTATAGCACTATGTTTACAGATATTGCTCATGTGCAAATAATGAGCATACGTAAGGGCGTAGCAGTGGTGTTTCTTGCAACTAGTTTAGCTAATGGAGCCTGTTAACCTCTTTGCGATACTCTCGCATCGCACAATAGTCAATAGTCACACGACAACCACTAACAGCACTTCGCGAATGGAGCCAAAGTGACGGGAATCGTTCACAGCTACGTATCGTGAAAAATCCCAGCAAGTAGCGCGGGGATTGCTTCAGCTTCCACTTAGTCGATACCAGTAGTCGTGCTATGAAGAACAGCTAAGTTACAAGGCTTTCAACAAACTTCCTCAGTTGTACGAGATCTTTTACTCACTCTTCGTATAGGTAACATCTCATAGCAAAGAGAAGTATTTTGGCCGGAACAATGCAAGCTGTTGCCGCTTTTTAGTAAAGTCGCAGTGCGCTTCCACTTTGGTAACGCACGACGTCAGCTTGCCTACCTGCCATCTCTGCCTGAACATAGCAGAGGAGGAGACACTTCCTGAGTAGAAGAAAGTGTGCAACTCGAATGCACTAATGAAACTGATGTGCGCCAAGGCTTCATGAGCTTACAAGGCGAAATGGTGCGCCGAAAACGACGTGCCACACAGTTCAGTGTGAACGCATACCTCTAGAAAAGAAACCTAAGACGCTTTCGCTTGCTCGACAACAGAAGTGGGAGGGCGGCGCTAGCGAACTTCCGGTCACGTTCCTTGTCAGTCTACTGCACGGCAACAGAAAGCGTATTTCCAAGATCTTTCACCGTGCGGAAAGTCTGTTTAGGAGTTTTGAGATAAAAGAAGTGCTCATTACCCTTCAAGACTGGATGAAGTAACGAGTATTCTGTCTTTAAAGTAAGATAGTGGGCAACCTCCTGTATTTTTGTACCACCCACCCCTTAGGTAATACCCCGCAAGGGGTCTTTAAGGTAATAAAATGAAATGAAATGAAAGACTAAATCCTAAATATTTTTTGTTTATCATGCGGCAACATTGAAGTGTAAAATTGTCGTTAAGTCAAGAGAAAAAGTCTTCGAAAAACGGGTTTATAATTTAACGCACTCCAGCTAGTCGATATAATCGCCACTGCCCTTCTACTACTTTCTACTACTACTACTACTACTACTTCTACTACTACTACTACCACTGCCCTTCTACGTGGCTACTTTAGTGAGAAAAACGTGATGCAGCCGAGAGCCTATGTTTCTAAAAAGCGAAACGCGGCTTCTCGCCGCCGTTCGATGAGGGACGCACGGAGAATCGCGGTAACAAACTCGTGGCGTAATTTATTTCTTTGTCAGCTGGAAAGTGCACGCGGTCACTTCTCATAAATATTGTCCATGCGACGCCTAACGCAGCCAAGTGTCGAAAACGATACCTTACAGAAGTTAATATCAGATGTTAAAAATGGAGCAGATTCAACCAGTTTAAATATATATAGACAGCGAAGCTTTGTGTGAGGGCGTAAAGAGTCGAAACATTAGTTCGTCTTTATTCAATGTCCAGACAAAGTGATGCGGAACGCATCATTCAGGCCTAAGGGCGGCTAATGCGATGCCGCAGGCGCTGCCTGCGGTGTGCGAAGGCGAGCTTTCCCCATACAAAAATGCTTCCTTACTTTCTTTAGAACTTTTATCAACATCCTATCAACTTTAGTAACATCCTATTGACTTTTACTTTTTAGTAACGTTTGTCAAAAGAAAGTTGGTTACTTCTTTTCTAACTTCAGTATGTAAAAAGAAAGTTACTAGAAAGTTAAGACACACTATTTTAACTTTTTAGAAACACGATTCAATAAGAAGGTAATAAAAATAATTATGTTCTTAAAGTACATAACCCAAGTTACAAAACATGCATGAATATTATTCAATAAGGTTATAATTATTCAGTGAACATGGCTGGTGCAAGACAGTGTTGTTTCATGGACAGGTGTAACTTTCCACAATTTGCAATCAACTTTCTAGTAACCCTGGTTACTACAAAGTTGTTAAAAATGATTTAGTGAAAAATGAACATATAACAGCATCTGAACTATAAATGAATATGCAAAGACTGGCTGCATTAAAAAAATGTTTTTTTGCACAGTAACTGTTTTCCTAATTTTTAATCAACTTCCTAGTAACAGATGATAGTAGAATGTTCATAGAAAAAAATTGCTTCTAATACCGGACGCTAAGAGGAAATATGGTCTCACCAATTCAAGATGTGGGCACGTATTCTCGAAAACATGACAGCTAGTGCCATGGGAAGCGTGTATATGAGCAGTGATCATGAATTTGTGCTCAGTAGGTGTCAAAGAAGCCCGTAGGCCATGCACCATCGCACTAGACGGCGCGCTGATCGGCTCGTTTTCGCCAACTAAAGCGGGAGACGCACGGTCCGATTTGGTATCCGATCCGGCGTCTGACGCGCCGAAACTGCAGCCCGAATCGAGGTGTTTTGCCGTGCCGAAGCGCCGGATCGGACGTCCGGCGTGCGACAAACCGGGCAGATTTTCATCGTCCGACGTGTCCGTCAACTGCACCGTCGTCTGGCCGAAGCCAACGGCAGCGCGGCTGGCATGTGACGTTCTCTGACGTTCCCTCCACGGAGGCGGTGCTGGCTTTCCGGTTTCTCGCAGTTATTCTTTTTCCTTGCCTGCTGCAGTTTGTTTCTGACATGAAATAGTTACCAGTTCAGTAAAATTATCTCGAACGTGTGCCTGTTATGCAAACCAGCGCCTTGTACACTAGCACTAAGCTACTGGTGAGATCGGGAGCCGCGACGCGAGGGCATTTCGCAAGCAGACATCACACACCGACCGTCTGAGCGAGGCCGCTCACTTCGCTTGCACTTTTGCCCTTCGCAACGACTGCGTCGAGTAAACCAATTGTATTTAATTACGGCCGCCCTAAGTGTACAGTGTTCATTGTTTTGGCAAAAATAAGCACTCTTCGACGAGCTCGGACTGGATCGCAAGCGCCGTCGGCTGCAGCGTTTGCCTAGCTATGCCTACCGGCCCTATCATCGCTGGCTTTAGCGGAGCCGTCAGTGGACAACGCGCCGTCGTGAAGTGTTCTGTCACTCACAGGGGCATAATTTTATCGACAGCCTTCGCGTAAAGCGAAGCAGTGTTGTGCAGAGTTGTGTATATTGCGTTTCTCGACGTGGATATGAACTCAAGCTGGGGAGTTGGATGTGGGCGGAGCTTACGCGCCGCTCATGCCGTAGCATGCAGCGCCGCACGTCGGATCGGACACCGAATCGTACCGCGTGCGTCTGTATAGCTCGCTCATGGTTCGGCTGAAGTCCCCGTATACACTTTATAAATAAGGAAGCCTACCTAAGCACTGTAAACCCAATGATTGGGGCCTAAATGCCTCTCCGCCTCCTACTACGGCTTCCTTCGAGTGACAGTCTGATCTCGAAGGCCGTGCTTTTGCAACCTGCATGCACCTGAAGCAATTGCGAATCTTGAAGGCAACATCCGCTTAGTTTTTATTATATATACATTTCCTTAAACTTCGTATCACAAAGTACAAAGTACACACTTCTGGACCAAATAAATTTATTAAAAGACTCTATCAAATGTTATTAGGGAAAAACACACAATTTTTTCATTTAAGATACATTTTTCTAAAAAACCGCAGAGTGGCGCTACTGTAGTATTTGTTTGGTCGACACACCACGTTGGTTATCGTGAGTGCTCCCTGCAGTAAGGTGGTATTTGAGTTAAATTTTAGAAGTGCCTAGACAAAACGTGCTCCTTGTTGTGTGCAGTGACCATCCCAAACCCTCCGGACTCGTGTAACGCCATTAGTTCGCCGTGTGTTTCGAGCGATCCACCAGTGTCGTCAGTGAGTGCCCTAGTACAGCTCCCGTACGAGCTGCCTTTGTTCTGCCGAGCTGCCGGAGCCGCGCTCTCGTGAAAAGTCTGGTACTGGGGCTTCGAATTGTAGTGTTTGGAAGACTGTTGAAGGTTGTGCTTTTGTGGAGCTGGAGTTCATCGGCAGTTCTACAGTGCTTGCGCCAGAGAAACGTCGGTGCTTCTGTACCTGTTAGACGAAGGAGCGTTTGCCAAGTCTTGAAAGGTAAGCAAGTTTGGCGCTTGCGCGCATTCTTGAAGCTTATGATTTACGTAATGAGCGTTGTGTAACTAGCTAGAGCAAAGCGCTTTCCTATCGTATGTTAGCCATGTTGCTGTGCACATTTAGCAAGCAATTTCACGAAAGCTTCCTCTGATGTTACAGCGTACTTGCATTCTGCTACCCGCCTTGATTGCTATGCCTGAATGGGCACACAATTATGAACACACATTGAAAGTTTGTGTTCGTTCGGCAGTGCGTAATAATTTGAAGACTGCGATTTTGTAGCGATACTTACCCCTCGATTCTATATCACTCTTCTCGCCCACCGCTAACGGCCGGCAGCTGCAGTACGTAGCACGGCCCGGGGCGTCGGTCAGCCTACTAACGAATAGCGCAAAGGAATACCATCGCTACAAAATCGCGGTCTTTAAATTATTACGCAAATTTTGTGCACAATGAGATGTTATAAACACACCTTGCATGTACATGAAAAAAAGGTTTACAAGAGAGATGACATATATGCATGGGCACATATATGTGTCAATAAAATACTCGAGCCTCTTTCTGCCTACAGAAAAAGAAGTTATGTCTTCTCGAGGGCATGGCTGCTTGTAATAATGAACCTCTAAGGGAAGGTTTTCTCTAATCCCTATTTTTGATATCTAAATGCTTATGTGGCATGTACAAACTGCTTGCATCAATTTCTCATAGGGATGAGCTGTCTGAAATTTAATTTTCAGTAATAATTGCAATAATTAACTCCTTTCACCTGTCTTCTAATGACTAAAGTTCTATGCTTCTACCTTGACAAACCTTTTGTGAAATTAGTTTGATGAGGCCCAATATACAGGGTTTTCTAAATTGAAGGTATCAGTACATATTAAAGACTATGCTAACTATGAAAATGCTGCTTGTGTATATTGTTTATTCACTCTGTCAGACAAAATCTTTACACCCAAGTGCAGTCAGTAAATTTAAAAGTGCATGTCTGCAAGGGGAAGTCAGAATTGTATTTGAAGACAATTGCATCTTGTTTGATAGTTCTCGAGCACTTGTGCGCCACTAATCGAGCACAGCTTGGCCCTATACTCGATGAGGCTTGAAGCTTTCAATGTCTGCTAATCACTAAAACAGCACCAGATCTCACTCTGTGTCAAGGGGTGGCACACATTTGCTTAGTTCTAGGCAGATGCATGTCTTTCTTTCGCATTGAAGCTCCCAATACTTTCTAGTCTTACGTAAAAGTACACAGCTCAGTACAATGCATGTATGGTATACGTAAGGCTGCTTTGTTCTTTAAACCGAATCAACAAGAAGCAGCGACTTCCGTTTTTGCAAACCTTACCCTACTTCCTAACCATTCCTTGATCAAATGCGTATAAAATGAATCTTTGGTTGTTGTATTCTTTGACAGGTAGACATCGGTGACGGTGTATACGTTGAAAAGGGCCTGCTGAAGAGGCTGTGCCTGGATGCTAACAACTCAGGCTTTCACTTCGCGGAGGGCCTCCTTAAAGCTCCTTTTTCAATAGAAGACGTTGAAGGGAGGTCCTTCTTTGGGCGGCTGTCAAATGCCTTCCACAGAAGGATCCGTTGGATTCCAAGAAGGTCAACACCATAGTAGGTATGTGTGTCACAAAGAAGCATCTTAATATTCTTTGTGCAGTTTTCAACAAAACTCCTTTTATGGCAATTTCAGTGCTATCTTAGGGTATACTCCTTTCTTTCCTGCTAAAATAGCTATTAACCTGATTATAATAACATATTATAATGCAAGCTTTGCCACCATAACAAGAAAATTGTCATTACTGTTGGCATATGTATTTTTGTGATAGAGGCCCTGGTCATATGAATGCACTGATAATATCCTGTCTTGTGGAAAGCTAACATGTTTAGTAACAAGCTCACTTTGACAATGTCTGCCTGCACGACAAAGGCATTTTCTAATCTTGCTGTAGAACGTCCGTAATGCCTGTTCAACTGCTTACATGTTGCTTGTATCATTTCGTGGTTCTTAAGTGCAACATAAAAATCAACTCTTCTATGTACCTGTGCCCAAGCAAAGCTGCAGCATACTTATGACTGACACCTTGCCTTTCCTAAGATAATTCACACATGAAACTTCCATGTACTAGTCACAATACGAATATCGAAGTTCATTAAACTGAAGTTGATTTACAGCTTTTGTTTGTAGATGACAATTGGTACGATAGAGTTTATGTGTCGTGCATCTGTTGGTGTTACGCACATCCATCACGCTCCCAGCTTTAATGCACGAATTCAGTCATTTCATGCATTTTTAGGACTTTGCACAAAACAGGTGGAGATGTTTATAGCTCACAGGATTGAAAGCTTGTCTCTTGTGCACTTCCTTTTTCAGAAACAGATGCATGGTGTGTTGCAATGTCACTGTAGCAAAACTAATATGTTGCCTTTTTTTTCTCGTTTCTAGACTACACAACGCAACATTTCAGCCTACTTCCAGGGCAGCTGGAGAACTCGTCCTCCTTACTAGCCCGGGGATATTAAATGGATGTGTTCAAGCACAAATGGAAACCCGTCTTCTTCTGTTGCATGCCACACCTAGCCACTTGGCAATCACTATTCGCCAAAGACAGATAGTTGACAGGATGTTACTAGCAAGTCGTTAGGATATATAAAGGTGGTTAATAAATAGTCATTGCACAGTTTTTAGGAAGCAAATAAAAATTTTATTCAGAGATAATCAAAGCTTACTTTTGCAATATATAATTGCAAAAGTAATTACCTCCGAATAAAATTTTTATGTACTTTCTAAAAACTGTGAAGCGACTATTTATTAACCACCTTTATACATCCTAACGACTTCCTAGTAACATCCTGTCAACTATCTGTGGCGAATAGTCGACAGGATGTTAATAGCAAGTTGTTAGGATGTATAAAGGTGGTCAATAAATAGTCGCTTCACAGTTGACACTTTCTAACGACATAAGATAATAAGCAGTCGGTAAGAATTCTATCGACATTTTATATCTATACTTTCAATTCAATATCGGTGGCCAATAGTCGGTAGGAGGTTACTAGGAAGTTGTTACGGTGTCTAAAGACGTTTTATAGAATGTCAATAGGTTCTAGTAACATTTGTCTAAAGACGGTTTATAAAATGTTACTAAAATTTTTTGTAAGGGTCTGGTTCCTTTTGTTTGCATTTTTAGCGGCCGCTGATGGATGATTGGATGGATGCTATGGGCGTACTCTTTGAAACAGGCGGAGGGTGGCGCCATCAAGCCCTTGTTCCTATTTTCGCGATTGGCATACCCAACTTTTCTAAAAATGTATTTCAAGGTGTGCAGAGGCGAGCGCCATCTGGTGCTGCTGCAAGGAACGCTCTACTGCTGCAGTAGAGCGCACAGCACGGGTCCACCACTGTGAAAGGTTTCTCTATTTGCCTGCACAATAGCCACGCAGCAACCACGGTCACGAAAACGCGGCGAGTTTGCAACCTGAAGCTTCGCTTCCAAAATCCTAAGAGCGATCAGTTCGCTTGCAGCGAAGCGCCATCCACCATCTTCACGAAGGCACAATAAAACGGAACTTTTAGGCATCGCTATTCTGATGCTGTTAGGCTGACAGGAAAGCCCTGCGCTTAGCTGCTACCCTCGCTCTTGTTCGGCTGGGTTCTGCAAATTGGGATAGCTCCTAGATGCAATTCAATGTGTCTGTTGCAACTCCGGCGAAAAATTAGGCTTATATCTTTTTTTAAAGCGATGTTATCAGTGGGATTGAAATCACTCAGAAAACGTTATGTGCCAATGTTCGGTCTCTTCTAACAAAACTAAACTCACAAAGTTTCTTCTTGAAGAAAAGAAAATTGCGGGGAACGTTAAGGGCGACGTGCAGGCGGATTTTGAAGTGTGTGTGACAAGTAGGGGTTAAAAGAGCATTCGGAAGGCATCGTTCTTGGTCTGTTGTGGACCGTTATATTCGATGCATGAGAAAATTTGTTGCAGAAATATCAGAAATTTAGATTTAAAAGAATATTGGCTGTTTCATCTGTGACATCTGACCAAAGTTATCTGACATCTGACCAAAGACCAAAGTAAAAGTATCGTTACTGCTGCAAGCGGAATTCCGATTTATGTTATGAGTTTTGTAACAAGGATTTTCAACAATATGCAAGTTAGAGAAAGATAGACGCACGGAATTTATAAGTTAACAGCTGGCAATCAAAAAAACATATCGTGGTTCTGTAAACTGGATCCATTACATCATATAAAGACGACAAATTTTCATTTTATATCTCTCTTTCAGTTTATATTTAAATTTATATTGTACGTGAATTTGTTACGTTGTATACAAAAGTTCTGCAAAAGCTGTATTTTTATGATACTGAATTTTTTTAGATTCATGTGTGACATAGCAATTTTGTCGGCTCTGGATGTACTATCAGATGCATTTTACAAAACTGTGATATTAATTTTCCTTGCTCAGTTACGCAGTTGTAAACGTTATAGTTCTGTTTTCTGAAAAATTTCAAGTTTGGCCAAATTTTAATAAAAAATTGAGGATCTCAATAAAAAATTCGAAACCAACACTTAGGTTTTTCTTTTATACGCAACAAATCTAGTCAAATTTACAGGAGCGGTTGCCGAGAAAAAAGAATAATCTTTTTACATGTATTTAGATTGGAGCACCTCAGCTAAAGCTTCCTCCTTTTCATAGAGTAAAAGTGCGAGGGGAGAGATCTTTCGCCATAGCCGCGAATATAGTTAATAAGCAAAGAAAACAAGCATTATAGGAAAGTTGAAGAGCTTTCGCCTCCTTATTGAGTCCACACAAAAATTCTCATGATGGATGACCTCCAGCCACTGATGAAACTCGTAACATAGCTCTAATGCCTGTCCTCTGATTCGAACAAGTCGCACCCAACTTATCCTATGGGCTCTTTTTCAAAGCGTGATGTACATTAGGCGTTTTAGAAGGAGGTCCTTAAATCCATTCAAAAGAGAATTGTCTTGAGCTGGTTGCACTGATGCATTGAATGCGGCACGCTTGCGTTGCTTTTAGAAAATATGTGTGAATGTCCCGAAGCTGCGCGTTTAATAATACATTTGTGCATCACTCTGTCTTTGCCCAAACTCTACTGACGATCAACCGCCGATTGACGCGTGCTACTCCTGCATCTGCTGTTTGACAAGCGAATTGTATTACAAATATAAAGAAACATCTGTAGTATGTTCGCGAGTATTTAGTATTGATAGCTTGCTCGCAATGTTACAGATCTGAATCAGGCTTTAGTTGTCTTATTTGTTGTATATCGCAAGAAAACCAGATATGAAAAAAGACTACAAA
The DNA here is from genome assembly GCF_038994185.2 of Dermacentor albipictus. Taxonomy (NCBI): domain Eukaryota; kingdom Metazoa; phylum Arthropoda; class Arachnida; order Ixodida; family Ixodidae; genus Dermacentor; species Dermacentor albipictus. The sequence continues at coordinate 89,357,154 of NC_091828.1, read as the reverse complement.
CATTTTCAGTATAATTTGTTAGATATTTATCGGCTAATTAGCACAAGAAGAGCTTTGCTGAAAATTGACTAGGTAAAGCAAGTTATTTAGTTTAGCAAGCATACCTTTGTATGGAATAAAAAAGGAAGTTTTTTTTACTGGTATGCAAAACATGTAGGTCTGCTGCTCTTGATAATGTTTTTCTTATTCACAAATAACTGTAGCGGTAAAACTGCTGACGTACAGGTATGTTGTGGACTGCAAACAAGCATGGCCACTGTGCCTATCTTACGTCTTTGAAAAACTGTAGGAAATTGTCTTACGTATGGATGATCGCCGTGCCGAATGCGCCCATTTGTACTGACTAATTAGATACTCAACTGTACATTGTTGTTTTGTATTTCGAATGCCTTGCTTTGCGATACGTTGCTAATGAAAACAGTGAATAAGAAACATTTTGCTGCCTACTTATGTTTTGCCGATACAGAAATACAGGTGCGTGGCATGCCGGCAAGCCCGTCTTGCAGAGAAAAAGATAAGTTTTCATACAGATGCGTTACACATGTTGGGAGGAGGAGGAGGAATGAACGTTTATTGTAAGAAACAGCGAGAAAGTGGCCTTTCTTCGCTCTAGGTGGGCGGCGCTCTTAGTCCAGGAAGCCGCTGGCTAATGCTGCAGCCCGGGCCCGGTCCACCACACTTCGCTGATCTTCCAGGCTCTGTGCCTTTAACATTGCCTCCCACGTTTCTTCGATCGCTTGTAGCGGTTCTGAGGCATCATCTTCCCTGTTTTTCTCGCGGTGCGGGCACACCAACACCATGTGTGGGAGCGTGTCTGGTACGTCACAATACCGGCATAGGTATGAAAATTTGGTGGGGTGCATCCGGTGCATGATAATTCCATGTACATACGTATTTGTTTGTAGTCTGCGGAGGGCGGTGGCTTCTTCCATGCTTAATGTTGGATGAGCTGGAGGATATTGTCTTCTTTCCAGTCGGTAATGTTGCAATATTACGGCGTAGTTGATGGGAATGTCCTCCACCCTCGTCGCTTTCCGGAGACCGTGCGGCAGGAAATCCCGGCTGGTATGCTCTCGGGAAACAGCATGTGCTGCTTCGTTTCCTGCCAGGTGTTCGTGGCCTGGGGTCCATGCGACGTAGGTGTCGGGTAGTTCTTGGCGTCTTGTTATTTATTTTATAATCTTCACTGCTGCGGCAGAAATTCGGCCTTTTCGTAGGTTTCTACATGCCGTTTGCGAGTCGCTCAAGATGATTGCTTTGTCTTTGCACGTGGCGAATTAGAAAAAAATTTGAAGCCGAAGCGGGTAGAAAAGTAAATGTGAAAGAGGAAGACAATCTGAAAAATTAAATGCATGTGGTGTTGGTTTCCGTTGGCGCCTGCATAGAAATTGGTGTGCATAGCAGACGACAAGCGGGATGGCGTTTCACCCTCGCGCATCAACAAAGCCATTGCCATAGAAGCAGGCTTCATTTTTTTTCTTTGTGTATTTTCCTCTCGGAGTTTGGTCTACCCAGCACCAGGGCAGAAAATGGTGTTCGTGACGGAATTGGCCTTTTCGTGGGGGCATACCAGTTCGCCTAGCTGTGTTTTAGGTCGCCATGAGCTGTACAGACTGCGACGCCGTCAGAGCGTGGAAAGAACATACCCATCGTAACCATGTCTACATGATTACATTCACAGATATTGCACATGTGCAAATAATAAACATACGGAAAGGCGTTGGAACTACTTTTGACAGAGGACTCTGTCCACCTCTTTGTGATGATCTCGTATTGCACATCAATATTTCAGCAAAATAGCAGAACTGGGGCCAGGATCGTGAATGGAGCCAACTTCATAGGAATTGTTCACGGCTAGGCACCTTGAAAACCCCCACAATTAGCATCGCAATTTCCTCGGTTTCCATTGAGTAAATACTATTAGCCATTTTCTGTATAAAAGCGCCAGTACAAGCACGTCGAAGAAGTTCTTGAGCTATCAGCGTTTCTTTATTCAGGCATCGAATAGTGGGCATCTCATAGAAACAAGGAGTATTTCGGGCGGAAAAATGCAAGCTTTTGCCGCGTTATGGCAAAGTCACCGAGTGCTTCCACTTTGATAACGCACGACGTTAGCTCGCCTACCTACCATCCCTACGTGAACATGATAGAGGAGGAGACACTTCATCAAAAGAAGTGCGCAAATCGGATGCACTAATGAAACTGCTCTGCGCGAAGGGTTCAAGAACCAGCAAGGCAAAGTGGCGCATCAAAAGCAACACACCGCATTGTTCAGTCTGAACTCGCCTCCCTCTTGCAGAGAAATCTAAGACGATTTCTCTTACTCAGCAATAGAAGCGAGAGTGCGGCCCCGAGAAACTTCCGTTCGCGGGTCTCATCGGTCTACCGCACTGGAAAAGAAAGCGCATTGCTAAGTTCTTTCGCTGTGCAGAAATTATGTTCTTAAATTTTGAGACAAAAGACACGCTCATTACGCTTCAAGACTAATACATGACATTTCACGTTTTCGTCTATTCAAACCGAAAAGTTAATTGTCTCTCACAAAGCTTAGCTGAAAACAGCTGCCATTGCCGTGGGCGAATACTTCCGCAGATCAAACGCTTCTCAAGAAAAAAATAGAATGTGGAAATCTAGCGGCCAACCCTTTTGTCAGCGTTTTTTTTTTAGAAGCTTATTATCAACAAAAAATGATACATCTACGCCGCAGTTACTGATACCGTTTGTGAAGTCGACTCTCCTCGTCAGGCACGCCTACCTGCTAATCGCAACGCGGCTTCAAGCACTACTGGCAATTCGTCACTGCCACTTCTGCATTTGTGCTTTTGTGTTTTTGTGCCGTTCTAAATAAAAAAAACAATAACTTGTACTCAAGTACCTTTATTAAAGGGGCATATCTGCGCGCCTACCAAACAGACAAATTTGCAACCTCAAGCAACGTGTAATACAGGCGCATATTACCGCAATTTCTTGCACCAATGCAATAAAAGGCATATAGTAAACGTTAGTATACGTAAACGCAGCCTTTTTGTATTGTAATGTTTTGCACAAGCACGCAGTTTTGCAGCTCTTGACCCTCGCGCCATTGTGTGCGGGCGCACGAATATAGAACAACTGACTCTCGGGCCATCCGTCAAACTTCACCGCAATGCAGTAGCCTAATTCACCGAGCAGTACTTTCCAAAAATGTTATTTGAATAGGTCAGCCAAATTTCGAGAACTTTCATGGCAATGTCAGCAGGATACTCTCCTAAAAATATATAGGTATTTAAGGCACATAGCCGTAACTTCGACAAAGTGCCGTAGAAGCGTATGTTATCAGAAAATGTATCCCTTCGACGTAGGTAACGAAAAGTTCTTGAACTCCTTGCTGACCTTCTGCAATAACATTTTTTAAAGCGTTGCTCAATAAGTTAGGTTAGGTATGTGCAGGGACGTTCAGAGGATGGCCGAAGGAGCCATGTACATAATTCACCGGCATGCGCAGAAAGACGCGCTTGTGAAGACGTGCCACTCTCCATGCCTTCACAAAAGATCACAATAAAAATGTTCACAGAAATAGCCGGACGGGCTATTTCCAGGATTCTGGGACCTGACTCTGTCTAAAATTAATAAATACGCCGGTCTTAAGACAAGATGACATTTCATTGATGTGAAAGCGTCGCTGCGGCGACAGAAATCAGAATTTGCGCGATAGTCGATACAGTTATTCAGGGACAAAATTTACTAATCAGCTGTTTCCATTTCTTTAGGGAACATGCCATAGCATATTGAAGGCAGCCGGTACAGAAAGCATGCCAATTTGCCATAGCTTGTGCCTGACACGAGTTTCCAGAAATTGAAACGTCAGCATCTTCGTTAAGGGCAGAACGCTTCGTCGAAATTTCATATGAACTTACCAGCAGTGAGAATTGGACGAATTGAACGGATGGAGGAAGATGCAACCAAGTCACGTTTCTGTTGCCCATCCATTAGACTATTACTTCTCCGATACCTTTAAAAGCGTTCCCTTTGCACGCCAAGCTACAATCTGCTACCCAACCGGTCGCGTGCTACGTGACGCCTGCAGCCGAAAGGATGTTCTACATTCACCACTAAGGACGCGAGTGGAGGCTCTGGCTAACGCAACCATGGTTAGCTCTAGTCGACAGGTATAAACACCCAAGAAAGTGGACGAGTAAAGCGGTGCCACGGTAGTTAAATTAGATATAGCATTGCGCGCGTAGTGCCAAGACATGGGTTCACATCCATCCCACGGCCAGTTATATTTAACACGAAAGTGTTTTATTGTACGGTCTACGATTAACTTCGTGCAACGGCTGTGACGTCGGTGCGAACGGGTAAAACATTTGGAGACCGCTTAAGCTTCAACTTTTAGAGTGGAGCGCAATTGCATTCAGAGCTCCCTGACTGCTTTACAGCACTCCCAGCAACTGCCGCTTTCTTCTTTTATTGTGGTAGCAGTTATGTGGACACTACAGCCGCATTTATGCCGCCGCCTTCGACGTCGCTGTTGCCGCCGCCGCCGCAGTGAGGTTCTGTATGAGTGCAAGCTTGTGATTGTGAGCCGGGGAACGTAGGCGAACGCGGTTCAATCCGGCATATGTACCAACCATTTTTCCTTCGCAGTACCACCGCAAAGCCCTTTCTAACGCCACCGCACCAAGCGGACGATACGAAAGGGAAATATTATCCATTCATTGCCAAGAATTATGTGGTAGGGAAGCTGCCTTGTAGTACGAATTGCGTGCGCATACTGCCGGCGTACGTACGACTAAGCCGCCTATGTGTTTTGAAAAATGCGCATGCGGATGAGGACTCGGCGCTCAGATGCATCCGGTAAATTTATTTAATTAGTGCTAAATGTAGCCAGCGTTGTTACGGATCCAGCAGCGGAGCACTCAAACCTTTGCTTGCGCGAGTCAGCTGATGCGATAAAGCTTTCTTCTCCATTGACTGCTGTGGCGAAGTAACATCATAATTTTTTATGTCTAGCTAGAGAAATATGGAATGTCTTCAGGCCAACTTATACTTCCGAAACCATAGCGCAGCATGACCGGAGCCGTAGCTGCTAGATTTGCGAGGCAGGCTGCCACGCAAGCATTGCAACGGACCACGGCGTGCTCGCTGCGAAATGCTGTGAAAAATACATAAAGCTTAAAAAGCTTCTTTCGAGATTTCTTCACTTCATGGCGCTAGCTCCTTTACGAAAACTGTCCGCTTGAAGCGGCGGGAAAACTGAAACATACGAACTATAATACGGCCGCGCACGTGTGTGTCATCTGGTCGGGAGGCTGAAATATGCCACGTTTCGTCGCCAGGGCGGCGTGCAACGCACTCTTATCGACGCGCCACCTATCCAGCGCTGGTTCCCCACAGGCCATCTGCTTGGCTGACAACGCAGTTTCCGCAGATAGTTTCTTTTTCGCGTCTAATTGCCTGTGACGCCTCGTCGCCTACGAAGTTTAGCGTCGACATGCATCAGCTGAGCTTAGACACCGCCAAGCGCTTGGCTCCCGATGGCATCAACTAATGGGTCCTTCGTTGCCTTTCTGCGCCACCTAGCGGTGGCGCAGAAAGGCAACGATATCGGCGGGCGAATCTCTCTTTGGTCCAACGAGAGGCACGCCAATGTGAAGCAGAACTCCGCGTGTTTGTAGTGCAGGCTGTGGACTGTGGCACTCGTATTCCTGAAGCTCAGCGCCTCGCAACTCAACTGGCTGCCACAGACAGTCGTACCACAATGCTCGTGCCTTCACCCAAGCGACTCGGCAGCAGGACGCCGTACGCCAAGCAATCCTGCAACATGGACGCCGTCTCGCAAATCCTGCGCCTTTCGCTGCAGCGCACTGTAAGTTCAGGAAGCAAACATGCAAACATCACTTTCGTGTTCTACTGATTGCAATGAAATAATTATAAACCACATCTTTTTTGATACAACTTCATTTATATTTAATTGCTAATTGACTCAATATAAACAAGTGGTTTACCCTACCCTTTCCTTGTTGTCAGTGCGTGTTGGCTTTCTGCTTTTACACCTTTGACGAGCGGCTTGACAAATGCTCTATAATTCGAGGTCTTTCTTCTGCGGCCGCTTGAGATGAGAGAGCGTAAACTTTAATTTCAAATCAGCAAGATTTGAGTCCGGCGTCTTTTAGTGGGTCTGGGCACCCGCCGCGGACGCGGTTCCGAGACCTTGTCTCGAAGCGGCTTCCTCGGCTCGCTGAACGGCCCAGAGTTGTGCTGTCAGGTCAGAGCCGAGCAGTGCGGTCATCCAGCGTGACTGGAGGCTGGCGGTGGAAGAGACGGAGGGGTCGGCACTGCCCGACTTGTTTGTTAGGTCCCGACACTCCCATAGCATGTGATTTAGTGTGGCAACCTCGCCACACGATGTGCATCTGTTTGTAGTGTACATGTCTGGATACAAGGCGTGCATGAGTCTGGGGTTTCTGTAAGAGTCTGTTTGTAATTGTCTGAAGTGTACTGCTTGCGTCCTGTCTAACATAGCGTGAGGGAATGGGTATATGCGTCTTTGTAATTGGTAGTGTGCCGTGATGTCGTGAAAAGTGGTCATACGATCCTCCCATGCCCAGACGTATGCAGTACCCCGCGGGGGCTCTTCCTCCGATGCTGCTCGGTGAGTCAGGCCTCGAGCAACGCCGTGAGCCGCTTCGTTGGGGGTGCTCATTCCAGTGTGTGCCGGGATCCATAGCAAATGCCTTCGGTTATCAACGTCGGCCTCTCCCTGGTGTATGGGATGCCGGTGGAGTATCTGATACGCCTCTTGCGAGATGCGCCCATTTGCAAAATTGCGAATTGCCGTTTGCGAGTCACAGATCACGTATGTAGCTTTGGTTTGTGTGAGGGCCAGTGCTATGGCCGCTTCCTCTGCCGCTTCGGCATGTGCCGTGTTGAAGGTGACGCTCATGAGATGGTTGCCTCGGTGGCTAGTAACTGCTGCCACGAAACTCTTCCTGTCTCGATAGCGGGCTGCGTCGGTGAAGACCGCCTCCTTGTCGTTAGAGTAACCTTTGTTCATTTGTTGTGCCCTGGCTTTACGCATCCCCGTGTGGTGTTGGGGGTGCATGTTGCGAGGCAATGGGGGTACGTATAGTTGCTCGCGTATGGGTCTTGGAATGTCTACTTTGACGCCGTGTTGCGAGTGGTATGTGATGCCGAGATTTTCAAGCACGTGTCTGCCCGGGCGGGTCTTGGATAGGCGTTCAAGTTGGGACACTTGTTGCGCCTCCACGAGTTCTTCGAGCGTATTGTGTAGGCCTAGTTCTAAGAGCTTGGTGGTGCTGACTCCAGGCGCAAGTCCCAAAGCACGTTTGTACGCCTAGCGTATGAACGCGTTGAGCTTGTTTTTTTCCGCAACCGTCCAGTTGTGAAACGCTGCCGTGTTCTTTATCTGGGAAATGACGAAGGCTTGTATGAGTCGGATGACGCTGCCTTCGCGCATGCCCGCGTGTTTGTTGGTGATGCGTCGAATGAGCTGCATCGTGCTAGTGGCCTTTGCCGTTATCTTGCGAAGTGCTTCGCCATTGCCACCCTTATGAAATCAGGGGAAAAATCAGGCTCCTACCACTTCTGTTCTCTTTTACTCTGAATATTTTTTCCATCCAAAGCGCTAGAAATTCATAAGTTATATAAAATTCAGCTAGCCCAGATTTCTCCCATTCGTTCTTCACTTTTGACTGGCGCGGCGTGTAGGACTCAGCGCAAGGGCGCTTTGTTGATGTGGTAGGCGATGTGGCAAACCCATGCTGACGTAGCAACCCTTGTGCAAACCATGATGCGATGAAGTGCAACACATGCTGTCGCAGATCCAGAAGAGATCCAGAAGTGCCCAGTTGGACTCGAAGTGCCTGGATCGTCGGTACGAGAGTGAGTCATTTGGGTTGCGATTGACGCGTGTTTGCAGGAGAAGTCGGTGAACTAGCGTATCAGTGATGAGCGTGAATGTAGCCTGGGCATCCGAAGTGCCTCTACTATACCGGAACACCATCCTGAGGCCTCGTATAGGGCATCCTACGGCCTTCCTAGATCTCCACGCAGTGTGAACACTGTGACGTCGTTAGCGGGTTGCAAAAACATACCGATGGTAACCATGTGCAGATGAATTCCTTCACCGATATTGCGCACGGACAAACAATAAACATACGGGATGGCGCAGTAGTAGCGTTTCTTGGAACTAGTTTTGGTAGAGGGGGCTGTCTATTTCCTTGTGATAGCCTCGTATAATACATCAATAGTACAGGAAGCTAACGTACGCAAGTAACACATTGCGAATTCAGCCGCCCTCATGGCAATTGTTCATTGCTAGGTATACAGAACACCCCCTGTGGTCTGTGTGTCGTGTACACATTGTGACGTCGTCAGCATGTGGCAAAAAAGCAGCGATGATCTTTTTGTGTATATGAGTTAGTTCGCATATGTTTCGCACGTACAAATAATACACATACGGGAAGGCGTAATAGTAGCGTTCTTGAACAAAGTTTTCATAGAAGAGGCTCTCCAAGAATCTGGTATACTATATGAAGCGAGACGAAGGGAAAGTGGACCTGTCAATGGAATCAACTTCTAATGGAGCAGCCTCTCCATCTCTTATAGTCGCGCATACTAGAACACACAATATGACAAAAGTAATATGTCAGTGGAGCCACCTATGAGTATTTGTTCGCTGCTAGTTAGGCTGAACACCCATAACAATGGCCCGGGGTTTGCCTCAGCTTCGACTTAGTAAATTCTAACTTTCATTAGGTGTGTAAAGGCAGGAGTATAGTGTTGTCAATGCACTTCCCCTGCTGTGTGAGCTCTTTAAATCATTTTTTGTATGCTAGATATATCATAGAAAGGAGCAGTATTCCCGCCCCAAAATGCAAGCTGTTTCCGCTGTATAACAAAGTCGCAAGGTGCTTGCACTTCGGAAGCGCGCTGGCATAACTACCATTCTGCATGAACATTGTGGAGCAGGAGATATTTCATCAAAATAATTGCAGTTACGTCTGAAAGGCGAAGCACCGATTGCGATAGCAAATTACTAGATAGCTGTACAAAGTAAGGACAGTAGTTTTCTAGGTCGTAGAAATTTGTGAACATTCGCTTACTAACCAAATTACCAATGATGGAATATGTAAGCGTGACTCAAGGAGGACGTAGAAATAAACCGACATACAGGGACAGCACTGCCTTTCTGTCTGCTTGTTTCTACGTCCTTATTCAGTCGCGGTTAAACATTCCATCAGGGGTTCAAACCAACTAGCACGTCAACGCGTTTGTCCAAATTAGCCAGCACGGTGTCACGTACGTGCGCACAGGTAGACATGAGCCCATCCCGCTCGATGACTGCGGAAACTGTCTGAAAACGCCGGACTTGCGAATCACGACAACAGCCGTGAGCTAATTGACCTCCCTTCATATGTCGCTTCAACGTCAACGAAAAGTCGAAGTCACAACCCACGCGTAGCTATCGGCACTTCGCGCACTCTGCAAGCAACGCAGATCACTTTCAAGACACAAAAGCGCCTTCAACGTCTCTCTACACTCTAAAAATTTTCACACCCTTATGGGTGTAATGCGGGTGTATTCATCTTTTCACCCTTGTAAACACCCTTGAAACACCCTTTTTACGAAAAAGGGTGTTCAACAAGAAAACACCCTTGGAACACCCCAGTCTTTCTAATTTACACCCTAACTATAAGGGAGTAAGGGAAGAAGCTTACAGTATATGATGAATGAACATTGCCAGTTAAGGCGTTGATATTGGCTGTACATGAAACGCGCGCTACCTGCGCTTGAATCAGGTAGCTGGAATGATTAGATGGGGGCACCTAGGCAGCAGCGCACTGGCTCCGAACAGTGGTCAAAAATGAAGTTTCCCACGAATGTTGATATTGAACGGATGACACTAACGCGCAGACTTTGCATAGCCAGATATATGCAAAAGGCTTCATATGATAAATAGCAAAATATTTACAATGCTATCACTGAATACTTAAAGGTGTGCAACCAGTTAGACTGGGAATGGTTAGGAGTGAGGGCTAACGGTAAATAGCTCACCAACTTACGGTTCGTAGATGACATTGGCATACTCAGCAACACTGCAGACTATTTGCAACAAATGTTTGAGGAACATGTCGAAGAAAGTGTAAGTCTGACTGAGAGTTTGTATGCAGAAGAGAAAAGTAATGTTCCGCAGCGTGGCGAGAGAACGAATGTCATGGTCGGCAGTCAGCCTCTAGAACCTGCGCATAAATACGTTTATTGAGCTTAATTACTCGCAGGGGCCTCTGATCAAGGAAATTAACAAAAATAAAACATTAGCTGGAGAGCTTACGGCAGGCATTACTAAATCATGACCAGGGAGCTTACTGCTAACCATTGCTTTCTACCGTTACTAACGTATGGGGCCGAAACTTGGAAGTTACCAAAGAAGCTTGGGAAGACGTTGAGGACCGCGCAACGAACGATGGAATGAAAATTATTAGGCATGATGATAATAGACTGGAAGACAGCGATGTGGATTAGAGAGCGAACGGGAATAGCTGATATACTGGTTGACATTATGAGGAAGAAGTCGTGCTGGGCAGACATTGCAATGCGTAAGGGAGAGAACTGCTGGTCTATTTGAGTTGCAAAATGGGTGCTAAGGGAAGGAAAGCACAGTCGAGGACGGCAGAGAATAATGTGGACGTGATGGAATCGCGAAACTTGAAAACACGTGGAACCAGTTAGCACAAGAAAGGGGTATTGGCGATCGCTGGAGAAGCTTTCGTCCTGCGATGGACGTCAAAATAAGCTGATGATGATGTGACGACATCCATGCTAGCTTCGCGGCATGTCTTTCATGTTATGTCATGCATGCGTGTCATGCACGTTCTGATAGCTCGATTTCCGTCGATTGCGGGGGGGGGGGGGGGGGGGGCTAGTAGCGGCGTAGCCAAGTGGGGCACACCGGGCACTTGTAACGCTCACTAAAAGTAAAATTTTTGCTGCTATGGCAATGGCCCCGCTCCTTCCCCCTCCACGGTCAATTGGGACCCCCCCCCCTCACACGAAAAAATTTTCTGGTTACGCCACTGTGGGGAGGGGGGTGTAAGATTGCTCTAGACCCCTCCCCCTGATTGTCAACGGAAACGGGGGACGGGAGGGCAGCTGCCGCCGGGCCGCAAACCTTAGGCAGCCCAATTAACGGCTGCATTTCCCTTTGGACGTGACTACTGCATTAATGCCATTACACTGTAGGATTCGTGGCGGTTCGAGGGCATGCGACAATAAAAAAAACACATACAGCAATCAGAAAGTCTTAGCTTGAGCAGATCTTTGGGAGCTGGGCAAGACTCTCACAAAAGAAAAAAAGCTTGGCACCCCTCTTACAGGCATTGTCAACTCTGGGTCCCACCGCTGACTGTACATTTCCGGTAAAAAAAATCACCCATGAACTCCTCTCGGATTTGTCTAAGTGTGCGTAAGCATTGTGACTCTACCTCATCTACACGCAGTCCATGTCGTTATCAATGTTATGAGACTTGATCCGACAAGTATAAGCGCCAGCGCTGCGGCGACACGGGCTGCTCTGGTCGGCAGCGCAAGCAAAGTACTGCATTTGGCGGGGCCAGGCGCGCTGGTTACGTTCCGTTCGTTTTGAGCCGTTATCGCTCTTTAGCCCTCCTCATCCGCGACGAACCATTATGAACCGTTCTCCGGCGGCGGCTGCTTGCGGCACGGCCGCGCGAACCGTATCTTGAAAGCGAACTGCATTGTGGACAGAGTGTGCCCACTGCTGAAAACTTCACGCGCTGTGTCCTCACCGTTTACTTCGCTTTGAAAACAGACGCGCGCACACCTATCTTGAAAGTGATCTGCGAAAAGCGCATAGTGCGGCATAAGCTGAAAGCTTCGTGAGCGCAGTGTTCTCGCCACTTCGGTCGCGTTGAAGCCTTGAAGCGAGAGCTAGCACGAAGGTGAATTCACTCGCTGCTGCGGGTTCTGTATTGAAAGATATCGTGCGGTACGGACTGACGGACGGATGGTTTTTCTTGTTGGGGAAGTATAGAAATGCTTACGTTATAAAAAAAATCGCAGGGTTCGCGAATTTCGCGATAAGAACCAACACCAACCTACTCCCCCACCCCCCGCTGAGCGATGCCGTCTTGATCGCCCCCTCCCAACCCCAGGAAAAGGGACACTACCTTTCTATCTCAGTTGAAGAAAGGATGATGAAGCGTTAACAACGACAATAACGGCATTTGCTAACGAGTTGTCTTATGGCCTCTGAGATTTGCGCGCGAAGTTGGCGCGCGCGAACCTGAGAGGCCATAATTGGCCGCTTAATAGCATAAAAAGACAAAGATAATGCCAAACGACACAACTAAAAATTCAAACAAAGAACTGATCTTAGCTATACTGTTTGGGGAAAAGAAATAAAAAATTAGACAGCCGCAACACACGCCACTAAAGCCACCACCGCCGGCATAACGCGGAACCAACTGTTGGCAACATTCATTCGCGCGTCATTGCTTCGTCCGCGTCGTCTCCGCAACAAGAGCCGCCATCTTCTCGCGCCTAACGTTTTGTATGGCTTTGTTCTCTGCAATCCGCGCACACAGCTCATCGGTGGTTGCACGTCTGCTCGGCGTCGCAATGCGGCCTGCGTCATTTTCTGGTGCTCGCGCAATCGGTGTGAAACATCTCGCATGTGAAATGTTTGATAGAAGTGCCTCACGTCCAAGTCAAGCCGCCGTACGGGTGTTTGGCTGTGCGCCCCGTTCTCGGAAGCGTCGACGGGTTTCCGGCATGCGGATTTCAGGTACGTGCAAATGCGTTTCGCCCTCCTATTGAGCTCCGGAGCAAAGCGTGCAATATTTCATGTGAAAGATGCAGTGCCCGTGATCATGGTGTGAATTTCGAGCGGCAAACGAGAACTTTGGCACTTAGAGCACACCGCGGCTGCTAAGTCAGCGTGGAAATTGTTTTAAGTTACCGTAATATGTTGCTGTCAGTCTAATCTGCGGCTTGTGGATAGCTAGCCCATTGGCGTTTGCTTGTGGCAGCGATAGGTGTATAAATGGAAGCGGTAATAATTTTCGAGAGCAGAGTTTTTTCGCTCGATGTTTGGTCGTGTTTATGGCGTTATGAAAGCTGGAAAACTAAATGGCTTGATCGTGCTTAGTTCCAACTCTAAGGGGCGTAACGTTGGCGCTGTATATGCTTGTTTTCGGTGTCACGAGTACCACTTTCATGCTTTTGTTGCATGAGAGTGGTAGCTGCTGCGTGCCGTCTGGGTAGAACACAATAAAAGCAATTTCCTCACTCATACGTATGCAATGTGACGTAACAAAATTTCCAGCGTTTTATTCGGAGCGTAAATATCCAGTATAGTTTAGTAAGAAACTCAAATTCTGTGTTAGCTTAGTAGGCGTGAAACAAGTGAAACTAGCATTCCTTTTTGAATTGTTCGCCCAAACTGCACCGCCCCCAGATGCGTCATCGGGTAATTGACAGTAGCTTCGCTACGTGAGTTGTTTTATGCGCCTATATTGCCCGGTTAAGTATCCTGTTCATTTATGCTGACGCTCGTTCATCTTGATTTTAAGCGGTTACTATCCCCGAGTACCGGACGATGCCAAACTTGTGAGGTGTAGCAAACGCGGGAAATTCAAAGTGGCGTGGCTGCAAGCCCCTCTTTTTACGTTTCTTGCATTCAAAGCCAACAGACACAGTATCACTGATTTATTTTCCATTTCTGCTGTACTTGATCAATCTAATGTGACAACTGCATCTGCTCTTTAATGTTCTCCATTTACTGTGTATTCAGCTTGGCTGCCACCTTCTCTTCAGAGGATGCCGCTGTGATAGCTCTTTCGTATAGCACATGCCTCTAGGCCCTTCTGTTTCAAGGGCTCCCGCGAGGCAGCAGTGCTCCAAGTAATTTTACCATTCTATATATTTTCTATTTTGCATCATTCTTCCACGATGGATTTTAATGTTAATAGTATTTGTCATTAATCATCGCCATAATGTTATAGCACGTAGATTTTACGCACTTCACATCGACAATTTTTAGGCCAGTTTACAGCCAAGTCACATCTTCCATAATACATCAACATTACCACTTGTCATGGCGCTCTTTGGCCAAACCTGGCCCTTGCGCCATAAAACACCACACATCATCATCATCAGCTTGGCTGCCAGAAAATGCTTGAATTTCTTTCAGTATCCAAGTGACGAAATATTTCACTGACGGCCGTGTGTGAAACACACAAGATGAGAAAACTGATAGCAAAATGATGAGATATTTCTTTTATAGCGTTTGGACTCTACTTTTGGTGAGGATGTCGATCGACCTTGGGCCTGGCGACAGCACACCCGACATCGCCAAAGTGCAGCCTATCAGTTGAGTGCCCCCGAATGGACCATCAACATTGGAAAATGAAGCAGAGCCAGGTAGGGGCAATTTTTACTTTGGAACAGAATACTGACAGCTGCCTCTTTTTTTAAGAACTAAATAACATATTTACAAACCAATCCTTTCTCTTTGTGCAGCCTACATAGAATTGTTCTTTGCTTGTTATACAGACCTTCAGAAAGCAGTTCTGAACCCTTTTTGCATGCACAAATAAATAAAGAGGAGTGCACTTTCTGAAGAAATTGATGCACTGAAATGTGCGTTCGACACACAGTGAGATGCAAAATAACCAACAACTTTAGAGCGGTAAAAAAAATTTGAAACATGTTCTAACATCATAGCCCGCCTTGGCATACGGATCTAAATATAACAGCAACGGAGGTGCATGCAGAGAAGTGTTTGTAAATGTTTGCAAGATATGTACATTGTCTAAGAAATTGTTTTTATTTACTTGGAGCTTCTTGGTGCCATGGCAGTGCAGTAAAAGCTCAAAATGATGCCCCTGCTCCTAATAAAGCACTTTTAGATTTTAAAATTAAATTATGGGCTTTTACATCCCAAAACCTAAAGTTTTGGTAACCTGGCTTCTTTAATGTACACCTGAATCTAAGTGCATAAGCGGTATTGCATTTTACCCTCATTGGAGGGCAGCTGCCATGGCCTAGATTGAAGCTGGGACCAGCATGACTGAGCAGCATGGCATCATAGTAAGTGGGGTATTACACCAGGTCAAAATGAGAAATACTGCTTAGAACTACCAACTTCTTGGCTCACAAGCACTTTGCACTAAGTTAAAGGAGGTTGTAGTACTGTCAGTAGCCGTTTATGTACCAATTTCTTTTTAACCTGACTCCATTATTAAAGTGCGAAGCTTCAATTAGTCAAAACCAGCCTAAATTACAGAACCATCTCAAAACACGCACCATGTATAGCTGGATTTGGACATGAAAATGGAGTCAATTCATGTCGCCGAAAATGGCGGTGGCAGTCACACTATTTCATGCATTTTGCCTAAAACATAGCCAATAATAATTAATCAATTTCTAAAATATTCTTTTCAAGAAGTTTTTTTCAAGCATGAAAGGAGGAACCAAATGGTGTTCAGGTGCACGAGCAGTTAGTTGCACGGCACTTCTTGCATGTGTTCACTGGCTTCTTTCTAGCTTGAAAGAAAAATTTGTTGCACCTATTGAGCAGTAGAAAGCTGGATTGGGAATTTTTCAGGATGCTCTACAATTTTCGCACTGACACTTTTGCTTTGAATATAATATTTGAGCAGTTAAGTAATCGCTACTAACTAATTAACTAATTAGAAGAAATGTAAGAATTGGTTTCACTTCCTCAAAACGATGGCAAACGACATTGCCTTGGTGCTGTCCAGCTACGTGGCACTTGTACATATTTAAAGCTTGCACATGTCATACAGACCACCTGATAATTACAAGGCATATATAGAAGTGGCTAAGTTGTGTGAGCCAGCCATATGTAGCAAATCATGAGAAACAGCCATGTTTCTTTCACTTAAGGGCGTGATAAGATTTACATGCTCGACACCTTGCATCAGTGTGTTCTAGGCCTGTTCGTAGTTTAGCTGCTACATAAACAATATTTCTCCACATGTAAGCTCATATGCATCTTTCAAGTATATTGCCCCGTGTGTCCAAAATAAACCATCCTCGCGCTTCCTTCATTATGTATACATCTGTTGCTGTGCTAAATTTTTAACACGCAACTGCACAAATTTTCATCTAGTTTACATATTTCCTCGTTGTTTGGTGGCTTTATTTCTGAACAAGTTGTTTTCGTTAAACCCTGTTGCACACAGCAGTACACAGCATTTCTGCCTAGAGTGGGAATTGTTTTTTTTTTCAGATTGACATAAATACACCTTGCCTGGGCAATGTAAGGCATTCTACATAACACGGCCCTGCAATAAGGTTACATATTGCATTCCAGCATCATACAGAACTGTTTACTTACCAGATTAGAATATGTATAAGTGTTGGAAGTAACAGAACTGGAAGAAGCCAGCAGATAATGAGGTCAAGGAAAGCATAGAGCAACATATTTTAAGTTTTTTATATGAAGTATAGAAATGATGAATTCTAGGTAAGTGAAAGTGGATTAAAAGATATCCACCTCTTGGTGGGGAACGGACCCATAACCTTCACATTACGCATGTGATATACTAACCACTGTGGTACTACGGCCGTGTTCGAGCGTCGACAATCTTAGGGGCCATTGTGGACGGTTGAATGCTGCCTCGGTGGCACAGTGGTTAGTGCATCGCATGCCTAATGCAAAGGCTGTAGGTTCGTTCTCCCCCCATGCCTGTTTTTTTTACCATTTTCATTTCCTTTTATCATTTCTACATTTAAATAGAAAATTACAAATAAGTTTCCACGTGCCTTCCCTGGTATCTTCCAGCTGTGATTCAGAAAATTTTTGATCCTCAGTATCCGTTCTTCTCGTTTGGAAGAACGGGAGCTTCATTTTAAAAATAATGAATTCACCTTGTTCAGCATGTCAATGTGGTCTCAAATCTTATCACAGCATGTGTATTACTAAGTGAAGTTTTTGTTAAGATGATATAGCATGGGACCTAATTAGTAGCCTTTGTGCACAGATATATGACTAGTCTAATAAATAGGAGGATTTTAAGAAGCACTTCTAACATGGTCTGAGCATGTGTTTAAAAAAACTAATCTAGCATGATTTCAGGCATAGCTGTTGCCCCTGAAAAATATTTGGATCATCTGCATTGGCATTGTTTTTAGAGAGCACCAATACTGCTTTGATAGAAGTAGCCTCGTGGAACATGAAGCATGGCTTCTTGCTTAGTCAAGGAAATATTATCTGCATATCTGACGTGCATGTGTCATATGCTCGAATGCTGTTTAAAGGCTGCTAATAAGAAAATTACTTCACTTGCCTTCCAGAGATTGCTTCAGTAGTCTATGCTACTCGATCATAAACAATTTACCAGAGTGAACTTTCATCACAGTTGGCTTTGCAATGTTTATGCAAAATACAATTGCCTACTAGACATGTGACTGCACTAAAACTTGGAATTAATGACCAGTAAGATTTATGGGACCAGCAAAACTTAGTTTATTACTCCAGAACAAAATGCGAGGCACTTCGGTTATTTCTGCCATAGAGTTTCTTACAGTAATTACTAGAGGGAACTCTGGCGCTGCAGTCGTACCACCATGGGAATGATGGGAAGCACATGGATTTGTCTGATATTCGTGCTTGTGAATTCAGACGTTCTTGTGGCTTCGTATATTATACGCTATATAAATCTTATTGTCGTAAATTTCAGCGCAGTCTATACTCTTCGAAGTGCAGAAGACGGCGCCAACACGCACAATTGCTAATAATTGCAACGATTGAGCTTGTCCAGGTAGCCAAATCGAAGGGCACCAAGCGTCTCAAGGCACTAGTATGCCCGCGATAAATTCATCAGGGCGTTGCACTCGCTTGTCGTTACATGCCTCCATTGCTTTATGGTTTCAATATCAGACTTCTGTTCTAGAGTTCCTGTGTTTGAATCTTGTCGTCGGACGATTTTAATGTTTATTTATTTATTACACAGTATATTGTTGAAAATGACTAGAATACAAAGTCACAAAGCTGTTTGAAGCCAAACAGACGAAGTTTAGGCAAATCCATGTACTTCCCATAATTTCCATGCTGGTACAGCCGTTCTTGTTTGATCTCCTGTGGACACTAACGTCAGAGTTCCCTCTAGTAATTATTGTATGAAACTCTGGTTTCTGCGCCTCGCTCGTGCAGAAGCGGCACCACACCTGCTGCGTAAACATGCACTACCTTTCGGCCGAGTGCAGGGAATGCTGTGAACTCGCCATGTACATAACCTGCACTAAGTAAAACAAATCACAACGTTCAGTTGCTACCACGTTGAACTGGTGGAATGAGTAGTGAAATGCAGTACCTCCTGAACTAGTTCAGAAAGTGCAGGTTAATCAAGTGGAGATTATATAGCAACAGAAGTTGAGTGATTCTGCATTACATTCACGAAATATACTTCATGATACTTTTCCATTTATTTCCTCAGTTATTAAGAATCCCTTTTGCATTGTTGGACAAAACTACAGAATGCCAACATATTTTCCAGCATTCACTGGTAGCAAACATGTCAAAACATGTTCTAGTATCTGGATTGCCGCTTTAGCTGTTAACCCCCAAGTTGATTCCGGAAAATGTATCAAATGTTTTACGTACTCAATTTTCGGTGTCATTTTCTTTCTAAAAATATATTACTTCATTGGTCTCTGGTTAGAAATAACACAAAAATAAGAGCTGCTCTTGAGGGCAGCTTTCCCTCAATCCTTCTGAACTAAACGTAACAGCGCAAACATATAAGACGAGCCACAAAAAGAAAGACACGACACACACTGGCGCTGACTAACAACTTCTTTTTTCCTTCCATCGTCGATGCATTTATATACCTAGGCCACATAATCGCGCAGGCGCACAGAATGCATTACTGACGTCAGCCAACTTATCATATACGCAAACGTATGAAATCAAATTCTGATTGGTGCAGGGACAACGATGTGTCACTGATGCAATTATTTCCTTGTCTTTTTATGTGATAGGCCTCTAAGGCAAGCCGCGCATGTTCATTCTTGCTTTTTCCAAGGATAATTGTCCGATCAAGTCGCGCCTCACAATTGCTGCAAGAGTTTATATGCGCAACCAGGTGCGCTCCTTTATCTACATTTTTGTTTACTTTTTGCGCATGTTCCCTGAGTCGCTCATTGACGCAACGCCCTGTCTGGCCAACGTATGTCTTCCCACAAGAGAGTGGAATGCCATAGACCACGCCGACAGCGCACGACACGTATGAGGCATCACGCCGGATTTGGCATCCTCCTCTGTTCTCTCTGCAGGTGCGGGAACATAGCTTTGAAAGCTTGTTTGGCGCAGAAATTGCCAAAGGTACGCCATGCCTGCAAGCAACTCTCTTGAGTTGATGACTCACCTTATGTATATAAGGGACCACCGCAGGCCTACGCGTTTCACGTTCGGCGGCCGGCCTTCTTGTGGTTTTATTTCTCTGGATCAGAGCTTCAACCACTGCAGTCAAGAGCGACATAGGGAACCCAGCTTCCAAAAGTCGGCTGATCTGATTGTCAAAACTTTCTTGCATAGTGTGTACACACGACCTCTTAAGTGACAATTCTATACATGACGACGCAATACCTCTTTTCACAATCTTCGAGTGCGCAGACCTGAAGGACAACAGGTCCTTTTTCGCACGGGGTTGATAGGTCCAACACACATGGCGTTCACAGAATTCAAGCTTCAGTTCCAAGAACTGCAATACACTGTTTTGTGGACTCTCGTGGGTAAACGTAAGACCTTGTCCATGTATCTTAAAATCTTCTAAAACATTATTGATCGTATCCTGGTAGGACGAGTCAAGCGATAAAAATACCAAAAAATCATCGACATATCTAAAAACTTTTAAAACTTTCCGCTCAATAAAAGCATGGTCTAAAGAATGATCCACACTAGACAAAAAAATATCCACAAGGACGGGAGCAACACATGATCCAATACAAATACCATTCCGTTGTAAATACGGTTGGTCATTAAAAACAATAAAAGTAGCTCTAAGGTAATATTCTAAAAGACTTAAAAAATTTCCCACTGAAAGTCCGACATGATTCTGGAACGAGATCGTACCACTATACTCAATACATTCATGTACCGAAGACAGGAGTTGACGCTGTGGAACTGAATAAAATAAATCTTCAACATCAACAGAAAAACCATAACCTACATCCTTATTCCCAAGCAAGAACTGCACCACGTCATTCGAATTCTTTGTTCGGAAAGGGTCTTTCACTATTAGAAACTTTAAGTTCTTTTGCAGGAATTGGCTCACATTCTTCTGCCAACAACCAGATTCACTAATAATGGTCCTAAATGGTGAATCTGCCTTGTGGGTCTTAGCCTTAAAAAATACCGATAGGCACCTGCCTCTGCTTTTCTCTATGCTTTTTGCAAGCGGCATCAATTCCAGTTTTTTACAAAAGTCAACAAACTTTGTTTTTATCCTAACTGCACTTTTCTTAATAGGAGCAAAGTTTTTTAGCACAGCCTGCAACGCTTTCTCGTTAAAGATGCCCTTCTCAACAACAACAAACGCACCTTCTTTATCTGCTTCCAAAAGGCACAGTTCGTTATCTTTTAAGAAAGATAACGTTCGTCGAACACAGACATCGGAACAGCGCGAAGGTCCTTTAGGTACTACCTTTTCCAAACGCTCGACACCTTCAAGAAGGCAGCGATCGCGGTCGTCTTGATTCACCTTAGAAGCAACATTTCTATTAATAGCTATGAGTTCATGAGCATGGACACTAGAAGGAACACAGAACTTAGGGCCTTTCACTAGCAAACGGTTAACGTCATCAGGTAGAACAGCGTTACCAAGCACCTTAACACTTTTTGTTTCATCTAGGGTAATTTTTGCACCAGATCTACACAAGCTCTTTACCATGCAATTTCAACTTGCTTCCGTGAGCTGAGCAGCAAGGCGAATATAAGAACGGTAATTCCTAAGAGCTATCCACTCGGGGTCATTAGCATGGCAAACAGACCAAAGCCAGTCCTTGAAAAGTCGGATTTGCCGCCACAGCTCCGAGCGTAGAAGTTTACACAGTCTCTTGACATGGCTCCATGATGGAGACACAGGACTGAACAAAGCACTCACATCTGTCGGCACAAGTCCTTTGCGTAGGGAGAACCCGTAAAGTCTTGCACGGCAAGTCGCAGTGATGATGTGGCTGATCAATGCATTGACGACATTAGAAGTTGAAGAACATGAAGACACACAAAAAGAGGGACCCACTGCACTAGAAAGGAATTTCAGCAACACTTCATTTGGGCCTAGTTGGTACATACTTCTGAACTAAACGTAACAGCGCAAACATATAAGACGAGCCACAAAAAGAAAGACACGACACACACTGGCGCTGACAAACAACTTCTTTTTTCCTTCCATCGTCGATGCATTTATATACCTAGGCCACATAATCGCGCAGGCGCACAGAATGCATTACTGACGTCAGCCATCTTATCATATACGCAAACGTATGAAATCAAATTCTGATTGGTGCAGGGACAACGATGTGTCACTGATGCAATTATTTCCTTGTCTTTTTATGTGATAGGCCTCTAAGGCAAGCCGCGCATGTTCATTCTTGCTTTTTCTTCAGTGTGCTGTTTCCACGGAGTTATAAGTACTGGTGCACCAAGGTGCGGGAGATCCTGTGTCTTTAGTGCAGCGCGCATTGTTATTGCGCTCTGCATCCTGCCGGCAGTGTACTATCACTGCAGAGGAAGATTACGAAAGCATGGCGTGTGTGCCTTGCTGCAATGGCGAAACCTTAAATTGTTTGCCTGAAAGGGCCGCACGTTATGCTACCACATGACGGACCAAAAGCGCAATATGAGGACGCCTCACAGATTCTGGCTCATACTGAACAAGGTAGTACCATAGCTAAGGCTAGGCAGCATTCACAACAGCTAGCCTGCCCATTAACTACATGGCTGTAGTGAACGCTAAAATACTTGCAGGGATAACACCCTTTTGGAAGGGTGTTGTCACATGCTACACCCATATTGAAAGGGTGGTTGTCTGTGTTACACCCCATATAGAAAGGGTGTTGTTTGCTTTACACCCATAGGTGACGTGACGTCATATTAACACCCCTTCTTTTGTGGGGTGTTAATGTGCACCCTTTGCTTGGGGTGTAGCAATACACCCAAAAAGGGTGTCACCCATGGGACAAGCCATTTACACCCTTAAGGGTGTTAAAATTTTTAGAGTGTAGGCACATGTATGCGCCTCCTGATTGGCTCGCGTGTGTGATGAACTGTCGTCAAGTGGGCGCGGGGGGGGGGGGGGGTTTAGGCGCCGCGCGGGACGACTGATTTACATCGGAACAAGTGGCGGCCGTGTGTTCGACTGTGCGCCCTGAGGTCACTGTCGTCAGGCACCTTAGGTGGCCTCCCGATAGGGAACTCTGTGGCCTGACGTCGCTGCCGCGAGGCGCGCGTGTTCACAGTCTGCTTGGCTGTGATGTGGCGTCGGCGGTGGCGGCAGTATCCTTTGCGGTATCGTGTGGGATGGATGCTTCGTTTCGCCAAACCAGTGTCTCTCAACACGCGACATCGGGCAGCCGCTGAACGCAAGCGGCGCTCAAGAGAGGCTGAGCTTAAACTTCGCATGCTTTAAGGCGGCGAGGCGCGTCCTACACCACATAGTCCAGGGGCGCGACTGGCCAACGCAAGAGGGGCAATGGCTTTGAACCGACTCGCTGCATCTCCGGGTACCAAGGAAAATGAAGCTCGGAAGCACCGCGACCGCCATTTTGCCGCGGCAAGCCAAGCAAGTACAAGGCAATCAATCGAAGTGGATGATGAGGATGGCCAACTACACCCCGACACCGCTATGCAAGACGCGTCTCCTCCTGATCCACAAACAGCTCTGCAACAGTTGGGCGCTGCGAAGCAGCCATCGTGGGTGTGGACCCACTAAAGCACATGGAATTCACCGGCCAAGAGTTGCAAGCCGACATCCTCCCAGAAGACGGCTTTGAAATGATGAACTCAGAAGACATTGAAACGATAGACAAAGGCATAAACGAAGTTTCAGGCATTTAATAAACAAACAAACATTCCCATAACAGTGTACGAGTTGTGTGCCTCCTTGGTGTTTCCGACGCAACCAATCGCCATTGGCAATGGTGTCAGACATCCGCCGTTTCACACTTTATTCTCGACAAAGTGACTTCCGTTTTTTTTTTGTGCGCACATAGATGCTCATAACGAATGACCTCCATCCAATGATCGAACTTGAAACGTAGCTCTAATAATACCTTTCCCATCCTTCAAACAAATTGCACGGTAACCTAGTCTATAGACTCTTTTAAAAGAAAGTACGGAAGAGACATTCGGCGTATTAGAAAGAGGCATTTAAAACCAATCCAAAGAGAATAGTCTTGAGCAGGTTAAAGTTATACATTGAACGCAGCCGATTTGCGTTGCACTTAGAATATGCCTCGATGTCCCGAAGCTACGCACTCAAAACAGCGCTGCGCATTATTCTTCCGATGCCCATCTTCTGCTGACCAAGCGGCGTTTGACACATGCTTCTCCTGGATTTAAAGTTTCTCAACAAAAAACTTAGCGCTGCTTGTTGTTATCTTGGAGCCATGCCATTTGTGTCTAGATGACGATAGGGTAAACGAACTGCATCAGAAATGTTAAGGAAAGTCTGCAACCTCCTCGCGAGGGACCCCGTATTGATACCTTGTTAGCAATGTTAGAGATATCAATGAAGCTCTATGGTCTTACGTGTTGTATGGCGAAACATTTGCTAATTTTGATAATTTGCTAGATATTTATCGGCATATTAGCACAAGGAGAGCTTTGCAGAAAATTGACTAGGTGTAGCATGTTGTTTGGAGTAGCCAGTATACCCGTTGTATGGAATTTTAATGGAAGCTTGTGTTAATAATATGCGAAATATATAGCTCTCCCACTCTTGGTAATGTTCACAGGAAACTGTTGCGGCAAAATTGCTTAGGTTGTGTTCTGCACACCAACCAAGCATGGCCTCTGTACAATGTTGTGTCTGAAAAACTGTACGAACTTGTCTTACGTATGTGTCATCACATACTGAATACGCCCATTTGTAGTGGCGCATTGCATTCTGCATGGAAGGACTTGCTGTGCATTGGGTTGCTGATACGGACAGTGAATAAACCATCCTTTTCTTTAAAGTTATGTTTTGCCGAAACGAAATTGACGCGTGGCATAGCATGCAGGCGCACGCATCTTGGAGAGAAAGAGATAAGTTTTCACACAAATGCGTCGCACATATGTAGTGAGTAATAAAAGAAAATTAGAAGCCGAAAGGCGTAGGGAACTAAATCTAAAAGGGGAAAACCAATATGAGGAAATAAATGCAAGCGGTGTTGGTTTCCGTTGGCGCCTACAGAGAAAGCGCGATTGCGTATACCCCTCGCGCATCAATAAAACCATTGCCCTGAAAACAGGCTTCATTTTTTTCTTTTTATTTCTTCCTCCCAATGTTTAGCCTACCCAGCACCAGGGTAGAAATTGGCGTTCGTGACGCAACTGCCGTTCACTGCCTGGACGTGTTCCAGGTCTTTATATAGTGTTCACCCTCTTGCGTCGTCAGCGTGTGGAAAAACATACCAATCGTAGCCGTGTCTCTATCACCACGTTCACAGATATTGCACATGTAGACAGAACTAACATACGGGAACGAAGGCGTAGAAGTAGAGTTTCTTGGAAGTACGTTGGTAGAGTAGCCCGTCCACCTCTATCTATAAAGAAATGACGGATAATATTCAACCGGTGCACATGGAGCCAATTACGCAAAAATTCTTCACGGCTAGGGATTCTGAAGAGCCAACAATTAGCATAGGGATTCCCTCATCTTACACTCAGTAAATACTGTTAGTCGTTCTCTATAGAAAAGTGTGAGTGTAGGTATATCAGTGAACTTCTTCAGCTATCAGTGGTCTTTTATTCATTCTCTGCATAACTGGCATCTCACAGCAACAATGATTATTTTGGCTGGAAAAATTCAAGCTGTTGCCGTTTTATAGCAAAGTCCCAGAGCTCTTCCACTTTCGAAATGCACAACGTTAGCTAGCCTACCTACCATCCCTGCGTGAACATGGTTGAGGAGGAGACACTCCTTCGGGAGAACAAAGAGTCAAAATCGGATGCACCAATGAAACTGATGTACGCGAAGGTTTCAAGAACCACCAAGGCAAAATGGCGCATCAAAAGGGACCCACCGCATTGTTCAGTGTGAACGCATCCCCCCAGCAGAGAAATCTGAGACGGAAATCAAAGATGGTAGGAGCGAGAGTGTGGCCCCAAGAACATTCCGCTCACGGGCCTCATGTGTCTACTGCGCTGGAACGGAATGCGCATTTCTAAATTATTTGACTGTCCAGAAAGTACCTTTTTATGTTTTAAGACTTAAGGCACATGCATTACGCCTCAAGACTAATATATAACATTTCACCTGCAACAAACGCGAACTTTGACTTGCAGAACTGTCGTTAATCTTAGAAGAAAAGTGTTGACAATCTACGGGCTTCGATTTGGCGCAGTCCTACTACCCGAAATCGCCGCCAATGCCCTTCTTGTTTGCTACGTTTAGCTGGCTAGGTCAGTGAGCGTAACCGGAATTTTCCAGGGTCTATGTTTGTAGACCGTGGAAGTGCCCTAAAACGTGTTGAATCGGATGAGACCACCCGTTTGGTCTTGCAGAACCGCGCCTTCCAGCCACAGGACGATGAGAGCCGCACAGACAGTTCCGGCGACGAACGCGTGGCGTAAATACTGTTTGTCCTCTGGAAGGTGCAAGCGGTAATCTACTAAAATTTTTTTCTATGCGAGACCTAACCGGCCAAATGTCTTAATGTGTTTCCTTGCACAAGGGGAATAGCGGATATTTACAAGAAATGCAACAGATCCAACAAGTTGGAATCTATATATAGAGAGCGAAGGAATGTGTTAGTGCATAAAAGAGTCAAAAGACAAGTTTTACTGAGATAGCAATTATATAGATCCACCTGCGAAATTCTGCCGACGGCGTGGCCGTGAGGTTCCGTATAAAGCCGAAGGGCTATAATACCGTCACCGTGTGTCATATGCTGTATGTTGCGAGTCAATGCCTGTGAGGGTGAGCCTGCGAATGCCGGTCAATTTCGCGTGCGCGAGCGAGGAATGTGGCGGGATGCGTGTCTTCTCCTGTCGCGCATAAGGCAAGGGGTCAGGCTAGAGGTGCGGTGGTTCTTCGCACCCACCGCTGCAGCATTGGGGCGCGTAGTGGCGGTCGAGATCGCGAGATCGCAAATCGGGGGTGCCATAGTAGACGCCGTGTTGCCAAAGTTCGCGTCCCCGCATGCCTCATCGTGCAAGCGATCTGCGATGATTAAGGAGTGCGCTTAGTGCCTGTAGCTACGCATGCGCTGTTTCTTCTACGTTTCTTTCGCACTGAAGCGAGACATGCATGAAGGTCGATTCGCTTGCTGCTGCCTCGATTCGACACTTCAGAATTTTGACAGTGGGTTTCCGTGCTCAACAAGCGAGATGTGTTCTTGTTTACCGGTTAGCGCGTTTCACCGTGCTGATTAATTTAGTTAGAACAAGTTGCCGGGCTAGTTGGTTTGAAGGCATGATAGAATGTGTAAGTGCGACTGAAAGACGACTTAGGAAGAAGCAGACACCCAAAGACAGCGCTCTCTCTGCCTTTTTCTTTCTACGTACTCGTTGAGTCACGCTTTCACATTCTATCATTGTTAATGTATATTGTAAGCAAAGGTCTACATGTTTACACGGCCGATAAAACTATTATCCTTACTTCGTACAGCTATTCACTTAATTTGCTATCCCATTCGGTGCTTCGTCTTTCTGGTGGAACTGCAAATTTTTCATACAGGTAATGTGCGTGCAAAGTGACACGGAAGACTTCATTCTGGCCTTGTAGAGAGGCTACTGAAATGTCGCTGCCGCTGTCTGTGATACGGCAAGACGAAATTTCTGTTTTTTTTTTTTGCTTTGCACCACACGGCCAGCGCCGCTGCGGATGGATGAATGGATGAATCCCATGAGCGAACCCTTTGAAACAGGCGGTTCATTGCGCCACCAATCTCTGGCTCCTATTTGGCGATTGTGCTACCTATCTTTTTCTGTGTAGAGGGCATGGGAGAGCAGTGACGATTTTGTTGCTCAAGATCTCCTTCTGCTTTCATATGCATTTTGGTGCAACCCGGCTATTTAATGTAAACGTTGAAGCAAAGATGTATCTTGCTGTTTACGCGCCGAAGTGTTGTTCAGGATACCTTGAGCGACTGTATATTTCTTGTTAAACTCCTCATGCTAAGCGGTGACGTAGAAAAAATCCACGTTCCTCCTCAGCGTCACCATAGCCAATTGACGAAGGAACTGCTTGATGCCATTGCTGCCTTGTCAACTAAATTTGACAAGCGCCATACGGAAGTAATGGTGTCTTTTGCGGAGGTAAATGAAAAACCAAGAGGGACACACGCAAAAAATGAGATCTTAGAGAAAGATTATTAACTTCGAAATCTATTGTAGAATCGATTGAAGATGCGTCGGTTCCAGCTCAAATTAACTCAAGAGGCACTCACGCCAAAAGTCAGATCTTAGAGAAAGATTGGTGACATTGTACTGCATTGAATCTATTGAATATGCGTCGGGCCCAGCTCAGATTAACCGCACCTGCCGTTGTTCCTCAGTGGCTATGGTGTTGGGCTGCTGAGCACGAGGTCGCGGGATTGAATTCCGGCCGCGGCGGCTGCATTTCGATGGGGGCGAAATGCGAATACACCCGTGTACTTAGGATTAGGTGCACGTTAAAGAACCCCAGGTAGTCGAAATTTCCGGAGTCCTCCACTACG
Organism: Dermacentor albipictus; assembly: GCF_038994185.2. Classification (NCBI taxonomy): domain Eukaryota; kingdom Metazoa; phylum Arthropoda; class Arachnida; order Ixodida; family Ixodidae; genus Dermacentor; species Dermacentor albipictus. The sequence goes on along the minus strand of NC_091828.1, from coordinate 89,329,236 downwards.
GCGTGCCTCATAATCAGAAAGCGATTCTGGCACGTTAAACCCCATAACTTAATTTTAATTTTAGATTAACCGCCCTGTTCATGAAACTGTTACAACTGAAGGTGCCACAGACAGCTCAAGGCTTGACGAGCGGGAATATCAGTCCAGAAGGGAGAATTTATTATTTTACGGCATATTTGACAGTGCAAACGAGACAGTGGCACAGTCCGAAGTCTGCTGTCGCGTCATCTAAGCTTGAGCGTTACCGACGGTGTAATCGACAGAGCGCACATTCTGGGTTACATTGAGCAACTAAAGACACAGCACTGATCGTTAAGTTTTCACCTTTTAAAACCAAAGACTTTGTTCTGTCTCAGAAATCAAAGTTGAAAACAGGTGGCATTTCTGCGGCCGAAGACTTCTGCAGATGAACACGGTTGTGACGAAAAAAAAAACTAATTCAATACAAAAAATGTAGCGGCCAACCCTTTTAACTGCGCTTTAACAAGCTTATCATGAACAAAAATTGCTACATCTACTGCGCAGCCACTGATACCGTTTCTGGAGTAGACTTCTCTCTTGAGGCACGCCTACCTGCTAACCGCAAAGTGGCGTCAAGCACTTCTGATAATTCAACAGCATAGCTATCTTCCCGCAACGCAAAATAATGTGTCTTCGATTTAGCAATGCACGCAGTTCACCCAGTGAGCAAACGGCACTCTCAGGTCATTGATTATTTTTCTGTTGATATTGTTGTTTCATCCGAAACTTGGCTTTATGAAAAAGTTCAAAGCAGTGAAATTTTAGACTGCGAAAAACAAAATGCGCTATTTACGAATATGGCTGCGATATTCGTGTCGGCGGGGCGTGTCTAGATAGCTGTTAACAGAGTTCCGTTCCTCAAATGTCTCGGTCGTGTCAGCTTTAGTTGTGAGCGTGCATATTGACAGGTTTATTTATATTTATCGGGTGACCAGTTTTCGCCGCCTAACAAATCTTATCGCACAGCGCGGGACGCGCTTGCATGTATCCGAAGTTTCTGGAATGTTATCGATGCTCCTATCCACAGTCTGTTATCGCCGAACCTTGTGTTATCTGATTTATTCGCCTGACGTGAATAATATAGAATTTTATGGAAGGCACGCGGGTTCCAAAGATTAGTCTGGAACATTCGACGACTCTGTATAAAAGCCGACGCGCTTGACCCGCTGATCAGATTTTCGACGATCGCCGACTGTGTTCGCCGCTATCGTTGTGCTTTAAGTGTAGCCTGTTTTGTGGGCACAGGTTCGCCCAATAAAAGCCAGTTTTGTCTTTCACAGTACTGCTACTGTGTCATTTAACGTCACTACCACGTGACACGGGTTTCTCAGCATTCGCACGCACCCGTGCCATGCATTTCCGAGGCCACAAATAGGCCACACACACAGACCCAAAGCTTCACCCCGTTCCTTCTGTGATGAATTTCATGACGTCTTGCATATTATTGTTACGCAATACCTCACAGTGCCTTTTTATTTCTGTTAGGAGATTTCAACTTCCCAAACATCTCATGGCACAATCGTTATCACAACCTTAGTTATCACAACCTTAGTTATCAAACAAAGTATGCTGCGCCAAAAACAAGTGCCCTAAAAAAGTTGAAGCACGTTGGAGTCCTTATTGTGTCCAGATGTGTCCACCTGTCCTGCTACCATGCTTCAAAGGGGTCGCTCGTAACTGTGCTTATGTGTGTAATGTAGATTCAGCGCATTAAAAGAAGGTCTTTAAAACCATTCAAAAAAGAATTTTTCTTAGCGGAGGGCCCTGATGCATTGAATGCAGCCTAGTTGGGTTGGTTTTAGAAGATATTTCTCTATGTCCTGAAGCCAGGCACTCAATACAACCTTTCTGCGTCACTCTGTCTTTGCCCAACTTCCACTGACGATCGACCGCTGCTTGGCAAATACTTCTCTTGCATTCGCTATTTCTCAAGAAAACAAATTTGGCGCTATTTGTTGTTATTGTCTTTGAACTGCGCCATTTACGCCTAGATGACGATAGAACAAACGACGTGCTTTACAAATGTTAAGAAACATCTGCAATATGCTCGAGAGGTATACCGTATCGATACCTTGTCCTCAATGTTACACATCGACATGAATCTCTAGTGGTCTGACACGTCGTATTGCGAAACAAAACTACACATGGAGAAAGACCTCAAAAATTTTCAATATAGTTTGCTAGATATTTATCGGCGCATCAGTCCAAGGAGAGCGACGCCGATAGTTGACTAGGTATAGCACGTTGTTTAGACTAGCAAGCGTCCCCTTCGTATGGAATAAAAAGGGGAGCTTTTGTTACTGGTGTATGAAAAATGTGGATCTGCTTCTGCTGATAATATTTTCATTATTCCTAAGTAACCGTTGCGCCGAAAATTCCTTTGGTAGAGTTGCGTGTTACACAGCAAGAAAACAAGGCCTCTGCAGCAATTTTCTGTCTATGTGAAAGTGTAGGAGGCTGTCTTACGCATGTATTATCATAGTACAGATTGCGCCCATTTGTGCTGACAAATGAGCTACTCAGCTCCACATCATGGCATTCTCTATTTAATGGCTTGCTGCGCGATAGGTTGCTGATAAAAACAGTGAATAAAGCAAATTTTTCGGCCTATTTATGTTTTGACGAAACCAATTATAGCTGCCTGGCATTTCATGCCGGCTCGCGCATCTTGAACAGAAAAAGATAAGTTTTCACACAAATGCGTTACACATATCTTGCGACTAAGAAAAGAAATTTAGAAGCCGAAGGCTGTTGAAAAGGAAATAAATGCAGGCGGTGTTGGTTTTCGTTGGCGCCTGAAGAGAAAGTGGTGTGCTCGTCGAGCACATAGCAGACGACAAGCGGGATGGCGTTTGACCCTCGCGCATCAACAAAACTGTTGCCATGGAAGCAGGCTTCATTTTTTTTTTCCTGGCGGAGTTTTCCATGGCCAGCACAAGGGTAGAAATTAGTGCTCTTGGCGCAATTCACGTTTACCTGAGGATATACCAGCTCACCTAGCCTTGCTCTAATTCATTATGTATTGTACACACTGTGACGTCATCAGCATGTGGAAAAAAATGGCGACCTTAACCGTGTCTATACGACTATATATGTTTACAGATATTGCTCATGTACAAATAATGAGCATACGTAAGGGCGTAGTGGTTGCGTTTCTTGCAACTACTTTAGATAATGGAGCCTGTTAACCTCTTTGAGATATTCTCGTATCGCACAACAATAGTACAGAAGGCCAACTTGCAGCAATGGAGCATTGCGAATGGAGCCAAAGTGACGTGAATCGTTCACAGCTAGGTATCGAGAACAATCCGAGCAATTAGTGCAGGGATTGCTTCAGATTCCACTTAGTCGATACCAGTAGTAGTGCTATGAAGAAAAGCGAAGTTACAGGGCTTTCAACGCACTTCCTGAGTTGTACGAGATCTTTTACTCATTCTTCGTATAGGTAAGATCGCATGGCAACGAGAAGTATTTTGGCCGGAAAATTGCAAGCTGTTGCCACTTTTTAGTAAAGTCGCAGTGTGCTTCCACTTTGGTAACGCACGACGTTAGCTCTCCTAGCTGCCATCTCTGCCTGAACATAGCAGAGGAGGAGACACTTCCTCAGTGGAAGAAAGTGTGCAACTCGGGTGCACTAATGAAACTGATGTGCGCCAAGGCTTCATGAGCCAACAAGGCGAAATGGTGCACCGAATACGACGCGCCGCACAGTTCAGCGTGAACGCATACCTCTAGAAAAGAAACCTAAGACGCTTTCGCTTGCTCGAACACAGAAGTGGGAGGGCGGCCCTAACGAACTTCCGGTCACGTTCCTTGTCAGTCTACTGCGCGGCAACAGAAAGCGTATTTCCAAGATCTTTCACCGTGCGGAAAGTCTGTTTAGGTGTTTTGAGATAAAAGAAGTGCTCATTACCCGTCAAGACTAAATCTTAAATACTTTCGTTTATCTTACGGCAACCTTGACGTGTAAAATTGTCGTTAAGTTAAGAGAAAAAGTCTTCAAAAAAACGGGATTTTAATTTAACGCACCCGAGCTAGTCGATATCACCGCCACTGCCCTTTTTGCTTAGCGGGCTACATTAGTAAGAAAAACGTGATGCAGTGGAGAGCCTATAATTTCTAAAAAGCAAAACGCGGCTTCTCGCCGCCGTTCGATGAGAGACGCACGGAGAATTGCGGTAACAAACTCGTGGCGTAATTTATTCCTTTGTCAGCTGGAAAGTGCACGCGGTCACTTCTCATAAATATTGTCTATGCGACGGCTAACGCAGCCAAGTGTCGAAAACGATACCTTACCGAAGGTAATATCAGATGTTAAAAATGCGGCAGATCCAACCAGTTTAAATATACATAGACAGCGAAGCTTTGTGTGAGGGCGTAAAGAGTCGAAACATTAGTTCGTGTTTATTCAATGTCCAGACAAAGTGATGCGGAACGCATCATTCAGGCCTACTAGGGCGGCTAATGCGATGCCGCAGGCGCTGCCTGCGGTGTGCGAAGGCGCGCTTTCTGGCTCTTTTCGTTTGCATTTTTCGCCGCCGCGCATGGATGATTGGATGGATGCTATGGGCGTACTCTTTGAAACAGGCGGTACGTGGCGCCATCAAGCTCTTGTTTCTATTATCGCGATTCGCCTACCTAACTTTTTCTAAAAAAATATTTCAAGGTGTGCAGAGGCGAGTGCCATCTGGTGCTGCTGCAACTAACGCTCTACTGCTGCAGTAGAGCGCACAGCACGGGTCCACCACTGTGAGATTTCTCTATTTGCCTAGACAATAGCCACGCAGCAACCACGGTCACGAAAACGCGGCGAGTTTGCAACAAAAAGCTTCGCTTCTAAAATCCTAAGAGCGATCAGTTCGCTTGCAGCAAAGCGCCATACGCCATCTTCCCGAAGGCACAATAAAACGGAACTTTTAGGCATCGCTATTCTGATGCTGTTAGGCTGACAGCATGGCCCTGCGCTTAGGTGCTACCCTCGCTCTTGTTCGCCTGGGTTCTGCAAATTGTGATGGCTCCTAGATGCAATTCAATGTGTCTGTGGCAACTCCGGCGAAAAATCAGGCTTATATGTTTTTTAATAGGGAAGTTTTCGGTGGGATTTAAATCGCTCAGAAAACGTTATGTACCAATGTTCGGTCTCTTCTAACAAAACTAAACTCACAAAGTTTTCTCCTTGAAGAAAATAAAATTGCGGGGAACGTTAAGGGCGACGTGCAGGCGAATTTTGAAGTGTGTGTGACAAGTAGGGGTTAAAAGAGCATTCGGAAGGCCTCGTTCTTGGTCTATTGTGGACCGTTATATTCGATGCATAAGAAATTTTGTTGCAGAAATATCAGAAATTTAGCTTTAAAAGAATAGTGGCTGTTTCATCCGTGACATCTGACCAAAGTTATAAGCGTCGACGTTACTTGTGTGCTTTAGACATTGTGAGTAAATGTTCGCCTTCCTCTAGTTTGGTGCATTGTACGAGGCGTGTAGCTGTATTTACAGGTCCGCTCGGTGTACTGTTCGATGTAGTTTGTTTATCTTGAGATGTTTGTTGAGTAGCCTTTCTAGCGTTCCGGATTGTGATACAAAATAAGATCAGATGAAAGGAACTAATGATTTCGTGAAAATAATGGTGAATGGAGAGTTTAATGTGTGACGAAATGTTGACGATTTCGCTGTAAATACAATGGTAGGAAATAATCAATAAACCTTCGTTTTTTTCATATTTTCTTGCGTCATATTAGGCCTGCAGTTCCATTCTCCGGTGTCTCCGCTTAACTCAACATGCCACCTTGTTAATATTCAGCGAAACACCGGGACACGCTATGGATAATATGTAGCTTACCTTCAAACTGCGTGGGTTAAGTGTAGTTTTGTAGTTGAATACGTAAGCATGTTTTCTCTGGCTGTATGAGTTTGTTTTACCACTGGTGGAAAATGTAGCCTGCTGCGCTCGAATAACTGCAAGACCAACCAGGATCAAATTTAACGAAGGTACGGGGAAGGTTATTGCTAATCTGAGAGAGCAAAGTTACATTGACTGGATCAAAGCTGTCTTTTCAAAAGAGTGATCTAGCAAGTGGTTTAAACAATTAAATATTCATTGTTTGCTGCTTTCTATTGTCCTGAAATGACTTGTGTGAAAACTGTTGTCCCAGGTGGGAGGACTCCTTCAGGCGTTACATCCTATATTGTCCTCTCTTCCAGATTGTAACCATGTACTTGAATAAAGTCAAATCAATTCAAATTGCAGCAAGTTTATGTGAACCGACAATAAGGCACGTATCATTGACTATGCGTAAGATTATTTAAATATGTGTGGCGTAATTATGATAATTAAAATCAATTACAAATGCGCGCACTTCGGAGCGTTAATACTGTGCCTAATGAGAGCTCGAAAGTTAATCCTTTTCCCTGCCGTAACTACCACTTCCACTTCAACCAGGATAACACTTAGCAAACATGGAGGGAACGCTACGACAAACTTGTGTACTTTTGAATCACTGGTAGTTTTTGCAAAGCAAAAAAATTAGGTGTTCCTGTGCAGTATATAGTCATATTACGCTGTTTTCCAGTGTCCTCAGAGAACTCAGAGATACGTTACACAATGTGTATGTTTCTTCAAAACAAGGCTCGCGTTGTCGGTTAGGGGTAAAGTAACATTCAAATGGTTAGGATTATTTACGCCTTGCAAAACGCATTCCGAATTCTAGCCGTTCAGATTGTGTGCGAATAATTCTTGCGAGAGCGGCAAAATTTTAGCACGCATCCGTAGCGTAACTAGAATGAGCACAAAATCAAACATTCCAAATGCGTGCGGAAAGCTCAACGTTCATTTTTTTGTCTGCGATAATTGTCTATGATTAGTCGACGCCAATCGGCTAAACTAATGATAACGGCATCACCGGCCATCGCCCTGGCCGTCTCAACCCATCCCTGGGAAATATTCATGACAGATTCCCAAGTGACTTGCCGAAATTTCAGCAGCTGCAGGGCATGTCACTAAACCCTTGGAATAATCGCGAAACATCTGCCCTATGGGGAGCCGATGAAATAGTTTCCGTGTCATCAGAGACAGACCTGCGGCAACGTTGCCGCACACACCTCAGCCCACTATTCCGTATTTCGGGCGTGCACACCCACTGGCTGTCCCCCGGACCCAGGGGACAGCGGTTTCCTTTCAACCCCTTCGTTGGGCCCGATCTACAGAGAGATTCTGCGGGTGCTTCTTTTGGTAGTGGCATACTGTCGGATCCTCACCCCTCACTCACCAGAAAAGTGGCGCTGTGACTCCGAAAACTCTACACAAACACTCATCCTGTCCCAGCAACATTACGCCACTGTTACCCGGTCATTTGTCCAACGCCACAATTGGCACCCTGCGATCGCACGGGAGTTTTACTTCACCCACCATGGTCCTGCACATGCAATCCCAATCTCAAAAGCACAACGCCGGGCAACAGATCCACCGCAGAATACCAGGCCACCCTTCTCCACTCGGATACAACTTGCGAGAAATGGCTCGAGGACCGGGCGTAGAGAGGAATACATGGCTTATGATTAATCGATAGGAATCACTGCGTCAATAAAACGTTTCTCTCTGCCTTTTTTGGCTGGTACGCGAGTAACTATTTTTCTTCTCTGACTTTGGCACTCCCATAAGGTTACACGATAGTGGTTCATTTAACTTTGAGTGGCCTGTATCTTAAGATGACCATAATTAGCCTGGTTATGATTGCCAATGCCATTCATTCACGATTGACAATAAACAATGTAAGCTTACTTGTCTGACGTATTTTTTTGCCAGTTGAGGCCTCTCGATCACCTGGCGATATAATAAACGTATCGATAGTCATTTGAGAGTATCGTACACACGAACACCGCTCAGAAAGCGGTTGCAAAACAACGAAATCCAGCGAGCGAGCAGCACGGCGAACCCAACCAACCGATACCGCAGCGCCCATGTAGCTTACTACGCAATGATGATGATAATTTTGCCACCGCTACTATTCTTTCCGTCGCACTGTGTGAGGTAAAGTTTCCCTTCTATGAATTTGTAAAGGTGTTCTGTGATGATACTTCATACTTCTGTTACCGGTCACATATTATTCAGGATTCCAGATTTCACGGTGACAGTATACCTACGCATAAAAGTTTGTGTGCGACGCGATGTTGCTCGAAGCTTTTAGAACCACACTTACCCAGGCCGCCCATGTGACTCAAGGAAATCTCTGAAATAATTGAATTTCTGAAGCTAAAATTCGTGGAGAAATCCTATAATAAGCTTCACACTCAGCTAGCCCACATGATACCTCTCGGATTGTAATTAAAATGTGGGAGAAAACATACTTCTGTAACGCGAAAACTCAAACAAGCCTCTTTTTCAGTGTTTCTATAAAGCGCAGGCCGCAGACAGCGTCCGCCATTTGCACATGCCGGCGCGTAGATATCTGAGTCCGCCAATCAGCGACGCCGCTTCCTTGAAGGACTATCAGATGGCGCTAGCCGCCGCCGCATCACGGCCCACGCCGAAGGCCACGTTTCGAGCAGAAAGCTCGCCTTCATGCATAGCGTTCGCCGCGAGCGTTTCCCGGTAAACCTTACGGTTGCATAACATGCAGTGGCAGGGAACCTTGAGAAGCAGTCTGGAATCTTCGAATGCTATCGAGTTCCACTCTTCAAGGCGAAGCTTAAGCGTCCTCCAATTTTTGGGCTGGACCGTTATCGCTGTCATGTTAATATGCTCTACCTTGACCACGGATGGCGCCGCTACCTAGCAAAGGTGACACGAAGCACTGGATCATGACAGTGGGCTTCTTCGATTTTCCACTTCTGGCAACCCGCGGGCTGCCAGAGCTAGCCAAAGCCTCCGTTTTTCTCGGGTTGCTCCGCCCAGCGCGCTACGCACTTCCGCCGGGCGTTAATTTTGCTTGCGCTGGACGGTTCCGGCCACCCGCGGGCTGCCAGAACCGCGTGCGCCTGATTGTCGTACAAAAAGCCCTCACGTGACCTGATCCTAGTTGCCTAGGGAGAGCATCGTTTAGGGATATTTGAGAAGGCGCGATGCTGGCGCCGAGCGACGCCGCGGCGTGTTCGTCCTCGGCGCTATCGTTCTCTGGACCGCGCTTTGTTCAACATTGCTCATGTGATTGTGCGTGCGTTGTTTGTGAGTTGGTTGTAGGTCGTGTGTTACTTCGCGGTAAGCCGTCAGTAGTGGCGGTGCGGCAGTGCGGCTTTGGCCTCGGTGAGCTCTGGCAGTACAGAATCTGCGTTGTGTGACCCGTGCTTTCTTGATAACCCGGCGGTGGTGACAATTGAAATATCGAAGTGGCATAGCGCCTCGGCAGCGAAGTTCTGCGAACCACGATGTGCCGTCGCCGTGTCCGACTTTGCTTAACCCATTAGGGACCGGTTTCTTTTTTTTCTTGCTATCTTGAAATAAATCTAATATATTAACTTACCTTTATACTAATAATTCACATGCAAAAAAATATTACTCTTGCCTAATTAGTTTTTGAAATATAGCCCGTGACCATATGGTTACGCTGGGCCCTTACGCTACAGCAAAATACCCGAAGTGAAAAAGATTTATTTCAAGCCATGAAACGCCACAAAAAACATACATAGCGAATAGTCAAGCACTTATTTAGTGTGATATGGTTTAAATCATGGAATACACATGCCGACATCATACTTTGTGCGTTTTCGGTGCACCGCGTTGTTGCAATTATCTCATGCGCACCTCCACCTCTTGCCATTAGGTATTGTCGCAACAAAGTGGGCCACTTGGTCATATCCTGTACCAGTCAGGACATCACCAGTCTTTGGGATTCTGCATTGACCAGGCCCTCTAGGCTTACTGCCCCATCGCATCAGGTAGCTTTGTGCAATTTGCCTGCGGAATTCCACGTGCGTGACGTTGAACCCTGTGCTACGAATTAGCGTCCAAGTGTTGCTGATAGATACATCACAAAGTCAAGTGAAAATCGGCCACCACCACTTTTTGCCACGGATTGCAAACCTGTAGGCACCTACATTTGCATCCATCTGGTCCGTACCTCCGATAAATCTTGCACTGAGCAACAGTGTTTGGACGGGCCTCCTTGATTCGATTCATTTGAACACGAGAGTACCTGTCTGCAGATGACATTGACACTACGCCTTGAATGGTGCTTACGATCGTTACTACAGAATTGTCCATCTAGCGGACAACAATTATCCCATTGTCGCTCAGCACGGTATCTTCGTGCTTGCGAGGTTGGCGCTTGACGAGTTCTGGGCCAGCGATAGGGCATTCTTTGGGAACACGGTTCTGCTTCACTGTGCCCGTGCCTTCGTAGCCCTGTGCCTTGAGATGCCTGAGTAGCTGCATGCTTCTGAATAAATTATCAAAATAGAAAAAAAGGAAGGTTGTGCGTCTCTGCTGCGAGTTCACCCCGCATTTGAAGAAGTGGCGCCGCTGCTTTTCTGAAGTTCTTTTCATATTTTTAGATGTTCCGAGATCCCCTGCTTGCCTTGATACCCTTTGAGGTTTACAAGGTATCCGTTCTTGGCATTTAGCCGCCATACTATATGCCCGAAGCGGATAGGCTTTCCGCGTATGAACTGTTTCCAGTCATGACGACCATAATACTCAATCATACTTTCGTCATAGCTCAGGTGACGCACAGGTTGAAAGTGCTCCAGAAATCTTGTTTTCAATAGTGCCATCAATGGGCGCAACTTTGCCGAATTGTCACTTAGTGTTAGGCTTGCAATTTTTCCGTGCAGGAATCACATTATCTGTATGAAGGGCTTTCTTCGCATAGCATTCTAGGTCATCGTGTTGCACATATCCGCGCCGGTGTCCCGATAGCACTTTTTCTCTGGCAAGCGGTTATAGCCGGAAAAAAGAAGTACTCCAAGAAAACTTATCTTAATTCTTCTTTGGTAACCTTTGGATCAGGCATATTCAAAATAACGTTTCTTGTTTGTTCGACTAACAGCTCCACGACGGCTTCGTCAAAAAAGAGTTCGAACAACTCAACAGCTGAAAAGTCCCTTTAAGCAGCAAAGTTTGGGTCGGAAAATATGCCAAGGCTTTTCTGGAGATCACCCTTCGTCCACTTAGAAGCAGTGGATAATTTCGCAGGAATGGCCGCATGAACTGCAGCAGAAGACACCTCTGATGTTCCTTCACTTTGCCCGACGGGGTCATTGTGGTCAGACTCGTATCCACCAATGCTGCGTCCGTCGGAGAAAACAGCTTCAGCGCCGGCTCATAGCTGTCGCCCGCTTAGATTGTCAATGAGCCTGTCTGAGCCTTCATCGGCCGAGTGTTCATCCAAATAGGTGCTAGCCTATATCGAGCTGCCAGATCTGGCAGCTCGATATAAATCACTGACACATCGTCATCTTCCTCTTCAATATCTTCGCTATTTATTCCAACATCTACCTATTCAGACAATAAAATAACAAATAACCACTGTGGGAACGCGCCAGCAGCCGTGCAAGAGATGAGAATGCAGTTTGAAAAAAAAAAAGTTCGGTATCCTAAAGGCCCAGCGTGACCATATGGCAACGCACAAGATAACGTACTCGTTCATGGATAAATCAAACATAATTCTTTCCCAAATGCTCATCGGAGGTCACGTATTCAAAGAGCAATATGGAGGTAACGATATCCAACAATTGCTTAAGCAAGTAGTGAAGAAAAAAAACACTTAACCTTTGGAGCGATGCATCGCGACGCTACTCGTATAGCAATACTTATTCCCGCCTCTGCGAGGGGCTCCCACAAAACGATTGACAGCTGCTGACACTTGGTATCCATAAAGGGGACTCTAATCTGTCAATCGGCATGTCAAAGGCGATTTTGGTGCCGTTTTGTTAATCTTAATTAATTGAAATCCACCGTGCAGACTAACGTGACCATATGGTCACGCTGGTCCTTAATGGGTTAACGGACATCGAGGGATGTGCGGCTCGCTGCAAGTCATGTAAATGCAACTGCGTCGACCGCCCACTGTTTAGCGCTGAATGTGTGTTTGGTGTGCTGTGCTTGAAACGAGTGGTCCAGCCGTGCAGCGGGGGTGGCGAAGGAGCAGAGTGGCTTAGGGGCTCCGTTTGCGCGTTCACAGACATGTGCTCCTGTCTTGCTCTCATTAGCGGCTCTCGCGGGATTGTGGTGTGCTAGCTCCTTGCCTAGTATGAAGTTTACGACGCTAACACACAGCATGTGCACATTTTTCCGCGCTATATGTCACTTGCATGACGGCCGAGTTGAAAACGAGACATATGACTGCGTTCTTTGCGTTTGTGTGTTGTAAGTCACTTTCTATTGTGGAAGTTCTGGGAGTCTTATTACGCAAGGAGTGTGAACGTTTTCTTTTTGAACGTTTTTTTGAACGTGAAATTTTTGCTCGTCATTTTCTTTCTCTTAATTTTTGCAATATTAATTGACCATCGTATCTTTTCACCTTTAATTATGCATCGTCAAGTGTACGCGATTTTCACTTTTATTTACGTATTGCCAAGTGTATGTAATGAGGTGGTGCGTACTATCTGCATTGCTTTTATTTGTCCTTATCCCATTTCTTTGTTCCTTGTTTGTTTGTTCCATTATAGAAAATTCTCTTGATTGATGATTGTAATCAATATTTATATGTAATGTTCTCTGCGTATGGTCGATTGCGCTACTCACTGCCACAACGTAACACGGGGGCTAAGGGCACCTCAATCTGCCTCGTTCCAGCTTTTTTCTTAGCCCCCGTCATTGTATTTTAGCAATGGAAACAAATAAAGAAATAAAAAAAAACACATAGGTGTATCTGAAATTTTGAATTACTCATAATACCCTTTACGTTTGATAAGCGGGCTACACGGCCTGTGTGAATCAGCTACCGTATGTTGCGACGCTCTTCCGTGTGGTAGACTGGTGCATGGTGCGCGTTTATTTCTGTACTGTTGTAAAAACCATTTGTTTATTCACTCAATACAAATGTACGGCTTCTTCGCCGCAGTATGTTTTAGCTAGGTGGTGAAGCATACTAAAAGTGGGAGGGGGCCGCTATCACCCAGCATAGTATGTCCACTTAGGCGACCTGAGACCTGAGGGTGCGCGAGTGTATAATTAAAGAACTCGTATTATGTCCAGTGACAGTGGCCCCTTTTCACTTTTAGTATGCTTCACCAAGAAGTATTAGTGTATTGCGAGAAAGGTTATAGTAAAAAGCCTGATTATGAAATGTTTCTTTAGTAGCTTGCTACGCCGCAATGCAGGAGCCTAAATAAGCATCGTGCAGTAAAGCATACCAAGAGTGGAAAGGGCACATATGTTTACACTGTGCTCATTATTTTCAATTGTGACATAATTTGCAAGTGCATCTGTGCTCGTGGTAAGCTTCATTGACAATTCTTTGTACATTACAAATTCATATTCCAGGGAAGCACATTCGCTATTATGGTACGTGTTATTCACCTTCAATGCAGGAGCACAATGCGGATTCGTGCCCCTCCTTTTGCTTGACTGCACATGCTCTTTGAGAATTGATTCATTCTTTGATTAAGCGCGAGACCTAGCAATGGGTAGCCCAAATATAGATTTGAGAAAACCAAAACGAATTCAGCAGTAAGAAGCTAAAGGGTTGTTTTGGTGTTGACCAGTGGCCAAGTCCAGATATGAAAGAGGAGGAAGAAAAGCCGAGTCTTTCCACTTCAACACTGGGAGGCACAGCTCCGACAAATAGATACGACTCTTACTTATTTGACTTTTTTAAGGAGATTACCGACTTGCATTGGCAAGTGTTCTTCAACAAACACTGCATGAAGTAAGCTTCCTGCGCATATTTAGCCAGCTACTGCATCATTGTTTGACATTAGGAGTGAAACTGCGATTTGCTTTATGCCACAACTTGCCCAATGTTGGGTTTTGCAGTAGGATGTTAGGAGTGCTATTAAGGCACCTAAATACTCATGAATAGTAGTAGAGAGAAAAAGAAGTAAGAAAGCAGTGGCTTTTTGTGCGTAGACTATGCATACACCTGGTGCTCTCATGGTTATTTTTTCCCTATCCGCTAAACCAATCTAAACAAGAAAAGTTTATACACAATTAGTTTATGCACAGACCACAACTAAACCACAAGTTTCGTTGGTAAGCAAAGTATATTTATTCGGTGACATTTTCTGCACCCCTCCTATTGGGATTTCCTTCCTTCCTTTTCAGCTGTGCAGGTTCATTAAAAGGTGATGAGACAGTTTGACAATTTTAATCGTTGAAAGACTTAGCGAAACATTTTTCGGATTGTTTTTTCTTGGTTTCAGACTCTGCACATTGCATTTTAAGGCGCTTTTCTGTGTTTGTTGGTTTTTCTTTATGGGTAGGGCATGTCAACATTTTTTACACCATGTCAAGTATGTGGTGCCATAGACCGTTCTTAGATGGAGTCTTGCCCTTTCATTTTGTACAATATGATGTCGTCTTTTGGTGTCCAAGGCTGTTTTACATTTGAGTGATTGTAGCATTTTGCTGTTTCTCCTCTGTCACCCAAGCTTGAAAGATTGCTATCCATTGCTGGTGGCATGACACATGTGACATTTGCAATATATGGCCACCATAAATATAATAAATAGAAGCTAATTCAAGAATATATTTTTGAATTAACTTCTATTGCAAAGGCACTATAGTGCCTTTGCATGGTGGTGCAGCCATAAATTGTGCCTATAAGGTACCAGTGGTGCAGGTAGCACTGCTTGTGCAGAATATAGTGCAACTCTACTATATTCAAGCATCATTGTTCTTTTCTGCATTTGTATAGCTCCAGTTCTTGTGAAAAACACACACCTGGTGGAAGAGTAGCTTGCACCCTCAGTTGGGGCCAGTGAATAGCCAAATTTCTGCCTGTTTTCATGTTATTAGCATGTTAGTAAAGGCACTCGTTTTTATAGTTACCTGTTTGCCCAGTGTAGAAGCTGCTGCAGGGTGTCAGGATCGTGTACACATCTTCAGCTTTGCAGGAGACACAGCATCTTGCACATAGTTTGTCACAGGCCATGTCTTTGGGGCAAGCTGAGTTGACCCACTTGCAGAGGGAGAACCAAGCTTGTTGGATATGAAGTAAACCGCCTGTACACTCAGTGCCCTTCTTTCATTTTGTGTGACATATGTGGTTATAGCAACCCTTGTTTTATGCACTTCTTGTCCGGCAGCAGTCTTTTGCATTTGAAACACTCGGCATAGCGTTCAGCAAACTGGACAAGAATAACACTGAAAAACCAGCAGATGTTAATCATTGCAGTTATCATGCAAAGCTGCGTACAATATGATGAGGGCGTAAATAAATGAGGGTGTTTATCAAGGCCTTGTAGCATATGTCATGAGTTTGGAGCAAAATGATGTGTAGCACTTTTTGACCGCATGCTATAGGTTTAGCCGGTGTGGCCATGGTTGAAGTGCAGTTCAAGGTCAAGAAAACAGATATCTATGAGCAGCACCCTGGTAAAGGAGACTCTGGGAAAACTAGTTGGAAGCCTGCTGAACATCCGGTTGACCCACTTGCTGGCTACATCAGGCAAAGTATGGTAAAGAGAAGGAAGTCATCAACACATCAGAAGGTTTATACATATAAATGTGCTAAGGTCATAACATGCCAAGTCTTGGTGCGCAGGCTGTGCACGACCAACTACATATGCCTTCTGATCGAACATTACTTATTGCAACTAACCAGGATGGAGTGGACAAAAAAAAAACAGCAGCTCCATTCATTTGGTTTCACTGGTATCAACAGTGTTTTGTAAGTGTACATTGCCGTACTCCCCAATGCCTTCTTGTGACATCAGCCAGGACCAGCTTGAGGCAAGAAGTAATAGACGTCTTTACAAGCTAAAAATGCATGCATGCCTGGAGAGCACATTGTGTCCTAAAAGTAGGCACTTCACAGGGGAAATGGAGAAGGAAGAGATTATTAACAGTGGGCAAACACAAGCTACTAAAAACCCAACTCTGTTGCCATGTAATGACCTCTGAAACAATCCCTCCTAAAGAGGAAATCATCTATGTGTATCCATAAAAAGGACAGATGGGCAAAGCCACTTCAGTAATGCTGCCAGTTTCAAAAGCCTACTTCGCACGTCCAGAGTACATCCTTCTTACGACTTTGCTGGGTGCAAGCATTCTACTGTCCAAAAGCTGTCATTGAGAGCACTCCTGGTTTGGTGGCAATACAGTTCAGTAGCAATTGCAACAAACCTCCCTTCCTAGTTGGCCTGGATGCTCACGGTGCTTATGAAGCAGCACCATGAGACAAACAAGGTGAACGGATGCCTCCAAGGCCTTGTTCGTTTATCGTACTGTTCTGTTAGTAACAACCATGAGACTTGAAACCAACAAGCTCAAGTTCGGCACTCGCGTGTTTACTGCGGAGGATCCATAAAAAGCACAATAACAGAAAACTCAAGGGAAAGGATAAAGCACCACTTAACACTTAGTATTGCTGCAGCCCACCACCTTCTTTTATTTTGTCTGGTCCTGCTACATCGTTTTACTATAGATAGGCATGAACTTAGGTGATGTCCCCAATCAGTGTCCAAATTTTATATACACTATATGCCGGTTCAAAGAGGCTCGAAACACTGCAATGGAAGCTTCAAGTAGAAAAGGTGCCCGGAAAAAAAAAAGCTGTGCTGCAACCATCTCGGCAACATCTTGTCCCCTTAATAAAAGTTGTGCTTCCATATCAACTTGAGCCCTCCAGTTTACAGTAAAGTACCAGTGCACTTATGAACAACTAATCAATTCTCAAAGAGCATGTGCAGTCGAGCCAAAATCATCGCAAGAATCCGCATTGTGCTCCTGCATTGAAGGTGAATAATGTTACAAAATGGCGATGTGCTTTAGTAAGCTTCCCTGCAATGTGACTTTGTAATGTACAAAAGATTGTCCATGAAGCTTACCACGAGCACAGATGCACTTGCAAATTATGTCACAATTGAAAATAATGAGCACAGTGTAAACCTACGTGCCCTTTCCACTCTTAGTATGCTTTACTGCACGATGCTTATTTGTACCTCTATATTGCGGTGTAGCAAGCTACAAAAGGAATATTGCATAATCAGGCTTTTTACGAGATTCCTTGTCGCAATACAATAATACTTCGCTGTGAAGCATACTAAAAGTGAAAAGGGGCCACTGTCACTGGACATAATAAGAGTTCTTTAATTATACACTCGCGCACCCGCCGCCTCTCAGGTCGCATAAGGGGACATACTATGCTGGCTGATAACGGCCCCCTCCCACTTTTAGTATGCTTCACCGCCTAACTAATATGTACTGCGGCGAATAAGCCGTACTTTTGTTATGAGTGAATAAAGAAATGGTTTTTACAACAGTACAGAAATAAACACGCACGATGCATCCGTTTACCACACGGAAGGGCGTCGCAACATACCGTAGCTGTTCAGACAAGCCGTGTAGCCCGCTTATCAGTCGTAAAGGGTATTATGGATAATTCAAAATTTCAGATACATATACGTGTTTATTTTTAGAACAATTACGTAGCAATGACGGTTCGCGTTTTAAAATATAAGTTCATGCTACCTATGCCACCCCCCGACATAGGTTCGCTTCACTTTTTAACTGGTACATACAAGGACGGCATTTCATAGTCGCTTCTTCATGCTGTCAGCTTAATTTGGTTTCAGTTTTAATTGTTGTTTAATCATTACCACCCGGTTGTGTGCCTATTTCTCAGTAGCTACATATGACAAAATGACGCTGCATGGGGAGTCCCGGCGGGCCTGACAAGGGAGCAGATGTATAGTGGCTACGGCCTGTTCACGGGCCACTTCCCAGGAACGAATTACGCCGACCCTGTCGTGGTCGGCTGTGCCTGATGCTGGAGCGGAAGCGTGGTCTCCGGTCGATGAAATTAAGCAAAACAAGTTATCAGTGCTTGCCAATTTCTGTGTTTTCTTATTTTCGTACAAAAACCACTTGGCAGTATATGACGCAAGTGCCATGAGGGGAGCCAGCGTTGTCTTTTCCTCGTCGCATGCCCCGGTGACGTCACGTAGCGAAATTCGCACCGCGTGCGTCATGAAACCGTGTGCGTGTCAGTCCTTCGTTATTGCTTACTCGCGTGCGGTGTGTGCTGTTCCCGATTGTAGCTTAAACTAAAAAACTGAGAAGTTTTCGCTGACAATGAGCGAATTCACGTTGGCTAAAGTCGCGCTGGTGGTGGTGGTGGTGGTGGTGGTGGTGGTGGTGATGTTGAAGCAGGCGGGGTTAGCCTGGCATACGTAGCCGGCAGTTGTTCCGCCTGATCCTCCTTCGAGTTGAGATCAGTGGTGTGTCACCAGGTGTCGATGTGCCCCGTGTCTCGCAGGAAGGCTATCAGCAGTCGTTGCGTTCTCTTCCTGAATGCCGCGGGCCCTCCGGGGAAAACAACGTCTTCAAAGGTCCTGTGCGTGAGTCCGCTTTTTTTGTAGGTTGTCGACCATCACTTTTTTTTCTGTGTCAAATTGAGGGCATAGCCAAATGAAATGTTCGATGTCGCCAATGAAACCACAGAAAACACAGAGTGGGGAAGCGCGAAACCCATTCTTGAATAACCAAGCTGGGGTGTACGCGGAGTCAGTCCTGATGCGGTATAAAAGCGCGCTTGTTCGCGTGTAAATCCATGAGTCACACAGGATTCGTGTGGACGCTTCGCTCTACAGCATAGGTTACGACGAACACAGTTCTGGCCGCCCATTGCCGTCTTCTCCCTAAGCCTTGTTTGCCGCTTTGCAGCAGAAATTCTTCCAGAGCTAAAATAGCAATGTTCAGTTGCCCAGCAACGTTAAACTATTCGAAGTTCGTATTGCTTTCATGTGTATTTCACAGAGAAATCGAGCCAAAGTAAGTAGAACGCTCAATTACCTAGCCCTTCACAAGAAAAATCAAAATTTTCATCGATCAAGAAAACTAGCTCTAAAACTGGTGCCTAGTATTCTGAGCCAGCTATTGAGAAAAGAGCAATGCTTAACATGTTACATGGATGTATACAACGAAGGCGCCAAATAAAAGTACGGAGGAACGAAGGCTACACGGAACAACCACGTAGGCGCATGAATGTATATATAATGAATGTATACCAGCAGTAAAGCTTGCACCTTTGCTTATTATATTGTGGGGCCGTATTTGTACTCCAAATTCTACAACGAAATATAGAAAAAAACTCACCACATAGACCAGAAGTTCAATTTTGCGAAAACAGTTTCGCTTTTTGTCACGAGAAATTTGATAATGAACGGGCTTTTCGTCTTGTGTTTCCATAAACGTGAAGCGATCTTGTATGGCACGCATGTCACGCATTACACTCATAGACAGGGCGCTGTTCTTGTCCTGTATGCCTGTGTGTAGTTTTCCTTGACACAATGTGCAACGTCGGCAAAAATTTGCCAACTAGCCTGACAAGATGTTGTGATGGTGTATCTGTCGCTAAAGCTTCTACACTGCCGCAGCGAGGTCAAAACCGGAAAACATACTCACCAGAAACCGCAGGCTTCGTCAACCGACTAAAAGATGATACACAAAGGTATCGCCAGTCCAGCGAAGTTAACGAGCTGCGGGAAGAATACCACGAGGGAAGTATTAGAGCAGTTGATGTATCATGTCAGCCCAGAGTCCTGCAAACTATTGGAGTGCCAGGTGACGCTCCATTATATAAAGAGCTTCCTCTAACGACACGGATAAAATTTTCCGGACTACTATGGCGTTGTCGCGCAATTCAGCAGTGTGTCGGCTTTTCTAAAAGACGAATTAAACAGCAGTGTACTATAATGAATATCTTGCTCTAATAAATGTCGCTTAGACCTGCTGCGCAGTAGTTCTGCACTGCGTGTCTTACGCTGCACATAAATCACTTCCATCTGGGTCTCACAAAACGGCCTGAGCTTGAACTCCAAAAGCTTGATATGTAAAGAAAAAATTCTCACTGATATTTTTTTAATTGCGATAGCTCGTAGGGCAGTCTCCTGATTACCACATCTTTTCAATATATTTAGCTGTATTTCAATGTGTACACAAACGTTGCGCAACGTAACCTTTCTGTAAGCTATCATTGGTCCCACACTTACACCCTCCTCTTCAAAGATTATCGCATAGCTACTATGCCTTGGTCTTGGGATGCTAGAATTTTCTTGAGCTTACCTCTGCAATGATGTGCAAGTACTAGTGTTGCTCAGAATTCTTGACTTCGGTGTTTCATTAAGAGGAATCCTTAGCTGGGGAAAACGCGAAAACGCTTTTCTGAGATAACCTCTAGACCAATCTTAGTAATTGTGTTGCATTTCAAAGAGAAAGTAAAATTATCGTAATTGCTGCAAGCGGAATGCCGATTTATGTTATGAGTTTTGTGACAAGAATTTTCAACAATACAAAAGTTAGAGAAAGATAGACGCACGAAGTTTATAAATTAACAGCTGGGCATCAAAAAAACATATCGTGGTTCTGTAAACTGCATCCATTATATCATTTGAAGCGGAGAAAGTTTCATTTTATATCTCTCTCTCAGTTTATATTTCAGTTTATATCTTACGTGATCTTGTTACGTTGTGTACAAGGGTTCTGCAAAACCTCTATTTTTATGATGCTGAATTTTTTTTAGATTCATGTGTGACATAGCAATTTTGTCGGCTCTGGATGCACTGTCATATCCATTTCACAAAACTGTGATATGAATTTTCCTTGCTCAGTTACGCAGTTGTAAACGTTAGAGTTCTGTTTTCTGAAAATTTTCAACTTTGGCCAAATTTTAAGAATAAATTGAGGATCTCAATAAAAAATTCAAGACCAACACTTAGGTTTTTCTTTTAAATGCCACAAATCTCGTCAATTTACTGGAGTGGTTGCCGAGAAAAAAGAATAATCTTTTTACATGTATTTAGATTGGAGCACCTCAGCTAAAGCTTCCTCCTCTTAATAGAGTAAAGGTGCAAGGGGAGAGATCTTTCGCCATAGTCGCGAATATAATTAATGAGGAAAGAAAACAAGTATTGTAGGAAAGTTGAAGAGCTTTCGCCTCCTTATTGAGCCCACACAAAAGTTCTCATGATGGATGACCTCCAGTCAGTGATGGGACTCGTGACACATCTTTAATGCCTGTCCTGTGATTCAAATAGGTCGCACGCAACTTATTCTATAGGCTCTTTTTGAAGGGCGTGATGTACATTAGGTGTTTTAGAAGGAGGTCCTTAAAACCATTCAAAAGAGAATTGTCTTGAGCTGGTTGCACTGATGCATTGAATGCAGCAGACTTGCGTTGCTTTTAGAAAATATGTGTGAATGTCCCGAAGCTGCGCGTTTAATAATACATTTGTGCATCAGTCTGTCCTTGCGCAAACTCTACTGACGATCAACCACCGATTGACGCGTGCTACTCCTGTATTTGCTGTTTGACAAGCGAATTGTATTACAAATATTAAGAAACATCTGCAGTATGTTCTCGAGCATTTAGTATTGATAGCTTGCTCGCAATGTTACAAATCTGAATCAGGCTTTAGTTGTCTTATTTGTTGTATGTCGAAAGAAAACCAGATATGAAAAAAGACTACAAACATGTTCAGCATAATTTGTTAGATATTTATCGGCTAATTAGCACAAGGAGAGCTTTGCTGAAAATTGACTAGGTATAGCAAGTTATTTAGTTTAGCAAGCATAGCCGTTGTATGGAATAAAAAAGGAAGTTTGTGTTACTGGTATGCAAAACATGTAGGTCTGCTGCTCTTGATAATGTTTTTCTTGTTCACAAATAACTTTTGCGGTAAAACTGCTGACGTACAGGTATGTTGTGGACTGCAAACAAGCATGGCCACTGTGCCTATCTTACGTCTTTGAAAAAACTGTAAAAAGTTGTCTTACGTATGGATGATCGCCGTGCCGATTGCGCCCATTTGTACTGACTAATGAGATACTCAACTGTACATTGTTGTTTTGTATTTCGAATGCCTTGCTTTGCGATACGTTGCTAATAAAAACATTGAATAAGCCACATTTCGCTGCCTACTTATGTTTTGCCGATACAGAAATACAGGTCCGTGGCATGCCAGCAACCACGTCTTGCAGAGAAAAAGATAGGTTTTCATACAGATGCGTTACACATGTTGGCAGGAGGAGGAGGAATGAACGTTTATTGTAAGAAACAGCGAGAAAGTGTCCTTTCTTCGCCCTAGGTGGGCGGCTCTCTTAGTCCAGAAAGCCGTTGGCTAATGCTGCAGCCCGGGCCCGGTCCACTAGACTTCACTGATCTTCCAGGCTCTGTGCCTTTAACATTGCCTCCCACGTTTCTTCGATCGCTCGTAGCGGTTCTGAGGCATCATCTTCGCTGTTTTTCTCGCGGTGCGGGCACACCAGCACCATGTGGGGGAGCGGGTCTGGTACGTCACAATACCGGCATAGGTATGAGAATTTGGTGGGGTGCATTCCGTGCATGACAATTCCATGTACATACGTATTTGTTTGTAGTCTGCGGAGGGCGGTGGCTTCTTCCCTGCTTAATGTTGGATGAGGTGGAGGATATTGTCTTCTTTCCAGTCGGTAATGTTGCAATATTACGGCGTAGTTGATGGGAATGTCCTCCACCTTCGTCGCTTTCCGGAGACCGTGCGGCAGGAAATCCCGGCTGGTATGCTCTCGGGCAACAGCATGTGCTGCTTCGTTTCCTGCCAGGTGTTCGTGGCCTGGGGTCCATGCGACCTAGGTGTCGGGTAGTTCTTGGCGTCTTGCTATTTCTTTTAGAATCTTCACTGCTGCGGCAGAAATTCGGCCTTTTCGTAGGTTTGTACGTGTCGTTTGCGAGTCGCTCACGATGATTGCTCTGTCTTTGCATGTGGGGAATTAGAAAAAAATTTGAAGCCGAAGCGGGTAGAAAAGTAAATGTGAAAAAGGAAGACGATCTGAAAAATTAAACGCATGCGGTGTTGGTTTCCGTTGGCGCCTGCATAGAAATTGGTGTGCATAGCAGACGACAAGCGGCATGGCGTTTCACCCTCGCCCATCAAAAAAGCCATTGCCATGGAAGCAGGCTTCATTTTTTTCTTTGTGTATTTTCCTCTCGGAGTTTGGTCTACCCAGAACCAGGGCAGAAAATTGTGCTCGTCACGCAATTGCCCTTTTTGTGGGTGCATACCAGCTGATTTAGCTGTGTTTTAGGTCTCCATGCGCTGTACAGACTGCGACGCCGTCAGCGCGTGGAAAGAACATACCGATCGTAACCTTGTCTACATGACTACGTTCACAGATATTGCACATGCGCACATAATGAACATACGGAAAGGCGTTGGAACTGCTTTTGACAGAGGACTCTGCGCACCTCATTGTGATGATCTCGTATAGCGCATCACTATTTCAGCAAAATGACAGCACAAGGGCTACGATTGTAAATGGAGCCAACTGCATAGGAATTGTTCACGGCTAGGCACCCTGAATACCCCCACAATTAGCATCGCCATTTCCTCGGTTTCCATTGAGTAAATACTGTTAGCCATTTTCTGTAGAAAAGCGCCAGTACAAGCATGTCAAAGCAGTTCTTCAGCTATCAGCGTTTCTTTATTCAGGCGTCGAATAGTGGGCATCTCATAGAAACAAGGAGTATTTCGGGCGAAAAAAATGCAAGCTTTTGCCGCTTTATGGCAAAGTCACCGAGTGCTTCCACTTTGATAACGCACGACGTTAGCTCGCCTACCTACGATCCCTACGTGAACATGTTAGAGGAGGAGACACTTCATCAAAAGAAGTGCGCAAATCGGATGCACTAATGAAACTGCTGTGCGCGAAGGTTTCAAGCACCATCAAGGCACTAGTGGTGCATCAAAAGCAACAGACCGCATTGTTCTGTCTGAACGCGCCCCCCTCTTGCAGAGAAATCTAAGACGATTTCTCTTACTCAGCAATAGAAGCGAGAGTGCGGCACCAAGAAACTTCCGGTCGCGGGCCTTATCGGTCTCCCGCGCTGGAAAAGAAAGCGCATTGCTAAGTTCTTTCGCTGTGCAGAAATTACGCTCTTAAATTTTGAGACAAAAGACACGCTCATTACGCTTCAAGACGAATTAATGCATGACATTTTACGTATAACATAAACAACCTTGACTTGCTAAATTGACGTTATGTTCAGAGGAAGAATGTTGACAATCTGCGGGCTGTGATATCGCTGCCAATACCTTTCTTGTTCGCCACGTTTAACGTGCTACGTATCTGAGCAAAACCGGAACCTGTCCGGGGCCTAAGTTTCAAATAGCAAGAGGGTCCTGAAATGTGTTGGATGGAACGACACCACGTGTTTTACCTTGCAGAAACGCGCCTTCCCGCCACAGTACCGTGGGTGACGCATAGAGAGTTTCGGCAACAAACGCGCGGCGTAATATTTTTTTTATTAGCTGGGAAGGGCGTGCGGTCATATCTTATAAATAAATTTTTTCTATGCGACGCCTAATGCAGCAAAGTTTCTTAAAGCGTTACCTTGTACGATTGGAATAGCGGAAAATTAAAAAAAATTCAGCAGATCCCCCTACTTGGTATCTATATATAGACAGCGAAGCATTGTGCGAGTGTATAAATAGTCTAAACGTGAGTATGTGTTCATTGAATTTCCGGAGATGGCGACACAGAAGGCCCCGTTCAGGCTTTGTAGACAATATTACGCAATGCCGCCACCACTGCCAGTGATGCTCGAAGGCGAGCTTTCTGGTTCTTCTTTTTGTTCTCTTGCTTTCACCCGTACGGCCGGCGACGCCGCAGATGGATGAAATGACGGATGCTGTGAGCGTCTCCTTTAAAGGAAGCGGTGGGTGTCGCCACCAAGCTCGTGGTATTATTGTGCCTACTTTTCTAGATATGTTTTTCTAAAAAATAGTTCACGATGTGCAGAGGCGAACGGCATCTGGTGATGCTTGTGCAGTCGTCGTGACGGGCAGGATTCACCTTCCAGCTTTTACATGAATAGACCAGCTACGTGAATCGCATGAATTGAATGGGTGGGGGAGGATGCAACTAATTCTTGCTTAAGTTGCAAACCGTTAGGCTGCTATTTCTGAGATGCGTGTTTAAGCGTTCCAGTAGCACACCAAGGTCCAATCTGTCACCCAACCAAGTTCACCTACTAAGTAACGCTCGCAGCAGGAAGCATCACCCGCCTTGGTTGCTCAGTGGCTATGGTGTTATGCTGCTGAGCACGAGGTCGCGGGATCGAATCCCGGCCACGGCGGCCGCATTCCGAAGGGGGCGAAATTCGAAAACACCCGTGTACTTAGATTTAGGTGCACGGTAAAGAACCCAATTGGTCGAAATTTCCGGAGTCCCCCACTACGGCGTGCCTCACAATCACAAAGTAGTTTTGGCACGTAAAACCCCATAAGCTTTAGCAGGAAGCATGTTCGACAACCGCACTAAGGATGTGAGAGATGGTACTGGCTAACACTCCCAGGGTTAACTCTAGTAGACATATACGTGTAAATACGAAGGAACAGGACGGGAAAAGCGCCACCGTGGTAGTTAAATTCAAAAGAGGATTGCAGGAGTAGTGACGAGACATGGGTTCGCACCAAACCTGCGGGCAATTGTTTTTAACACGAAAGTGTTTTATGCCGCATCCAGGATGAACTTCCTGTAGCGGATGTGACGTCGGAGCGAACGCGTAAAAAAAATTTGGAGGGCGCTTCACCCTTAGGGGTGGAGCGCGACAGCATTCAGAGATCCCGGAGTGCTTGTCGCGCTCCCGGCAACTGCAGGCTTCTTATTTTTCTGAATCTTCGCCTCCGGGCGCCGCTGGCGCTTTTCAACAAAGTCACAAAGTGCTTCCACTTGGGTATGCACGACGTAAGCTTGCCTTCAAACGCTGCACGAACGCGTCTGCGAAGGAGACGCTTGATCAAAAAGAAAAAAAAGAAAAAATGTGTCCAAATCCACGTCACTAATGGAACTGACTTAAGCGAACGTTTCGGGAGCCAACAAATGCAAAATGACGCATCAAAGGTGATGCGTCGCATAGTTCAGTAACGAACGCGTGCCACAAGCAGAGATGGTTTCCCCAGAGGCGCTAGTATCGGTATTGGAAATACAGCGCCGCCACGAAGCTGGTAGCCAAAGAATATGCAATAACGTTTGCATATGTGGCGTTATCTTTTCAAACTACATAAGAATAAAGTAAGGCGATGCAATTATGTGTAGATATGTGCTTTTGGCTATTTTCTTTTTTGGCGTCTTATAACATTATGTGGTCACTTCATTTGCTTCGCCAAGGGGAGGCGCTTTTGCTCTCAAGTATTCGGCTACCATTTTCTTCGTGCACGTTTTTTTTTCGTATGCTCTGCAGCTTAGAACTTTCTGTACCTGCGAATTTTCCTGCAATGTTGGAAAAACTGCCTTCAGGATACAAGGCTCGCTGCGCTGCTGTGTGACGTGGGATCTCGAGGAGCAACACGAGGGCGACATGTTTCTGTTTCCCAGCGGACGTGTGGTAAGCGTACTTTTTGTGCAATCGTTATGAAGAAACAAACGTTGTTCTCGTCAAAACAACTATAGGATGAAACGAAAGACCTTCCGCACTTCTTTTCGAGTGAATATCGTTGCTTCGGTTTGGCGTGGCGCAATTTTTCTGCCGTGTTGTAAGAAACTAAAGCTGCTTCGGCGATTGAGGCTAGCTGACGCCCAGACGGAAACTTCGCTTCGGTATATGTTGGCGGTTGCTCTCCATTTTTTCCACGAGTAGAACACCTGCAATTTATAATACCTGCCGAAAGTGTTTGAATGCTTCGTGCGCAAACTGTTTACGCAGGAGAGCGTTCCGGGAACAAGTATTTTTCTTATTACATTGCCGCTTTTTAATGGTCATAAAAACGGCACAAGAAAAATAAAACTACGTACCAGTCATCGCTTGCATTTTGAAGAATGAGTTCGAGTTTCCTATGTGTCGACATAGGTTCGCTTCGCTTTAGAACCTATGTTTAGAAAGGCAGATTTCTTTAGCCGCTTCTTTGTACTCTCAACTTGATTTGGTTTCAGTGTTAATTGTTCTCTTATTATGACCAAGCGGTATTTTGCCCATTTCTCAGAAATCACATATGACGAGATGACGCTAAATTGGGAGTCCTAGCAAGGCTGACGCGGGAGCAGATGTGTAACGGCTACAGCCTCTGCACGGACCACTCCGGAGGAAGGGACTACGCCAAACCCGTTCTGGTTGCTGAGCTGTACCGACTGTTGGAGTGGAAGAGCAGGCCCTGATCAATGAAGGTAAGCAAAAAAATGTATAAGTGGTTGCCAATCTGTGCTTCTGTAGTTCATTATTTTTGTGCAAAAACCAACTTTACAGGTAAGCGCGCAAGTGCCATGAGAGGGGCCAGCACTGCCTCTTCTTCGTAGTTTGCTCCGCCGCCGTGTGCCCTGTGACGTCACGCAGCGAAATTTGCTCCGCGTGCGCGAAGAAACCGTGTGCGTGCCTTCGTTATCGTTATCGCTATCGTCCTTCGTTATCGCTTGCTCGCGGGCGGTGCGTGATGTTCCCGATTATTGCCTAAAGTAAAAAGCCGAACAGTTTTTGCTGACAATGAGCGAATTGACGTTTGTGAAAAGTGGCGCTGCGCTTGGCGCTACAGCGTACGATACGGCGAAGACAGTTCTTGCAGCGCGCTGCCGTCTTCTCCCTAAGCTTGGTGTGCCGCTTTACAGCAGAAATTGTTCCGCAGCTATAATCGCAATGTTCAGTTGCCCAACGGCTTTAAACTATTGGAAGTTACTTTTGCTTTTATTGACATTTCGCAAAGTGATTCACTCAAAGAAAATAGAACGCTCAATTACCTAATCCTTAATAAGATTATTCAAAACTATCTCCGATCACGAAAACTGCAGATATCTATATATCATGAATGTATTGCAGCAGTAAAGCTTGCAACGTTGCTTATTAAATTTTGGGACCGTATTGCTACTTCAAATTACCCGCTGTGGTTGCTCAGCGGCTATGGTGTTGGGCTGCCGAGCACGAGGTCGCGGGATTGAATCCCGGCCATGGCAGCCGCATTTCGATTGGGGGCGAAATGCGAAAACACCCGTGTGGTTAGATTTAGGCGCACGTTAACGAAAGCCAGGTGGCCGAAATTTCCGGAGTCCTCCCTTACGACGTGCCTCATGATCAGAAAGTGGTTTTGGCACCTAAAAACCCCATAATTTTTTTTGCTACTTCAAATTCTGCAACCAAATATTATCAGAACTCACGACATGGACTAAGAGTTCTATTCTACAAAAACAGTCCCGCTTTTCGTCACGCGCAGAAGAAATTTGATAATGAACGGGCTTTTCGTGAAGTATTACCATAAACATGAAGCGATGTTCTATGGCACGTATGTCCCGCATGACACTCAAACATAGACAGAGTGCTGTTCTTGTCCTGTGTGTCTGTGTGTAGTTTTCCTTGACACAACGTGCAGCGTCTGCGAAAATTTGCGAAGTAGCCTGACAAGATGTTCTGATGACGTACATGTCTCTACAGCTTCTCCACTGGCGCAGTGAAGTAAAATCGGAAAATATACTCAACAGCAACCGCAGGCGTCGTCAACAGACTGAAAGATGATGCACAAAGGCATCGCCAGTCAGCGAAGTTAAAGAGCTGCCGGAAGAATAGCACAAGGCAACTACTTGAGCAGTTGATGTATCACGCGAGCCCAGAGTCTTCCCAACTATTGCAGGGCCAGGGGACGCTCCATTATTGCAAGAACTTGCTCTAACATGATAAATAAATTTTTCCGCACCACGTTGGTGTTGTCGCGGAATTCTGTGGTGTGTCCGCTGTTCTGGAAGACGAGCTAAACAGCAGTGTGCAATACGAAATATATTGCTCTAATAAATACCGCTTAGACCTGCTGCAGTAGTTGTGCATTGCGCGTCTTATGCTGCACATAAATGACAGCCATTTGCATCTCAAAAACGGCGTGAGAGAAAACTTACAAAAAGAAAACTCCAAAGGCTTGAAAAGTAAAAAAAAAATCTCACTGATATTTTTTTTGTAATTCCGATAGCTCGTAGGGTGGTCTCCTGATTAGCATATCTTTTGAAAATGTTTAGATATATTTCAATGTGTACATAAACATTCTGCAACGTAATCCTTCTGCAGGCTATCATTGCCCCCACACTTGCACCCTCCCCTTCAAAGATTATTGCATAGCTACCATGCCTTGGTCTTGGGATGCTAGAATCTGCTTGAGCTGACCTCCGTAATTGTGTCCTAATACTAGGGTTCGTCAGCACTCTTGACTTCAGTGTTTGATTAAGAGGAACCTTAAGCTCGCGCTCAACTCCGACGAGTCCTATTCAAATAAATGTAAAACGCAAGAACGATTTTCTGAAATAACCCCTGGACCTATTTTGATGAAATTTGTTGTATTTGAAGGGTAAAAATAAATTGTAGTGGCTTCTGCAAGCGGAATTTCGATTTATATTGTGAATTCTGTGAAAACAATTTTGAACTATTCGAAAGTTAGGCACAAATAGACGCACGAAGTTTATAGTTTATTACTTCGGCATCAAGAAGAGATATCGCGGTTTTGTAAACTGCATCCATTAGATAATTTAAAGAGGACAAATTCGATATTTCAATTCATCTCTTACGTGATTTTGTTACGTTGTGTACAAGGGTTCTGCAACAGCTGTATTTCGGTGACAATGATTTTTTTTAGATTCATGTGTAACATATCAATTTTCTCTGCTTTAGATGTTCATTTGTTTAGATATTCATTTCACAGAATTGTGATGTCAATTTTTCCTTGCTGAGTTACGCACTTGTAAATGTTATAGTGTTCTTTTCAGAAAATTTTCGACTTTCTGCAATTTTAATTAAGAAATGGAGGGTCTAAATCAAGAATTCAAACCCAACATTTAAGTTTTTCCTTTAAATGCGACATATATCGTCATATTGAGTGCAGCGGTTTCCGAGAAAAACGAATCCTCCTTTTAGATGTATTTAGATAGGAGCACCTCAGCTAAAACTTCCTCCTTTTAATAGAGTAAAAGTGGGAGGGGGGACATCTCCTTTAGGCAAAGTCACGAATATGGTTAATAAACAAAGAAAGCAAGCATTCTAGGAAAGTTGAAGAGCGTTCGCCTCCTTATTGTGTCCACAGAAAAATTTCCATAACGGATGTTCTCCAGCCAATGATGAAAATCGTAACACAGCTAGAACACCTGTCCTATGCTTCAAACAGGTCGCACGCCACCTAGCCTATAGGCTCTTTTTAAAGGAAGGGCGTGATGTACATTAAGCGTATTAGAAGACGGTCTTTAAAACCATTAAAAAAAGAATTGTCTTGAGCAGGTTGCACTGATTCACTGAATGCAGCCGACTTGCGTTGCTTTTAGAAAATATATCTCATATCTCGAAGCTGGGCGTTCAATAATACCTTTGTGCATCACTCTGTCCTTGCCCAAACTCTACTGACGATCAACCGCTGATTGACGCATGCTACTCCTGCATTTACTGTTTCACAACGAGAAAACTTACCGCTGTTTGCTTTTATTATGTCGGAACCGTGCAATTTATGCCAAGATGACGATAGATCAAGCAAACGAACTGTATTACAAATGTTAGGAAACAGCTGCAATATGCTAGCGAGGGATTTAGTATTGGTGCTTTGTTCACAATGTCACAGATCTTAATCAAGTTCTAGTGGTCTTATATCTTCTATAGCGAAAGAAAACCAGATATAAAAAAAGACTACAAAATTTTTCTATATAATTTGCTAGAGATTTATCGTTTCATTAGCACAAGGAGAGCTTTGCAGAAAATTGACTAGGTATAGCAAGTTCATTCGTCTAGCAAGTATACCCGTTGTATGGAATAAAAAAGGAAGCTTTTTTACTGGTATGCGGAACATGTAGATCGACTGCTCTTGCTAATGTTTTTAATATTCACAAATAACTGTTGCGGCAAAATTGCTTAGGTAGAGGCCTGTTGTGCACTGCAATGAAGCCTGGTCTCTGTATCTATTTTCGGTCTTTCAAGAACTGTAGGAAGTTGTCTTACGTATGTGTGATCGTAGTACCGAATGCGCCCACTTGTACTGAATAATGAGATACTCACCTCTACATTATGGTGTTGTGTAGTGAATGCCTTGCTGTGCGATAGGTTGCTAATAAAACGACAGAATAAGCCACATTTTTCTGACTATCTATGTTTTGCCGAAACAGAAAAATAGCTGCGTGGTATTGCATGCCGGCACGCCCATCTTGCAGAGGAAAAAAAGTTTCACATAGATGTGTTACACGTGTTGGGAATTAGAAAAAAAAATAGAAGCCGAAGCGGGTCGAAAACTATCTGAAAGAGCAAGACAATCTGAAAAATTAAATGCAGGCG
Organism: Dermacentor albipictus; assembly: GCF_038994185.2. Taxonomy (NCBI): domain Eukaryota; kingdom Metazoa; phylum Arthropoda; class Arachnida; order Ixodida; family Ixodidae; genus Dermacentor; species Dermacentor albipictus. The sequence goes on along the minus strand of NC_091828.1, from coordinate 89,297,872 downwards.
GTGTTGGTTTCCGTTGCCGCCTGTAGATAAATTCGTGTGCTCGTCGAGCGCACAGCCGACAACAAGCGGGATGGCGTTTCACCCTCGCGTATCAACAAAACCGTTGCCATGGAAGCAGCATAACAGCGAGTCGGCCTAGTTGGAACAGATTCATCTTAAAACTTTTTGTGCGCAAACAAATAGGGACGAGGAATAGGGGCAACACAAGGATGAGCGCTGTTTGTTTGCGCACAAAAAGTTTTAACATGGAAGCAGGCTTCACTTCTTTCTTGTTTATTTTTCTTTCCGGAGTTTGGTCTACCCAGCACCAGGGTATAAAATGGCATTCGCTACGCTATTTCCCTTTTCGTGACGGTATAGCAGCAGACCTAGCGGTGTTGTAGGTCTCCATGCAGTGCACAGATTGTGACGTCGTCAGCGCGTGGAAAGGACATACCGATCGTAACCATGTCCATATGACTACGTTCACAGATATTGCACATGTACAAATAATGAACATACGGGAAGGCGTAGTACTAGAGTATCCTAGTTTGGCGTTGTTACGCTCCGCTCAGAAGCTAAGCGGAGTGGAAGCGCGAATACGCATGCGCCCTCCGCTTAGCCGCAAGCGGGCTTGCGGAGCGACAAACACGGTCCGCTTATAAGCGGCCTGAGCGGAGCGGGCTGTGCAGCACCTTGGCTATGTTGGAGTCAGAAAGGATTGGATTGGATGCGGAAAGCAAGCTCGCTAGCTACCACGTGGTTCCCCAAGACGGCGCTTTATTTACCTCTGGATAAAATGGACCGGTAACGCATAAGAAACGCACGTCCAAATACATCACGTAAAAATAAGTTATATATATTGTCACGAAAAGACAATGTAAGATGTGCCTGGCGTCGGCGAGGCAGACAGTTGTACAAGATGGCGTGCAATAAGTCCAAGCCGGCGTCCTCAGCTTCTGCTTCTTCTACTTCAGCGCAACGTCTCTTGCTGAGCGCGCGTTCCAGTCCCAACTTCATTTTCAGCGCTGGCTCGTGACACCTAGCGGCAGTATACATTTTACTGTATAAATGTGATGAATGCGGTGTTTTTATTTTCTTTCATTACCCTGAATTTCGCCAGAGGGCGCTGCAACTACGAAAAGTCCGCTCCGCTTCGCTAAACGAATAACTAATACGTGAAAATCGCCCGCCGCTCCGCTATGGCGTAACGGGGCGACACGGAGCGGAGCGTACCGTAAGGACGCTAAACTAAAATACTCTATGTTAGCGTTTTATATATTAGCGATAGAGGACTTTGTCCACCTCTTTGTGATAATCTCGTATAGCACATCAATACCACTCGGACCGTGCAACGCATTGCAAATGGAGCCAGCTATCTAGGAATTCTTCACGGCTAGGTATTCTGAAAACCCACGCAGTTAACATGGGGAGTTTATCGGCTACCAATCATTAAATACTATTAGGCATACTCTGTATAAAAGCGAGAGTACAGGCATGAGAAGGCACTTCTTGAGCTGCCCGAGTTCCTTTAACTAAAGCGTCGAATAGGGGGCATATAATCGCAACACGGAGTATTTCGGGCGGAAAAATGCAAGATCTTGCGGCTTCGCGGCAAAGTCGCCGACTACTTCTACTTTGGTAACGCACGACGTTAGCTCGCCTACCTTCCATCGCTACCTGAACATCACACAGGAGGAGACACTTCATCAGAAGTGTGCAAGTCGGATGCAGTAATGAAACTAATGTACGCGAAGGTTTCAAGAGCCAGCGAGGCAGAACGGTGCATCAAGAGCAACGCACCGCGTTGTTCAGTGTGAACGCGTCCCTCTAGCAGGGAAATCTAAGACGGTTTCGCTTGCTCAACAATAGAGGCGAGAGCGCAGCCCCAAAAAGCTTCCGGTCGCGGGCCTTATCAGTCTACCTCGCTGGAAGAGAAAGTGGATTGCTAAGTTCTTTCGCTGCGCAGAAAATATGCTTTTAAGTTTTGAGGCAAATGACATGCACATTACGTCTCAAGAGTAATAGGTAACAGTTTGCGTATGAAATTAGACAACCTTGACTTCCTAATTTCTCGTTATGTTCAGAGGAAAAATGATGACAATCTGCAGGCTTTGATTTTGGCGCACTCCTGCTGCCCGATATCGCGGCCAATGCCCTTCTTGTTTGCCACGTTTAGCTGGTTACGTCAGGGAACAAAACCGGAACTTTCCAGGGTCTATGTTTGTAGACAGCGAAAGTGTCTTAAAATGTGTTGAATCGCAAGACACAACGTGTTTGACCTTGCAGAAACGCTCCTGGTAACCACCGTACAATGACAGACGCACAGTCAGTTACGGCGACGAATCCTTCGCGTAATTTCTTTGTTTGTCAGCTAGAAGGTGCAGGCGGTAACTTATTCTAACTTTTTTTTTCTCTACGACGAACCGACCAAGTGTCTTAAAGCGTTACCTTGCACCAGGGGATGGCAGTTATTTACAAAAAATGCAGCAGATCCAACAAGTTGAAATCCATATATAGACACCGAAGCTTTGTGCGAGTGCATAATGAGACGAAAGACGAGTTTTTTTGCTATAGCAATTATGTAGACACTGTTGTTGCATTTCTGCCGTCGCCGTCGCCGTGACGTTCTTTATAATGCCCAAGGAAAATGGGAGCGTCGTCGCGCGCTGTATGCTGTATGTGAGAGTCAATGCCTGTGAGGCTGAGCGGCCAACGCGGTTCAATTTCGCGTTCGTGAGCGAGGATTTTCCTGTCGCGCTTGAGGCAGGCGGGTCCGGCGAGGGAGAGTGGTGTTCTTCTCGCCTGCCGCTATGCCGTCGGGGTGCTCAGCGGCGGGCGAGATAGCGAGGTCACGAATCGTAGGCGCTGTAGCAGACGCCATGTGGCGAAAGTGAGTGCCCGCGCGGGCCTCATCTTCAAAGCGATCTGTGACTGAGCATGTGTTGGTGGGCTAGTTGGTTAAGCACGATTACAAAGACGGCGTCGAATACAGCAACACGAGAAGAAGGGGACGTGCTTGTCACGTGTCCCCTTCTTCTTGTGTTGTTGTGTTCGGCGCCGTCTTTGTAATCGATCTGTGATGTTTGCAGAGTGCGCGTAGTGCCGGTAGCTTCATATGCGTGTTGGTTTCGGCGTTTCTTACGCATTGAAGCTGGAGATGCACGCAGGACCATTAGGTCGCGACTGCTGTCGTGTTTCCCAACTCCAGCGTTTTCAGAGAGAGTTACCGCTGTCATAGAGCTATGTGTGTTCATGTTTACCTGTGCGCTTGTGGCACCGTGCTGGTTAATTTAGTTAAAAGAAGTTGTCGGGCTATTCGGCGTGAATTCATGATAGAATGTGTAAGTGCGACTGAACAAGGACGTAGAAAGAAGCAGACACACAAAACTGCGCTGTCTCCGTGTGTCTGTTTCTTTCCACGTCCTCGTTGAGTCACGCTTACACATTCTCCAATTGCTTATTTGATTAGTAGGCAAATGTCTGCAAATCAATACGCACGATAAAGCTACTATCCTTTCTTCGTACAGCTATCTGCTAATTTACTATAGCAACCAGTGCTTCGCTTTTCGGGCGTAACTGCAATTTTTTTTATTTATTTAATGTCCGCACAATGTGGCACGGTAGGCTTCATGCAGGCGTTGTAGAGACGCTAATGCAACGCCACCACCGCTGCATGCGATGCGGGAAAAAGAGCTTTCTGCCGCGTTTCCTAACTCCAGTGTTTTCACAGACAGTTTCCGCTGTCATCGAGCTACGCACGTTCATGTTTACATGTGCGCACGTGGCACCGTCCTCGTTAATTTATTTAAAACACGTTGGCAGGCTAGTTGGTCTGAATCCATGATAGAATGTGTAAGCGCGAGTGAACAAGGACGTGGAAAGAAGCAGACACACAAAGACAGCGCTGTCTCCGTGAGTCTGTCTATTTCAACGTCTTCGTTGAGTCACGCTTACATATATTCTTCCATTGTTAATTTAGTTGGTAAGCGAATTTTTACTAGTTCATGCAGCCGATAAATCTACTATCCTTATTTCGTGCAGCTATCCACTAATTTGCTATTGCAATCGGTGCTTCGCCTTTCCCGCAAAACTGCGATATGTTTTACACACCTTCGCCGCCGCGCGCCGCTGCCATGCATGCGCGGAGGCGAGCGCCATCTGGATGGTGTTGTTGCAACGAACCGAGCGTAGTGCGCCTCTCTACGATCGGTGAAACGCTGATAAAGGAGTTTTGTGTTTGAGTTACCGTGTACCAGAATTATGCTTTCTCGTATATTACATTACAGACGAATGCTACATGACGGCGCCTTGGGATTAAGTCGTACTTTACGATACTTCTGATGCGTTTTACTAGGAGAAATGCAATTAGTTTAGTGACGCGTTTGCGCCACACGGAGGACCTGCGTGTATTGAAATGATTTTTCGCTCACAAGGCGCTCATTGCCGGTGATGGACGCTGACTGCGGATAATGTACGACACAGGACCCTTAAAACTACCACGTAATATGCTATATCTTGGCAGGTACGGCCCCGCTACGTAATAGCGGTGACGCAAAGCACTGCATCATGGCTATAACGAGCACCGATAGGCAGCGCTTCGGTAGTCTCAACGCAGCGGAGAGTCCAACCAGGTACATGCGATGCAGTTTCCGCAGATGGTTACTTTTTCGCGTCTGATTGCCTGTGACGACTCGTCGCCTACGAAGTTTAGCTTCGACATGCATCAGCATCGCTTACAAGCCGCCAAGCGCTTCGCTACCGATTGCATCAACTAACGGGTCCGCTACGTGGTGCAGAAAGGCAACGACGTCGGCCGGCGAATCAACCTTTGGTCCAACGAGAGACACGCCAGCGTGAAGCAGAATTCCGCATATTTGTAGTGCAGGCTGTGGACTCTGGCACAACTATTCCTGAAGCCCAGCGCGTCGCAACTCAACTGGTTGCAACAGACTTTCGTACCACAATGCTCGTGCCTTCGCCCAAGCGACTCGCCAGCAGGACGCCGTGCGCCAAGCCATCCTGCGACATGGACGCCATCCGACAAATCCTGCGCCTTTAGCTGCAGCGCACCATGAGTTCACGAATCTAACATGCAAACTCAATTTCATGTTCTCCTGATTCCAATGAATTCATCCAATTTCATTTATATGCAATTGCTACATTGACTCAAAATAAACAAGCGGTTTGCCCTAACCTTTACTTGTTGTCATTGTGTGTTGGCTTTCTGCTTTTACACCTTTGACGAGTGGCCTGACGAACGCGCTATGATTCGAGGTCTTTCTACTGCGGCCGCTTGACATGAAATCATTTGAAAAACCAGGCTCCTACCACTTCTGTTCTCTTTTACTCTGAAATTTTTTTTTCCATCCGAAGCGTTTGAAATTCATAAGTTGCATAAAATTGAGCTAGCCCAGCTTTCTTCAATTCCTTCTTCACTTTTGACTGGTGCGGCGGGTATGACTCAGCGCAAGGGCGCTTTGTTGATGTGGTAGGCGATGTGGTTAACCCATGCTGACGTAGCAACCCTTGTGCAAACCATGATGCGATGCCATGCAACACATGCTGTCGCAGAGCCAGAAGTGCCCAGTTGGACTCGAAGTGCGTGGATTGTCGGTACTAGAGTGAGTCATTTAGGTCCCGATGAATGCGTGTTTGAAAGACAAGTCGGTGAACTAGCGTATCAGTGATGAGCGTGAATGTAGCCTGTGCATCGGAAGTGCCTCTACTATACCGGAACACCATCCTGAGGCCTCGTATAGGGCATCCTAATGCCGTCCTAGATCTCCATGTAGTGCACACACTGTGACGTCGTCACCGGGTAGAAAAAACATACCGATGCTAACCATGTGTACATGAGTTTCTTCGCCGATATTGCACACGAACATGCTATAAACAAACGGGATGGCGCAGTAGTAGCGTTTCTGAGAACTAATTTTGGTAGAGGAGCCTGTCTATTTCCCTGTCATAGCCTCGTATACTACACCAATAGTGCAGGAAGCTAACGTATGCAAGTAACACATTGCGAATTCAGCCGCCCTCATGGAAATTCTTCATTGCTAGGTATACAGAACACCCGCTGTGGTCTGTGTGTCGTGTACACCCTGTGACGTCGTCAGCATGTGGCAAAAAACAGCGATGTTATTTTTGTGTATATGACTTAATTCGCATATGTTGCGCACGTACAAATAATACGCAAACGGGAAGGCGTAATAGTAGCGTTTCTTGAACAAAGTTTTCATAGAAGAGGCTCTCCATGTCTTATAATCTCGTATACTATATGAAGCGAGGCGAAGGGTGCGTGGACCTGTCAACGGAACGATCTTTTCATAGTGGAGCCTCTCTATCTCTTAGTGATAGTCGCGCATACTTGGACACAAAATCGAAGGACCAAGACGTCAATGGAGCCACCTATGAGCATTTGTTCGCTACTAGTTATGCTGAACACCCATTACAATGGCCCGGGAATCGCCTCAGCTTCGCCTTATTAAATTCTAGCAGTCATTAGGTGTATAAAAGCAGCAGTATAGCGTTGTCGATGTACTTCCTCTGCTGTGTGAGTTCTTTAATTCACTTTTGTATACTGGTTATATCATAGCAAAGAGCAATATTTCTGCAGCAAAATGCAAGCTGCCGGATGCTCGCTGGCATTAGTGCCATTCTGCATGAACATTGTGGAGCAGGAGATACTTCATCAAAATAATTGCAGTCACGTCTGAAAGGCCAAGCACCGATTGCGATAGCAAATTACTACATACCTGTACGATGTAAGGATAGTAGTTTTCTAGGTCTTAGATATTTGTAAACATCCGCTTACTAACTAATTTACCAATAATAGAATATATAAGCGTGACTCAACGAGGACGTAGAAAGAAACCGGCATACAAAGACAGCACTGTCTTTCTGTCTGCTTGTTTCTACGTCCTTATTCAGTCACGGTTAAACATTCAATCAGCGGTTGAAACCAAATAGCTCGTCAACGCGTTTGTCCGAATTAGCCAGCACGGTGTCACGTACGTGTGACACATGACATGACATGAGCCCATCCCGCGCGATGACAGCGGAAAGTGTCTGAAAACGCCGGACTTGGGAATCACGACAAGAGCCGTGAGCCAATTGACCTCCGTTCATATGTCGCTTCAACGTCAACGAAACGCTGAAGGCACAACCCATGCGAAGCTACCGGCACTACGTGCACTCTGCAACCAACGCAGATCGCTTTCAAGACACAAAGCGCCTTCAACGTCTCTCTACAGGCAGTAAAATGATTTACACCCTTGATGGTGAGAAATACGAATCATAACACCTTTGAAGGGTGTTTTCATTCAAGAAACATCTCATCATCATGACTTTTTGCGAAGGATAGGGCAGTTCCAGATGTCATAACACCCTTTTACCCACCAAAAGGGTGCACTGATTAAGAATATTGGGGGTGGATGCACGGGTGTTTTTCTTTGTTTTTATTACATTCACAAGCATGCAGCTGCACGAAGAGATTGCGCGTCCCACGGCACTAAAAACAAGTGGCGGATCCAGAAGCGGGCCCTCCCCTACCCCAACCCCTTCCCCCCGAGAAAAGTCGGGCTTTTAAGGCCGACAAAACTCCTGAAAAGAATCCCCCTCCGATTCACTGTCTGTTTTGATGAGCCATTTTAAATATGTCCTGCGAAAAACCTGTTGCTGAAGCACTACTATCTCTTATGTAATAGTGTTCTAGGTGGCACACAGTTCTCAAATGTCGTCACGCACAAATTCCGTAGAATCAAAAAGCGCGCACCTACTTTTTCTAGTATTGAATATTTAACCAAAAGAAAAATGTTCAAAATGTTTTCAGCAAGGCAGAACTAGTGCAGCTCTTGCTTTTGGGACGCCAGGAATCCAACAAAATGAATAGGAAACGTGACAGCATGCAGCTGGACGCGCCACAATTGCTCCAAAGCAATGCGGTCGTCTAGGTTTTTTTCAAGCATGACAAAACAGGAAGAAAGGGGCGTGACTAACCATACGCGGACAAAAGATACGCCGATTCGGGAAGCTTTTAACCCACCTGACATTCCTTCGCCGAATCAATAACCCCAATTCGTTCTGCTTCTCTCACGTTTACAAACAGGGCAGCTTCGTTGGCAAACTTGAGCCTTCTCACCCACCACAATGCTTTGCTCAAGCAGCATCTACAGAAAGAGCCGTGCGCAACGCTCATGGCTTCGCGCCTGCGTCAATTTACAAATCTGGCTGTGCAAAAGGAAACTATTAAATTTGTAGTTGTATAGGAACGTTCTACTGGCTTACAAACAGCTGCCAGAACGGAGTGCTAAAAACGAAAGGGACAAGAATGTGAGAAAATATAGACAACCAACGTACAATTTGCGGTACATAGAGTATTTACAACACCGAATAAGAGGGCTATTTACTCAGATATTTCCCCTCCCGAATTGGAGACAGTATTATTGCATGCATGAATAGAAGATTAAGCCAATTATTGTAGTGAGAATGAGACTCCAGAAATTGGCGGTGCATTTGCAGACCCATCTATCTTCACGGAACAGTGGCGAGGCAAGCAGGTGTATCTGAACTCAGTGTGCAGTCTTCGTTACGGGCAAGATGCGTGTTGCAGATTTTACAGACCAACTATGTGAATAGACCAGCTGTGTGAACGGGATGAATTGAAGGGATGGTGGCGGGTGCGAATAATTCACGCTTCAGTTGGCGGCATTTAGACTATTATATCTCTGACGCGTTTAGCAGCGGTCCCGTAGCAAGCCAAGGTCCAATATGTCACCCAACCAAGTAAACGTAATACGTGACGCGTGCGGCAGCAACTGTGTTCTACATCCGCCACTAAGGACATGAGTGATGGCGCTGGCTAACATTCCCAGGGTTACCTGTAATATATATATATATATATATATATATATATATATATATATATATATATATATATATATATATATATATATATATATATGTATGTATATAAACACCCAAGAAAATTGAGGGGGAATGCTGTGCCACGGTAGTTAAATTACAAAAAAAAAGCAATCCATGCGTAGCACGAAGACCCGGGTTCACATTCAAACAGCAGCCAGTTCTTTTTTAATAGGAAAGTATTCTATGCTGGGGTCCACGATCGATTACCTGTAATGGCTGTGACGTCGAAGAAAATCAAATCAAGTTCACTAAACTATGTCACCAAACCAAGTTCACGCACTACGTGGCACCTGCGGCAGAAAGGATGTTCCACATCCGCACTAAGAACGTGAGCGGTGGCGCTGACTAGCACTCCTAAGGATAAATATAGTAAACACATGCAAACGCCAAAAAAGTTGACGGGAAAAGCGTCGCCACGGTAGTGAAATTAGGAAGGGCATTGTACGCGTAATGCGGACACACGGGTTCACATCCAACGTGCGGCCAGTTGAAATCCGTAAAAAATTTTAAGGATGCTTAAGCTACAACTTTTACAGTGGAACGTGAAAGCAATCAGAGATCCCTGACGGCTTGAAGCGCTCCCGGCAACTGCAGCTTTCTTTTTTATTTCTCCACGTTTGCCTCCGCGCGCCGCTGCCGCGCATGCGCTGAGGCGAGCGCCATCTGGATGCTGTTGTTGCAAGGAACCGAGAAGGGCGCACCCCTCTATGAATCGTGAAACGGTTGAAAGGGGTTTGTGTTTGAGTTACCGCGTAGCAGAATCATGCTTTCTCGTATATTCAACTTATAGTCCGACGTTGCCACGTCTGTAGGTTGTGTTTAGGTTGTACTATACGAGTTTTGGGACGCGTTTTACTTGGAGAATTTCAAAACACTTTAGTGACGCCTGTGCGCCGCGCGGAGGGCCTACGTGTTTCGAAATTATTTTTCACTCTCGAGGCGGTCGGTGCCGACGCTGGAAGCCGACACCGAATTTTGTGCGACACGGGATCTTTAACACCACCAGGTTTATGTGCTCTATATTGGCAGGAAAGCCGCCACCACCGTGCAGCGTTGACGCGAAGCACTGCATCATGAGGCTAAGGAGCGCCGACAGTGAGCGCTTCTGTAGTCTCAGCGCAGCGAAGGCTCCAACGCGGTGTAGCCTGGTGTAGGCGGTGTAGGCCTTCTGCTCAGGTGACGACGCACTTTCTACACATCGTTTTTCCTCCGCGTTTGTTTAGGCTGTGACGACTCGTCGCCTACGGAGTTTAGCGTCAGCATGCATCAGCACTGCTTACACGCAGCCAACTGCTTCGATCGCGATGGCATCAACTAAGAGAACTGCTGCGTCAAGTAGCGCAGAAAGGCAACGACGTTCGCGGTCGAATCTCGAAGCCAGCCCGAAGCTGTACGTCATCGCGTGTTTGCGGCGCACGCTCGGAACTCTGGCACTCGTATTCCTCAAGCTGAGCACGTCGCTACTCAGCTGGCCGCCCGACACACTAAGGAACCATACCAGGATGCTCGTACGCTCACCGAAGCGATTCCATAGCACGACGCCACCCGCCAACAGGACGCCGTAAGCCAAGCAATCCGGCAACATGGTCGCCAGCCACCAAATCCTCCACCTTTCCCTGCAGCGGACTATGAGTCCACAAAGCAAACACGCAAGACATTCTGTGAATACACGTTTCCATTTTATGTTCTACCAATTTCTATGAAAGAAGGATAAAACATATCTTTTTTCATGCCATTTCACTTATTTATTATTGCAACATTTCACTTGAATAAACAAGTAATCTCCCCTGCGCATTCCTTGCTGCCCGTGTGTGTTGGCATTGTATCGTTACACCTGAACTGAGCGCTTCGACACTTATTTGTGCCATTGTTCTAGGACTTTTGTTCTGCGCCTTCTCGACATGAAATCAGTTGAAGAACTAGCGTCTTGCCACTTCTGATCTCTTTTCATCTGATTTTTTGTTCCGTCGGAAACGCTGGAAATTCATCAGTTACAAAAATTGGAGGACGCTTAAGCTTCGCCTTCAAGAGTGGAACGCGAAAGCGTTATCGCATCTCATTCGCACTGCCTACTCAAACGCGCTGCGCCAGCCAAACGTCGCGATCGGCAGAGATAGCCGGGCCCCGACGCGCCATGAAGGCGGACGCGGTCATGGGGCGAGTGGCGCGCCACGTGTCGGGGCAGCGCCGTACATTGCGAGGAAGGGGGCTTCTGTGTTTGCCGCAAGCAGGCTCTGCGTGTGCACAGAGCGCAGAAGAAATTTAGCGGAAACGTACTTCGCTACTCGTGAAACTGCGACTTCTGTAAGTTACATGGTCATAATTACCGATATACACCACAGTATAACTTTCTACGGCTCGTTTCTAAGGCAACAGCGCATTCACAAGAGGCGATTTTGTCCCGTTTTGAAGGAACGAACTCGTGGCTGAGTAGTAGCGTCTCCATCTCAAACCACGGAGACCCTGGTTCTGTTGCCACTAGCCCATCTTGCCAGATGCTTTTTTATTTATGAAGTGCCTTCTGGGATTTATCGCTCACGGCCAAACGCCGCTGACGCCGACACCGACGACACCGGCTTTTCTGCGACACGAGCTCCTTAACACTCTCGCGTTAAAATTCTGCTAGCCCAGCTTTCTCGCATTCGTTCTTCACTTTCCACTGGTGCGATGGATGAGACAGTGCATTGGCGCTATATTGATGTGGTAAGCCCGTGCTCACGTAGCAATCCTTGTGAAAACCATGATGCGATGACATTAAATACATGCTGTCGCACAGCCACAAATGTCCAGTTCGATTATGAGTACGTGTATCGTCAATTCTAGAGTGAGTCAGTTAGGTTCAGATGAATAGATGTTTGTAGGAGTCGGTGACCTACTGTAACGGTGCGGAACGGGAATGTAGCCTTTGTATCCGAAAGTGCCAACCCCATGCGGGCACACCATCCTGCGGGCTCGTGTAGTGTATCCTGTCGACATTTAAGTAGCCATGTAGTGTACACACCGCGACGTGGTCAGCGTGCGGAAAGGACATACCGAATGGTAACAGTCTGTATATAACTTTGTTCCCAGATGTTGTCCTCGTATAAGTAATAAACATACGGGCAAGCGTAGTGGTACTGTTTCTTGGAACTACTTTTGATGGAGGAGCCTCTTGATCTGTTCGTGATAGTCTTGTATACCACACCAATATACAGCAACACGCAGCAACCGATTGCGAATGGAGCCGATTTGTCGGCATTTGTTCACGCCTAGGGATCCTGAACATCCCCAATAATGGTCTTGGTGTTGTGTCAGCTTCGACTCAGTAAATGCCATTGCTCATGCTCTACTTAAAAGCACGAGTATAACGTTTTTAAGGAACTTCCTCGGCTGTGCGCGTTCTTTAATTGATTCTTTGTATATTGGGCATTTTATAGCGAGGAGCAGTAATTCTGACAATAAATGCAAGTTGTTGCCGCGTAATAACCAAGTCACAAAGTGCTTTCACTTCGGTGATGCACGACCTTAGGTCAGATAACTGCCATCGCTGCATGAACGTGGAGGAGGAGACAATTCATTAAAAGAAAAAGAATTCGCAGTTACTCCTTCAATGAAAAGCACAGATGGCGATAGCAAATTAGGAGATAGCTCTACGAAGTAAGGATAGTAGCTTTATCGGCAGTATAAACTTGCAAACATTCGCTTACTAATTAAAATAGCAATGATAGAATGTGTAAGCGACACTCAACGAGGACGTAGAAAGACACACAGAAAGTGCTGTATCCTTTTTTATACGTCCTTGTTCAGTCGAGCCAACACATTCTATCATGGACTCAAACCAACTAGCCCGTCAACGTGTTTAACTAAAGTAAGCCGCATGGTGCCACGCGCGCATAGGTAAACAGGAACACATCTCGGTCGATGACAGCGGAAAATGTCTGCGAAAACGCTGGAGTTAGGAATCGCGGCAGGAGCCGCGAGCGAATTGATCTCCCTGCATCTCTCGCTTCAACACGTACAAAACGTCGAAAGCACAGCACATACGAAACTACCACCACTACACGCCCTCTGCAAACATCGCAGGGCGCTTTGAAAGTGAGGCCCGCGCGGGCGCCCATCTTGACCACGTCGCAGATCGCTTTCACAACTCACGAGCGCCGCGAACGCGTCCCTACGGTGTCCGCGATTCGCGTTGCCAACAGCGCAGAAGACGCCACGGTTGTCTCCACTCTTCACGGAGCGGTGTGCGAGGAGGACATCGAGGCACGCTTATCAGCCGCCGTGGAAGAACGCCCCTCCTCCCTCTCCTCACCCCCTGCCTCGGGCGCCACCGGAGAGGGCGAGCCTCCGGGTCGCTGCCCTCACGCGCGCACGCGAGAATGAACCGCGTTCGCCGTCTCACCCCCACAGGCTTTCACTCATACAAAACATCACGGTGGCGTCGACGGCAGAAATGGTCCTGCAGTGTCCATAATTATAATTGATATCGCAATGAAAAGAAGGTGTGTGAATCCGATGCGCTGATGGAACTACTATACGCGAACATTTCATGAGCCAAAGAGGCAAAATGGCGCATCAAAAGCGACGCGCCGCATATAGTTCAGTGACGAACGCGTCCCTCTAGCAATTGCGAGTTTTTGTAAGGGAGCTTTCACCAAGTTGAAAGAGTTTTTACTGAAGAGGTGTTGTGCAGCAGACACACGGCGCCGACGAACTCTTTTCATTGCTTCCTTCAGGACACCCTGTTGAGAGCATGCCGGTAGAGTACGAAACAAAGTCAGTCAATAATGAATTGATATATCTCGAAATATAAAATTAAAGCTTCTTGCGTTATGCGTATTTAAAATAAAATTAACAAGGCCAGATTAAGAAACGCCAATGTCTCCTGTGTGCTGCAAGCGTCTGTAGGCGTCGTCACGTGACATCCCCGAACCGTTCGACCTGCTAACGACAGCACAAAAGATATTAGGATAACTGGGTTCGCTACATCGTCTGCGAGACATTGAATTAAATATTAAGGTGAGCCTAAGTGACAGAAAAATACCGGTTTGCTTATTTTCTGTTACATTCGATAATTGCTGCCGCACACCAGTTTCGGGTCTTTTCCTACCAAACCAACTATATATGGCGAAATGAAAAGTCCGCCGTGCGTGTTTTCAAGTGAATATCTTTTTTTGGTGTTCTGCGCCGCATTTTGGTGTGGTGCTGTAAGAAACTAAAGATACGTGGCCGATTTATGCTAGCAGACGCGCAGACGGAAATTTCGCTTCGGTGTGTGTAAACGGTTGCCGACTCTTCGAGTGGAAGAACGGTCCCTGATCGATGAAGGTAAAGAAAGCAAGTTTTACGTTGTCGCCAATCTGTGCTTCTGTATTTCATTACTTTCGTACAGAAACCACTTGACAGGTGACGGCGCAAGTGCCATGTAGGAGGTCCAGCGCTGCCCTTTCCTAATCGTTTGCTACGGCGCCGGGTGTGCTGTGACGTCATGCTGCGAAGTTTGCTCCGCGTGCGCAAGAAGCCGCGTGCGTGTCATTTACTCTTTTGGCTAGCTAGCTTGCGGTGCGCAATGTTCCTGAGTTTAGCCTAAACTAAATGTACGAACACTTTTATCTGACAATTAACGAATTCACCTCCGTAAGAAGTCCCTCCACGCTTGGCGCTTCAGGATACGCTACGGCGAAGATAGTTCTGGCCGCGCATCCGTCATCTCCCTAAGCTCGGTTTTCCCGTTATAGCAGAAGTTCTTCGGGAGCAGTAATTGCAATTCCCAGTTGCCTAGCAGCTTTAAACTATTGGATTTTAGTTTCGTTCTTATGGCCATTTCGCTGAAAACTTAAGCCAGAATAACTAGATTGCTCCATCGCCTCATCCTTCACGAGATTATCCGAAGCTTTCATGGATCAAGAAAACTAGCTCAATAAACTGATTCCTTGCACTCTCAGCCAGTTATTGCGAAACCTGCAACGCTTAACATATTTGATGAATGTAGAGCAGCCGTAAAAATTGTAACTTTCCTTATTAAAATTTGAGGGCATATTTATACATGAAAGCCTACAGCGAAATGTAAACGAAACTCACCTGCACAAATTAAATGTACTATTTTAAGAAAGCAGTTCCCCCTTTTGTCATGTGCAGTAGAAATTCGATAGTGAATTGGCTTTTCATGTCGTGTTTCCATAAACCTGAAACGATGTCGTTTCGCGTGGCTGTGTTGCCAATAGAACATGTCACTGAAACGTGGGGCCGTGCGCTGCTCATTTGTGCCAGTGCGTATTGTTCCTTCACACAACTAGCAACGTCGGCGAAAACTTGCCAACTAGCCTTTCAAGATTTTCTGAGAATGTATCTTTCTTGAAAGGTTGTACGCCGCCGCAACTTGGTCAAAATTGGAAACTATGGGAAGCAATAGAGAAGTTGATGTATAATGTCAGCCCAGAGTTCTACCAACTCTTGCAGTGCCAGGTAACGCTCCATTATCTCAAGAGGAAGTGAAGAACATGGATAAATTTTTCCGTACCACTTTGGCGCTGTCACGCAGTGTTGCGGTGTGTCCGCTGTACTTAAAGATGAGCTTAACAGAAGTGTGCGATAAGAAATCTCTTGTTCTAATCAATAAACGAGAAAAAAGGGGGTTAACCGAGGGGCCCGTTTTTTATTAATCATATCATAAGAAGCCAACAAACACTGACACCAAGGACAACATTAGGGAAATTAATGGAAATTAAAGGGGATGAAAAAACAACTTTCCGCAGGTGGGAACCGAACCCACAACCTTCGCATGTTGTCCTTGGTGTCAGTGTTTGTTGGCTTCTTATGATTGTTCTACTCAATGTCCCTTAGACCTGCTGTCTATGCGGCGTCGCGAGACAGTGCGAGCAAAAAAACCGCTTAAGGAAAGAAAGTTCAAAAAGCTTGAAAATGAAAACAATATTCCTGACTGAATATTTTTTTTTGTAATTCGGATAGGTCTTAGCACGGTCTACTGACTAGCCTATGTTTTGAAAATATCTATGCATATTTCGATATTTGCATAAAAATCGTGCCATTTGTTATTCCTGCAGACAGTGATTGCTCCCATACTTGCACCCTCCTCTAGATCATTACATAGCTATGGTACCTTGGTCTTCAGATGCTGGAATCTTGTTGAGCTTACTTCAGTAAAATTGTTCAAGTACGAGTGCTGCTAAGCACTGTTGACTTCGCTGTTTCATTAGTAGAACAACATTGGGAGTGGGAAAACTCCGCAAAGTCATGAATAAACTTTATAATCAAAGAAAACATGCTGCGCACGACAGGAGTGTTCTAGCAAATTTCAAACGCTTTCGCCTCTTTATTGTGTCCACACCTAGATGTTCATAACGAATGAGCTGCATCCAATGTAACTTGTAACATAGCTTTAATACCGTTCCTATCCTTCAAACAGATTACACCTACCTTAGCCTATAGGCTCTTTTAAATAAAGTACGTAAGATTTATTCAGTGTATTAGAATGAAGTCTTTAAAAGCAGTCAAAAGAGAAGAGTCTTGAGCAGGTTACCCTTATACATTGAAAGCAGCCGAATTGCATTGCATTTAGAGTATATGTCTCCATGTCCCGAAGCAACGCACACAATAATATCTTTGCACATTATTCTGCCCTTGCCCATCCTCTGCAGACCATCCACCGGATATTGACACATGCTTCTCTTGGGTTTACTGTTTCTCAACGAAAAAACTCAGCGCTGTTTGATGTTATAATCTTGCAACCGTGTCATTTGTGCCTAGACAACGATAGGGCAAACGAACTGCATTGCAAATGTTAAGAAAAATCTGTAATCTTCTCGCGAGGGACTGAGTGATGAAACCTTGTTCGCTATGTTAGAGATGTGAATGAAGCTCTAGATGATTTACGTGTTCTATGACGAAAGAAAACCCCATATACACATATTACATTTTCAAGATATTTTTCTAGATATTTATCGGCACATTAGCACAAGGAGAGCTTTCAGAAAGCATTGACTAGGTGGAGCATGTTTTTTGGAGTAGCCAGTATACCCGTTGTATAGAATGAAAAAGGAAGTTTTTGTTACTGGTATGCAAAAGACGTAGATCTCCGGCTCTTGATAATGCTTTTTTTATTCACAATTAACTGCTGCGGCACAGTCTTCTAGGTAGCGTTCTGCCCATCAACAAAGCATGGCCTCTGTGGCAATATTCTGTCTTTGAAAAACTGTACAAAGTCGTACGTACCATCACAGTGCTGAATGCGCCCATTTCTAGTGACGCATTGCACTCTCTATTGAAGGACTTGCTGTGTTTGGTTGCTGACACAGACAGTGGATAAACCACACTTTTCTGCGATGTCTTACCGAAGCATTATTGTCGCGTGGCATAGCATGCTGGCACGCACATCTTGAAGAAAAAAAGTTAAGTTTTCACACAAATGCGCTACACATATGCTGCGAGTAATCAAAGAAAATTGGAAGCCGAAGGGGGTAGGAAACTAAAGCTGAAATAGGAATAATAATCTGAAAAATAAATGCGGGCGGTGCTGGTTTCCTTTGGCGCCTGCAGAGAAAGCGGGATGGTGTTTGCCCCTCGCGCATCAGCAAAACCATTGCCATGGAGTCTGGTTTCATTTTTTTTTGTTTCTTTTTTTTCCTCCTGAAGTTTGGCCTACCCAGCACCAGGGTAGAAATTTGCGTTCGTGACGCAACTGAGGTTTACCTGAGGGTATGCCAGTTGACTTAGCCGTTTTCCAGGTCTCCATATACTGTGCACAGTTACATCGTCAGCGTGTGGAAAAACGTAACAATAGTAGCTGTGTCTCTTCACTACCTTCACAGATATTGTACATGTAGACATAATTAACAGGCGGGAAGGCGTAGTAGTAGTAGTGTTTCCTGGAAGTACTTCTGATAGAGGAGCCCGTCCGCCTCTTTGTGATACCTCGTACAGAACATCTACAGCAAATTCGCAGTAGTGGGAGATGCATTGCGAATGGCAATAGTAGCCGTGCCTCTATCACTACGTTGACAGATATTGTACTCTAGACATAATTAACATGCGGGAAGGCGTAGTAAAAGTACTTTTCATAGAGGAGCCCGTCCGCCTCTTTGTGATACCTCGTACAGAACATCTACAGCAAATTCACAGTAGAGGGAGATGCATTGCGAATGGCAATAGTAGCCGTGACTCTGTCACTACGTTCACAGATATTGTACATCTAGACATAATTACCACGTGGGAAGGCGTAGTAGAAGTACATTTAAAATTGGAGCCCGTCCACCTCTTTGTGATACCTCGTTCAGAACATCCACAGCAAATTCACAGTAGTCGTTCAAGCATTGCGCATGGAGCCAACTTCGCAAAAATAATTAACGGCTAGGGATGTTGAACACCCCACAACTAGCATGGGGATTCCCTCAGCTTCCCCGCAGTAAATACTATTAGTCATTTTTTATCGAAAAGTAGTAGTGCAGATGTATCGGTGCACTTCTTCATCTATCAGTGTTCTTTTATTCAGTCCTTCCATACCTGGCATCTCATAGCAACAACGAGTATTTCGGTAGCTAGTCTAACTACCATCCCTGCGTGAACATGGTTGTGGATGAGACGCTTCATCGGAAGAACAAAGTGTGAAAATCGGATGCACTAATGAAACTGATGTACGCGAAGGTTTCAAGAACCAACAAGGCGAAATGGCGCATAAAAAGCGACCCACCGGATTGTTCTGTGTGAACGCGTCCTTCTAGCAGAGAAATCTAAGACGGTTTCCTTCATAGAGTTTCTCACTATATTACCTAGACGGAAATGTGGCACTGCTGCGCCGTGGTATGCATGGGAATGCCGGTACATTGTGACTTCGGATTGGCATCATTCTCGAAGAGCCAAGCAAGCACCGTTCCGTCTGTCACAATGATTAATTTTCTACTAGAACAGCAAGTAACAAGCTGTTAGCTTTATTTTTACACAAAAACAAGTTTTGTTTAACTATGAGAACTTGTTGTTGCATGTACAATTAGATTAAAAGTAAAAAAGCATCAGCGGACCGCCAAAGTTGTAGGACCGACTACAATAATAATATTATTATTATTTGTTTTGAACACATACACACATCTACACAGGTATTAGGAAACGGAAGGCGAGGAGCAGGCTGGCAACTGCCACCGGAAGGGGCACAACGCCTGCCTACTCTTCTGAAGGGAGGTGACAGCAACACAGAAATAGAAGATAGGAAGAGGGGAAGAAAAAGGAAAGAGGAAATGAGCGCAACAGGACACTGCAACAGGACAAATCTAAAGACTAAAGTAGAACTGAGTCATTGTCGTTGAGTCATGCTTACACAATCTATCTTTGTTAATTTAGTTACTAAGCGAATGTTTACAACGTTATACGGCTAATAAAATTGCTATTCTTACTTCATACAACAATACACCAATGTGCTATCCCAATCCGTGCTTCGCCTTTAGGGCATAACTGCAATTTTTTCTATTTATCTGAAGCGGGCACAACATTACACGGAAGACTTCATTCAGGCGTTGTAAGGAGGCCAATGAAATTGCGCCGCTTCTGCCTGCGAAACAACAACACGAACTTTCTGGTTCTCATTTTTTGTTTTGCTTTCCCCCGCACGGGCGGTGACGCCGCGGATGGATGAATGGATGGATCCCATGAGCATTCCCTTTGAAACAGGCGGTTAATTGCGCCACCCATCTCTTGTTCCTATTTTGCCGATTGTCTTACCTATCTGTTTCTATACAGAGGGCACGGGAGAGCAGCGACGATGTTGTTGTTCAAATCCCCTTCTGCTTTCGCATGCATTTTGGTGCAGCCCTGCTCTTTATTGTAAACGTTGACGCAACGATGTCTCATGCTCTTTTCGTGCCGAAGTGTTGTTTGGTATGCTTTGATGCTTTTATTGTTAAGTACTTGTTGCTGAGCGTTGACTTAGAACAAATACCCGGTCCGCCTTAGCCTGACCCTAGCCAATTGAACAAGGAACTGCTTGATGCGAATATTGCGTTGTCAACTAAATTTGACAGGTGTCATACAGAAGTAATGGAGTCTTTCGCCGAGTTAAATGAGAACCGAAGAAGGACTCACGCAAAAAGTCAGATCTTGGAGAAAGATTAGTAACTAGTAATGTATTGTAGAATCTATTGAAAATGCGTCGCACCTGGCTCAGATTAACCCCCTTGTTCATGAAACTGTTACAACTGAAGGTGCCACAGACAGCTCAAAGCTTGACGAATGGGAATATCGGACCGGAAGGCATAATTTTTTGTTTTACGGCATATCTGACAGTGCTAACGAGACGGTGGCACAGTCCGAAGACTGCTGTCGATGGTGTGATCGACAGAGCGCGCATGCTAGGTTCAATTGAGCAACTGAAGACACAGTACTTATTGTCAAGTTTTCAGCTTTTAAAACCAAAGATTTAGTTCTGTCTCAGAAAGAAAGTTGAAAACAACTGGCATTTCTGTGGGCGAAGACTCCTGCAGATCAGCAAGCTTGCGACGAAAAAAGCTTATTCAATTTGGAAAATCATGCGACCATCCCTTTTCAGAGCGATTTAAGAAGCTTATCATCAAAAAAAAATGCTACATTTACTGTGCAGCCACTGATACAGTTTATAATGTGGACTCCTCTCGTGTGTGACGCCTACCGGCTAATCGTAATGCGGCTTCAAGCACTTCTGACAATTCGACAGCATAGCTATCTTCTCGCCCCGCAAATGATCTGTCTGTTCTATTTAGCAGTGCGCGCAGTGTCCCAATGAGCAAACGGCACTCTCAGGTCATATTGATTAATTTTTTGTTGATATTGTTATTTTGTCCGTAACTTAGCTTTCCGCAAAAGTTCAAAGCAGTGATAGTTTAGACTGTGAAAAGAAATTGCGCTGTTTATGAATATGACTGCGATATTCGTGTCGGCGGGGGTGTCTTGATCGGTGGTAATGAAGAGTTCCGTTCCACAGATGTCCCAGTAGTGTCAGCTTTAGAAGTTGTGGGCGTGCGTATTACCATTGAAAGTCGGGATCGTATATTTTGTGAATGTTACAGACTCCCAGCTTCACCCTGTTCCTTCTGTTATGAATTTCATGACGCCCTAAATAATATCGCTGCGTGGTACCCCACAGCGCCTTTTTTTTTCTCCTAGGAAATTTCATCTTTCGAGACATCTGTTCACACAATGGTTTTTGCCACTATTGCAAAAAATTCTTCGGAACGGTCGCTTTCTTGATGTTTGTTCCGATTTCGACCTCGCGCAAATTGTTGATGAACACACAGGTGCTACTGCAGTTTCCGCTAACATGCTTGACCTCATTTTTACTACTACAACGGACTTAGTTTTGCAAACTTACACCTCTGGTTTAGGTGATCCCTTGCTTATTCAGTTCACTTTGTGTGCGCATGTTTCTACTAAAAAGAGTTTTAACGTTGTTCGTGATTACAAGCACGTTGATACGTTTCCTACCACGCAAGAAATGAAATTATTTAGAGCTGCTTATATCGCCCGTTTTGACGACCGTTCAGCTGTGAATAATTGCAACTCTTCAAAAAAATATCTTTCATTTCCAGCTATGTACCTCAAATAAACATACCCTCCAAACACACAATTGCAGTGCTTCAGCAACTCCATTAAACGCCTACTAGACTCCCTTACAACAACTCCCTTAAATTGCCCGAAGAGCGAAGCACTGAATCCGAAAGCAAATTAGTAGATCACTGTACGAGGTAAAAATAGTAGTTTTCTCGGCCGTATAAATTTGTAAACATTCGCTTACCAACTAAGTTAGCAATGACAGAACGTGTAAGCGTGACTCAACGAGGACCTAGAAAGAAACAGAGACATGGAGGCAGCGCTGTCTATGTAAGTCTGCTTCTTTCTATGTCCTTCTTCAGCCGCGCCGACACATTCTATCATGGATTTACACTAAGTTGTCCACCTTCTTGTTTTAACTAAATTAACCAGCACGGAGTCACGCGCTCACTGGGTCAAAAACACTGTTTTTAACAAGCTTCTTTAGCGAGTGCTCGAAAGCGTGTCATATTAATTGTTTGGCATATTCATTGATGCAACACAGCGGAGGGCGTGTTTGATTGGGAATTATTGCGCTTCTGCTGAAAGCACTAGGATATGTTTGCGGCAAAGTATTTCTGAAATAGCGCATGTTCACTTCAGATACCTTTTTCCATTTCGATGAAAAGTGATACAGGGCCCTTTTAACCGCGCATCCGGGGTGTAACTACAAAGGCCACAAAATCAAAGATAAAAAATGTGTGTGGAATGCCCAAAGTTTATTTTTGTTGTTGTTGGCCATAACTGTCTATCATTTGTCGACATCAATCCGCTATAATAATGTCGTATTAAGAGCAGTATCACCATACTGTGGTGGCGCACTTTGACAGTATATGGCATCTGCCGCATTGAAGCGACTCTCAGTGCTGATAAATTCAAACGGGAACAGCAACCAAATTATTTTTCACGTAATTAGATGTAAATTCGACGTCTGATATTTGAATCGCTGGTTTCAATGCATCATTGCCTCCCAAGTGCACGCTTTAGTGTTCGAAATGAAGCAGTGTCACAAAGGGCAAGTCAAGATCTCAAGGAAAATAGTGCATTGTAGCAGTCTCGTAAGTATTCGCGTTTGTATCTATGAGAACTGTGCACTGCGGTGTGTCAAGTTGGAGCGTTATTATTGTGCATGCCAGAAAAAAAAATCGCTTATGCAGGTCCTCTGCACTTGTTGCAATCTCCACGAAGCGAAGCTGAAGTAAAGTGTTTAATCAAATGCCTACAGCTCACAGAGATACGTACAGTCTCGGGATGACAAGTGCATCCTGAGATTCATACGCCACGTTTCAAGCAACATTTATGAATTCTGCATATCTTCTGTGACAATGGGACATAACATCTTGGAGGATTGGCCAAGAACGGGCGCAACTCCAGGGACACATGCCCAATGGCTACACGAAGGGAAGTGAAGTAAACGAAAGAATTCGGGTGATGTAATTACACAGTAATTACTCCTGCTTGAAAAGCTTGCCGAGTTCTGAGTTCCTCACGAATTCAAATGTGCTAACGATACGGAAGAACTTCAACATTATGCTATGGTTAGAATCCCGATTATACTAATCCACAAGAAGCGATAGGTTATGGAATTGAAAAATTAGAGGCCGATTGGATAAGCATTTAGTATTCTATAAAATATACACAAAGATCACTTCGAATAGAATGAGGACCGCACTTGATTTCAGTCGGTCAATAGAACACACTGATTTCTGAAAGAATTATTCAACAATGAATCACGTCTATGCCATCAAGCAGGTCATGGAGAAATCTCCGGAGTGCAGTTCATCTCTCCATATGGCTTTGCTGTAATATGCAAAAACATTTCATTCAGCAGAGATACCAGCAGTCATGGAGGCATTGTGTTATCGTGGAGAGCACAAGTCATACGTGAACATGTGGGGAAATACCAACAAAGATTTCACAGCTGCCTTAATTGCACACGAGCAATGTGGTGAAATACCGATGAAGAAAGGAGTGAGGGAAGCAGGCACATTGCGTAGAATGGGTGCAAAGGGAAGTGCTGCCGAAGACGGCAGAATATTATATTGGTGACGACATTAGCAAATTTTCAGGCGCAAGTTTAAATCAGGTTGCGTAAGAAAGGGCTAATTGGAGATCTGTGTGAGAAGCATTCGTTTTGCCGTGGATATTGCCATGCGCTGACGTGGATGTTAATAATGATGATGATGAGTAAATACCTATTCTATTACCTATGGCCAAGTTATAAATGGCACATACACAGTGCTTAACGCTGTAATACCCGGAGTTCCCCGTAAAGAATATTGCATTGGTCACCATTATTTGGGCCAAGGAGTGTACATATCCACAAAGAAGAATACAAGACTATTTTAACTGCTATTATTACTAAACTATTATTACTAAGCACAGATGACACACAGCACAAACTCATATTTTATTTATTGTAGTGGATTACTTACTATAATAATTACTATAATTAGTATATTTAGGAATCACGTTAAAGTAATTAGCCTACGTGTTTAGCTTCTCCTACAAAGATAAAAATTTTCTGGTGTCGAACTCGATGTAGCATTTATGACAGGTTGGGCACTACAGGGCTACATCAAAGGAAATCAAGTAAATAAAATTGTCCCCTTATCATAAATCCTAGTTCCAATAAAAAATCAGTGTGTTTACAGATGCTTATGAGCCAGCAATCTTGGTGGACGTTTTGTGCAGGATGGTACAATTTTTTACTCGAAATTGAGCTAGACATGTGTGGTCAGCATGCAAGAATTATGTGAGCTACATCGTGGCCTTCTGCATTTATATCTTTTATAACTGTTTTATTTACGTCCTCAAATATATCCGGTGAGGTGGCCATTTCCCCAACAGCCAGCAGCGAAGCCAAGCACTAAAACGTAGACAAAAGACACTTCACCCTCATACCAAAAGGCTACGAATCCTGACGCTCGGTTTTCTTTCTCTGCATCCCCTCGCACTCTGAGATATTGCGATCGTTCAGGCTATCTTACCCATATCAGCTAAACTCAATCTCCGATTTAATTTTTATTCTTTTTATAGCAAAGCTCCGCTTGCCTATGTTCCAGGGGTTCGCGTGGCTCCTTTGTGCTGTTGCGACGTGAAGATAATTGTAATAGCATTGCTACAACATATGGAATTAATTGAGGCGCGACAGTGACATGGCAATTAACCCAAAACAGACACTCCTTAAAAGCTGCTAATAGAAATGAATTACTTACCTCGCTGTCTCGCCCAATGTACTTCTAATATTTATATATATACATATACACACGTATATATATATATATATATATATATATATATATATATATATATATATATATATATATATATATATATATATATACAGCATGTCCCAACAGTCATGCACCAAGATTTAAAAATGCCCAATTGCCTAGTAGCTGGAAAGAAACAGGGCAATGTATTTTGCCGTCGCTTGGAGATGGAATATTTATGATGCATTCCGCCAAAATACGCAATTAGTCTTAGTAAACCAATGAACTTTTTAAATACTACAATTACATGGAATGCGTCAGTGAGAAAATCGTAGAGCACCTTGAAAAACTCACGATACAGCTTTTCTCGTCCTCAATACGGGCCACATAACTATGTTCCTCGAATGTGAAAGAAGCCCAGAAATATATGCCAAGTACATCCAGCGGCCATTCGCGCAGCCATCCGGCCAATCCGTATCTTGGTCGAGGGTGGCACAGGCGTTATTGATCACGTTCGGGTATTTTGCGGAAAATGTTATGCCGGACAAACAGGACGATGTTTGAGACTTGTTTGAAACTTGCTTTCAGGACACAGCGGTGTATCAGTTACCGTTACATTGTAAGGAATGCGGCTGCGGAACAATGTTTTCGGACGTCATGGTACTTTCGAGGTTCACAGACAAGGTGGCAAGGGAAACCGGAGATGCATTACAACGAAGCTGTATGTAGCAGTGGCCGATCTCCGTCCGTCTACGCGTCGCTTCGACACAAAAAAATGTTCGTCTCCAGTTTCCAGCGAATGCTCTTCAGCTCTGAGCTTAATCTAGGTATCCTGGAAGAAATCATACTGAAATTGTCCGCTAAGAAGGCTCCATCGTTACGCCGAGCTCCATTTACTTGTCATGATTACTTACTTCACAGTGAAGTTGTAAACACCACAGAATTCGTTTCTGTGCGGCTACAGAAAACGGCTGTAACTCTTGCTTTATCAAAAACTGTCCCCAAACAAATTATGTGAAAGTTCGCTGCTAAGCCGACCCCAGCGTTAGGCCGAGTTTAATCTACTCTTCCTAATAGTTTACAGTGAAGTTACATATGTCGTATATATATGAGAATTCCAGCTTGCTATGCGACGGTACTTGCACACGTCACTAATTCATAAAAAAATAATAAATCACTCCACAGTCAAAAGATGTATTCGTTATCTGTGTGCTTCAACAACAACAACAACAACAACAACAACAACAATACCTATATATACATAGATGCGTAGATTTAGGAAAAACGCACCACGGCACCACTGATAGTCCTTCACAAAGTGGAACTGCTGCTCAATTTTGTTCTATCAGCAAATCGATTAAAACGTGTATCGCGAAGCCACTCGTCCTGTTACGCTGAATGCAGCAGAGGTAATTTACTTCGATGCGCCGCACTGACTGACGTCGCGACTCTAAGGTTAATTTGCAAGTTTAAATTTTTGGGTCCACGTGTTTTTCGGTGCTTCTATTTGCGTCCATTTTTGAGCAATATCCTCAGGTGACGGTCTGCGCGTACGTCTTTCCTCTCATCTCCGTTGTTTCGCTCTCGAAACGTCAACGTGCGTTATCAGCTAGATGAGCAAACCATCCTTTTCCATTTCATTGTAACACCTTAGCAACCCAGCAACGCCCTCCAAAAGGTGACATATGAGTTGGAATACTGACACATCGACATCGTGAATTTCGCCATATTAGGATTTGGATTGAGCGCGTCGCTTGCGCAATTCCGACCTGCGGTTGCGTGGCTCCATCTATCGTCCGAGAGAGTAGCCTATAATATTTGATTTACACCACTGCTGGATGAGGCAAAGGTACAATCACGTACATACTAGTATTCCTCCCTTTACTCCGGCAGCATCAGAATGAAGTTCTCTCGCAGGTTCGTTGTTGACATATGGGACATCGGCAAGCAAGCACCTAATGAAACCAGTAGCCATTAACAGAAAGTATTTCGTGGCTTTAGAAAATCTTCCGGCATATTTCAATATTTGAATAAACATCGTGCAACGTATTTTTCATGCTGATAGCCATTCTTTCCACATCTGCAGCCTTTTCTTCATATATAATTCAACAGCTGCCATACGTGGATCATGGGATGCTGGATTCTTCTAGAGCTTATCTCACTAAACATGTGCAAGTACTAGAATTGCTCAGCCCTGTTGACTTTAGTGGCCTCCCAAGTATACCAAAACTGAGAGGTGGGGGGGGGGAGGCGTTGGACTCCTTCGCCAAAGTCACCAACAACCTTAGTTATCAAACAAAGTATGCTGAGCCAAAAACGAGTGCCCTAAAAAAGTTGAATCACGTTGGGGTCCTTATTGTGTGCAGATGTGTCCACCTGTCCTATGCTACCATGCTTCAAGGGGGTCGCTCGTAACTGTGCTTGTGTGTGTAATGTAGATTCAGCGCATTAAAAGAAGGTTTTTCAAACCATTCAAAAAAGAATTTTTATTAGCGGAGGACCCTGATGTATTGAATGTAGCCTAGTTTGGTTGGTTTTAGAAGATATTTCTCTATGTCCTAAAGCTAGGCATTCAATACAATAATTGACTAGGTATAGCACGTTGTTTAGACTAGCAAGCGTCCCCTTTGTATGGAATAAAAAGGGGAGCTTTTCTTACTGGTGTACAAAAAATGTGGATGTGCTTCTCCTGATAATATTTTAATTATTCGCAAGCAACCGTTGCGGCGAAAATTGCTTTGGTAAAGTTGTGTGTTACACAGCAAGAAAGGATGGCCTCTGCAGCAATTTTCTCTCTATGTGAAACTGTAGGAGGCTGTCTTACGCATGTGTGATCATAGTACAGAATGCGCCCATTTGTGCTGACAAATGAGCAACTCAGCTCCACATTATAGCATTCTCTATTTAATGCCTTGCTGCGCGATAGGTTGCTGATAAAAACAGTGATTAAACCAAATTTTTCGGCCTACTTATGTTTTGCCGAAACAAATTATAGCTGCGTGGCATTGCATGCCAGCTCGCGCATCTTCAACAGAAAAAGATAAGTTTTCACACAAATGCGTTGCACATATGTTGTGACTAAGAAAAGAAATTTAGAAGCCGAAGGGTGTTGAAAAGGAAATAAATGCAGGCGGTGTTGGTTTCCGTTGGTGCCTGCAGAGAAAGTGGTGTGCTCGTCCAGCACATAGCAGACGACAAGCGGGATGGCGTTTGACCCTCGCGCATCAACAAAACTGTTGCCATGGAAGCAGGCTTCATTTTTTTTCCTGTCGGAGTTTTCCATAACCATCACCAGGGTAGAAATTAGTGCTCGTGACGCAATTCCCGTTTACCTGAGGGTATACCAGCTCACCTAGCCTTGCTCTAATTCATTATGTAGTGTACACACTGTGACGTCATCAGCGTGTGGAAAAAAATGGCGATCTTAATCGTGTCTATAGGACTATGCTTACAGATATTGCTCGTGTACAAATAATGAACATACGTACGGGCGTAGTAGTAGCGTTTCTTGCAGCTACTTTAGATAATGGAGCCGAAGGTCAGCACAGGAAGCCAATGCACAGTTCAGTGCCATTGCAAATGGAGCCAAAGTGCATCAATCGTTCACAGCTACGTATTGTGATCAATCCCAGCAATTAGCGAGGGGTTTGCTTCAGTTTCCACTTAGTCGATACCAGTAGTCGTGCTATGAAGGAAAGCAAAATTAAGGGCTTTGAACAAACTTCCTCAGTGGTACGAGATCTTTTACTCAGTCTTTGTACATGTAGCATCTCTTAGCAACGAGAAGTATTTTGGCCGGTAAAATGCAAGCTGTTGCCACTTTTTTAGTAAAGTCGCAGTGTGCTTCTACTTTGGTAACGCGCGACGTTAGCTCGCGTACCTGCCATCTCTGCCTGAACATAGTAGAGGAGGAGACACTTCCTGAGTAGAAGAAAGTGTGCAACTCGAATGCACTAATGAAACTGATGTGCGCCAAGGCTTCATGAGCCAACAAGGCGAAATGGTGCACCGAAAACGACGCACCGCACAGTTCAGTGTGAACGCATACCTCTATAAAAGAAACCTAAGACGCTTTCACTTGCTCGACAACAGAAGTGGGAGGACGGCCCTAACGAACTTCCGGTCACGTTCCTTGTCAGTCTACTGCGCGGCAACAGAAAGCGTATTTCCAAGATCTATCACCGTGCGGAATGTCTGTTTAGGAGTTTTGAGATAAAACAAGTGCTCATTACTCTTCAAGACTGGATGAAGTAACGAGTACTCCGTCTTTAAAATAAGATAGTGGGCAACCTCCTGTATTTTTGTACTACCCACCCCTTATGTAATACCCCGCAAGGGGTCTTTAGGGTAATAAAATGAAATGAAATGAAAGACTATATCCTAAATATTTCTGTTTATCTTGCGGCAACATTGAAGTGCAAAATTGTCGTTAAGTTAAGAGAAAAAGTCTTCAAAAAACGGGTTTATAATTTAACGCACTCCAGCTAGTCGATATCACCGCCACTGCCCTTCTACTATTTTCTACTACTACTAGTACTACTACTTCTACTACTACTACTACCACTGCCCTTCTACGTGGCTACTTTAGTGAGAAAAACGTGATGCAGTCGAGAGCCTATGTTTCTAAAAAGCGAAACGCGGCTTCTCGCCGCCGTTCGATGAGAGACGCACGGAAAATTGCGGTAACAAACTCGTGGCGTAATTTATTTCTTTGTCAGCTAGAAAGTGCACGCGGTCACTTCTCATAAATATTGACTATGCGGCGCCTAACGCAGCCAAGTGTCGAAAACGATACCTTACGGAAGGTAATATGAGGTATTAGAAATGCAGCAGATCCGACCAGTATAAATATATATAGACAGCGAAGCTTTGTATGAGGGCCTAAAGAGTCGAAACATTAGTTCGTGTTTATTCACTGTCCAGACAAATTGATGCGGAACGTATAATTCAGCCCTAAGGGCGGCTAATGCGATGCCGAAGCCGCGGCCTGCGGTGTGCAAGGCGAGCTTTCTGGTTCTTTTATTTATTTATTTATTTATTTATTTATTTATTAGTTACCTGCAGTTTGTAACCTCCCTGCTGTAATGCCCTACGGGGCGTAGGGCATTACAGCAGGGAGGTTACAAACTTGAATCAATACATCAACAAATTATTTCAACGCGTGGTAAAAAGCATCATTTTCTGTAATATATACAATGGTCGATGGCGAACTGTTCCAATCTCGAGCAGTTCTAACAAAAAAAGAATAACGGAAGACGTCACCCTACAAGAAAATTCCCTGACCTTCAAACAGTGGTCAAGGCACCTAGATATATAGTGTGGTGCCTGGATATATTTTTCGCGGTTTATGCCTGTTTTAGAATAATAAATATCGTGGAAAAATATTAATCTAATATGCCTTCTACAATCCTTCAGCTCTTGCCTTTTAAGTTTAAGTTTTCTTTCTGTCATGCTATGCTGCCGGCTATAATTACCAAAAACAAATCTAACTGCCCTATTCTGGATTTTTTCTTATTTGTTTATAAGCTCAGATGTGTGTGGCTCCCAACAAACACATCCATATTCAAGTATCGAACGTACATGACTAAAGTACAACCGCGCCTTTAAGTTACTCGATAAATGACTAAAATTGCGCCGCAAGAATCCAAAAACTGATGCTGCCTTATTTCCAATATAGTTAACATGCTTGTTCCATCGTAAATCAGAAGTAAAAAGCACACCTAGATATTTAAGTTCCTTGCTTACATTTAGAGTTGAATCATGAATTCTATACCTATAGGGATGATTAGCTCATTTTCTTGTAAAGGTGACGTGAACAGTCTTATTTATATTTAATGACATATCCCAACGCACACACCAGTCTGCGATAGTGTTTAGGTCAACTTGCAGGATTTGTGAATCGGAAATGGCATCTACGACTCTATAAACAACACAATCATCGGCAAACATCCTGCATGAAGACTGTATACCTAAAGCCCCTCAATTTTCCGAAAGTAGCGCCATTCTTAGATCTTTCCGCCACCCTGCTCACCCAGGCGCTTCCTCCTCCACCCCTCCTGTCGCCCCAGCCTCCTCCGCTCCCCCATTGGCCAATCTGTCTCACGTGAAAGCATGCCCCGCGCTTTTGTATATTTTTTTCTTTCCGGCGCAGAGCAGACGCCGCGCTTTTCTATATCTTTCCTTTGCAGCGCGCTGCGACCCCCATTCTTGGGCCTACGCGACGAAAGTACGGCAGGCGGTTTGAAGGAGCGCGGTAGTTTTATACAATGTGTTAGGGCCGAGTGCTTAATTGCGATGCCGTGCTGCTGCGCCTACGGTTGCCACAACAGACCCAGTGACGGCAAAAAGCTTTTTGCTTTACCATCCGCCGGGCGCAACGCAAAACGAAGAAAAGTGTGGATTCACAAGATCGGGCGGGCTGACTTCAAGCAAGTGGCAAAGAACGCGCGGCTTTGTGAAGTAAGTGCCACGGCTCCTCCAACCTCTTCTTTTGACGCCCGTGTCAAAACGGGCCCGTGTCCAGTGCATTGGGCGGCGCGTTAAAGAACCCCAGCTGGAAAAAAATTAATCCGGAGCCCCCATTATGTCGTGCCTTATGAGATCGTGGTGTTGGGATGTAAAACCCAAGAATCAACTTTTTTTCTGTCTTGTGTGCCTTGACTGTTCCAGTTAACGGAACACTGCTTCCTTGTGAAAACTTACAACGCAAAAGAATACAGACGCACGTAGTATACAGAGATAAAACTAGCACTTCAACAAGAGTGTTGCTGGTGCCAATGAGGGGAGGGGGATAATCATTTTCTGAACCTCTTTCCAGTTGTCCCATCAAGTTCCTTCTTTTTTTTCTATCAAATTCTAACCATTTGCACTGTAATAAATAAATAACCATTTCATATGCTGGTACGTTGTTCAAATTATCTATACCACCTATGTGTGAAAACGTTGCACATGGCCACCACAACCTGTGCATGAGCTACGTACATCTGTAAAAGGCGCGGAACAGAAACGGCCCTGCTGCCAGGCATTGCTGACCGCAGACAGTCGGAATCTCTCACGCGCCGGCTGAACAAAAGCATCCTGCAGGTACGTAAATTAACCTACGAAACCACGTGCACATACTTTCACGCTGTCAAAACCTGAAACTCTGGTACTTACTCGCGTGTCTGAGCACACCGCGTGCTTGTGTCGTGTTTCAGCAACACGAACTTTCAACGTGCGCGCGCTTTACGCCTTAAATGCGCCTTGAATATGGTGCTTTTCTCTATTTCTTCCGCAAATCCGACACGACGTTCTTAAGGCCAGTTACCGACTGACAAAGCAAGATCTAGATTGAAAAAACTGCTCCGCAGGACTCGAACGAACTTTTCCGCGGATTTCCTCCCGTAGCGTGTTAGCCGTCGTCTGCTACGGGAGGCCCACCACCGGCGGCGCCACCGTCGAGGCCGCGCCGAGCGGAGGAGGAGGGAAGTGAATGGCGCTACTTTGGGAGATTGAGGGGTTTTATGTATACCAGCTGAAATATCATTAATATACAACAAAAACAATAGTGGCCCCAACACTGAGCGCTGGGGAACTCCCGACGTAACTGATGCATATTGCGAAGATATACCGTTCAGAACCACAGCCCGTTTTCGCAATGACAAATATTCGGCAATCCACGCTATTATTTTACCATCCAAGTTATAAGCTTTTAATTTGGAGAGTAGGAGACTGTGTGCAACTACATCAAACGCTTCACTGAAATCCAAGAAAACACAGTCCACAACTTGTTGCTTATCAACTGCCGAGGCTAAATCATGAATAAGCTCTACCAACTGTGTATTGCAAGATAACCCACGCCTGAAACCATGTTGGCAGGGACTTACGAGATTATGCTTAGTTAAGTGGGCCATAACACAACTGTATATTACATGCTCCATAATTTTGCAGGTTATACTAGTTAAGGAAACGGGCCTGTAGTTCTGAACGGAGTTACGCACCCCACCCCTATGTATGGGCACGACTCGTGCTAACTTCCAATCATTCGGCATATCAGTTTCATTGAGGGACTTCTGAGATATCCTGACGAAATAGAAGCATAACGCGTCCGCACAGTTCCGTATGATAGCGGCAGGAATGTCATCAGGGCCGCATGTCTTAGCCTGGTTCACATCTTTTAATAATTTACGGATACCATCGACACAAAAGGTAACTTCTGGCATGGGGTCTATTTCAGCAGGTAATTCAAAACAGACAGTACGTGAGCTAGACCGCAAAAAGACAGATGAAAAATAACGGCTAAAAATTTCAACTTTAGACTCATTATCATGAATAATAGTTTCCTCATTTTTCAAAGCAGGTATTGATCTGTTGTCTTTGCCATTACGCTTCACATACCTCCAAAATTCTTTGGTATCCCTGACAAGTCTTTCTCCTAGACTAAAGAAGGAGAAGTCCTTAGCGGTGTCGGACTTTTGCCTAAATTCAGTTTTTGTTGCTTTCAGCAAGGCGAAATGCTCTGGCGAATTAGACGCCTTATATCTTTGATAGTTTCGTCGCTGTCGTCGAACAAGGGCACGTAACTGTTCAACCAGGGTTTGTCTCGAGCTCGCCTACTTGATATAACTCATGATGGGACAAAAGCTTCACGTAGTTCGAACAATTTCAATTTGAAGGTATTTCATAGTTGTTCGATATCTAGATTATCTGCGAGTGCATCAAAAGTTGGAAAGAAGGACTGGAAAGCAGCGCTAATCGCCTCGTAGTTGGCCCTGCTGTAGGCATAAATCTTTCGACTAGGTGTTTTTGCAACCTTCACATACAGAACTGATAAATCTGCTAGAACAACGTTGTAATAGCTCAAACCTGGCAACACCCGTACATTGTATACAACATCAAGCACGTTACAGAGCAAAAGGTCGAGTACGTGACCTGTTCCGTCAGTGCGTGATGGCTCGTGCACATACTGATAAAAAGTGTTCTGATCTAAAATATCAAAGAAAGTTGAGTATAGGCTCCCTCGAGCAGTATCCCTTGGTTCCCTAAGTGACCAGTCAATATCCGGAAAGTTAAAGTCCCCCCTCCCCCTAGAACAAGGCATTCATTCTTAATAGTTTCAAGAAAATGGGCTAAATGAACTAGTGGTTCTACAGAAGAACCAGGAGGCCTATAAAATGACCAAAGAACAATTGCTTTCCCATTCAGTAGCCTTACTTTACAAAAAATCGATTCAGTTTCATTATCCGGAAATTCCATTTGCACGCTTGGGGTACTATTGTGGACAAGAATAAACACACCTCCCCCGAGTGCACAGCGGTCACGACGAAAACACTCGTACGTGTCCGGAAATACTTCAGTGCTTGCGACAGTTGGGTCATGCCAAGATTCTGTTCCCAAAATAATTGTCGGTTGGATAGTACGAAGAACGAAGTGAAAATCATCAATTTTATTTTTTACACTGCGGCAGTTGACTAACAGAACGCTGACGGGGCACATTGCAGCATTAACAGTGATTTGTCATTGCTCCCGTGCAACGCCGGCTTTACCGTCCCATTGAAAGCACCTGCTCCCCAAGTGAAGCGTATCAAACTTCAGAACTGGTTTCAAGCCTTCTTGGGTGTTTTTTTTTGGCATACACCCATAATTTCTTTCGCTTATCAGGGACAGTACGGGAAAAGTCTTCATATATAGCAACGCTCGATCCCTTGAGCTTGAATGCTTTTGCAAGCATGGCTTGGTGGTCTTTAAATGAATTGAAACAAACAATGATGGGCCGATTTTTTTCCTGCGCAGAATTTACCCAGCCTATGTGCACGTTCAATAGCTAACGAAGGCAATTCAAGCTTCGCAGTGCACAGACTTATTATGAGTTCCTCAGACTGGGCTGCCGTCTCATTGGCATTAGAATCTGCCAAGCCATAAAAATGCAAGATATTGCGCCTCCCACGATTTTCCAAGTCGTCCAATTTTTTAATCATGCCTGCCAAAGCATCATGATCTTGTCGCTGCTGATCTTCAACGTTATCCATGGTTTTTTCAATTGTGTCGATCTTTGCTAGCTTATGGTATCTTCGACTGGTCCCCTGTATGCCCCGAAGCAGAGTCGGGTAGATCGGTCGTTTCCCGAGCTCAAAGGTAGGGGAGAAGCGCGCAAGCCGAACGTGCGACTCGCTCTCGGAGGAGGAAATTGCTGATGCCAAGCCACCTGACTACTGCCACCGTCCGATGATTCTCCTATCCAAAGCTGCCAGCGCTGCCGGAAAAACCGGCGGACGTGCTGGCGGGCCGAACGTTCGTCGAGACGCCAGCATGCAGTGGCCTAGGTTGCCAAGGTTACAGTGGGCCGTCGCCAACAGCAGCGACGCGGCGCTGCGATGACGTTTCAATCTCGATGACTGCTCCGACGACAGGGCTCGGAGCGCCTCAGAGCGCTTCAAGATAGAGGAGAGCAATCGAGAAGAACCAGCCGAACGCAGGGCGCGCACCCTCTATTAACCAGCCGAAGACAACGCCGCTCGCGAGAGCGCTCCAAAGTGCTCAGAAACGACCAGCCGAAGATAGCATTAGTTTCCAACGAAAGAAGGCGAGCTTTAATGTCAGTAACGTCTGCGGTGAGCTGCGATAACTTAGAAAGTATTGCACTTTGATCCTTTAACAGTTCTTGGATTTGTTCAGCAGTTGATGGACCTGGGCTACACTCAATATCTCCGCCACTAAGAAGCAAAATAAGTAGATAAAATGCCGGGCTACGAAAAAGTGAAAAATTCCGCTTGACATGCACACGATTCGACACCACAGAACCACGTCGCCGACAGGAAAGAGTAAGATAAAGCATTTGGGGTGGAACCGGGAAAATGAAGCGCGACGCTTTCAAAGAGTAAAAAGAGCCAACCTGCGTGAGCAGTAGAAAACTTGTAAGGGTCACCGCCATCTCGCCGGTTCCACGCCCGGTTCCACGGTTCTTTTTGTTTGCTTTTTTAGCGGCCGCGGATTGATGATTGGATGGATGCTATGGGCGTACTCTTTGAAATAGGCGGTGGGTGGCGCCATCAAGCTCTTGCTCCTATTTTCGCGATTCGCCTACCCAACTTTTTCTAAAAATATATTTCAAGGTGTGCAGAGGCGAGCGCCATCTGGTGCTGCTGCAAGGAACCCAGTAGAGCGCACAGCACGGGTGCTCCACTGTGAAAGGTTTCTCTATTTGCCTGGACAATAGCCACGCAGCAACCACGGTCACGAAAACGCGGCGAGTTTACAACGAGAAGCTTCGCTTCCAAAATCCTAAGAGCGATCAGTTCGCTTGCAGCGAAGCGCCATCCACCATCTTCACGAAGGCACAATAAAACGGAACTTTAAGGCATCGCTATTCTGATGCTGTTAGGCTGACAGCAAAGCCCTGCGCTTAGCTGGTACCCTCGCTCTTGTTCGGCTGGGTTCTGCAAATTGGGATGGCTCCTAGATGCAATTCAATGTGTCTGTTGCAACTCCGGCGAAAAATTAGGCTTATATCTTTTTTTAAAGCGATGTTATCAGTGGGATTGAAATCACTCAGAAAACGTTATGTGCCAATGTTCGGTCTCTTCTAACAAAACTAAACTCACAAAGTTTCTTCTTGAAGAAAAGAAAATTGCAGGGAACGTTAAGGGCGACGTGCAGGCGAATTTTGAAGTGTGTGTGACAAGTAGGGGTTAAAAGAGCATTCGGAAGGCATCGTTCTTGGTCTGTTGTGGACCGTTATATTCGATGCATGAGAAAATTTGTTGCAGAAATATCAGAAATTTAGATTTAAAAGAATATTGGCTGTTTCATCTGTGACATCTGACCAAAGTTATCTGACATCTGACCAAAGACCAAAGTAAAAGTATCGTGACTGCTGCAAGCGGAATTCCGATTTATGTTATCAGTTTTGTAACAAGGATTTTCAACAATACGCAAGTTAGAGAAAGATAGACGCACGAAATTTATAAGTTAACAGCTGGCAATCAAAAAAACATATTGTGGTTCTGTAAATTGGATCCATTACATCATATAAAGACGACAAATTTTCATTTTATATCTCTCTTTCAGTTTATATTTAAATTTATATTGTACGTGAATTTGTTACGTTGTATACAAAAGTTCTGCAAAAGCTGTATTTTTATGATACTGAATTTTTTTAGATTCATGTGTGACATAGCAATTTTGTCGGCTCTGGATGTACTATCAGATGCATATTACAAAACTGTGATATTAATTTTCCTTGCTCAGTTACGCAGTTGTAAACGTTATAGTTCTGTTTTCTGAAAAATTTCAAGTTTGGCCAAATTTTAATAAAAAATTGAGGATCTCAATAAAAAATTCGAAACCAACACTTAGGTTTTTCTTTTATATGCAACAAATCTAGTCAAATTTACAGGAGCGGTTGCCGAGAAAAAAGAATAATCTTTTTACATGTATTTAGATTGGAGCACCTCAGCTAAAGCTTCCTCCTTTTCATAGAGTAAAAGTGCGAGGGGAGAGATCTTTCGCCATAGCCGCGAATATAGTTAATAAGCAAAGAAAACAAGCATTATAGGAAAGTTGAAGAGCTTTCGCCTCCTTATTGAGTCCACACAAAAATTCTCATGATGGATGACCTCCAGCCACTGATGAAACTCGTAACATAGCTCTAATGCCTGTCCTCTGATTCGAACAAGTCGCACCCAACTTATCCTATGGGCTCTTTTTCAAAGCGTGATGTACATTAGGCGTTTTAGAAGGAGGTCCTTAAATCCATTCAAAAGAGAATTGTCTTGAGCTGGTTGCACTGATGCATTGATTGCGGCACGCTTGCGTTGCTTTTAGAAAATATGTGTGAATGTCCCGAAGCTGCGCGTTTAATAATACATTTGTGCATCACTCTGTCCTTGCCCAAACTCTACTGACGATCAACCGCCGATTGACGCGTGCTACTCCTGCATCTGCTGTTTGACAAGCGAATTGTATTACAAATATAAAGAAACATCTGTAGTATGTTCGCGAGTATTTAGTATTGATAGCTTGCTCGCAATGTTACAGATCTGAATCAGGCTTTAGTTGTCTTATTTGTTGTGTATCGCAAGAAAACCAGATATGAAAAAAGACTACAAACATTTTCAGTATAATTTGTTAGATATTTATCGGCTAATTAGCACAAGAAGAGCTTTGCTGAAAATTGACTAGGTATAGCAAGTTATTTAGTTTAGCAAGCATACCTTTGTATGGAATAAAAAAGGAAGTTTTTTTTTACTGGTATGCAAAACATGTAGGTCTGCTGCTCTTGATAATGTTTTTCTTATTCACAAATAACTGTAGCGGTAAAACTGCTGACGTACAGGTATGTTGTGGACTGCAAACAAGCATGGCCACTGTGCCTATCTTACGTCTTTGAAAAACTGTAAAAAGTTGTCTTACGTATGGATGATCGCCGTGCCGAATGCGCCCATTTGTTCTGACTAATTAGATACTCAACTGTACATTGTTGTTTTGTATTTCGAATGCCTTGCTTCGCGATACGTTGCTAATAAAAACAGTGAATAAGCCACATTTTGCTGCCTACTTATGTTTTGCCGATACAGAAATACAGGTGCGTGGCATGCCGGCAAGCCCGTCTTGCAGAGAAAAAGATACGTTTTCATACAGATGCGTTACACATGTTGGGAGGAGGAGGAGGAATGAACGTTTATTGTAAGAAACAGCGAGAAAGTGTCCTTTCTTCGCCCTAGGTGGGCGGCTCTCTTAGTCCAGAAAGCCGTTGGCTAATGCTGCAGCCCGGGCCCGGTCCACCAGACTTCGCTGATCTTCCAGGCTCTGTGCCTTTAACATTGCCTCCCACGTTTCTTCGATCGCTTGTAGCGGTTCTGAGACATCATCTTCACTGTTTTTCTCGCGGTGCGGGTACACCAACACCATGTGCGGGAGCGTGTCTGGTACGTCACAATACCGGCATAGGTATGAGAATTTGGTAGGGTGCATTCGGTGCATGATAATTCCATGTACATACGTATTTGTTTGTAGTCTGCGGAGGGCGGTGGCTTCTTCCCTGCTTAATGTCGGATGAGGTGGAGGATATTGTCTTCTTTCCAGTCGGTAATGTTGCAATATTACGGCGTAGTTGTTGGGAATGTCCTCCACCCTCGTCGCTTTCCGGAGACCGTGCGGCAGGAAATCCCGGCTGGTATGCTCTCGGGCAACAGCATGTGCTGCTTCGTTTCCTGCCAGGTGTTCGCGGCCTGAGGTCCATGCGACGTAGGTGTCGGGTAGTTCTTGGCGTCTTGTTATTTCTTTGAGAATCTTCACTGCTGCGGCAGAAATTCGGCCTTTTCGTCGGTTTCTACATGCCGCTTGCGAGACGCTCAAGATGATTGCTGTGTCTTTGCATGTGGAGAATTAGAAAAAAATTTGAAGCCGAAGCGGGTAGAAAAGTAAATGTGAAAGAGGAAGACAATCAGAAAAATTAAATGCATGCGGTGTTGGTTTCCGTTGGCGCCTGCATAGAAATTTGGGTGCATAGCTGACGACAAGCGGGATGGCGTTTCACCCTCGTGCATCAAAAAAGCCATTGCCATGGAAGCAGGCTTCATTTTTTTTCTTTGTGTATTTTCCTCTCGGAGTTTGGTCTAGCCAGAACCAGGGCAGAAAATGGTGCTCGTGACGCAATTGCCCTTTTTGTGGGGGCATACCAGCTGACCTAGCTGTGTTCTAGGTCTCCATGCGCTGTACAGACTGCGACGCCGTCAGCGCGTGGAAAGAACATACCGATCGTAACCTTGTCTACATGACTACGTTCACAGATATTGCACATGCGCACATAATGAACATACGGAAAGGCGTTGGAACTGCTTTTGACGGAGGACTCTGCCCACCTCTTTGTGATGATCTCGTATAGCGCATCACTATTTCAGCAAAATGACAGCACAACGGTGACGATTGTGAATGGAGCCAACTGCATAGGAAATGTTCACGGCTAGGCACCCTGAATACCCCCACAATTAGCATCGCCATTTCCTCGGTTTCCATTGAGTAAATAGTGTTAGCCATTTTCTGTAGAAAAGAGCCAGTACAAGCATATCAAAGCAGTTCTTCAGCTATCAGCGTTTCTTTATTCAGACGTCCAATAGTGGGCATCTCATAGAAACAAGGAGTATTTCGGGCGGAAAAATGCAAGCTTTTGCCGCTTTATGGCAAAGTCACCAAGTGCTTCCACTTTGATAACGCACGACGTTAGCTCGCCTACCTACCATCCCTACG
This sequence comes from Dermacentor albipictus, assembly GCF_038994185.2. Classification (NCBI taxonomy): domain Eukaryota; kingdom Metazoa; phylum Arthropoda; class Arachnida; order Ixodida; family Ixodidae; genus Dermacentor; species Dermacentor albipictus. The sequence continues at coordinate 89,257,979 of NC_091828.1, read as the reverse complement.
TGAACATGTTAGAGGAGGAGACACTTCATCAAAAGAAGTGCGCAAATCGGATGTACTAATGAAACTGCTGTGCGTGAAGGTTTGAAGAACCATCAAGGCACCAGTGGCGCATCAAAAGCAACACACCGCATTGTTCAGTGTGAACGCGCCTCCCTCTTGCAGAGAAGTCGATTTCTCTTACTCAGCAATAGAAGCGAGAGTGCGGCCCCAAGAAACTTCCGTTCGCGGGCCCCATCGGTCTACCGAACCGGAAAAGAAAGCGCATTGCTAAGTTCTTTCGCTGTGCAGAAATTATGCTCTTAAATTTTGAGACAAAAGACACGCTCATTACGCTTCAAGGCGAATTCATGCATGACATTTTACGTATAACATAAAACAACCTTGACTTGCTAAATTGACGTTATGTTCAGAGGAAAAATGTTGACAATCTGCGGCTGTGATTTTGGCCCACTCCTGCTGCCCGATATCGCCGCCAATGCCTTTCCTGTTTGCTACGTTAAGCTGGCTACGTTAGTGAGCAAAACCGAAATTTTTCAGCGTATATGTTTGTATACAGCGAAAGTGTCTTAAAATGTGCTGAATCGCAAGACACAACGTGTTTGACCTTGCAGAAATGCGCCTACTAACCACCGTACGATGAGACACGCACAGACAGTTTCGGCGGTGAATTCGTGGCGTAATTTCTTTGTCCGCAGGAAGGTGCGCGGAGTCACTTATTATAATTTTTTGATGATGATGATGAAGCTCCAGATGCACGGAGGTCAATTGGCTCGCGACTGCTGCCGCGTCTCCAACCTCCAGCGTCATCGAGGGATGTGTGTTCATGTTTACCTGTGCGCGTGGGACACCGTGCTGGTAAGTTGATTTAAAACAAGTTGGCAGGCTAGTTGGTTTGAATCCACGATACGATGTGCAAGTGCTACTGAACAAGGACGCAGAAAGAAGCAGACACACAAGGACAGCGCTGTCTCTGTGCGCCTTTCTCTTTACGGCCTGGTTGAGTCACGCTTACACATTACTATGCTAATTTAGTTAGTAAAGAAAGGCTTCCAAGTTCTTACGAGTGATAAAACTGCTGTCCTTACTTCGTACAGCTATCTATCAATTTGCTATCGCAATCGGCGGTTCGCCTTTCGGGCGGAACTGCGATTTTTTTCATGTCTTTAATGTCCACATAAAGTGACATGGTAGGCATCATTCAGAACTTGTAGAGAAGCAAAGGCAATGCCACCGCAACCGCCAGTGATGCGGGAAGGCAAGCATTCTGTTTTTTTATGCGAAGCATATTACTAGAGCTCAACCTAGCTCCTCAGGCGCGGCGGTGTCGCCTTCGATACCACGTGACACCGTGACGTCACGACAGAGGAGAAACGGGGCTCCAACTCGCGCCGTCACTCGAGAGCTCAGCCCAGCTCCTCAGGCGCGGCGGTGTCGCCTTCAATACCACGTGACACCGTGACGTCACGACAGAGGAGAAACGGGGCTCCAACTCACGCCGTCACTCGCGGCGTCACCCCCCGCATCGGACGCGGTGAGCGTCGAGCAACGCAGCGTTAGGCGCGACAACGAAATGTGCGCCTGAGCAAGCGCCGCACGCCCAGCTGAGCCGACGCCGACGACACCGGCTTTTCTGCTACACGAGCTCCTTAACGCTGTCGCGTTAAAATAAAGGTTAGTATGCTTCGCATCCTGGGCTTAACCTTAGCTAAGCCACAGCTATTTTTGTGTGTGTGTGTGTTGCTTTCGCCACGCACGGCCGGACCGGCCCGGTATGGATGAATGGATTGATCCCACGAGCGTCCCCTGTGAAGCAGGCGGTGGATGGCGCGACCGATCCCTTGTTCCTATTTTGCCGATTGTCCTACCTATCTTTTTTAAAGTGGGCATATGAGAGCAGCCACCTACGTTGTTGCTCAAAATCCCCTTCTGTTTTCATATGCAGTTCAGCTTATTCTTCGCACGGATATCCGCGCCTATGCTTATGGTTGGACCAGGCGCTCCTGTATTGACGCCGTTGCCGTTATCATCACCGCTCCTGATACCCTCGGCGACAGCGAGCGATTGTGACGGGTCCTGTGAGCTTTGCCCTGGCACCACCTTCTCTTCAAGGTCAAGCACGACGTCATCGCTGCCACCGACAAAACTTTGCCTCCGCGATATAAATGACTTGCATCGGCTTTCTGTCTTCAGTGGGTGCGGGAGAGCAGTGACGCGATTGTTTTTATTGCTCAAAATCCCCTTCTGCTTTCATATGCTGGTTACTGCAGCTGGTCTCGTTGCACTAAACGTTCGATCGACAAGTGTCTCTTGCTCTTCTGGTGCCCAAGTGTTGTTTGGGATACCTTGAACGAATTTATATTTGTTCTCCTGGTGCTAAGAACAAAACACTGGTCCGCCTCAGCATGGCCCTAGTGAATTGCACTAGGAACTGCTTGGTGTCATTGCTTTGTCAAAGATGTCATTGCTGCTTGATGCCTTGTCAACTTAATTTCACGAGCGTCATACGTTTTTAACCGGATATTTCGCCGACGTAAACGAAAAGCAAGAGGCATTTACGCAACAAGTCACAGATCTCACAGAAATGGTAACTTTCAAATCTATACAATCCATTGAAATGCGTCGGCACCAGCTCAAGTTAACCGCCTTATTCACGAAACCATCAGAAATTAATGTGCCACAGTCAGCTCAAGGCTTGACGAGTTGGAAGACCAGTGCCGAAGGGTTAATTTCTTATTTTACGGAATATCTGAAAGTGCTAACGAGACGTAGGCACACTCCGAAGACTGTGTTGAAGATCTGCCGTCACGCCATCTAAGATTGAACGTTACGGACGGTATGATCGACAGAGCGCACTGGGTGGGTTCCATTGAACAACTAAAGAAGCGCCGAGTTATGGTCAAGTTTTCGTGTATTAAAACCAAAAAGTTAGATCTCTCTCACAAAGCTTATCTGAAGACAGGTGCCATTTCTTTGGGCGAATACTTCTGCAGATCAAACGCTTCTCACGAAAAGAATAGAATGCGGAAATCTAGCGGCCAACCCTTTTGACTGCGCTTTTTTTTACAAGCTTATCATTAACAAAAAATGATACATCTACGGCGCAGCTACTGATACCGTTTGTGAAGTCGACTCTCCTCGTCTCTCCTCGTCAGGCACGCCTACCTGCTAATCGCAACGCGGCTTCAAGCACTACTGGCAATTCGTCACTGCCATTTGTGCATTTCTGCATTTGGGTTTTTCTGCAGTTATCAATAAAAAAAGCCAATAATTTGTACTCAAGTAACTTTTATTAAAGTGGCATATCTGCGCGCCTACCAAATAGATATAAAATTGTAACCTCAAGCAATGTTTAATACAGGCCATATTATCACAATTTTTGCATCAATGAAATAAAAGGCATGAAGTAAACTTTAGTATACCTAAACGCAGCCTTTTTTGTATTGTAATGTTTTGCATAAGCACGCAGTTTTCCACCTCTTGACCCTCCCGTAATTCTGTGCGTGCCCATGAATGTAGGACAACTGACTCTCCGGCCGTCCGTCAAACTTCACCGCAATGAACTCGTAGTAGCCTAATTCACCGAGGATTACATCCCAAAAATCTTATTTCAGAAGGTCAGCCGAATTTCAGTAACTTTCAATTGGCAATGTCAGCAGGATACTCTCCTAAAAATATATAGCTATTTAAAACACAAAGTCGTAACTACTACAAAGTGCCGTAAAAGCGTATGTTATCAGAAAAAAGTATCCCTTCGACGTATGTAACGAAAAGTTCTTGAACTTCGGCTGACCGTCTGAGATAAAATTTTTTTAAAGCGTTTCTGAATAAGTTACCTTAGGGATCTGCAGGGAAGTTCAGAGGATGGCCGAAGCAGCCATGTACAAAATTCACGGGCATGCGCAGAAAGACGCGCTTGTGAAGACGTGCCATTCTCTATGCCTTTACAAAAGATCACAATAAAAATGTTCACAGAAATAGTTGGACGGGCTATTTCCAGGATTCTGGGACCTGACTCTGTCTAAAATTAATAAATACGCAGGTCTTAAGACAAGATGACAGTTTATTGATGTGAAAGCATCGTTGCGGCGACAGAAATCAGAATTTGCGCGATAGTCAATACAATTATTGAGGGACAAAATTTACTGATCAGCTGTTTTCATTTCTTTAGGGAACATGCCATAGCATATTGAAGGCAGCCGGTACAGAAAGCATGCCAATTTGCCATAGCTTGTGCCTCACACGTGTTTCCAGAATTTGAAACGTCAGCATCTTCGTTAAGGGCAGAGCGCTTCGTCGAAATTTCATATGAACTTACCAGCAGTGAGCATTGGACGAATTGAACGGATGGAGGAAGATGCAACCAAGTCACGTTTCTGTTGCCCATCCATTAGACTATTACTTCTCCGATACCTTTATAAGCGTTCCCCTAGCACGCCAAGCTACAATCTGCTACCCAACCGTTCGCGTGCTACGTGGCACCTGCAGCCGAAAGCATGTTCTACATCCGCCACTAAGGACGCCAGTGGAGGCGCCGGCTAACGCAACCATGGTTAACTCTAGTCGACAGATATAAACACCGAAGAAAATGGATGAATAAAGCGGTGCCGCGGTAGTTAAATTAGATATAGCATTGCGCGCGTAGTGCCAAGACATGGGTTCACATTCATCCCGCGGCCAGTTATATTTAACACGAAAGTGTTTTATTGTACGGTCCACGAATAACTTCGTGCAACGGCTGTGACGTCAGTGCGAACGCGTAAAAATTGTGGAGGCCGCTTAAGCTTCAACTTTTAGAGTGGAACGCAATTGCATTCAGAGATCCCTGACTGCTTTATCGCACTCCCATCAACTGCAGCTTTCTTGTTTTATTGTGATATCAATTATATGGACACTGCAGCCACATTTATGCCGTCGCCTTCGACGTCGCGGTTGCCGCCGCCGCCGCCGCAGTGAGGTTCTGTATGAGTTAAAGAGTGTGAGGGTGTGCCGAGGAACGTAGGCGAACGCGGTTCAACCCCGCATGAGTGAGCGAGGAACGCGGCCGGATGCGTGCCCTCTCCTGTAGAGAGTGAGGCAGGGAGGCGAGGTGAGGAAGGAGGTGCGTTCTTCTCCGGCGAGTGCTACGGTGCCATGACGTCTACCTCGGCCGCCCGCTCCGTATGGAATGGACGCAGGAGGAGGCAACCACGGCGTCTACTACGGCGTTGGCCACGCGAATCGCGGACGCTTTAGTAAACGCGTTGGGCGGAAGCCGCATAGGGACTCCTTGCCGGCGCTCGTGTCTCTCGAAAGCGGTATGCGACGTGCCTAAAGTGCGCGCCCGCGCGGGCGTCCTGTTCAAAGCGATCTGTGATATTTGGAGAGCGCGCGTAGTGCCGGTAGCTTATTATGCGCTGTGCTTTCAACATTCCGTACGCGTTGAAGGGACAGATGCACGGAGGTAAATCGACTAGCGGCTTCTGCCGCGATTCCTAACTCCATTGTTATTACAGACCGTTTCTGCTGTCATCAAGCTATGCGTGTTCATGTTTACCTGTGCGCTTGACACCGGGTTGCATAATTTATTTAAAACACGTTGACGGGCTAGTTGGTTTGAATTCATCATAGAATGTGTAAGCGCAAATGAACAAGGACGTAGAAAAAAGCAGACACACAAAGAACGCGCTGTCTCCGTGTGTCTGTCTCTTTCTGCGTCCTCGTTGAGTCACGCTTACATATTCCATTATTGTTACTTTAGTTAGTAAGCGAAAGTTTACTAGCTCATGCAGCCGATAAATCTACTATCCTTATTTCGTGCAGCTATCTACTAAGACACACAGAAAGCTGAGCTTGTTGGTAAGGATTCATTATTATTCGTGACAGGGCACATTCAGACAGGACGCAAGAGTTGAGAAGTGGACAACACGAACGCCGACTATCAGTAGACTTCTCTACTCTTGTGTCCTGTCTGCACACCTCACCTCTTTTTTCCACAATACAGCTATCTACTAATTTCCTATTCCAATCGGTGCTTTGTCTTTCCGAAAGAACTGCGATATTTTCTATGCACCTTCGCCTCCGCGCGCCACTGCCGCGCATGCGCGGAGTGGCGCGCGGCAGTGGCGCGCGCCACTGGATGGCGTTGGCGATGGCGCATTGGCGCGTTGGGATGGCGCGTTGGGATGGCGATGGCGCACTGGATGGCGAACAACGCCATCTGGATGGCGTTGTTCGAAGGAACCGAGCGTACTGCGCCTCACTACGAACGGTGAAACGCTGATAAAGGGGTTTGTGTTTGAGTTACCGCGAACCAGAATTACGCTTTTTCGTCTATTACAATTACAGACGAAAGCTATCATGTCTGTAGCTTGTCTTTAAGACACGTTTTACTTGGAGAAACGTAATTAGTTTAGTGACGCCTGTGCGCCACGCGGAGGGCCTGCGTGTCTTGAAATGATTTTATCTCACAAGATGTTTGCTGCCGGCAATGGACGCTGACAGATGACTTTGTGCGAGGCGGGACCCTTAACACTACCGCGTAATATGCTATATCTTCACAGGTACGGCACCGCCACGTAGGAGCTGTGACGCGAAACACTGCATCATGACGCTGACGAGCACCGAGAGGGAGCGCCTTCGGTAATCTCAACGCATTGGGGCCTCCAACCAGGTGCATGCGATATAGGCCTTCTGTTTAGCTGACGACGCAGTTTCCGAACATGGTTAGCTTTTCGCGTCTGATTAGCCTCTGACGCCTCGTCGCCTACGAAGTTTAGCGTCGACATGCATCAGCTGCGCTTACACGCCGCCAAGCGCTTAGCTCCCGATGACATCAACTATCGGGTGCGTTAAGTGGCGCGGAAGGGTAACGATGTCGGCGGGCGAGTGGGGCTTTGGTCCCGCGAGAGGCACGCCAGCGTGAAGCAGAACTCCGCGTGCTTGTAGTGCAGGCTGTGGACTCTGGCACTCGTATTCCTGAAGCTCAGCGCGTCGAAACCTTAACTGGCTGCCACAGACATTCGTAGCACAATGCTCGCGCCTTCGCCCAAGCGACTCGGCAGCAGGACCCCGTGCGCGAAGCAATCCTGCAACATGGACGCCGTCCCGCAAATCTTGCGCCTTTCGCTGCAGCGCACCGTAAGTTCAGGAAGCAAACATGCAAGCTCACTTTCGTGTTCTACTGATTGCATTGAAATAATTATAAACCACATCTTTTTTGATACAACTTCATCTATATGTACTTTCTAATTGACTCAAAATAAGCAAGTGCTTTACCCTACCCTTTCCTTGTTGTCAGTGCGTGTTGGCTTTCTGCGTTTACACCTTTGACGAGCGGCTTGACAAATGCACCATGATTCTAGGTCTTTCTTCTGCGGCCGCTTGACATGAAATCAGGGGAAAAATCAGGCTCCTACCACTTCTGTTCTCTTTTACTCTGAATATTTTTTTCCATCCAAAGCGCTAGAAATTCATAAATTATATAAAATTCAGCTAGCCCAGCTTTCTCCCATTTGTTCTTCAGTTTTGACTGGCGCGGCGTGTAGGAATCAGCGCAAGGGCGCTTTGTTAATGTGGTAGGCGACGTGGCAAACCCATGCTGACGTAGCAACCCTTGTCCAATCCATGATGCGATGATGTGCAACACATGTTGCCGCAGAGCCAGAAGTGCCCAGTTGGACTCGAAGTGCCTGGATCGTCGGTACTAGAGTGAGTCATTTAGGTTGCGATTGATGCGTGTTTGCAGGAGAAGTCGGTGAACTAGCGTATCAGTGATGAGCCTGAATGTAGCCTGGGCATCCGAAGTGCCTCTACTATACCGGAACACCATCCTGAGGCCTCGTATAGGGCATCCTATGGCCTTCCTAGATCTCCATGTAGTGTGAACGCTGTGACGTCGTTAGCGGGTGGCAAAAACATACCGATGGTAACTATGTGCAGATGAATTCCTTCACCGATATTGCACAAGGACAAACAATAAACATACTGGATGGCGCAGTAGTAGCGTTTTTTGGAACTAGTTTTGGTAGAGGGGGCTGTCTAACGTATGCAAGTAACACATTGCGAATTCAGCCATCCTCATGGCAGTTATTCACTGCTAGGTATCCAGAACACCCCCTGTGGTCTGTGTGTCGTGTACACTCTGTGAAGTCGTCAGCATGTGGCAAAAAAGCTGCGATGATATTTTTGTGTATATGACTTAGTTCGCATATGTTGCGCACGTACAAATAATACACATACGGGAAGGCGTCATAGTAGCGTTTCTTGAACAAAATTTTCATAGAAGAGGCTCTCCATGTCTTATAATCTGGTATACTATATATTTATGAAGCGAGACGAAGGGATGTTGGACCTGTCAATGGAACCAACTTTTCATGGAGCAGCCTCTCCGTCTCTTATAGTCGCGCATACTAGAAGACTCATCAAGGATCGACGAAGGTGTCCATGGAGCCACCTAAGAGCATTTGTTCGCTGCTAGTTAGGCTGAACACCCATTACAATGGCCCGGGGTTTGCCTCAGCCTCGACTGAGTAAATTGTAACAGTCATTAGGTGTATAAAAGTAGGAGTATAGCGTTGTCAATGCACTTTCACTGCTGTGTAAGCTCTTTAATTCATTTTTGTATATTGGGTATTTCATAGCAAGGAGCAATATTTCCGCCGCAAAATGCAAGCTGTTTCCGCTGTATAACAAAGTCGCAAGGTGCTTGCACTTCGAAAGCGTGCTGGCATGACTACCATTCTGCATGAACATTGTGAAGCAGGAGATATTTCATCAAAATAATTGCGGTTCCGCCTGAAAGGCGAAGCACTGATTGCGATAGCAAATTACTACATAGCTGTACGAAGTAAGGATTGTTGTTTTGTCGGTCGTAGAAATTTGTAAACATTCGCTTACTAACTAATTTACCAATAATAGAATATGTAAGCGTTACTCAACGAGGACGTAGAAAGAAACCGACAGACAAAGACAGCACTGCTTTTCTGTCAGCTTCTTTCTACGCCCTTTTTCAGTCGTGGTTACACATTCTATGAGGGGTTGAAACCAACTAGCACGTCAACGTGTTTGTCTAAATTAACCAGCATGGTGTCACGTACGCGCGCACAGGTAAACATGAACACATCCCGCTCGATCACAACGGAAACGGTCTTAAAATGCTGCACTTAGGAATCACGAAAACAGCCTTGAGCCAATGGACCTCCGTTCGTATGTCGCTACAACGTGAACGAAACGTCGAAGGCACAGCCCATACGAAGCTACCGGCGCTGCGCGATTTCTGCAAACAAAGCAGATCGTTTTCAAGACACAAAAGCGCCTTCAACGTCTCTCTACAGCGCCTACCAACGGCGTCTGCTACGTCGACCGCGACTTGCGTGGCGAAAACCGTGGTAGACGCCGCGGTGGTCTCCACTCTCTACAGAACGGCGGGCGAGGAGGTCATCGAGGCTCCCTCAGCAGCTGCCGGAAAATAGCGACCCTATCGCTCGCCTGAACCCCTGCCTCGCAAGCCACATGAGAAGGCACGCATCCGGGCCACATTTCTCGCTCGTGCACGCGAGATCGAACCGCGTTCGCCGGCTCGCCTTCAGACGCTCTCACTCATACACAACCTCACGGTGATTCCGACGGCATAAATGCGACTTGAATGTCATTATAGCTGCTATCGCAATAAAAAGAAAGTGTGGAAATCTGACGTACTAATGGAACTAATGCACGCGATGATTTGAGGAGCCAACGAGGCAAAAAGGTGCATCAAAATTGACGTGCCGCATACTTCAGTGACGAACGCATCTCTCTAGCAGGGATACATACCTGTGCCACGCGAACACTCAAAAACTCTTTGACGTAAGGTAGCTTTCACTGAGTTGAAATACTTTTTAATGAAGAGGTGTTGTGCCGCTGTCACGCGGCACCGACGACATCTTTTCGACGCTTCCTTCAGGAGACGCTACTGAAAGCGTGTTAGTAGAGTACGAAACAAGATCGACGAAAAGAAACTGATGTAACTTGAAATATAAGGTCAAAATTTAATGTGTTACAAGTTTACAAAATAAATTTACTGCGCCATATTATGAAACGTCGATGTCTCGCCTGTGCGGCGAGCGTCTGTAAGGTCGTCACGTGACATCCCCGACGCATTTGACCTGCTTACAAGAGTACAGAATAAAATTACCATTACTGTGTTTACTACATCTTCGGCGTGACCTATAATCATTTTTATAGTGAGCCTCGGTGACAGCGTAATATATGTTTACTTATTTTGTTTTATATACTATAGCTTTCTATAAGTATAGCTTTTTTACTAATAAAAATGAAAAATTTAACTTACTACCAGGTGAAACTAGGTCACTCCCTTTAGATGAATTATTGTATAAAATAACTTCATTCCTGCTGTATTTATTATACTGATTGTATCTTTTATTTTGAAGTTATGTTTATTAAGGTATTGAAGTTGATTATTGCAGAAGAATATTTTGCTATATGCAATGTACAAATCCACTCCTGCCATAGCTTTTTGTTTTATGTGAACATAAAAACAAAAAATAAAAAAAAATATCATAATTGCTGGCGCTCAGCAGCTTCGAGGCCACACCACGCCGGTCGTAAAAAGATCGACGAACAGCGTTTCCAGAAAAGGCCGCTTCTGAAAAAGAGATCGGTCCCTTTCGTGTCTCTGCCGTCGAAACTCTTTTTCGTGAGAAGCCGTTTTGCTCGAAAGGCTTTCGAGTACCCGTGTGACAGGGGTGTAAGACGGTTTGGCTGTTGCAATAACAGAAGCGACAGTTTGGCCCCAAGAGCCTTTCGGTCACGCGCCTTATCACTCTGATGCGCCGCAATACAAAGCGCATTTCCAAGTTGTTTCGCTGTACGGTAAGTTATTTTTAGGTTTTGGGGAAAAAGACGTCCGCATGGCGCCTCAAGACTAGTGCAGAAAATTTTGCGCATAACGTAAGACAACCTTGACATGCCAAATTCTCGTTTACTTCAGTGTGTCTACACACTGAAGTATTGGCAATCTGAGGACATTGCTACTCGATATCGCCGCCAATACCTTTCTTTTTCGCCACGTTTAACGTGCTACGTCTCTGAGCAAAACCGGAACCTGTCCGGGGCCTGTTTCAAATAGCAAGAGGGTCCTGAAATGTGTTGGATGGAAAGACACCACGTGTTTTACCTTGCAGAAACGCGCGTTCCCGCCACAGTACCATGGGTGACGCATAGAGAGTTTCGGCAACAAACGCGCGGCGTAATATTTTTTTTATTAGCTGGGAAGGGCGTGCGGTCATATCTTATGAACAAATTTTGTCTATGCGGCGCCTGATGCAGCAAAGTTTCTTAAAGTGTTACCTTTTACGAGTGGAATAGCGGATAATAAAGATATACAGCAGATCCACCGACTTGGTATCTATATGTAGACAGCCCAGCATTGTGCGAGTGCATATGTTGCTAGTCTAAACGTGAGTATATGTTCATTGAATTTCCGGAGATGGTGACACGGAAGGCTTCATTCAGGCTTTGTAGAGAATATTACGCAATGCCGCCACCACCGCCAGTGATGCTGGAAGGCTAGCTTTCTGGTTCTTCTTTTTGTTCTCTTGCTTTCACCCGTACGGCCGGCGACGCCGCAGATGGATGAAATGACGGATGCTGTGAGCGTCTCCTTTAAATGAAGCGGTGGGTTGCGCCACCAAGCTCTTGATATTATTGTGCGGATTGTCCTAGCTATGTTTTTCTTAAAGATGGTTCACGATGCGGGGAGGCGAACGGCATCTGCTGATGCTTGTGCATTCATCGTGACGGGCAGGATGCACCTTCCAGCTTATACATGAATAGACCAGCTACGTGAATCGGATGACTCGAATGTGTGGGGGAGGATGCAACTAATCCTTGCTCCAGTTGTAAAACTTTAGGCTGCTCATTCTGAGATGAATTTTTCAGCGTTCCAGTAGCACGCCAAGATCCAATCTGTCACCCAACCAAGATCATCTACGAAGTGACGCTCGCAGCAGGAAGCATGTTTGACATCCGCACTAAGGATGTGAGAGATGGTGCTGGCTAACACCCCCAGGGTCAACTCTAGTAGACATATACGTATAAATACCAAAGAAGAGGACAGGAAAACCGGCGCCGCGGTAGTTAAATTCAAAAGAGGTTTGCAGGAGTGGTTACGAGACATGGCTTTGCACCAAACCTGGCGGCAATTGTTTTTAACACGGAAGTGTTTTATGCCGCATCCCGGATGAACTTGACGCTGCAGTTCATCCGGGATGCGGCATAAAACACTTCGCACGCCGCAGTTCGCACGCCGCAGCTCAAGAAGCATCAGCAGCGCTTGAACGCCGCCAGCTGTTTCTCCATTGCGATGGCATTACCTAGCAAAACTGCAGCGCTAAGCGGCACCGAAAGCCAATTACGCCGACTGGAGAATCTCGCTTTCGTCCGACGAGAGACACGCCAGCGCGAAGCAGAACGCCTTAACGTGTTTGCCGCGCACGCTCCGAACTCTGCCACTAGCATTCCTGAAGCTGAGCGCGTCGTGGCTCAACGGGCTGCCCAAGACACTGCGGAGCCGTACCACAATGCAAATGCCTTCGCCGAAGTGACAAGGCAGCTCTTCTGTAACATGGACACCGGCCCACAAAGGCTCCTCCCATAGAGTTTCTCACTACATTACCTAGAGGGAAATCTGGCGCTGCTGCGCTGTGGTATGCATGGGAATGCCGGTATATTGTGGATTCTGATTGGCATCGTTCTCGTAGATACAGGACACCTTGAAGACGCGCTTGGCAAGTACCGTTCCGTCTGTCACAATTATTCATTTTCTACTTGAACAGCACGTGAAAAGCTGTTTTAGCTTTATTGTTACGCGAAAACATGTTTTGTTTAACTATGAGAACTTGTTATTGTGTGTACGACTACATGTTACGCAAAAAGTATCAGCGGGCAGCTAAAGTTGGAGCACAGACGACAAAATTCGCGCTCGCTTTGAAACAATAATAATAATAATATTTGGGGTTTTACGCGCCAAAACCACTTTCTGATTATGAGGCACGCCGTAGTGGAGGACTCCGGAAATTTTGACCACCTAGGGCTCTTTAACGTGCACCTAAATCTAAGCACACGGGTGTTTTCGCATTTCGCCCCCATCGAAATGCGGCCGCCGTGGCCGGGATTCGATCCCGCGACCTCGTGCTCAGCAGCCCAACACCATAGCCACTGAGCAACCACGGCGGGTCGCTTTGAAACAGTTGGTCGTCTGTTCTTGCTTTTCTTCGCTTGGTCATGCATCGTGGGTGACTAAAGATGTAATATGCGTCAATGGAAACATTTTATGAAGATTTTACTTTGAGAGCGCGTTATTTGCGTAGCCATATCCACGTTTCGGACGAAGCGTCTTGCAACACCAGCGAACACGAGCCTCGCAGACACATATACCGTCATTCCCATGACGGCACGGTGCCCCCTTAAGAAACTCCCATAGCCGGTGGCGCCAGATTACCCTCTAGGTGTTATAGTGACAAACTCTATGGCTCCTCCTTTCGCTGCAGCTGACCATAAACTCACGAAGAAAACATGCAAGAGCTTCTATGAAGAGACGCTTCGCTTTCGTGTTCAACCGATTCCTATGAAAGAAAGATAAATCATATCTTTTCTTCATCCACCTTCACTTATTTATGATTGCTACATTTGACTGAAATAAACAAGTAATTTATCCAGCTCTTTCCTCATTGTCCCTGTCACTTGGCGTTATATGGTTACACATGAGACGACCGGTTGACGCACGGGCCCAGATTCAAGGCCTTTCTTCTGCAAAGTCTTGACATGAAATCAGTTGAAGAACTAATGACTTTCCTGTTGCGTTTTCTTTTACTCCGAATCTTTCTGTTCTAGGAAGAGCTGGAAATTCATCAATTACATAAAATCCAACTAGCCCAGCGTTCTGCAACACGTGCTTCACTTTAGTTCGGCTGATAGGAGTGGTGGTTTGTACTTCCTCCTGATCTCCTAAGCGATCCACAGCCCGCACTGACGTGGCAATCCTTGTGCAGACCATGATGCGATCATGTGCAACACGCGCTGCCGCAGAGCTGGAAGTGTCCAGTGAGACTCGGAGAACGTCGATAGTCGATACTAGGGTGAGTCATTTAGGTTCGGGTGAGTGTGTGTACAAGAGATGTCGGGAACCTGGTGTATCGGTGATTAATGTGAATGCAGCTTTTGTGGATGAAAGCACCTGTCCTACGCGGGCACACCATCCTGAAGCCTCGTGTAGGGCATCCTGTGGGTGTTCTAGGTCTCCGTGAAGTGTACACCCTGTGACGTCGTCAGCGGGGGAAAAAGACCATACCGGTGGTAACTGTGTGTATGACTTCGTTCGCATTTGTTGCCCAAGTACAAATAATAAACATAGGGAAAGGCGTAGTAGTAGCGTTTCGTGGAAGTACTTTTGATGAAGGAACCTGTACATCTATCTGCTTGTGATAGTGTTGAATAGCACATCAGTATTGTAGCTAACAAGGAAATTTATTCACCCGTAGGCACGCTTACAACTGTGGTATGAACAAAAAGTACATTATAAGGTACAGCACATGTACTGCAGCATATTTGATTTAAACAAAACCGATTAGCAAATGAAAAAATAAATGGTGTGACACTGGCTTCAGGCCAACGCTTAACGTCGAAGAAATGCGAAGAGATCCGTACTCTTGGCATTTATTCACGCCTAGTTAACCCGAACACCCCCCATAAATAGGCTGGGCATTCTCCTTCTGCTCACGAAATACTATTAGTCATTCCCTTGTAAAAAAGGAGAGACAGTGATATTCGGGCACTTCTTCCGCTATCTGTGTCTTTTATGCATTCTTTGTAAAGTCGGCATTTCATAGCAACGAGCAATGTTTCTGCCCAGCAAAATGCAAGCCGGTGGCGCTTTTAAACAAACTCACAAAGTGCTTCCACTTCGGTAATGCACGACGTAAGCTTGCCTTCAAACGCCGCACGAACGCGTCTGCGAAGGAGACGCTTGATCAAAAAGAAAAAAAAAGAAAGAAAGTGTGCAAATCCACGGCGCTAATGGAACTGACGCAAGCGAACGTTTCAGGAGCCAACAAGGCGAAATGACGCATCAAAGGCGACGCGCCGCATAGTTCAGTGACGAAGGCGTCCCTCAAGCAGAGATGGTTTCTCCACCGGCGCTAGTTTTGGTATTGGCAATACAGCGCCGCCATGAAGCTGGTAGCCAAAGAATATGCAATAACGTTTGCATATGTGGCGTTACCTTTTCAAACTACATAAGAATAAAGCAAGGCGATGCAATTATGTGTAGATATGTGTTTTCGGCTATTTCCTTTTTTGGCGTCTTATAACTTTATGTGGTCACTTCATTTGCTTCGCCAGGGGGAGGCGCTTTTGCTCTGAATTATTCGGCTGCCATTTTCTTGGTGCACGTTTTTATCGCATGCTCTGCAGTTTAGAACTTTCTGTACCTGCGAACTTTTCGGCAATGTTGGAAAAACTGCGTTCAGGATACAAGGCTCGCTGCGCTGCTGTGTGACGTGGGAGCTCGGGTAGCAACACGAGGGCGACATGTTTCTGTTTCCCAGCGGACGTGAGGTAAGCGCACTTTTTGTGCAATCGTTGTGAAGAAACAAACGTTGTTCTTGTCAAAACAACTATAGGATGAAACGAAACGAAGGTAAGCAAACAAAGGTATAAGTGGTTGCATATCTGTGCTTCTGTAGTTTATTATTTTCGCACAAAAATCCCTTTACAGGTAAGAGCGCAAGTGCCATGAGAGGGGCCAGCGCTACCTTTTCCTTGTCGTTTGCTCCGGCACCGTGTGCCCTGTGACGTTACGCAGCGAACTTTGCTCCGCGCGCGCGAAGAACCCGTGTGCGTGCCAGTCCTTCGTTATCGTTTGCTCGCGTGCGGTGCGTGATGTTCCCGATTATGGCTTAAACTAAAAAGCCGCACAGTTTTCTCTGACAATGAGCGAATTCTCGTTCGTGAAAACGGGCGCCGCGCTTGGCGCTACAGCATACGTTACGACGAACACAGTTCTGGCCGCGCATAGCAGTCTTCTCCATAAGCTTGGTTTGCCGCTTTACAGCAGGAATTCTTCCGGAGCTGAAATCGCAATGCTCAGTTGCCCAGCGGGTTTAAACTATTCGAAGTTTCTTTTGCTTGTATTGACATTTCGCAAAAGATATAGAGCCAAAGTAAATAGAACGATCAATTACCTAATCCTAACAAGATGAATCGAAACTTTCACCGATCAAGAAAACTGTATATGTCTATGTATCATGAATGTATAGCCGCAGTAATGCTTGCGATTTGCTTATTAAGTTTTGCGGCCGCATTGCTACTTCAAATTCTACAACCAAATATAATCAGAACTCACCACATGGACTAAAAGTTCTATTCTACGAAAACAGTTCCGCTTTTTGTCACGTGCAGAAGAAATTTCATAATGAACGGGCTTTTCATGTTGTGTTTCCATAAACGCGAAGCGATGTTGTATGGCACGCATGTCAGGCATCACACTCAAACACAGACAGGGCGCTGTTCTTGTCCTGTGTGCCTATGTGTAGTGTTCCTTGACACAAGGTGCAGTGTCTGCGAAAATTTCACAAGTAGCCTGACAAGATGTTCGGATAATGTATATGCCTCTACAGCTTCTACACTACCGCGGCGACGTCAAAACCGGAAAATATACTCAACAGAAACCCCAGGCGTCGTCAACAGACTGAAAGATGATAGACACAAAGGTATCGCCAATCAGCGAAGTTAAAGTGCTGCCTGAAGAATATTACGAGGCAACTACTAGAAAAGGTGATGTATCTTGCGAGCCCAGAGTCCTACCAACTATTTCAGTGCCAGGTGACGCTCCATTATCGCAACGACTTCCTCAAACGAGATGGATAAATTTTTCCGCACCACGTTGGTGTGGTCGCGGAATTCTGCGGTGTGTCCGCTGTTCTGGAAGACGAGCTAAACAGCAGTGTACTATAAGAAATATCTTGCTCTAATAAATGTCGCTTCGACCTGCTGCAGTGCATTGCATGTCTTACGCTGCAAATCAATGACAGCCATCTGGATCTCAAAAAAACGGCCTGAGAGAAATCCCCTTGCAAAAAAAAAAAAAACTCGGAAGCTTGAAAAGTAAAAAAACAACCTCACTGATATTTTTCTTTGTAATTCCGATAGCTCGTAGGGCAGTCTCCTGATTAGCACATCTTTTGAAAATCTTTAGGTATATTTCAATGTGTACATAAACATTCTGCAACGTAATCTTTCCGCAGACTGTCATTGCTCCCACATTGCACCCTCCTCTTCAAAGATTATCGCATAGCTACCAAACCTTGATCTCGGGATGCTAGAATCTGCTTGAGCTTACCTCCGTAATGGTGTGCAAGTGCTACTCTTGCTCAGCACTTTTGACTTCAGTGTTTCATTAAGAGGAACCTTTAGCTCGGGCCCAATTCCGAAGTGGCCTATTCAAACACATGTAAAACGCAAAAACCCTTTTCTGAGATACCCCCTGGACCGATTCTGATAAACCTTATTGCATTTGAAAGAGAAGACTAAGTTCTAGTGACTGATTCAAGCGGAATTTAGGTTGTGCATTTTGTGAAAACGATTTTCAACAATTCGACAGTTAGACAGGAATAGACGCAAGAAGTTTGTACTTTAATAGCTCGGCATCAAGAAAAGATATCTTGGTTCTGTAGACTGCATCTATTAGATCATTTAAAGCGGACAAATACTATATTTCAGTCTATATCTTACGTGAATTTCTTACGTCGGGTAAAGGGTTCTCCAAAAGCTGTTTTTCCATGATACTGAATTTTATAGATTCATGTGTAACATGTCAATTTTGTCCGCTTTAAGTGTACTATCAGATGCGTTTCAGTGAATTGTTATATCAATCTTCCTTGCTGAGTTGCGCAGTTGTAAACAACCACAGTTCTGTTTTCTGAAAATTTTCGAATTTTGCTAATTTTAATTAAAAATGGAGGATTTAAATCAAGAATTCGAAAGCAACATTTTAGGTTTTCCTTTATATGCAACAGATCTCGTCAGATTTAGTGCAGCGGTTGCGGAGAAAAACGAATCCTCCTTTTAGATGTATTTAGATAGGAGCACCTCAGCTAAAGCTTCTCCTCTCAATAGAGTAAAAGTTGGAGGGGGGACAGCTTCTTTCGGCAATGTCGCGAATAATCTTAATAAGCAAAGAAAACAAGCATTCTAGGAAAGTTGAAGAGCTTTCGCCTCCTTATTGTGTCCACAGAAATATTTCCATAATGCTTGTTCTGCAGACAATGATGAAACTCCTAACATAGGTATGACACGTCTCCTAGGCTTCAAATACGTCGCACGCAACTGAGCCTATAGGCTCTCTTTAAGGAAAGGGCGTAATCTACATTAAGCGTATTAAAACGTGTTTAAAACCATTCAAAAGAGAATTGTCTTGAGCAGGTTGCACTGATTCACTTAATGCAGCCGACTTGCGTTGCTCTTAAAAAGTATGTCTCCATGTCTCGAAGCTGCGCGTTCAATAATACCTTGGTGCATCACTGTCCTTGCCCAAACTCTACTGACGATCAACCGCCGATTGACGCATGCTACTCCTGCATTTACTGTTTCACAACAAGAAAACTTAGCGCTGTTTGCTTTTATTAACTTGGAACCGCGCATTTATGCCATGATGACGATAGAGCAAACGAACTGTATTGCAAATGTTAAGAAACATCTGCAATATGCTAGCGAGGGATTTAGTATTGGCGCTTTCTTCACAATGTCACCGATCTCAATGGAGGTCGTGTGGTCTTATATGTTGTATAGCGAAACAAAACCAGATATATAAAGACCTCAAACATATTCAATATACTTTGCTAGAGATTTATCGTTTCATTAGCACAAGGAGAGCTTTGCAAGTTCTTTCGTCTAGCAAGTATACCCGCTGTATGGAATAAAAAAGAAAGTTTTTTTTACTGGTATGTGAAACATGTAGATCTGTTGCTCTTGATAGTGTTTTTATTATTCACAAATAACTGTTGCGGCAAAATTGCTTAGGTAGACGTCTGTTGTGCACGGCAAAGAAAATCGGTCTCTGTACTATTTTCGGTCTTTCAAAAACTGTAGGAAGTTGTCTTACGTATGTATGATCGTAGTACCGAATGCGCCCATTTGTAATCACTAATGAGATACTCAGCTCTACATTATTGTGTTGTGTATTGAATGCCTTGCAGTGCTGTAGGTTGGTAATAAAACCAGTGAATAAGCCACATTTTGCTGCCTACTTATGTTTTGCCGAAACAGAAAAATAGCCGTGTGGCATTGCATGCCGGCACGCCCATCTTGCAGAGAAAATGATAAGTTTTCACACAGACGGGTTACACATGTTGGGAATTGGAAAGAATTTGAAGCCGAAGCGCGTAGAAAACTAAATCTGAAAGAGGAAGACAATCTGAAAAAACTATATGCAGGTGGTGTTGGTTTTCGTTGGCGCCTGCACATAAATTCGTATGCTCGTCGAGCGCACAGCAGACGACAAGCGTGATGGCGAATTCACCCTCGCGCATCAACATAGCCGTCGCCATGGTACCAGGCTTCATTTTTTCTTGTTTTTTTTCTTCTCGGTGTACGAGGGTATAAAATTGCATTGGTTACGTTATTGCCCTTTTCATGGGGGTATAGCAGCTGACCTAGCTGTGTTCTAGGTCTCCATGCACTTTATAGACTGCGACGTTGTCAGCGCGTGGAAAGAACATACTGATCGTAACCGTGTCTATGTGACAACGTTCACAGATATTGCACATGTAGAAGTAATGAACATACGCAAAAGCAGAGTAATATGTTAGCATTGCATATATTAGCGATTGATGTGTTTGTCCACCTCTTTGTGGTACTCTAGTTGTCGGAAAACCGTGTCTATATGAATACGTTCACAGATATTGCACATATAGAAATAATGAACACAAGGGAAAGGGTAGTAATATGTTAGCATTTTATATATTAGCCATTGATGTGTTTGTCCACCTCTTTGTGGTACTCGAGGTGCGGGAATCAGGATGTGACTTGCAAATGGAGCCAGCTTTCTAGGAATTCTTCACGGTTAAGTATTATGAAAACCCACGCAATTAACATGGGATTTGCCTCGGCTACCATTCAGTAAATACTATTAGGCATACCCTGTATAAAAGCGAGAGTACTGTCATCTGAACACACTTCTTCAGCTGTCCGCGTTTGTTTACTCAAGCGTCGAATTAGTGGGCATCCAATCGCAACAAGGAGTATTTCGGGTGGAAAAATGCAACATTTTCCGGCGCTACGGCAAAGTCACGTAATGCTTCCGCTTTGGTAGCGCACGACGTTAGCTCGCCTACGTAGCATCCCTACATGAACGTAATATAGGGGGAGACACTTCCTCAGAAGTAGTGTGCAAGTCGGATGCACTAATGAAAGTGGTGTGCGCGAAGGTTTCAAGAGCCAGCAAGGCAAAGTGGCGCATCAAAAGCAACGCACCGCATTGTTCAGTGTGAACGCGCGTCCCTCTAGCAGAGAAATCTAAGTGATAGATTGTGATCTAAAGAAAGGAAAGACGCTTGATTCTGCAACCCGAATATCTAAGACGGTTTCGCTTGCTCAACAATAGAAGCGAAAGTGCGGCCCCAAGAAGCATCCGGTGGCGGGCTTTATCAGTCTGCTTCGCTGGTTGAGAAAGCGCATTGCCAAGTTCTTTTGCTGTGCAATAATTATGTTTTTTTAACCGTTGAGAGAAAATACGCGCGCATTACGTCTCAAGAATAATAGGTAACATTTTACGTATAAAATTAGACAACCTTGACTTGCAACATTGTCTTTATGTTCAGAGGAAAAATGTTGACAATATTCCTGCTTTGATTTTGGCGCACGCCTGCTGCCCGATATCGCCGCCAATGCCCTTTTTTGTTTTCTACGTGTAGCTCGATACGTCAGGGAGCCAAACCGGAAGTTTCCAGGGTTCATGCTTGTAGACAGCGAAAGTGCCTTAAAATGTGTTGAATGGCAAGACACGACGTGCTTGGCATTGCAGAAGCGTGCCTACTAACCATAGTACGATGATAGACGGAAGACAGTTTCGGCGACGAATCCGAGACGTAAATTCTTTTCTTTTTGTGCACTGGAAGGTGCACGCGGTCACTTATAAAATTTTTTCTCTACGACGCCAGGCCGACCAAGTGTCACAACGCGTTATCTTGCACTAGCAGAACAGCGAATGCCTACAAAAGATGATGCAGATTCAACAAGTTGGAATCTATATGTAGACAGTGAAGCTTGTGTGAATGCATAAAGGGTCAAAACACGAGTTTTATTACGATAGCAATTATATAGGCACTCTCGACGCATTTCTTCCGTGGGCGTCGCCGTGAGGTTTTGTATAAAGTCCAAGGGAGATAGGAGCGTCGCCGCACGCCGTTTGCTGTATGTGCGAGTCAAAGCCTGTGAGGGTGAACCTGCCAACGCGGTTCAATTTCGCGTGCCCGAGGGAGCAATGCGTCGGGATGCTGCCTTCCCCCGTCGTGCTTGAGGTAGGGCGGTCCGGATCGGGTGAGTGGTGTTCTTGCCCGCCGCTACGGCATCGGGATCCCTAGCGGCGGGCGAGATCGCAAGGTCGCGAATCGCGGGAGCCGTAGTAGACGCCACTTGGCCTGCAAAGCGACCTGCTATCTTTTGCAGAGTGCGTGTGCTGTCGGTAACTTCGCATGCGTTGTGCTTTCGACATTTCGTACACATTGAAGCTGCAGATGCTCGGAGGTCAATTGGCTTGCGACTGCTGCCGCGTTTCCTAACTCCAGCGTTTTCAGAGACAGTTTCCGCTGTCATCCAGGGATGTGTGTTCATGTTTACCTGTGCGCGTGTGACACCGTGCTGGTAAATGTATTCAAAACAAGTTGGCAGATTAGTTGGTTTTGAATCTATGATAGAATGTGTAGGCGTGACAGAATAAGGACGTATACAGAAGCAGACAAACAAGGACAGCGCTGTCTGTGTGTGTTGGTTTCTTTCTACGGCCTCGTTGAGTCGCGCTTACACATTCTACCATTGTTAATTTAATGAGTAAACGAAGGTTTCCAAATTTTTACGGCCGATAAACTACTGTCCTTACTCCGTACAGCTAAATAGCGATTTTCTATTGCAATCGCTGCTTCGCCTTTTGGGCGGAACTGCAATTATATTTTTATTTATTTATTGTCCGCACAAAGCGGGCACGGTAGGCTTCATGCAGTCCTTGTTGAGGCGCTAATGCAATGCCACTGCCGCTGCCTGCGATGCGGGAAGGCGAGCTTTCTGATTCTTTTTTGTTTTTGTTTTGCTTTCGCCCCGCACGGGCGACGCTGTATGCCACGGATGGATGAACAGATGGATCCCATGAGCGTCCCCTTTCAAAGAGGCGTGGATGGCACGACCGATCTCCTAGTCCTATTTTACCGATTGTCCTGCCCATCTTTTTTAAGGTGGGCATATCAAAGCAGCGACTTCGTTGTAGGCTCAACATCCCCTTCTGCTTTCATATGTAGTTCTTCAACTTATTCTTCGGATGGCTATCCGCGCCTACGCTTTGGACCAGCCGCTCCTGCATCGACGCCGTAGACGTTATCATCACCGCTCCTGATACCTTCGGCGAAAGCTCGCGATTGTGACCGGTCCAACGAACTTTGCCCTAGCGCCACTTTGGTTTAACGGTCAATCACGGCGTCATCACTTCCACCGACAGCACCTTGCCGCAGGGATTTAAAAGACTTGCATCGGCTTTCTGTCTTCAGTGGGCGCGGGAGACCAGTGACGATGTTGTTGCTCAAGATCTCTTTCTTCTTTAATATGCAGGTTGGTGCAGCCGGTCTCGTTATTCTAAACGTTCACTAAACAGGTGCATTTTGCTCTTCTGCTGCCCAAGTGTTGTTCGGGATACCTTAAACGAGTGTATATTTGTTCTCCTGATGCTATGAACAAAACACTGGTCCGCTTCAGCCTGACCCTAGCGAATTGCAGTAGCAACTGTTTGATGACATTAGTGCCTTGTCAAATGAGTTTGACAAGCGTCATATGGAAGTTAATGGGGTCTTTCGTCGAGATTAAGGAAAACCCAAGAGGCACTAACGCACAAAGCTACAGATCATACAGAAAGATTGGTAACTTTGGAACCTATAGAATCTATTCAATATGCGTCGGTCCCAGCTCAAATTTCGCGCCTTGTTCATGAAACTGTTAGAAATGAAGGTGCCACGCTCAGCTCAAGGCTCGACGAGTTGGAAGATCGGTCCCTAAGGGTTAATTTTTTTATATTTTACGGAATATCTGACAGCGCTAACGAGACGTAGGCACAGTTCTAAGAGAGTGTTGAAGATCTATCGTCGCACCATCTAAGATTGAACGATACCGACGGTATGATCGACAGAGTGCACAGGCTGGGTTCCTTTGAGCAACTAAAGATCCGCCCAGCTATCGTCAAATTTTCCTCTTTCAAAACCAAACAAAGTTAAAGTTAGTTCTCTCCCAGAAAACTGGAATTTCTGTGGTTGAATGCTTCTGCAGATCAACGGGCTTGCCACGAAAAAAAAATGAATGCGAAAACTCTAGTGACCAACCCTTTTCACTGTGCTTATTTTACAAGCTTATCATCAACAAAAAATGATACATCTACGGCGCAGCAACTGATACCGTTTGTGAAGTCGACTCCCCTCGTGAGGCACGCCTACCTGCTACTCGCAACGCGGCTTCAAGCACTGCTGGCAATTCGTCACTGGCATTTGTGCATTTGTGCATTTGTGCATTTGTGCACTTATAGATAAAAAAACTCAATAACTGATACTCAAGTATCCTTCATTAAAGGGGCATATCTGCACGCCTATCAACCAGAAATAAAATTGTAACCTTTATTCAAGCAACGTTTCATACAGGCGCACATTGTCAACATTTCGTGCGCCAGTGAATTAAAAGGCATATAGTAACCTTCATTATAGGTAAACGCAGCCTTTTGTTATTGTAACGTTTTGTGTAAGCACACAGTTTTACAACTCTTGACCCTCCCGTCTGTCCATCCCCATGAATACAGAACAAATGATTCTCCGGCCATCCGTCAAACTTTACTACAATGCCCAAGCCTATTTCACCGAGCAGCACTTTCCAAAAATTCTATTTCAAAAGGTCAGCCAAATTTCAACAACTTTCAGTTAGCAACGTCAGCAAGATACTCGCCTGAAAATTTATAGGCATTTGAGGCACATTGTCGTAACTACGACAATGTGCTGTGAAAACGTATGTTATCAGAGAAAAGTATCCCTCCGACGTAGGTAACGCACAGTTCCTGAACTTCAGCTGACCTCATGAAATAAAATTTTTTGAAAGCGTTGCTCAATAAGTTACGTCAGGGATCTGTAGGGAAGTTCAGAGGATGACCGAAGGAGCCATGCACAATCTTCACGGGCATATGCAGAAGGACGCGCTTGTGAAGACGTGCATTATTCTATGCCTTTACAAAAGATCACAATAAAAAAGTTCGCAAAAATAGCCAGATGGGCTGTTCCAGGATACTGGGACATTACTCTGTCTAAAATAATAAATATGCAGGTCTTAAGTCAGAATTATATTTTATTGATGTGAAAGCGTCATCGCGGCTACATAAATCACAATTTGCGCGATAGTCAATACAATTATTGAGGGACAAAATTTACTAATCAGCTTTTTCCATTTCTTTAGGGAACATGTCACAGCATATTGAAGGCAGCCAGTACTGAAAGCATACCAAGTTGTCATAACTTGTGCCTGACACGAGTTTCCAGAAATCGAAACGTCAGCATCTGTAATGAAGTGCGTTGCTGTTTTAAATATTGTATCTGAACGGTCTGCAGCAACATTCTGTACCTAAGCATCTCAAATGGAACTGGAATACATTTAATGGCATGTTTGCAGTGTGCGTTCTTGAGAACATTCTGCGGCAGAATGCTTCCAGCAATGGAATGTGGTGTCCTAATTCAACAGCTCCGCTTTTAACCATAATTGGTTATCTACTCGATAATTAGTCAAGTATTGGTAATGTTTCTGCTAACGATTATTGCGGAAATTTTGTGGCGATTGGTGTAATCTTGTTCAGCAGCAATCAACATTTCAGTTCAAATTCTCCAGTCTTAGTATTCAAAGACAGTCCAGATCACAGCGTATAATTTACCTTTGCCACCTTGCTATTTTTTAAGCCAGGTCGTTTACATAGGACAGCTTGCAGCAGTTAGTATAGAAGACACAATGCATCATGGAAGTTGTAGCTTTTTAAATAAGCTGGCACATATACTTAATAATTTGAAGATTAAATATGAAAAGGAGTGAATAGCTGGTGAAATATGTGTGCTGCTTTTGTTTTGTAGAGGTGAATGCACTGCACAAAGGTTGCAGGGGCAACATATTTCTTTGCTGTGGTTCATGTTGAAAGAAAGCCTTCTGCAAACAGTATGATGCCATCACATTATAGCTAGATTTGTAATAATCATATTTTGCACAAGCGGAAGGCTGATCTGGAAAGGTGGAAGATTTCAGAATTACTACGCATTCCTGCATGCAACATTGCCCGTATCAAAACAAAATTTTTGGAGATAGGCAGCACAACCCACATTATGGAAATGATGTGTCTTGCAGCTGGGAGAAGAGTAGCTCACAGAAAACGTTTAATGAAAATGGAATGATATTACTATTTGCATCTAAGAAATAAGGAAATTCAACTTTTTCCTTTCACAACTAAAAATACATTTCCTTTTCCTTTTCTTTTTATCTCCACGGCCATGAAGCCACAACGTAAAAACCTTCTCGATTAGCGCGGCGTGGCAGCACACATTTATTTGTACAGCAGCACCAGAAATGATGCAAATAGACATAAATGTTGGTGGTTCGTGTAGAATATGTATAAATACAAATACCTATAAGTTTTACACTATCATAAGGAAGACAATCTCAGCCCTGTTGAGAGCACAGACATATCATTTTGCGGCAGCATGTCAGTTGCTAATTATCCGATCTCCTTGCTGGGCCGTGGAGCCTACAGGGACAGAATAGTAATCTTACACTCTTTTATTTACTTGTATAAGTCGCACTGCAAACAGTTATCAGCATGTAAGAGGCATGAATAAACCACAAACAGATAAAATATTACCGCAAAACATATATTTAAACACGCAATATTTGAGTATGCACTGTCAAGGAAATTTCGGTAACAATAAAAATTCAAGAATAATTATTTTGAAAATTAGTAATGATATAAAACCAATTAATCCAATTTAATTCACAAGTCAGCTCATACTCCACTCCAGTAAAAATAACAACACCGCAAGAGTGTGACAGTTTAACAGCTAAACGCGACATCAAGTGATTACAAACTGAATTACTGCAATTAACAACCGTTAATTCGGGATAGCTTACAGTTAATTTGTGGAGATATGAGCATATCATCACAAAACACCAGTTCCGTGCCTGAGGTCTAATGCCCTGCGTACGCACAGAAGGGCAACATATACTCGAGCTTTAAGAATAACTAGCACGGTGTCAAATAGAGATACAAAAAAATCTATGTATATGAAGTGTGCAAATAGTTCACTTCCATAAAACTAAGTATCGTAAGCATTATCATGAATTAACTGTGAAATACATGACACGCAGAAATCAGCAAGCAAATGATTCAACAAAAAATGGCTGTGGCTTAGCTAAGGTTAAGCCCAGGATGCGAAGCATACTAGCCTTTATTTTAGTTGCTGAACCACTGTTTAGCCTGGTGAACTGCTGTTGCTTGGCTATATTTGGTTCGGCTAGACGAAGAAACAACTCATGCGTTACTCTGCACCGCCTTCAAGAGTGGAACGCGACAGCGTTCCCGTCGACCCGGCAAGGGGTGTAAGACAATGGCCTACGGCGCAGCGACTACGCACCCCGCATTGGACGCGTGAGCGTCGAGCAACGCAGCGTTCGGCGCGGCAACGAAATGTGCGCCTGAGCAAGCGACGCACGCCTGAGCCATAGAAACATTTCATTTCTAAGGCAACACCGCATTCACTAGAGGCGCGTTTGTACCGCTTTGAAGCATCGTACTCGTGGCTCAGTGGTAGCGTCTCCGTCGCACACTCCGGAGACCCTGGTTCGATTCCCACCCAGCCCATCTTGCAAGAGTTGAGCCAAAGCCACCTAGAAAATCAGTCTCTGTAGCACGCCGCAACCTTCGCTTCTCATTCCAACGAGCTGCTCTGTCTCCAGGAGGCTCCAGGAGGCCGCCGCGAGCGACGGCGCGAGTTGGAGCCCCGTTTCTCCTCTGTCGTGACGTCACGGTGTCACGTGGTATTGAAGGCGACACCGCCGCGCCTGAGGAGCTGGGTTGAGCTCTCGTAATATGCTTCGCATAAAAAGCATTGCTTATTAGGCCACCTTTATTGCTGTCTTTGAATATGGCCGAACAGGCCGCCATTGGAATATGAACCTGGCAACGTTGAACGCTAGAACGTTATCTAGTGAAGCGAATCTAGCAGTGCTATTGGAGGAATTAGAGGGCAGTAAATGGGATATCATAGGGCTCAGTGAAGTTAGGAGGCCAAAAGAAGTATATACAGTGCTAAAAAGCGGGCACGTCCTGTGCTACCGGGGCTTAGCGGAGAGAAGAGAACTAGGAGTCGGATTCCTGATTAATAAGAATATAGCTGGTAACATACAGGAATTCTATAGCATTAACGAGAGGGTGGCAGGTCTTGTTGTGAAACTTAATAAGAGGTACAAAATGAAAATTGTACAGGTCTACGCCCCTACATCCAGTCATGATGACCAGGAAGTCGAAAGCTTCTATGAAGACGTGGAATCGGCGATGGGTAGAGTGAAAACCAAATACACTATACTAATGGGCGACTTTAATGCCAAGGTAGGCAAGAAGTAGCCTGGAGACAAAGCAGTGGAGGAATATGGCATAGGCACTAGGAATAACAGGGGAGAGTTATTAGTAGAGTTTGCGGAACAGAATAATATGAGGATAATGAATACCTTCTTCCGCAAGCGGGATAGCCGCAAGTGGACGTGGAGGAGCCCGAACGGCGAGACTAGAAATGAAATAGACTTCATACTCTGCGCTAACCCTGGCATCATACAAGATGTGGACGTGCTCGGCAAGGTGCGCAGCAGTGACCACAGGATGGTAAGAACTCGAATTAGCCTAGACCTGAGAAGGGAACGGAAGAAACTGGTACATAAGAAGCCGATCAATGAGTTAGCGGTAAGTGGGAAAATAGAGGAATTCCAGATCAAGCTACAGAACAGGTACTCGGCTTTAACTCAGGAAGAGGAAGTTAGTGTTGAAGCAATGAACGACAATCTTGTGGGCATCATTAAGGAGTGTGCAATGGAAGTCGGTGGCAACTCCATTAGGCAGGATACCAGTAAACTATCACAGGAGACGAAAGATCTGATCAAGAAACGCCAATGTATGAAAGCCTCTAAACCTACAGCTAGAATGGAACTGGCAGAAATTTCGAAGTTAATCAACAAGCGTAAGACAGCTGGCATCAGGAAGTATAATATGGATAGAATTGAACATGCTCTCAGGAACGGAGGACGCCTAAAAACAGTGAAGAAGAAACTAGGAATTGGCAAGAATCAGATGTATGCGTTAAGAGACAAAGTCGGCAATATCATAACTAATATGGATGAGATAGTTCATGTGGCTGAGGAGTTCTATAGAGATTTATACAGTACCAGTGGCACCCACGACGATAATGGAAGAGAAAATAGTCTAGAAGAATTCGAAATCCCAAAGGTAACGCCGGAAGAAGTAAAGAAAGCCTTAGGAGATATGCAAAGGGGGAAGGCAGCTGGGCAGGATCAGGTAACAGCAGATTTGTTGAAGGATGGTGGGCAGATTGTTCTAGAGAAACTGGCAACCCTGTATACGCAATGCCTCATGACCTCGAGCGTACCGGAATCTTGGAAGAACGCTAACATTATCCTAATCCATAAGAAAGGGGACGCCAAAGACTTGAAAAATTATAGACCGATCAGCTTACTGTCCGTTGCCTACAAACTATTCACTAAGGTAATCGTAAATAGAATCAGGAACACCTTAGACTTCTGTCAAGCAAAGGACCAGGCAGGATTCCGTAAAGGCTACTCAACAATAGATCATATTCACACTATCAATCAGGCGATAGAGAAATGTGCGGAATATAACCAACCCTTATATATAGCTTTCATTGATTACGAGAAAGCGTTTGATTCTGTCGAAACCTCAGCAGTCATGGAGGCATTACGGAATCAGGGTGTAGACGAGCCGTATGTAAAAATACTGAAAGATATCTATAGCGGCTCCACAGCCACCATAGTCCTCCATAAAGAAAGCAACAAAATCCCAATAAAGAAAGGCGTCAGACAGGGAGATACGATCTCTCCAATGCTATTCACCGCGTGTTTACAGGAGGTATTCAGAGACCTGGATTGGGAAGAATTGGGGATAAAAGTTAATGGAGAATACCTTAGTAACTTGCGATTCGCTGATGATATTGCCTTGCTTAGTAACTCAGGGGACCAATTGCAATGCATGCTCACTGACCTGGAGAGGCAAAGCAGAAGAGTGGGTTTAAAAATTAATCTGCAGAAAACTAAAGTAATGTTTAACAGTCTCGGAAGAGAACAGCAATTTACAATAGGCAGCGAGGCACTGGAAGTAGTAAGGGAATACATCTACTTAGGGCAGGTAGTGACGGCAGATCCGGATCATGAGCCAGAAATAATCAGAAGAATAAAAATGGGCTGGGGTGCGTTTGGCAGGCATTCTCAGATCATGAACCGCAGGTTGCCATTATCCCTCAAGAGGAAAGTGTATAATAGCTGCGTCTTACCTGTACTCACCTACGGGGCAGAAACCTGGAGGCTTACGAAAAGGGTTCTACTCAAATTGAGGACGACGCAACGAGCTATGGAAAGAAGAATGATAGGTGTAACGTTAAGGGATAAGAAAAGAGCAGATTGGGTGAGGGAACAAACGCGAGTTAATGACATCATAGTTGAAATCAAGAAAAGGAAATGGGCATGGGCAGGACATGTAATGAGGAGGGAGGATAACCGATGGTCTTTAAGGGTTACGGACTGGATCCCAAGGGAAGGGAAGCGTAGCAGAGGGCGGCAGAAAGTTAGGTGGGCGGATGAGATAAAGAAGTTTGCAGGGACGGCATGGCCACAATAAGTACATGACCGGGGTTGTTGGAGAATTATGGGAGAGGCCTTTGCCCTGCAGTGGGCGTAACCAGGCTGATGATGATGATGATGATGATGATTGCTGTCTTCGCCATTCGTTATACCAGTCAGAACATAAGCGATGCTCACCACTCTCACGTAAGGGAAGAACTTTTACCACTGTCACGCAGCAATCCGGCTCCTTGCAGCGGCCATGCAGCGCGACAAACATGTCGCTGTTCCACGGTGGCGTGGGTTCTTTTAAGCGGCTTGCCCACCTTTCGGAGTCCTTTTGCTAACTGTACCACGCGTCACGAGCGACTCAGACGCAGAACACGCTTGGTAAGCGCTCGCCACCAAATCGGATAGCGTTAAAACGTGGTTAAAGCGATGAAAGAAACCACATCGGCAATACTCTTATCGCCATGCATCTTGAGAGCTACACAACGCAGAGGAGATACGACTGCGCCCATGATTGGCTGAAGCTGAAGCGAGTTTTATTATGGCATCCATCTATAGAGCGCAACTGGAAATAATAAACAAGCTACAGTACCGTCAAAATTTCACATAGCCGTATATCGGGATTCTAATATTCTATAGTTTGAAGATGTCGCCCTTCGTTTGTATCTGTATGTTTTCTCTCTGCTCATTTCGCCGGCCGCCTTAGGGGCCTCATACCGTGAGCTTCCGTTCATCTCTCTACGAGGGTGCGTGTCTGGCATTCTCCAAGGAACCCGAAATTTGCTGCCCTTTAGGAACCACCCTCTTATGGGTTAGAAAGGCAAAAAAGAAAAGGAAAAGAACACAGCGGCATGTTACATTCCGTTGCAGTGTTGCAGTGTAGTTTCCATCAAAAAAAACCGCAGCTATAAGTTATGCCACAACATCGTTCACCAGAATATTCTACGATGTATTTTCAATGTTTCTGTGACATGCTTTGGCGTTATAATGGCATGTGTACAGGGGCCCTATAACGTAAAGCTATTCCAATATGTTTCTATTCCAATCTCCTGACGTCAAATTTGCGTAACCACCGACGCAAGCACGGGGCGCTCACCCACAGGGTTGTCTGTACAGACGAATCAAACACTCTCCTCGTTCATAGGAGGTCACTTTTGTTTGCTTGAAAAACGAATGACATTGCCTACTCTGAGCGGCTTGTCGTATCTAATTGGCTGACAAGAGGCGAGGAGAACACTCGAGTGGAGAGGGATCCACTGGGGCAGAGCCATTGCACTGAAAATCGATAACCGGATGAAGAGGGTGGTGCCGACGTCTGCGATTGGTCGGCTTTCCTTTACTTAGCTTGTGGTGGCTGGTCGAAAATCGCGGCGGCATGCAACGGAAGCCTAAGAATGACGCTAAAACTGACCCTCAGCAAGAAGAACGAGGTGGTAAACGTGCCGAAAGTGCTCGAAAACGTTACACGGCCACGCAAGAAGTTTTATTATACGCAAATACACCCATGCTCTCCGGCCGGTGCGAGTAGCCAGCGTCTCAATGATCGGCGGCAGCCATCTTTTATTCCTTTCGGAACAGGGCAGTTTGGGGCTATTCAGAAGAAAATTGTTTTGTTCGGCATATTAATGCATCTTTATCGCGTACACGTCACTTTGACGCGGTGAGCTTGTGCGGTTTTGTGACGTCGCGTGACAAGCAGGTGAAGTGGGTGCAGCCCGAAAACTTTTTACCAATAGCCGAGAACTAATGGCGAAAAGGGGTCGAATCATAAAGAACTGGTTTTCTTTTTTCTGTCAAATCATGCATAATCAGTGTGTACACATCATATCAGATGGGGAGCTATCGTGGTTTTCGTGACGTCGCGTGACAGAAAGGTGAAGTGGGGGTGGTCTAAAAAGGTTTTTGACCAATCGTGGAGAGCATATAGGAGAATTGGAATAGAAAACTTTGGAATAGTTTTACGTTATAGCGCCCCAGTATATACCAGTGACTAATGAATTGCTGCTGGTTAACTTTCTTGCGCTCATCATGCGCACATGCAAGATTTTAAATATATGTATTTAATTGCGAAAATGAACATTCCGACTGGCACCAATAACATCTTCATTTAGTCCAACCAGCCTGCGTCCCGCGGACGCACACCATATTTTAGACGTAATTCCAGGCTGAAAATACAATATCGGCGCCGCAATGTGACACAATAATCAGCAAACTTCCAATCCATACAATATATCAACTCAGCTACGAATTCCAACTTTTTTTATGATTTACAATCTAAACGTTACGAGAGATTTGATGTTGCAGTAACCTTTGAAATAGCTGCTTCGAGAGATGTAATCTATAGCCGTGATATAATTTAACAAAAAACAAATGGCAAGTCGGTTTAGTAACCTAGTAACCTTATTGCTAGAGGGTACTTGCGACTGAAGGTAAACGAGGCAGAGCTGAAAAATGAAAAGCGGGTGTTGCGCCATAAACGCGGGTGTAGCTGAACTGATTGTGCAGCCTTCGTCATGGGCATAATGCGTCTTCGAAATTTTATATGAATTTACCAGCAGTGAGAATTGGGCGAATTGAATGGTTTGAGGAAGATGCAACTACTATGCATCAGACTATTACTTCTGCGATACGTTTATCAGCGTTGGTGTAGCAGGCCAAGGTACAATTTGCCACCCAACCGCTAACGTGCCACGTGACACCTGAAGCAGAAAGGATGCTCTACATCCGCCACTAAGGATGCGAGTGGAGGCGCTGGCTAACGCGACCATGGTTAACTCTAGTCGACAGATATAAGCACCCAAGAAAGTGGACGAGTAAAGCGGTGCCGCGGTAGTAAAATTAGATATAGCCTTGCGCGCGTGGTGCCAAGACGTGGGTTCACATCCATCCCGCGGCCAGTTATATTTAACACGAAAGTGTTTTATTGTACGGTCTACGATTAACTTCGTGCAACGGATGTGACGTCGGTGCGAACGCGTAAAAAAAATTTGGAGACCGCTTAAGCTTCAACACTTAGAGTGGAACGCAATTGCATTCAGAGATCCCTGACTGCTTTATTGCACTCCCATCAACTGCCGCTTTCTTCTTTTATTGTGGTAGCAATTATATGGACACTACAGCCACATTTATGCCGTTGCCTTCCACGTCGCGGTGGGCGCCGCCGCCACCGGCGCCGCAGTGAGGTTCTGTATGAGTGAAAGCGTGTGAGGTTTAGCCGAGGAACGTAGGCGAACGCGGTTCAATCCCGCGTGCGTGAGCGAGGAACGCGGCCCAGATGCGAGCCCTCTCCTGTCGAGAGTGAGGCAGGGAGGGGAGGTGAGGGAGGAGGTGCGTTCTTATCCGGCGAGTGCTACGGTACCATGACGCTTACCTCGGCCGCCGCTCCATATAGAGTGCACGCAGGAGGAGGCAACCGCGGCGTCTACTACGGCGTTGGCCACGCGAACCGCGGACGCTTTAGTAAACGCGTTGGGCGGAAGCCGTATAGGGACTCCTTGCCGGCGCTCGTGTCTCTCGAAAGCGGTCTGCGACGTGCCTAAAGTGCGCGCCGCACGGGCCTCCTCTTCAAAGCGATTTGCCATGTTTGGTGAGCGCGCGTAGTGCCGGTAGTTTTTTTATGCGTTGTGCTTTCGACATTTCGTACGCGTTGAAGCGACAGATGTACGGAGGTAAATTGGCTACCGGCTTCTTCCGCGATTCCTAACTCCAGGGCTTTTAAAGACAGTTTCGACTGTAATCGAGTTATGCGTGTTCATGTTTACCTGTGCGCTTGACACCGGGCTGGTGAATTTTTTTGAAACACGTTGACGGGCTAGTTGGTTTGAATTCATGATAGAATGTGTAAGCGCGACTGAACAAGGACGTAGAAAGAAGCAGACACATAAAGAACGCGCTTTCTCCGTGTGTCCGTTTCTTTAGGCGTCCTCGTTGAGTCACGCTTACATATTCTATTATTGTTAATTTAGTTTGTAAGCGAATGTTTACTAGGTCATGCAGCCGATAAATCTAATATCCTTATTTCGTGCAAGTATCTACTAAGACCGACAGAAAGCTGAGCTAGTTGGTAAGAATTCATTATTAGACAGGTCAGGGCACAATCAGACAGGACACAAGACTAGAGAAGGGGAAAACACGAACGCCGACTATGAGTAGACTTCTCTACTCTTGTGTCCTGTCTGCACGCCTCACCTCTTTTTTGCACAATACAGCTATCTACTAATTTCCTATTCCAATCGGTGCTTTGTCTTTCCGACAGGCCTGCGATATTTTTTATACACCTTGGCCTCCGCGCGCCGCTGCCGTGCATGCGCGGAGGCGAGCGCCATCTGGACGGTGTTGTTGGAAGGAACCGAGCGTACTGCGCCTCTCTATGATCGGTGAAACGCTGAAAAAGGGGTTTGTGTTTGAGTTACCGAGTACCAGAATTACGCTTTTTCGTATATTACAATTACAGACGAATGCTATCATGTCTGTAGCTTGTCTTTAAGACGCGTTTTACTTGGACACGTTTAATTAGTTTAGTGACGCCTGTGC
Organism: Dermacentor albipictus; assembly: GCF_038994185.2. NCBI lineage: Eukaryota > Metazoa > Arthropoda > Arachnida > Ixodida > Ixodidae > Dermacentor > Dermacentor albipictus. The sequence continues at coordinate 89,223,281 of NC_091828.1, read as the reverse complement.
GCCACGCGGAGTGGCTGCGTGTCTTGGAATGATTTTTCGCTCACAAGACGTTTGGTGCCGGCAATGGACGCTGACAGATGATTTTGTGCGAGGCGGGACCCTTAACACTACCACGTAATATGCTATATCTTGACAGGTACGGCTCCGCCACGTAGGAGCGGGGACGCAAAACACTGCATCATGACGCTAACGAGCACCGACAGGGAGCGCTTCGGTAGTCTCAACGCGTTGGAGCCTCCAGCCAGGTGCATGCGATATAGGCCTTCTGCTTTGGTGATGACGCTGTTTCCGCACATGGCTAGCTCTTCGAGTCTGATTAGCCTGTGACCCCTTGTCAGCTACGAAGTTTAGCTCGACATGCATCAGCTACACTTACACGCCGCCAAGCGCTTCGCTCCCGATGACATCAACTAACGGGTGTGCTAAGTGGCGCAGAAGGGTAACGACGTCTGCGGGCGAATCGGGCTTTGGTCACACGAGAGGCACGCCAGCGGAAGCAGAACTCCGCGTGTTTGTAGTGCAGGCTGCGGACTCTGGCACTCGCATTCCCGAAGCTCAGTGCATTGCAACTCAACTGGCTCCCACAGACACTCGTAGCACAATGCTCGGGCCTTCGCCTAAGCGAGTCGGCAGCTGGACGCCGTGCGCCAAGCAATCCTTTAAAATGGACGCCATCCCGCAAATCATGCGCCTTTAGCTGCAGCGCACCGTAAGTTCACGAAGCAAGCATGCAAACTCACTTTTGTGTTATACTGATTCCAATGAAATAATTAAAAACCATGTCTTTTCTTTTATCCAATTTCATTTATATATAATTGGTTCATTGACTCAAAATAAACAAGTGGTTTCCCCTACACTTTCGATCTTGTCAGTGTGTGTTGGCTTTCTGCTTTTAGACCTTTGACGAGGGGCTTGACGAATGCTCTATGATTCGAGGTCTTTGTTCTGCGGCCGCTTGACATGAAGTCGGTTGAAAAACTACGCTCCTACCAATTCTGTTCTCGTTTACTCTGAATCTATTTCTCCATCCGAAGCGCTAGAAATTCATAAGTTATATAAAATTCAGCTAGCCTAGCTTTCACCCATTCGTTCTTCACTTTTGACTGGCGCGGTGGGTAGGATTCAGCGCAAAGGCACTTTGTGAATGTGGTAGGCGGTGTGGTAAGCCCATGCTGACGTAGCAACCCTTGACCAAACCATGCTGCGATGACGTGCAACACATGCTGTCGCAGAGCCAGAAGTGCCCAGTTGGACTGGAAGTGCGTGCATCGTCGGTACTAGAGTGAGTCATTTAGGTTGCGATGGATGCGTGTTTGCAGGAGAAGTCGGTGAACTAGCGTATCAGTGATGAGCGTGAATGTAGCCTGGGCATCCGAAGTGCCTCTACTATACCGGAACACCATCCTGAGGCCTCATACAGGGCATCCTATGGCCATCCTAGATCTCCACGTAGTGTACACACTGTGACGTCGTTAACGGGTAGAAAAAACATACCGGTGGTAACACGTGGAGATGAATTCCTTCTCCGATATTGCACACGGACAAACAATAAACATACGGGATGGCGCAGTAGTAGCCTTTCTTGGAACTAGTTTTGGTAGAGGGGGCTGTCTATTTCCTTGTGATAGCCTCGTATAATACATCAATAGTACAGGAAGCTAACGTACGCAAGTAACACATTGCGAATTCAGCCGCCCTCATGGCAATTGTTCATTGCTAGGTATACAGAACACCCCCTGTGGTCTGTGTGTCGTGTACACATTGTGACGTCGTCAGCATGTGGCAAAAAAGCAGCGATGATATTTTTGTGTATATGAGTTAGTTCGCGTATGTTGCGCACGTACAAATCATACACATACGGGAAGGCGTCATAGTAGCGTTCTTGAACAAAGTTTTCATAGAAGAGGCTCTCCAAGAAGCTGGTACACTATATGAAGCGAGACGAAGGGAAAGTGGACCTGTCAATGGAATCAACTTTTAATGGAGCAGCCTCTCCATCTCTTAGAGTCGCGCATACTAGAACACACCATATATCCACGGCAGTATGTCAATGGAGCCACCTATGAGTATTTGTTCGCTGCTAGTTAGGCTGAACACCCATAACAATGGCCCGGGGTTTGCCTCAGCTTCGACTTCGTATATTCTAACAGTCATTAGGTGTATAAAAGCAGCAGTATAGCGTTGTCAATGCACTTCCCCTGCTGTGTGAGCTCTTTAAATCATTTTTTGTATGCTAGATATATCATAGAAAGGAGCAGTATTTCCGCCCCAAAATGCAAGCTGTTTCCGCTGTATAACAAAGTCGCAAGGTGCTTGCACTTCGGAAGCGCACTGGCATAACTACCATTCTGCATCAACATTGTGGAGCAGGAGGTATTTCATCAAAATAATTGCAGTCACGTCTGAAAGGCGAAGCACCGATTGCGATAGCAATTTACTAGATACCTGTACGAAGTAAGTATAGTAGTTTTCTAGGTCGTTGAAATTTGTGAACATTCGCTTACTAACTAAATTACCAAATGATAGAATATGTAAGCGTGACTCAACGAGGACGTAGAAAGAAACCGACATACAAGGACAGCACTGTCTTTCTGTCTGCTTGTTTCTACGTCCTTATTCAGTCGCGGTTAAACATTCTATCAGCGGTTCAAACCAACTAGCACGTCAACGCGTTTGTCCAAATTTGCCAGCAAGGTGTCACGTACGTGCACACAGGTAGACATGAGCCCATCCCGCTCGATGACAGCGGAAAGTGTCTGAAAACGCCGGACTTGGGAATCACGACTACAGCCGTGAGCTAATTGACCTTCGTTCATATGTCGCTTCAACGTCAACGAAACGTCGAAGGCACAGCCCATGCGAAGCTACTGGCACTAAGTGCACTCTGCAAACAACGCAGATCGCTTTCAAGACACAAAAGCGCCTTCAACGTCTCTCTATAGACAGTAAAATGATTTACACCCTTTATGGTGAGAATTGCGAATTATAACACCCTTGAAGGGTGTTTTCATTCAAGAAACATCTCATCATCATTGTGAAACATAGTTCCAGCGCACAATTGAACAAGGACGAGGAGAGAAAGACAACACGAACGCCGGGACAAAAGAAATTGAATATCTCAGGGCAAACGGGTGACGTAAATAGGAAAAAAAAAGAGGGAAAAGTTTTTCTTTTTATTTTTGTTTTGACACCTCTGATGACCTTTGCCTAGACCAAGGAAATATTTTTGAGTGGTCCTAAAAAAAAATCAAACCGGCGTTCGTGTTGTCTTTCTCTCCTCGTCCTAGTTCAATTGTGCGCTGGAACTATGTTTCACAATGCTAATCATAACCAACTAGCCCAGCTGTCCATACTTAGCTCATCATCATGAGTTTTTGCGAAGGATAGGGCAGTTCTAGATGTCATAACACCCTTTTACCCGCCAAAAGGGTGCACTGACTAAGAATATTGCGGATGGGTGCAAGGGTGTTTCTGTTTGTTTTTATTACATTCACAAACATACAGTTGCACTAAGAGATAGCGGGTCCCACGGCACTACAGACCAGTGGCGGATCCAGAAGGGGGCCCTCCCCTACCCCAACCCCTTCCCCCCGAGACATGTCTGGCTTTCAATGCCGACAAAACTCCTGAAAAGAGTCCCCCTCCAATTCACTGTCTGTTTAGATGAGCCATTTTAAATATGTCCTGCGAAAAACCTGTTACTGAAGCACTACTGTCTATTATCTAGTAGTGTTCCAGGTGGCACACAGTTCTGAGATGTCGTCACGCACAAATTCTGTAGAATCCAAAAATGCGCAATTACTTTTTCTAGTATTGAATATTTACCCAAAAGAAAAATGTTCAAAATGTTTTCAGCCAGGCAGAACTAGTGCAGCTCTTCCTTTTGGGACGCCAGGAATCCAAGAAAATGGATAGGACACGTGACAGCATGCAGCTGGACGCGCCACAATTGCTCCAAAGCAATGCGGTCGTCTAGGTTTTTTTCAAGCATGACAAAACAGGCAGAAAAGGGTGTGACCAACCATACGCGGACAAAAGATACGCGATTCGGGAAGCTTTGGACCCACCTGACATTCTTTCGCCGAATCAATTTACCCCAATTCGTTCTGCTTCTCTCATGTTTATAAACAAGGAAGATTCGTTGGCAAACTTGAGCCTTCTCACCCACCACAATGCTTTGCTCAAGCAGCATCTACAGAAAGAGCCGTGCGCAACGCTCATGGCTTCGCGTCTGCGTCAATTTACAAAGCTGGCTGTGCAAAAGGAAACTGTTAAGTTTGTAGTTGTATAGGAAAGTTCTGGCGCACAAACAGCAGCCAGAACGGAGTGCTAAACAGAAAGGGACAAGAATGTGAGAAAGTATAGAGAACCAACGTACAATTTGCGATACATACAGTATTTACAACACCGAATAAGAGCGCTATTTACTCAAATATTTCCCCTCCCGAATTGGAGACAGTATTATTGCATGCATGAATAGAAGATTAAGCCAATCATTGTAGACAGAACGAGATTCCAGAAATTGGCGGTGAATTTGCAGACCCATCTTTGTTCACGGAACAGTGGCGAGGCAAGCGGGTGTATCTGAACTCACTGTGCAGTCTTCGTGACGGGCAGGATGCTTCTTGCAGATTTTATAGACCAACTATATGAATAGACCTGCTGTGTGAATGGGATGAATTGAATGGATGATGGCGGGTGCGAGTAATTCACGCTTCAGTTGGCGGCATTTAGACTATTATTTCTCTGACGCGTTTAGCAGCGGTGCCATAGCACGCCATGGTCCAATAGGTCACCCAACCAAGTTCACGTAATACGTGACGCCTGCGGAAGAAACTGTGTTCGACATCCGCCACTAAGGACATGAGTGCTGGCGCTGGCTAACATTCCCAGGGTTACCTCTAGTATATATATATATATGTAAGACACGGGTTCAAAATCAAACTGCAGCCAGATCTTTTTTAATGAGAAAGTGTTTTATGCTGGGGTCCACGATCAATTTCCTGTAATGGCTGTGACGTCAAAGAAAATCAAATCAAGTTCACTAAACTATGTCACCAAACCATGTTCACGCTCTACGTGGCACCTGCCGCAGAAAGGATGTTCCACATCCGCACTAAGAACGTGAGCTGTGGTGCTGACTAGCACTTCTAAGGATAAATATAGTAAACATATGCAAACGCCAAAAAAGTTAACGGGAAAAGCGTTTTCACGGTAGTGAAATTAGGAAGGGTATTGTACGCGTAATGCGAACAGACGGGTTCACATCCAACGTGCGGCCAGTTGAAACCCGTAAAAAAATTTGAGAATGCTTAAGCTTCAACTTTTACAGTGGAATGCAAAAGCAATCAGAGTTCCCTGATGGGTTGAAGCGCTCCCGGCAACTGCAGCTTTCTTTTTTTATTCTCCACGTTTACCTCCGCGCATGCGCTGAGGCGAGCGCCATCTGAATGCTGTTGCAAGGAACCGAGGAGGGCGCACCACTCTATGAATCGTGAAACGCTGGAAAAGGGGTTTCTGTTTGAGTTACCGCGTAGCAGAATCATCATCATCATCATCATCATCATCATCATCATCATCAGCCTGGTTACGCCCACTGCAGGGCAAAGGCCTCTCCCACATTTCTCCAACAACCCCGGTCATGTACTAATTGTGGCCACGCCGTCCCTGCAAACTTCTTAACCTCATCCGCCCACCTAACTTTCTGCCGCCCCCTGCTACGCTTCCCTTCCCTTGGGATGCAGTCCGTAACCCTTAATGACCATCGGTTATCTTCCCTCCTCATTACATGTCCTGCCCATGCCCATTTCTTTTTCTTGATTTCAACTAAGATGTCACTAACTCGCGTTTGTTCCCTAACCCAATCTGCTCTTTTCTTATCCCTTAACGTTACACCTATCATTCTTCTTTCCGTAGCTCGTTGCGTCGTCCTCGATTTGAGTAGAACTCTTTTCGTAAGCCTCCAGGTTTCTGCCCCGTAGGTGAGTACTGGTAAGACACAGCTGTTATATGCTTTTCTCTTGAGGGATAATGGCAACCTGCTGTTCATGATCTGAGAATGCCTGCCAAACGCACCCCAGCCCATTCTTATTCTCCTAATTATTTCCGTCTCATGATCCGGATCCGCCGTCACTACCTGCCCCAAGTAGGTGTATTATTCCCTTACGACTTCCAGTGCCTCGCTGCCTATTGTAAATTGCTGTTGTCTTCCGAGACTGTTAAACATTACTTTAGTTTTCTGCAGATTAATTTTTAGACCCACTCTTCTGCTTTGCCTCTCCAGGTCAGTGAGCATGCATTGCAATTGGTCCCCTGAGTTACTAAGCAAGGCAATATCATCAGCGAATCGCAAGTTACTAAGGTACTCACCATTAACTTTTATCCCCAATTCTTCCCAATCCAGGTCTCTGAATACCTCCTGTAAACATGCTGTGAATAGCATTGGAGAGATCTTATCTCCCTGCCTGACGCATTTCTTTATTGGGATTTTGTTGCTTGCTTTATGGAGGACTATGGTGGCTGTGGAGCCGCTATAGATATCTTTCAGTATTTTTACATATGGCTCGTCTACACCCTGATTCCGTAATGCCTCCATGACTGCTGAGGTTTCGACAGAATCAAATGCTTTCTCGTAATCAATGAAAGCTATATATAAGGGTTGGTTATATTCCGCACATTTCTCAATTACCTGATTGATGGTGTGAATATGATCTATTGTTGAGCAGCCTTTACGGAATCCTGCCTGGTCCTTTGCTTGACAGAAGTCTAAGGTGTTCCTGATTCTATTTGCGATTACCTTAGTAAATAGTTTGTAGGCAACGGACAGTAAGCTCATCGGTCTATTATTTTTCAAGTCTTTGGCGTCTCCATTCTTATGAATTAGGATTATGTTAGCGTTTTTCCAAGATTCCGGTACGCTCGAGGTCATGAGGCATTGCGTATGCAGGGTGGCCAGAATCAGCTTTCTCGTATATTCAACTTACAGTCCGACGTTGCCACGTCTGTAGGTTGTGTTTAGGTTCTACTATACGAGTTTTCTGACGCGTTTTACTTGGAGAATTTCAAAACACTTTAGTGATGCGTGCGCGCCACGCGGAGGGCCTACGTGTTTCGAAATTATTTTTCACTCTCGAGGTGGTCGGTGCCGACGCTGGACGCTGACACCGAATTTTGTGCGACACGGGATCTTTAACAACACCAGGTTTATATGCTTTATCTTGACACGGAATCCGCCACCACCGTGCAGCGTTGACGCGAAGCACTGCATCCTGAGGCTAAGGAGCACCGACGGTGAGCGCTTCTGTAGTCTCAGCGCAGCGAACGCTCCAACGCGGCGTAGCCTGGTGTAGCCGGGTGTAGGCCTTCCGCTCAGGTGACGACGCACTTTCTACACATTGTTATTCCTCCGCGTTTGTCTAGCCTGTGCAACTCGTGCCCTACGGAGTTTAGCGTCAACATACATCAGCACTGCTTACACGCAGCCAACTGCTCCGATCGCGATGGAATCTACTAAGAGAACTGCTGCGTCAATTAGCGCAGAAAGGCAACGACGTTCGCGGGCGAATCTCGAAGCCAGCTCGAAGCAGTACGTCATCGCGTGTTTGCGGCACAATCTCGGATATATGGCACTCATATTCCTCAAGCTGAGCACGTCGCTACTCAGCTGGCTGCAAAACACACTAAGGAACAATACCAGGATGCTCGTACGCTCACCGAATCGATTCCATAGCACGACGCCGCTCGCCAACAGGACAGCCGTACGCCAAGCAATCCGGCAACACGGTCGCCAGCCACCAAATCCTCCACCTATCCCTGCACCGGAATATGAGTGCACAAAGCAAACACGCAAAACATTCTGTGAAGACACGTTTTCATTTGATGTTCTACCGATTCCTATGAAAGAAGGATAAAACATATCTTTTTTTCACCCAATTTCACCTATTTATTATTGCTACATTTCACTTGAATAAACAAGTAATTTCCCCTGCGCTTTCCTTGTTGTCCGTGTGTGTTGGCTTTGTATAGTTACACCTGAGCTGAGCACCTGGACACTTGTGCCATTGTTCTAGGTCTTTTGTTCTGCGCCTTGTCGACATGAAATCAGTTGAAGAACTAGCGTCCTGCCACTTCTGATCTCTTATTCAGATTTTTTTTTGTTCCGTCGGAAACAATGGAAATTCATTAGTTACATGAAATTCAGCTAGCCCAGCTTTCTCGCATTCGTTCTTCACTTTCGATTGGTGCGGCGGATGAGACTAAACGCATTGGCGCTATATTGATGTGGTAAGCGTTGTGGTAAGCCCGTGCTCACGTAGCAATCCCTGAGCAAACCGTGATGCGATTACATTAAATACATGCTGTCGCACAGCCACAAATGTCCAGTTCGATTCGGAGTACATGGATCGTCAGTACTAGAGTGAGTTAGTTTGGTTCAGATGAATGGATATTTGTAGAAGGAGTCGTTGACCCACTGTAACGGTGCTGAACGGGAATGTAGCCTTTGTACCCGAAAGTACCAGTCCCATGGGGGCACACCATCCTCCGGGATCATGTAGGGCGTCCTGTCGAGGTTCTATGTAGCGATGTAGTGTACACACCGCGACGTGGTCACCGTGCGGAAAGGACATACCGAATGGTAGCAGTCTGTATATGACTTTGTTCCCAGATGTTGCCCTCTTATAAGTAATAAACATACGGGAAAGCGTAGTAGTACTTTTTCTTGGAAGAACTTTTGATGGAGGAGCCTCTCGATCTGTATGTGATAGTCTCGTATACCACATCAATAATACAGCAAGATTGACAAGGAAATTTATTCACCCGTAGGCACACTTACAACTCTGGTAGGAACGAAAAGTTCAATATGAGGTACATCACATGTAATACATCATACTTGATGTAAACGAGATTGAAAAGGAAATTTATTCACCCGTAGGCACACTTACAACAGTGGTAGGAACGAAAAGTACAGTATGAGGTACATCACATGTAATACATCATACTTGATGTAAACAAAAAAGATTAACAAATGAAGTAATAAATGGTGTCTTCTTGACACTGGCTTTGCCACACACAACAACAACAACAAAACTCATTACCACATCCACGCAAAAGCATTATTGTCGGCCTCGACGAGGCACATACTGACACAGCCTGAACTCGGGCAACCGAATTGATCATTATTCTGGCTGTAGAGAGACTTTGCCTCGGGAGACGGTTATGTACCGCGTAGACCAGCGGCGAAGAAACTCGACTTCACCGAGTTTGAACAACTGTTCTTCAAGATGACCCCATATTAACACTCGTAGTTTCCGCAATCTGGGGTACATTGCTCTATTTGTCTGTCGAGATCGTTCTGCGATGTTACGGAAGCACCACAAAATGTAGCTAGCGCTGTAGTAGACGAGACTCGCAAACCGATCCCGGCGCTGTCGTGGCCGCACGATGGATATTCCGAACATTCTTGCAACTAGCTTCCAGAAGGTGCGTGCTACAACGCAGTCCTTTACTACATGCGCGTTGGTCTCTGTTTGTGCGCAATATATGCATTTATCATTCGCTACCATATGCCAGCGTTTAAGCCTGTCTTTTGTAGGCAGAATACCCCACTGATATTGCCGATGAAAGTCCTTCACTTGAGAGGGCAAATCAGGTGAAAGCACAGCTGTCCATGTTTGTGTAGTAGCTGTCCGTGGAGGTACAGCTGTCTCACACAACATTTCACAAAGCCTGGAAACTGGTGTCGCACGCCACTTTGTGATTCTTAGTTGTACAAGCTGGCTTTGCAAGCGCGCAGCCGCCGCATACTGCGGTGCTGGCGTTACCGCCGTCGGAAGCAAGTTGCCTGTACTCTGCGGCATAAGCGTTCGACGGTAATGGCCCAGCCAATAAAGGAGCAGTGGCCTACCAGGGTACTCATCATCATCAAGTAGATCACATGTACACTTAGTGCACAACAGCCTACCGAATGTAACTATGCACGGCAAGCTCCATCCTCCACTGGATTTAGGCAGACGCAAAAATTGCTGCGCTACGTATTGCGACTTGTTTAGCCAGAACCATGAGAAAATAAGTGAGTTTACTACTCGAACTGTTGGTGACGGCGGGAGAGCTACCCTAGCAGCAAACCACAGTTTACTGCACAATACGTTCTTAATGAAGAAAGCCCTTTCTGCCAGCGGCAGTGGCGACGCAGTCACTGCTTCTGACTGTTCTTTAATGGAGCTGACAATTTCTCGCCACGTGTGAGGTGAAACACCACTTGTACAAAATTTGATACCTAGTATTTGCATATGCTCGGTCTGTTTAATGTCCACAGGTAGCGTTATTTCGCCGCGACCTAAATTTAATGCTTCACATTTCCTCACATTTATTTTGCCCCATGACAGTGAAGCATATTGATTATAAATACGAAATACCTCTACAAGACTGTCCCCATCCCGTAAAAACAAAGTGATGTCATCCGCATACGCCGATACTTTTTTGCACCCGGATCCCGGCATAGGAAGACCTCTTATGAGCGGGCTCTCGCTAAACCGCCTCAACAACGGGTCAATCGCAAGCACAAACAATATGGGTGACAAAGGACAACCCTGCCGCACTCCCCTTGTCACATCAAATCTAGGTGTTAAAATGCTGTTAAGCAGTAGCTCAGCTGTTGTTCGCGAATACAACATCCGCAGGATGTCTACAAACTCGTCAGGGAAGTTATAGCATCGTAAAACCTCAAATAAGTACTGGTGTTCTAAGCGGTCGAACGCTTTGGCTTGGTCCAAGCTTACTAATACTCCTGAAGCTTCACGCGCTGTTGTGTATTCTATGATATCACGTGTTAAGTTGAGAGATGAAAATATACTCCTTCCCGGCACGGAACATGTTTGATGTACACTGACTATTTTCGGCAATAATATTTTCATGCGATTTACAAGAAGGGTTGTCAATATTTTATAGTCTGTGTTGAGCAGCGTTATAGGCCTCCGGGATCAGGGTTCTGCAAGGTTGGAGTCTGGCTTTGGCAAGAGCATTACGCGACCCCGATTAAACGATTTAGGAATACCTTCCCGTGCAAGAATGCCGTTAAGGAGCGACACTAAGGCAGTGCCTACTTCCTCCCAGCAAGATCGGTAAAATTCGACTGGTAAGCCATCTGGACCGGGTGTTGATCCGCTGTTCATAGATCGTATAACATCAAAAACTTCTTGCAGATTTGTTGGAGACAATAAATTCTGGCCTTCTGTATCTTCTACTTGAGGTAGGTTAGCGCAAAAGTCTGAAATTTCTTCACTCAATAGCTCTGCATCATAAATCTTTTCCGATGAAAATGCATCTGAGAACCAGTTCCAAAAAATTCTTTCGATATCTCGCCTCGCACCACTCTCTGTGCCACCTTCTATTATAACTCTTTCAATGAAAGAGCTGCCATTCTGCCTCCCGCTGGACGCACGAGCCAGCCGCAGTACCTCGGGGTCAGAAATTGGTCTGTTGGTCATCCACGCCTTTGCAGAGGTGCGAGAGTACCAGCTCATAAGTCTATGGTAGCGTTCACGCTGAAGATCTAGGTATTCGCGGATTAACTGTGTTTGGGAGTTACCGTCTCGTACTATTCTTATCCTTCTCAGGCACTCACAAAGCTGCTCGGTCTCTTTTCTTTTCCGTTTCCTGCTAGCTGCTATGCATACTGACCTCCACCTTTCCTTTAAGGTATCCCACGCTCCGATGTTGCATTCATAATCGCAAACTGCTGTAGCTACTGACGCTTTTAATTCGGTTAGAGTCGCCTGGTCACGCAAAGAAGCAATGTCTAGTCTCCACATGTCAGTGCGTTCACCTGGCCTTCCCTCGAGGTTCAATATGACAGCGAAAGGGCGATGATCTGAAATGTGCCCGGCGTCCGCGGGGAGATCGAGGATGCTGCACTGGACAATTTGCGTTGTTAATTCAGGGGGGAAATACATTCGATCTAGACGACATTGTGATTGCCTTTGCTGCCATGTGGCGCCAAAACTTCCGCCATGCATATGGACCCAGGCATCCGATAAATTGTATTCTGTCACTATACGAGATAATTCAGTTGCGTGCGCATTGGAAGCGTATTGTCGTGGCCCTCGTGAGTCGCGCATGGGGTCGAGCACACAGTTGAAATCGCCAACGATAAAGAATGGGTGGTTGTCTAACAAAAAGGGGGAGAGTCTCGCAAAGAAGTCATTGCGGTCTGACCATACGGCGGGTCCATAGACATTCAATGCCCGAACTTTCCTCTCACCCCAGAAAAAATCAAAAGCTATTACACGACCTTCCAAGTCAAAAAGGCGGTGACTTCCATGTAGAAGCACCCTACGAAAAACCACCACTCCTACACCGCGACATCTCCCGGGGCTATATGAAAAATAAGCTTTAACAGAAAATTCATCGCAAAATCATTTAACGTCCTGCTTGTTTCTCAAGTTACACTCCTGAAGAAACAGGAGGTCGACTTTTTTCTCGCGAGCAAAATGAATTACTTCCCTCTGCTTATTTATGCTACGAAATCCTTGTGCGTTAAGTGTCATTATGTGCAAATACATGGTGAGTTAGTTGCGTACCGAAATAGACTAAGACAAATGGCTTACCACAACTAGTAGCGAACTGAATCGGCGTCGTACATCAGTGCAACAGCCAGAACACGGCAAAGTCAGCAATGACTTAGGAGTATCACAGCGGCGAAAGCGAAACGGGCACTGTTCACGTTCTTCACACAAGTTAGTCGGAAGCAAGCTGATTACTAAAAAACCCAGGTTGCAGACGCTCGCACAGGGACGGAAACGCGATGTCTGCGCCAAACATCGTTCCGTCAACGCTGCCTGAGCTTCGTAGCGGGGAGTAAAGAAAAAGCAGCCCTTACGGGCAGCAGATGCAGTGTAAGGCGCCATTGTTAGTACGTCTCCGGATCGGAGACAACGTCCATGGTAGTGGTGTCTCGTGGCATTTTCTTGCATTTCTTGGAGGGTGTCGCCATTGGTTCTGATGACGTAGAGCTCTCTGAAGAGAGCATTCTCTTGGCGTCTTCAGACACTATTTGCGAGCGCGTGCGTCTCTCATTCACCGCTGTACTAGCACCACTCGCAAGCGCGGTCGTTGTCTTGGCAACCGGCGTGAACCTCGACGGACCGGCCGAGACTTCGGGGAGGCCGCGATAACGTCCAGCCGCGTTCCCGCCAGCGTTCGGTGTTGGAGCACATGCAAGGAGCCGTTCCCGCTGTGATAGCGTAGACTGGGCGTCTAACGAAGGCTCTTCATCGTCTTCCGTGGCAGACGACGCCATTGTGGCAGGTGGCGTCTCGTTGCTCTCTTCGTCAGTAGAGGGAGAAGAAGCAGCGTCGCTGGCATCGGGGGACGCTGGCGTCGACGCCTCCGGGGCACTTTCTTTTCCTGGTTGATCTGTGGCTTGCGTCTGTGCTGCCTCTTCAGAGGTATTCTCGCCCGGTTCTGGCTGGGCGGGCGTCACTGGTGTCACTGCAGCAGCATACGAACGTGGCAACACACAGTCAACAGTGGCGTGCTCGCCATTACAACGTCTGCATGGCGCGTTGCACGTTGCAGTCGCATGGCCGAAAATGGCACATCGGCCGCATCGAGCTGATGTGCAGCTGGCCCCAAAATGACCTTCTGCTCCGCACTTGGAGCACACTCTCTTCATTCCTTTGTATTCCAGCATTACCCGAAAGCCAGTCACCATGATGAAATTCGGTGGAGGTTTTACCATCTCAAGCTTGACCAGTCGGCTGCCATTGCTGATGTCCGTCCTGTCCTTGAAAACGACGTCGGAAATGCCGCGGCACTTCCCATATGGTGCAAGTGCAGCAATCAGGGCGTCGTCACTGACACAGGGTGGAAGACGGTAGACCGTCACATAAACGACTGGAGTGCCCATGCGTTCCAGCGGTACGACCTTGTTGGCGAGCAGCAGGGAACCTTTTGCCGCCATCTTGGCTGCCTGAGCCGCGGAGCGGACAGCTGCCAAGAAATTGTTGCCGCCGTGATGTTGCAGATACTGCAAGCCTCTGGCACCTACGACTTCTTCGATGGAGTCGATGATGGCGTCAACCGGCGTCGAAACCGGTACATTGAAGAGAAAGCACTGGGCTTTCGTTGGGCGTTGGGCAGGCGCTGGTCGGTCCATGGCTGATTCACCTAAGCAACCACGACGCAATGCGTGGTGCCCAGGCTGATGATACGCACGTGAAAAGCACCTGATCCACACACTTTGATCTTAGCCAAAAGGCCGAGAAGCGGGCACAACAGCCTCGGATATTGCGAATGGAGCCGATTTCTCGGCATTTGTTCACGCCTAGGGATCCTGAACATCCCCCATAATGGTCTTCGTGTGGTGTCAGTTTCAACTCAATAAATACTATTGCTCATGTTCTACTTAAAAGCAATGGTATAGCGATTTCAAGGAACTTCTTCGGCTGTCTGCGTTCTTAATTCACTCTTTGTATATTGTGCATTTTATAGCGAGGAGCAGTAATTCTGACAGTAAATGCAAGTTGTTGCCGCGTAATAACGAAGTCACAAAGTGCTTTCACTTCGGTGATGCACGACCTTAGGTCAGATAACTGCCATCGCTGCATGAACGTGGAGGAGGAGACAATTCATTAAAAGAAAAAGAATTCGCAGTTACTCCTTGAATGAAAAGCACAGATGGCGATAGCAAATTAGGAGATAGCTCTACGAAGTAAGGATATATAGTAGCTTTATCGGCAGTATAAACTTGCAAACATTCGCTTACTAATTAAATTAGCAATGATAGAATGTGTAAGCGACACTCAACGAGGACGTAGAAAGACACACAGAAAGCGCTGTATCCTTTTTTATACGTCCTTGTTCAGCCGAGCCTGCACATTCTATCGTGGACTCAAACCAACTAGCCCGTCAACGTGTTTAACTAAAGTAAGCGGCATGGTGCCACGCGCGCATAGGTAAACAGGAACACATCTCGGTCGATGACAGCGGAAATTGTCTGTGAAAACGCTGGAGTTAGGAATCGCCGCAGCAGCCGCCAGCCACTTGATCTCCCTGCATCTGTCGCTTCAACACGTACAAAACGTCGAAAGCATAGCGCATACGAAACTACCGCCACTACACTACCTCTGCAAACATCGCAGAGCGCTTTGAAAGTGAGGCCCGCGCGGGCGCCCATCTTGACCACGTCGCACATCGCTTTCACAACTCACGAGCGCCGCGAACGCGTCCCTACGGTGTCCGCGATTCGCGTTGCCAACACCGCAGAAGACGCCACGGTTGTCTCCACTCTTTCGGTAGCGGTGTGCGAGGAGGTCATCGAGGCACGCTTATCAGCCGCCGTGGAAGAACGCCCCTCCTCCCTCTCCTCACCCCCTGCCTCGTGCGCCACCGGAGAGGCCGAGCCTCCGGGCCGCTGCCCTCACGCGCGTACGCGAGAATGAACCGCGTTCGCCGTCTCACCCCCACAGTCTTTCACTCATACAAAACATCACGGTGGCGTCGACGGCATAAATGGTCCTGCAGTGTCCATGTAATTGATACCGCCATGAAAAGAAGGTGTGGAAATCCGATGCACTGATGGAACTACTATACGCGAACATTTCATGAGCCAAAGAGGCAAAATGGCGCATGAAAAGTGACCCGCCGCATATAGTTCAGTGACGAACGCGTCCCTCTGGCAGGGATAGCTAATAAGTCTTACACACGAACGCGCAAACAAACACTCTTTTACCTAAGGGAGCTCTCACCAAGTTGAAAGAGTTTTTACTGAAGAGGTGTTGTGCAGCAGACACACGGCGCCGACGAACACTTTTCATTGCTTCCTTCAGGACACGCTACCGAGAGCGTGCCGGTAGAGTACGAAACAAAATCGGCCAATGATGAACTGATATATCTCGAAATATAAAGTTAAAGCTCATTGTGTTACGCGTATTAAAAATAAAATTAACAAGGCCAGATTAAGAAACGCCAATGTCTCCTGTGTGCGGCACGTGTCTGTAGGCGTCGTCACGTGACATCCCCGAGCCGTTCGACCTGCTTACGACAGCAGAAAAAAATATTAGGATTACTGGGTTCGCTACACCATCTGCGAGACGTAGAATTAATTTTTAAGGTGAGCCTAACCGACAGAAAAATACCTGTTTGCTTATTTTCTTTTACATTCGATAATTGCTGGCGCACACCGGTTTCGAGTCTTTTCCTACCAAAACAACTATATGGCGTAATGAAAAGCCTTCCGCGCTTGTTTTCAAGTGAATATGTTTTTTTTTTTTTGGTGTGCCGCGCTGCATTTTGGTGTGGTGTTGCAAAAAACTAAAGATACGGGGCTGATTTATGCTAGCAGACGCGCAGGCAAAACATTTCCCTTCGGTATGTGTAGACGGTTGCCGACTCTTCGAGTGGAACTGCGGTCCCTCATCGATGAATGTAAATAAAGCAAGGTATAAGTTGTCGCTAATCTGTGCTTCTGCATTTAATTATTTTCGCACAGAAACCACTTGACAGGTGACGGCGCAAGTGCCATGTAGGAGGGCCAGCGCTGCCTTTTCCTAATCGTCTCCTACGGCGCCGGGTGTGCTCTGACATTGCGCAGGGAAATTTGCTCCGCTTGCGCCAAGCAACCGTGTGCGTGTCAGTTTCTCGTTAAGGCCGATATACACGAGGGACCAAATTGCTCTTTTGGACCACGGTCCGCGCATCACGTGATAGGACGTCACCACTTCGCGTGGACCGCCGTTAGCCTGCGCAAGACCGCGGCCCTCGCGGTCCAACAAATGTCCGTGGCTTTTCCCACATCAGGTTTGGCGGCGGACCGCATGCAAACCGCAGCGATTTCGGGGTAGCCAAAGAATGTTGCCCGGCAACATAGTGTCTTCAGCCAAATTCAATCTAGTTTTCGGCTGAGCCAAAGCCAGTCGTTTCATGTCGGCCGTTCCGACTGCACGTGCGTGCAGCAGATATATTTTTTAAACGCCATGTGCTTTTGGGTGGATGTGCACTGCGCCGGACCGCACCGCGGTGGGTCGGGGTGACGCGTCACGTGACCGATCAGCCCGCAGACTTGGTCCATCGTGTAGATCGGCCTTTACCGCTTGCTCGCCTGGGGTGCGCAATGTTCACGATTTTTGGCTCAACTAAAAGGCCACACAGTTTTCGTTAAAAATTAGCGAATTCACGTTCGTAAAATGTCGCGCCGCACTTGGCGCTTCAGCATACGATACGGCGAAGACAGTTCTGTCCGCACGCTGCCGTCTTCTCCCTAAGCTTGGTTTGCCGCTTTACAGCACAAGTGCTTCAGGAGCAATAATTCCAATGCTCGGTTGCCTAGCACCTTTAAGCTATTGGATGTTAGTTTCACTCTTAGGGCCATTTCGCAGAAAGATCAACATATTATAAACAGAACGCTCAATTACCTAATCCTTCCCAAGAGAAACCAAGCTTTCATCGATAAAGAAAACTAGCCCTAAAACTGATTCCTTGTGTTCTGAGCCAGCTATTGAGAAACCAGCAATGCTTAGCACATTACATGAATGTAGAGCAGCAGTAAAATTGCAATATTGCTCATTAAAATTTGAGCGCATATTTGTACCTGAAAGTCTACACCGAAATGTAAAGAGAACTCATCTATATGAATGAAAAGTATTATTTTACGAAAACAGTTCCACTTTTTGGAACGTGCAGAAGAAATTTGATAATGAATGGGGTTTCCACGTCGTGTTTCCATAAACGTGAAACGATGTCGCTTGGCACGGATGTGTTGCCGATAGAAGATGACACTCAAACACAAAGCCGTGCGCTTCTTCTGTGTGCCCGTGCGCAATGTACCTCGGCACAACGTGCAACATCGGCGAAAATTTGTCAACTAGCCTGACAAGTTGTTCTCATAATGTATCTTTCTTTAAAGGTTGTACGCCACCGCAACGTGGTAAAACTTGGAAAATATACTCAACAGGGACCGCAGGTGTCATTCACCGACTGAGAGATGATTCACAAAAGTTTCGCAAGCCAGCCAAGGTACAGAGCTTTCTGAAGAATACCGCGAGGGAATCACTAGAGAAGTCGATGTATCATGTCAGCCCAGAGTTCTACCAACTCTTCCAGGGCCAGGTGACGCTCCATTATCTCAATATGAAGGGAAGAACATCGATAAATTTTTCCTTACCACTTTGGTGTTGTCTCGCAGTTTTGCGGTGTGTCTGCTGTACTTAAAATGAGCTAAACAGATGTTTACGATAAGAAATCGCTTGTTCTAATCAATATCACATATACTTGCTTTCTATGCAATATCGCGAGGCAACGTGAGAGAAAAACCCGTTGACGAAAGAAAGTGAAAATAAAAGAAAATTTCTGCCTGATATTTTTTTTTGTAATTCGGATAGCTCTTAGGGTGATTTCCTGATTAGCCTGTTTTTTGAAAATAGCTATGCATATTTCTATAATTGCATTAATACCGTGCAATGTGTTATTACTGCATACAGTAGTTGCTCCAACGTTTGCACCCTACTCTTGATCATTACATATCTGCTATACTTTGGTCTTAAAAAAATTATGGGGTTTTACGTGCCAAAACCACTTTCTGATTATGAGGCACGCCGTAGTTGAGGACTCCGGAAATTTCGACCACCTGGGGTTCTTTAACGTGCACCTAAATCTAAGTACACGGGTGTTTTCGCATTTCGCCCCCATCGAAAAGCGGCCGCCATGTCCGGGATTCGATCCCGCGACCTCGTGCACAGCAGCCTAACACCATAGCCACTGAGCAACCACGGCGGGTATACTTTGGTCTTGGGATGCTAGAATCTTCTTGAGCTTACTTCAGTAAAAGTGTGCAAGTACAAGTGTTGCTCAGCACTGTTGACTTCAGTGTTTCATTACTAGAGCTAAATTGGGAGGGGGAAAACTTGTCTCCGCAAAGTCAGAGATAATCTGAATAGGCAATGAAAGCATGCTCTGCCTGACAGGAGGGTCCTAGGAAAATTGAAACGCTTTCGTCTGCTTATTGTGTCCACACCTGCATGCTCATAACGAATGGCCTCCATCCAATGATGAAACTTGTAACATAGGTTTATACCTTTCCTCTTCTTCAAGCAGATTGCACATAGCTTAGCCTATAGGCTCTTTTAAAGAAAGTACGTAATATACATTCAGCGCATCAGAATGTTGTCTTTAAATCCAATCAAAAGACAAAAGTCCTGACCAGGTCGCCTTTAAGCATTGAATGCAGCCGACTTGCGCTGCATTTCGAATATATGTCTCCATGTCCCGAAGCTACGCACTCAATAATTCCTTTGCACATCACTTTGCCCTTGCTCATATTCTGCTGACTATCCATCGGCGATCGACACATGCTCCTCCTGGATTTACTGTTTCTCAACAAGAAAACTCAGGGCTATTTGCTGTCATTATCTTGGAACCATGTCATTTATGCCTACATGACGATAGGGAAAATGAACTGCAATACAAATGTTAAGAAAAATCTGCAATATCCTCGCGATGGACTTCGTATTGATACCTTGTTTGCAATGTTAGAGATCTGAATGAAGCTCTGGTAGTCTTATGTGTTGTATGGCGAAACAAAACTTCATATAAAAATAGATACATTTTCAAAATAATTTGTTAGATATTTAAGGGCACATTAGCATAAGAAGAGCTATGCAGAAAATTGGCTAGGTGTGGCATGTTGTTTGGAGTAGCCAGTGTACCTGTTGTATGATACTAAAAAGGAAGTTTTTGTTACTGGTATTCGAAATATGTAGATTTACCGCTCTTGATATTTTTCTTTATTCACAAGTAACTGTTGCGGCAAAATTGCTTAGGTAGAGTAATGTTCTGCACAGCAACTAAGTATGGCTTCTGCAGCAATGTTCTGTCTTTGAAAAACTGTAGGAAGTTGTCTTACGTATGTACCACCAGAGTACTGAAGCTGCCTATTTCTATTGACGCATTGCATTCTGTATTAAAGGACTTGCTGTGTGTTGGGTTGCTGATACAGAAAGTGAATAAACCACACTTTTCTGCCAAATTATATTTTGCCGAAACAAAATTGCCGCGTGTCATAGCATGCTGGCGGGCGCATCTTGAAGCGAAAAAGGTAAGTTTTCACGCAAATGCGTCACACATATCTTGTGAGTAATAAAAGAATATTAGAAGCCGAAGGAGGTAGGAAGCTTAATCCGAAAGAGGTAAAGCAATATGGAAAAATAAATGCAGGTGGTGTTGGTTTCCGTTGGCGCCTGCAGAGAAAGCGGGATGGCGTTTCCCCCTCGCATCAACGAAACCGTTGTTATGGAAGCACGCTTCATTTTATCTTTGCTTTTTTTCCTCCGAAAGTTTGGCCTACCCATAAGCAGGGTATAAATTGGCGTTGGTGACGCAAGTGCCGTTTAGCTGAGTGTATGCCAGCTGACCTAGCCATGTTCCAGGCCTCCATATAGTGTGCACACTGTTACGTCGTCTGCATTTGAAAAAAAAAAACATACCAATCGTAGCCGTGTCTCCACATTCACAGATATTGTACATGGAGACAAAATTAACATACGGGAACAGGTAGCACTGGCTTTTCTTGGAAGTACTTTTGGTAGACGAGCCCATACACCTCTTTGTGACAATCTCGTATAGAAGCAAAGGAGGAAGGAAGCACATCGCTCTGCGAATGGAGCCAACGAGAGAAAGATTGTTCGCGGCTATGAATTCTGAGCACCCCACAAATACAACGGGGATTCTCTCAGCTTCCACTTAGCAAGTACTATTAGTCAGTTTTCAGAAAAAAGTAGGAGTGCAGGAATGTGAGTGCACTTTTTCAGCTATCGAAGTTCTTTTATTCATTCCTTCAATTACTCGCCTCTCATATCAACAACGAGTATTTGTCCTGTAAAAATGCAAGCTGTTCCCGTTTTATAGCAAAGTCGCAGAGTTCTTCCACTTTGCTGACGCACAACGTTAGCTAGCCTACCTGCGATACCTGCGGCGACATTGTTGAGGATGAGACAGTTCATCGGACGAACGAAGTGTGAAACTCGGTTGGACTTATCAAACTGATGTACACGACGGTTTGAAGGGCCAACAAAGAAAAATGGCGCATCAAAAGCGACCCACCGCATTGTGCAGTGTGAACGCGTCCCTCTAGCAGAGAAATCTAACACGGTTTCCTTCATAGAGTTTTTCACTATATTACCTAGAGGGAAATGTGACGCTGCTGCGCCGTGGTATGCATGGGAATGCCGGTACATTATGACTAAGGATTGGCATCGTTCTCGGAGAGCCAGGGAAACACCGTTCCGTTTGTCACAAGGAGTAATTTTCTACAAGAACAGCAAGTAATAAGCTGTTTTAGCTTTATTATTACACAAAAAAGTGTTTTGTTTAACTATGAGAGCTTGTTTTAGCATGTACAATGATATGAAACGTAAAAGGTATCAGCGGGCCGCTAGATTTGGAGGATCGACGACGAGACTCGCGCTCACTTTGAAACAGTTTGTCGTTTGTTCTTGCTTTTCTTCCCTTCGTCATGCATTGTAGGAGAGTAAAGATGCAATTTGCCTGAATTGAAACACTTTATGAAGATTGTACTTTAAGAACGCGTTAATTGTGTACCCATATCCACATTTTAGACCAAGACTCTAACAACGCAAGCCAATGCAAGCATCGCAGACACATATACCGTCATTCCCATGATAGCTCAGCGCCACTTAAGAAACTCCCATAGATGGTGGCGTCAGATTTCCCTCTGGGTGTTATAGTTAGAAGCTGTATGGTTTCCTTGCTCAACAGAAGCGAGAGTGCGGCCCCAACAAGATTCCGGTCACGGGCCTTATCAGTCTACTGCGCTGGAATGGAATTCGCATTTCTACATTCTTTCGCTGTGCAGAAAGTATCTTTTTTTAAATTTTTGAGATAAAAGACACGCGCATAACGCCTTAAGACTAATACATAACAGTTTACGTATAACATACTAGAACCTTCAAAAACAAGAAAGGGGCTGGCAGATGGAATGGCACACTGTGGTATAAACTTTTTTAAACAGGGTTGAAGTACCTCAGACAGGCTGGCCAACGTTTCGATAGGTGGACCTATCTTCGTCAAAGGCGGCCTCGTCATCCTCGGCGTGTTAGTTTTAAAGGGTTAGTGCAGTGACGTCACGTGCGGGTGTTGTCGCTGGCGGCTGGTTTTAAAGAGAGAGATTATAAGAGGGAACAGGCGCTGTCGTCCGACGTCTGTGAGCCTCATTCTCAAGACGAAGGGACAAGAGCGTGAGAGTGGGCACGCGGGGAGGAAAGAAAAGAAATAGAAGCAGAAAAAAGGGGAAAAAAAAAGCAGGGGGGTGCCAGGGCCGTACCAAGACACAACAAAGGGGGGGTGAAAGAAAAAGAAAGAGAAAAATGAAATCTTTAAGAAATACGGGGGCTTGGGAGCGTGTTGGGAATGCGAAAGGTTAGGAGGTAATCCGGGGGAGTCGTTGGCGGCATGTTTTTGAGGCATTAGAACGGCCGGTCAAGCAATAGGTCGAGTAATTTTGAAATAGTTAAGGTGGCGACGGGGAGTCTGCGGTGCAATGTGTGGGGTGATTGAAAGGCAGCGGCATGGTCTTTCAAGGGGCACTTCCCCACGCGCTTAACGTAG
Source organism: Dermacentor albipictus (assembly GCF_038994185.2). NCBI lineage: Eukaryota > Metazoa > Arthropoda > Arachnida > Ixodida > Ixodidae > Dermacentor > Dermacentor albipictus. The sequence continues at coordinate 89,200,664 of NC_091828.1, read as the reverse complement.
GTGTCGTTACGGCGGCATCCTTGACTTGCAGAACTGTCGTTACCCTCAGAAGAAAAGTGTTGACAATCTAAGGGCTTAGATTTCGCGCGGTCCTGCTACGCGATAGCGCCGCCAATGCCCTTCTTGTTTGCTACGTTTAGCTGGCTACGTCAGTGAGCGAAAACAGGGCCCGCTTGCACAAACGCCAGCCTCTAAGTCTAGACTTAAATCCGAATCTTGTCTTATTGTAATCTAAAATAAGACTGGACTTTCCGGCCATCATGTTTCGCTTGCACGAACCGACGAGACTGAACTATAGTCCGGACTTATTGAAGACGGTAGGTACTTTTAGTACCTAGGTGGGAAATTTCGCCGTCGACAGGGAATGAGATGGGGAATGGGCCGGAAGTTCGTTGCGGCGGCGACAGGCGTTCGCGCTGTCCAATAGTTGACCGCGATTCGATGTCAACATCCGGCCGCACTCCCGCGCTTGTCACCCCTGCAGAAGCAGCCGAACCAGCTGCAAACGTTGACGGTACGCGCGTGTTTTCAAGCATGTCTTCGCAACCGCCCGCCAAGCGACTCAAGAGCCATCACTGGAGCGAAGACGAAAAAATAGATTTGGTCCATATCATAAGCGAGAAAACCACTGCTTTATTTAGTAAGTTCAACGTTTATGGAGTGATAAAAGTGGCGGTTGACGTAGGCTTCTTCATGCTCTCCAGGAGCCTGTATCCGCACATGCGTGCCGTCAATTGCACCCACGACGCGCGGAAAGCCAGCGACAGCGTAGAAGCAGCCTTGGACTCCCCGCACCTCTCTAGGCGACGGCCAACTGGAAAGAAAACGAGGGTGGTCACCTTCAGATTCACGCCGATGTCATGCGCGGTCTTGCACACAATGACACACGCACATATTCAGGGAAGCACACGTATATAGTGTTAAGCTCGTGCTGACCATCACACAGCTACGCATGACGTCGGCTTGCAAGAACAAAATGACGAACTGCTCACTTGAGGCTGGAAACGTTATTCACGGAGAGCGACACCTTCGCGCTACGTGCAATCAGTTAGCTTCGTTGCAGTCGAGTAGTTGCAAACATTCGAGACATCGTCAGCTGATGTTCTGGCAGCGCAGCTTGTTCAAATTTAAAGTTCGACGTAGCGGGAACGCGGCCACACGTTACATCACATTAGCGAGATCAATAGAGCCTAGTTCCACAGATGATTCGACGTACTGCATGCCGGACGCGGCCAACGCGCTCCGACGCGCCCGGCGTCTAACGCTCGCCCTCTACGCACGTAGGCATTTCGCAGCACTAAATTCCTAACGCGACACGCGCTCCTACGTTCCGCAAAGCACTTGCGTGCGGTGTATTTATCGTTATGACGCAGTACTAAAGCTGTCTACTAAAACAGGCAGTAGAAAATAAATGTTGGAGAGAGGCTTACCTGATGAGGCAACCCGGCGTACCGTGCGGCTTGCGGTCGATTCGTGGGCGCCGATCACATCTCCGGCAGTAATCAAGAAGCATCCGGAGGCAAAAAATTTCAGTGCCAGCATCACCTGCAGCTCGGCACTCAAAGCACCACTCCGACACGTCGGGTGCTCGATCTCGGAGCGAAGGAACTCGGCAAAAAATACTATGCCGTCCCGCCCGAAGCGTACGCGCCGCTGCAGCTCCTCCTCGCTGAAGGCGTCCAGCGGATTTGTCCTGTCGCGAAACACGCGTTCGCGGCGCAGCAAGTGCTCGGCGAGCATCTCGAGGCGGGCCAACCGCAGGGCAGTCATGTTGGAAAATACTGAATAAGTTTTGGATAAGCCAGCTCGGAGCAGGCTAGATTCCGGTCTCATTTCAATCTTAATTTGGTGTCTTGTTTCAGTCTAGTCTCTTTCGTGCAAGTGACTTATCGGCTAGGGAAGATTAAGCCTCCAATAAGATTCGAATGAGCCTGAAGATCAGAATAAGACCGGACTAGAGAGTTTTGTGCAAGCGGGCCCAGAATCTTCCAGGGTCTATGATTGTAGACCGCGAAAGTGTCTTAAAACGTGTTGAATCGGACGACCCCACCTGTTTGACCTTGCAGAAACGCGCCTTCTAGCCCCAGGACGATGAGAGACGAAGAGGCAGTTCCGGTGACGAACGCGTGGCGTAATTACTTTGTTTGACCTCTGAAAGGTGCAAGCGGTAGCCTATCAAATTTTTTTTCTATACGAAACCTAACCAGTCAAGTGTCCGAATGCGTTACCTTGCACCAGGGGAATAGCGGACATTTAGAACAAATGCAACAGATCCAACAAGTTCGAATCTATATACAGACTGGGAAGGAGTGGGTCAGGGCATAAAGAGTCAAAACACGAGTTTTATTGCGATAGAAATTATATAGATCCTCCCGCCGCATTTATGCCGTCGGCGTCGCCGTGAGGTTCCGTATAACTTCCGAGGGCGATAAAACCGACGCCACGTGCCGTGTGCTGTATGTTGCGAGTCAATGCCTGCAAGGTTGAGCAGGCGAACGCGGTTCGATTTCGCGTGCGCTAGCTAGGAATGCGGCCGGATGCGTGCCTTCTCCTGTCGCGCGCGAGGCAAGGGGTCAGCCTAGAGGGACGGGGGTTCTTCGTGCCCACCGCTACAGCATTGGGGCGCGTAGTGGCGTGCGAGATCGAGAGATCGCGAATCGTGGGCGCCATAGTAGACTCAACGTGGCCAAAGTCATCGCCACCACGCGCCTCGTCTTCAAAGCGGTCTGCGATAATTTCAGAGTGCGCGTAGTGCCTGTGGCTACGTATGCGCTGTGCCTTCGACGTTTCTTTCGCGCTGAAGCGAGACATGCATGAAGTTCAATTCGCTTGCTGGTGCCTCGATTGGTCACTCCAGAATTTCGACAGCGGATTTCCGTGCTGAACAAGCGAGATGTGTTCATGCTTACCTGTTAGCGCGTTACATCGTGCTGATTAATTTAGTTAAAACAAATTGACTGGCTAGTTGGTTTGAAGCCGTAATAGAATGCGTAAGTGCGACTGAAGAAGGTTGTAGAAAGAAGCAGACACCCAAAGACAGCGCCGTCTCTGCCTTCTTCTTTCTACGTCCTCGTTGACTCACGCTTACACATTTTATCATATACTATTTAGTAAGCGTATGTCTGCATGTCTATACGGCCGATGAAACTATTATCCTTACTTCGTACAGCGATCTACTAATTTGCTATCGGAATCAGTGCTTCGCTCTTCCGGCGGTTTAAGGCAGCTGTAAGGGACTCTAGTAGGCGTTTAATGGAGTTGTTGAAGCACTGCGATTGTGTGTTTGGAGGGTATGTTTATTGGAGGTACATAGCTGGAAATAGCTGGTGAGGTGAGCTCACCTTTTGGGTGAGCCTCACCTCACCTTTTGGGTGGAACTGCAAATTTCTTATATAATGTGCGCGCAAAGTGACACGGAAGGATTCATTCAGGGCTTGTAGAGAAGCTATTGAAATGTCGCGGCCGCTGCCTGTGACACAGCAAGGCTAAATTTCTGATTCTCCTTTTTTTAATCCCCTGCACGTCCGGTGGAGCCGCGGATGGAAGGATGGATGGATGCCATGAGCTCCCCCTTTGAAACAGGCGGCTCGTTGCGCCACCGATCTCTTGTTCCTATTTTGCCGATTGTCCTACGTATGTTTTTATAAGTAGAGGGCATGGGAGAGCAGTGACGATGTTGCTGCTCAAAATCCCCTTCTGCTCTCATATGCATTATGGTACAACCCAGCTCTTTATTGTAAACGTTGTAGCAATGATGTATCTTGCTGTTTTCGTGCCCGGTCTTTGTTCGGGATACCTTGAGTGACTGTATATTTGTTGTTAAACACCTGTTGCTAAGCGTTGACATGGAACAAATCCCCGCTCAGCCTGAGCCTGACCCTAGCCAATTGAACTAAGAACTGCTTGATGCCATTATTGCCGTGTCAACTAAATTTGACCAGCCTCATACGGGATAATGGAGTCTTTCGCCGAGTGAATGAAAACCCAAGTGGCACTCACGCTAAAGGTCAGATTTTACGGAAAGATAAGTAACATTGAAATCTATTGTTGTATCTATTGAAAATACGTTGGGCACAACTCAATTTAACCGCCGTGTCCCTGAAACTTACAACTGAAATTGCAGCAGTCAGCTCATGGCTTGACGATTGGGAATAGCGGTCCCGAATGGGTAATATATTACTAGGGGTGCTTACGAGGCGGTGGCCCAGTCCGACGTCTGCTGTCATGGCATCTAAGCTTGAACGTTACCCACGGTATGATCGACAGAGGGCACATGGTGGGTTCCGTTGAGCAAATAAAGACACAGCACTTAAAGTAAACTTTTGAGCTTTTAACACCAAAGTGTTAGGTCTGCCTGAGAAAACAAAGCTGAAAACAGCTGGCATTTCTGTAGGCGAAGACTTCTGCAGATCAACACGCTTGCGACGAAAAAAAAAACTATTTCGATACGGAAAATCTAGCGGCCACCCACCCTGGTTTCTCAGTGGTTAAGATGTTGGGCTGCTCAGCACGAGGTCTCAGGATCGAATCCCCGTCCCGGCGGCCGCATTTGGATGAGGGCGAAATGCGAAAACACCCGTATACTTAGATTTAAGGGTACGTTAAAGAACCCCACCTGGTCGAAATTTCCGGAGTCCTCCACGACGGCGTGCCTCACATTCAGAAAGCGCACAGAAAGTGGCCGACCCTTTCCTGCTTTAACAAGCTTATCATCAACACAAATGCTACATCTACTGAGCAGCCACTGATACCGTTTGTGAAGTAGACTCCGCTCGTGTGGCACGCGTACCTGCTAATCGCAACACTGCTTCAAGCACTACTGACAATTCGACAGCGTAGCTGTCTTCCCGCCACGCAAATGATCTGTCTGTTCTATTTAGCAATGCGCGCAGTGGGCTCAGTAAGGGAACGCCACTCTCAGCTCATATTGAATAATGTTCTGTTGATATTGTTCTTTTATCCGAGACTTAACTTTCTGCAAAAGTTCAAATGAGTGAAATTTCCGACTGCGAAAAACGCTTTTTATTGATATGGCACCGATATTCTTGTCGGCGGGGGTGCCTTGATCGCTCTTGATGAAGGGTTCCGTTCCTCAAATGTCCCAGTCGTGTCCGTTTTAGAAGTTGTTGTCGTGGGTATTACCATTGACAGTAGGAATTGTATATTTTGCGAATGTTACAGACTCCCAACCACACCCCGCTCATTCTGTGAAGAATTTCATGACATCTTAAATAATATTGTTACGCGATACCACACATTGTCTTCTTTTCTGCTAGGAGATTTCAATTTTTCCTAAAATCTCATTGCACAATGGTTCCTCCACTTTTGCAAAAACTTCTTCGGAATGCACACAATTTCTTTATCTTTGTCCTTAGTTCAACCTCGCACAACTTGCTGATGAACCCACTCGTACTGCTACAGTTTCCTCAAATATTCTTGACCTCATTTTGCTACAGCAGCTGACTTACTATACGAGCTTACTTGCATCCCTGGTTTAAAAGATCACTTGTTTATTCATTTCGCTTTGCGTGCGCGTGTTTCTAATAAAAAGAAATTTCAGGTTGTTCGTGACTACAAGCACGCCGATACGGCTTCTATCACGCAAAAAATGGAATCATTTAGAGCTGTTTACATCGCCGGTTTTGACGACCGCTCAGTTGAGGATACTCGCATCTTTTATAAAATTAACTATTATCTTTAGTTGGCAGCTATGTACCTCAAAGAAAGACACCCTCCAAACACACAATCGCCATGGTTCAACAACTCTCTTAAACGCCTCCTCCACAAAATTTCGCAGTGCCGCCTGAAGAAAGAAGCACCGATTGCGGATTAGTAGACAGCTGTACGAAGCAAAGATAGTAGTTTTATCGGCTGTATGAACTTGTAAACATTCACTTACAAATTAAGTTAGCAATAATAGAACGTGTAAGCGGGACTCAACGAGGACGTAGAAAGAAACAGAAACATGGAGACAGCGCTGTCTATGTAAGTCTGCTTCTTTCTATGTCCTTCTTCAGCCGCGCTGACACATTCTATCATGGATTCACACTAAGTTGCCCACATTCTTGTTTTAACTAAATTAACCAGCACTGAGTCACGCGCTTACTGGATCAAAAACACTGTTTTTAACAATATACTTAAGCGATTGCTCGAAAGCGTGTCATATTAATTGTTTGGCATATTCATTTATGCAACACAGTGGAGGGCGTATTTAATTCGGAATTATTGCGCTTCTGCAGAAGGAATTAAATTATATTTGCGGCAAAGTATTACTGAAATAGCGCATGTTCACTTCAGATACCCTTTTCCATTTCGATAAAAAGTGACACAGGGCCCTTTTAACCACGCATCCGGGGTGTAACTCCAAAGGCCACAAAATCAAAGATACCAAATAAGTGTGGAATGCCCAAAGTTTTGTCGTTGTTGTTGTTGTTGTTGGCTTTAACTGTCTATCATTTGTCGACATCAATAGGCTATAATATTGTCGTATTAAGAGCAGTATCACCATGCTGTTGTGGCACACTTCGACAGTATATGGCATCTGCCGCATTGAAGCGACTCGCAGTGCTGACAAATTCAAACGGGAACAGCAACAAAATTATTTTTCACGTAATTAGATGTAAATTCGACGTCTGATTTTTGAATACCTGGTTTCAATGCATCTTCTCCCAAATGGACGCTTTAGTGTTTGAAATGAAGCAGTCATAGAAAGTGCAAGTGAAGCTGTCAAGGAAAATAGTGCATTGCAGTAATCTCGTAAATATTCGTGCTTGTATCTATGAGAACTGTACACTGCGGCGTGTCAAGTTGGGGCGTTATTATTGCGCGTGCCACACAAAAAATAGCTCATACAGATCCTATGCACTTGTTGCAATCTCCATGAGGCGAAGCTGAAGTAAAGTGTTTAATTAGATGCCTACAGCTCACAGAGATACGTGCAGTTTCGGGATGACAAGTGCGTGCTGAGATTCGCGCGCCATGTTTCAAGCAACATTTGTGGATTCTGCATATCTTCTGTCACAGTGGGAAATAACATACTGGAGGATTGGCCAAGAACTTGCGGAACTCCAATGGCACTTGCCAAACGGCTACATCAACGGAAGTGAAAAAAAAAGAAAGAATTCGGGAGATGTAATTACGCCGTAATAACCCATGCTTGAAATGCTTGCCGTGTCACGACTTCAAATGTGCTCACGATAGGGAAGAATTTCAACATTATGCTAGGGTTAGGTAGAACACTACTTATACTAATCCATAAGAAGGGAGACGTTATGGAATTGAAAGACTACAGGCCCATTATGTAAGGTTTTACTATTGTATAAAATAAACACAAAGATCACTTCGAATAGAGTGAGGACCGCACATGATTTCAGTCAATCAATAGAACACACTTGCCTGTGAAAGAAATATTCAACAACGAATCGTGTCCATGTGATGAAGCAGGTCATTGAGAAATCTGCGGAGTACAGTTAATCGTTCCATATGGCTTTACTGTATAATGGAAAGTCATTTCTGTCAGTAGAGATACCAGCAGTCATGGAGTCATTGTGTTATCATGGAGTACAGAAGTCATACGTGAACATCTTGGCAAATATCAACAAAGACTTCACAGCTACCCAAAATGTGCACGAGAAATGTGGTAAAATACGGGTGAAGAAAGGAGTCAGGCAAGGAGGCACATTGCGTAGAATGGGTGCCAGGGGAAGGGCAGTGCAGCCGAACACGGCAGAATATTATATTGGTGACGAAATTAGCAAATTAGCAGGCACAATATTAAATCAGGTTACGCAAGAAAGGGCTGATTGGATATCTCTGTGAGAAGCCTTCGTCCTGCCGTGGATATTACCATACGCTGATGTTGATGTTAATAATGATGACGATGGGTAAATACCTGCTCTATTAACTACTCGGTGTACTACGCATATATCTCTGAGCCCACATTCTGTCTTCATGTTTTATGCAGCAATCGTACCCAGTAGGCCATGTCCATTCCTGAGGAATGGCGAAGTTACCAGTGGCAAATACGGAGTGCTTTGCACTGTGATGCCCAGAGTTCCCCGCAAAGGATATCCAATTGGTCACTTTTATTTTGACCGTGGACCGTATATATCCACAAAAATATTACAATACAATTTCAACTGCTATTACATCTGTACTATTATTAGTAAGAACAGATTACACACAAAAAGGTGACAATTTATTTACTGTAGTAAATATTTACATTAATTAGGAAAACATTAAGGTAATTATCCTACGTATTCAGCTTCTCCTGCACGAATAAAAATTTTCTGGTGTCCAACTCGATGTAGTGTACATGAAATGTCGGGCACTACAGGGCTTCATCAAAGGAAATCAAGTAAATAATACCGTCTCCTTAACATAACTGCTAATTGCAGTAATAAGTCGGTGCGTTTTAGAGAAACCTGTGAAGCGACAATATTTGTGCACGTTTTGCGCATGAAGGTAATCTTTTTTACTCAGAATTGAGCTCGACATGTGCGATCAGCATGCAAGCAATACCTGGACTACATCGTGGGAATTCGTATTCATATCTTTTATAACTGTTTCATTCAAATCCACAAATATATCCGGCTAGGTAGCGATTTGCCCAACAGCCAGCAGCCACGTCAATCTCTGAAAAGTAGACAACGGACACTTCATTGTATAACTAAAAGAGTACGAACCATGACGCTCGGTTACCTTTCTCTGCGTCCCCTGGCACTCCGATATTTGTCTACGGGATTTTCAGCATCAAAAGCTGCGTCGTGACAACTGTGGAAACTGTGCGGGAATATTGTGGCCGTTCAGGCTATCATACCCATACCAAGTACACTTAATCTCTGTGATTTAAATTTTATTGGGTTCGTAGCGAACCGCTGTTTGACTATATTCCAGGGGTTTGCGTGGCTGCTTTGTGCTGTTGGGACGGGAAGAGAAGTTTAATAGGAGTAGCACAGCATATTGAATTAACGGTGGCGCGACAGTGAATTGGCAATTAACCCAAAGCAGACACTTCTCAAAAGCTGATAATAGAAACGAACTTACGTACTTCGCTACCTAACCTCATGTGCATGTGATATATATATATATATATATATATATATATATATATATATATATATATATATATATATATATATATATATGCACACATCCAGGGTGCCCCGACAGTCATGCACCTATATTTAAAAATGCCCAAATGCCTAGTAGCTGGACGGAAACAAGACAATGTAGTTTGCCGTCGCTTGGAGATGGAATATTCATGTTGCATTCCGCCTAAATACGCAATTAGTCGGAACAAACTAATCAACTTCCCAAATATTATAAATACATGTAAAGTGTGAGTGTATTCGTTATCTGTGTGCTTCAACAACAACACCTATATATACATAGATGCGTATATTTAGGAAAAACGCACCATGGCATCACTGATAGTCCTTCACAGAGTGGAACTGCTACGCAATTTTGTTTTATTAGCAAATCGATTAAAACGTGTGTCGCGAAGCCATCCATCCTGTTACGCTGAATGCAGCAGAGTTAATTTACTTCGATGCGCAGCACTGACTGACGTTGGCACTCAAAGGTTACTTTGAAAGTTTAAATTTTTGGGTGCGCGTGTTTTTCGGTGCTTCTATTTGCGTCCATTTTTCAGCAATGTCCTCAGTTGTCTGTCTGCGCCTCCGTCTTTCCTTTCCTCTCCGTTGTCTCGCTCTCGAAACGTCAACGTGCGTTATCAGGTGGATGAGCAAACCATCCTTTTCCATTTTATTGTAACACCTTAACAGCCCAGCAACGCCCTCCAAAAGGCGACAAATGAGTTGGAATACTGACACATCGACGTCGTGAATTTCGCCATATTAGGATTTGGATTGAGCGCCTCACCTGCGCAATTACGACCTCCGGTTGCGTGGCTCCATCTATCGACCGAGAGAGCAGCCTATAACTGGAGTTGATTTACACCACCGCTGGATGAGGCAATTGAGCAATCACGTACATTCAAGCATTCTTCCCTTTATCTCGGCAGAATCAGATTCAAGCTCTTCCGCAGGTTCGTTTTCAACATATGGGAAATGGGCACACAAATACCTAATGGAACCAGCAGCCAATCACAGAAATTGTTTCGTGGCTTTCTTAGGCCACTGAATCAGCGCGCCACAGACAAAATTTCTTTATGGGAGGCCGCTTTGCGTCTTCACGTCTCCGACAATTTCAAGAAGGTACCAAAGAAGTCTCAAGAAGGTACCAAAATATGGGTATTAAAGCGGACAGCAGTCTTCCGTGTGGTACGAAGTCGAGCACTTCTACAACAAATGTCGCTACAACAAAGCGACTTTATAACGAAGATATATTTATGTAACGTTACCATTTTTATTCTTCAGCTCGGCGGTGCGCGATATCTACTAGGAAGTGACCTTTAAAACGAATAATTTCGGCTGCCCCAGCTTTTTGTTTAAAGGCAATGTTGATAAATAAAAGTTCTATATTGTTCATAAAGAAAAAGTGATACGCCTATTTGCCCTAAGAGCTTAGTGCGAGAGTGTATGGAAAGTAGACAGTGATCATGAATAACAGCATAAAGCCGAGGGTACTTTTACCAGATCTAAAGAACGCAACTCTCCTATATCGTACCTACAACCCATGCTGATAATTTAACGAACATTCCTTTCCACATGTTTATATACTTCTTCTTTTTATATGAACGTGTTATGAACAGATCGACGGTATTGAAATGCGCTTGTCGACTCATGGAATGCACATCTAGGGGCTTTTGTCGAAATGTTATCACCACAGTTTACAGCGACTAACTATGTTATGTGATGCATCCTTTTATCACTGATACTTAGGGGTACGGGAATATTCAAAGTTTCAAGTACAGATCTAACAATACGTAATATTTGAATTCGTATTCGAAAAGAACTATGTATTATTTTGAATATTCGGGACTAGCGAAATATTTCGCCAGGATCGAATGTGAAAGTGCGGTTACCATTCTTTGTCTTCTAAATAAATTAGCTCAAATTATTTGAAGTGAGACAACGAAAGCGTTTTTACAAGAAATGGAGGAGCAAAATGGGCAATGGAATTTTGTTTCCGATATCGTTGCGGAATCCGCCATGATTGCTTGTTTTTTTCTTGTAGTCGGCCACTTAGTGGTTTTGGCACTTTAGTCAACATCGTGGTACTCGTTAATTTTTATGCCACAACTTTCTATAGTTTTCTTGCAATAGCCCATTTACATGTGTCTACAGCACATAAGTACTTCAGCAGCATTTTTTCTTTCTTTTTCCACAACTTCTTTCCCAGTTTCGGCCGCCAGTTATTCGGCGTGTTTCAAATGCTAGTCACACACCAGCTATTTTTTATTGGCAAGGTTGTTTCAAAACCAGACTCTAGGGTTTCTTATAGACCACCCACGAAGGTTTTCTTGGTACAATTATTTGTCCTAATGTTCACAACCGGTCGTTTGTCTCCAATAGTTGCTTGTTTTTTTTTTACACTAGCAAGTACAAGCTTAGTACTCTATAATGCCGAAATATTTATTCCTTCTATAAGTATATGCGTCTGCATTGATTATTCGGTATAGAGCTTGGTAGTCTATACCTTCTTTTGGCATTGATTTTTTTGTTACAGAAAGCTTATATTCGCTAGGCTGGTCAAAGAGTGCAGAAGCTACCCCAGACTCAAAGCAATAGTCTGAATAGTTCTTTCTCAAGAGGTGTGTTAATCGCAACATCACAATTGAAATACCTTCTTTTTTTAAATAAGACGCTGCTTTTATTTGAAGCCTGAAAACGCCAGGCTTGTATGAGATCCCTACATTTACAATATTCAAAATGGTTGAGCATAAATCCATAATTTCTTCAAAATCGTTGTTCACGCAGAAAACTGTCGCTAACGCTGGATTGTGCGAAATCTATGGTAACTCATAATTTAAGCGTCATTCTCTTTCCGTGTCTTCCGACAAGTGAGGCACAACAAATCGCCTGTGCAAAGTAGAGGTACCATTATGACGTACAATGTTCTCCTTAGATTATTTTGTTCCCCAGTACGCGAATGGAACCGTCTACTCGCATCTACCACCAAAAATGACTGGTTTTTTATATAGATCTCCACTTGCACATTACTTACCTTCTTGGCAGCCACACTGTGTTGTTATCATAACGCACGTGCTTTTTTTCTGGAGCACCTTGGGTCTCAAGGGTATGCAAAGAAAAAAAAACAAATAAATAAGTAAATACATAAATATCATGGTTCATATCGAGCGAATAACCAAAAAACGTGGTCGCTCGCAACTGATAGTTATGTGATAGTATGAGCGCTTAAAACGGTAATCAACGTCCACACTGCTGTCCCTCGTCCACTGTTGACGCATGCGAATATCCGCGTCAAAATATGCTCACTGACAAACACATTCAAGAGGAAGAATAAGCTCGGGGGTTCTATGGTAATGCGTGAATGGGGAGAAATTCATTTGTTGGATTTATATGATTTTTACATCCTGCAGCCCGGCGCTATAGAACGAGTGGCAATAGCGTCACACGTCAATTACAGACGAAAAATTGGTCACGTGGAAAGAACGAACGTTTTCTGGTAAGGCGGTCCAACGTTGAATTGTGGAGGGGAAAACAGTATGTTTGGGCATGTCACTTCTGGGTTGCCACGGTAAAAGATTTCAGGTTGCGAGAGCTTTTGGTAATGGAACGACCAGAAAACTTAATGGATTTATATAAGCAAGTACAGTGGTGAGAGCTAATTAGGCCGTGCACGAACTTTATGCTTTCGTAGTGACGATGACTAGCCAGAGTGGTTAAGTTCACATAAGAGATGCTAGAAGAAAGCTATTTCCGGCTACCACAGCACCGTATACAACGAGACTGCTTGGATGTAAAAAAAAATAAGGTAATAACCCGTAATGGTACGAGCGGATTCCTTATTTAGGTCGTAATTTAAACAAAAAGAAATGTCGATATTTCGAAGATGTTCTCTCTTCCCAGGTTCCACACCGCCGCAGCGAGGCCAAAAGCGGGAAACGTACTCACCAGAGATGGCAGGCGTCATCAACCGACAGAAAGATGATACACAAAGGTATCGCAAGTGAGTGAAGTTAAAGAGCTGCCGAAAGATTACCAGGAGGGAAGCACTAGAGAAATTCATCTATCATGTGAGCATGTGAGCCAAGAGTTCTGCCAACACTTGCAGTGTCAGGTGACGCTCCATTATCGGAAGAGGAAGGGAAGTAGATGGATAATTGTTGTCCGCAGCATACTAGTGTGGCCGCGCAGTTTTGCGTTGTGTCCGCTATTCTGAAAGATAAACTAAACAGCAGCGTACTATAAGAAATATTTTGCTGTATTGAGTGTTGCATAGACCTGCTGTAGCAGTTGTGCAATGGGTTTTGTATGCTGGACATAAATGACATTATTCTCGATCTCAAAATACATCGTGAGAGAAAACCCATTGCAAAAAGAAAGCTCCAATAGCTTGAAAATTAAGAAAAAATTCTCGCTGATACCGTCTTTTTGTAATTCCGGCAGTTCTTAGGGTGGTTTGCTGATTAGCCTCAGTTTAGAAATTATCTCGGTTTATTTCAATATCTGCATAAACGTCATGCAACGTATTTTTTATTCAGACAGTCATTGTTCCCACACTTGCACCCTCTTCTCAATATATTATTCCCTAGCTGTCATACATGGATCATGGGATGCTAAATTCTTCTAGAGCTTATCTCGGTAAAGATGTGCAAGTGCTAGTATTGCCCAGCCCCGTTGACAAGGGTGGCTTCACAAACATACCTAATATGAGAGGAGGGGGGGGGTGTGTGGTCCCCTTCGGCAAAGTCACCAGCATTTTTAAATATCAAACAAAGTATGCTGTGCCAAAAACGAGTGCCCTAAATAGTTAAAACGATTTAGAGTCCTTATTGTGTCCAGATCGAAATTCTCATGACAGATTACCTCCAGCCAATGATGAAACTCGAAACATAGTTCTAACATCTCTCCTATGCCACTATGCTTCAAACAGGTCGCACGTAACTGTGCTCATGTGCGTAATGTACATTCATCGCATTAAAAGAAGGTCTTTCAGACCATTTAAAAGCGATTTGTTCTTAGCGAGAGGGCCTGATGCATCGAATGCAGCGTAGCTGGGTTGGTTTTAGAAAATATTTCTTTAAGTCTTTGAGCTACGCGTTCAATACAACCTTTGTGCGTCAGTCTGTTCTTGACCAACCTCTAATGACGATCGCCCGCTGATTGGCAAATGCTTCTCTTGCATTTGCTAGTTCACAAGAAAGAAAACAGTTGGCGCTATTCGTTGTTATTCTCTTAGAACTGTGCCATTTATGCCTAGATGACGATAAAACAAAAGACGTGCTTTACAAATGTTAAGAAACATCTGCAATATGCTCGAGAGATATATCGTATCAATAGCTTGTTATCAATGTTACAGATCAAAATGAAGGTCTAGTTTTCTGACAGGTTGTATTTCGAAACAAAACCACATATGAAGAAAGACTTCAAAAATCTTTAACATAATCTGCTAGCTATTTATCGGTGCAACAGTGCAAGGAGAGTGACGCAGAAAATTTACTAGGTAAACCATGTTGTTTGGACTAGCAAGTGTCCTCTTAGTATGGAAAAAAAGAAAGGAGTTTTTGGTAATGGTACATGAAAAATGTGCATTTGCGGCTCCTGATAATCTTTTCATTATTCACAGGTAACCGCCACGCCAAAAATTGCTTTGATAGAGTTGTGTGTTAGACAGCAAGAAAACATGGCCTCTTCAGCAATTTTCTGTCTATGTGAAAATATAGAAGGCTGTTGTACGCATGCATGATCATAGTACAGAATGCGCCCATTTGTGCAACAAATGAGATACTCAGCTCCCCATTATTGCATTGTCTACTTAATGCCTTGTTGCGCGATAGGCTGCTAATAAAACAGTTAATAAACAACATTTTTCTGCCTACTTATGTTTTCCCGAAGTAAAATTTACCATCGTGGCATGGCATGCCAGCCCGCGCATCTTCAACAGAAAAAGATAAGTTTTCACACAATTGCGTTGCGCATGTCCTGTGAGTAAGGAAAGAAAATTAGAAGCAGAAGGATGTTTAAAACGAAATCGAAATAAAAAGAGGCTGTGTTGGTTTCCGTTGGCGCATGCAGAGAAAGTCGCGCTCGTCGAGCACATTGCAGACGACAAGCGAGATGGCGTTTGATCCTAGCGCGTCAAGAAAGCCGTTGCCATGGAAGCACGCTTCATTTTTTTTTTCCTGTCGAAGTTTCGCATACCCAGCACCGGCGTAGAAATTAGTGCTCGTGACGCAATTTCCGTTTACCTGAGGGTATACCAGCTCACCTAGCTCTAATTCATGATGTAGTGTAGACACTGTAACGTCATCAGCGTGTGGAAAAAATACCGATCGTAACTGTGTCTATAGGACTATTTCTCATGAAAAAATTATGAGTATACCAAAGGGCGTAGTAGTAGCGTTCTTGAAACTACTTGAGGTAATGGGGCCTGTTCACCTATTTCTGATAGTCTCGTGTCGAACATCAAGGTTACGGTTAATGGGGCAAGCGATACGGAGCCAACGGCACAGGGATCGTTCACGCCTAGGTATCTTGAACACCCCCACTTGTATCACGGGGATTCCTTCAGATTCCACTTAAGAAACACCATTAAACTTGCTCTGTAGGAAAGCGAAATTACAGGTTTTTCAAAATTCTTCATCAGTTATACCAGCTCTTTTACTCAATTTTTGTACAAGTAACATCTGATAGCAGGAAGAAGTATTTCGGCCGGAAAAATGTAAGCTGTCCGCATCTTTAGCAAAGTCCTAGAGTGCTTCTACTTTGGTAACGCACGACGTTAGCTCGCCTACCTGCCATCTCTGCCTGAACATAGTAGAGGAGGAGACACTTCCTCAGTAGAAGAAAGTGTGCAACTCGGATGCACTGATGTAACCGATATACGCGAAGGTTTCATGAGTCAACAAGGTGAAATGGTGCACCGAATGCGACGTGCCGCACAGTTCAGTGTGAACACATACCTCTATAAAAGAAACCTAAGACGCTTTCGCTTGATCGACAACAGAAGTGGGAGGGCGGCCCTAAGGCACTTGCGGTCACGTTCCGTATCAGTCTACTGCGCAGGAACATAAAGTGTATTTCCATGATCTTTCGCCATACGGAAAGTTTGTTTTTAAGTTTTGAGATAAAAGACATGCGCATTACCATTCGGGACTAATTGATAAATATTTCCTTTATCTTGCGTCAACATTGACCTGTAAAATTGTCGTTAAGGGGAAAAGTCTTCAAAAACAACGGGTTTATAATTTAATGCACTCCAGCTAGTCGATACCACCGCCATTCCCCTTCTTGCTTACCGGGCTACTTCAGTGAGAAAAAGCGGAAGTTGTCCGGGGCCTATGTGTGTAAACAGCGAAACGCGGCTTCTCGCCGCAGTACGATGAGAGACGCACAGAGAATTGCGGCGACAAACCCGTGGCGTAACTTCTTTCTTTGTCAGCTGGAAAGTGCGCGTGGTCACTTCTTATAAATATTGTCTATGCGACGTCTAACACAGCCAGCTGTCGAAAATGTTACCTCCTAGAAGGCAGCAGCTAATATTAAAAATGCAGCAGAAACAACCAGTTTCAATCTATATAGACAGCGGAGCTTTGTGTTAGGGCATAAAGAGTCGAAAGAGGAGTTTGTGTTTACTCAATGTCCAGACAAGGTGATACCGAAGGCATCACTCGGGCTTACTACAGCGGCTAATGCGATGCCGCAGCCGCTAGCTGCGGTGTGCGAAGCTGAGCTTTCGGGTTCTTTTTGTTTGCATTTTTAGCCGCCGCGAATGGATGATTGGTTGGATGCTACGAGCGTACTCTCTGAAATAGGTGGTGGGTAGCCGCATCAAGCTCTTGTTACTATTTTCCCGATTGTTCTAGCTACTTTTTTCTAAATGAAAAAAATTCACGGTTTTCAGAGGCGAGTGCCATCTGGTGCTGCCGGGAGGAACCCAGTAGAGCGCGCAGAACGGGTCCGCCACTGTGAGTGGTTTCTCTGTTCGGCTAGAAAACAGCCACACAGCAGCCACGGTCACGAAAACGCGGCGAGTTTGCAACGAAAAGCTTCGCTTCTAAAATCCCAAGAGCGATCGAACCACTTGCAGCAAAGCGCCATCCGCCATCTTCCCGAACGTACGATAAAACGGAACTGTTAGGCATCGCTATTCTTATGCTGTTAGGATGACAGCATAGCGCTGCGCTTAGCTGGTACCCTCACTCTTGTTCTGCTCTGTTCTGCCAATGCTGTTCGCTCCTTGATGCAATTCGAGGTGTCGGTGGAAACTCCGGCGAAAAAATTAGGCTCGTATTTTTTAACAGCGAAGATTTCATTGGGATTACAAGCGCTCAGAAAACGTTATATGCTTATTCTCGGTCTTCTCTGACAAAACTAAACCGAAAAAGCCTGCTCTTTCAGGAAATTGCGGGCAATCTTAAGGACTACGTGGAGCCGAACTTTGAATTGTGGGTGCTAAGTAAGGGTTAAATGAAAATGGCTAAGGCCTCGTTCCTGGTCCCTTGTGGAACATTTTATAAGACGCATAAGTTTTCCTGCAGAAAATTTTAATAATTTAGTATTAAGTGGAAATTGGGTAGTTTCATCCGTGACATCTAAACAAAGTTTAAAGCATCGATGTTACTTATGCCCTTTGGACATTATAACTGAGTGCTCATCTTACTCTAGTTTTGTGCATTTTACGAGACGTGTAGCTGATTTTACAGGTCCCCGCTCCATACTGTACGAAGTAGGTTGTTTATCTTGAGAAGTTTGTTCAGGGTTACTTCTTCAAGTTTTTTTGTTTCCGGATTGTGATACTGCCATTATCCACTATGTCTCGCGCTGTCCGAAAATAAAGCCAGAGGAAACGAGCTCATGATTTGATACAAATAGGGGGAAATGGGAAACTTAATCTTTGACGAGATGTTGACGTTCTAGGATTAATTACAGGCGTTAGAAAGAATTATCAAGCCTTCGTTTTTTTTTCATATTTTCACGCCTCAAACGAGGTCTGCAGTTACTTTCTCCGGTGTCTCCGCTTAACTAAACAAGCCACCTTCTCATTATTAGGTGAACAACAGGGGCCCGCTACGGTTAATGAGCAGCTTACATTGAATGTATGTGGGTTAATTGCAGCCTTAAAGCTAGATATACGGAATCAAGTTTTCCCTACCTCTATGAGTTTGGTTTGTCACTGGCGGAAAATTTAACCTGCTGCCCTGGGATACCTACAAGAGCAAGCAACATCAAATTTAACAGGTTATTGCAAATCTGACAGTGCGAACTTACATTTACTGGATCAAAACTGCTTTTTGAAAAGACCCCTTTCGCAAGCGGTCCAAAGCCTTACATATTCTTTTTTTTTTGCTGTTTTCTAGTGTCTTGAAATTACTTCTGTGAAAACTGTTGTCCCAGGTGGGAGGACACCATCAAGCGTTACTTCCTAAATTTTCTCCTCTCTTCCACTGTGTAACCATGCACTTTATTAAAGTCAATTCATTTCAGTTCAATTTACAGCGAGTTTTTATAAGCCGGCAATAAGGCACGCATCATTGATTACGCGTAGGAATAATTAAAAATGTTTGCCGTAATTACGGTCGTTGCAGCCAATTACAAGTTTGTGCACTTCGAAGCGTTATTACTGTGCTTTAGTGGCAGCTGGAAAGTTAGTCCTTTGCCCTGGCGTAGCTACCAGTTCAACAAGGATAATACTTAGCAAACATGGGGGGAACGCTAAGCAAACTTGTGTGCCATGTTATGCTCATGTGCACCAAGTGTTGTTTTGCAGCTGCGCTGAGACTGTAATGTCACCGACTAAGAAAACTTCTGCGGTAAGTGGTGCAGAAAGTCAACAACGTCGACGGGCAAATTTCGCTGTGGTCCGGCGAGTGACTCGCCAGCGTGAAGCAGAACGGTTTCCCGCGTCCGCGGCTCAAGCTTCACACTCTGGCACTCGCATTCCTGAAGCTGAGCGCGTCGCAACTCAACCGGCTGCTAAAGACACTCGCACCAGAATGCTCGTACCTTTGCCGAAGCAACGCGGTCGCCGGCCAGCAAATTGCACGACATTCGCTGCAGCGGACTAGGAGAGCGCAAAGCAAACATGCAATCGTTTTTGTGAAGACCGGCTTCACTGTCGTGTTTTACTGATTCTCAAGAAAGAAGGATAAAACTTTTCTTTTTCCGTCCAATTTCATTTGTCTATATTTGCTGCACTTCATTTAAAATAAACAATTCGTAAGATGAGTGCTTCCATATCTGTAATGCACGACGTTAGCTCACCTACCATCACTGCACGAATATGGTCGAGGGGGAGACACTTGAGCAAAAAAATAAAGGAAGTGTGCAAATCCGATGCACTAATGGAACTGATGCACGCGAATATTTGAGGAGCCAAATGTGCCGCGTCGCTGCTATCGCTAGCATCGCCACTCACTACTGCGCAAGATAAAAGAAAAAGAATGCGTAATAAAATGCAGCGTTGCGAATGGGCAGCAGCTGTTTATGGCTTCAAGGCAGCCGTCACTCGTTCACGCGGCTAGCAGTGACATAACAAAATACGAATGGAAAAGGCTTTAACAACGTACAAAAAACGTCCCGTGGCTTTACCATGTAATGAAGACGAAACGGTTGTGCCAGACGCTGGCAGAAGAATGTAACGATTCCCGGGCGCATTTTACAGAACCGCGTGCCCGGCTACGGGACCTGACTAGGCTTCGGACGAGTTGGGTCATGCCGCCCGTCGAGATGCTAGCATGCTGCTAGCCCCAGCCATATTTCACAGCGTAGCTGTATAACTCTACCGTTCAAGGAAATTTTTGTATTTTTGTGGCAAGCAAAAAGCTCCCCGTGCGTGAGCCGATCCGAGAGATAGTGCAATGCCGGGTCAACCCACGGCGGAAGTGAAGCAGGCGTTAAGCACTCCGCATACGTGGACCGATCCCAGAGATAGAGCAATGCCGGTCCGACCCGCGGCGGAGGTGCGGTTCACCATTAGGGACCCACATACGGAGCTTCGCTGGTCATCCTTCTTCAGAAAGTAGAACGGGCACTGACATTTTTTTTTATTTGCTTACTGTGCTCTGCCATCTACTATCTTAAACAGTTGTGCCATTTTGGGTGTATATTTGCCACAAAACAATAATCGTCATCTGTCTTGTCCGCATTTCCTTTCAGGCATCACACTCAAACATAGACAGGGCGCTGTTCTTGTCCTGTGTGCCTGTGTGTAGTGTTCCTTGACACAGCGTGCAGCGTCTGCGAAAATTTGCCAACTAGCCTGACAAGATGTTCTCATGATGTATATGCCTCTACAGCTTCTACACTACCGCGGCGACGTCAAAAGCGGAAAATATACTCAACAGAAACCCCAGGCGTCGTCAACAGACTGAAAGATGATACACACAAAGGTATCGCCAATTAGCGAAGTTAAAGTACTGCCTGAAGAATAGCACGAGGCAACTACTAGACGAGGCAACTACTAGCCCAGAGTCCTACCAACTATTTCAGTGCCAGGCGACGCTCCATTATCGCAAAGACTTCCTCTAATGAGGTGGATAAATTTTTCCACACCACGTTGGCGTTGTCGCGGAATTCTGCGCTGTGTCTGCTGTTCTGGAAGACGAGCTAAACAGTAGTGTACTATAAGAAATATCTTGCTCTAATAAATGTCGCTTCGACCTGCTGCAGTAGTTCCGCATTGCGTGTCTTACGCTGCGAATCAATGACAGCCATGTGGATCTCAAAAAACGGCCTCAGAGAAACCCCCTTGCAAAAAAGAAAACTCGAAAGCTTGAAAAGTAAAAAAAAAATGTCACTGATATTTTTTTTTGTAATTTCGATAGCTCGTAGGGCGTTCTCCTGATTAGAATATCTTCTGAAAATGTCTAGGTATGTTTCAATGTGTACATAAACATTCCGCAACGTAATCTTTCATCAGACTGTCATTGCTCCCACCCTTGCACACTGCCCTTTAAAGATTATCACATAGCTACTATACCTTGGTCTTGGGATTCAAGAATCTGTTTGAGCTTACCTCCGTAATGGTGTGCAAGTAATAGTTTTTCGCAGCACTCTTGACTCCAGTGTTTCGCTAACACGAACATTTAGCTCGGGCCCAACTCCCACGCGGCCTATTCAAATACATGTAAAAGGCAAAAACGCCTTCCTGAAATAACTTCTGGATTGATTTTGATGAAATATGTTGCAATTGAAGGAGAAATTTAAATTCTATTGACTGCTGCGAGCGGAATTTCGATTTATGTCGTGAATTCTGTGAAAGCAATTTTAAACAATTCGAAAGTTAGGCAAGAATAGACGTACGAAGTTTTTAATTTATTACGTGGGCTTCAAGAATATATATCGTGGTTTTGTAAACTGCATTCATTAGATAATTTAAAGCGGACAAATTCGATATTTCAATTTATGCCTTACGTGAACTTGTTACGTTGTGTACAAGGGTTCTGCAAAAGCTGTATTTCCATGATACTGAATTTTTTTAGATTCGTGTGTAAAATATCAATATTGTCCGCTTTAGATGTTCATTTGTTTAGATATTCATTTCACAGAATAGTGATATCAATTTTTACTTGCATAGTGACGCACTTGTAGGTGTTAAAGCTCTGTTTTCTGAAAATTTTTGACTTTTGCCAATTTGAATTTAAAAAATGGAGGATATAAATCAAGAATTTGAAACGCACATTTAAGTTCTTCCTTTAAATGCAACAAATCTCGTCAGATTTAGTGCAGCGGTTGCCGAGAAAAACGAATCCTTCTTTTAGGTGTTTTTAGATAGGAGCACCTCAGCTAAACCTTCCTCCTTTTAATAGAGTAAATGTGGGAGGGGGGAGATGTTTCAGCGAAATCACGAATAATCTTACTAAGCAGGAAAGCAAGCATTCTAGGAAAGTTGAAGAGCTTTCGCCTGCTTATTGTGCCCACAGAAAAATGTCCTTAACGGATGTTCTCCAGCCAATGTTGAAACTCGTAACATAGCTATGACAGGTGTCCTAGGCTTCAAATAGGTCGTTTGCAAGTGAGCCTATAGGCACTTTTTAAGGAAAGGGCGTTATGTACACTAAGCGTATTAGAAGGTCTTTAAAGCCATTCAAAGGAGAATTGTCTTGAGCAGGTTGCACTGATTCACTGAATGCAGCCGACTTGCTGTGCTTTTAGAAAATATGTCTCAATGTCTCGAAGCTGCGCGTTGAATAATGCCTTCGTGCATCACTGTCCTTGCCCCAACTCTACTGGCGATCGACCTCCGATTGACGCATGCTACTCCTGCATTTACTGTTTCACAACGAGAAAACTTAGAGCTCTTTCCTTTTATTATGTCGCAACCGTGCCATTTATGCCAAGATGATGATAGAGCAAACGAACTGTATTACAAATGTTAAGAAACATCTGCAATATGCTAGCGAGGGATTTAGTATTGGTGCTTTGTTGACAATGTCAAAGATCTTAGTGAAGTTCTAGTGGTCTTATATGTTGTATAGCGATGAAACCAGATATAAAGAAAGGCTACAAAAATGTTCAATATAGTTTGCTAGAGATTTATTGTTTCATTAGCACAACGTGAGCTTTGCAGAAAATTGACTAGGTATAGCATGCTCATTCGTCTAGCAAGTATACCCGTTGTATGGAATAAAAAAGGGAGCTTCTTTACTGGTATGCGGAACATGTAGATCGACTGCTCTTGATAATGTTTTTAATATTCACAAATAACCGTTGCGGCAAAATTGCTTAGGTAGAGGTCTGTTGTGCACGGCAAACTAGCCTGGTCTCTGTACCTATTTTCGGTCTCTCAAAAACTGTAGGAAGTTGCCTTACGTATGTGTTATCGTAGTACCGAATGCGCCCATTTGTACTGAATAATGAGATACTCACCTCTACATTATTGTATTGTGTAGTTAATGCCTTGCTGTGCGACAGGTTGCTAATAAAACCACCGAATAAGCCAGATTTTTCTGCCCATCTATGTTTTGCCGAAACAAAAAGAATAGCTGCGTGGCATTGCATGCCGGCACGCCCATCTTGCAGAGGAAAAAAGTTTTCACATAGATGTGTTAGACATGTTGGGAATTAGAAAAAAAATAGAAGCTGAAGCGGGTATAAAACAATCTGAAAGAAGAACACAATCTGAAAAATTAAATGCAGGCGGTGTTGCTTTCCGTTGGTGCCTGCAGAGAAATTCGTGTGCTCGTCGAGCGCACAGCCGACAACAACCGGGGTGGCGTTTCACCCTCGCGCATCAACAAAGCCGTTGCCATGGAAGCAGCACAACAGCGAGTCGGCCTAGTTGGAACATATTCATCTTAAAAAGTTTTGTGCGCAAACAAACAGGGACGAAGAATAGGGGGCAACACAAGGACGAGCGCTGTTTGTATGCGCACAAAATGTTTTAACATGGAAGCAGGCTTCATTTCTTTCTGGTTTCTTTTTCATTCCGGAGTTTGGTCCACCCAGCACCAGGGTATAAAATGGCATTCGTTACGCTATTTCCCTTTTCGTGGGGGTGTAGCAGCAGACCTAGCTGTGTTGTAGGTCTCCATGCAGTGTACAGATTGTGACGTCGTCAGCGCGTGGAAAGAACATACCGATCGTAACCATGTCCATATGACTACGTTCACAGATATTGCACATGTACAAATAATGAACATACGGGAAAGCGTAGTACTAGAGTGTCTTAGTTTGGCGTTTTTACGCTCCGCTCAGAAGCTAAGCGGAGCGGAAGCGCGAATGCGCATGCGCCCTCCGCTTAGCCGCAAGCGGGCTTGCGGAGCGACAAACACAGTCCGCTTAGAAGCGGCCTGAGCGGAGCGGGCTGCGCAGCACCTTGGCTATGTTGGAGTCAGAAAGGATTGGATTAGATGCAGAAAGCAAGCTCGCTAGCTACCACGTGGTTCCCCGAGACGGGGCTTTATTTACCACTGGATAAAATGGACCGGTAACGCATATGAAGCACACGTCCACATACATCACGGGCAAATAAGTTATATATATTGTCACGAAAAGACAATGTAAGATGTGCCTGGCGTCGGCGAGGCAGACAGTTGTACAAGATGGCGTGCAATAAGTCCAAGCCGGCGTCCTCAGCTTCTGCTTCTTCTACTCCAGCGCAACGTCTCTTGCTGAGCGCGCGTTCCAGTCCCAACTTCTTTTTCAGCGCTGGATCGTGACACCTAGCGGCAATATACGTTTTACTGTATAAAATTGATGAATGGGGTGTTTTTATTTTCTTTCATTACCCTGAATTTCGCCAGAGGGCGCTGCAACTACGAAAAGCCCGCTCCGCTGGGCTAAACGTGTAACTAAAACGTGAAAATCGCCCGCCGCTCCGCTCTGGCGTAACGGGGCGATACGGAGCGTACCGTGAGGACGCTTGCCTAAAACACTCTATGTTAGCGTTTTATATACTAGCGATAGAGGATTTGTCCACCTCTTTGTGATAACCTCGGATAGCTCATCAATATCGTCCGACCTTGTGCAAGCACTGAGTATGGAGCCAGCTATCTAGGAATTCTTCACGGCTAGGTACTCTGCAAACCCACGCAGTTAACATGGGGAGTGCGTCGGCTACCAATCATTAAATACTATAAGGCACACTATGTACAAAAGAGAGAGTACAGGCATGAGAAGGCACTTCTTGAGCTGCCCGAGTTTTTTTAACTCAAGCGTCGAATAGGGGGCATCTCATCGCAACACGGAGTATTTCGGGCGGAAAAATGCAAGATTTTGCGGCTTCACGGCAAAGTCACCGACTACTTCTACTTTGGTAACGCACGACGTTAGCTCCCCTACCTACCATCCCTACCTGAACATCACACAGGAGGAGACACTTCATCAGAAGTGTGCAAGTCGGATGCACTAATGAAACTAATGTACTCGAAGGTTTCAAGAGCCAGCGAGGCAGAATGGTGCATCAAAAGCAACGCACCGCGTTGTTCAGTGTGAACGCCTCCCTCTAGCAGGCAAATCTAAGACGGTTTCGCTTGCTCAACAATAGAAGCGAGAGCGCCGCCCCAAAAAGGTTCCGGTCGCGGGCCTTATCAGTCTACCTCGCTAGAAGAGAAAGCGGATTGCTAAGTTCTTTCGCTGCGCAGAAAATATGCCTTTAAGTTTTGAGGCAAAGGACATGCACATTACGTCTCAAGAGTAATAGGTAACAGTTTGCGTATGAAATTAGACAACCTTGACTTCCTAAATTCTCGTTATATTCAGAGGAAAAATGTTGACAATCTGCAGGCTTTGATTTTGGCGCACTCCTGCTGCCCGATATCGCGGCCAATGCCCTTTTTGTTTGCTACGTTTAGCTGGTTACGTCAGGGAGCAAAACCGGAACTTTCCAGGGTCTCTGTTTGTAGACAGCGAAAGTGTCTTAAAATGTGCTGAATCGCAAGACACAACGTGTTTGACCTTGCAGAAACGCTCCTAGTAACCACCGTACGATGACAGACGCACACTTAGTTACGGCGACGAATCCTTCGCGTAATTTCTTTGTTTGTCAGCTAGGAGGCGCAGGCGGTAACTTATTCCAACTTTTTTTTCTCTACGACGAACAGACCAAGTGTCTTAAGGCGTTACCTTGCACCAGGGGATGGCAGTTATTTACAAAAAATGCAGCAGATCCAACAAGTTGAAATCCACATATAGACACCGAAGCTTTGTGTGAGTGCATAATGAGACGAAACACGAGTTTTATTGCTATAGCAATTCTATAGACACTGCTATTGCATTTCTGCCGTCGGCGTCGCCGTGATGTTCTTGATAAAGCCCAAGGAAAATGGGAGCGCCGTCGCGCGCTGTATGCTGTATGTGAGAGTCGATGCCTGTGAGGGTGAGCGGCCAACGCGGTTCAATTTCGCGTTCGCGAGCGAGGATTTTCCTGTCGCGCTTGAGGCAGGCGGGTCCGGCGAGGGAGAGTGGGGTTCTTCTCGCCTGCCGCTATGCCATCGGGGTGTTCAGCGGCGGGCGAGATCGCAAGGTCACGAACCGTAGGCGCTGTAGCAGACCCCATGTGGCGAAAGTGAGTGCCCGCGCGGGCCTCATCTTCAAAGCGACCTGTGACTGAGCATGTGTTGGTGGGCTATTTGGTTAAGCATGATTACAAAGACGGCGTCGAATACAACAACACAAGAAGAAGGGGACGTGCTTGTCTCGTGTGCCCTTCTTGTGTTCTTGTATTCGGCGCCGTCTTCGTAATCGATCTGTGATGTTTGCCGAGTGCGCGTAGTGCCGGTAGCTTCGTATGCGTGTTGGTTTCGGCGTTTCTCACGCATTGAAGCTGGAGATGCACGGAGGACAATTGATTCCGACTGCAGTCGTGTTTCCCAACTACAGCGTTTTCAGAGAGAGTTACCGCTGCCATAGAGCTACGTGTGTTCATGTTTACCTGTGTGCTTGTGACACCGTGCTGGCTAATTCAGTTAAAAGAAGTTGTCGGGCTATTTGGTGTGAATTCATGTTAGAATGTGTAAATGCGACTGAACAAGGACGTAGAAAGAAGCAGACACACAAAAATGCGCTATCTCCGTGTGTCTGTTTGTTTCTACGTCCTCGTTGAGTCACGCTTACACATTCTACAATTGCTAGTTTGATGACTAGGCAAATGTCTGCAAATCAATACGGACGATAAAGCTACTATCCTTTCTTCGTACAGCTATCTACTTATATACTATAGCAATCGGTGCTTCGCCTTTCGGTCGTAACTGCAAATTTTTTTTTATTATTTTAATGTCCACCCAATGTTGCACGGTAGGCTTCATTCAGGCGTTGTAGAGACGCTAATGCAACGCCACCGCCGCTGCATGCGATGCGGGAAAAAGAGCTTACTGCCGCGTTTCCTAACTCCAGTGTTTTCATAAACAGTTTCCGCTGTCATCGAGCTACGCATGTTCATGATTACATGTGCGCACGTGACACCGTTCTGGTTAATTTAGTTAAAACACGTTGGCCGGCTAGTTGGTCTGAATCCATGATAAAATGTGTAAGCGCGACTCAACAAGGACGTAGAAACAAGCAGACACACAAAGGTAGCGCTGTCTCCGTGTGTCCGTCTCTTTCTACGTCCTCGTTGAGTCACGCTTACATATTCTGTCATTGTTAATATAGTTAGTAAGGGAAGGATTACTAGTTCATGCAGCCGATAAATCTACGATGCTTATTTCGTGCAGCTATCTACTAATTTGCTATTGCAATCGGTGCTTTGCCTTTCCCGCAGAACTGCGACATTTTTTTCTACACCTTCGCCGCTGCGCGCCGCTGCGCTACATGCCCGGAGGCGAGCGCCATCTGGATGGAGTTGTTGCAACGAACCGAGCGTAGTGCGTCGCTCAACGAACGGTGAAACGCTGAAAAAGGGGTTTGTGTTTGAGTTAACGCGTACCAGAATTAGGATTTCTCGCATATTACATATACAGACGAATGCTACATGACGGTGCCTTGGGATTAAGTCGTACTTTACGATACTTCTGAGGCATTTTACTTGGAGAAATTCAATTAGTTTAGTGAAACTTTTGCGCCACGCGGAGGATCAGCGTCTCTCGAAATGATTTTTCGCTCACAAGACGCTCAGTGCCGGCGATGGACGCTGACTGCGGATATTGTGCGACACAGGACCCTTAAAACTACCACGTAATATGCTATATCTTGACAGGCACGGCACCGCTACGTAATAGAGGTGACGCAAAGCACTGCATCATGGCTCTAACGAGCACCGATAGGCAGCGCTTCGGTAGTCTCAGCGCAGCGGAGAGTCCAACCAGGTCCATGCGATGTAGGCCTTCTGCTTAGCTGACGACGCAGTTTCGGCAGATGGTTACTTTTTCGCGTCTGATTGCCTGTGACGCCTCGTCGCCTACGAAGTTTAGCGTCGACATGCATCAGCATCGCTTACACGCCGCCCAGCGCTTTGCTCCCTTTGGCATCAACTAATGGCTGCGCTAGGTGGCGCAGAAAGGCAACGACGTCGGCGGGCGAATCTCGCTTTTGTCCAACGAGAGGCACGCCGACGTGAAGCAGAACTCCGCGTGTTTGTAGCGCAGGCTGTGGACTGTGGCACTCGTATTCCTGAAGCTCAGCGCGTCGCAACTGAAGTGGCTACCACGGGCACTCGTGCCACAATGCTCGCGCCTTTGCCCAAGCGACTCCCCAGCAGGACGCCGTGCGCCAAGCCATCCTGCGACATGGGCGCCATCCGACAAATCATGCGCCTTTAGCTGCAGCGCACCGTGAGTTCACGAAGCTAACATGCAAACTCAATTTCGTGTTCTACTGATTCCAATGAAAGAATTATAAACCATATCTTTTCTTTCATCCAATTTCATTTATATGTAATTGCTACATTGACTCAAAATGAACAAGCGGTTTCTCCTAACCTTTACTTGTTGTCATTGTGTGTTGGCTTTGTGCTTTTACACCTTTGACGAGAGGCCTGACGAACGCGCTATGATTCGAGGTCTTTCTTTTGCGGCCGCTTGACGTGAAATCATTTGAAAAACAGGCTCCTACCACTTCTGTTCTCTTTTACTCTGAAATTTTTTTTTTCCATCCGAAGCGCTTGAAATTCATAAGTTGCATAAAATTGAGCTAGCCCAGCTTTCTTCAATTCCTTCTTCACTTTTGACTGGTGCGGCGGGTAGGACTCAGCGCAAGGGCGCTTTGTTGATGTGGTAGGCGATGTGGTAAACCCATGCTGACGTAGCAACCCTTGTGCAAACCATGATGCGATGCCGTGCAACACATGCTGTCGCAGAGCAAGAAGTGCCCAGTTGGACTCGAAGTGCGTGGATTGTAGGTACTAGGGTGAGTCATTTAGGTCCCGATGAATGCGTGTTTGAAAGACAAGTCGGTGAACTAGCGTATCAGTTATGAGCGTGAATGTAGCCTGGGCATCCGAAGTGCCTCTACTGTACCGGAACACCATCCTGAGGCCTCGTATAGGGCATCGTAGGGCCTTCCTAGAACTCCATGTAGTGTGAACACTGTGACGTCGTTAGTGGGTGGCAAAAACATACCGATGGTAACCATGTGCAGATGAATTCCTTCACCGATATTGCACACGGACAAACAATAAACATACGGGATGGCGCAGTAGTAGCGTTTCTTGGAACTAGTTTTGGTAGAGGGGGCTGTCTATTTCCTTGTGATAGCCTCGTATAATACATCAATAGTACAGGAAGCTAACGTACGCAAGTACCACATTGCGAATTCAGCCGCCCTCATGGCAATTGTTCTTTGCTAGGTATACAGAACACCCCCTGTGGTCTGTGTGTCGTGTACACCCTGTGACGTCGTCAGCATGTGGCAAAAAAGCAGCGATGATATTTTTGTGTATATGAGTTAGTTCGCATATGTTGCGCACGTACAAATAATACACATACGCGAATGCGTAATAGTAGCGTTCTTGAACAAAGTTTTCATAGAAGAGGCTCTCCATGTCTTATAATCTGGTATACTATATGAAGCGAGACGAAGGGAAAGTGGACCTGTCAATGGAATCAACTTTTCATGGAGCAGCCTCTCCATCTCTTATAGTCGCCAATACTAGAAGCCAGAATATGACAGCGGTGAGGTGTCAATGGAGCCACCTATGAGCATTTGTTCGCTGGTAGTTAGGCTGAACACCTATTACAATGGCCCGCGGTTTGCCTCAGCTTCGGCTGAGTAAATTCTAACAGTAATTAGGTGTATAAAAGCAGCAGTATAGCATTGTCAATGCACTTCCTCTGCTGTGTGAGCTCTTTAATTCATTTTTATATACTGGTTATATCAAAGCAAGGAGCAATATTTCCGCCGCAATATGCAAGCTGTTTCCGCTGTATAACAAAGTCGCAAGGTTCTTGCACTTCGGAAGCGCGCTGGCATAACTACCATTCTGCATGAACATTGTGGAGCAGGAGATATTTCATCAAAATAATTGCAGTTACGTCTGAAAGGCGCAGCACGGATTGCGATAGCAAATTACTAGATACCTGTACAAAGTAAGGATAGTAGTTTTCTAGGTCGTAGAAATTTGTGAACATTCGCTTACTAACTAATTTACCAATGATAGAATATGTAAGCGTGACTCAACGAGGACTTAGAAAGAAACCGACATACAAGAACAGCACTGTCTTTCTGTCTGCTTGTTTCTACGTCCTTATTCAGTCGCGGTTAAACATTCTATCAGGGGTTCAAAGCAGCTAGCACGTCAACGCGTTTGTCCAAATTAGCCAGCACGGTGTCACGTACGCGCGCGCAGGTAGACATGAGCCCATCCCACTCGATGACAGTGGAAAGTGTCTGAAAACGCCGGACTTGGGAATCACGACAAGAGCCGTGAGCCAATTGACCTCCGTTCATATGTCGCTTCAACGTCAACGAAACGTCGAAAGCACAGCCCATACGAAGCTAACGGCACTACGCACACTCTGCAACCAAAGCAGATCGCTTTCAAGACACAAAAGCGACTTCAACGTCTCTCTATAGATAGTAAAATGATTTACACCCGTTATGGTGAGAATTGCGAATCATAACACCCTTGAAGGGTGCTTTCATTCAAGAAACATCTCATCATCATTGTGAAACAAAGTTCCAGCGCACAATTACACAAGGACGAGGAGAGAAAGACAACACGAACGCCGGGACAAAAGAAATTGATTATCTTAGGGCAAACGGGTGTGTCGCAACAGCTAGGCAGGGCGGGATATGAACAAGATTGTACTGAGTGACGTAATTAGGAAAAAAAAAGAGGGAAAACTTTCTCTCTTTAGTTTTGTTTTGACACCTCTGATGACCTTTGCCTAGACCAAGAAAATATTTTTGAGTGGTCCTAAAAAAAAGAAAAAAAAATCAAACCGGCGTTCGTGTTGTCTTTCTCTCCTCGTCCTTGTTAAATTGTGCGCTGGAACTATGTTTCACAATGCTAATCAAAAACAACTAGCCCAGCTGTCCATACTTAGCTCATCATCATGACTTTTTGCGAAGGATAGGGCAGTTCTAGATGTCATAACACCCTTTTACCCGCCAAAAGGGTGCACTGACTAAGAATATTGGGGGTGGGTGCAAGGGCGTTTTTGTTTGTTTTTAACACATTCACAAACATAGAGTTGCACGAAGAGATAGCGCGTCCCACGGCACTACAAACAAGTGGCGGATCCAGAAGCGGGCCCTCCCCTACCCCAACCCCTTCCCCCCGAAACATGTCGGGCTTTCAATGCCGACAAAACTCCTGAAAGGAGTCCCCCTCCAATTCACTGTCTGTTTTGATGAGCCATTTTAAATATGTCCTGCGAAAAACCTGTTGCTGAAGCACTACTATCTATTATGTAATAGTGTTCTAGGTGGCACACAGTTCTCAAATGTCGTCACGCAGAAATTCCGTAGAATCCAAAAGCGCGCACCTAATTTTTCTAGCATTGAATATTTAACCAAAAGAAAAATGTTCAGAAATGTTTTCAGCCAGGCAGAACTAGTGCAGCTCTTGCTTTTGGGACGCCAGGAATCCAACAAAATGAATAGGACACGTGACAGCATGCAGCTGGACGCCCAACAATTGCTCCAAAGCAATGCGGTCGTCTAGGTTTTTTTCAAGCACGACCAAAAAGGCAGAAAAGGGCGTGACGAACCATACGCGGACAAAAGATACGCCGATTCGGGAAGCTTTGAGCCCACCTGACATTCTTTCGCCGAATCAATCACCCCAATTCATTCTGCTTCTCTCACGTTTACAAACAAGGAAGCTTCGTTGGCAAACTTGAGCCTTCTCACCCACCACAATGCTTTGCTCAAGCAGCATCTACAGAAAGAGCCGTGCAAAACGCTCATGGCTTCGCGTCTGCGTCAATTTACAAAGCTGGCTGTGCAAAAGGAAACTGTTAAGTTTGTCGTTGTATAGGAAAGTTCTAATGGCTTACAAACAGCTGCCAGAACGGAGTGCTAAAAAAGAAAGGGACAAGAATGTGAGAAAATGTAGAGAACCAACGTACAATTTTCCATACATACAATATTTACAACACCGAATAAGAGCGCTATTTACTCAAATATTTCCCCTCCCGAATTGGAGACAGTATTATTGCATGCATGAATAGAAGATTAAGCCAATCATTGTAGAGAGAACGAGATTCCAGTAATTGGCGGTGCATTTGCAGGCCCATCTTTGTTCACGGAACACTGGCGAGGCATTTTTCAAGTGTGCGCGCTATCGACCACCTTCCAAGTACGTTCGCGATGTGTTGGCATACGCAGACCTGCGCGAGACTCGCCCGTCTCCCCTCGCGAGAGGGGTAGGACAGGTGCACATGTTGAATGCGGGAAAGAAATACTTTGTAGAATGAAAGTGAATTCTGTCAAAACACCAGAGCTCTGGATGACAGGTTACAGTGTGCTCAGGGGCGTTCTGCCAGATTTTAAAGCGAAGCTTTCTATGCCTCCTCCCCCACCCTTTCAAATTCTGCTGCTGCTGCTGTCACTGCCTTGCCAGCCGCGTCGGTGGGTGGTTTGAGAACGTGCATAATGTACATGAGAGGGACGCGGGGAAGGCATGTGCGAGACCTTTTAGTGAGAAGTTCGTGGGCATCGCTACAATATTCTCTGAACCTTTTTGGCCCTCACAATGTCCACTGAAACACCCTGGCCATCCACACAATGCCTTCTGGAAGAATAACTGCGCGTTAGCCCCCTCCCCCCCTCCTCCTGAAAAGTGCCGTAGTGCAAAAGGTGCAGCGCTTTCTTTTGTACTCACAAGCAACAGCGCAAAGGAGATGTAGTATGGTACTATAAGGGGAGACAAGAGAATGCTTAAAGCCAACAGCCGGACGAAAGGGGTGAATAATAGCCACTTTTCGCACGTGGCTGCTCGCATACATAGGATCATCGCCGGAGAAGGTAAGGGCGCTGTCGCCCCAGTCGCCCTTTTGTGCCCCGTGTCCACTCTAGCGCTAGTCACCTCAGCATCGAATACCAGCGAGCCCGGTCTCACGCCCTACAAACAAAAGCATGCTTCTTTCGGGGTCTCCTCAATAAAAGAAACGCTACTACTAGACATAGCAGCAGTTGCGGGCAAACAGTAATAATTTTGCTTCAAGGTATGGAAAGGCACGTTTCAGCTATTTCTAAAAAGTAAGCACCGTGTAGTTTTGTGCACGCGGACAACCGACGCAGGGCGTGCAGAGGCGCAAAGCCGCACTAAAGCACCGCAGCGTCAAGACGACAACACGCAAGCGGCTGTCGAGCAAATCAACGCTTCAGCCCCGATGCGATGCGCTCGTGTAAAGGAATTGGAGCGTTAACTTTCACGTAAGCTACGAAAAATGGCGCACAACAGCGCCTCGAGATAAAATGTCTTTCTGTGGTACAACATTCAACATCACATCACGACGGTGGTAGGCCGTGATCATCATCGCCAAATATCTTCAGTGAACGCAAGTAGAACAGCACGCTGCGCTTATGTCAGTTCCCACAGTGCATGGGATCGGCCTCTCTTAATAATAATAATAATAATAATAATAATAATAATAATAATAATAATAATAATAATAATAATAATAATAATAATAATAATAATAATAATAATTGTTATTAGCATCATTACTGGTAGTTATAGGATTCTTGTTGCTAGGGGGGAATTTTAGAAGAACCATACTTGCCTTGGCAGCACGCGCACGCAGGAGGTACGCAGTCTATGGACGAGAGTTTTTGGTGGGCGGTGTCAGAATGGTCCGCATTTTTGGAGTTGTCCACATCCAGAGATGAAGAGGGAGCACGAATGTTTTTCGCGCATCCCTCTGTCAGTCATCACAGTTCCCACACTTTGTCAAGAAGGAATAAATTGTTGTTGTCATCTAATAGCCTTTAACACACCTGCACCCTCGCCGAGCATAGGGGCTCGGCAATGGTACAGGGGCAGCTATTGAATGGGAACAATACTCAATTGCTCTACTAGCGGTAGTTTGAGGGCGAGAGTAGTTTGGCTGAAAATGACTTGTCTACCGCATGCACAAAATGCCTCGATTGTGAGTATATGCTCCTCATTACCCGTCAAACTGCTATTCTACGCAACTGCTGTAAGACAAAGACCGACATCAGATTATAACAACGACAACTCACGGTGCTGTCCACCTTGGGGGGACGTTATATTTGTCCTTTCGTTTGAGTGGTCTTTGGCCTCGCTTGCTCACCCGCACTAAAATAAAGTAGGAAAAGCGATAACTGGATTCGCTTCCGTTGCATTTTCACGACGCCATGCAAAGAAAGAAATACTTTTTCTACTTGGAAACTTAAGATTTTCGTGTAATTCTGCACATGTGAAATTACGTGGTATCGCCGATACATTTAGAAAGCTATTATGCAAGTACTTCTATATCTGTCGTTCGTCCAAGCTATATTAAATTTGCATGAGCACACCAAATCAGAAATATGAGCATTCTGAAATTCTTGAAAATGACAATTAAGGCTTTTTCCCCTCTCTCTTTCTAAGTGCATAAAAAAAAAGACACACTCGTAAGTACCTCTCTATCTTATACAACCAGGAAGGGCCGCGTCTCTTTACAGATGACCGTCAAAGCAAAAATAAAAATAAATCAAGAAAATGAATTCACTTACACGCACTTACCAGCTCACCATTGCCATTCCATTTGATTTGATATCAGCCAATGTTCATGCGAATAAATTTCCAGTGTAACTACCAGTAAACTAAGAAAATGGCTTTGAGGTAGCGTAAAATAAATAGCTTGGAAATTAATCCACACGTAGTTTAAAATAATATTTGTTTTTATGCCTTGACAACGAAACCTACATTGCAGTAACTTCCACCGATGGGTGTCGTTGCTATCGCTGCTATGTCTCGCGGCGGGCCACCAGATGCATGTGTGTGTTCTCCGTGCAGTCTTGAGATCCCACAATTTAGTTTTTTTTTAAATTATCGGTTAATGAACCACCAAATGTCACAGTGACGAAAAAAAGAACATAACACAGCAGAGGACATTAAACTCTGCCATCGACGATAGGTTGCTGATGCACAATACATAAAAGAATCCTGCTAGCTCACACATGATTTGTCGGGGAAAAATAAATATGGAACATTAAACATACACGAAATTTATGTACTACAAATGAATGAAGATGCTTGATTAGGAGGTAGGCAGCTACAAGGGAAGACTAAACGCGCAAGCCCAAATGAACACACAGGAGGACCAGAGTGCTCAGACGGCAAAGTATTCCACAAGTCGACTGCGAAATCTGTCATGGTCAAACTGAGAAGCAATGCTATCCAGGGGAGCGTTCCATAGATGGCCAGCATAAGGCAGAGCTGAAAATTGAAAGCGGATTTAGTTCCAGAAATGCGGGTGCAGCTGAACTCATTGTGCAGTCTTCGTGACGGGCAGGGTGCTTCTTGTAGATCTTATAGACCAACTATGTGAATAGACCAGCCATAGGAATGGGATGAATTGAATGGATGGAGATAGGAGCGAGTAATTCACGCTTCAGTTGGAGGTATTTAGACTATTGTTTCTCTAACGCGTTTAGCAGCGGGCCCGTAGCAGGCCAAGGTCCAATATGTCACCCAACCAAGTTCACGCACTACGTGGCACCTGCGGCAGAAAGGATGTTCCACATCCGCTCTAAGAACGTGAGCGGTGGCGCTGACTAACACTCCTAAGGATAACTATAGTAAACACATGCAAACGCCAAAAAAGTGGACGGGAAAAGCGGCACCACGATAGTGAAATTACGAAGTGCATTGTACGCGTAATGAGAAGAGACGGGTTCACATCCGACGTGCGGCCAGTTGAAACCCGTAAAAGATTTGAAAGATGCTTAAGCTTCAACTTTTACAGTGGAATGCGAAAGCAATCAGAGATCCCTGACGGCTTGAAGCGCTCCCGGCAACTGCAGCTTTCTTTTTTATTTCTCCACGTTTGCCTCCGCGCGCCGCTGCCGCGCATGCGCTGAGGCGAGCGCCATCTGGATGCTGTTGTTGCAAGGAACCGAGAAGGGCGCACCCCTCTATGAATCGTGAAACGCTGGAAAAGGAGTTTGTGTTTGAGTTACCGCGTAGCAGAATCATGCTTTCTCGTATATACAAGTTACAGTCCGACCTTGCCACGTCTGTAGGTGGTGTTTAGGTTGTACTATACGAGTTTTCTGACGCGTCTTACTTGGAGAATTTCAAAACACTTTAGTGACACCTGCAAGCCACGCGGAGGGCCTACGTGTTTTGAAATTATTTTTCACTCTCGAGGCGGTCGGTGCCGACGCTGGACGCAGACACCGGATTTTGTGCGACACGGGATCTTTAACAACACCAGGTTTATGTGCTCTATATTGGCAGGAAAGCCGCCACCACCGTGCAGCGTTGACGCGAAGCACTGCATCATGAGGCTAAGGAGCGCCGACAGAGAGCGCTTCTGTAGTCTCGGCGCAGCGAAGGCTCCAACGCGGTGTAGCCTGGTGTAGGCGGTGTAGGCCTTCTGCTCAGGTGACGACGCACTGTCTACACATTGTTTTTCCTCCGCGTTTGTTTAGCCTGTGACGACTCATGGCCTACGGAGTTTAGCGTCAACATGCATCAGCACTGCTTGCACGCAGCCAACTGCTTCGATCGCGATGGCATCAACTAAGAGAACTGCTGCGTCAATTAGCGCAGATAGGCAACGACGTTCGCGGGCGAATCTCGAAGCCAGCCCGAAGCTGTACGTCATCGCGTGTTTGCGGCGCACGCTCGGAACTCTGGCACTCGTGTTCCTCAAGCTGAGCACGTCGCTACTCAGCTGGCTGCCCAACACACTAAGGATACATACCAGGACGCTCATACGCTCACCGAAGCGATTCCATAGCACGACGCCGCTCGCCAACAGGACGCCATACCCCACACAATCCGGCAACCTGGTCGCCAGCAACCAAATCCTCCACCTTTCCCTGCAGCGGACTATGAGTGCACAAAGCTAACGCGCAAGAGATTCTGTGAAGACACGTTTCACTTTGATGTTCTACCGATTCCTATGAAAGAAGGATAAAACATATCTTTTTTTCATCCCATTTCACTTATTTATAATTGCAACATTTCACTTGAATAAACAAGTAATCTCCCCTGCGCTTTCCTTGCTGTCCGTGTGTGTTGGCATTGTATCGTTACACCTGAACTGAGCGCTTCGACACTCATTTGTGCCATTGTTCTAGGACTTTTGTTCTGCGCCTTTTCGACATGAAATCAGTTGAACTAGCGTCCTGCCACTTCTGATCTCTCTTTATCTGATTTTTTTGTTCCGTCGGAAGCGCTGGAAATTCATCAGTTACAAAAATTGGAGGACGCTTCAGCTTCGCTTTCAAGAGTGGAACGCGATAGCGTTATCGCATCCCATTCGCACCGCCTACTCAAACGCGCTACGCCAGCCAAACGTCGCGATCGACAGAGATAGCCGGGTACCGACGCGCCATGAAGGCGGACGCGGTCATGGGTAGTCATGGGGCGAGTGGCGCGCCACCTGTCGGGGCAGCGCCATACATTGCGAGGAGGGGGTCTTCTGTGTTTGCCGCAAGGTGGCTCTGCGTGTGCGCAGAGCGCAGAAGAAATTTAGCGGAAACGTACTTCGCTATTCGTGAAACTTCGACTTCTGTAGGTTACATGGTCATAATTACCGATATACACCGCAGTATATCTTTCTACGGCTCGTTTCTAAGGCAACACTGCATTCACTGGAGGCGATTTTGTCCCGTTTTGAAGGAACGAACTCGTGGCTGAATGGTAGCGTCTCCATCTCACACTCCGGAGACCCTGGTTCGATTCCCACTAGCCCTTCTTGCCAGATGCTTTTTTATTTATGAAGTGCCTTCTGGGGTTTATCGCTCACGGCCAAACACCGCTGACACCGACACCGACGACACCGGCTTTTCTGCGACACGAGCTCCTTAACGCTGTCGCGTTAAAATTCAGCTAGCCCGGCTTTCTCGCATTCGTTCTTCACTTTCCACTGGTGCGGTGGATTAGAGAGTGCATTGGCGCTATATTGATGTGGTAAGCCCGCGCTCACGTAGCAATCCTTGTGAAAACCATGATGCGATGACATTAAATACATGCTGTCGCACAGCCACAAATGTCCAGTTCGATTCGGAGTACGTGCATCGTCAATTCTAGTGTGAGTCAGTTAGGTTCAGATGAACAGATGTTTGTAGAAGGAGTCGGTGACCTACTGTAATGGTGCGGAACGGGAATGTAGCCTTTGTATCCGAAAGTGCCAGTCCCATGCGGGCACACCATCCTGTGGGCTCGTTGTAGGGCATCCTGTCCACATTTAGGTAGCCATGTAGTGTACACACCGCGACGTGGTCAGCGTGCGGAAAGGACATACCGAATGGTAACACTCTGTATATAACTTTGTTCCCAGATGTTGCCCTCGTATAAGTAATAAACATACGGGCAAGCGTAGTAGTACTGTTTCTTGGAACTACTTTTAATGGAGGAGCATCTCGATCTGTTCGTGGCAGTCTTGTATACCACATCAATATACAGCAAAACGCAGCGACTGATTGCGAATGGAGCCGATTTGTCGGCATTTGTTCACGCCTAGGGATCCTGAACATCCCCAATAGTGGTCTTGGTGTTGTGTCAGTTTCGACTCAGTAAATGCCATTGCTCATGCTCTACTTAAAAGGAAGAGTATAACGGTTTCAAGGAACTTCCTCGTCTGTGTGCGTTCTTTAATTCATTCTTTGTATATTTGGCATTTTATAGCGAGGAGCAGTAATTCTGACAGTAAATGCAAGTTGTTGCCGCGTTTTAACCAAGTCGCAAAGTGCTTTCACTTCGGTAATGCACGACCTTAGGTCAGATAACTGCCATCGCTGTATGAACGTGGAGGAGGAGACAATTCATAAAAAAAAAGAATTCGCAGTTACTCCTTGAATGAAAAGCACAGATGGCGATAGCAAATTAGGAGATAGCTCTACGAACTAAGGATAGTGGCTTTATCGGCAGTATAAACTTGCAAACATTCGCTCACTAAGTAAATTAGCAATGATAGAATGCGTAAGCGACACTCAAAGAGAACGTAGAAATACAACACTCAGTCGAGTTCAGTCGAGCCAACACATTCTATCATGGACTCAAACCAAGTAGCCCGTCAACGTGTTGAACTAAAGTAAGCGGCATGGTGCCACGTGCGCATAGGTAAACAGGAACATATCTCGGTCGATGACAGCGGAAAATGTCTGTAAAAACGCTGGAGTTAAAAATCGCGGCAGCAGCCGCGTGCCAATTGATCTCCCTGCATCTGTCGCTTCAACACGTACAAAACGTCGAAAGCACAGCGCATACGAAACTACCTCCACTACACGCCCTCTGCAAACATCGCAGGGCGCTTTGAAAGTGAGGCCCGCGCGGGCGCCCATCTTGACCACGTCGCAGATCGCTTTGACAACTCACGAGCGCCGCGAACGCGTCCCTACGGTGTCCGCGATTCGCGTTGCCAACACCGCAGAAGACGCCACGGTTGTCTCCACTCTTCACGGAGTGCTGTGCGAGGAGGACATCGAGGCACGCTTATCAGCCGCCGTGGAAGAACGCCCCTCCTCCCTCTCCTCACCCCCTGCCTCGGGCGCCACCGGAGAGGGCGAGCCTCCGGGCCGCTGCCCTCACGCGCGCACGCGAGAATGAACCGCGTTCGCCGTCTCACCCCCACAGTCTTTCACTCATACAAAACTTCACGGTGGCGTCGACGGCAGAAATTCTCCAGCAGCGTGCATATAATTGATATCGCAATGAAAAGAAGGTGTGGAAATCCGATGCACGGATGGAACTACTATAGGCGAACATTTCATGAGCCAAAGAGGCAAAATGACGCATCAAAAGCGACGCACAGGATATAGTTTGGTGACGAACGCGTCCCTCTGGCAGGGATAGCTAATACGTCTTACACACGAACGCGCAAACACTCTTTTACTTAAGGGAGCTTTCATTTCACCAAGTTGAAAGAGTTTTTACTGAAGAGGTGTTGTGCAGCAGACATGCGGCGCCGACGAACTCTTTTCATTGCTTCCTTCAGGACACGCTACCGAGAGCGTGCTGGTAGAGTACGAAACAAAATCGGCCAATAATGAGCCGACATGTCTCTAAATATAAAGTTAAAGCTTATTGTGTTACCCGTATTTAAAATAATATTAACAGCGCCATATTAAGAAACGCCAATGTCTCCTGCGTAGGGCACGTGTCTGTAGGCGTCGTCACGTGGCATCCCCGAACCATTCGACCTGGTTACGAGAGCACAAAAAAACATTAGCATTACTGGGTTCGCTACACCTTCTGCGAGACATAAAATTTATCTTTAAGGGAAGCCTAAGCGACAGAAAAATACCTGTTTGCTTATTTTCTATTACAACCGTTATTGCTGGCATACACCAGTTTCGAGTCTTTTCCTGCCAAAACAACTATATGGCGAAATGAAACGTCTTCCGCGCTTGTGTTCAAGGGAATATCTTTTTTTTTTGGTGTGCCGCGCTGCATTGTGGAGTGGTGTTGTAAGAAACTAAAGATACATGGCCGGTTTATGCTAGCAGACGCGCAGACGGAAATTTCACTTCGGTGTGTGTAAATACACTCTAAGAAAAAAAGGACTAAAAGGGGTAGGGAGGTTAGTCCTTTTGGGGACTAACTGATTTGCCACAACCATTAGTCCTTTTGGGGACGAACTGACATGGGATGAACTGTTACTCCCCATGCGCTTACTCCTTCGGGGACTAACAGTTGCTCCTGCTCGATGGTCCTCAAGGGAGTAACTGTAATTTGTTCCGATGCTCCGCAAAGGTGGAATTAATTAAATTAGGCATTTATACCCTAATAAAAAAAATTAATGAGGTGAAAAAAAAACGTGTCCGAGAGCAGGACTCGAACCCACGTCCTTTTGGCCACAAGTCAGATACTCTAACCACTTCACCACGCCGCTTGCTTGAGAACACAGGATATTTAGACAAGGTTATGTATGGGAACTCAAGTGCGGCAGTATA
This sequence comes from Dermacentor albipictus, assembly GCF_038994185.2. Taxonomy (NCBI): domain Eukaryota; kingdom Metazoa; phylum Arthropoda; class Arachnida; order Ixodida; family Ixodidae; genus Dermacentor; species Dermacentor albipictus. Next base: position 89,159,616 of record NC_091828.1, on the reverse strand, counting down.
AAAGTGACTCCGTATTTTGTGCAAGCTATGCAGTGAGAGTCTAACGTTGAGTGTATTTGCAACCATAAGCGACTGCGAAAAGAAATCAGCCCGAGTATCTTTAGGGTGACTTAAACTGAGGCACTACGCCATGTATACGTGTAGCGAGCTCAAACGCGGCACCGAAGACGACAGAGAAGGGCAATTTCTCTGTCGCTTAGCGCGTGCCGTTTGAGCTACACATCGCTTCAGTTCGCAACCTCCTTGGAACGGAAGGAACTTAGGTACTATTGACCAAGAAAATCTAGCCGTCTATCAATGACTTGCGCGTTTAATGTGTGTCGCTCACTTATGGGGTGCGCACGAAGGGCATGCCTCTTCACATTCCAGTTTTAAGTTTCACGTAATTATCTCACGAAGAGGCAAGGTGCTGCTTTGCATGTAGTTCAATAGACAATGCACGAACTTATTCACAATTTGTAGACAATACCGTTTTCGCCGCATCGCTCCATGACATGGACGAAAACAGCGAAGTCCCTGGGGAGTAACTGTTGCCGTTCGTCCTCCCATTGCTCTCTTTCCGCGCAGGGACTAAACACTTACTCTCCGAAATTTGCACACGGCACGCACATTCATGCAGTTAGTCCTTTGAGGGACGAAAGCGCCCTTTTTAGGACTAACGGCGCAGTTACTCCCGTTTTCCCCGGGATTTTTCTTAGAGTGTAGTTGCCGACTCTTCGAGTGGAAGAGCGGTCCCTGATCGATGAAGGTAAAGAAAGGAAGTAATAAGTTGTCGCCAATCTGTTCTTCTGTATTTCATTATTTACGCACAGACACCACTTGACAGGTGATGGGGCAAGTGCCATGTAGGAGGGCCAGCGCTGCCTGTTCCAAATCGTCTGCGACGGCGCCGGGTGTGCTGTGACATTACGCAGCGAAATTTTCTCCGCGCACGCCAAGTATCCGTGGGCGTGTCAGTTTCTCGTTAAGGTCGATCCACACGACGGACCGAATTGCTCTTTTGGACCACGGTCCACGCATCACAGGATAGGCCATCGCCAGTTCGTGTGGACCGCCGTTAGCCTGCGCAAGACCACGGCCCTTGCGGTCCAACAAATGGCCGTGGCTTTTCACGCTTCAGTTTTGGCGGCGGACCGCATGCAAACCGCAGCGATTTTGGCTTATCCAACGAATGTTGTCCGGCAACAGAGCGTCTTTAACTAAATCTAACGTAGTTTTCGGCTCAGCAAAACTCAGTCAAGCCAGTCGTTTCATGTCCGCCGTTCCGCCTACATGTGCATGCAGCAGGTATATAGTTTTTAAACACGATGTCCTCTTGGGGTGACGAGGAGGTCTTTTTTTTATTTTGTATCCCTCGTTGAGCTATTCCCAGCTTTGTGGGAGTGGAGCCAAATCGATTACAGTGATAACGCGAAAAAGCGTTAGTGTAGCTGGTTGGTCTGCTCTGCCGTCTGCTATGGCAATCTGGCGTGTGGATGTGGTCGGTGCCGGACCGGACCACGGCGGGCCATTGGCGACGCAGCAGGTGACCGATCGGCCCGCCGACTTGGTCCATCGTGTGGATCGGCCTTATCGCTTGCTCGCCTGTGGTGTGCAATGTTCCTAATTTTATACTAAACTAATACACCGAACAGTTTTCGCTGAGAATTAGCGAATTCCCGTTCTTAAAATGTCGAGCCGCATTTGGCGCTACAGCATACGATACGGCGAAGACAGTTCTGTCCGCGCGCTGCCGTCTTCTCCCTAAGCTTGGTTTGCCGCTTTAATGCACAAATTCTTCAGGAGCAATAATTCCTATGCTCGGTTGCCTGGCACCTTTAAACTATTGGATGTTAGTTTCACTCTAAGGGCCATTTCGCAGAAAGATCAACCCAAAATAAACAGAATGCTCAGTTATCGAATCCTTCCCAAGATTAACGAAGCTTTCAACGATAAAGAAAACTAGCCCTAAAAATTGATTCCTTGTGTTCTGAGCCAGCTATTGAGAAACCAGCAATGCTTAACATATTTCATGAATGTAGAGCAGCTGTAAAATTTGCAACATTGCTTATTAAAATTTGAGCGCATATTGGTACATGAAAGTCCGCAGCGAAATGTAAACAGAACTCACTAATCAATGTCCCGTAGACTGCTGTCTATGCGACATCGCGAGATAGCGTGAGAGAAAAACCGCTTGACCAAAGAAAGTTCTAAAAGTTCGAAAATGAAAAGAAAACTTTTGACTGATATTTTACTTTTTTTTGTAATTCGGATAGCTCCTAGGGCGGTCTCCTGATTAGCGGATCTTTTGAAAATGTCTAGGCATATTTCAATATTTGCATAAACATTGTGCCATGTGCTTTTCTGCAGACAGTCATTGCTCCCACACTTGCACCCTTCATTAGATTATTACATAGTTACCATACTTCGGTCTTGGGATGCTAGAATTTTCTTGAGCTTACTTCAGTAAAGGAGTGCAAGTACTAATGTTGCTCAGCACATTTGACTTCAGTCTTTTATTAATAGAGCAAAATTGGGAGAGCGAAAACTTCACTCCGCAAAGTTATGAATAATCTCAATAAGGAAAGAAAGCGTGCTGTGCCAGACAGGAGTTTTCTAGGAATGTTAGAACGCTTTCGCCTCCTTATTGCGTCCACACCTAGATGCTCATAACGAATGGCCTCCATCCAATTATTAAATTTGTAGCATAGCTCTGATACCTTTCCTACGCTTGAAAAAGATTGCCCGTAACTTAGCCTATAGGCTCTTTTAAAGAAAATACGTAAGATACATTCAGCGTATTACAATGAGGTCCCTAAAAGCAACCAAAAAAGAAGAGTCTTGTGCAGGTTACCCTTAAGCATTGAAGGCAGCAAACGTTCGTTGCATTTAGAATATGTCTGCATGTCCCGAAGCTACGCACTGACTAATTCCTTTGCGCATCACTCTCCCTTGCCCATCCTCTGCTGACCGACCGGCGATTGACACATGGTTCTCCTGGATTTAATTTTTCTCAACAAAAAAAAAACTTAACGCTGTTTGTTGTTATCTTGGAACCGTGCCATTTCTGCCTAGATGAAGACATGGCAAACGAACCGCATTACAAATGTTAAGAAAAATCTGCAATCTCCATGCGAGGGACTTAGTATTGGTACCTAGTTCGCTATGTTCGAGATCTGAATGAAGCTCTAGTAGTCTTACGTGTTGTATGGCGAAACAAAACCTCATATTAAAAAGAATACATTTTGAAAAAATTGTCCTACATATTTATCGGCACATTAGCACAAGTAGCTCTTTGCAGAAAATAGACTAGGTGTAGCATGTTGTTTGGAGTAGCCAAAGTACCTTTTGTATGGAATTAAAAAAGAAGTTTTTGTAACTGTTATGCGGAATATGTAGATCTCCCGCTCTTGATAATGTTTATTTTTTTTTGTTCAAAAGTAACTGTTGCAGCAAATTCTTTAGGTAGAGTAGTGTTCTGCAGAGCAAACAAGCATGGCTTCTGTAGCAAAGTTCTGTCTTTGAAAAACTGTAGGAAGTAGTCTTACGTCTGTGGCACCAGAGAATTGAAAGCACCTACTTGTAGTGACGCATTGCATTCTGTATTAAAGGACTTGCTGTGTGTTGGGTTGCTGATACAGACAGTGAATAAACCACACTTAATTAATTAATAACGCATTTAACACAAATACGTTACACATATGTTGTGAGTAATAAAAGAAAATTAGAAGCCGACGGGGGTAGGAAGCTTAATCTGAAAGAGGAAAAACATTGCGAAAACGTAAATGCAGGCGGTGTTGGTTTCCGTTGGCGCCTGCAGAGGAAGCGGGATGGCATTTCACCCTTGCGCATCAACGAGACCGTTGCCATGGAAGCAAGCTTCCTCTTTTCTTTGCTGTGTTTTCCTCCCGAAGATTGGCCTACCCAGCACCAGTGTGGAAATTGGCGTTCGTGACGCAACTGCCGTTTAGCTGAGGGTATGCTAATTGACCATGCCGTGTTCCAGGTCTACATATAGTGTGCACACTGTTACATCTTCCGCGTCTGAAAAAAAAAAGACATACCAATCGAAGCCACATCTGTTTGTCTACGTTCACAGCTATTGCACATGTAGAAATAATTAACATGTGGGAAGGGGTAGTAGTAACGTTTCACGGAAGTACTTTTTATTAGAGGAGCCCGTCCACCTCTTTGTGATATTGCCGTATAGAACACGCACAGCAAACTGAGAGCAGCGACCCAGCGAGTGCGAATGGAGCCAACGACAGAAATATTGTTCACGGCTAGGGATACTGAAAACCCTAGAATTAGCATGTGGATTCCCTCTGCTTCCACTCACTAAATACTATGAGTAATTTTTTATAGAAAAGTGCGAGGGCAGGTATATCAGTGCACTTTTTCAGCTATCAGTGTTCTTTTATTCAATCCTTCTATTACTGGCATCTCGTAGCAACAACGAGTATTTGCGTAGGAAAAGTTGAAGCTGTTGCCGTTTTATAGCGAAGCCCCAGAGTTCTTCCACTTTCGTGACGCAGAACGTTAGCTAGCCTACCTACCATCCCTGCGTTTGCTGCCATCCCTGCGTTCCCTGTGTTTGCTACGTTTAGCGGGCTACATCATTGAGCGAAACCGGAATTTTCCAGGGTCTAGGTTTATAGACCGCGAAAGTGTCACAAAACGTGTTGAACGGCAAGACAACACGTGTTTGACCTTGCAGAAACGCGCCTTCTAGCCACATGTAGGACGATGAGAGACGCACAAGCAGTTCCGGCGACGATCGCGTGGCGCAATTTCTTTATTTGCCCGCTGGAAGGTCTCTCACGGTCCCCCATTATCAAATTTTTATGCGAAGCATACTAGCCGCACAACCACGCTCTTCCTTCCTGCGCCGCGCGCGGCCGCGTAGCTACCATATGACGTCATGACAGCTGCGAAAGCGGAGGCTCAACTCGTGCGCTCGCTTGCGGCCGCGTAGCTACATAGCCGGGTCTCAGCTCGTGCACTCGCCTGCATGAGTTGTGTCTTCGTCTAGCCGAACCAAATATCGCCAAGCAACAGCAGTTCACCAGGCTAAACAGTGCTTCAACAACTAAAATAAAGGCTAGTATGCTTCGCATCCTGGGCTTAACCTTAGCTAAGCCACAGCCATTTTTTTTATACGACACCTAAACGGCCAAGTGTCTTAATGTGTTACCTTGAACCAGGGGAATAGCGGATATTTACAAGTAATGCAACTGATCCAACAAGTTGGAATCTATATATAGACAGGGAAGTGCATAAAGAGTCAAACGTTTTATTGCGGTAGCAATTGTATAGATCCTCGCGGCGGATTTCTGCCGTCGGCGTCGCCGTGAGGTTCCGTGTAAAGTCCGAGGGCAATGAAACCGCCGCCGCGTGCCATATGCTGTATGTTGCGAGTCAATGCCTGTGAGAGTGAGCCGGCGAATGGGGTTCAATTTCGCGTGCGGGAGTGAGGAATGCGGCCAGATGCGTGCCTTCTCCTGTCGTCCGCGAGGCAAGGGGTCAGACGAGGGGGACGGGGGTTCTTCGCGCCCACCGCTGCAGCTATAGGGGCGCGTAGTGGCGGGTGAGAACGCGAGTCGTGGGCGCCGTAGCAGACGCCACGTGGCCAACGTTCACGCCCCCTCCCCCCCCCCCCCCCCCCCCACCCAGGGCCTCATCTTCAAAGCGATCTGCGATTATTTCAGAGTGCGCGTGATGCCTGTAGCTACGCATGCGCTGTGCCTCGGACGTTTGTTTCGCGCTGTAGCGAAACATGCATGAAGTTCAATTCGCTTTCTGCTGCCGCGATTCCTTACTCCAGATATATGAAAGCGGGTCTCCGTTCTCAACGAGCGAGATGTGTTCATGTTTACGCGTTAGTTTGTGACAACGTGGTAATCAATTTAGTTAAAACAAGTTGGCGAGTTAGTTGGTTTGAATACATGATAGAATGTGCAAGTGCGACTGAACAAGGACGTAGAAATGAGCAGACACATAAAGACAGTGCTGTCTCCTCTGTGTTACTTTCTTCTGGCCTTCTTTGAGTCACGCTTACACAATCATCTTTAATTTAGTTAGTAAGCGAATGTTTACAAGTTAATGTGGTTGAGAAAACTACTATCGTTACTCCGTACAGCTATCTATATATTTTCTATCGTAATCGGTGCTTCGCCTTTCGGACGGATCTGCAAATTTTTTTATTTCTTTAATGTCCGCAAAATGTGACACGGTAGGCTTCATTCAGACCTTGTAGAGAAGCTAATGCAATGCCGCCGCAAGAAGGCGAGATTCCTGCTTCTTTTAATGTTGTTGTTGTTGTTGTTGTTGTTGTTGTTGTTGTTGTTGTTGTTGTTGTTGTTGTTGTTGTTTTGCTTTCGCCCCGCACAGCTGGCGCCGCCGCGGATGAATCGATGAATGGATCCCATGAGCGTCCCCTTTGAAACAGGCCGTTGGTTCCGCCACCGATCTCTTGTTCCTGTTTTGCCGAATGTCCTACCTATTCTTTTTTACAGTGCTCACATGAGAACAGCGACGATGTTGTACTCAACATCCCCTTCTGCTTTCATATGCATTTTATCGCCTCATTCTTCCCACGGCTATCTGCGCCTATGCTTACGGTTGGACCAGCCGCTCCTGCATTGACGCCGTGGCCGTTATCATCGCAGTTCCTGATAAGTTAGGAGAAAGCGAGTGATTACGGCCGGTCCAACGAGCTTTGCCCTGGCGCCACCTTCGCTTCACCGTCAAGCACGGCATCATCACTACCACCGACAGCATCCTGCCGCCGGGATTTGAATGACTTGCATCGGCTTTCTGTCTTCAGTGGGCGCCCGGAGAGCACCGACGATGTCGTAGCTCAAGATCCCCTTCTGCTTTCATATGCAGGTTGGTGCAGCCCGTCTCCTTGTTCTAATGATTCAAGCAACAGACGTATCTTGCTCTTCACGCGTTCAACGACCGTATCTTTGTTAAACTCCTCATGGTAAGAACAAAACCCTGGTCCACCTGAGCCTGACCCTATTGAATTGCACTAAAAACTTCTTGATACCATTAGTGCCTTGTCAACTGAATTTGATATTCGTCATACATAAGTAACAGAATCTTTCGCCGAGTTGAAGGAAAACCAAGAGGCACTTGCGCAGAATGTCACAGATCTTACAGAAAGATTGTAACATTGGAATCTATAGCATCTATGGAAAATGCGTCGGCCGCAGCTCAAATTACCGGCCTTGTTCCACAGGTTACCCTTATGCATTGAATGCAGACGATGTACGTTGCTTTTAGAATATGTCTCCATGTCCCGAATCTACGTACTCAATAATAGCTTTGCGCATTATTGTGCCCTTGCCCATCCACTGCTGACCAACCGGCGATAGACACATGCTTCTTTTGGATTTAAGGTTTCTCAACAAAAAGCCTAGCGCTGCTTGTTGTTATCTTGGAGTCGTGCCTTTTGTGCCTAGATGACGATACGGCAAGCGAACTGCATTACAGATGTTAAAACAAATCTGCAATATAATCAAGGGCGAACTAACTAGTATTGATACCTTGTGCGCAATGTTAGAGATCTCAATGAAGCTCTAGTGGTGTTACGTGTTGTATGGCGAAACAAAACCCCATAAAAAGAATACATTTTTTAAAAATAATTTGCTAGATATTTTTCGGCACGTTAGCACAAGGAGACCTTTGCAGAAAATTGACTAGGTGTAGCATGTTGTTTGGAATAGCCTGTATACCCGCTCTATGGATTGAAAACGGAAGCTTTTGTTACTGGTATGCGAAGTATGTAGCTCTCCCGCTCTTGGTAATGTTCACAAGTAACTGTTGCGGCAAAATTGCTTATGTTGTTTTCTGCACAGCAACCAAGCATTGCCTCTGCATAATGTTCTGTCTGAAAAACTGTAGGAAGTTGTCTTACGTATGCGCCATCACAGTACTGCATGCGCCAATTTGTAGTGATGCATTGCATTCTGTATCGAAGGAATTGCTGTGCGTTGGGTTGCTGCTGCAGACAGTGAATAAACCACACTTTTCTGCCAAGTTATGTTCTGCCGAAACAACATTGTAGCGCGACATAGCATGCAGGCGCGCGCATCTCGAAGAGAAAAACATAAGTTTTCACACAAATGCGTCGCACATTTGTAGCGAGTAATAAAAGAAAATTAGAAGCCGAAGGGCGTAGGAAACTATATCTGAAAGAGGAAAAAGAATATGAAAAAAGAAATGCAGGTGGTGTTGTTTTCCGTTGGCGCCTGCAGAGAAAGCGGGATGGCGTTTCCCCCTCTTGCATCAACAAAACCATTGCCATGGAAGCAGGCTTCATTTTTTCTTTGTATTTTTTTCCTCCCGAAGTGTGGCCTACCCAGCAACAGGTTAGAAATTGGCGTCCGTGACGCAACTGCTGTTTACTGCCTGGCCGTGTTCGAGGTCTCAATATTGTGTGCACCCTCTTGCGTCGTCAGCGTGTGGAAAAAAACATACCAATCGTGGCTGTCTCGATCACTACGTTCACACATATTGCACATGTAGACATAATTAGCATACGGGAAGGCGCAGCCCAGTTGAAAATGACAACAGAGGTTGTGTTCAGTACTACAGAAATTTCTGTTGTACAACAGGATTTTTCTGTAGTAACTACAGACTCCTGATGGAGCGACAGACTTTTCTGATGTACAACAGACATTTGTTGTTGCTACTACAGAAGTACAGTCTGTCGTATGTTTGTTGTTACAACAGAAAGCTGAAGCTCTACAACAGATTTTTGTAGTACTACAGAAAAATTTGTCATCACTACAGGCACCCTGTTGTCCCAACAGAAATGTTCCTGAAGTAACCCAAAAAATTTCTGTAGCGCTACAGTGAGCTGTTGAAATACTACAGAAACCTATTATGGCAACAGGCCCCGAATTGTCACAACAGAAGTGTTCCTGAAGTACTGCGACCAACTTCTGTTGTACTACAGAAAAATGTTGTACGACAGAAACCTATCACTGCAACAGGCCCCCAGTTGTAATAACAGAAGTGCACTGAAAGTGTGTGATGCGACAAGCTTCTGTAGTGCCCGGTTGAAAAAGACAAAATGAATTCCTGTCGCAACTACAGAAACTCTGGGTTACGACAGAAGTTGTTGACATTTCTTAATTGGGAAACATTTCTGACGTTACGACAGAAATTCTGATTTCGCAACAGAAGCATTCTCTCGCGACAACAAGAGTTCTGAAGTCGGAACAACAGCTTTATATCCTGACAGCGACTCCGACGTTACGACACCAATTCTGACGTCGCAGCAGAAACATTCGGTCGCGACGGCCAAGAGTTCCGAAGTCGCAACAGAAGCGCTTTCCGTCGCGGTCTTTTAAAATTGTATGTTTTCGCATCGGTGGTGTACACTGTACTTTTCTCTTGCACGGTATTCAATCGCGCTTCTCTGAAGCCGGCAATGCTGATGGCACCGACACCGGTATTAAAGTCGACGTGGCAAATAGTTATAATCGTGCCGTGACGACGCGGCACCAGCAACGCCCTACCGGCCTCCTCAAAATCGGCCGCTGATCAAAATCATACCATTTGCGGGAATGGCTGCGTATCCGTTTTTTTTGGGGGGGGGTAAGATGTGGCACACAGGAATGTGGACTTACATGTGCTGTTACACTGACACATTAGTTAATTTTCCAGGAATATTTCAGAAGCTTATGCGAAGCGGAAAAGAAGATTTGGGTTGTTCCTCAAAGTTGCGTGAAAAGCTGTTTCGCTCGGGTCTCATTAATCTGGTACAGTGCTGCCGTGAGAAGCCAGTGTGCTGTCAGAAAGAACTCTCATCCACGAATGTTTATGTAGCTATTTTGCATTGAACACACGAATTATATGCGCGCTCAAAGTGTAAAGACCGAGACAACTGTCGAAACTAGCAGTAATAACCATAAAAGTCAACGTTGTCCATTTCTGAATTTCTTACTTAATATGGATATCGTATATCAAAATCGATGTTCTAGCACTGCACGATGTACCTGTCGATGGTACGAACACTCTTGCTCTTCTAGAGATGCGGCACTTGATGCGGTGGAGTGATAGCGGATCTTGGCTCTCAAAATGCAAATGTAAACATCAGTGCATCAGCACGTCGTACTATTCACATGGCCAAAACGTACACCCGAAAAGCGTGTCAGGGGCCATTGACCCTCACTACACAATTTCAAGGTTCTTGCGTGAAGTTGTAACGTCCTATCGCTTCCTTAGGGCGAGATTTTCCCTTGAGTACCTCTCCAATGTAAAAAGAAAGCGTCTTATGAAGGATCTCATTGAAAGTGTGTTCCCTGTTCCATTATATCGGTTAATTTTTCAACAAGGGCCTGGGCAAGACGTACTTAAAAGGGTTAAAAATATGTGTATACCGGCGAACGGTAAAACATTCTTCTTCAAGCTTCACACGGGAACCTTGCCTGTTTAAACGTGGCTAGAGGAAAAAGGGATTTATGTGCCATGGGGAAGCAGATGCTTTCTGTGCAACAAAGCTGAAACGATTGAACATGTTTTCATTGATTGTAATAATGCCATATTCTTTTGGGATATATTACAGAGAACGTTAAAGATAGACCTACCCCTCAATCCACATGGCATTCGTTTTTTACCCCCTGAACGCGATTTCGAACAGATGGATGTTATCTTTTTACTTGGACTGCACGCAGTATGGCGTCGTCTGTTGGCATATAGACATTGCGATGTTAAAGGCCGAACTGTGTATGAATATTTTGTGGAAATGGTTGTGAAGGTGCGTGACGTGCACAAGATGAATGACTGCGATGAAGCTGTGGTGTCAATGCTTGATACTTTGACACACATAAAACGAGTGTGATCTATGATCACAAACACTTTTGAGGCTTGTAGCCAAGCTGGAAATAAAGAAAAAAAAGTCAGGGGTGGGGCAGTGGTAAGATGCCGGGCTCGGAATCGTGAGGTCGCATGTTCGAATCCTAGGCGAAGACGTTTTTTTATTTTTTTTACTTTTATGTTTTTCTTTTTTGTACAATCAATTTTACATAACCTTACGGACGTCTCTATCCATTTTTAATTAAATATTGATCAAGAACTACAGAACTTTCTACTACTGGACGTCACACTACAGACAACAAAACTACAGGCAACAGAACTACAGGCAACAGAACTACAGGCAACAGAACTACAGAAACAACGTCCCAAAATACGGCAGACTGTTAAAATTTCCTGTTGTGTTTTTCAACTGGGAGTGGTAGCATTTCATGGAAGTACTTTTGGTAGAGGAGTCCGTCCACCTCTATCTACACGAGACTATCTACCATTCATGTGCCAATGGAGCCAACCATGAAAAACTTCTTCACGGCTAGGGATTCTGAACACCCAACAATTAGCATAAGGATTACCTCAGCCTACACTCAATAAATACTATAAGTCATGCTCTACGAAAAAGCGGGAGTGCATGTATATCAGTGCACTTCTTCAGCTATCCCCGTCCTTTTATTCATTCTCTGCATACCTGGCATTTGACAGCAACAACGATTATTTCGGCTGGAAAAATTCAAGCTGTTGCCGTTTTATAGCAAAGCCCCAGAGCTCATCCTCTTTGGAGACGCACAACGTTAGCTAGCCTGCCTACCATCCCTGCGTGAACATGGTTGAGGAGGAGACACTTCATCGGGAGAACAAAGTGTGAAAATCGGATGCACCAATGAAACTGATGTACGCGAAGGTTTCAAGAACCAACAAGGCCTAATGGCGCATCAGAAGCGACCCACCGCGTTGTTCAGTGTGAACACGTCCCTCTAGCAGAGAAAAATGTAAGAAGGTTTCCTTGCTCAACAACAGGAGTGAGAGTGTGGCCCCAAGAACATTCCGCTTATGGGCCTTATGAGTCTACTGCACTGGAACGGAATGAGCATTTCTAAAGTCTTTCACTGTGCACAAAGTATCTTTCAATGTTTTACGACTAAAGACACGCGTGTTACACCTCAAAACTAATACATAACATTTTACGTCTAACATACGAGAACCTTGACTTGCAAAACTGTCGTTACTCTGAGAAGAAAAGTGTTGACAATCATCTAAGGGCTTAGATTTCGCGCGGTCCTGCTACGCGATAGCGCCGCCAATGCCCTTCTTGTTTGCTAAGTTTAGCTGGCTACCTCTGTGAACGAAACCAGAATTTTCCAGGGTCTAGGTTTGTAGAGCGCGAAAGTGTCTTAAAACGTGTTGAATCGGACGACACCACCTGTTTGACCTTGCAGAAACGCGCCTTCTAGCCCCAGGACGATGAGAGACGAAGAGGCGGTTCCGGCGACGAACGGTTGGCGTAATTACTTTCTTTGACCTCTGGAAGGTGCAAGGGGTTGCCTATTAAATTTTTTTTTCTATACGACACCTAACCGGTCAAGTGTCTTAATGCGTTACCTTGCACCAGGGGAATAGCGGATATTTAGAACAAATGCAACAGATCCAACAAGTTCGAATCTATATACAGACTGGGAAGGAGTGGGTCAGGGCATAAAGAGTCAAAACACGAGTTTAATTGCGATAGAAATTATATAGAACCTCCCGCCGCATTTATGCCGTCGCCGTCGCCGTGAGGTTCCGTATAAGCTCCGAGGGCGATAAAAGCGCCGCCAGGTGCCGCCTGCTGTATGTTGCGAGTCAATGCCTTTGAGGGTGAGCAGGCGAACGCGGTTCGATTTCGCGTGCGGGAGCGAGGAATGCGGCCGGATGCGTGCCTTCTCCTGTCGCGCGAGAGGCAATGGGTCAGCCTAGAGGGACAGGGGTTCTTCGTGCACACCGCTACAGCATTGGGGCGTGTAGTGGCGGGCGAGATCGCGAGATCGCGAATCGTGGGCGCCATAGTAGACTCAACGTGGCCAAAGTTGTCGCCCCTACGCGCCTCATCTTCAAAGTGATCTGCGATAATGTCAGAGTGCGCGTAGTGGCTGTAGCTACGTATGCGCTGTGCCTTCGACGTTTCGTTCGCACTGAAGCGAGATATGCATGAAGTTCCATTCGCTTGCTGGTGCCTCGATTCGTCACTTCAGAATTTCGACTGCGCGACATGTACTAGGAAGTGACCTTTAAAACGAACAATTTCGGTGGTCCCAGGGCTTTGTTTAAAGGCGCTGCTGATAAATAAAATTCTATATTGTTCATAAAGAAAAAGTGATCCGCCTATTTGCCCTAAGAACTTAGTGCGAGAGTGTATGGAAAATAGACAGTGATAATGAATAACAGCATAAAGCCGAGGGTACTTTTACCAGATCTAAAGAACGCAACTCTGCTATATCGTACATACAACCTGTGCTGATATTTTAACGAACATTCCTTTCCACATGTTTATATACTTCTTCTTTTTATATGAACGTGTTATGAAGAAATCGACGGTATTGAAATGCGCTTGTCGACCCATGGAATGCACATCTAGGAGCTTTTGTCGAAATGTTATCATCACCACAGTTTACAGCCACTAACTATGTTATGTGATGCATCCTTTTATCACTGATCATTAGGGGTACCAGAATATTCAAAGTTTCAAGTACAGATCTAACAATACGTATTATTTGAATTGGTATTCGAAAAGAACTATGTACTATTTTGAATATTCGGGACTAGCGAAATATTTCGCCAGGATGGAATGAGAAAGTGCGGTTACCATTCTTTGTCTTCTAAATAATTACCGGAACTTTTACTACCGATATCGTTGCGGAATCCGCCATGACCGCTTGTTTTTTTCTTGTAGTCGGCCACTGAGTGGTTTTGGCACTTTAGTCAACATCTTGGTACTCGTAAATTTTTTTGCCACAACTTGCTATGGTTTTCTTGCAATAGCCCTTTTTCATGTGTCTACAGCACATAGATACTTCCGCAGCATTCTTTTCTTTCTTTTTCCACAACTTCTTTCCCAATTTCGGCCGCCAGTTATTCGGCGTGTTTCAAGTGCTAGTCACAAACCAGCTATTTTTTATTGTCAAGGCTGCTTCAAAACCAGACTCTAGGGTTTCTTATAGACCACCCACGAAGTTTTTCTTCGTACAGTTATTTGTCCTAATGTTTACAACTGGTCGTTTGTCTCCAGTAGTTGCTTGTTATTTTTTACACTAGCAAGTACAAGCTTAGTACTCTTTAATGCCGAAATATTTATTCCTCCCATAAGTATATGCGCCTGCATTGATTATTCGGTATACAGCGTGATAGTCTATACCTTCTTTTGGTATTGATATTGTATTCCAGAAAGCTTATATTCGCCAGGCTGATCCAAGAGTGCAGAAGCTACCCCAGACTGAATGCAATAGTCTGAATAGTTCTTTCTCAAGAGGAGTGTTAATGGCAACATCACTATTGAAATACCTTCTTTTTTTAAATAACACGCTGCTTTTATTAGAAGCCTGAGAATGTCAGGTTTGTATGAGATCCCTACATTTACAATATTCAAAGTTGTTGAGCATAAATCCATCATTTCTTCAAAATCTTTGTTCACGCAGAAAACTGCCCCTAACGCTGGATTTTGTGAAATCTATGGTAACTCATAATTTATGCGTCATTCTCTTTCCGAGTCATCCGACAGGTGAGACACAACAAATCCCTTGGGCAAAGTAGAGGTAACATTATGACGTATAATGTCCTCCTTAGATTCTTTTGTTCCCCAGTACGGGAATGGAACCGTCTACTCGCATCTAAAACCAAGAATGACCAGTATTTTTTAAAATTAAGCAGCACTTGCACATTACTTACCTTCTTGGAAACCGCAGTGTGTTGTTCTCATAACCCACGTGCTCTTTTTCTGGAGCACCTTGGATCTTAAGGGTATGTAAAGAAATAAATACGTAAATACATAAATGTCATGGTTCATATGGAGCAAATAAACTAAAAACGTGGTCGCAACTGACAGTTATGTGATAATACAATCACTTAAAACGATGATCAACATCCGCACTGCTGTCCCTCGGCCACTGTTGACGCATACGATAATCCGCGTCAAAATATGCTCATTGACAAACACATTCAAGAGGAAGATTAAGCTCGGGGTTTCTATGGTAATGCGTGAATGGGGAGAAATTCATTTTTTGGATTTAATTGATTTTTACATCCTGCGAAACCGACGCTATAGAACGAGTGCCAATAGCGACACATGTCAATTGCAGACGAAAAATTGGTCACGTGGAAAGAACGAACGTTTTCTGGTAAGGCATTCCAACGTTGAATTGTGGAGGGGAAAAAAGTATGTTTGGGCATGTCACTTCTGGGTTGCCACGGTAAAGGATTTCAGGTTGTAAGAGCTTTTTGTAATGGAACGACCGGAAAACCTAATGGATGTATATAAGCGAGTACAGCGGTGAGAGCTAATTAAGCCGTGCACTAACTTTATGCTTTCGCTGTGGCGACGTCTAGCCAGAGTGGTTAGGTTCGGATAAGAGATGTTAGAAAAAAGCTATTTCCGGCTGCCACAGCACCGCACACAACGAGACTTGTTGGATATAAAAAAAAATATACGGTAATATCACGTGACGGTACGAGCGGATTCCTTATTTAGGTCGTAATTTAAACAAAAACTAATTTCGATATTGTTAAGATGTTGTGTCTTCCCAGGTTCCACACCGCCGCAACGAGGACAAAAGCGGCAAACGTACTCACCAGATATGGCAGGCGTCATCAACCGACTGAGCGATGATACACAAAGGTATCGCAAGTCAGTGAAGTTAAAGAGCTGCCGAAAGATTATCATGAGGGAAGCACTAGAGAAATTCATTTATCATGTGAGCATGTGAGGCAAGAGTTCTGCCAACTCTTGCAGTGTCAGGTGACGCTCCATTATTGGAAGCGGAAGGGAAGTAGATGGATAATTGTTGTCCGCAGCACACTAGTGTGGTCGCGCAATTTAGCGTTGTGTCCACTATTCTGAAAGATAATCTAAACAGCAGTGTACTATAAGAAATATTTTGCTGTATTGAGAGTTGCATAGACCTGCTGTAGCAGTTGTGCTATGGGTTTTGTATGCTGGACATAAATGACATTACTTTCGATCTCAAAATACATTGTGAGAGAAAACCCCTCGCAAAAAGAAAGCTCCAAAAGCTTGAAAATTAAGAAAACATTCTCACTGATACCCTCTTTTTGTAATTCCGGCAGTTCTTAGGGCAGTTCGCTGATTAGCCTGAATTTAGAAAATATCTCGGTCTATTTTAATATCGGCACAAACGTCGTACAACGTATTTTTTATTCAGACAGTCATTGTTCCCACACTTGCACCCTCTTCTTCAAATATTATTCCCTAGCTGCCATGCGTGGATCATGGGATGCTAAATTCTTCTAGAGCATATCTCGGTAAAGATGTGCAAGTACTAATATTGCTCAGCCATGCTGACTTTAGTGGCTTCACAAATATACCTACACTGGGAGGAAGGGGGGGGGGGTGGTTGCACCTCTTCGGCAATATCACCAGTATTCCTTATCGTGTCCAAATCGAAATTCTCATGACAGATTACCTCCAGCCAATGATGATACTCGAAACATAGCTCTAACACCTCTCCTATGCTGCTATGCTTCAAACGGGTCGCACGTAACTGTGCTTATGTGCGTAATGTAGATTCATCGCATTAAAAGAAGGTCATTCAGACCATTTAAAAGCGACTTGTTCTTAGCCGGAGGGCCTGATGCGTTGAATGCAGCGTATCTGGGTTGGTGTTAGAAGGTATTTCTCTGTGTCCTGAAGCTACGCGTTCAATACAACCTTTGTGCGTCAGTCTGTTCTTGGCGCTATTCACTGTTATTCTCTTTGAACTGTGACATTTATGCCTACATGACGATAGAACAAAGGACGTGCTTTACAAATTGTTAAGAAACATCTGCAATATGCTCGAGAGGTATATCGTATCAATAGCTTGTTTTCAATCTTACAGATCAAGATGAAGGCCTAGTGGTCTTACAGGTTGTATTTCGAAACAAACCCACATATGAAGAAAGACTTCAAGAACCTTCAACATAATCTGCTAGATATTTATTGGTGCATGAGTGCAAGGAGAGTGACGCTTAACATTGGCTAGGTATAGCATGTTGTTTGGACTAGCAAGTGTCCCCTTAGTACGGAAAAAAAGAAAGGAGTTTTTGGTAATGGTGCATGAAAAATGTGCATTTGCGGCTCCTGATAATCTTTTCATTATTCACAGGTAACCGCCACGCCGAAAATTGCTTTGATAGAGTTGTGTGTTAGACATCAAGAAAACATGGCGTCTTCAGCATTTTTCTGTCTATGTGAAAATATAGAAGGCTGTCTTACGCATGCATGATCATAGTACAGAATGCGCCCGTTTGTGCAACAAATGAGATACTCAGCTCCCCATTATTGCATTGTCTACTTAATGCCTTGTTGCGCGATAGGCTGCTAATAAAACAGTTAATAAACAACATTTTTTGCCTACTTATGTTTTCCCGTAATAAAATGTAGCATCGTGGCACACTGTAAACAGAAAAACACCCAGATGGGCGTTTTTGGCTTGTCCTCTAGCGCATGCCCTCTTGTACATGTTTCTACTCTCATTGAAGGGAGTGCAATAATACTCCCATTTAGATGAGAGTGTTTGCAGGGTACATTAGGAGCAATCAGCAGTACCATTTTACTCCTGCTTGCAGAAATTCGAAAAGGTACAATGGGAGTTTTATTATTTCCATTTGGGAGCATTTGCGGTGGAATAAAGGTGTTTTTTTGTGTTAATTTAAGAGTAAATAGGTGGAAATAAAGGCATTGTAGTTTACTCCCCCCTACCCCCCCCCCGTTTCTGGGGCAGTAAATGGGAGTAATTTTTACATCCGAAATAAACCCCTCCAAAGCTTTTACTCACTGCTGGAAGCTCAAAATGCAGTCCCGAAAATGCAAGCCATTGGCTTGCATTCCCACGAGATTGCTTTTTGAGCACTTAAAAGTGGTTAAAAGCTTTGGAGGGCTTTGTTTCGGGCTGTTCAGACGCCCAGGTAGAAACCTCTTGGAGTTCCTCTTGTGCACTATGAAAGATTACATGCAAAGCAAGCACTTACAAAATATTTTATTAGAAATATCACATTTTATATATTGCAGTCCTGCAGTTCCTTCCAACAATGAGTACAAATGGTGACTAGACAGTTTGCACATGTTTAGAACAGTATTTTTAAAGATACAGGTAATGTAAAAAAAGTTCAGTGGCCAGGAGACGGTCTTGCACAATAAAATAATAATGACAAACCTATGCCACAAACATAAGAAACCTGAACTTATCACATATTCAGCACTTACCACAAATATATACTTCAATCTAGTGACTAGAAAGCTTGCACAACGGCTAAAACAAAAAAATCCAGGCACTGTACAATGGTGCCAGTGGCCAGCAAAGAATGAAAAGGCACAAATTTAAGGAACTTATCACACACTTAAAATATATCAACATACGAAGCTTCAACCAGCTTATTAAACAATCCCTTTTCACCAGACCATGCCCAGCACTTTAGCATACGACTAGATTTGTGAAGCTGCCAAATTTAAGCCTTGTCAAATTGAAAGTATAGACAATTTTTGTCCCATTTATTACTTCACTTGATAGACCTCAACCGAATAAATAAATTATGGCATCTCAATTCCCCAAGTATGCAATAATTAATTAAATTACTTTTTATTAGGACTCAAAATGCATGCCAAGAGCAGTGCTGCTTCAGAGGTGTAAAAGGTTACGCATGTAGCGATGAAACCAACCAGTCCATTTAACACTCCACGGGACAAGAGGGAAGGGAGTGTCTCCCTGTATTTCCAAGAGAAGTGAACAATCAGAGGGGACAGTATGGCAGCTTTCGGCGACACAATCAGTTCATGCCCTTAACTTCAATTCAATTCAACTGCTACACACTGCCAACTTCACTTTCGGTGAAGCGACAAATAACCTTTTTCATGTTCGAGGCCTCTCTGCCAGAAGAGTGTTTTGGACGAGCCGTACAAAGGTGTTGTAATTATTAATTTGTAGCACTCTCATGGAACTGAGGCTTCGCACCATAAATATGGAGCCAGCAGCTACTTAAGAAGCCGGGACACCAAATTTTCGTGTCAGTACTCCTTTAACAATCTTGCATTGATGCCAGTCAGTGGTAGTCTGTGCGACTTAGTACAACAGAAATAAAAGTGAAAAACCTCAGCACTATATTGAGAGGTCAACTCATCCCACTTATTGAGCTGAAAGCTGAAACACAGCACAGGTGACCAACATTCCTGAGGGCTTTCTTGCACACCTGTGCTCATTACAAACATTTTGGTGTGCAAAAATAAATTGCCTATAATGTGACTGAATATAACATTTATCTACCGAAATAAATAATAACAATTAAAGGCACTTTTTAATACTCCTAAAGTCATATATAAAAAAAGGTTTCACTAGGCCATTTGACCAAACATTCTCGAAGCCTGTTCATACTGAATCAAATTCGAATGGTGCATAACATAGGAGCCAGTACGTTATAATTCGCTCACAGTATATCTGCTACTGTTGCTTTTGTGTATCAAGCTCAGCACCTTTACAACATAAAACACATGAGCTGTGCACTACTAGTCACTTTGATGTGCTGGCCACTCTATCTTAAACAAATGCACATTGCAGAAAGAAGCCGGCACATATTTTTAAAATAAACTGTGGCAAACAGCACAAAAAGAACTAGGAAAACAATTGTGTGCAAGGCAACAATATTACAAAACACAAGCAATAACTTAAGCTTGACGACCATATTATGATTGAAGTATTACAGTATTGAGGCAGTTTAACGTCCACTGTCTTTTTGCAACCCCTACTTGCCGAGAAGGCCCCGGTTTTCACTTCGCAGCTGAACCACTTCATATGCAGCAACAGCTGGCTGGTGAATTTAAAGTGAGGCACGGCATAAACATGACCACTTCAGGAGAAGATGCCATTGGCAACACAGAGGATGCAGAAACATGGCGAAATGGTCAGCTGAGGCACATCTTGATGGACTGCGCACCCAACAATATCTTTAACACGAATGAGTCTGCGCTCTTCAAGCTGCTACTAGACAGAATGCCTGCATTCAATGACGACACATGCACTGGCGGTAAGCATGCCAATGACAGGATTTCAGTTGCATTCGATGTGAATCATTTCTTGTGATTGGGAAGTCAGCCATGCCAAGATGTTTGAAAAGCACCCAACTGCCGTCTAGACTTGTCTACTGCAGCAATACAAAAGCATGGACTGCAAAGCTTTTTGAGGCGTACATGCGCCTCACTGACCACTATGTTGCAGCGACGAACAGAATCGCAGTTATCCTAAATGCATCGGCGCACACCACACTAGATAACTTTGCAGCTGCGAAGTTAGCATTTCTGCTTCCTAACACATCAGATTGCCCAGCCCTTGGACCAAAGCATCATTTGGGCTGTGAAACTACACAAGAATCGGCTGCAAAGAAGTTTATTAGGCCATGAGTGTGGCCACTGGTTAGTAGCCTATGGCTCTTCCAGGGAGTCTGCATGGCCTCTGAAAAAATTGATTAGTTGAAGAGCTTTGACGCGCGGCTTTGTGTGCGTTAAGTTCAGAAATGCATGTTCTATGAATGTTAACATTTTGTGCGCCTTTCGTGGGTATTCCACATGAAACACCCAAAAGGATGCAAAGAGGCAGGCTACTCCCGAAAGCAGCGAGGAAACTTGAAACACTAGTTGCTTGTCGATGTGCAGTGCAAATCCTTCATCCTGCACCAGACACGGGGTCAGCGGGGCTTCTTCCTAAGGTTAAAAAAAGGAATGCTATTGTGTAATGTCTTTTAGAGTCAATAACGCTGAACCAACTACAAAAAAAAAACATTTTCGCTTTAGATCCACACGCGAGTAGTGGGTGTTTAAGAGAAAGCCGGACATGTCCAGTGACTATTGTTATCCTGATAAAAAAGACTTTCTTTCGTTTGTTTTTGCTGCCCAAGTGCTGAGGACAAAATTAGTTTTCAAGAAACATTTGGCTTCACAAAGAAAATATAAGCACCTAATGAGTTAAAGTACTTGTTGCAGATCTTTCCGAATTCACATTTTGGTTGGCTCCCAAAGCAAAGGATGGTGGGTACTGCTCTAAGAATACTTAGCAATAGACTACAGGTCAAAAGCCTCGATTCCGTTTTGTGCCGTAAAGGAACCTGCTACAAGCACATACAGACCGCATGTGTCGCAATGGTGGAACCATTTATTCAGCCACATTTCTCATTTTCCAATTCCAAAACTAAAATAATGCAACTTGTTTTTTAAGGTTGCTTTAGTAAAGCCAATAAACTTATTTTAGGAAAGTCAGACTGCTTTTTTGAAGAGTATTTTATCATAAAGGTCATTTACTGATGTGGCCAAACTTGAGCACCTCTCGTGGGACATTTAGTGCTGTTGAGGGAAGAGATACTTGCTCGAAATTCAAACTTTCATGGCAACAGGTTGGCAAAATTTTGAAACCGTGCACTACATAAATTCAAATAAGAATAAAGAAAAATCTCTAATATGCAACACTTCGTTCTTGCTTTTGATATTGTAGCAGTGATACTCTGCGGTAATCAGTTGCAATTGAGGCAACTGACATGTAGTCTGTCGCTAAATATTCTTAGAGCTATAGCTACAATACTTTTCTATTAGTACTTAACCAAATGTGGATTCGTAAAAATTTGCACAAGGCAGTTCTGGCTCACCAGGCAGTTCTATACTTTTGCATAGAAAACAATGGTCTCATTGTACATGACACTCAGACAACTGATTACAACTTTTTCATTAATATTAAGATAGCCACCTCCATGCCCCCGACAAACATGCGGTACTTGAAGGGACACTAGAGGCAAATACTAAGTCAATGTAGATTGTCAAAATATAATTCCAGAAACCTCACTGCACTTGTTTCGTGCCAAGAAAAGATAAAATCATGTTTGAAGGGTTCGGATGCCTTTGGCGCAATTCATATAACCAGCCCGTAAGTGGCGACTTTGCATACGCAGTCACCGCCCTTTACTGCCATCGGTGAGTAAAACTGTGCCCAACAGACATCACGGTTTTCTGCAGAAAGCGCAAGCACGCAGCCAAGAAGCAACAGAGCAAAGAGAGAGTGTTGGATTTGCTGCTGCAGCTGCTCTTGGTCAAGTGGTGTGGATGTGGCATTTTCTGCTACTCGCAGTACGCCAGTTTCTTGAGCCAGCAAAACCAGCTCAGCACTAGACGATAACTACTGGAATGTGAAAATACAGGCGATAGAGTGGAGAAAATGAAACCCTTCAACCACCCGCGTGGTTGTCAGGGCTTCCTTTTTCTAAATATGAAATAGAACTGGACATCTTTTTCATCTTACATTGCAATACAATTATCTATTACAAGTGGTTGATAACTAGTGATAGTTATGAGTGCCGTTGTCATCAGGCTAGTACTTGAATGTCCTGGGGGAGTCTGGTCGTCTCTTGCCCTTACGTAAATTTCTCGATTACTAAAGCTTCGTTCAAGACAATAGTGAGGCCTTAAATGTTCTTGAGCTCTAATTTACCATTTCAGCTTGACTTAATATTTGCCTTTAGTGTCCTTTAAAAGCATGATGCCTATTGGCAAAAGTATCCTGTGGCAGTTAGAGGAAATAAACAAAAGCATTAGGTTTTGGCCGAGTTGGTTGTACATGGTTCTTATTAGCGTTTTGCATGCACAAAGACGGGACGTCAAACAAAAAAGGGACACACAATATGCGCAAACTCAACTGGCTTTTATTGTGACAGCAACATATATAAACGCTTCCACAATCAGAAAAAAAAATGAGATGGCAAGAAAACAAACAAAACCAGGTTTGCTGCAAAACTGCATAGCCACATGTGCCGGCGAAACCAAACGTTGTCACTGTCATACATTTTCACCGCCCAGAAACCTCACTTCCTTATCCCTTAATGCTACAGATGGGGCACTAACACAACTCTGATCATGCCAAAGAATTTCTCTGGCTTCAACTATCTCCCTGGTTAAGCAATTTATGTGAGAAAATAATATTGTGCATCTGTTAAAGATAGGATAACACCCATTGCATAACTTGTAGTGTTCTGCCATGTGGCCTTCAATGCCTTCCTTTACCTTGCGGTGATGTTCTGCTAGCCTCTCGTTTATGCATCGGCTGGTTTGACTGATATAACGCCCGATATAACACCGCACGAGTTCGTTGCATGCAAAGAAAGTGTAGTAAATTGGGTTCCCTTGACGTGCGGCAAGTGTTATATCGGTCAAACCAGCCGATACGTAAACGAGGCTAGCAGAACATCACCGCAAGGTAAAGCAAGGCATCGAAGGCCACATGGCAGAACACTGCAAGTCATGCAATGGGTGTTATCCTATCTTTAAGAGATGCACGATATTATTTTCTCACATATATCGCTTATATCATATATATCGCATATATTGCTTCTGGGCGGTGAAAAGGTATGACAGTGATGTTTGGTTTCACTAGTGGCTATGCAGTTTTGCACATGGTTTTGCTTGTTTTCTTGCCATCCCGTTTTATTCTTTCCGATTGTGGAAGCATATATATATGTCGCTGTCACAATAAAAACCAGCTGAAGTTTGCGCATATTGTCCCTTCTTCGTTCGACGTCCCGTCCTTGCGTGCAAGTCTAATAAGAAATAAACAATCTGCTTTTAATTCCTGTGTACTCATTTTAATAGCCACATGTAGCACACTGAAACACAAAGTGAACAGAAAGCCAATCAGAATGATAAATGCAACAGAAGCATCTTGATAGTCAGAATCCTACAGGCACTCACCTGCGTAATGATGCTATCTATGGGCTCCTTGCAGCGCTTTGCTACAAACTGCAGAACTGCCAGAACAGCATCCTCTGTTAAAAAAGAAATCAGATATTGTAGAATGCTTAGGAAACCTTTCACACCAATCAGCTTACAGCTTTTATATAGTGCCTCAGAGCCCTGCATGGGTAATTCATCTACTGTGATAAACACTTGAGGTACACATAACTAGTGAAATAACTTGTGCTTTAATCTTCCAATGGATGATTACCACCAGTAGCAATGACTGTGGGTCTAGTTTCGTCTGCTTGCTGCTCAATGAAACGGGAAGAAATGGTATGTGCTGAAAACTCGCGCGCTTGCTCCACCCTTAGAATTATGGCATATTTTAACATTTCTTTTGGATGCTTTCCCTCATGTTTCATGGTTTCGTAACATACTGCCAAATATTCCACATATCGAAACATACATACATCCTATTTTTTAACTGTAGAGAAAACTATGGTTACAACACTTCAGAATAAGATCACAAAGAATTCAGAACATCACATTAGACAACCACTAAACCACTCATCTCAAAAATGTTGAAGTGGCAGCAGTGTTCACAATGAACATACAACCAGAATTTTTTCAAAGGTTCCGTATTAGCAAAGTTACAGGCCTTTGCTACCCTCCTCACTGCACTCTGTTCTCTCTGCATATTCCCACCAACTCCATGCAGGGCAGCGAAAAGTAAGGGTTGTGACAACACCCTGCGTGCATTACAGCATGCAAAGGAGGGAGCAGAAAAGCCGGGAGAAGGGCACAAGATCCTTTAAAAATTTTTGGGTTCTTCGCAGAGCATAGCATTGCTACATTCACAAAGATGGTCATTACAGAATGACTTATGCGATGTGCATGTTTATACAATGTGCAAAAAAAGCCAGAGGTGACTTAAGAGCCCTTTAACTAGCTCATTTAGGTTAACTCAGCTCTACGTTGGAGAACTGAGAAAGCACATAATAATTGCCCATTACTGGCTTAGGTAAGCAGCACAAATATAGTTGAGTAAGGTATACAAAAAACAACTTGCTTTATAACTCTTGACAAGTACAAGTAAAAAGAAATTCAAGGTTTCAATTCAACCAGCATTACCCACTTTCTGATACCTGATACCAACCCCACCACCACCGCAGTTGCCATCACCCCACAAAAAACAATTCCTGAACTCCCTTTAAGGGCAACACCGGCGATTTTTCTATGTCCACTGATTTTAATAAAATTTGGAATATGTGTTCTCTTTTGCCCTCTGAGTATCTGAACCAAACTATACGGCTGAAGATGAATTTTAAAGATTGGTTGCATTCTTGACTCGCGACTTTCTACTGGCCACTGTGTTTGTGACATCAGAGACAATACCGTCACTGTGGCTGGAATCCTCACTTAAATTGCCACTGCCTAGTTTGGAAACTCTGTAAGAGCTCCCTGTGTCAGGAGAAATGATCCGCTTGGCTTCTTTGGCGTTAGCACCACATGTACTGCATGTTTACATTATGGTGGTGTAGGATCTATTGTCACACGAAGCAGCTACCTATTTCGGTATCTCATTTATTGGTTATTTAAAATTACTGGTGAACTTCTAAGCAAACTAAATCACCCTACGGGTGACAGAACTGCCAATGCCATTTGAATATGACAATGTTACAATATGGTTGAAAAAATGCGAGTTGCCCTTTAAGAGCGTCATCATAGAAACATATTTACCGGATCCCACTTCGGAAAATGCCACAATCTCTTCTGGCTCTCCAAAGCTCAGAATAGTGTAACCAAGCTGCTTGCAGCCATTCTCCATTGCCTCCATCACGTTTCTTTGGAAAAGTAGGTCAAACTCCATGAGAAGCTGGAAAGAAAAGAAAGAATGTTCAAGAATTCTTTTATCTACTAGCAAACTAATGCAATAGCGAGAACCAATTGTGCAAGAACAGCCAAGGCAGCAGATGTCAAACACCTCTTAGAGCAGGCATCACATAGTAGTACATAAGCTTAGGAGCAAGCAACCAGCCAATAAACCTTCGTACGGCATCAGCATACTGTCGAATTTAAAATTGCTCGTTAGTTACTACATAAGAAAACAGTCAACAAACCAAGAAAGCCAGGTAAATTATGGTTGATTCAAACGTAGAAGCGATAAGAAAAAGGGAAATGAAAGTGGACAAATAAACAAGTAGCAAATCGTCTTTTAGTCCACTTTTTTTGTAACTGCCTTATGAGTGGTATGTTTAAATAAGAAATAATTATTCACGCATAGTTCATCTATATTCATTAAGTGTTTTCTTTTATAGCAGTAACTCACAATCAAGCACCTTGGGTCACTTCATTCTTCTCACTCATTGCATAGAAGAGTTCTCGACAGGCAGAATTAATGCCAAAGAAGGGCTTATCACCACATTATGTGCGTGGTGAACCAAAAAAAGTGAATGGTAGAATAGTCACTATTGTAGTCTTGAAGAAACGCACACATAACTTGGCTCCCTACTGTACCTGTTGTCCTTCGCTCCTTTCATTTGCCTTTTTGTTATACTTCCACATTTCAATCAAGCAATTAGTTTCCACTATGCTTTCTCTGCCTTCCCTGTTTTCTTCTTACCCAACCAACATCAATAAAGGCACCTTTCAATTAAGTCAACCGGTGAGTTGTAAGACATCTAAAACATTGCCTCTCCATATAAATTATGCCCATTGGGCGAATGGCAGTACCTTGAAGCTGTATGAACATCTATAAATCATTGGTATGTGACTGTACCACATCTTTGAAGACAAATGTGACTGGTGGAACACTGTATTAAAATTTTTTTAACCTTGTTTATAGCACTATGCTGATGCATATATTCTACACACTTCATATGCTGAGCATCTTATGGTTGTGCTCTTGTGATTACTTTATCATTACAAAAGAGTTTGCTAAGCTTACTCATCCCAAAATACAACTCAGTTTTGTTATCCCATGTTATTTTGTCACTGCAATACACACACTTGTTTGCTTTGTCCTGAAAGAAAAATGCCAGAATTACTGACTGAAACACTTAAGCCGCTGCCTTAACCTAAAGCTAAGAACCCAGTAAAACAAAAACAAAAAAGATTACAAAAGCTTTTGCTAAAGCATACCGATGCCTCAGTTGCCAGAAAGGGGAACAGCAACAGAGCATCTGACAGCGTAAGGCTGCGAAGTTGATCATGCCTCTCTCTTGCTGTTGCAAGCAGCCTCGGCCTTACTGCCTCTTCATCTTGGCAGCCAGCATTGTCTTGTAGCCATTCATTGTGCAGCCTCAATGACTCGGCAGTTTCCCCATATGCTACAAGATGACTGCAATCCTGAAACACAAAGAAAATCAAGCCCTTTTTACAAGTTGTGAATGCGAAAGCACTAATGTCCAACTGAACGCCACTGAGTAGTCCTTCGAATTTGAACTATTGATGGGCAAGCGAGCGTGTTTATACGGTGTTTTCATTTGGCTTTACCGAGATGCAGTAACTGAAATGATGCAGCAAAACCACAAGAATGCAGAGGTAAATATTTCTGAAGAGCAAGCCTGCAGCATTAACGAGGGGGTGGCAGGTCTTCTTGTGAAACTTAATAAGAGGTACAAAATGAAGATTGTACAGGTCTCTACATCCAGTCATGATGACCAGGAAGTCGAAAGCTTCTATGAAAACGTGGAATCGGCGATGGGTAGAGTGAAAACTAAATACGCTATACTAATGGGCGACTTTAATGCTAAGGTAGGCAAGAAGCAGGCTGGTGACAAGGCAGTGGGGGAATATGGCATAGGCACTAGGAATAGCAGGGGAGAGTTATTAGTAGAGTTTGCGAAACAGAATAATATGAGGATAATGAACACCTTCTTCCGCAAGCGGGATAGCCGAAAGTGGACGTGGAGGAGCCCGAACGGCGAGACTAGAAATGAAATAGACTTCATACTCTGCGCTAACCCTGGCATCATACAAGATGTGGACGTGCTCGGCAAGGTGCGCTGCAGTGACCACAGGATGGTAAGAACTCGAATTAGCCTAGACCTGAGGAGGGAACGAAAGAAACTGGTACATAACAAGCCGATTAATGAGTTAGCAGTAAAGAAACTGGTACATAACAAGCCGATTAATGAGTTAGCGGTAAGAGGGAAAATAGAGGAATTCCAGATCAAGCTACAGAACAGGTATTGGGCTTTAACTCAGGAAGAGGACCTTAGTGTTGAAGCAATGAACGACAATCTTGTGGGCATCGTTAAAGAGTGTGCAATGGAAGTCGGTGGTAACTCCGTTAGGCAGGATACCAGCAAACTATCGCAGGAGACGAAAGATCTGATCAAGAAACGCCAATGTATGAAAGCATCTAACCCTACAGCTAGAATAGAACTGGCAGAACTTTCGAAGTTAATCAACAAGCGTAAGACAGCTGACATAAGGAAGTATAATATAGATAGAATTGAACATGCTCTCAGGAATGGAGGAAGCCTAAAAACAGTGAAGAAGAAACTAGGAATTGGCAAGAATCAGATCTATGCGTTAAGAGACAAAGCCGGCAATATCATCACTAATATGGATGAAATAGTTCAAGTGGCTGAGGAGTTCTATAGAGATTTATACAGTACCAGTGGCACACACGACGATAATGGAAGAGACAATAGTCTAGACGAATTCAAAATCCCAAAGGTAACGCCGGAAGAAGTAAAGAAAGCCTTGGGAGATATGCAAAGGGGGAAGGCAGCTGGGGAGGATCAGGTAACAGCATATTTGTTGAAGGATGGTGGACATATTGTTCTAGAGAAACTGGCCACCCTGTATACGCAATGCCTCATGACCTCGAGCGTAGCGGAATCTTGGAAGAACGGTAACATAATCCTAATCCATAAGAAAGGGGACACCAAAGACTTGAAAAATTATAGACCGATCAGCTTACTGTCCGTTGCGTACAAACTATTTACTAAAGTAATCGCAAATAGAATCAGCAGCACCTTAGACTTCTGTCAAGCAAAGGACCAGGCAGGATTCTGTAAAGGTTACTCAACAATAGATCATATTCACACTATCAATCAGGTGATAGAGAAATGTGCGGAATATAACCAACCCTTATATATAGCTTTCATTGATTACGAGAAAGCGTTTGATTCTGTCGAAACCTCAGCAGTCGTGGAGGCATTACGGAATCAAGGTGTAGACGAGCCGTATGTAAAAATACTAAAAGATATCTATAGCGGCTCCACAGCCACCGTAGTCCTCCATAAAGCAAGCAACAAAATCCCTATAAAGAAAGGCGTCAGGCAGGGAGATACAATATCTCCAATGCTATTCACAGCGTGTTTACAGGAGGTATTCAGAGACCTGGATTGGGGAGAATTGGGGATAAAAGTTAATGGAGAATACCTTAGCAACTTGCGATTCGCTGATGATATTGCCTTCCTTAGTAACTCAGGGGACCAATTGCAATGCATGCTCACTGACCTGGAGAGGCAAAGCAGAAGTGTGGGTCTAAAAATTAATCTGCAGAAAACTAAAGTAATGCTTAACAGTCTCGGAAGAGAACAGCAATTTACAATAGGCAGCGAGGCACTGGAAGTCGTAAGGGAATACATCTGCTTAGGGCAGGTAGTGACGGCGGATCCGGATCATGAGACAGAAATTATCAGAAGAATAAGAATGGGCTGGGGTGCATTTGGCAGGCATTCTCAGATCATGAACAGCAGGTTGCCATTATCCCTCAAGAGAAAAGTATATAATAGCTGTGTCTTACCAGTACTCACCTACGGGGCAGAAACCTGGAGGCTTACGAAAAGGGTTCTACTCAAATTGAGGACGACGCAACAAGCTATGGAAAGAAGAATGATAGGTGTAACGTTAAGGGATAAGAAAAGAGCAGATTGGGTGAGGGAACAAACGCGAGTTAATGACATCTTAGTTGAAATCAAGAAAAAGAAATGGGCATGGGCAGGACATGTAATGAGGAGGGAAGATAACCGATGGTCATTAAGGGTTACGGACTGGATCCCAAGGGACGGGAAGCGTAGCAGGGGGCGGCAGAAAGTTAGGTGGGCGGATGAGATTAAGAAGTTTGCAGGCACAGCAAGGCCACAATTAGTACATGACCGGGGTTGTTGGAGAAGTATGGGAGAGGCCTTTGCCCTGCAGTGGGCGTAACCAGGCTGATGATATACGTGTAATCTTGCCTTGCTTAACCCTTTTAATGGCCCCTTCCCCTTTCTTTCTGACTGCTCCTCCATCCCTTTGGGTCTTTTTCATGTATGTTACAGCAGACATTGCATGCTACAGCTTACTTTGTCGTCACTTTCTCCCAATTCAGAACTTTGAAAAAGTTCCGTAATTCCAATACCTGTCAAAGTGCAGATTCCACACTGGCTTGGCATGGCTTCCCTGTCAATCCTCAGCTCATGTCAATTTTTTTTCTTTGCATATAGGTTCAGCAAACAATTCATGCCACATAGCTGGTTCTTCGTTGTCCCTTTATCTGATTATTCAACAGTTTATATGTTGATTCTTTAGCCTGTCAATGTGCAAATGGACCTGCTATATTCACTCACCCTGGCTTCCCTGCCGAGACACAGCACCAGAACACAGGCCACAGGCACGTGCCCCACCTACTGTCAGAAGTTTAACTTACAAATTTTGTGTGTTTAAATTAACTCTCTACAGATGGAACAGTGGGTAGGCTGTGTTGAATACAAGCTAAGCAATCAATAATGGTGCATATGCTGCATTTATCAGTGCCCCGCAGCCTCTGCTTTAGTGTCGTACTGCGATATGGCATAAGTGTTTTAAACCCAAGCCCGAGTGATGTGTATGCCAATGGTAAATCTGATGAAAATTCTATTTAGGTTTAATTATTGCTTCCATATGTTACATGGACTAAGAAGCAACGTGCAGCAATACAGAAGGAACCCGAATGCTTTTCAATAGATGCAGCTAATAGTTGCTAATCTTTCACTCAAAAGTCAAAGAACAGCAGCTGACTAGAGATGCATGAAATCTGTTTTGGTCATCATGTGAACCAAACTTACACTAAAACAAATGGCTCCAACTCAAACTTCATTTTTATTCCTGTGGTGTGTATGTATAAGAAAACACCTGCAGTCCTTCAGCATCACTGTAGACTGCTTTTTAGTTCATGGAACAAATGGAAGCCATCATAAGACCTGACATGCAACTTTTTAAGAGATGCCAATGGTCACCATAGCCTATACATTATTCATGGCTTTCTTTTGCACTCAGAACAAGATAACGCACTATGCTTTTGCATATAACATAACTGATCGCAGTAGATAACCTTGGGGAAATGTGAATGACAATGAACATGATTGATTTTTTTTTAATTTGCATGCACAAACTCACTTTCGAAGTTTCCGTTTTTTCAAATTTTGCCACTAACATAGAGAATAACTGCATGTAAGACAAAATACACTTGGCTGCCTGTTTAGCATGTAGCAAAGTATGCACAGGCTGAATTCGTAAAGAAGCTTACTGTTATGAGACATACTGAAGGATAACCAAAAATGTCCTTTCTTGCCCCTCTCGTTGAAAAGCTAGGTTCACCCTTTCTTGTTCATGCTATAGGCTTGTGCAAACAACTAAATTTATTTTATTTCATTGAAAAACGTTCTGCAAATAAAGTATAAATTATGAAATCATAAATATATTTTTTTCCCTCTCTAAGTTGGAACATTACGCGATTTGTAAGCTGCGTTTTCTTTGTGTCAGTTACAATTTTCAGGATTCCCGTGTGAAAAGGTCTTTCAGTTCGGTCAGCAAAAGGGGTCACTTGCTAAACCACCTGCAACATAAAGATGTTGCACTATTACTGCTTAGATCTTTGCAATTGCACTTCCTTTACTTTGGTATCATTGTGTAGAGGAGAGAAGCCATTACTCTATCATGCATGTGTTCCGTGCAAGCCCCCTCCCTCATTTCCCTGTGACCTCCGGTTTTATACACTGCCTGGAAATACTGGCTGCATGATACTACAGTCACCGACTGATTTCTCGGACTTGCAGTCCAAAAATTCGGACACGCTTGATTATTCGGTCTGCTTCGCGGCACGGCCATTCTCCCCATAGACCATAATGTATAATTACAGTCGCCGACCGTTTATTCGGACCTCACGGGGAGTGCGAAAATGTCTGAATAAACAGGTGTCCGAAAAAGCAGATTAAGAAAAAAAAATGAAATCCTTTATTTCCACGCACTTATTTGGGCTTGGCAGTAGGCTTGGAAGAAAGCGTGAATGCGCCGTTGCACGCTGTTCCGTTTACGCGCAATCAGATAAGCCTGAATCTCGGAGAGGGTCGTACGGTCACTATTAGCGGCTGATAGCACAGTCACTGCTTGTACACGCTCCACATGCGACGGCAGCGTAGCACATGGTGAGTAATCTTCCGACTCTGAGTCATCGTCCGGCGGTGCAGCAGAAACCTGACGAATGATCTTGCCGTCGTCGAGTTCTGCGCATGTCAATACAGCAGTGTCAGCACCTATGAAACTGTCAAATGAGACGGTGTCCTGAACCGCAATGCAACCACTGCGTAGGTCTCGGAAGAACATTTTCCGCGTCAGGTGGGGCGCACATCGGAAGGCGACTTAGGCCTCCCGGCACCCGCTAGCCGGCATTCCCCAGCGAAGTCTGTGCGGGCGCTGTCGGCGCCATTAGACACTTGACGCGATGTTTCCGTACACCGCGTTGGATCACCGAAAGCTCGACACAGCGCACAAACAAAAAACGTGGCCTGCTCGCAGCGTCGTGCGCGAAGAAACAAATAAGCTGCTGGATTGTCTTGACATGGCTTACTAAGCTGAAACCGGAACTGCTGCAGAGCCACTCTAACCAGGCAGAAACGATGATAATGAGCGGGGATTTCCAGTAGCGCCACTTCGTGGGGCAGCAAGGAAGCTCTGTTCAAAACAAACATGGCGTTCAGCAAGTCGAACAATGTATGGAACCATGCACCGGTCAGAGTTGGTGCATGGTGCTCTCGACCGAGTTGGCTCAAGGAGTGTCCGAAAAATTAGACGAGAGGTTGCAAGGTGTCCGAACTTTCGGCAGTTGTTATACATTATGGTCTATGGGGAGAATGGCGGTGCCGCGAAGCTGACCGAATAATCGGGCATGTCCGAATTTTTGGAGTCCGGAAAATCGGTCGGCGACTGTATACAACTGCCGAAAGTTCGAACACCTTGCAACTTCTCGTCTGATTTTTCGGACACTCCTTGAGCCAAGTCGATTGAGAGCACCATGCAGACTCTGACCAGTGCATGGTTCGACTTGCTGAATGCCATATTTGTTTTGAACGGAGCTTCCTTGCTGCCCCATGAAGTGGCTACTGCAAATCCCCGCTCATCATCATCGTTTCTGCCTGCTTCTATAGAGTGGCTACAGCAGTTCCGGTCTCAGCTTAGTAAGCCATGTCAAGATAATTTAGCAGCTGATTTGTTTCTTCTTTGTGCACGACGGTGAGAACAGGTTACGTTTTTCGTTTGTCCAACTGGTGTCAGCATGGTGGTGTTTGCTTTGTATGCTGTGTAGAAGTGATGATCCAACGCGGCATAGGGAAACATCACATTAAGTGTCTAATGGCGCCGACAGTGCCCGCGCAGACTGCGCTGGGGAATGCCGGCAAGCGGGTGCCGGGAGGCCTAGGACTTGTCGCCTTCAGATGTGCTCCCTACTGACACCGAAAATCTCCTGCCCAGACCTGCGCAATAGTTGCATTGCGATTCTGGACACCATCTCATTTGGCAGTTTCACAGGTGCTAACACTGCTGTACTGACGTGTGCAGAGCTCGACGACGGCAAGATCATTCGTCAGGTTTCTGCTACACCACCGGACAACTCCGAGTACAAGCAGTGACTGCTTTCAGCTGCCTATAGTGAATGTACGACCCTCTCAGAGATTTAAGCATATCTGATTGCGTGTACATGGAACAGCGTGCAATGGCACATTCACAATTTCTTCAAGCCTACTGCCAAGCCTGAATAAGTGCGTGGAAATGAAACTTCTTTTTTCCTTAATGTGCTTTTTCGGACATTTCCGCAGTCCCCGTGAGGTCCGAATAAACGGTCGGCGACTGTATACTGTCCTAGGTCTGTCACTTTCAGTTTTTCAAGCAATTTACAGCTCCACAAAATGGCAGTGCACTTGCTCAACCATAGTACTGTTGGAAAATGTCGGAAAGCTTTTCAGCTGCAACTCACAAAAAGGCGGCATAACTTCTTGTTTGTAGCTTCACCAGAAGCCACCTGCTGTTTCCGCTTGACCAGGAAGTGCCTTTTTTTTGCCAACATTTCTTCGGAGCAATTCTCTGCCTTCTTACGCATGTTCTTGAATTTGTTCCTTAATGCCAAGACCCACGAGTCCTGTGAAGGATTGGAAACATATCACTACCGTTAAAAGTACTTAGAAGTTTATTGGTATTGCCTGTATACACATAGAAGTATGACCATAATTGCAGTTTGTTTTATGCATCGAACATAATTGCTTATTAACAGAAGGTCCGGCCATAAAGTTTGCAACATCCACGCCATAAACTTGGAATAGGCATAACAACATAAAAGTTAGCGTACGTCTAGTTCCGGCGGAATATATGTATATATATATAATGCTGCAGAACACCCCTAGGGCATCAAAACAATGATGGCAGCATGCATCATAAAGCTGGTAGAAGCCCCAACAGTGATCCACTTTTTGCATTTAAACAGACCTAATGCCATGAAAACATGCCAACCTGGCTGCAGTGTACAATAACAATGCTGCAGCCTATGACGTGAAATGGTGCAAGCAATTTCAATGCAGTCAAACAGGCCACAACGGCAAAAAATGAAGTGGCCAACTGTTGCTACTTGATGAATCATAAGTTGATGCCGTATCGCTTGCTGATAGGCAGATAGCTGCTGAACAAATGGTGCAACAGTTTAATTTGATGCTGGGCTCAGATTAAACTCCCAGATGAGTCCCGTCACTTATTTCTTTTCCTTCAGGACCATACTCCATGACAAACTATGAACACTGTTTGTAAAAGCTTATCTGTAGCAAAGGAGAAGTTTTGGATGAACTGAAACATACACGTCATTATTAGCACAAAGTAAAACACCAGACAACATAAAGTTTATCCCTTTGATCATCTCTACATGACCACGAGAATCAACAGCCATAATATAACATGGCAGCTCAGAAGTGCAGATACATGGTGCAGTCGAATTGTCCATATGAGGTAGAAATGATATTTCTTTCTTAGAAATGTAAATATGGCGACAGTATGGGATGTATGAAACTTACCAGGCCATTTCCGCTGCCAACTCTGTCAGCAAGGTGTGGGTATGCACTGACAAGCCTCTCAGCAGCTACGCGGTACAACTGTCTAGAAGGGTACCTGTACATCAGGTGAAATAATCATACAATTAATAAATGGGCAATTTTGTATTCTTTTTCCCAAGAAAAACCAGTGCAAAATATTTGCCAGTTTTAATTAAATGCTAATCTTAAGTATAATAAATGCAAAATACACATGGAAGTGATCTCAAAGACTAAAAGCATTTTTCGTCTTTGTACTTCTGTCTACACACGAGTTTTGTGGAGCTGCGTCTGCTGTGCACTGTGGGAGATCACACCAGAGCTATGTAGCAGCATGGCATAGATACTACAGCCACGACAGGGTGCTGCAATGTGTCCTCTCACCAGTGCAATGTTCTGACAACTGTGTTCTGATTAGCCTCTGTGAATGACATAGCTTAAGCACAAGTGCCCATCTTGCATTGAGAGTGTGTCATGCACGGCTGAACCAAAAGTAGCATCACAAAAAATATTTTTAAATTCCCAAATTTTGCGCGAGGCCTTGTTAGCCCCCTGTGTAGCTTCTGGCATGCTAGTGGACATGAAAGGAGAGAGAAAACTGCATCAGTGCAATAATACCTCTAACTCTACTTATGCTTGAAGTACACAACAAATTTTGAGGCACAAGATTTGCTAGGCAACATACTTTACAGCAGGGGGCAGGACATGTAATGAGGGAAGATAACCGATGGTCATTAAGGGTTACGGACTGGATTGCAAGGGAAGGGAAGCGTAGCAGGGGGCAGTAGAAAATTAGGTGGGCGGATGAGATTAAGAAGTTTGCAGGCACAACATGGCCACAATTAGTACATGACCGGGGTAGTTGGAGAAGTATGGGTGAGGCCTTTGCCCTGCAGTGGGCGTAACCAGGCTGATGATACTTTACAGTGACATCATTCTAAAATTAGTTAGAAAAGTGTTTTAGGGCCCTTTGAGCAGCAATTCGGAATTTTTTCCACTCTGAAATCTGCACTTGATGCTGTAATTAGTAGTTACAAGCACTTTAAAAAACTGAGTGCGAATTGGTGTTGACACATTCTGGACCAAGTGAAGTGGGTGCCATCGCAGCATTGTCATGTTGCTACATCAGTGCCCCCCTCCTCTTTGTGGCCTGCTGGTTGCCAGTGTCCACTCAGGATGTAGCAGGGGTCATAGGGTGATGTTATCTCGTAAAGGAGGGCAGTTACCTCAAGGAGGGCAAGCAAGCTAGAACATTTCCCAGACTTAAGACCGAATTCTGGGCTCATCATAACAGAAGCAAGGTTTGGGTATGGGCTAGCTGGTACTCCATGGTATCGTCACTTACAGCGCATACATAGACGTGGGACAAAAACGAGGGACAGGGCTTGTCTACGTCATCCTTTTTGTCCCTCGTCTATGTATGCGCTGTACGTGACAATTGATATCATCATAACAGTGTTAAATGGTGCACTAATACTTTTAGATAGACTCTGCTTGCTTTGGAAGCATTTCTGTGTCCTGGCACTACAGCAAGCAGAAAAAGTTACCACACAGGTAGTGTATTCCGTGCAACTATATCACGACCAACA
Organism: Dermacentor albipictus; assembly: GCF_038994185.2. NCBI lineage: Eukaryota > Metazoa > Arthropoda > Arachnida > Ixodida > Ixodidae > Dermacentor > Dermacentor albipictus. Next base: position 89,122,954 of record NC_091828.1, on the reverse strand, counting down.
TCTTATGGCAACACTGAACACTTATGATGAAAGGTTGAGTCATTGAGTAGTCAAAATACCGAATTAAAGCTGAAAGCAATAGAAGCATAATGGAGCGCTCACCAAGCTATCTTGAAGCAAGCTGCAAACAGTTTGTTGATAATGGCACGTCGCACTGCACAATTAATTGGGACCTTTCTACGAAGCACTTCCTCGTAATGGTCAAAAGAGGGTAGTACAAAATCTAAGTAGTCCTTCTCCTTCTCCAACGGCACAGACTGTACATGCTGCACCTCCTCTGCACATTCTGTAACAGCACTGCAAGGCAATATACAGATTGCTTTATATAGCTATGTAACCAAAAAAATAGTAATAAGAAACGCTAACATCCCAAAATGTGTGGTTTTTCCCTTTCGGTACTAATAATTTACCTAGACTGAGTCATTTCCGTGTTGCTTCCACCTCGAACAGCAAACGCAGGGCCTGCACGCTGCGAGATGCACATATATTTAACTTTTCAAACGGAAAACATGAGGCAGTGCAATGTAGCTTAATGAATGAATTGTCAAGACAGTAAAGTAACTGTTTTAACTGTGCACACCCCAACCACTTCCAAGTCAAGGTCTTCATAGTAGGTGTTCATTACGCATATACCCATTAAACATACTTCCACTTCGAACCTATATTTACAGCTCAAGTGAGCTATTTATAGAACAAGGCTGAGCTTATATAGCAAGGACATGTAGAATATTGCGAGCTACGCACATAGTCAATATATGGAAACGCATTAGGCAAGTCTGGAGGCACTGTGACTGCTCTTGTTTGTTCACGCTACATGTAAGTATTCATAAGGTGAATGCTCTGTTAATACTGCAGTTAAAACAGAATACTACAATTTTCTGATAACCTATTATTTCTCATTACTATATTATACTATATTATTTCAATTAACATGCCTTAATTGCAAACCATTGAAACTGCTATGATATATGTATAATTTCCATTCCATTCTTGGACTTTTCATGCGGTTTGCTAACGCTATTTATTTTTATTTTAACAATCTTTTTCACTGGACGCCTGCACATCGGTGTAACAGCCAGATAACAGTCCTGAAATTTCTGTAATTTTTTTCAATATCCTTATACCGTAATCATGCTATGAAGCCTGGATTACTTCAGTAAAAGTAAATTCATGTTACACATTCATGCAACCAGTTGAAAGTATGCATGGCTTCAGACACGAAACTGTCTGCAAGTGAAAGGATCGTAAGCAGATATGCTGGTTCCATTTAAAAGAAACTATGCAGATCCCACGTACAGTGGGAATCGAAGTCATGCGATGCATTTTGTAGGTAGCTGGCTATAGCGTCGACCCTGCGGTGGTGTGCCTCCACCAGCTCCTTGACTCTCTCAATTACTTGACGCTCATTGCGGAGTTCAGACAAGCTGGGGGTCAGAAAGAATGTGGGCTTGCCTCGTTGCTCAATCATGGCAAACACATCCCCTTTTCTCTGCACCAAGTAGTACCTCTGTGGTACACGATCCTAGAGCTGCTCAAGTGAACTTCTAAAGAGCGCAATGTACAAGTTCATGCATTTCCTGACGAAGCTTCAGTTTTCCAAGAGCTTCTTTGTGTGCAGGAGCTGATAGCGTGCATGAGGGGGAAAACATGCTATCAATTTGCTGTTCGTGCAAAGGCAGCCACCATCCGCTGTTCTGCAGCAGACATACCAGTATCTTGCGCAGGTCGTCTGGTTCAGCACAGGTAGTAAATGAGAATCAGATGCGAGAGTCGGATAATGCAGCTCGACTGACAGTAATGTTGTGACCACACGGCAGCGAGACCGTGAGCACATACCCAGCAGCTCAAGTTGGTTGACACCACCAGCCCCACCGAAATAGAAGCTAGATAGGTAGATAGACACACTCAATGCGGCCAAAGTTCGCAAAGAATGCTTCACATTAAAAAAAAAAGAATGACGTAGGACAGAAACCCTATGTCGTGAAACCCACTCATCATTCTGCATTCCCAATTTATGAGGCAGGTTAACGGCATCGCTCTTACTCTTCAGTGTTGCTAGCATGGGGGCAATGTGTTTTAGGGTTGCTCAGATAAAAAAAATTGCTTATTAAATTTTCCTGCACCTTCGGAAGCAACTGCTGGAGGTATAAACACTTCTGAGGACGAGTTTATTGTTGCATCATAAAAATCTCTGTCCTTAAAAATCACCTGTCAGTCCTTTGAAAAATTAATTGTGCCTAAACAGTTTTCTGTTTTGCAAAATTGCAATGTAGAAAGCCTGGCATTTTCCAATGCCTGATACAGCTTTAAGGTGTCCAGGCAGCAAGCGAGGCAGAAAGCTGAGTGAAGAGGGCATAGGATTCTTTGAAGTATTTCTTTGGCTATTTGCAAAACATAGCTATTAGAAGAGAACTGCAAATTAAGACAAATACACAGAGAAAGGCAAGACAAGTGCCATGTTTTGCATGTCCTCTGTGTATGCGCACCATTTTGCACCCTTCATCTAATGGATACAAAATGCTGGCAAACAAGACATTGTCATCTACTAAAAAATGTGATTTTCTATACAACCTCAACATGTTTATTTTTTAACATTCTTACATGTACCTTACAAACAACTGCTGATATGTGTGCAAGCTTTATCAGTTTTAGTGTGCTGCAATCCCTGCTGCCTCTTACTAGTGCACTCTAGCCTTCTTTAATGGTTCTCCATCCTAGCTTGCTGGCTGCTCTCCTGAAAGTTATGTACCAACTATCAAACCATTAAACAATTATGACCCTTTTCACTTGATGCCAACTACGTCAACCTGTAACCGTACTCACATTCATTTCAGGGGCTATCCTCCGTGCCAATCTTATTTTGGCCTTGTTTTGGATGTTGCTGTGCATATCCAAGTCAACGTAATCTTCAAGCTCCTCGTCGTACATCTGGACCTGGCAGATAAATTTAACATTATAATGAAGAAACGAGCCTTCCGAGGTGAATGGTCCATGTTCACAAACAGTCTAATATGATCAAGGGGGAATGTATACAATGCCGCAGCGAAAATTCAAGAGCTCCAAAATTAGACACATGTGCATGATCAAATGTGGGACAAAGTTATCTGTATAAAGTTTGTGCTGTTAACATGTGCTAGAAATCATGCAACCAAAGCCCACCCAACAGCACAATAATTTGGATAATGCTGGAGTTGAAATTCAAGTAAAGAATGCTCTGTTTACACACTCGTAAACACATTCCTATATTGCTGCAAGCTTATGAAAGAGCAAAATGAAAATACGTAATGCGAAAGTATGCTAGTGTAAAAACTATCCTAAGCCGCAACAAGACTTCGCGCGCCTGAGTAATAAGTTACTAAGCGTAATTACGCATATAACTGCGCAGGTTACTCCTTATAGTTGTCATTCAAAATAAGAGGAATATTGTAAGAAACGCCACAAGTTAGAAAAGCTCAAGGAATGAAGGAGAATAAAATGAAGTCCGCATAAATCAGGTGTTCCGCTTTACACTACAAAAAGCTTAACTTTGAAAGATAATTTCGCTTTGGCAGCACATACTGTCTTCCATTGAGTATATCAGATATACCGTGGTGCTTTGAAATAGTCAGCCCTAGAAATAATTCAACTGGGACACAACGACCCGCAAATCGCGCCAACAGTTTGCCAGTAAGCGCGAATCGCGCTTGTGAGTAGCGCGCCTTCACGACGAACTTCTCCGTCAGTTTGGAGCCGCGAGTAATTCAACAAAAAGCCTCTTAAAGCTACAATTTCGAGTTGGATTAAATCGCAAACGGGTCAGGAATTAACGCTTCGCGGGCCACACTGGAAAAGCGCGCCAACACAGTTATGCCAACATTGCAGCAATTTTAACAGAACCGGCGTCTAGCAATACACAAAAGTTAAATTAAGATTACTTCCATGATCTGTCAGCGCAACGAACTATACAGGCAAAGTTCTTGCGGTGATAGATCAGGAACATATTCCAACTCGCCCAGTTCCCGCTACTTGTATAGTACATTAAAATTACTTACCAGAGTGGTGTCATTGATGTCGGTCAGAGAGCGTAAAGCAAACAGCAATTCGGCGTAGGCGCCGTTTGGCAGCGAAATCTTCTTTCTTTGGCCATCCTCCAGGATAACGAGGCAAACTGTGCCTGCCATAACTGTACGACCGCACTGAAAAGTGCGCGAGGAAGTGGCGGGCACCAGCGCGAACCGAAAGAGGCGCCTAAAGTTCCTATATCTAACGCAAAAAATATCAAGGGACTTGGCGCCAAACCGCGAAATGACGCTACCACAGCGCCGCCTGCGAGAAGTATCGCAATCCGAAACTGGTGTTTTGGTTTCGATTGTCGTTTTTATAATTTCGAGTGTCGTCTGCCTTTGAACTTATGGGTCAAGTTATTTGTTGAAATTGTCGATGATGGCCTCTTTCCGTAATTCTTCCCTTTGTTAGTTCGGGCCAAACTCTGATTCCGCATGTTTAAATGCATGTAAAACGCAGAAATGCTTTTCTGTGATAACCACCGGGTCGATCTTAATGAAATTTGTTAAATTTGAGAGAAAAAAGTTAGAAAATAGTGACTATTGGAAGCAAAATTGTGATGTAGGGCCTGATATTTATTTGTTTTTATTTTCAAAAATTGGTCAACTTGAAAATTTTACAAATGTAATTAATCACTTAAGCAATTAATGATCCCGTCAAGTAATCAACGAACCGGTCGTTTGATTCGTTAATTATGATTTAATTCGTTGATTAGTGCCCATGATTCGTTAATTAAGTAATTAATTAAACTTAACTTTGTTAACCGGGCGGACAGTTGAGCTGACGTTAATTCTTGCTGCGTTCAGTTCAGACAAAAAAGCACGACGTACATGATGCAGAATCTATTGGTACAGCAGCGTATCGAAATTTCCGTTGTTACAGCACGCAGTAACGATCGACGGCATTGTATATCGATGTGATTCTGTGCTGCGTGATTACCGAGTTCTCGCACGTAAATGTGAGGGATGGAGGGTAAGTTAGATGCAGTGGTTCATAAACATTTCATTGGTTTCTTGTGGGGCTCTCTGCACGTGCAGTGCAGCACCTGTCGGTCGGCATATGAGAAAGAGGGGGGGGGTCGTCTTGATCTTTTTTTTTTATATACTACAAATAACATTCTTGTTTGTCATTCTCTTTATCCGACTCTTGGCGTTGAAATGACTCCAAGATAGGGGTTTTTTTTTATATGTATATCGACTTCCACATCTGCAAATGGCATCCCAGTATTAAAAAGCAAGAATTGCTCGAACGAATTGGAAATTTCCATTCGGAACTAATTAGATATTTGCAATTCTGCTTTAGGAAGCCCATTGGAAAAATCCTACAAGAACAATTGGACCATTTTTTTTTTAACACAGTCGAACCCAATTGGCCTCTGAATTGGACTCTTTGGGACAATCATGGAAAAAAAGTTGGAAAAGAAATGAAACCCAGATTGGCCCTCACATCAACATAATACCGATATACTCGAAACTCATTTCGAGAAGCATGCTCATGCATGAACACACACTGTGACAATTCTCTTCGCTGACAACCAATATTCACCATTTCACTATATGAGAGAGATGTCAGGTGCTATATATGTAAGCAATAATTAATTGACAAAGTGATGCCAGTGGTTCATGAGAAATAGGTAAAATTTCAAGAGAGATATTTATCTTGATGGAAAGCTGAATTGTTCTATCCAATGATCACACCAAAATACAAAGATCTTCTACTTGAAAACTAACATTATAATTCTGCTAATATTAGTATAAACTACTTTGCTGTTTCACAATATTACACATCAATTGTGTCCACTTGGGACCAATTGTCATACCATGCAACCTCCAGTGATGTCTAACTGGAACCAACTGAACTTTTCATGATGCTCAATTTGAACTAATTGGACTTTGCATGAAGCCAAATTGGAGCTTGGCCCTCCTATGATGTCTATTTGGAACCAGTTGGATCCCATTCAAAAATCCAACAGGCCTCAACAACAGGCCTTCTTTATTGGGATTGCTCCAGCTGCTGCCAGATCATTTTATGGCTTTTATAGTTACGTAAGAGGGGAAGTTACGCTTATTCAGTAATCTTGTGTTGCAGCCAGTACATCACGCATGGACACATATGCTTGCAACCGGTGCCACCAGAGGACCCACTCCTTGTCATCTCTTTTTCGTCATTTCTGCACTTGGCATGGCACGGAGGACAACTGGAAGTGTGACTTGGAAGGCTGTGAAAAAACTTATAGGCTTTATAGCTCCTTCCGTAAACATGTCAGCCGTCACCACAATCATCTGTTCCTCCAGACAACCACAGCTGATGCATCCTTGGCACCCCGTGCTGACAACCTCGAAGAAACACTACAAACTTATCCCACCCAGCCTGTTGGGCAAGCAGCTGAACAGGCGTGCTTGGATGTTGATATTTTTAACACCAGTGGTCAGCGTGTTGATGTTGGCACTCCTGACAGCAGTGTTCAGTGTGCTATGGTTCTGTCTTCGTTGTTACTAAAGTGGCAAGAAGGCAGGCAGTTACCCGAGAGCACCTTGAATGAAGTTACGAATGATATGATAAACTTCATTTCAGAATTTAGAGCAGACTTCAATGCAACCACTATTACAAAACTTGAGCAGCTCAGAACAAAAACAGGCCGAGAAAACTGGTGGAAAACTTCACATACGTTTGTTCCTCCACAAACAGTATACCTTGAAGATCAAGGTACTTCTGACAGCTATGAATACATTCCAATTTTGGAAACATTAAAGGCTGTCTCAAGTGCCCATGACATTTTCCAAACAAATCGCAAACCTTCTTCAACTCTTCTACAGGATGTGTCTGATGGCATGTACTTCAAGGAGCACTGCTTGTTCAAGAATGCCAGCAATCAGAAACTTTTTGCTCTACAGCTGTACTTTGATGAATTTGAAGTCTGCAATCCCATTGGAAGCAAGCGTGGAAAACACAAAGTCTTGGCTGGATATCTAACAATTCTAAACTTGCCACCCCAATTTCGCTCGAAAGTTGACAGCAAGCACCTTGTTCTTCTTGTGAAAAATTCCACTGTAGCCAGATTCACATTGCACAGAATTGTCCAACCATTACTTGAGGACATACAGCAGCTAGAATCCCAAGGAGTTGCGATTGATGGAGAACTCGTTAAAGGCTCTCTTCTTTATGTCTGTGGAGATAACTTGTCTAGCCATCAAATTGGCGGTTTCCGAGAATGCTTTTCATCGGGGCCAATCTGCCGTTTCTGCTTGGCAAAGAAAGAGGACATCAGTGAGAAGTGGAATGAAGAAGAGTTTATCATTCGAACACAGAAAATGCATACTCAACATATTAATCTGTTGAAGACTGATTCAAGCCTCAGCAATGTTTATGGCATCAGTGGTGAAAGTTGTCTAAGTTCACTTCAGTCATTTGATGTGACGAAAGGCCTTCCGCCTGATGTTATGCATGACCTGTTCGAAGGAGTCATTCCGTTTGCCATGAAACACATCTTGCGCCACATTATATCATGCCGTGTGTTCACTCTTGATCAGCTAAATGAGAGGCTTAGCTCATTTCCCTTGCAAGGAGGGGAGAAAAAATCACGACTACCTCCTCTGTCCTATCACTCAGTGTTTGGCACATCAGCCATAAAAGGTTCTGCTGCTGAAAAGCTTTGTTTTTTTCGGTTCTTTTCACTGCGTGTGGGCGATGTAGTTGCAAAGGGAAATGCTGCATATGATGTGTACCTTGCATTGCGTGCAATTGTTGACATTGTACTTGCACCACAACTGTGCTGTGGTGCAGCTGCACAATTGCAAGTCCTCATTGATGATTTTTACATTGCATTTAGAGAAACCTTTCCAAATGTAAAAATCATTCCGAAAATGCACTATATGATCCATTACCCCAGGCTTATTCTTTTGTATGGTCCTCTGTGCAAGTTGTCCTGTATGCGTTTTGAGGCAAAACATCAATTTTTCAAAACAGTTGCAAGGAAAACTCGTAACTTTAAGAACATTTGTGGAACCCTGAGCCGCCGACATCAGATGCAGTTCATGTACTCATTAACCCAACCACTAGAATCTGTGGCTACTACAGGTAGTGCAAGAATGGACATAAACTCACTACCAGACCTTTTGAAGGACAGACTGCATGAGCTTGACATGCATATGGCAGATGTGAACAGTTTGACTTCTGTCAAAGTGTGTGAAAGAAAAATCAATGTGGGTTGTATACTGCCACTCTTTGTACCAGATGATGACCTTCCACACTTTGCCCAGGTTGTGTTGATTGTGTCCTGTGACCAGAAATATTTTCTTTTCAGTTCAATTTTTGAAACAAAGTATTTTGACGACCACATGCATGCTTTTGTCGTGGAAAACACGGCTCACAATGTCATAGTTGAAGACACTGCACATGTGTTTTTTGACCCACTGTACCTTTACAAGGTGAGGAACACAAACTATGTCAACCCTCGCTATGCTTTCTTCACTAGTGCAGACTGACGACTTCTAACAAGAGAATAAAATAGGCAGCTCAGGTCTTGTAACCAAGTACCAGTGACAAACGAACATACAGAGCGGTGTTGCAAGTGGCTTGAACTAGCGAAGAACACTCCTCTTTGCCACATGTTCTTTTAATTCCAAATATTTTGTTGGGCCAACCAGCTTGGATTCAGATGTCACCTAATTTGGTTTGTAGTAAATCACACAACGCATAAACAAATGCAATTAGTTCAATTCAAGCAGAATGACGAAGTATACTTATTACAAAGATGACTACGCATTTTGGACAACCTTAAATCAGTTTAGTTATGCTATATTTTTCAAGCGGACAAAATGAAAACAACAAAGTTAGTGTCAAGTGTACCCAGCCAGACTTCAAAGAGATGTGATAGGGGTAAGTGCCCTGAAAGTGCGCATTACAGATGAAGTTCACATTGAGAATATACATATAAGCATTACACAGCTGTGAGCAACTGTGTATGTTTTAAAGTATTTTCTTATGTTAGACTTTTGTGGTGACTTGTGCAATTGATGAAATGGTGCTTCTACTCATTAATCTCATTAATGCATTGAAATGGATGCACAATGCATTGTATTGCATTTTACAGCAAAAAAGGTGCCAAATAAAAGGCATTACTGAAGTGCAACATGAGCATATTTGGTTGCTTTCATTTGTCAACTATGTTCTGTAATTGCAGTGCTTTTACTCAGCAGGATGCATTGAAGAACTAATTCACGCGTATTCATAACAATGCTTAGTGCAAACAGGAAGACACAAAGAGAAAGGACAATTGGCAATACTGTCAACCAACATCTTCAGTACATCACACTTCTATACTTACTTCTAAAAGTTTTTATAAGCTTCCTTAATCTTTGTAAGTAGGTATAGAAGTGTGCTAGGCATAAAAATACATTCCATACATAAAAAGCATGAGTGGAGAAACTGCCATTACATCGCAAAGATCAAGGGAGTGATATCAAACAGAAGTTTCTAGTAAACAAAATGCAATGTTGTGCAGAACAACAGCAGCAATAAATCATAGTTTTAACTGGCACCTTTATTATGTCACGGTTCTAGTTACAGGAACCCAGACATAAGAAGTGCAAGCATATTCTGATCAAAGTAATCTACAAAAAACGCTACAGGCAATTATTGGGCAGGAGTACCCTGGATCCATATCGATGTACCTTTGAGTCAAGCTTGCCAGGTGCACATCTTGCAATGCCCTGTTAGGTGCCAGGTCGTTTGTGTCAGTAAAGACTGCTCAGATGCTCCTCCAGGTGCTCATTAATGCAGCGGCCAGTCTGGCCAAAGTATATGTTGCGACATGATGACGGAATTTTATAGGCTACTCCAACAGCACAGTCTACAAACTTGGCATGCTACTTTTTGCAATGCAGTTTCTTAATCCTTCGTGACACACTGCTACAGAACCTCGACAGCTTGAGAGGTGAAGAGAAATTAAGTGCTACATGGTGCCTGATTGCCATGTTCTTCCACTTATAAACTATCCAATAATGGTGCTGTTTCTCAGCACATTTATGTCCTGTTCTTTGTGTTTATTAGAATATACCATATAGGGTTTTCAAGCGGTGGTTTGTTACCATGGGCATATACCAGCTGTAAAAGCCAAATTTCACAGTGGAGCTGTTTACTAAGAGTTCCACAAAGGTTTTCGTATGGTGGCATGCAGTCACATTGCCAATATCAACTTGTAAGGGCAACAAAACATGGTGTGGAACTCCCAATTTGCTTTGGAATGGAATGATCAATTGCTATGAAGAAAAGTTACTATGCGTATATCTCATTCAAAAAGAAAACAAATTATTTGCTCATATATTTAACTAGTATTTCATAATTTTTGTTCTTTGCATTGTGTAATTTTGGCTTTGTGGTGGATGACACCAAGAAGTTTGTAATAAGAAAGCAAGAAGCTGTTAATGCAATGCAGGCTACATGACTAACAACAACTAGGCACAGCCTCTTTCTATTGAAACCTGAATTGAGACTGTCATTAACAAAAGCCAGCCAAGACTCCACTTATAGGCGGCAGCAACTGCTCTTGCATTCAAGCATAGTTGTGGCTTGCTGTACTTAATGATGGCTTTCACGCAAGCTGTGTGTGAGTGAGCCCATGGCTGACCGTTCCTAATGACGGCTCCCATGCAAGAATTGCTGTGTTGCTGTAATGCAGGCTGCATGGAAGCCATCACTAACAACAACAAGCCACAGCCTCTCTCTATCACAACCTGAATTGAGACTGTCATTAACAAAAGCCAGCCAAGACTGCACTTACAGGTGGAAGCAACTGCTCTTGCGTTCGAGCATAGTTGTGGCTGGCTTTTCTTAATGATGGCTTTTACGCAGGCTGTGTTTGAGTGAGCCCGTGGCTGACCATTGTTAGTGGCTGCTCCCATTCAAGAAGTGCTGTGTTGCTGTAACGCAGGCTGCATGGAAGCCATCACTAACAACAACGAGCCACAGCCTCTCTCTATCACAACCTGAATTGAGACTGTCATTAACAAAAGCCAGCCGAGACTGCACTTATAGGCGGAAGCAATTGCTCTTGCATTCGAGCATAGTTGTGGCTGGCTTTTCTTAATGATGGCTTTTACGCAGGCTGTGTTTGAGTGAGCCCGTGGCTGACCATTGTTAGTGGCTGCTCCCATTCAAGAACTGCTGTGTTGCTGTAATGCAGGCTGCATGGAAGCCATCACTAACAACAAGCCACAGCCTCTCTCTATCGCAACCTGAATTGAGACTGTCATTAACAAAAGCCAGCCAAGACTGCACTTACAGGTGGAAGCAACTGCTCTTGCATTCGAGCATAGTTGTGGCTCGCTTTTCTTAATGATATTGGCTTTTACGCAGGCTGTGTTTGAGTGAGCCCGTGGCTGACCATTGTTAGTGGCTGCTCCCATGCAAGAAGTGCTGTGTTGCTGTAATGCAGGCTGCATGGAAGCCATCACTAACAACAAGCCAGAGCCTCTCTCTATCACAACCTGAATTGAGACTGTCATTAACAAAAGCCAGCCAAGACTGCACTTATAGGCAGATGCAACTGCTCTTGCATTTGAGCATAGTTGTGGCTGGCTTTTCTTAATGATGGCTTTTACGCAGGCTGTGTTTGAGTGAGCCCGTGGCTGACCATTGTTAGTGGCTGCTCCCATTCGAGAAGTGCTGTGTTGCTGTAATGCAGGCTGCATGGAAGCCATCACTAACAACAACAAGCCACAGCCTCTCTCTATCACAGCCTGAATTGAGACTGTCATTAACAAAAGCCAGCCAAGACTGCACTTATAGGTGGAAGCAACCGCTCTTGCATTCGAGCATAGTTGTGGCTGGCTTTTCTTAATGATGGCTTTCACGCAAGCTGTGTGTGAGTGAGCCCATGGCTGACCGTTGTTAGTGACAGCTGCTACATTCTGATAGTAGTAGGACTCAGTTTTTTTTTTATTCATGAGAATAGTACAAACGATTAGAATTTTTAAAAGTAGCAGGCTTCCGCGTCTACACACAGCTGCCAACGAGTTTTCCTGTTTTCGTACACCTTGAGGTACGCCTGGACCGGAATGCTGTTTAGCTTCATCGCGACAGCCTGTTGAACCGCCTCTATCGATTCGTGATGCTTCACTTTGAGCGTCGATATTATTCTCGGGAATAGAAGAAAAGACTGGCGGGGCCAAGTAGAGGCTGTAGGGCCGCTGAGGCAGCGTTGCCACCTTGTGCTGGGCAAGATCACTACGTGGAAAGCTGTGTGTGTCTTGGCGCGTAGTCTTGGTGCAGCCGCCAATTGCTGGCGATGGCTGGGCGGGCACGAACAATGCTTTTTCGCAGTCTTTTGAGGACTTCCACGCAAAAAAAAACTGCATTAACTGTTGGTCCGGGGTGGTACTAACTCTTTGTGGATGACTGCATGCATGTCGATCAAAAAGGCAAATGAGCATGGACTTTTGCTTGGATTTGCTCATGCATGCTTTCTTGGGTCGTGGGGAAGAAGGGGTGTGCCATTCTGAGCTCTGCCGCTTGCTCTCCGGGGCGTAATCAAGCACCGAGGTCACATCACCAGTCACTACATTGTCCAAAAAGTCGGGGTCCTTATTCACATGGTGAAAAAGATCCTGGCAGATCGCTCTCCAGTTGCCTTTTGCTCCTCTGACAATACGATCGCGGCATGAAATTCGTGTACACTTTCCTGACTGTCTCGATCTCATAATCTTGGGTTTGAGGAACACTCAAGTCATCAGCAATCATTGTGATACTCATCCTACGATCACTGTTCAGTAAATTTTGCACTCGCGACACATTTTCGTTGGTCTTGCTGATCGAAGTGCGTCCGGAGCCGTCGTCGTCTTCCATTCTTTCCCTAACTTCTCAGAACAGCTTGTGCCACTGAAAACCGCCTGATCTAGCCATGACAGCATCACCACAGGCCTCCCTAATCATGTTGTGAGACCCTTCGCCCATTTTACCAAGCTTTACACAAAACTTGATCGCGTATCGCTGCTCCAGTAAAGGCTCCATGATTCTCGATCCGTAACGAGGCGTTTCGACAGGGGTTCACAGTACAAGCGACCAGCAACGGCCGAGAGCCGACTGCCGATTTTTCCCAGCGTTCCCAATATCCCCCTTCACCGATCCTGCGCGCACAGACCGCCTCTCGTCCGCCCGTTCGCGAAGGAAAACGCCGGTCCTACTACTTTCAGAACAGATCCTGTATGCAAAATGTGCTGTCTTGCTGTAATGCAGGCTGCATGGAAGCCATCACTAGCAACAACAAGCCACAGGCTCTCTCTATCACAACCTGAAGTGAGACTGTCATTAACAAAAGCCAGCCAAGACTGCACTTATAGGTGGAAGCAACTGCTCTTGCATTCGAGAATAGTTGTGGCTGGCTTTTCCCAATGATGGCTTTTACACAGGCTGTGTTTGAGTGAGCCCGTGGCTGACCGTTGTTAGTGGCTGCTCCCATTCAAGAAGTGCTGTGTTGCTGTAACGCAGGCTGCATGGAAGACATCACTAACAACAACGAGCCACAGCCTCTCTCTATCGCAACCTTAATTGAGACTGTCATTAACAAAAGCCAGTCAAGACTGCACTTATAGGCGGAAGCAACTGCTCTTGCATTCGAGCATAGTTGTGGCTGGCTGTACTTAATGATGGCTTTCACGCAAGCTGTGTGTGAGTGAGCCCATGGCTGAACCTTCCTAATGACGCTCCCATGCAAGAAGTGCTGTGTTGCTGTAATGCAGGCTGCATGGAAGCCATCACTAACAACAAGCCACAGCCTCTCTCTATCACAACCTGAATTGAGACTGTCATTGACAAAAGCCAGCCAAGACTGCACTTATAGGTGGAAGCAACTGCTCTTGCATTCGAGCATAGTTGTGGCTGGCTTTTCTTAATGATGGCTTTTACGCAGGCTGTGTTTGAGTGAGCCCGTGGCTGACCGTTGTTAGTGGCTGCTCCCATTCAAGAAGTGCTGTTTTGCTGTAATGCAGGCTGCGTGGAAGCCATCACTAACAACAACGAGCCACAGCCTCTCTCTATCACAACCTGAATTGAGACTGTCATTAACAAAAGCCAGCCAAGACTGCACTTATAGGTGGAAGCAACTGCTCTTGCATTCGAGCATAGTTGTGGCTGGCTGTACTTAATGATGGCTTTCACGCAAGCTGTGTGTGAGTGAGCCCATGGCTGAACCTTCCTAATGACGGCTCCCATGCAAGAAGTGCTGTGTTGCTGTAATGCAGGCTTCATGGAAGCCATCACTAACAACAAGCCACAGCCTCTCTCTATCACAACCTGAATTGAGACTGTCATTAACAAAAGCCAGCCAAGACTGCACTTATAGGTGGAAGCAACTGCTCTTGCATTCGAGCATAGTTGTGGCTGGCTTATCTTAATGATGGCTTTTACGCAGGCTGTGTTTGAGTGAGCCCATGGCTGACCGTTGTTACTGGCTGCTCCCATTCAAGAAGAGCTGTTTTGCTGTAATGCAGGCTGCGTGGAAGCCACCATTCAAGAAGTGCTGTTTTGCTGTAATGCAGGCTGCGTGGAAGCCATCACTAACAACAACGAGCCACAGCCTCTCTCTATCACAACCTGAATTGAGACTGTCATTAACAAAAGCCAGCCAAGACTGCACTTATAGGCAGATGCAACTGCTCTTGCATTCGAGCATAGTTGTGGCTGGCTTTTCTTAATGATGGCTTTCACGCAAGCTGTGTGTGAGCGAGCCCATGGCTGAACCTTCCTAATGACGGCTCCCATGCAAGAAGTGCTGTGTTGCTGTAATGCAGGCTGCATGGAAGCCATCACTAACAACAAGCCACAGCCTCTCTCTATCACAACCTGAATTGAGACTTTCATTAACAAAAGCCAGCCAAGACTGCACTTATAGGTGGAAGCAACTGCTCTTGCATTCGAGCATAGTTGTGGCTGGCTTTTCTTAATGATGGCTTTTACGCAGGCTGTGTTTGAGTGAGCTTGTGGCTGACCGTTGTTAGTGGCTGCTCCCATTCAAGAAGTGCTGTTTTGCTGTAATGCAGGCTGTGTGGAAGCCACCATTCAAGAAGTGCTGTTTTGCTGTAATGCAGGCTGCGTGGAAGCCATCACTAACAACAACGAGCCACAGCCTCTCTCTATCACAACCTGAATTGAGACTGTCATTAACAAAAGCCAGCCAAGACTGCACTTATAGGCAGATGCAACTGCTCTTGGATTTGAACATAGTTGTGGCTGGCTTTTCTTAATGATGGCTTTTACGCAGGCTATGTTTTGAGCCCGTGGCTGACCATTGTTAGTGGGTGCTCCCATGCAAGAAGTGCTGTGTTGCTGTAATGCAGGCTGCATGGAAGCCATCACTAACAACAAGCCACAGCCTCTCTCTATCACAACCTGAATTGAGACTGTCATTAACAAAAGCCAGCCAAGACTGCACTTATACGCGGAAGCAATTGCTCTTGCATTCGAGCATAGTTGTGGCTGGCTTTTCTTAATGATGGCTTTCACGCAAGCTGTGTGTGAGTGAGCCCATGGCTGAACCTTCCTAATGACGGCTCCCATGCAAGAAGTGCTGTGTTGCTGTAATGCAGGCCTCATGGAAGCCATCACTAACAACAAGCCACAGCCTCTCTCTATCACAACCTGAATTGAGACTGTCATTAACAAAAGCCAGCCAAGACTGCACTTATAGGTGGAAGCAACTGCTCTTGCATTCGAGCATAGTTGTGGCTGGCTTTTCTTAATGATGGCTTTTACGCAGGCTGTGTTTGAGTGAGCCCGTGGCTGACCGTTGTTACTGGCTGCTCCCATTCAAGAAGAGCTGTTTTGCTGTAATGCAGGCTGCGTGGAAGCCACCATTCAAGAAGTGCTGTTTTGCTGTAATGCAGGCTGCGTGGAAGCCATCACTAACAACAACGAGCCACAGCCTCTCTCTATCACAACCTGAATTGAGACTGTCATTAACAAAAGCCAGCCAAGACTGCACTTATACGCGGAAGCAACTGCTCTTGCATTTGAGCATAGTTGTGGCTGGCTTTTACGCAGGCTGTGTTTGAGTGAGCCCGTGGCTGACCATTGTTAGTGGCTGCTCCCATTCAAGAAGTGCTGTGTTGCTGTAACGCAGGCTGCGTGGGAGCTATCACTAACAACAATGAGCCACAGCCTCTTTCTATCACAACCTGAATTGAGAGTATCATTAACAAAAGCCAGCCAAGACTGCACTTATAGGCGGAAGCAAGCAACTGCTATTGCATTCGCGGATAGTTGTGGCTGGCTATTCTTAATAATGGCTTTCACGCAGGCTGTGTTCAAATGAGCCCATGGCTGACCGTTGTTAGTGACAGCTCCTACATTCTGAAAGTAGTAGGACTCAGTTTTTTTTTTATTCATGAGAATAGTACAAACGATTAGAATTTTTAAATGTAGCACGCTTCCGTGTCTACACACTGCTGCCAACGAGTTTTCCTGTTTTCATACGCCTTGAGGTACGCCTGGACCGGAATGCTGTTTAGCTTCATCGCGACAGCATGTTGAACCGCCTCTATCGATTCGTGATGCTACACTTTGAGCGTCGATATTATTCTCGGGAATAGAAGAAAAGACTGGCGGGGCCAAGTAGAGGCTGTAGGGCCGCTGAGGCAGCGTTGCCACCTTGTGCTGGGCAAGATCACTACGTGGAAAGCTGTGTGTGTCTTGGCGCGTTGTCTTGGTGCAGCCGCCAATTGCTGGCGATGGCTGGGCGGGCACGAACAATGCTTTTTCGCACTCTTTTGAGGACTTCCACGCAAAAAAAAACTGCATTAACTGTTGGTCCGGGGTGGTACTAACTCTTTGTGGATGACTGCATGCATGTTGATAAAAAAGGCAAATGAGCATGGACTTTTGCTTGGATTTGCTCATGCATGCTTTCTTGGGGCGTGGGGAAGAAGGGGTGTGCCATTCTGAGCTTTGCCGCTTGCTCTCCGGGGCGTAATCAAACACCGAGGTCACATCACCAGTCACTACATTGTCCAAAAAGTCGGGGTCCTTATTCACATGGTGAAAAAGATCCTGGCAGATCGCTCTCCAGTTGCCTTTTGCTCCTCTGACAACACAACCACGGCATGAAATTCGTGTACACTTTCCTCACTGTCTCGATCTCATAATCTTGGGTTTGAGGAACGCTCAAGTCATCAGCAATCATTGTGATACTCATCCTACGATCACTGTTCAGTAAATTTTGCACTCGCGACACATTTTCATTGGTCTTGATGGTCGAAGTGCGTCCGGAGCGGTCGTAGTCTTCCATTCTTTCCCTACCTTCTCAGAACAGCTTGTGCCACTGAAAAACGCCTGATCTAGCCATGACAGCATCACCACAGGCCTCCTTAATCATGTTGTGAGACCCTTCGCCCATTTTACCAAGCTTTACACCAAACTTGATCGCGTATCGCTGCTCCAGTAAAGGCTCCATGATTCTCGATCCGTAACGAGGCGTTTCGACAGGGGTTCACAGTACAAGCGACCTGCAACGGCCGAGAGCCGACTGCCGATTTTTCCCAGCGTTCCCAATATCCCCCTTCACCGATCCTGCGCGCACAGACCGCCTCTCGTCCGCCCGTTCGCCAACGAAAAAGCCGGTCCTACTACTTTCAGAACAGATCCTGTATGCAAAATGTGCTGTGTTGCTGTAATACAGGCTGCATGGGAGCCATCACTAACAACGAGCTACAGCCTCTCTCTATCACAACCTGAGTTGAGACTCTCATTAAGACAAGCCAGCCAAGACTGCACTTATAGGCGGCAGCAACTAACTGCTCTTGCATTTGAGGATAATTAATTTGTGGCTGGTTGTTCTTAATGATGGCTTTCACGCAGGCTGTGTTCAAGTGAGCCCGTGGCTGACCGCTGTTAGTGACAGCTTCTATGCAAGATGTGCTGTGTTGCTCTAACACAGGCGGCATGGGAGCCATCACTAACATCAAGGAGCCACAGCCTCTCTCTATCGCTGCCTGCATTGAGACTGTCATTAACAAAAGCCAGACAGGACTGCACTTATAGGCGGATGCAACTGCTCTTGCATTGGAGCATAGTTGTGGTTGGCTGTTTTTAATGATGGATTTCATGCAGGCTGTGTTCGAGTGAGCCCATGGCTGACCATTATTTGTGACAGTCCCCACGCAAGATGTGTTTCTTGCAAAGCAGCTACTAATAACGTATACTGCAATGTTACTCTACAAAAAGACCTGCTTATAGTGACTGGTGATTACTTGCATATAGGTACACTTTATACAGTTTCCGTGGGGAGAAGTTTATTGATGTTTGACATATTATACCGAAAAAACGTAGTATATTATTAGAATATGTAAAATGCGAATGTATTTCTGCAATTTTGGCAACAAATATTATGGCGCTTATGATTTGCATGCGTGCACAATGAATAGCAGTCATCAATTAAAACAGTTAGTAGTACATCTTTGTTATTTAGGCGAACGTCGAGTACTCTGAAATACGCGATCTAGCTTGCAAGCTGTGTAGGCGCAACGGCGACCCCAGTTCGCCTTGTTTTCGAATGCGCGACAAGGTTCGCATATTAGAAATTCAAGTTTAGCGCACCGCCGCATTTTCGCCGCGCCCACATTCAGAATGCGGTGAATAACGTGCCTTAGGGTAACGTGAAAAGCTATCGTCGCTCCGACATTGACGGCACTATAGACACTGCAACTGTCACGGCAAACTTCATACCACTTGACCACGAACGCATATGTTTGAGGATTATTGCGCGAAACAAGTTTCTCAAAATATTTGTTGAACAAGTCACTCTATTTATACAATGTAGTACATTCTTTATTCGGCAACACGTAGGTCAAAGGGAAGAAAAGGAAAGCATATCGGCCATGCGAGTACATGTACTGATACGATAGTCCAAAAGTTATCACTCATTTGCTCTCATCATGTTGTTGCGCAGGCTCACGAAGGTAGCAATCGTAGTTACCTGCACACGAACGAATCCTTATATGCGAGTCACGGCCACGGCATCTGCCAGATGCGCTTCGTTCTACAAAAGACTGCACTACACACCACTCATCGCCACGTCTTTTCGCCACAATATCCACTTCCATGTAGAAATTCACTTGCAGATACTCCAGGTGGCTTCACACTTGGTTGAAAATGTTATACCGAGTGCCTTAACAAGCCTGTAATTCGACGATAATAATAACAAATGGACTATGTCGCTCAGCAAGCTGACCCGCATGTTGACAGTGCAGACTGCAGTCGGCTGGGGATGATTCTCTCCGCTCATTGGTCCACGCATTGGTTCGCACGCTGGCACGTGACAGAAATTATCTGTTCAAGGTGGTCCGGGCAATGAAATTACGGATAACGGCCGTCGGACGTAGAGCCTGACACCGGTTCTTCACCGAGTTTACAATTGCCGCTTACGTGCAACACCTGGGTGGAAGACCGCCGCAGAGGGTTGAATGGGCATATTTTTAAGCTCCCATTATAAACTGCGTGCGGTCCCTTCCTTACAAACGCCCGTTTCACCATTACGATACTCCGATTCCTGGCGACCCGAGAAAAATGAAGGTTTCAGCCCATTTTACTACCTTTCGTGGAGGTACGCATTTTGGGCTCGGGAGGTAAAAGGGGATGTCAGCTGCTAAAACGCCCATATGGGCTAATTTGTGTTTACAGTGCATGGCATACCAGCCCGCGCATCTTCAACAGAAAAATATAAGTTTTCACACAATTGCGTTGCGCATGTCCTGTGAGTAAGGAAAGAAAATTAGAAGCAGAAGGATGTTTCAAACGAAATCGAAATAAATGCAGATGGTGTTGGTTTCCGTTGGCGCCTGCAGAGAAGGACGCGCGCTCGTCGAGCACATAGCAGGCGACAAGCGAGATGGCGTTTGATCCTAGCGCGTCAAGAAAGCCGTTGCCATGGAAGCACGCTTCATTTTTTTTTCCTGTCGAAGTTTCGCATACCCAGCACCGGGGTAGAAATTAGTGCTCGTGACACAATTTCCGTTTACCTGAGGGCATACCAGCTTACCTAGCTCTAATTCATGATGTAGTGTAGACACTGTAACGTCATCAGCGTGTGGAAAGAATACCGATCGCAACTTTGTCTATAGGACTATTTCTCATGAAAAAATTATGAGCATACCGAATGGCGTAGTAGTAGCGTTCTTGAAACTACTTGAGGCAATGGGGCCTGTTCACCTGTTTCTGATAGTCTCGTGTCGAACATAAATCTGACTGTAAACCGCGTGTGCGATACGGAGCCAACGGCGTAGGGATCGTTCACGCCTAGGTATCTTGAACACCCCCACTTTTATCACGGGGATTGCTTCAGATTCCACTTAAAAAACACCATTAAACTTGCTCTGTAGTAAAGCGAAATTACAGCTTTTTCAAGAAACTTCCTCAGTTATACGAGCTCTTTTATTCACTTTTTGTGCAAGTAACATCTGATAGCAACAAGAAGAATTTCGGCCGGAAAAATGTAAGCTGTTGCCATCTTTAGCAAAGTCCCAGAGTGCTTGTACTTTGGTAAGGCACGACGTTAGCTCTCCTAGCTGCCATCTCTGCATGAACATACTAGAGGAGGAGACACTTTCTCAGTAGAAGAAAGCGTGCGACTCGGATGCACTAATGAAACTGATGTAAGCGAAGGTTTCATGAGGCAACAAGGCCACATGGTGCACCGAAAGCGACGTGCACCACAGTTCAGTGTGAACGCATACCTCTAGGAAAAAACCTAAGACGCTTTCGCTTTATCGACAACAGAAGTGGGAGGGCGGCCCTAAGGAAGTTCCGGTCACGTTCCTTATCAATCTACTACGCAGGAACACAAAGCGCATTTCCAAGATCTTCCGCCATGCAGAAACTCTGTTTTTAATTATGAGATTAAAGATGCGCGCATTACCCTTCACGACTAATTCATAAATATTTTCGTTTATCTTGGGGCAACCTTGACGTGTAAAGTTGTCGTTAAGTTAAGAGAAAAAGTCTTCAAGAAAACGGGTTTAAAATTAAACGCACTCCAGCTAGTCGATATCACCGCCTCTCCCCTTCTTGCTTAGCGGGCTACTAACAGCGAAACGCGGCTCCTCGCCGCAGTACGATGAGAGACGCACAGAGAATTGCAGCGACAAAGCCGTGGCGTAATTTCTTTCTTTGTCAGCTGGAAAGTGCGCGCGGTCACTTCTTATAAATATTGTCTATGCGACGTCTAACACAGCCAGCTGTCGAAAATGTTACCTCCTAGAAGGTAATAGCAGATATTAAAAATGCAGCAGACACAACCAGTTGCAATCTATATAGACAGCGAAGCTTTGTCTGAGGGCATAAAGAGTCGAAAGAGGAGTTTGTGTTTACTGAATGTCCAGACAAATTGATACCGAAGGCATCATTCAGGCTTGCTGAAGCGGCTAATGCGATGCCGCAGCCGCTGCCTGCGGTGTGCGAAGCTGAGCTTTCTGGTTCTTTTTGTTTGCATTTTTAACCGCCGCGAATGGATGATTGGTTGGTTGCTATGAGCGTGCTCTTAGAAATAGGCGGTGGGTAGCTCCATCAAGCTCTTGTTACTATTTTCGCGATTGTTCTAGCTATCTTTTTCTAAATAAACAACATTTTCACGGTTTTCAGAGGCCAGCGCCACCTCGTGCTGCCGGGAGGAACCCAGTAGAGCGCGCAGCATGGGTCCTCCACTGTGAGTGG
Source organism: Dermacentor albipictus (assembly GCF_038994185.2). NCBI lineage: Eukaryota > Metazoa > Arthropoda > Arachnida > Ixodida > Ixodidae > Dermacentor > Dermacentor albipictus. Next base: position 89,101,213 of record NC_091828.1, on the reverse strand, counting down.
TTTCTCTGTTCGGCTAGAAAACAGCCACGCAGCAGCCACGGTCACGAAAACGCGGTGAGTTTGCAACGAAAAGCTTCGCTTCTAAAATCCCAAGAGCAATCGATCCACTTGCAGCAAAGTGCCATCCGCCATCTTCCCGAACGTACGATAAAACGAACTGTTAGGCATCGCTATTCATATGCTGTTAGGCTGACAGCATAGCCCTGCGCTTAGCTGCTACCCTCACTCTTGTTCTGCTCTGTTCTGCCAATGCTGTTCGCTCCTAGATGCAATTCGAGGTGTCGGTGGCAACTCCGGCGAAAACATTAGGCTCGTATTTTTTAACAGCAGAGATTTCATTGGGATTACAAGCGCTCAGAAAACGTTATAAGCCAATTCTCGGTCTTTCCTGACAAAACTAAACCGAAAAAGACGGATCTTTCAAAAAATTGCGGGCAATTGTAAGGACTACGTGGAGGCGAACTTTGAATTGTGGGGACCAAATAGGGTTAAATGAAAATGCCTAAGGCCTTGTTCTTGGTCCCTTGTGGAACATTTTATAAGACGCATAAGTTTTCCTGCAGAAATTTTAAAAAAGTTGGGTTGTTTCATCCGTCACATCTAAACAAAGTTTAAAGAGTTGATGTTACTTATGTCCTTTGGACATTATCAGTAAGTGCTCATCTTCCTCTAGTTCTGTGCATTGTACGAGACGTGTAGCTGATTCTACAGGTCCCCGCGGCATACTGTACGACGCAGGTTGTTTATCTTGAGAAGTTGGTTCAAGGTTACTTCTTCAAGTTTATTTTGTTCCGGATTGCGATACTGCCGTTATCCACTATGTTTCGCGCTGTCCTAAAATAAAGCCAGAAGAAACGAGCTCATGATTTGATACAAATAGGGGGAAATGGGGAAACTTAATCTGTGACGAGATGTTGACGTTCTAGGATTAATTACAGGCGTTAGAAAGAATTATCAAGCCTTCGTTTTTTTTTCATATTTTCACGCCTCAAACGAGGTCTGTAGTTACATTCCCCGGTGTCTCCGCTTAACTAAACAAGCCACCTTGTTATTATTTAGCGAACAACAGGGGCCCGCTATGGGTAATGAGTAGCTTACATTCAAAGTGTGTGGGTTAATTGCAGCCTTACAGTTACATATCCGGAATCAAGTTTTCCCTAGCTCTATGAGTTTGTTTTGTCACTGGTGGAAAATTTAGCCTGCTGCCCTGGGATACGTACAAGAGCAAGCAAGATCAAATTGAACAGGTTATTGCAAATCTGATAGTGCGAACTAACATCTACTGGATTCACAAGACTCCTTTCACAAGTGGTGCAAAGCCTTGTATATGTTTTTTTTTGCTGTTTTCTAGTGTCCTGAAATTACTTCTGAGAAAACTGTTGTCCTAGGTGGGAGGACACCATCAGGCGTTACTTCCTAAATTTTCTCCTCTCTTCCACTGTGTAACCATGCACTTTATTCAAGCCAATTCATTTCATTCCAATTTACAGCAACATTACATCAGCCGGCAATAAGGCACGCATCATTGATTACGCGGAGGAATAATTACAAATGGTTCCCGTAATTACGGTCGTTGCAGCCAATTACAAGTTTGTGTACTTCGAAGCGTTATTACTGTGCTTTAGTGGCAGCTGGAAAGTTAGTCCTTTGCCCTGGCGTAGCTACCAGTTCAACAAGGACTATACTTAGCAAACATTAATTCGATTGTCATGAGCGTCAGATCATTGTAGCGGTGCGAGCACTTTCGCGGCATTTACTTGTGAATCAGGTGCGGAGTTCTATGGCGAGAGCCGCTGTACAAAGCCCACCTCAACCCTTTTTGTAATCGAGGGCCGCAGACAGACAAATACACACAGAAAGACACGCACAGATACACACACACAGAGATGGATAGACATGCACGACTGAATATGGCACAGCGGCACTGCTCCCGACGTACATCGTGTTCGTCGCAAACGTTGCTCTTCATTCAATCTGCTTCATTTCCCTCATAATATGCACATCCCTATATGACGCAGTGACGCCCCGAGGATGTTCTGTGCTTGGATGTTCCGGGCATAGACATATTTACGCATTGAACACCCCGTAACAGGCACACGCTACATGCACGCGAACCGCGTCTTGTCAGCTCAGGGAAGATGGCGGCCGGTCGCTCGGTTTCGGAATATGAGCTCAGCTCATCCGATTCCAGACTATCGTGTTCTGGTCTACAAGGACTCGTTGCCGGCGCTCGTGTGTCTAGAAACCGGTCTGCGACGTCCCTAAAGTAAGTACCCGCGCAGGCCCCCATCTTCAGAGAGATCTGCGATGGTTGCAGAGTGCGCGTAGTGCTGGTAGCTTCGTATGCGCTCTGCTTTCGACATTTCGTACGCGTTGAAGCGACAGATGCACGGAGGTAAATTGGCTCGCGGTTTCTGCCGCGTTTCCTAACTCCAGCGTTTTCACAGACAGTTTCCGCTTTCATAGAGCTGCGCATGTTCATGTTTACCTGTGCGCGCGTGACACCGCTCTGGTTAACTCAGTTAAAACACGTTGGCGGGCTAGCTGGTCTGAATCCATGATAGAATGTGTAAGCGCGACTGAACAAGGACGTAGAAAGAAGCAGACATACAAAGACCGCGCTGTCTCCGTGTGTCCGTCTCTTCCTACGTCCTTGTTGAGTCACGCTTCAGTCATTGGTAATTTATTTAGTAAAGGAAGGATTACTAGTTCATGCAGCAGATAATTCTACTATCCTTATTTCGTGCAGCAATCTACTAATTTGCAATTGCAATCGGTGCTTCGCCTTTTCGTTGGAACAGCGATATTTCTGTCCACCTTCGCCTCCGCGCCCGGCTGCCGTGCATGTGCGGAGGCCAGCGCCATCTGGACGGTGTTGTTGCAACGAAGCGAGCGTAGTGCGCCTCTCTAAGAATGGCGACACGCTGGAAAAGGGTGTTGTGTTTGAGTTACCGCGTACCAGAATTATGCGTTCTCGTATAATACCATTATAGATGAATGCTACCATGTCTGTAGCTCGTTTTAAGTAGTACTTTCCGATCTTTCTGTGACGCGTTTTACTCGAAGAAATTCAATTAGTTTAGTGACGCCTGTGAGCCACGAGGAGGGCCTGCGTTTGTCGGAATGATTTTTCACTCGGAAGACGCTCGGTGTCGGCGAGGGACGCTGACAGCGGATTTTGTTCGACAACGCACCCTTAACACTACCACTTAATATGCTACATCTTGACAGGTACGGCAGCGCCACGTAGGAGCGGTGACGCGAAACACTGCATCATGACGCTAACGAGCACCGACAGGAAGCGCTTCGGTAATCTCAATGCGTTGGAGCCTCCAACCAGGTGCATGCGATAGAGGCCTTCTGCTTAGCTGACGACGCAGTTTCCGTAGATGGTTACTTTTTCGCGTCTGATTGCCTGTGACGCCTCGTCGCCTACGAAGTTTAGCGTCGACATGCATCAGCATCGCTTACACGCCGCCCAGCGCTATGCTCCCGATGACATCAACTAATGGCTGCGCTAAGTGGCGCAGAAGGGCAACGACGTCGGCGGGCGAATCTAGCTTTTGTCCAATGAGAGGCAGGCCAACATGAAGCAGAACTCGGCGTGTTTGTAGCGCAGGCTGTGGACTGTGGCACTCGTATTCCTGAAGCTCAGCGCGTCGCAACTCAACTGGCTGCAACAGACACTCGTAGCACAATGCTCGCGCCTTCGCCCAAGCGACTCGGCAGCAGGACGCCATGCGCCAAGCAATCCTGTAACATGGACGCCATCCCTCAAATCCTGCGCTTTTGCTGCAGCGCACGTGAGTTCACGAAGCGGACATGCAAACTCACTTTCATGTTCTACTGATTCCAATGAAATAATTATAAACCATATAATTTCTTTCATCCAATTTCATTTATATGTAATTGCTACATTGACTCAAAATAAACAAGCGGTTTGCCCTAACCTTTACTTGTTGTCATTGTGTGTTAGCTTTCTGCGCTTACACCTTTGACGAGTGGCCTGACGAATGCGCTATGATTCGCGGTCTTTCTTCCGCGACCGCTTGACATGAAATCATTTGAAAAACCAGGCTCCTACCACTTCTGTTCTCTTTTACTCTTAAATTTTTTTTCCATCCGAAGCGCTTGAAATTCATAAGTTGCATAAAATTGAGCTAGCCCAGCTTTCTTCAATTGCTTCTTCACTTTTGACTGGTGCGGCGGGTACGACTCAGCGCAAGGGCGCTTTGTTGACCTGGTAGGCGATGTGGTAAACCCATACTGACGTAGCAGCCCTTGTGCAAACCATGATGCGATGCCGTGCAACACATGCTGTCGCAGAGCCAGAAGTGCCCAGTTGGACTCGAAGTGCCTGGATTGTCGGTACTAGAGTGAGTCATTTAGGTCCCGATGAATGCGTGTTTGAAAGACAAGTCCGTGAACTAGCGTATCAGTGATGAGCGTGAATGTAGCCTGTGCATCGGAAGTGCCTCTACTATACCGGAACACCATCCTGAGGCCTCGTATAGGGCGTCCTATGGCCATCCTAGATCTCCACGTAGTGTACACATTGTGACGTCGTTAACGGGTAGAAAAAACACACTGATGGTAACCATGTGGAGATGAATTCCTTCTCCGATATTGCACACGGACAAACAATAAACATACGGGATGGCGCAGTAGTAGCGTTTCTTGGAACTAATTTTGGTAGAGCAGCCTGTCTATTTCCTTGTGATAGCCTCGTATACTACACCAATAGTACAGGAAGCTAACGTATGCAAGTAACACATTGTGAATTCAGCCGCCCTCATGGCAATTGTTTTTTGCTAGGTATACAGAACAGCCCCTGTGGTGTGTGTGTCGTGTACACTCTGTGACGTCGTCAGCATGTGGCAAAAGAGCAGCGATCATATTTTTGTGTATATGACTTAGTTCGCATATGTTGCGCACGTACAAATAATACACATTCGGGACGGCGTAATAGTAGCGTTTCTTGAACAAAGTTTTCATAGAAGAGGCTCTCCATGTCTTATAATCTCGTATACTATATCAAGAGAGACGAAGGGAGGGTGGACCTGTCAACGGAACCAATTTTCGTAGAGGAGCCTCTCTATCTGTTAGTGATAGTCGCGCATACTAGAGGAAACCATATCAGGCGACTAGGTGTCAATGGAGCCACCTATGAGGATTTGTTCCCTGCTAGTTATGCTGAACACCCATTAAAATGGCCCGGGGATTGCCTCAGCTTCGCCTTATTAAATTCTAACAGTCATTAGGTATATAAAAGCAGCAGTATAGCGTTGTCGATGTACTTCCTCTGCTGTGTGAGCTCTTTATTTCATTTTTGTATACTGATTATATCATAGCAAGGAGCAATATTTCCGCCGCAAAATCCAATCTGCCGGAAGCGCGGTGACATTAGTGCCATTCTGCATTAACATTGTGGAGCAGGAGATGCTTCATCAAAATAATTGCAGTCACGTGTAAAAGGCGAAGCACCGCTTGTGATAGATTATTACTGGATACCTGTACGAAGTAAGCATAGTAGTTTTCTAGGTCGTAGAAATTTGTGAACGTTCGCTAACTAACTAAATTACCAATGATGGAATATGTAAGCGTGACTCAACGAGGACGTAGATTGGAACCGACATACAAGGACAGCACCGTCGTTCTGTCTGCTTGTTTCCACGTCCTTATTCAGTCGCGGTTAAACATTCTATCAGGGGTTCAAACCAACTAGCACGTCAACGCGTATGTCCAAATTAACCAGCACGGTGTCACGTACGTGTGACACATGACATGACATGAGCCCATCCCACTCGATGACAGTGGAAAGTGTCTGAAAACGCCGGACTTGGGAATCACGAAAACAGCCGTGAGCCAATTGACCTCCGCTCATATGTCGCTTCAACGTCAACGAAACGTCGAAGACACAGCCCATGCGAAGCTGCTGGCACTGCGTTCACTCTGCAAACACCGCAGATCGCTTTCAAGACACAAAAGCGCCTTCAACGTCTCTCTATCGACAGTAAAATAATTTACACCCTTGATGGTGAAAATTGCGAAACATAACACCCTTGAAAGGTGTTTTCATTCAAGAAACATATCATCAGCATGACTTTTTGCGAAGCATAGGGCAGTTCTTGGTGTCATAACACCCTTTTACCCGCCAAAAGGGTGCACTGACTAAGAATATTGGGGGTGGGTGCAAGGGTGTTTTTGTTTGTTTTTATTACATTCACAAACATACAGTTGCACTAAAAGATAGCGCGTCCCACGGCACTACAAACAATTGGCGGATCCAGAAGCGGGCCCTCCCCTACCCAAACCCCTTCCCCCCGAGACATGTCGGGCTTCTAAGGCCGACAAAGCTCCTGAAAAGAGTCCCCCTCCAATTCACTGTCTGTTTTGATGAGCCATATTAAATATGTCCTGCGAAAAACCTGTTGCTGAAGCTGTACTATCTATTATGTAATAGTGTTCTAGGTGGCACACAGTTCTCAAATGTCGTCACGCACAAATTCCGTAGAATCCAAAAGCGCGCACCTACTCTTTCTAGTATTGAATATTTAACCGAAAGAAAAATGTTCAAAACGTTTTCAGCCAGGCAGAACTAGTGCAGCTCTTGCTTTTGGGACGCCAGGAATCGAACAAAATGAATAGAACACGTGACAGCATCAGATTATAACATCACGTGACAGCATCAGATTATAACAACGACCACTCACGGTGCTGTCCACCTTGGGGAGTCGTTGTATTTGTCCTTTCGTTTGAGTGGTCTTTGGCCCCGCTCGCTCACCCGCATTAAAATAAAAAAGGAAAAGCGAGAACTGGATTCGCTTCCGTTGCACTTTCACGACACCATGCAAAGAAAGAAATACTTTTTCTAGTTGGAAACTTAAGGTTCTCTTGTCATTGCGCACATGTAAAATTTCGTGGTATCGCCCATACATTTAGAAAGCTATTATGCAAGTACTTCTATATCTGTCGTTCGTCCAAGCTATTTTAAATTTTCGTGAGCACACCAAATCAGAAATATGAGCATTGTGAAATTTTTGAAAATGCCAATTAAGGCTTTTTCCCCCCATCTCTCTTTCTCAGTGCGTAAAACAAAAGAGAGACTCGCAAGTACCTCTCCATCTTATACAACCAGGAAGGGCCGCGTCTCTTTACAGATGAGTGTCCAAGCGAAAAAAAATAATGAATCGAGAAAATGAATTCACTTACACGCACTTACCAGCCCGCCATTGCCATTCCATTTGACTTGATATCAGGCAATGTTCATGCGAATAAATTTCCAGTGTAACTACCCGTAAACGCAGAAAATGGCTTAGAGGTAGCCTAAAATAAAGAGCTTGGAAAGTAATACAGACGGTATTTTAAAATAATATGTTTTTTATGCCTTGAAAACGAAACCTACATAGCAGTAACTTCCACCGATGGGTGTTGTTGCTATCGCTGCTAAGTCTCGCGGCGGGGCGCAAGATGCATGTGTGTGTTCTCCGTGACAGTCTTGAAATCCCCCAATTTAGTTTTTTAATTATCGGTTAATGAACCACCGAAAGTCACAGTGACGAAAAAAAGAACATAACACAGCAGAGGATATTAAACTCTGCCATCGACGATAGGTTGCTGATGCACAATACATAAAAAGCATCCTGCTAGCTCACACATGATTTGTCGGGGAAAAATAAATATGGAACATTAAACAGGCACGAAACTTATGTACTACAAATGAATGAAGATGCTTGATTAGGAGGCTACAAGGGAAGACTAAACGCGAAAAGCCAAATGAACACACAGGAGGACCAGACAGCTCAGACGGCCAAGTATTCCACAAGTCGACTGCGAAATATGTCATGGTTAAACTGAGAAGCAATGTTATCCAGCGGAACGTTCCATAGATAGCCAGCATAAGGAAGAGCTGAAAATTGAAAGCGGATGTAGTTCGAGAAATGCGGGTGCAGCTGAACTCATTGTGCAGTCGTCGTGACGGGCAGGATGCTCTTTGCAGATTTTATAGACCAAGTATGTGAATAGACCAACTATAGGAATGGGATGAATTGAATGGATAGAGGCGGGTGCGAGCAATTCATGCTTCAGTTGGCGGCATTTAGACTATTGTTTCTCTGACGCGTTTAACAGCGGTCCGGTAGCACGCCAAGGTCCAATATGTCACCCAACCAAGTTCGCGCACTACGTGGCACATGCGGCATAAAGGATGTTCCACTTCCGCACTAAGGACGTGAGCGGTGGCGCTGACTAACACTCCAAAGGATAACTATAGTAAACACATGCAAACGCCAAAAACTTGGACGGGAAAAGCGTCGCCACGGTAGTGAAATTAGGAAGGGCATTTTACGCGTAATGCGAACAGACGGGTTCACATCCAACGTGCGGCCAGTTGAAATCCGTAAAAATATCTGAAAGATTCTTACACCTCATCTTTAACAGTGGAATGCGAAAGCATTCAGAGATCTCTGACGGCTTGTAGCGCTCCCAGCAACTGCCGCTTTCTTTTTTATTTCTCCACGTTTGCCTCCGCGCGCCGCTGCCGCGCATGCGCTGAGGCGAGCGCCACCTGGATGCTGTTGTTGCAAGGAACCGAGGAGGGCGCATTCCTCTATGAATCGTGAAACGCTGGAAATGGGGTTTCTGTTTGAGTTACCGCGTAGCAGAATCACGCTTTCTCGTATATTCAACTTACAGTCCGACGTTGCCACGTCTGTAGGTTGTCTTTAGGTTGTACTATACGAGTTTTCTGACGCGTTTTACTTGGAGGATTTCAATTACTTTAGTGACGCCTGTGCTCCACGCGGAGGGCCTACGTGTTTCGAAATTATTTTAATCTGGGTACCAGGGCACACTGGCATAACAGGGAACCAAGAGGCGGATAGGATAGCTCGAGGGCATACCAACCGGGCGTTCGACACATCCAACCTTGAGGAACCCGAGTCAGTACCCATGGGCTACTCAGATATACTAAATTATTATAAAGGGGTCAGACTGAAGTACCCACCCCCGGATAAGGATCTAAGCAGAGAGGATGCTGTTGCATGGCGACAACTGCAGACGGGTACTTTCCCGAATCTAAACCTTCTGAATAAAATTTTCCCGACACAATATGAGGCTAAGTGCCCATGGTGCGGAGAGAAGCCAGATCTGTACCACATATCATGGGCCTGTCAAAATATTGAGTCCCCAACTATCTATAAAATTAAAAACCCGAGTGCGGAACAGTGGGAGATTATGCTTTCCAGCGTAAGCTTCAACGGCCAAAAGCGCCTGGTAGAGCGAGCTCGCGGGTTGGCCATACTCAGTGGAGCCTTGGACTAGGGCACCAACCCTGTGATTGCAGACAGAAGAATCCATCGGAAGATGGAAGACCCCGTCTGAAGCCGCGAAGATCTCTTTTCCTGAGCCCAATAAATGTTTTCCGATCCGATCCGATCACTCTCGATGCGGTCGGTGCCGACGCTGGACGCCGACACCGAATTTTGTGCGACACGGGATCTTTAACACCACCAGGTTTATGTGCTATATATTGGCAGGAGAGACGCCACCACTGTGCAGCGTTGACGCGAAGCACTGCATCCTGAGGCCAAGGAGCGCCGACAGTGAGCGCTTCTGTAGTCTCAGCGCAGTGAAGGCTCCAAGGTGGTGTAGCCTGGTGTAGGCGGTGTAGGCCTTCTGCTCAGGTGACGGCGCGCTTTCTACACATCGTTTTTCCTCCGCGTTTGTTTAGCCTGTGACGCCTCGTGGCCTACAGAGTTTAGCGTCAGCATTCATCAGCACTGCTTACACGCAGCCAACTGCTTCGATCGCGATGGCATCAACTAGGAGAACTGCTGCGTCAAGAAGCGCAGAAAGGCAACGACGTTCGCGGGCGAATCTCGAAGCCAGCTCGAAGCAGTACGTCATCGCGTGTTTGCGGCACAATCTCGGATCTATGGCACTCATATTCCTCAAGCTGAGCACGTCGCTACTAAGCTGGCTGCCAAACACACTAAGGAACAATACAAGGATGCTCGTACGCTCACCGAAGCGATTCCATAGCACGACGCCGCTGGCGAACGGGACGCCGTACGCCAAGCAATCCGGCAACACGGTCGCCAGCCACCAAATCCTCCACCTTTCCCTGAAGCGGACTATGAGTGCACAAAGCAAACACGCAAGACATTCTGTGAAGACACGTTTCCATTTGATGTTCTACCGATTCTTATGAAAGAAGTTTAAAACATATCTTTTTTTCACCCAATTTCACCTATTTATTATTGCTACATTTCACTTGAATAAACAAGTAATTTCCCCTGCGCTTTCCTTGTTGTCCGTGTGTGTTGGCTTTGTATAGTTACACCTGAGCTGAGCACCTGGACACTTATGCCATTGTTCTAGGTCTTTTGTTCTGCGCCTTGTCGACATGAAATCAGTTGAAGAACTAGCGTCCTGCCACTTCTGATCTCTTTTATTCTGATTTTTTTGTTCAGTCGGAAACAATGGAAATTCGTTAGTTACATAAAATTCAGCTAGCCCAGCTTTCTCGCATTCGTTCTTCACTTTCGATTGGTGCGGCGGATGAGACTGAACGCATTGGCGCTATATTGATGTGGTAAGCGTTGTGGTAAGCCCATGCTCACGTAGCAATCCCTGAGCAAACCGTGATGCGATTACATTAAATGACTAGTTCGATTCGGAGTACATGGATCGTCAGTACTAGAGTGAGTTAGTTTGGTTCAGATGAATGGATATTTGTAGAAGGAGTCGTTGACCCACTGTAACGGTTCTGAACGGGAATGTAGCCTTTGTACCCGAAATTACCAGTCCCATGGGGGCACACCATCCTCCGGGATCATGTAGGGCGTCCTGTCGACGTTCTATGTAGCGACGCAGTGTACACACCGCGACGTGGTCACCGCGCGGAAAGGACATACCGAATGGTAGCAGTCTGTATATGACTTTGTTCCCAGATGTTGCCCTCGTATAAGTAATAAACATACGGGAAAGCGTAGTAGTATTGTTTCTTGGAACTACTTTTGATGGAGGAGCCTCTCGATCTGTTTGTGATAGTCTCGTATACAACATCAATAATAAAGCAAGATTGAAGAGGAAATTTATTCAACCGTAGGCACACCTACAACTGTGGTAAGAACGACAAGTACAATATGAGGTACATCACATGCAATACATCATACTTGATGTTAACAAGGTGGTACGACAACGGAGTGTTTGTGAATGGAGCCGACTACTCTGCATTCGTTCACGCGTATGGATCGTGAACATCCCCCACAATTGCCTCAGTTTCGACTCACTAAATTCTATTGCTCATGCTCTACTTACAAGCAGGAGTATAGCGATTTCAAGGCACTTTGTCAGCTGACTGCGTTCTTTAATTCATTCTTTGTATATTAGGCATTTGATAGCGATGAGCAGTAATTCCAACAGTAAATGCAAGTTGTTGCCGCGTAATAACCAAGTCGCAAAGTGCTTTCACTTCGGTAATGCATGACCTTAGGTCAGATAACTGCCATCGCTGCATGAACGTGGAGGAGGAGACAATTCATAAAAAAAAATCGCAGTTACTCCTTGAATGAAAAGCACAGATGGCGATAGCAAATTAGGAGATAGCTTTACGAAGTAAGGATAGTAGCTTTATCGGCAGTATAAACTTCCAAACATTCGCTTACTAATTAAATTGGCAATGATAGAATGTGTACGCGACACTCAACAAGGACGTAGAAATACGCACAGAAAGCGATATATCCTTTTTTGTACGTCCTCGTTCAGTCGAGCCAACACATTCTATCATGGACTCAAACCAACTAGCCCGTCAACGTGTTTAACTAAAGTAAGCGGCATGGTGCCACGCGCGCATAGGTAAACAGGAACACATCTCGGTCGATGACAGCGGAAAATGTCTGCGAAAACGCTGGAGTTAGGAATCACGGCAGCAGCCGCGAGCCAATTGATCTCCCTGCATGTGTCGCTTCAACACGTACAAAACGTCGAAAGCACAGCGCATACGAAACTACCACCACTACACGCCCTCTGCAAACATCGCAGAGCGCTTTGAAAGTGAGACCCGCGCGGGCGCCCATCTTGACCACGTCGCAGATCGCTTTCACAACTCACGAGCGCCGCGAACGCGTCCCTACGGTGTCCGCGATTCGCGTTGCCAACAGCGCAGAAGACGCCACGGTTGTCTCCACTCTTCACGGAGCGGTGTGCGAGGAGGTCATCGAGGCACCCTTATCAGCCGCCGTGGAAGAACGCCCCTCCTCCCTCTCCTCACCCCCTGCCTCGGGCGCCACCGGAGAGGGAGAGCCTCCGGGCCGCTGCCCTCACGCGCGCACGCGAGAATGAACCGCATTCGCAGTCTCACCCCCCACAGTCTTTCACTAATACAAAACATCACGGTGGCCTCGACGGCAGAAATGGTCCTGCAGTGTCCATATAATTGCAATCGCAATGAAAAGAAGGTGTGGAAATCCGATGCACGGATGGAGCTACTATAGGCGAACATTTCATCAGCCAAAGAGGCAAAATGGCGCATCAAAAGCGACGCGCCGCATATATATAGTTCAGTGACGAACGCGCCCCTCAGGCAGGGATAGCTAATACGTCTGACACACGAACGCGCAAACAAACACTCTTTTACCTAAGGGAGCTCTCACCAAGTTGAAAGAGTTTTTACTGAAGAGGTGTTGTGCAGCAGACACACGGCGCCGACGAACTCTTTTCATTGCTTCCTTCAGGACACGCTACCGAGAGCGTGCCGGTAGAGTACGAAACAAAATCAGCCAATAATGAACGGATATATCTCGAAATATAAAATTAAAGCTTCTTGTGGTACGCATACTTAAAATAAAATTAACAAGGCCAGATTAAGAAACGCCAATGCCTCGTCCGTGCGGCACGCGTCTGTAGGCGTCGTCACGTGACATCCCCGAACCGTTCGACAAGCTTACGGCTGCACAAAAAATATTAGCATTACAGGGATTGCTAAACCTTCTGCGAGACATAAAATTAATTTTTAAGGTGAGCCTAAGTGACAGAAAAATGCGTGTTTGCCTATTTCTTTTATAATTGCTGGCGCACACCGGTTTCGAGCCTTTTCTTACCAAAACAACAATATGGCGAAATGAAAAGTATTCCGCGCTTGTTTTCAAGAGAATATCTTTTTCTGGTGTGCAGCACCGCATTTTGGTGTGGCGTAAGAAACTAAAGATACGTGGCCAATTTGTGGCTAGCAGACGCGCAGACGGAAATTTCGCTTCGGTGTGTGTAAACGGTTGCCGACTCTTCAAGTGGAAGAACGGTCCCTGATCGATGAAGGTAAAGAAAGCAAGTTATAAGTTGTCGCCTATCTATGCTTCTGTGTTTCATTATTTTCGTACAGAAACCACTTGACAGGTGACGGCGCAAGTGCCATGTAGGAGGTCCAGCGCTGCCGTTTCCTGATCCTCTGCTACGGCGCCGGGTGTGCTGTGACATTACGCAGCGAAATTTGCTCCGCGTGCGCCAAGAAACCGCGTGCGTGTCAGTTACTCTTTTGGCTAGCTAGCGTGCGGTGCGCAATGTTCCTGATTTTAGGCTAAACTAAAAGTACCAACAGTTTTAGCTGACAATTAACGAATTCACCTTCGTAAGCAGTCCCTCCACGCTTGGCGCTGCTGGATACGCTACGGCGAAGATAGTTTTGGCCGCGCATCCGTCATCACCCTAAGCTTAGTTTCCCGTTATAGCAGAAGTTCTTCCCAGTTATAGCAGAAGTTGCCTAGCAGCTTTAAACTATTGGATTTTAGTTTCGTTCTTATGGCCATTCCGCAGAAAAATTAAGCCAGAATAAAAAGATTGCTCCATTGCTTCATCCTTCACGAGATTATCCGAAGCTTTCGTGGATCAAGAAAACTAGCTCAATAAACTGATTCCTTGTATTCTGAGCCAGTTATTGCGAAACCTGCAATGCTTAGCATACTTGATGAATGTAGAGCAGCCGTAAAATTTTCGACTTTCCTTATTGAAATTTGAGGGCATATTTCTACATGAATGTCTACAGCGAAGTGTAAACGAAACTCACCTGCACAAATTAAACGTACTAGTTTAAGAAAGCAGTTCCCCCTTTTGTCATGTGCAGAAGAAATTCGATAGTGAATGGGCTTTCCATGTCGTGTTTCCGTAAACGTGAAACGAAGTCGTTTGGCGTGGATGTGTTGCCAATAGAACATGACACTCAAACATGGGGCCGTGCGCTTCTGCTTTGTGCCATTGCGGATTGTTCCTTCACACAACTAGCAACGTCGGCGAAAATTTGCCAACTAGCTTTTCAAGATTTTCTGATAATGTATCTTTCTTTAAAGGTTGTACGCCGCCGCAACTTGGTCAAAATTGGAAAATATACGCAACAGAGTCCGCAGGTGTCATTCACCGACTAAGAAATGATACACAAAGGCATCGCAAGCCAGCGAAGTTAAAGAGCTGCCCGAGGAATACCGCACGGGAAGCACTAGAGAAGTTGATGTATCATGTCAGCCCAGAGTTCTACCAACTCTTGCAGTGCCAGGTGACGCTCCATTATCTCATCCCGCCGCGGTTGCTCAGTGGCTATGGTGTTAGGCTGCTGAGCACGAGGTCGCGGGATTGAATCCCGGCCACGGCGGCCGCATTTCGATGGGGGTGAAATGCGAAAACACCCGTGCACTTAGATTTAGGTGCACGTTAAAGAACCCCAGGTGGCCAAAATTTCCGGAGTCCCCCACTACGGCGTGCCTCATAATCAGAAAGTGGTTTTGGCACGTAAAACCACATATATTATTATTATCCATTATCTCAAGAGGAAGTGAAGAACATGGATAAAATTTTCCGTACCACTTTGGCGCTGTCACGCAGTGTTGCGGTGTGTCCGCTGTACTTAAAGATGAGCTAAACAATAGTGTGCGATAAGAATTCTCTTGTTCTAATCAATAAACGAGGAGAAAGGGGGTTAACCGAGGGGCCCGATTTTTATTAGTCACATAATAAGAAGCCAACAAACACTGACACCATGGACAACATAGGGGAAAATAATGGAAATTAAAGTGGATGAAAAAACAACTTGCCGCAGGTGGGAACCGAACCCACAACCTTCGCATGTTGTCCTTGGTGTCAGTGTTTGATGGCTTCTAATGATTGTTCTACTCAATGTCCCTTAGACCTGCTGTCTATGCGGCGTGACGAGACAGTGTGAGCAAAAAAACCGCTTCAGGAAAGAAAGTTCTAAAAGCTTGAAAATGAAAACAAAATTCCTGACATAATATTTTCTTTGTAATTCGGATAGCTCTTAGGACGGTCTACTGACTAGCCTATGTTTTGAAAATATCTAGGCATATTTCGATATTTGCATAAAAATCGTGCCATGTGTGCCATGGCACGATCGTGCCATGTGTAATGTAATTGACCGCCATTGCTCCCATACTTGCACCCTCCTCTAAATCATTACATAGCTATGGTGCTTTGGTCTTTAGATGCTGGAATCTTGTTGAGCTTACTTCAGTAAAATTGTGCAAGTACTAGTGCTGCTAAGCACTGTTGACTTCACTGTTTCATTAGTAGAACAACATTGGGAGTGGGAAAACTATCCGCAAAGTCATGAATAAACTTTATAACCAAAGAAAACATGCTGCGCACGACAGGAGTGTTCTAGCAAATTTCAAACGCTTTCGCCTCTTTATTGTGTCCACACCTAGATGTTCATAACGAATGAGCTGCATCCAATGTTGTAACTTGTAACATAGCTTTAATACCGTTCCTATCCTTCAAACAGATTACACGTACCTTAGCCTATCATCATCATCATCACCATCAGCCTGGTTACGCCCACTGCAGAGCAAAGGCCTCTCCCATATTCCTCCAACAACCCCGGTCATGTACTAATTGTGGCCATGCCGTCCCTGCAAACTTCTTAATCTCATCCGCTCACCTAACTTTCTGCCGCCCCCTGCTACGCTTCCCTTCCCTTGGAATCCAGTCCGTAACCCTTAATGACCATCGGTTATCTTCCCTCCTCATTACACGTCCTGCCCATGCCCATTTCTTTTTCTTGATTTCAACTAGGATGTCATTACCTCGCGTTTGTTCCCTCACCCAATCTGCTCTTTTCTTATCCCTTAACGTTACACCTGTCATTCTTCTTTCCATAGCTCGTTGCGTCGTCCTCAATTTGAGTAGAACCCTTTTCGTAAGCCTCCAGGTTTCTGCCCCGTACGTGAGTACTGGTAAGACACAGCTATCATACACTTTTCTCTTGAGGGATAATGGCAACCTGCTGTTCATGATCTGAGAATGCCTGCCAAACGCACCCCAGCCCATTCTTATTCTTCTGATTATTTCCGTCTCATGATCTGGATCCGCAGTAACTACCTGTCCTAAGTAGATGTATTCCCTTACCACTTCCAGTGCCTCGCTGCCTATTGTAAATTGCTGTTCTCTTCCGAGACTGTTAAACATTACTTTAGTTTTCTGCAGATTAATTTTCAGACCCACTCTTCTGCTTTGCCTCTCGAGGTCAGTGAGCATGCATTGCAGTTGGTCCCCTGAGTTACTAAGCAAGGCAATATCATCAGCGAATCGCAAGTTACTAAGGTATTCTCCATTAACTTTTATCCCCATTTCTTCCCAATCCAGGGGAGGTATTCTGTAGGAGTCCACCTAGTGGACTGTCCATTTCGGCCGCTGCCGATTGGCTGGGGCCGTTTGTCTCATCCTCCCTCGCACAGCTGCATCCAATTAGCAGCGGCCGAAATGGACAGTCCACTAGGTGGACTCTTACAGAATAACCCCCCAGGTCTCTGAATACCTCCTGTAAACACGCTGTGAATAGCATTGGAGAGATCGTATCTCCCTGCCTGACGCCTTTCTTTATTGGGATTTTGTTGCTTTCTTTATGGAGGACTACGGTGGCTGTGGAGCCGCTATAGATATTTTTCAGTATTTTTACATACGGCTCGTCTACACCCTGATTCCGTAATGCCTCCATGACTGCTGAGGTTTCGACAGAATCAAATGCTTTCTCGTAATCAATGAAAGCTATATATAAGGGTTGGTTATATTCCGCACATTTCTCTATAACCTGATTGATAGTGTGATTATGGTCTATTGTTGAGTAGCCTTTACAGAATTCTGCCTGGTCCTTTGGTTAACAGAAGTCTAAGGTGTTTCTGATTCTATTTGCGATTACCTTAGTAAATACTTTGTAGGCAACAGACAGCAAGCTGATCGGTCTATAATTTTTCAAGTCCTTGGCGTCCCCTTTCTTATGGATTAGGATTATGTTAGCATTTTTCCAAGATTCCGGTACGCTCGACGTTATGAGGCATTGCGTATGCAGGGTGGCCAGTTTCTCTAGAACAATCTGCCCACCATCCTTCAACAAATCTGCTGCTAGGCCGCCGTCACTCGTTCACGCGGCTAGCAGTGGCATAACAAAATACGAATGGAAAAGGTTTTAACAACGTACAAAAAACGTCCAGCGGCTTTACCATGTAATGAAGACGAAACGGTTGCGCCAGACGCTGGCAGAAGTGTGTAACGATTCCCGGGCGCATTTTACAGAACCGCGTGCCCGGCTACGGGACCTGACTAGGCTTCGGACGAGTTGGGTCATGCCGCCCGTCGAGATGCTAGCTTGCTGCTAGCCCCAGCCATATTTCACAGCGTAGCTGTAGAACTCTACCGTCCAAGGAAATTTTTGTGTTTTTGTGGCAAGCAAAAGCTCCTCGTGCATGAGCCGATCCGAGAGATAGTGCGATGCCGGGTCAACCCTCGGCGGAAGTGAAGCAGGCGTTAAACACTCCGCATACGTGGACCGATCCCAGAGATAGAGCAATGCCGGTCCGACCCGCGGCGGTGGTGCAGTTCACCATTAGGGACCCACATACGGAGCTTCGCTGGCCATCCTTCTTCAGAAAGTAGAACGGGCACTGACATTTTTTTTCTTGCTTACTGTGCTCTGCCATCTACACTCATAAACATTTGTGCCATTTTGGGTGTATATGTGCCACAAAACAATAATCGTCATCTCTCTTGCCCGCATTTCCTTTCAGGCATCACACTCATAGACAGGGCGCTGTTCTTGTCCTGTGTGCCTGTGTGTAGTGTTCCTTGACACAGCGTACAGCGTCTGCGAAAATTTGCCAACTAGCCTGACAAGATGTTCTCATGATGTGTATGCCTCTACAGCTTCTACACTACCGCGGCGATGTCAAAAGCGGAAAATATACTCAACAGAAACCCCAGGCGTCGTCAACAGACTGAAAGATGATACACACAAAGGTATCGCCAATCAGCAAAGTTAAAGTGCTGCCTGAAGAATAGCACGAGGCAACTACACGAAAAGGTGATGTATCATGCGAGCCCAGAGTCCTACCAACTATTTCAGTGCCAGGTGACGCTCCATTATCGTAACGACTTCCTCTAACGAGATGGATAAATTTTTCCGCACCACGTTGGTGTTGTCGCGGAATTCTGCGGTGTGTCCGCTGTTCTGGAAGACGAGCTAAACAGCAGTGTACTATAAGAAATATCTTGCTCTAATAAATGTCGCTTCGACCTGCTGCAGTAGTTCCGCATTGCGTGTGATACGCTGCAAATCAATGGCAGCCATCTAAATCTCAAAAAACGGCCTCAGAGAAACCCCCTTGCAAAAAGAAAACTCGAAAGCTTGAAAAGTAAAAAGAAAAAATCTCACTGATATTTTTTTTGTGTAATTCCGATAGCTCGTACGGCGGTCTCCTGATTTACATACCCTTTGAAAATGTCTAGGTATGTTTCAATGTCTACATAAACATTCCGCAACGTAATCTTTCTGCGGACTGTCATTGCTCCCACACTTGCACCCTCCTCTTCAAAGATTATCACATAGCTACCACACCTTGGTCTTGAGACGCTAGAATCTGCTTGAGCTTACCTCCGTAATGGTGTGCAAGTTCTACTCTTGCTCAGCACTTTTGACTTAAGTGTTTCATTAAGTGGAACCTTTAGCTCGGGCTAACCTCCGAAGTGGCCTATTCAAACACATGTAAAACGAAAAAACCCTTTTCTGAGATAACCCCTGGACCGATTTTGATGACCTTTATTGCATTTGAAACAGAAGACTAAATTCTAGTGACTGATTCAAGCGCAATTTAGGTTGTGCATTTCGTGAAAACGATTTTCAACAATTCGATAGTTAGACAGGAATAGACGCACGAAGTTTGTAATTTAATAGCTCGGCATCAAGAAAAGATATCTTGGTTCTGCAAACTGCATCCATTAGATCATTTAAAGCGTACAAATGCTATATCTCAGTTTATATCTTGAATTTGTTACGGGTTGTACAAGGGGTTTGCAAAAGCTGTTTTTCCATGATTCTGGATTTTTTAGATTCACGAATAATCTGTCGATTTTGTCCGGTTTAGATGTACTATCAGATGCGTTTCATTGAATTGTGATATCAATCTTCCTTGCTGAGTTACGCAGTTGTAAACATTATAGTTCTGCCAACTTGAAATAAAAACTGAGTATCTGAATAAAAAATTCGAAAGCAACATTTAAGTGCTTCTTTTATATACAACAAATCTCGTGAAATTTAGTGGAGTGATCGCTGGTAAAAATGAATCATCCTTTTACGTGTATTTAGATTGGAGCACCTCAGCTAAAGCTTCCTCCTCTTAATAGAGTAAAAGTGCGAGGGGAGAGATCTTTCGGCAAAGACCCGAATATAGTTATTAAGCAAAGGAAACAAGCAATATACGAAAGTTGAAGAGCTTTCGCCTCCTTATAGAGTCCACAAAAAATTCTCATGATGGATGACGTCCTGCCAATGATGAAGCTCGTAACATAGCTCTAATACCTGTCCATGCTTCAAACAGGTCGAACGCAACTTAGCCTGTAGGATCTTTTTAAAAAAAGGGTGTGATGTACACTATGCGTTTTAGAAGAAGGTCTTTAAAACAATTCAAAAGAGACTTGTCTTGAGCGGGTTGCACTGATGCATTGAATGCAGCAGACTCGCGTTGCTTTTAGAAAATATGTCTGAATGTCTCGAAGCTGCGCATTTAATAATACATTTGTGCATCACTCTGTCCTTGCCCAAACTCTACTGACGATGAACCGCCCATTGACGCATGCTACTCCTGCATTTACTGTTTGACAAACGAATAGTATCACAATTATTAAGAAACATATCTGCAGTATGTTCGCGAGGATTTACTATTGATAGCTTGCTCGCAAAGTTACAGATCTGTATCAAGTTTTAGTGGTCTTATATGTTGTATAGCGAAAGAAAACCAGATATAAAAAGAGACTGCAAATATTGTCAATACGATTTTCTAGATATTTATCGGCTCATTAGCACAAGGAGCGCTTTGCAGAAAATTGACTAGGTATAGCGAGTTCTTTCGTCTAGCAAGTATGCCCGTTGTATGGAATAAATAAGGAAGTTTCTTTATGGTACGCAAAACATGTAGGTCTTCTGCTCTTGATAACGCTTTTCTTATTCACAAATAACTGTTGCAGTAAAACTGCTGACGTACAGGTGTGTTGTGGACTGCAAACAAGCATGGCCACTGTGCCTATCTTATGTCTTTGAAAAGCTGTAAGAAGTTGTCTTAGGTATGGATGATCGCCGTGCCATATGCGCCCATTTGTACTGACCAATGAGATACTCAACTGCACATTATTGTTTGGTATTTCGAATGCCTTGCTTTGCGATAGGTTGCTAATGAAAGCAGTGAATAAGCCACATTTTGCTGCCTACTTATGTTTTGTCGATACAGAAATATAGCTGCGTGGCATGCCGGCAAGCCCGTCTTGCAGAGAAAAAGATAAGTTTTCATACAGATGCGTTACACATGTTGGGAATTAGAAAAAAATTCAAGCCGAAGCGGGTAGAAAACTAAATGTGAAAGATGAAGACCATGTGAAAAATTAAATGCATCGGTGTTGGTTTACGTTGGCGCCTGCATAGAAATTCGTGTGCATAGCAGACGACAAGCGGTATGGCGTTTCACCCTCGCGCATCAACAAAGCCATTGCCATGGAAGCAGGCTTCATTTTTTTTCTTTGTTTTTTTCCTCTCGGAGTTTGGTCTACCCAGAACCAGGGCAGAAAATGGTGCTCGTGACGCAATTGCCCATTCCGTGGGGGCATACCAGCTCACCTAGCTGTGTTTTAGGACTCCTTGCGCTGTACAGACTGCGACGCCGTCAGCTCGTGGAAAGAACATACCGATCGTAACCGTGTCTACATGATTACGTTCACAGATATTGCACATGTGCAAACAATAAACATACGGAAAGGCGTTGCAACTACTTTTGACAGAGGACTCTGTCCACCTCTTTGTGATGATCTCGTATTGCAGATGAATATTTCAGCAAAATAGCAGAACTGGGGCCAGTATCGTGAATGGAGCCAACTTCATAGGAATTGTTCACGGCTAGGCACTCTCAAAACCCCACAATTAGCATTGCAATTTCCTCGGTTTCCATTCAGTAAATACTATTAGCCATTCTCTGCAGAAAAGCGTCAGTACAATCATGTCAAAGCAGTTCTTGAGCTCTCAGCGTTTCTTTATACAGGCGTCGAATAGTGGGCATCTCATAGAAACAAGGAGTATTTCGGGCGAAAAAAATGCAAGCTTTTGCCGCTTTATGGCAAAGTCACCAAGTGCTTCCAATTTGATAACGCACGACGTTCGCTCGCCTACCTACCATCCCTACGTGAACATGCTAGAGGAGGAGACACTTCATCAGAAGAAGTGCGCAAATCGGATGCACTAATGAAACTGCTGTGCGCGAAGATTTCAAGAACCATCAAGGCACTAGTGGCGCATCAACAGCAACACACCGCATTGTTTAGTGTGAACGCGCCTCTCTCTTGCAGAGAAATCTAAGACGATTTCTCTTACTCAGCAATAGAAGCGAGAGTGCGGCCCCAAGAAACTTCCGGTCGCGGGTCTTATCGGTGTACCGCACTGGAAAAGAAAGCGCATTGCCAAGTTCTTTCGCTGTGCAGAAATCATGTTCTTAAGTTTTGAGACAAAATACACGCTCATTACGCTTCAAGACTAATACATGACATTTTACGTTTTCGTCTATTAAAACCAAAAAGTTAGTTCTCTCTCACAAAGCTTAGCTGAAAACAGCTGCCATTGCCGTGGGCGAATACTTCAGCAGATCAAACGCTTCTGAAGAAAAAAATAGAATGTGGAAATCTAGCGGCCAACCCTTTTGTCTGCGTTTTTTTTACGTGCTTATCATCAACAAAAAACGATACATCGACGGCGCAGCTAGTGATACCGTTTGTGAAGTCGACTCTCCTCGTCGGGCACGCCTACCTGCTAATCGCAACGCGGCTTCAAGCACTACTGGCAATTCATCACTGCCATATCTGCATTTGTGCATTTATGTTTTTGTGCAGTTATACATTATAAAACCCAATAACTTGTACTGAATTAACTTTTATTAAAGGGGCATATCTGCGCGCCTACCTAACAGACATAAAATTGTAACCTCAAGCAATGTTCAACACAGGCCATATTATCACAATTTTTGCACCAATGAAATAAAAGGCATGAAGTAAACTTTAGTATACTTAAACGCAGCCTTTTTGTATTGTAATGTTTTGTATGAGCACGCAGTTTTGCAGCTCTTGACCCTCGCGTCATTGTGTGCGTGCGCATGAATTTAGAACAACTGACTCTCCGGCCGTCCGTCAAACTTCACCGCAATGTAGTAGCCCAATTCACCGAGGAGTACTTCGCAAAAATCTCATTTCAGAAGGTCAGCCAAATTTGAATAATTTTCAGTTGGCAATGTCAGCAGGATACCCTCCTAAATATATACAGCTATTTAAAACACGAAGTCGTATCTACTACAAAGTGCCGTAAAAGCGTATGCTATCAGCAAAAAGTATCCCTTCAACGTAGGTAACGAAAAGTTCTTGAACTTCGGCTGACCGTCTGAAATAAAATTTTTTAAAGCGTTGCTGAATAAGTTACGTTAGGGATCTGCAGGGAAGTTCAGAGGATGGCCGAAGGAGCCATGTACAAAATTCACGGGCATGCACAGAAAGACGTGCTTGTGAAGACGTGCCATTCTCTATGCCTTTACTAAAGATCACAATAAATATGTTCACAAAAGTAGCCGGACGGGCTATTTCCAGGGTTCTGGGACCCGACTCTGTCTAAAATTATTAAGTACGCAGGTCTTAAGACAAGATGACATTTTATTGATGTGAAAGCGTCGTTGCGGCGACAGACATCAGAATTTGCGCGATAGTCAATACAATTATTGAGGGACAAAATTTACTAATCAGCTTTTTCCATTTCTTTAGGGAACTTGTCATAGCATATTGAAAGCAGCCGGTACAGAAAGCATGCCAATTTGCCATAGCTTGTGCCTGACACGAGTTTCCAGAAATTGAAACGTCAGCATCTTCGTGACGGGCCGAACGATTCGTCGAAATTTCATATGAACTTACCAGCAGTGAGAATTGGAGGAATTGAATGGATGGATGAAGATGCAACCAAGTCACGTTTCCGTTGCCCATCCATTAGACTATTACTTCTACGATACCTTTATAAGCGTTCCCGTAGCACGCCAAGCTACAATCTGCTACCCAACCGGTCGCGTGCTACGTGACGCCTGCAGCCGAAAGGATGTTCTACATCCGCGACTAAGGACGCGAGTGGAGGTGCTGGCTAACGCAACCATGGTTAACTCTAGTGGACAGATATAAACACCCAAGTGGACGAGTAAAGCGGTGCCGCAGTAGTTAAATTAGATATAGCATTGCGCGCGTAGTGCCAAGACATGTGTTCACATTCATCCCGCGGCCAGTTATATTTAACACGAAAGTGTTTTATTGAACGGTCCACCAATAACTTCGTGCAACGGCTGTGACGTCAGTGCGAACGCGTCAAAAATTTGAAGGCCGCTTAAGCTTCAACTTTTAGAGTGGAACGCAATTGCATTCAGAGATCCCCGAGTGCTTTATTGCACTCCCAGCAACTGCCGCTTTCTTTTTTATTGTGGTAGCAATTATATGGACACTACAGCCACATTTATGCCGTTGCCTTCGACGTCGCGGTTGCCGCCGCCGCCGCCGGCGCCGCAGTGAGGTTCTGTATGAGTGAAAGCCTGTGAGGGTGAACCGGGGAACGTAGGCGAACGTGGTTCAATCCCGCATGCGTGAGCGAGGAACGCGGCCCGGATGCGTGCCCTCTCCTGTCGAGAGTGAGGCAGGGAGGGGAGGCGAGGGAGGAGGTGCGTTCTTCTCCGGCGAGTGCTGCGGTGCCAGGACGTCTACCTCGGCCGCCGCTCCGTATGCAGTGGACGCAGGAGGAGGCAACCGCGGCGTCTACTACAGCGTTCGCCACGTGAATCGCGGACGCTTTAGTAAACGTGTTGGAGGGAAGCCGTATAGGGACTCCTTGCCGGCGCTCGAGTGTCTCGAAAGGAGTCTGCCACGTGCCTAAAATGCGCGCCCGCGTGGGCCTTCTCTTCAAAGCGATCTGCGATGTTTCGACAGTGAGCGTAGTGCCGGTAGCTTTTTATGCGCTGTGCTTTCGAAATTTCGTGCGCGTTGAAACGACAGATGCACGGAGGTAACTTGGCTAGCGATTTCTGCCGCGATTCCTAACTCCAGTGTTTTTACAGAAGTTTCCGCTGTCATCGAGCTACGCGTGTTCATGTTTACCTGCGCGCTTGACAACGTGCTGGTTAATTTATTTAAAACACGTTGTAAGCAATGTGTTACCGCGCCTGAACGATGACGTAGAAAGAAGCAGACGCACAAAGACAGCGCTGTCTCCGTGTGTTTGTCTCTTTCTGCGTCCTCGTTGTGTCACGCTTACATATTATATTATTGTTAATTTAGTTAGTCAGCGAATGTTTTCTAGTTCATGCTGCCGATAAGTCTACTATCCTTATTTCGTGCAGCTATCTACTAAGACACACAGAAAGCTTAACTAGTTGGTAAGGATTCATTATTAGACAGGACAGGACACATTCAGACAGGACACAAGAGTAGAGAAGTGGATAACACGAACGCCGACTATCAGTAAACTTGACTACGCTTGTGTCCTGTCTGCACGCCTCACCTCTTTCTTGCATAATACAGCTATCTACTAATTTGCTATTCCAATCGGTGCTTCGCCTTTGCGGCAGAGCTGCGATATTTTTTATACACCTTCGCCGCCGCGCCGTGCTGCCGCGCATGCGCGGAGGCGAGCGCCATCTGGATGGTGTTGTTGCAAGCACCCGAGCGTAGTGTGCCTCTCTACGATCGGTGAAACGCAGAAAAGGGGGTTTGTGTTTGAGTTACCGCGTACCAGAATTACGCTTTCTCGCATATTACAATTACAGACGAATGCTATCATGTCTGTAGCTTGTGTTTAAGACACGTGTTACTCGGAGAAATTTATTTGTTTAGTGACGCCTGTGCGCCACGCGGAGGGCCTGCGTGTCTTGAAATTATTTTTCGCTCAAAAGAAGTTTGGTGCCGGCAATGGACGCTGACAGACGATTTTCTGCGACGCGGGACCCTTAACACTACCACGTAATATGCTATATCTTGACAGGTACGGCACCGCCACGTAGGAGCGGGGACGGGAAACACTGCATCATAATGCTAACGAGCACCGACAGGGCGCGCTTCGGTAGTCTCAAAGCATTGGAGCCTCCAACCGGGTGCGTGCAATATAGGCCTTCTGCTTTGGTGACGACGTAGTTTCCGCACATGCCTAGCTTTTCGAGTGTGATTAGCCTGTGACCCCTTGTCGCCTACGAAGTTTAGCGTCGACGTTCATCAGCTGCGCTTACACGCCGCCAAGCGCTTCGCTCCCGATGACATCAACTAACGGGTGCTCTAAGTGACGCAGAAGGGTGATGACGTCGGCGGGCGAATCGGGCTTCGGTCCCACGAGCGGCACGCCAGCGGAAGCAGAACTCCGCGTGTTTGTAGTGCAGGCTGTGGACTCTGGCACTCGTATTCCTGAAGCACAGCGCCTCGCAACTGAACTGGCTGCCACAGACACTCGTACCAAAATGCTCGCGCCTTCGCCCAAGCGACTCGGCAGCAGGACACCGTGCGCCAAGCAATCCTGCAACATGGACGCCATCCCGTAAATCCTGCGCCTTTAGCTGCAGCGCATCGTAAGTTCACGAAGCAAACATGCTAACTCACTTTCGTGTTCTACTGATTCCAGTGAAAGAATTATAAACCATAACTTTTTTTCATCCAATTTAATTTATATATTATTGCTACATTGACTCAAAATAAACAAGTGGTTTGCCCTAACCTTTACTTGTTGTCAGTGTGGCTTTCTGCTTTTACACCTTTGACGAGCGGCTTGACGAATGGGCTATGATTCGAGGTCTTTCTTCTGTGGTCACTTGACATGAAATCAATTGAAAAACCCGGCTCCTACCACCTCTGTTCCCTTTTACGCGCAATTTTTTTTCCATCCGAAGCGCTTGAAATTCATAAGTTGCATAAAATTCAGCTAGCCCAGCTTTCTTCAATTCCTTCTTCACTTTTGACTTAGTGCAAGGGCGCTTTGTTGATGTGGTAGGCGATGTGGTAAGCCCGTGCTGACTAGCAACGCTTGTGCAAACCATGATGCGATGACGTGCAGCACATGCTGTCGCAGAGCAAGAAGTGCCCAGTTGGACTCGAAGTGCGTGGATCATCGGTACTAGAGTGAGTCCTTTAGGTTCCGATGAATGCGTTTTTGCAGAAGTCGTTGAACTACCGTGTCAGTGATGAGCGTGAATGTAGCCTGTGCATCCGAAGTGCCTCTGCTATACCGGCACACCATCCTGAGGCCCCGTATAAGGCATCCTATGGCCGTCCTAGGTCTCCATGTAGTGTACACACTTTGAAGTCGTCAGCGGGTAGAAAAAACATGCCGATGCTAACCGTGTGTACATGAGTTCCTTCGCCGATATTGCACACGGACAAACAATGAACATGCGGGATGGCGCAGTAGTAGCGTTTCATGGAACTAGTTTTGCTAGAGGAGGCTGTCTATTTCCTTGTGATAGCCTCGTATAATACATTAATAGTACAGGGTGCTAACGTAGGCAAGTAACACATTGTGAATTCAGCCATCCTCATGGCAATTGTTCATTACTAGATATCCAGAAGACCCCCTGTGATTTGTGTGTCGTGTACACCCTGTGACGTCTTCAGCGTGTGGCAAAAAAGAGCGCTGATATTTTTGTGTATATGACTTAGCCCGCATATGTTGCGCACGTACAAATAATACACATACGGGAAGGCTTAATAGTAGCGTTTCTTGGACCAACTTTTCATAGAACAGGCTCTCCATGTCTTATATTCTCGTATACTATATGAAGCCAGACGAAGGGAGGGTGGACATGTCAATGGAACGAACTTTTCATAGAGGAGCCTCACCATGCTTTAGTGATAGTCGTGCATAATCTCGAATGGCCGTACTGTCAATGGAGCCAACCTAAGAGCATTTGTTCGCTGCTAGTTAGGCTGATCACACATTACAATGGCCCGGGGATCGCCTCAGCTTCGACTTAGTAAATTCTAACAGTCATTAGGTGTATAAAAACAGCAGTATAGCGTTGTCAATGCACTTCCTTTGCTGTGTGAGCCCTTTAATTCACTTTTGTATACTGGTTTTATTATAGCAAGGAGTAATATTTCCGCCGCAAAGTGCTAGCTGTTTCCGCTGTATAACAAAGTCGCAAGGCACTTGCACTTCGGAAGCGCGCTGGCATAACTACCATTCTGCATGAACATTGTGGAGCAGGAGATATTTTATCAAACTAATTGCTGTTACATCTGAAAGGCGAAGCACCCATTTCGATATCAAATTACTAGATAGCTGTACGATGTAAGGATAGCAGTTTTCTAGGTCGTAGAAATTTGTAAACATTCGTTTACTAACTAAATTGCGAATGATAGAATATGTGAGCGTGACTCAACGAGGACGTAGATAGAAACCGACATACAAAGACAGCACTGTCTTCCTGTCTGCTTGTTCCTACGTCTTTATTCAGTCGCGGTTAAACATTCCATCAGGGGTTCAAACCAGCTAGCACGTCAACGCGTTTGTCCAAATTATCCAGCACGGTGTCACGTATGTGCGCACAGGTAGACATGAGTCCATTCCGCTCGATGACAGCGGAAAGTGTCTGAAAACGCCGGACTTGGGAATCACGACAACAGCCGTGAGCCAATTGACCTCCGTTCATATGTCGCTTCAACGTCAACGAAACGCCGAAGGCACAGCCCATGTGAAGCTACCGGCACTACGTGCACCCTGCAAACAACGCAGATCGCTTTCAAGACACAAAAACGCGTTCAACGTCTCTCTATAGACAGTAAATAATTTACATCCTTTATGGTGAAAATTGCGAATCATAACACCCTTGAAGGGTGTTTTCATTCAAGAAACATCTCGTCATCATGACTTTTTGCGAAGCATAGGGCAGTTCTAGATGTCATAACACCCTTTTACCCGCCAAAAGGGTGCACTGACTAAGAATATTGGGGGTGGGTGCAAGGGTGTTTTTGTTTGTTTTTATTACATTCACAAACATACAGTTGCACGAAGAGATAGCGCGTCCCACGGCACTACAAACAAGTGGCGGATCCAGAAGCGGGCCCTCCCCTACCCCAACCCCTTCCCCCCCGAGACATGTCGGGCTTTTAAGGCCGACAAAACTCCTGAAAAGAGTCCTCCTCCAATTCACTGTCCATTTTCATGAGCCATTTTAATTATGTCCTGCGAAAAACCTGTTGCTGAAGCACTACTATCTATTACGTAACAGTGTTCTAGGTGGAACACAGTTCTCAAATGTCGTCACGCACAAATTTCGTAGAATCCAAAAGCGCGCACCTACTTTTTCTAGTATTGAATATTTAACCAAAAGAAAGATGTTCAAAACGTTTTCAGCAAGGCAGAACTAGTCCAGCTCTTGCTTTTGGGATGCGAGGAATGCAACAAAATGAATAGGACACGTGACAGCATGCAGCTGGACGCGCCACAATTGCTCCAAAGCAATGCGGTCGTCTAGGTTTCTTTCAAGCACGACAAAACAGGCAGAAAAGGGCGTCACGAACCTTACGCGGACAAAAGATACGCCGATTCGGGAAGCTTTGACCCCACCTGACATTCTTTCGCCGAATCAATAACCCCAATTCATTCTGCTTCTCTCACGTTTACAAAGAAGGAAGCTTTGTTGGCAAACTTGAGCCTTCTCACCCACCACAATGCTTTGCTCAAGCAGCATCTACTGAAAGAACCGTGCGAAACGCCCATGGCTTCGCGTCTGCGTCAATTTACAAAGCTGGCTGTGCAAAAGGAAACTATTAAGTTTGTAGTTGTATAGGAAAGTTCTACTGGCTTACAAACAGCTGCCAGAACGGAGTGCTAAAAAAGAAAGGGACAAGAATGTGAGAAAATATAGACAACCAACGTACAATTTGCGACACATGGAGTTTTTACAACACCGACTAACAGCGCTATTTACTCAAATATTTCCGCTCCCGAATTGGAGACAGTAGTATTGCCTGCATGAATAGAAGATTAAGCCAATCATTGTAGAGAGAACGAGATTCCAGAAACTGGCGGTGCATTTGCAGAGGCATATTTGTTCACGGAACACTGGCGAGGCATTTTTCAAGTGTGCGTGCTATTGCCCACCTTCCAAGTACGTTGGCGATGTCTTGGCATATGCAGACCTGCGCGAGACTCGCCCGTCTCCCCTAGCGAGACGGGTAGGACAGGTGCACATGCTGAATACGGGAAAGAAATACTTTGTAGAATGAAATTGAATTCTGTCAAAACACCAGAGCTCTGGATGACAGGTTACAGTGTTCACAGGGGCGTTCTGCCAGATTTTAAAGTGAAGCTTGCTATGCCTCCTCCCTCGCCCTTTCCAATTTTGCTGCTGCTGCTGTCACTGCCTTGCCAGCCGCGTCGGTGGGTAGTTTGAGAGCGTGCATATTGTACATGAGAGGGACGCGGGGAAGGCGTGTGCGAGTCCTTTTAGCGAGACGTTCGTGGGCATCGCTACAATTTTCTCTGGAACTCTTTGGCCCTCACAACACCCACTGAAACACCCTGGCCATCGACACAACGCACTCTGGAAGAGTAACTGTGCGTTAGCCCCCCCCCCCCCTCCTCCTCCTCAAAAGTGCCTAGTGCAAAAGGTGCAGCGCTTACTTTTGTACTCACATGCAACAGCGCAAAGGAGATGTAGTATGGTACTATAAGGGGAGACAAGAGAATGCTTAAAGCCAACAGCCGGACGAAAGGGGTGAATAATAGCCACTTTTCGCACGTGGCAGCTCGCATACATGGGATGATCGCCGGAGAAGGTAAGGGCGCTGTCGCCCTGGTCGCTCTTTTGTGCCCCGTGTCCGCTCCAGCGCTAGTCACCTCAGCATGGAATACCAACGAGCCCAGTCTCGCACCCTAAAAACACAAAGCATGCTTCGCTTGGGGTCTCCTCAATAAAAGAAACACTACTTCTAGACAAAGCAACAGTTACGGGCAAACAGTAATAGTTTTACTTCAAGGTATGGAAAGGCACGTTTCTGCTATTTCTAAAAAGTAAGCACCGTGCAGTTTTGTGCACGCGGACAACTTACACAGGGCGTGCAGAGACGCAAAGCCGCACTAAAGCACCGCAGCGTGAAGACGGCAACACGCAAGCGGCTGTCGAGCAAATCAACGCTTCAGCCCCGACGCCATGCGCTCGGGTAAAGGAATTGGACAGTGAACTTTCCAGAAGCTACGAAAAATGTTGCACAACAGCGCCTCGAGCAAACAGGTCTTTCTGTGGTATAACATTTCACATCACATCACGATGGTGGTAGGCCGTGATCATCATCGCTAAATATCTTCAGTGAACGCAAATAGACCAGCAGGCTGCGCTCATGTCGGTTCCCACAGTGCGGGGGATCCGCCTCTCTTGTTTATAAAAATAATAATAAGAGCAATAGTAATAATAATAATAATAATAATAATATTATTATTATTATAATAATAATACACGAGTAGCAGCGACGGTGGTGATCGGACGCCCCCTTATCTGCTTTGTTTTCGCCTTACAGATTCCAACGACGAACCCTCCTGCCCCGGCCTCAGGACAGTTCCAAGTGTGACGTCACAGACTTTTGCGCCACCGCTCTTCTGCCGGCCGAGCTGTAAACGGGTCACACGAGTAGCAGCGACGGTGGTGATCGGACGCCCCCTTATCTGCTTTGTTTTCGCCTTACAGGTTGGTGAAAAACCTACCTTCCTACTTGCCATTTTCTTTCACCACCGCTGCTGCTGCCGTGTTGCTCGCTGCTGCCTTGTTTTTTACCGTGCTCTCAGTTGTAGTGTTAGGAGAAAGATTTCCCATTTTAAACCTGTATGTTGCATAACCTATACCAAGGCTAATATGCCGGAGACATGCCCTGCCTGCAAAGAATGTCTCCCAAGTGACGGACCCGCCATCAAGTGCACCGAATGTGAGTACACCTACCATCTCGGCAATTGCTCTGGTGTCTCTCCGTCAACATATAAGGGAAAAGGCGAGAAAGGTCGCAAAGCGTGGCGATGTCCAGACTGCCGTAAAACAAACGCAGGAAGTTCTGACGCACCCAGTACGCAGCCTGACCTAGCTAGCTGTTTAGCCGGCATAGTTCAAAAACTTGATGCTCTTGCTGGCCTGCCTGACCAAGTCAATGAAGTGAAGAAATCCATCGAACTTATGTCAAAAAAATACGATGATATACTTGAGCAACAAGTGAAACATGATAAAGAAATTTGTTCCTTAAAGAAACGTGTCAGTGCCCTTGAGACCAGAGTCGACGCTGATGATGTGGAGTCGTTGAAAATGACTGTGAACGATCTCGAGTGGCGAAATAGGAAGCTGAATCTTGAGGTGCATGGCATACCTGTGACCAATGATGAGAATCTGATGGAAAAGATGAATGATGTAGCGAAATCTGTGAATTTACCAGAGCTCACTTCGAACGACGTCGATGTTGTGCACAGACTTCCTTCAAAGCCAGGCAAGGTGCCCGGGATTATTGTACGGTTTTCAAAGCTCTTAACTCGTGACATGTGGTTTCAAAAGCGGACAGCCTTAAGAGATGCTCAATCGGATGTTTCAGTCACTGAAAACATGACGCGTCAAAGCCGTGAGCTGTTGCGCTATGCAAAAACTTGGGCAGGTGAAAATGAGTACCAGTATGCTTGGCACCGGAATGGAAAAGTGTTCATTAGAAGGAAACAATACGATTCTGCGATTGTCATTCGTTGTGCAGCAGATTTAGACCAGTTGTGAGGCCAGTAATGTGCGGTAGTACGCGGCACTCTTTCTTCAATGTCTTTTTTTACTGAATTAGTTCCTCTTTCTGACCTCCATAGTTCCATTAAGCTTGATAATCCTCATTGCTGCTCTTGTATTCACGTTAATCTCAGATCTGGCCGAAATAAGCAAGAAGAACTTGACTGTTTTTTCGGCGAAGTGGAAACTCGTTTCAATGTTATGTTTTCGGAAACGTGGTTTACTTGTGAAGGTGACGTTTATGTTGTACCGACGTATAAGTGTTTCTATATGAACCGATCCATAAGAAGGGGAGGTGGTGTTGCAATGTTAGTTTCGAATCTTATGGAATCGGAAATGCTGCCTGAATTTTCTTGTATCACGCCCCATTATGAAGTCTTGGCAGTCAAGTCTGGCACAAGGATATTTTGTGTCTGCTACCGTCCACCGGGTAGCAGTTCTGCTGAGCTTTTTTATTTCTTGATTCATTCCTAGAATTTGTTAACATGAACCAATATCAGTTAATTTTAGGTGGCGATTTTAACATTGACATGCTGGCCAATAATAACACAACAATCGAGTTCAATACTTTACTTAACGTTCACTCCTGTGAAAATGTCATCATGTCACCTACACGGATTACGACGGAATCAGAAACACTTTTAGATCTCTTCATAACAAACTTCAAAACAGATAGCTTGAAATCTGGCACCATCGCTTATGCTCTGAGTGATCACATGCCAATTTTCATATCTGTCAATCTCACTCCGAATTCCCAACGACAACCGGACCAAACGTCATTTTATCGAGTTATAAATGATCAGACGTTATGCGAGTTCAAGGAACGCTTATCTATTCTTAACTGGGAACATGTTTTTGAGAAAACCGACCCTGATGAAGCATACGAAAAATTTTTAGAGATATTTACTGACATTTATAATGCTTCCTTTCGACTGAAGAAATTCTCCCAATCAAAGAAAAGTAGAAAACCATGGGTCGACAAAGATATGTTGCAATTGATAAGAAAACGAGATAAACTTTACAGACTGTTTTTAAAAAGTAGGTGTCCTGAAGCGCTCAAAACGTTCAAAAAATTTAGGAACTTCGTTACAAAGCAACTTCGCATCGCTAAAAAGCAATATATTTATAACCAATTTAATTCAACTGCTGGACAGTCCGAAAACGTTTGGAAGGTTTTAAAATCTATCTTTGGTAATTCTTCCGAACCGACCACAAAAATTATTTACGAAGGGATTGAATTAAAAGGTGCTGACCTAGCAGATGCCTTTAATGACTACTTTCTTTCTTTTGCGGACACATCAAACAGCGATGTAAATCTGTCTAATATGAGTGCCCGAAATAGCGAAACAATATTTCTAATGCCGGTTACAGTAAATGAAGTAATTACAGAATTTTTATCACTCAATAATAGTAAAGCTACAGATGCGGCAGGTTTCCAGATACAGCCTATAAAATTTACTATCGA
The DNA here is from genome assembly GCF_038994185.2 of Dermacentor albipictus. Classification (NCBI taxonomy): domain Eukaryota; kingdom Metazoa; phylum Arthropoda; class Arachnida; order Ixodida; family Ixodidae; genus Dermacentor; species Dermacentor albipictus. The sequence goes on along the minus strand of NC_091828.1, from coordinate 89,067,424 downwards.
CATTCTTGCACCTTGCCTTGCCCATATCTTCAACTTATCTTTAGTTTCCGGCGTTTTCCCGCGTCTTATGCAAAGGGCAAAAGTTATAGTAATATATAAAAAAGGGAACAAAAATGTAGTGGGAAACTATCGCCCGATATCCATCTTACCTGTGTTTTCTAAAGGCCTCGAAAAAGTTATTCTTAGACGGCTATCTTGTTTTAGTGAAAGACACAACATTATCACTTCAGCTCAATATGGCTTTCGTAAAAACAGATCTACTGAGTTAGCTCTCCTTGCTCAAAAAGAATTCATACTAGAAAATTTTGAATCAAAAAACATGGTACTAGGATTATTTCTAGATTTTTCAAAGGCGTTCGACCTTGTTAATCACTCTGTGCTGCTTAAAAAATTGGATCATTACGGTATTAGAGGCATAGCCCATACGCTGATTGCCTCATACTTGCGACATAGGTCTCAGTTTGTTAGTATTGCCGGTGAATGCTCCCAGTTGAAAGCAGTAGCTTCCGGCGTTCCGCAAGGGAGCATTTTGGGTCCGTTTCTTTTTGTTCTTTATGTCAATGATATTGTCCACATCGACAGCACTGCTAAGTATATAATTTACGCAGATGACACCAGCTTGTTTTTTTCGGGTACTTCAACTGCTGATCTCGCAAATCGAGCTAATAAAACCTTAAAAGAAATAAATACTTGGGCGGCTGATAATCACTTAAGAATTAACGTTAGCAAAACTGCAGCAGTCATGTTTCACCCACGTCACAAACACTTTGAACCTCCTCTAATTGAATTAAACAATACCAGAATAGAATTTGTGCAGTCTGTGAAAACTCTGGGCGTTTACTTTGCAGCAGATATGTCGTGGAATGATCATATTAATTACGTAGTTCAGAAACTTTCCAGAACAGTTGGTATCATGCGCCGCAATTGCTTTAATTTTCCTACATCAGTTAACTTGTTACTTTACCACTCTTTGTTCTCTTCCATAGCCAACTACGGATGTATGGTGTGGGCAACAACAACAGCTGGAAACATTAACAAACTCACTGTCTTACAAAAACGTATTATACGCATTGCATGTAAAGTGCCGTATTTCTTCCACACTGCAGGCCTTTTCCATCAACACAACATTATACAGATGAAGTCCATGTATAACTACAGACTGTGCTATAAATATAAACTCGCCATGAAGAAAAATGATGACTCCTTCCTTAGACTTGCTGGGTTAGAGCAGAGCAGAACTGTGTATGATACCCGCACAACAGAACCTTGGAATGTTAAGAAATGCCGCACAAACTATGGCAAACAAATGTTGCAGCATACCTTACCGACCCTTCTGAACCATTTGTACTGCTACGAGAATATTGATTTATCCAATATTTCTCTGAAAGAATTGCACCAAATGTTCGTGTAGTTTTGTACTGTACAAGTACAATGTACTGCGTACTGAACGTGCATGTCTCATTCTCTGTACCGAACGTACGTGTTTTTTTGTTTTATTTGTTTTTCTCCTCATGTTTTGTTTGATGTTGTACTCCGCCGCCGTCAATGCTGCACTGTAAGAGGAAGCCAGGACCTCTCAAGCTGTCTATACAGCTTTTTCCCTGGCTGTCCTCGCAACACCCGTTGCGGAAATAAACCTTCAACCTTCAACCTTCCCACAGTGCGGGGGATCCGCCTCTCTTGTTTATAAAAATAATAATAAGAGCAATAATAATAATAATAATAATAATAATAATAATAATAATAATAATATTAATAATAATAATAATAATAATAATAATAATAATAATAATAATAATAATAGTGATACTGATTGTTATTAATATCATTAGTGGTAGTTATACGATTCCTCTTGCTAGGGGGAATTTCAGAGCGACCATATGGTGCCTTGGCAGGACGCGCACGCAGGAGGTACGTAGTCTATGGACCAGAGTTTTCGGTGGGAGGTGTCGAATGGTTTGCATTTTTGGAGTTGTCCATATCCAGGGATGAAGAACGAGCTCGAATGTTTTCCTCGCATCACTCTGTCAGTGATCACAGTTCCCACACTTTGCCAAGAAGGAATAAATTGTTGTTGTCATTCAATAGCCTGTAACAGACCTGCACCCTCGCCGAGCAAAGGGATTCGGCGATGGTACAGGGGCAGCTATTGAATGGGAACAATACTAAATTGCTCTACTAGCGGTAGTTTGAGGGCGAAAGTAATTTGGTTGAAAATGACTTGTCTACCGCAAGCACAATATGCCTCGATTTTGAATATATCTTCCTCATGACCCGTCAAACTGCTATTCTGAGCAACTGCAGTAAGACAAAGACCGACATTAGATTATAAAATCGACAACTCACGGTGCTGTCCACATTGAGGAGTCGTAGTATTTGTTCTTTCGTTTGAGTGGTCTTTGGCCTGGCTCGCTCACCCGCACTAAAAAAAAAAGGAAAAGCGAGAACTGGATTCGCTTCCTTTGCATTTTCACGACACCATGCAAAGAAAGAAATACTTTTTGTAGTTGGAAACTTAAGATTTTCGTGTAATTCTGCACATGTGAAATTACGTGGTATCGCCTATACATTTAGAAAGCTATTATCCAAATAATAAAAACTTCTATATCTGTCGTTCGTCCAAGCTATTTTAAATGCTTTAATTTAGGCTAAAAATATAATATTTGTTCTTATGCCTTCAAAACGAAACCTAAATTGCAGTAACTTCCACCGAGGGGTGTCGCCGCTATCGCTGCTAAGTCTCGCGGCGGGCCGCCAGATGCATGTGTGTGTTCTCCGTGACAGTCTTCAAATCGCCCAATTTAGTATTTTTAATTATCGGTTAATGACCCACCAAATTTCACAGTGACATGGAACATAACACAGCAGACGATATTAAAGTCTGCCATCGACGATAGGCTGCAGATGCACAATACATAAAAAGAATCCTGCTAGTTCGCACATGATTTGTCGGGGAAAAATAAATATGGAACATTAGACAGGCACGAAATTTATGTACCACAAATGAATGAAGATGCTTGATCAGGAGGTAGGCAGCTACAAGGAAAGACTAAACGCGCAAGGCCAAGTGAACACACAGGAGGACCAGAGGGCTCAGACGGCAAAGTATTCCGCAAGCCGACTGCGAAATCTGTCATGGTTGAACTGACAAGTAATGTTATCCAGGGGAGCGTTCCATAGACGGCCAGCATAAGGCAGAGCTGAAAATTGAAAGCGGATGTAGTTCCAGAAATGCGGGTGCAGCTGAACTCATTGTGCAGTCTTCGTGAGGGGCAGGATGCTCCTTGCAGATCTTGTAGACCAACTATGTGAATAGACCAGCTATGCGAATCGGATGAATTGAATGGATGGAGACAGCTAGGAGCGAGTAATTCACGCTTCTGTTGGAGGCATTTAGGCTATTATTTCTCTGACGCGTTGAGCAGCGGTCCCGTAGCACGCCAAGGTCCAATATTTCACCCAACCATGTTCGCGTACTACGTGGCACCTGCGGCAGAAAGGATGCTCCACCTCCGAACTAAGGACGTCAGCGGTGGCTGTGACTAACACTCCTAAGGATAACTATAGTAAACACATGTAAACGCCAAAAATTGGACGGTAAAAGCGGCGCCACGGTAGTGAAATTAGGAAGGGCATTGTACGCGCAATGGGAACAGACGGGTTCACATCCAACGTGCGGCCAGTTGAAACCCGTAAAAATATTTGAAAGATGCTTAAGCTTTAAATTTTACAGTGTAATGCGAAAGCATTACACTGCTTGAAGCGCTTCAAGCAACTGCAGCTTTCTTTTTTATTTCTCGATGTTTGCCTCCGCACGCTGCTGCCGCGCATGCGCTGAGGCGAGCGCCATCTGGATGCTGTTGTTGCAAGGAACCGAGAAGGGCGCACCCCTCTATGAATCGTGAAACGCTGGAAAAGGGATTTGTATTACCGCGTAGCAGAATCATGCTTTCTCGTATATTCAACTTACAGTCCGACGTTGCCACGTCTGTAGCTTGTGTTTAGGTTCTACTATACGAGTTTTCTGACGCGTTTTTCTTGGAGAATTTCAAAACACTTTAGTGACGCCTGTGCGCCACGTGGAGGGCCTGCGTGTTTCGAAATTATTTTTCACTCTCGAGGCGGTCGGTGCCGGCGCTGGACGCAGACACCGAATTTTGTGCGACACGGGATCTTTAACACCACCAGGTTTATGTGCTCTATAATGGCAGGGAAGCCACTACCACCGTGCAGCGTGTACGCGAAGAACTGCATCATGAGGCTAAGGTGTGCCGACGGTGAGCGCTTCTGTAGTCTCAGCGCAGCGAAGGCTCCAACGCGGTGTAGCCTGGTGTAGGCGGTGTAGGCCTTCTGCTCAGGTGACGACGCACTTTCTACACATTGTTTTTCCTCCGCCTTTGTAGCCTGTGATGACTCGTGGCCTACGGAGTTTAGCGTCAACATGCATCAGCACTGCTTACACGCAGCCAACTGCTTCGATCGCGATGGCATCAACTAAGAGAACTGCAGCGTCAAGTAGCGCAGAAAGGCAACGACGTTCGCGGGCGAATCTCGTAGCCAGCCTGAAGCTGTACGTCATCGCGTGTTTGCGGCGCATGCTCGGAAATGTGGCACTCGTATTCCTCAAGCTGAGTACGTCGATACTCAGCTGGCTGCCAAACACACTAAGGAACCATACCAGGATGCTCGTACGATCACCGAAGCGATTCCATAGCACGACGCCGCTCGCCAACAGGACAGCTGTACGCCAAGCAATCCGGCAACACGGTCGCCAGCCACCAAATCCTCCACCTTTCCCTGCAGCGGACTATGAGTGCACAAAGCAAACACGCAAGAGATTCTGTGAAGACACGTTTCACTTTAATGTTCTACCGATTCCTATGAAAGAAGGCTAAAACATATCTTTTTTTCATCCCATTTCACTTATTTATCATTGCAACATTTCACTTGAATATACAAGTTATCTCCCCTGCGCATTCCTTGCTGTCCGTGTGTATTGGCGTTGTATCGTTACATCTGAACTGAGCGCTTCGACACTTATTTGTGCCATTGTTCTAGGACTTTTGTTCTGCGCCTTCTCCACATGAAATCAGTTATCTCTTTTTATCTGATTTTCTTGTTCCGTCGGAAGCGCTCGAAATTCATCAGTTACAAAAATTGGAGGACGCTTAAGCTTCGCCTTCAAGAGCGGAACCCGATAGCGTTATCGCATCTCATTCGCACCGCCTACTCAAACGCGCTGCGCCAGCCAAACGTCGCGATCGGCAGAGATAGCCAGGCCCCGACGCGCCATGAAGGCGGACCCGGTCATGGGGCGAGTGGCGCGCCGCGTGTCGGGGCAGCGCCGGCGTACATTGCGAGGAGGGGGTCTTCTGTGTTTGCCGCAAGGTGGCTCTGCGTGTGCGCAGAGCGCAGAAGAAATTTAGCGGAAACGTACTTCGCTACTCGTGAAACTGCGACTTCTGTAAGTTACATGGTCATAATTACCGATATACACCGCAATATAACTTTCTACGGCTCGTTTCTAAGGCAACACCGCATTCACTAGAGGCGATTTTGTCCCGTTTTCAAGGAACGAACTCATGGCTGAGTGGTAGCGTCTCCATCTCAAACCCCGGAGACCCTGGTTCGATTCCCACTAGCCCATCTTGCCAGATGCTTTTTTATTTATGAAGTGCCTTCTGGGATTTATCGCTCACGGCCAAACGCCACTGAAGCCGACACCAACACCGGCTTTTCGGCGAACCGAGCTCCTTAACGCTGTCGCGTTAAAATTCAGCTAGCCCAGCTTTCTCGCATTCGTTCTTCACTTTCCACTGGTGCGGTGGATATATATTGATGTGGTAAGCCCGTGCTCACATAGCAATCCTTGTGAAAACCATGATGCGATGACATTAAATACATGCTGTCGCACAGCCACAAATGTCCAGTTCGATTCGGAGTACGTGCATCGTCAATTCTAAAGTGAGTCAGTTAGGTTCAGATGAATAGATGTTTGTAGAAGGAGTCGGTGACCTACTGTAATGGTTCGGAACGGGAATGTAGCCTTTGTATACGAAAGTGCCAGTCCCATGCGGCCACACCATCCTGCAGGCTCGTGTAGGGCATCCTGTCGACATTTAGGTAGCCATGTAGTGTACACACCGCGACGTGGTCAGCGTGCGGAAAGGACATAACGAATGGTAACAGTCTGTATATGACTTTGTTCCCAGATGTTGCCCTCGTATAAGTAATAAACATACAGGCAAGCGTAATGGTACTGTTCCTTGGAACTACATTTGATAGAGGAGCCTCTCGATCTGGTCGTGATAGTCTTGTATAGACCTTTTTCATGCTTACAAACAGAGTTCCCAGAAGACTTCCGGTTAAACCCTCAGGAACAACGCAAGTTACAATAGCCTATAAACTTACAAGACCCTCCAGCTGGCCCTAGTCTTGTTCGGGAGTTGGATTGTTTGACAATGAAATACATAGTAAAGTGCAACAAAAAAAGCCCGTACAAGAGTTCGACGCATGGAGCACGTTCTTTATATCTGAAAACATCAAGAATATGTGCCTACAGCATACTATGCCGCAAACTACTACTCATTTCTTGCCTAACTGGACTCTTGAAAATGGCTGACCGGAAGTTCTCTGGAGTAATGAACGCACTCCTGCCACATCGCGGATGAAAAAGGTCTATACCACATCAATAATACAGCAGGACCCAGCTACCCTATTCGGCATTGCGAATGGAGCCGATTCCTCAGCATTTGTTCACGCCTAGGGATCCTGAACATCCCCCATAATGGTCTTGGCATTGTGGCAGTTTCGACTCAGTAAATGCTATTGATCATGCTCTACATAAAAGCAAGAGTATAACGATTTCAAGGAACTTCCTCGGCTGTGTGCGTTCTTTAATTCATTCTTCGTATATTGGGCATTTTATAGCGAGGAGCAGTAATTCCGACAGTACATGCAAGTTGTTGCCGCGTAATAACCAAGTCGCAAAGTGCTTTCACTTCGGTAATGCACGACCTTAGGTCAGACAACTGCCATCGCTGCGTGAACGTGGAGGAGGAGACAATTGATTAAAAAAAAAGAATTTGCAGTTACTTCTTGAATGAAAAGCACAGATAGCGATAGCAAATTAGGAGATAGCTCTACGAAGTAAGGATAGTAGCTTTATTGGCAGTATAAACTTGCAAACATTCGCTTACTAATTAAATTAGCAATGATAGAATGCGCAAGCGACACTCAACGATGAGGTAGAAAGACGCACAGAAAGCGCTGTGTCCTTTTTATACGTCCTTGTTCAGTCGAGCCTGCACATTCTATCATTGAATCAAACCAGCTAGCCCGTCAACGTGTTTAACTTAATTAAGCGGCATGGTGCCACGCACGCATAGGTAAACAGCAACACATCTCGGTCTATGACAGCGGAATATGTCTGTGAAAACGCTGGAGTCAGTAATCGCGGCAGCAGCCGCGAGCCAATTGATCTCCCTGCATCTGTCACTTCAACATGTACAAAACGTCGAAAGCACAGCGCATACGAAACTACCACCGCTACACGCCCTCTGCAAACATCGCAGAGCGCTTTGAAAGTGAGGCCCGCGCGGGCGCCCATCTTCACCACGTCGCAGATCGCTTTCACAACTCACGAGCGCCGCGAACGCGTCCCTACGGTGTCCGCGATTCGCGTTGCCAACACCGCAGAAGACGCCGCGGTTGTCTCCACTCTTTCCGGAGCGGTGTGCGATGAGGACATCGAGGCACGCTTATCAGCCGCCGTGGAAGAACGCCCCTCCTCCGTCTCCTCACCCCCTGCCTCGGACGCCACCGGAGAGGGCGAGCCTCCGGGCCGCTGCCCTCACGCGCGCACGCCAGAATGAACCGCGTTCGCCGTCTCAACCCCCACAGTCTTTCACTCATACAAAACCTCACGGTGGCGTCGCCGGCAGAAATTGTCCAGCAGTGTCCATATAATTGCTATCGCAATAAAAAGAAGGTGTGTGAATCCGATGCACTGATGGAACTTCTATACGCGAAAATTTCATGAGCCAAAGAGGCAAAATGGCGCATCAAAAGCGACGCGCCGCATAGAGTTCAGTGACGAACGCGTCCCTCTGGCAAGGATAGCTAATACGTCTGACACACGAACGCGCAAACAAACACTCTTTTACCTAAGGGAGCTCTCACCAAGTTGAAAGAGTTTTTACTGAAGAGGTGTTGTGCAGCAGACACACGGCGCCGACGAACTCTTTTCATTGCTTCCTTCAGGACACGCTACCGAGAGCGTGCCGGTAGAGTACGAAACAAAATCGGCCAATAATGAACTGATATATCTTGAAATATAAAGTTAAAGCTTATTGCGTTACGCGTATTTAAAATAAAATTAACAAGGCCAGATTAAGAAACGCCAATGTCTCCTGTGTGCGGCACGTGTCTGCAGGTGTCGTCACGTGACATCCCCGAGCCGTTCGACCTGCTTACGACAGCGCAAAAAAATATTAGGATTACTGGTCTCGCTACACCGTCTGCGAGACATAGAAATAATTTTTAAGGTTAGCATAAGCGAAAGAAAAATACCTGTTTGCTTATTTTCTTTTATATTCGATAATTGCTGGCGCACACCGATTTCGAGTCTTTTCCTTCCAAAACAACTATATGGCGTAATGAAAAGTCTGTAGCGCCACATTTTGGTGTGGTGTTGTAAGAAATTGAATGGCCGGTTTATGCTAGCAGACGCGCAGGTGAAAATTTCACTTCGGTATGTGTAAACGGTTGCCCACTCTTGGATATGAAGAGCGGTCCCTGATCGATGAAGGTAAAGAAAGCAAGTTATAAGTTGCCGCCAATCTCTGCTTCTGTATTTAATAATTTTCGCACAGAAACCACTTGACAGGTGGCGGCGCAAGTGCCATGTAGGAGGGCCAGCGCTGCCTTTTCCATATCATCTGCTGCGGCACCGGGTGTGCTGTGACATCACGCAGGGAAATTTGCTCCACTTGCGCCAAGAAACCGTGTGCGTGTGTTTCTCGTTAAGGCCGATCTACACGACGGGCCAAAAGTGCTCTTTTGGACCACGGTCCACGCATCACGGGATAGGACATCACCAGTTAGTGCGGACCACCGTTTGCCTGCGCAAGACCGCGGCCCTCGCGGTCCATCAAATGGGGCTGGCTTTTCACGCTTCATTTTTGGCGGCGGACCGCGTGCAAATAGCAGCGATTTTGGCGCAGCCAAAGAATGTTGTCCGCCAAAAGAATGTCTTCAGGCAAATCCAATCTAGTTTTCGGCTCAGCAAAAGCCAGTCGTTTCATGTCCGCCGTTCTGCCTGCGCGTGCGTGCAGCAGATATATTTTTTAAACACCGTGTCCTCCTGGAGTGACGAGGTGGTTTTTCATTTTGTATCCCTTGTTCAGTAATTCCCAGCTCTGTGGGACTCGAGGCGAAAAGATTACAGTGATAAGGCGAAAAAACGTTAGTGTAGCTGGTTGGTCTGCTCTGCCGTCATGCAATGGCGGTCTAGCGTGCGGATGCGCACTGCGCCGGACCGGACCGCGACGGGCCGTGAAGACGCATCACGTGACCGATCGGCCTGCCGACTTGGTCCGTCGTGTGGATCGGCCTTTATCGCTTGCTCGCCTGTGGTGCACAGCGTTCCCGATTTTAGACTAAAGTAAAAGGCCGAACACTTTTCGCTGATAATTAGGAAATTCAAGTTCGTAAAATGTCGCGCCGCACTTGGTGCTACAGCATACGATACGGCGAAGACAGTTCTGCCCGCACGCTGCCGTCTTCTCCCTAAGCTTGGTTTGCCGATTTACAGCACAAATTCTTCAGGAGCAATAATTCCAATGCTCGGTTGCCTAGCAGCTTTAAACTGTTGGATGTTAGCTTCACCTTTATGATAATTTCGCAGATAGATCAAACCAAAATAAACAGAACGCTCAGTTACCTAAACCTTCACAAGATTAACCAAGCTTTCGTCGATAAAGAAAACTAACTCTAAAAGTTGATTCCTACTATTCCGAGCCAGCTATTGAGAAACCAGCAATGCTTAACATATTTCATGTATGTAGAGCAGCAATAAAATTTGCAACATTGCTTATTGAAATTTCAGCGCATATTTGTACATGAAAGTCCTCAGCGAAATTTAAACAGAACTCACTAATCACTGTCCCGTAGACTGCTGTCTATGAGACATCGCGAGACAGCGTGAGAGAAAAACCGCTCGACCAAAGAAAGTTCTAAAGGTTCGAAAATTAAAAGAAAATTTCTGGCTGATATTTTATTTTTTGCAATTCGGATAGCTCCTAGGGCGGTCTCCTGATTAGCCGATCTTTTGAAAATGTCTAGGCATATTTCAATATTTGCAGAAACATAATGATATGTGTTTTTTCTGCAGGCAGTCATTGCTCCCACAGTTGCACCCTCCTATAAATCATTGCATAGTTACCATACTTCAGTCTTGGGATACTAGAATCTTCTTGAGCTTATTTGAGTAAAGGTGTGCAAGTACAAATGTTGCTCAGCACTGTTGATTTCAGTCTTTCATTAATAGAGCAAAATTGGGAGAAGGAAAAGTTCACTCCGCAAAGTCATGAATAATCTTAATAAGGAAAGAAAGCATGCTGTGCCAGACGGGAGTTTTCTAGGAATGTTAGAACGCTTTCGCCTCCTTATTGCGTCCACACCTAGATGCTCATAACGAATGACCTACATCCAATGATTAAATTTGTAACATAGCTCTGATACCTTTCCTACGCTTCAAACAGATTGCACGTAACTTAGCCTATAGGCTCTTTTAAAGAAAGTACGTGGGATACATTCAGCGCATTAGAATGAGGTCCCTAAAAGCAACCAAAAGAGAAGAGTCTTGAGCAGGTTACCCGTAAGCATTGAAGGCAGCAAACTTTCGTTGCATTTAGAACATGTCTGCAGGCCCGAAGCTACGCACTCAGTTATTCATTTGCGCATCACTCTGCCCTTGCCCACCCTCGGCTGACCAACCGGCGATTGACACATGCTTCTCCTGGATTTACTTTTTCTCAACAAAACTTAACGCTGTTTGTTGTTGTTATCTTGGAACCGTGCCATTTCTGCCTAGATGCGGACAGGGCAAACGAACCGCATTACAAATGTTAAGAAAAATCTGCAATCTCCATGCGAGGGACTTAGTATTGGTACCTAGTTCGCAATGTTCGAGATCTGAATGAAGCTCTAGTAGTCTTACGTGTTGTATGGCGAAACAAATCCCCATATTAAAAAGAATACATTTTTAAAAAATTTTCCTACATATTTATCGGCACATTAGCACAAGGAGCTCTTTGCAGAAAATAGACTAGGTGTAGCATGTTGTTTGGAGTAGCCAGTATACGCGTTGTATGGAATTAAACAGGAAGTTTTTGTTACTGTTATGCGGAATATGTAGATCTCCTGCTCTTGATAATGTTTATTTTTTTTGTTCAGAAGTAACTGTTGCGGCAAATTCCTTAGGTAGAGTAGTGCTCTGCACAGCAAACAAGCATGGCTTCTGTAGCAATGTTCTGTCTTTGAAAAACTGTAGGAAGTAGTATTACGTCTGTGGCATCAGAGAATTGAAAGCACCCACTTGTAGTAACGCATTGCATTCTGTACTAAAGGACTTGCTGTGCGTTGGATTGGTGATACAGACAGTGAATAAACCACACTTAATTAATTATTAACGCATTTCACGCAAATGCGTTACACATATGTTGTGAGTAATAAAAGAAAATTAGAAGCCGACGGAGGTAGGAGGCTTAATCTGAAAGAGGAAAAACATTGCGGAAAAAAATGGCTGTGGCTTAGCTAAGGTTAAGCCCAGGATGCGAAGCATACTAGCCTTTATTTTAACGTGACAGCGTTAAGGAGCTCGTGTCGCAGAAAAGCCGGTGTCGTCGGCGTCGGCTCAGGCGTGCGGCGCTTGCTCAGGCGCACATTTCGTTGTCGCGCCGAACGCTGCGTTGCTCGACGCTCGCCGCGTCCGATGCGGGGCGCGTAGTCGCTGCGCCGTAGCAATGCCACCTAGAAAATCAGTCTCTGAAGCACGCCGCAACCTTAGCTTCTTATTCCAACGCACAGCTCTGTCTCCAGGAGGCATCTCACCTCGTGAGTGTCTAGCAGAGGCAAGCGCAGCTGCTTAGATACCGCCGCGACGCCGCGAGCGACGGCGCGAGTTGGAGCCCCGTTTCTCCTCTGTCGTGACGTCACGGTGTCACGTGGTATTGAAGGGGACACCGCCGCGCCTGAGGAGCTGGGTTGAGCTCTAGTAATATGCTTCGCATAAAATAAATGCAGGCAGTGTTGGTTTCCGTTGGCGCCTGCTGAGGAAGCGGGATGGCGTTTCCCCTCGCCCATCAACGAGACCGTTGCCAAGGAAACAGGCTTCATTTTTTCTTTGCTGTTTTTTCCTCCCGAAATTTGGCCTACCCAGCACTACGTTAGAAATTGGCGTTCGTGACGCAACTGCCGTTTAGCTGAGGGTATGCTAACTGACCTTGCCCTGTTCCAGGTCCACATATAGTGTGCACACTGTCACATCGTCCGCGTCTGGAAAAAGAAACATACCAATCCAAGCCATATCTGTTAGTCTACGTTCACGGATATTGCACATGTAGAAATAATTAACATGTGGGAAGGGGTTGTAGTAACGTTTCGCGGAAGTACTTTTTTTTAGAGGAGCCCGCCCACCTCTTTGTGATATTGCCGTATAGAACACGCACAGCAAACTGAGAGCACCCGACCCGGGAGTGCGAATGGAGCCAACTACAGGAATATTGTTCACGGCTAGGGATACTGAAAACCCTACAATTAGCATGTGCATTCCCTCAGCTTCCACTCAGTAGATACCATGAGTCATTTTTTACAGAAAAGTAGGAGGGCAGGTATATCAGTGCACTTCTTCAGCTATCAGTGTTCTTTTATTCAATCATTCTATTACTGGCATCTCATAGCAACAACGAGTATTTGGGCTGGAAAAATTGAAGCTGTTGCCGTTTTATAGTGAAGTCCCAGGGTTCTTCCACTTTCGTGACGCAGAACGTTAGCTAGCCTACCTACCATCCCTGCGTTTGCTACCATCCCTGCGTTCCCTGTGTTTGCTACGTTTAGCGGGCCACATCATTGAGCAAAACCGGAATTTTCCAGGGTCTATGTTTATAGACCGCGATAGTGTCACAAAACGTGTTGAATGGCAAGACAACACGTGTTCGACCTTGCAGAAATGCGCCTTCTAGCCACATGTAGGACGATGAGAGATGCACAAGCAGTTCGGCGACGATCGCGTGGCGCAATTTCTTTATTAATACAGAAGAAGACTGGACGAAGGCCATCACAGACCCGAGACAGGACGTCCAGCTCCTGGCTGTCCAGAGGGCCCGTGAACGAGCGGAGAGGCAAGGCCTCGCTGTTCCGACTTGGGACTAGCCAACGGCTGGGTAGGGACCTGCAGGCCCCCGCTTAGCTCCTCAGGGCCCCAATAAAGTCGTTTGCTGCTGCTGCTGCCCGCTGGAAGGTCGCTCGCGGTCACCTATTATCAAATTTTTTTATACGACACCTAAACGCCCAAGTGTCTTAATGTGTTACCTTGAACCAGGGGAGTAGCGGATATTTACAAGTAATGCTACAGATCCAACAAGTTGGAATCTATACATAGACAGGGAAGGAGTCTGTTAGTGCATAAAGGGTCAAAAGTTTTATTGCGATAGCAATTATATAGATCCTCGCGGCGGATTTCTGCCGTCGTCGTCGCCGTGAGGTTCCGTATAAAGTCCGAGGGCAATGAAACCGCCGCCGCGTGCCATATGCTGTATGCTGTGAGTCAATGCCTGGGAGGGTGAGCCGGCGAACGGGGTTCAATTTCGCGTGCGCGAGCGAGGAATGCGGCCGGATGCGTGCCTTCTCCTGTCGTCCACGAGGCGAGGGGTCAGACGAGGGGGACGGGGGTTCTTCGCGCCCACCGCTGCAGCTATAGGGGCGCGTAGTGGCGGGCGAGGACGCGAGTCGTGGGCGCCGTAGTAGACGTCACGTGGCCAACGTTCGCCCCCCCCCTCCCCGGGCCTCATCTTCAAAGCGATCTGCGATTATTTCGGATTGCGCGTAATGCCTGTAGCTGCGTATGCGCTGTGCCTCCGACGTTTGTTTCGCGCCGTACACTCTAAAAATTTTAACACCCTTAAGGGTGTAAATGACTTGTCCCATGGGTGACACCCTTTTTGGGTGTATTGCTACACCCCAAGCAACGGGATGCAAATTAACACCCCACAAAAGAAGGGGTGTTAATATGACGTCACCTCGCCTATGGGTGTAAAACAAACAAACACCCTTTATATATGGGGTGTAACACAGACACACCCCTTTCAATATGGGTGTAGCATTGGACAACACCCTTCCAAAAGGGTGTTATCCCTGCAAGTATTTTAGCGTTCACTACAGCCATGTAGTTAATGGGCAGACTAGCTGCTGTGAACGCTGCCTAGCCTTAGCTATGGTACTACCTTGTTCAGTACGAGCCAGAATCTGTGAGGCGTCCTCATATTGCGCTTCTGGTCCGTCATGTGGTAGCATAACGTGCGACCCTTTCAGGCAAACAATTTAAGGTTTCGCCATTGCAGCAAGGCACACAGGCCATGCTTTTCGTAATCTTCCTCTGCAGTGATAGTATACTGCCGGCAGGATGCAGAGCGCAATAACAATGCGCGCTGCACTAAGGACACTGGATCTCCCGCACCTTGGTGCACCAGTACTTATAACCCCGTGGAAACAGCACACAGCCAAAAGCATGGTTACAGGCATTTCAGAAATAATTAAAAACCTCCACTTGCTCAAAAATTTTCCCAACACCAGCTCGACCAGGAGGGAAAGAGAACACAGCTCGTTGTTGTAGCTCATATTGAATGCAATAGAGCGCAAGCAATGCATGGATTGGCGACGGTAACAAGTGCAGTACTAGAGATGCATACGTTTGCCTGTCAAGAAGTTTTTTGCCATTTTAAGCACACATGTTATACCTCTATTCATCGAAGTTGTCATTTATCTCCACGGGATGCTTCTACTAGTACTTTCACACATATGACTTAAAGGTAGCACTGAAAGCCAAAGAACAAAGTGCTTCCACGCCGAATAATGTTTCAGCATTTACGAACAAAACAGCATGTGTAGCTGTGCATGCTGCTCAATATATAAGCATGCACTATTTCCTGAAATATATGTATGCTCCATTTACTGCCAGTGACTTGCTTATACCCAATAATTTAGTTTATTTTTCACCATGTGCTTGCATAGAATATTCCACAGGCATTGTAAGTTAAGCTACCAGAATAACAATCAGCTAGTCTAAGGTTATGTAATTGAACAAAATCATTGTATAATTTGTGACGAAATGGCAGAAGTATTTATTTCATTAAAGAGAAATGGTTACCTAATAATGTTTGCACATTTTAAGTGTAAGAAGGAAAATAAGGAGTAAAACCATACCAATACAAAGACATAAGCACCGAATAATGGCACAGGCTTGCTCAATTAAATTTTAAGCAGAACAGTTTTTTAATTAACCTGATTACGAACTATTACATGTTTTCATTCGAAAAGCACTGCATCTTAATATAAAGCACAAAAATAACCGGTCACATAAGTAAGAACAAGTATGAGTCTGTCTTTAACACAAGGATAGAAAGTTGGGCGAGTTGGTACAGTAACATGATCTTGGATTGTAGCGCGAAGTGACACGGACACAGACTAGAAGCAGAGAGGATGAGCGCTAACTCTCAACTAAATGTTTATTGAAACGAAGAACATATATATAGGTGACTGCAAAAAACCGCAGCACATCTAAATGAATATTCAATACATAGTAGTAACATGACGACGACAAACAAAAGCCATCAGCCATCAACTGCGTGGCAAATCTGAGTGCAAGCTATTCTCTTATCAAGTATACCTGTAGGCATTGCGACCAATGTGCTCCCAAGATGTATGAGGCATTAGTCATTGCAGAGTTGTAAGGACGTGACAATCCTAGGTTGATTATGTTCTTGAGGCTTTTTCCTCACTTTCCATCTTTTGAAACTTGTATACTTTACTCATGAAAACAAAAATGCTACAGCTGGCGTGTGATAATCTTTGCGTCTTATTTCCTAGCAGCTTAATGAAACGAGCCATGATGACAAATTCAAATGCCGTTACCTTATTAGACATTCAAATTTCTTAAACACAAACAAAACCAGATAGGCATTAGAGTGAGCATCACTTAAATACATTACACTGGTTTAAAGTTATTGCACCACTTTGTGCAAGGTAAAAATGTTAGAAACATCAAAAATGTTAAGATTCTACGGCCAACCATGAAAACTAAATAAAAAAATCATTAAGCTTTCTTAAACGGGTACAGGAGCTTTACAACTGGCCGTCTTGGTGATGGACACGCAGATAGATGAGCAGCCATTCCACTGAGACGAGAATGTTGAGGGCTTCGCATGGAAGTCTGCGAGACACTGCAGAGTAGTTCTTGGTCCAGATGAAGGAGGTTGCTTGCATACACATCTGGGCCACCATAGTGAATGCATGGTGTTACCGGAACCTTTTCCCCCTGCATTGTGGTAAAAAAGCATGGTTACGTTTATACGATATTTAATATGCAAAAAAAAACGAAGTGAGGCATGCAGACAGGACACTAGAGTAGAGAAGTGAACATGAACACGAAAAACATGAAAAATTTCGTTATATTGTTTTATTAGATAAAATTTTTATACTATTTGTCATTCATTATGAGGGTTCATAACTGCAACATATTTAATATATAAGCAGGTAGAATTATCAGCTTGGTCAGTTTGCACAAGCTCGTTTGAGGCAAGAAATCGAGTTTCACAAACACAACCTAAACATTCTTGATTGAAAAAGGAACACCTCAGATGACATGCACTCCTGTGAGTGGGAGTTGCACAGTTCAAGAAAAACAAATTAAAACTCACAGACTGAAAGCGAAATAATTGATAGGTTTTAGTAGCACAAGGGCATCTTTGGCCCATGAGCGCCAAGTCTATACTGCAAAAGATAAACTTAGTGCATCTTTACAAAGCAAATATATAAAGATGACTAATGCCTCTCTGCACTGCAGTTGCTTTGCTCTAGCATGAAGTCATTTTAATGCATGCACACGTACATACACACGCTACACCCAAGTGTAACAGCTGCAGAATTAAAATTAGGCAGCAACAAAGTCGCAACCTTTAACCATTGATCCCAAGCTGTACTAGTGACTGGAGGTAGTACCAATATCGCCAATGACGAGTCGCACTCTTTCTGCCCGATGATATGCTGCTCTTATTGTCAAAGATGAGTTACAGTCGGCATTGAGGGAAAGCTGCCCTCAAGGGCAGCTCTTATTTTTGTGTTATTTCTAACCAGAGACCAATGAAGTAATATATTTTTAGAATGAGAATGACACCGAAAAATTGAGTACGTAAAAAATTTGGTACATTCTTCCGGAATTAACTTGGGGGTTAACGGCTAAAGAGGCAATCCAGAAACTAGAACAAGTTTTGAGGTGTTTGCTACCAGTCAATGCTAGAAAATATGTTGGCATTCTGTAGTTTTGTCCAACAATGCAAAAGGGATTCTTAATAACTGAGGAAATAAATGGAAAAGTATCATGAAGTATATTTCGTGGATGTAATGCAGAATCAACCAACTTCTGTTACTATATAATCTCCACTTTATTAACCTGCACTTTCTGAACTAGTTCAGGAGGTGCTGCATTTCACTACTCATTCCACCAGTTCAACGTGGCAGCAACTGCATGTTGTGATTTGTTTTATTTAGTGCAGGATTTATACAGGGCGAGTTCACAGCATTCTCTGCACTTGGCCAAAAGGTAGTGCATGTTTACGCAGCAGGTGTGGTGCCGCTTCTACACGAGTGAGGTGGAGAAATAAGAGTTTCATACAATAATTACTAGAGGGAACTCTGACGTTAGTGTCCACAGGAGATCAAACAAGAACGGCTGTACCAGCATGGAAATTATGGGAAGTACATGGATTTGCCTAAACTTCGTCTGTTTGGCTTCAAACGGCTTTGTGACTTTGTAAACTAGTCATTTTCAACAATAAACTGTGTAATAAATAAACATTAAAATCGTCCGACGACAGGATTCAAACACAGGAACTCTAGAACAGAAGTCTGATATTGAAACCATTAAGCCACGGAGGCATGTAACGACAAGCGAGTGCAACGCCATGATAAATTTATCGCGGGCATACCAGTGCCTAGAGACGCTTGGCGCCTTTCGATTTGGCCACGTGGACAAGCTCAATCGTTGCAATTAATAGCAATTGTGCGTGTTGGCGCCGTCTTCTGCACTTCGAAGAGTACAGACTGCGCTGAAATTTACGACAATAAGATTTATATAGCGTATAACATACGAAGCCACAAGAACGTCTGAATTCACAAGCACGAATATCAGACAAATTCATGTGCTTCCCATCATTCCCATGGTGGTACGACTCCAGCACCAGAGTTCCCTCTAGTAATTACTGTAAGAAACTATGGCAGAAACAGGAGTAATAAACTAAGTTTTGCTGTCCTACAAATCTTACTGCTCATTAATTCCAAGTTTTAGTGCAGTCACATGTCTAGTAGGCAATTGTGGTATTTTTCATAAACATTGCAAAGCCAACTGCGATGAATGTTCACTATGGTAAATTGTTTATGATCGAGTAGCATAGACTACCGAAGAAGTCTCTGGAAGGCAAGTTAAGTAATTTTCTTATTAGCAGCCTTTACACAGCATTCGAGCATATGACACATGCACCTCAGATATGCAGATAATATTTCCTTGACTCAGCAAGAAGCGATGCTTCATGTTCCACGAGGCTACTTCTATCAAAGCAGTATTGGAGCTCTCTAAAAACAATGCCAATGCAGATGATCCAAATATTTTTCAGGGGCAACAGTTATGCCTGAAATCATGCTAGATTAGTTTTTTTAAACACATGCTCAGACCATGTTAGAAGTGCTTCATAAAATCCTCCTATTTATTAGACTAGTCAAATATCTGTACACAAACGCTAATAATTAGGTCCCATGCTATATCATCACCTTACCAAAAACTTCACTTAGTAATACACATGCTGTGATAAGATTTGAGACCACATTGAGATACTGAACAAGGTGAATTCATTATTTTTAAAATGAAGCTCCTGTTCTTCCAAACGAGAAGAAAGGATACTGAGGGTCAAAATTTTTCTGAATTACAGCTGGAAGATGCCAGGGAAGGCACGTGGAAACTTATTTGTAATTTTCTATTTAAATGTAGAAATGATAAAGGGAAATGAAAATGGTAAAAAAAACAACCAGGCATGGGGGAGAACGAACCTACAGCCTTTGCATTAGGCATGCGATGCACTAACCACTGTGCCACCGAGGCAGCATTCAACCGTCCACAATAGCCCCTCAGATTGTCGACGCTCGAACACGGCCGTAGTACCACAGTGGTTAGTATATCACATGCGTAATGTGAAGGTTATGGGTCCGTTCCCCACCCACAGGTGGATATCTTTTAATTCACTTTCACTTACCTAGAATTTATCATTTCTATACTTCATATAAAAAAACTTAAAACATGTTCCTGTATGCTTTCCTTGGCCTCATTATCTGCTGGCTTTTTCCAGTTCTGTTACTTCCAACACTTATAAATATTCTAATCTGGTAAGTAAACAGTTTTGCACGATGCTGGAATGCATTATAAAACATTATTGCAGGGCCGTGTTATGTAGAATGCCTTACATTGCCCAGGCAAGGTGTATTAATGTCAGTCTGAAAAAAAAAACCTACTCTAAGCTGAAATGCTGAGTACTGCTGTGTGCAAGAGGTTTTAACGAAAACAACTTGTTCAGAAATAAAGCCACCAAACAACGAGGAAATATGAAAACTAGATGAAAATTTGTGCAGTTGCATGTTAAAAATTTAGCACAGCAACATATGAAGATATAATGAAGGAAGCGCGAAGATGGTTTATTTTGGACACACGAGGCAATATACTTGAAAGATACATATGAGCTTACACGTGGAGAAATATTGTTTATGTATCAGCAGAACTACGAACAGGCCTAGAACACACTGATACAAGGTGTCGAGCATGTAAATCTTATCATGCCCTTAAGTCAAAGAAACATGGCTGTTTCTGATGATTCGCTAGACATGGCTGGCTCACACAACTTAGCCACTTCTATATATGCCTTGTAATTACCAGGTTGTCTGTATGACATGTGCAAGCTTTAAATATGTACAAGTGCCACGTAGCTGGACAGCACCAAGGTAATGTCGTTTGCCATGGTTTTGAGGAAGTGAAACCAATTATTGCATTTTTTCTAATTAGGTAATTAGTTATCAACAATTATTTAACTGCTCAAATAATTTATTCAAAGCAAAAGTGTCAGTGCGAAAATTGTAGAGCATTCTGAAAAATTCCCAATCCAGCTTTCTACTGCTCAGTAGGTGCAACAAATTTTTTTTTCAAGCTTGAAAGAAGCCAGTGAACACATGCAAGAAGTGCCGTGCAACTAACCACTCGTGCACCTGAACACCATTTGGCTCCTCCTTTCGTGCTTGAAAAAAACTTTTTGAAAAGAATATTTTAGAAATTGGTTAATTATTATTGACTATGTTTTAGGCAAAATGCATGAAATAGTGTGACTACCACTTCCATTTTCGGCGACATGAATTGACTCCATCCAAATCCAGCTATACATGGTGCGTGTTTTGAGCTGGTTCTGTAATTTAGGCTAGTTTTGACTAATTGAAGCTTCGCACCCTAATAATGGAGTCAGCCTAAAAAGAAATTGGTACATAAACGGTCGCTGTCAGTACTCCATCCATACTCCTCTAACTAAGTGCAAAGTGCATGTGAGCCAAGAAGTTGGTAGTTCTAAGCGGTATTTCTCATTTTGACCTGGTGTTATAGCCCACTTACTATGATGCCATGCTGCTCAGTCATGCTGGTCCCAGCTTCAATCTAGGCCATGGCAGCTGCCCTCCAATGAGGGCAAAATGCAATAACCCTTATGCACTTAGATTCAGGTGTATATTAAAGAAGCCAGGTTCCCAAAACTTTAGGTTTTGTAATGTAAAAGCCCATAATTTAATTTTAAAATTTAAAGGTGCTTTATTAGGAGCAGGGGCATCATTTTGAGCTTTTACTGCACTGCCATGGCACCAAGAAGCTCCAAGTAAATAAAAATAATTTCTTAGACAATGTACATATCTTGCAAACATTTACAAACACTTCTCTGCATGCACTTCTGTTGCTGTTATATTTAGATCTGTATGCCAAGGCGGGTTATGATGTTAGAACATGTTTCAAACTTTTTTTTACCGCTTTAAAGTTGGTTATTTTACATCTCACTGTGTGTCGAACGCACATTTCAGTGCATCAATTTCTTCAGAAAGCGCACTCCTCTTTATTTATTTGTGCATGTAAAAAGGGTTCAGAAGAACTGCTTTCTGAAGGTCTGTATAACAAGCAAAAAACAATTCTATATAGGCTGCACAAGCAGAAAGGATTGGTTTGTAAATATGTTATTTAATTCTTAAAAAAAGAGGCAGCTGTCAGTATTCTGTTCCAAAGTAAAAATTGCCCCTACCTGGCTCTGCTTCATTTTCCGATGTTGATGGTCCATTCGGGGGCACTCAACTGATAGGCTGCACTTTGGCGATGTCGGGTGTGCTGTCACCAGGCCCGAGGTCGATCGACATCCTCACCAAAAGTCGAGTCCAAGCGCTATAAAAGAAATATCTCATCATTTTGCTATCAGTTTTGTCATCTTGCGTGTTTCACACACGGCCGTCAGTGAAATATTTCGTCACTTTGATACTGAAAGACATTCAAGCATTTTCTGGCAGCCAAGCTGATGATGATGATGCGTGGTGTTTTATGGCGCAAGGGCCAGGTTTGACCAAAGAGCGCCATGACAAGTGGTAATGTTGACGATGTATTATGGAAGATGTGACTTGGCTGTGAACTGGCCTAAAAATTGTTGCTGTAAAGTGCGTAAAATCTACGTGCTATAAAATTATGGTGATGACAAATGACGAATACTATGAACATTAAAATCCATCGTGGAAGAATGATGCAAAATAGAAAATATATAGGATGGTAAAATTACTTGGAGCACTGCTGCCTCGCCAGAGCCCTTGAAACAAGGGCCTAGAGGCACGTGCTATACGAAAGAGCTATCACAGCGGCATCCTCTGAAGAGAGGGCGGCAGCCAAGCTGAATACACAGTAAATGGAGAACATTAAAGAGCAAACGCAGTTGTCACATTAGATTGATCAAGTACAGCAGAAATGGAAAATAAATCAGTGATACTGTGTCTGTTGGCGTTGAATGCAAGAAACGTAAAAACAAGAACTTGCAGCCACGCCACTTTGAATTTCCCGCGTTTGCTACACCTCACAAGTTTGGCATCGTTCGGTACTCGGGCATAGTAACCGCTTAAAATCAAGACGAACGAGCGTCGGCATAAATTAACAGGATAATTAAACGGGCAATATTGGCGCATAAAACAACTCACGTAGCGAAGCTACTGTCAGTTACCCGATGACGCATCTGCGGGCGGTGCGGTTCGGGCGAATAATTCGAAAAGGAATGAGAGTTTCACTTGTTTCACGCCTACTAAGCTAAGACAGAATTTGAGTTTCTTGCCAAACTATACTGGATATTTACGCTCCGAATAAAACGCTGAAAATTTTGTTACGTCACATTGCATACGTATGAGTGAGGAAATTGCTTTTATTGTGTTCTGCCCAGAAGGCATGTAGCAGCAACCACTCTCATGCAACAAAAGCATGAAAGTGGTACTCATATGACACCGAAAACAAACATATACAGCGCCAACATTACGCCCCTTGGAGTTGGAACTAAGCATGATCAAGCCAGTTAGTTTTCTAGCTTTCATAACGCCATGAACACGACCAAACATCGAGCGAAAATACTCGGTGAGAACACAGCGCGTGAAGTTTTCAGCAGTGGGCACACTCTGTCCACAATGCAGTTCGCTTTCAAGATACGGTTCGCGCGACCGTGCCACAAGCAGCCGCCGCCGGAGAACGGTTGATAATGGTTCGTCGCGGATGAGGAGGGCTAAAGAGCGATAACGGCTCAAAACGAACGGAACGTCACCAACGCGCCTGGCCCCGCCACCTGCAGTACTTTGCTTGCGCTGCCGACCAGAGCAGCCCGTGTCGCCGCAGCGCTGTCGCTCATACTTGTCGGATCAAGTCTCATAACATTGATAACGACATGGGCTGCGTGTAGATGAGGAAGAGTCACAATGCTTACGCACACTTAGACAAATCCGAGAGGAGTTCCTGTGTGATTTTTTTTTACCGGAAATGTACAGTCAGCGGTAGGACCAAGAGTTGAGAATGCCTGTAAGAGGGGTGCCAAGCTTTTTTTTTGTGAGAGTCTTGCCCAGCTCCCAAATATCTGCTCAAGCTAAGACTTGCTGATGGCTGTATGTGTTTTTTTTTATTGTTGCATGCCCTCGAACCGCCACAAATCCTGCAGTGTAATGGCATTAGAGCAGTATTCACGTCCAAAGGGAAATACAGCCGGTAATTGGGCTGCCTAAGGTTTGCTGCCCGGCGGCAGCTGCCCTCCCGTGCCCCGTTTCCGTTGACAAGTTAGGGAGGGGGGGGGGGGGTCTAGAGCAATCTTACACCCCCCTGCCCACAGTGGCGTAACCAGAAAATTTTTTCGTGTGAGGGGGGGGGTCCCAATTGGCCGTGGAGGGCAAAGGAGCGGGGCCATTGCCATAGCAGCGAAAATTTTACTGTTTGTGAGCGTTACAAGTGCCCGGCGTGCCCCACTTGGCTACGCCGCTACTAGCCTCCCCCCCACCGCAATAGACGCAAATCGAGCTATCAGAACGTGCATGACAAGCATGCATGACATAATATGAAATGTCGAAAAAAATGAAATGGATGTCGTCACATCATCATCATCAGCTTATCTTGACGTCCATCGCAGGACGAAAGCTTCTCCAGTGATCTCCAATACCCCTGTCTTGTGCTAACTGGTTCCACGTGTCTTCAAGTTTCCCGATTCCATCACGTCCACATTATTCTCTGCCGTCCTCGGCTGTGCTTCCCTTCCCTTAGCACCCATTCTGCAACTCCAGTAGACCAGCAGTTCTCTCCCTTACGCATTGCAATGTCTGCCCAGCACGACTTCTTCCTCTTAATGTCAACCAGAATATCAGCTATCCCCGTTTGCTCTCTAATACAAATCGCTGTCTTCTTGTCTATTATCATCATGCCTAATAATTTTCATTCCATCGCTCGTTGCGCGGTCCTCAACGTCTTCCCAAGTTTCTTTGGTAACTTCCAAGTTTCGGCCCCATACGTTAGTAACGGTAGAAAGCAATGGTTAGCAGTAAGCTCCCTGGTCATGATTTAGTAAAGCCTGCCGTAAGCTCTCCAGCTAATGTTTTATTTTTGTTAAATTCCTTGATCAGAGGCCCCTGCGAGTAATTACCCTCAATAAACGTATTTCTGCGCAGGTTCTAGAGGCTGACTGCCGGCCATGACATTCGTTCTCTCGCCAGGCTGCGGAACATTACTTTTCTCTTCTGCATACTAACTCTCAATCAGACTTACACTTTCTTCGACAAGTTCCTCAAACGTTTACTGCAAATAGGCTGCAGCGTTGCTGAGTATGCCAATGTCATATACGAACCGTAAGTTGGTGAGCTATTTACCGTTAGCCTTCACTCCTAACCATTCCCACTCTAACTGGTTGCACACCTTTAAGTATTCAGTGATAGCATTGTAAATATTTTCCCATTGATCATATGAAGCCTTTTGCAGATATCTGGCTATGCAAAATCTGCGCGTTAGTGTCATCCGTTCGATATCAACATTCGTGGGAAACTTCATTTTTGACCACTGTTCGAAGCCAGTGCGCTGCTGCCTAGGTGCCCCGATCTAATCATTCCAGCTACCTGATTCAAGCGCAGGTAGCGCGCGTTTCATGTATAGCCAATATCAACGCCTTAACTGGCAATGTTCATTTATCGTATACTGTAATCTTGTTCACTTACGCCCTTATAATTAGGGTGTAAATTAGAAAGACTGGGGTGTTCGAAGGGTGTTTTCTTGTTGAACGCCCTTTTCCGTTAAAAAAGGGTGTTTCAAGGGTGTTTACAAGGGTGAAAAGATGAATAAACCCGCATTACACCCATAAGGGTGTAAAAGTTTTTAGAGTGTAGCGAAACATGCATGAAGTTCAATTCGCTCTCTGCTGCCGCGATTCCTTACTCCAGATGTATGAAAGCGGGTCTCCGTTCTCAACGAGCGAGATGTGTTCATGTTTACGCGTAGGCGCGTGACAACGTGGTCATTAATTTAGTTAAAACAACTTAGCGAGCTAGTTGGTCTGAATACATGATAGAATGTGCAAGTGCGACTGAACATGGACGTAGAAAGTAGCAGACACACAAAGACAGTGCTGTCTCTGTGTTACTTTCTTCTGGTCTTCTTTGATTCACGCTTACAGAATCATTGTTAATTTACTTAGTAAGCGAATGTTTACGAGTTTATGCGGTTCATAAAACTGCTATCGTAACTCCGTACAGCTATCTACCAATTTTCTATCGCAGTCGGTGCTTCACCTTTCGGGCGGAACTGCAAATTTTTTATTTCTTTATAGTCCGCAAAAAGTCACACGGTAGGCTTCATTCAGACTTTGTAGAGAAGCTAATGCAATGCCGCCGCAAGAAGGCGAGATTCTTGGTTCTTTTGTTGTTGTTGTTGTTGTTGTTTTGCTTTCGCCCCACACAGCTGGCGCCGCCGCGGTTGGATCGATGAATGGATCCCATGAGCATCCCCTTTGAAACACGCCGTTGGTTCCGCCACAGATCTCTTGTTCCTGTTTTGCCGAATGTCCTACCTATTCTTTTTTACAGTGCTCACATGAGAACAGCGACGATGTTGTACTCAACATCCCCTTCTGCTTTCATATGCATTTTATCACCTTATTCTTCCCACGGCTATCTGCGCCTATGCTTACGGTTCGACCAGCCGCTC
The DNA here is from genome assembly GCF_038994185.2 of Dermacentor albipictus. Lineage (NCBI taxonomy): Eukaryota > Metazoa > Arthropoda > Arachnida > Ixodida > Ixodidae > Dermacentor > Dermacentor albipictus. The sequence continues at coordinate 89,041,335 of NC_091828.1, read as the reverse complement.
CTGATTTGACGCCGTGGCCGTTATCATCACAGTTCCTGATAAGTTAGGAGAAAGCGAGTGATTACGACCGGTCCAACGAGCTTTGCCCTGGCGCCACCTTCGCTCCACCGTCAAGCATGGCGTCATCACTACCACCGACATCATCTTGCCGCCGGGATTTGAATGACTTGCATCGGCTTTCTGTCTTCAGTGGGCGCCCGGAGAGCACCGACGATGTTGTAGCTCAAGACCCTCTTCTGCTTTCATATGCAGGTCGGTGCAGCCCGTCTCCTTGTTCTAAAGATTCAAGCAACAAACGTATCTTGCACTTCACGCTTTCAACGACCATATCTTTGTTAAATTCCTCATGCTAAGAACAATACCCTGGTCCACCTGAGCCTGACCCTATTGAATTGCACTAGGAACTTCTTGATACCATTAGTGCCTTGTCAACTGAATTTGATATTCGTCATATGAAAGTAACAGAATCTTTCGCCGAGTTGAAGGAAAACCAAGAGGCACTTACGCAGAATGTCACAGATCTTACAGAAAGATTGTAACATTGGAATCTAACATTGGCAACTCGATCACCCGGGACTCGACACCCGACCTCGCCTTCGTGAGGAACGTCGAGGACGTGGGTTGGGAGAACACCGCCATGGAGTTTGGCAGCGACCACTACATTCTCGAGACCAACTTCAAGGTGTCTCGGAGTAGGGTTAGGGAATTCACGTTCATAGATTGGGACCATTTTCGCAGGATTCGTGATGAACCCGGGAGAGCCAGGGCACCCGCCACTCTCGAAGAATGGTGTGAAGGCATCCGGACCGACGCTTCCGCGGCCACCAAGAAAGTGGAAACAGATCTCAACGTCGAGCGGATGGACAGTAGACTAGCCCACCTGATCGAGGCCAAAACCGCCATGCTCCGCCGATGGAAGGGTCAAAGGCTCAATCGCAGACTCCGAAAGAAGATTTCGGAGCTCAACAAGGTCATCGAAGACCACTGCAAGGCGCTATGCCAGCAGCAGTGGGACGAGCTCTGCGAATCCATCGACGGACAGATGCGCAACGGCAAATCCTGGGGTATGCTGAAGCACCTTCTGGATGAAAGCGGCTCGAAGTCAAATCAAAGGCATACTTTGGCCCGGGCCCTTCACGAAGCCACCAGGTCTAACACGGTCGATGAACTCGTCGCAAAACTCGTACAGAAGTACCTGCCTGTCCATCGCGACGGAGATCCGTCGACCCAACTCCCGGACTACCGAGGCCCTCCACGACCCGAGCTGGATGAAGACTTCTCCATTGCCGAGGTCAGACAGGCCATCTTCGCGCTCAACCGCAAGTCTGCGCCGGGTCCGGACGGAGTGACCAACAGAATGTTGAGGAACCTCGACGACACGTCCATTGTCTTTCTGACAGACAAGATAAACGAGTCCTGGAAGAGCGGCATTGTACCTGCAGAATGGAAGACGGCCTGCACGGTGCTCATTCCCAAGCCCGGCAAGGCCCCGAACATCGACAACTTGAGGCCGATTTCTCTGACCTCCTGCGTCGGCAAGGTCATGGAGCGCGTCGTCCTCAACAGGCTTAACGGGTACCTCGAAGACAACGAGGTTTACACCTACAACATGATCGGCTTCCGTGCCGGACTCTCAACGCAGGATGCCATGAAACTAATCAAGCATCAGATTGTGGATGGCCGTTCCAGAGACGTCAAGGCTCTGCTCGGTCTGGATCTCGAGAAGGCTTTCGACAACGTGCTCCACACCTTCATCGTCAAGACCATTTCAGACCTGGGTCTCGGTTCCAGATTCCACAACTACGTCAGCTCTTTTCTAACTGACAGGAAGGCCAAGCTTCGCATTGGAGACTTCCGCTCCGAAGATGTGCCCCTTGGAGGGCGGGGCACTCCTCAGGGCGCCGTCATCTCCCCAACATTGTTTAACATCTGTATGATTGGTCTTTCGGAGAGGTTGGCCCGCGTCGAGGACGTCAAGCACACCATTTACGCCGATGACATCACCTTATGGTGCTCCCGCGGCTGCGAGGGCAGAGTCGAAGAAGCCATGCAGGAGGCGATTGACGTGATCGAGGAGTATCTCCGCCCCACCGGACTTCGATGCTCCCCCGCCAAGTCGGAGCTGCTACTTTACAGAAAAGAGAAGGGAGGCAGACCCAAAGATTGGAAACCAGTCTCTGAAAGCAGCATCAGACTTCGCACTTGTGACGGGGGGGTGATACCCAGGGTCGACGTTATTCGGGTCCTGGGCATGTTTGTCGAATACAACGGCGGAAACGGAACAGCTCTGCGCAGGATTATCGCAAAGACGGAGAACGCTTTCCGCCTAGTTCGCAGAATCGCAAACCGGCATCGAGGCATGAAGGAAAGCAATCTTCTCAGGCTGATCAATGCCTTCGTACTCTGCCACCTCACGTACACGATTTCCATGCACAACTGGCTCAGAGCGGAGCGAGACAAGCTCAACGTTCTTATCCGCAAAATAGTCAAGAGGGCTCTCGGTCTACCCATCAGGACCCATACCGAGGATCTCTTGAAGCTGGGGGTACATAACACCGCCGAGGAGATTGCCGAAGCCCAAGAACGCACGCAACTCCGTCGCCTGGCCACCACAGCGGCAGGTAAACGAATCCTCGAAGAGCTGGGTTACCACCCTGCGGAATTCTCGATGGTCAGTACCCCGATCCCTAGGTGCATTCGAGACAAGTTCGTAGTGGCCCCTGTGCCCCGAAACGTCCATCCCGTCCACAACGAGGGCCGACGCAAGGCCAGAGCAGCCGCCATCCTCAAACAGATCAAGCGACACGACATTAGCGCAAGCTTCGTCGACGCTGCGGAGTACAGTGACGGGAAGACCTTTGCCGTCGTTGTGGTCGACTCGAGCGGAAACATTTCCAATAGCGCCTCGATTCGCACTTCAGACCCCGGAATCGCCGAGCAAGTCGCCATCGCCCTCGCCCTGCTAGACGGTCGTGGGTCCGAAATATATAGTGACTCCAAAACGGCAGTTAGGGCTTTTCAAAAGGGTTGCATCGCCAAGGAAGCTCTTCGTCTTCTTAGCGGCTCGAGTCCACATGCTCTCGCAAACCATTCAATTCACTGGTTTCCCGCACACGTAGGATCGGTCGAGGGTGCTCCCCCGAACCTCAATGAGTCTGCCCACGAGGCTGCGCGTGACTTCACCGACCGCGCTTCCTCTATAAGGGGCACTGACTCCCCTCCTATCTACGGTCACAGGGACGCTCCTGCTACTCACAACGAGATTATTAAATATTTCTACATGTCCAGAAGGGTCTTTCCACCCCCTCACCCCAAGTTGAATAGGGCGCAAGCCGTTTCGCTTAGGCTCCTACAAACCAGCACATATCCGTGTCTGTCCGCTCTCCACGAGGCTTACCCCGACGTGTATCGCGACGACGCCTGCCCGTCCTGCGGCCAGACCTCCACTCTACCCCACATGCTCTGGGAGTGCGGGTCGACATACCCCAAGTTCATCAAGGAGGAGTGGGACTCGCTTCTGCGTAGCCCCGCTCTAGAAAAGCAAATCCTGGCTGTCCGGCGTGCCCGCGACCGGGCCGGTGGGCTAGACCTGCCGGTCCCGACGTGGGACTAGCCGGGTGCGCGACGAGTTCGCGTCCTCGCCGGACCTACAATAAAGTTTATTCACTCACTCACATTGGAATCTATAGAATCTATTGAAAATGCGTCGGTCGCAGCTCAAATTACCGGCCTTGTTCAGCAGGTTACCCTTATGCATTGAATGCAGACGATGGGCGTTGCTTTTAGAATATGTCTCCATGTCCCGAATCTACGTACTGAATAATAGCTTTGCGCATTATTCTGCCCTTGCCCATCCACTGCTGACCAACCGGCGATAGACACATGCTTCTTCTGGATTTAAGGTTTCTCAACAAAAAGCCTAGCGCTGCTTCTTGTTATCTTGGAGCCGTGCCTTTTGTGACTAGATGACGATGTGGCAAGCGAACTGCATTACAGATGTTAAAAAAAATCTGCAATATACTCAAGGGCGAACTAGTATTGATACCTTGTGCGCAATGTTAGAGATCTCAATAAAGCTCTAGTGGTGTTACGTGTTGTATGGCGAAACAAAACCCCATATTAAAGGACTACATTTTTAAAATAATTTGCTAGATACTTTTCGGCACATTAGCATAAGGAGACCTTTGCAGAAAATTGATTAGGTGTAGCATGTTGTTTGGAATAGCCTGTATACCTGCTCTATGGAATGAAAATGGAAGCTTTTGTTACTGGTATGCGAAATATGTAGCTTTCCCGCTCTTGGTAATGTTCACAAGTGACTGTTGCAGCAAAATTGCTTAGGTTGTGTTCTGCACAGGAACCAAGCATTGCCTCTGCGTAATGTTCTGTCTGAGAAACTGTAGGAAGTTGTCTTACGTATGTACCATCACAGTACTGAATGCCCCCGTTTGTAGTGACGCATTGCATTCTGAATTGAAGGACTTGCTGTGCGTTGGGTTGCTGATACAGACAGTGAATAAACCACACTTTTCTGCCAAGTTATGTTTTGTCGAAACAGCATTGCCGCGTGGCATAGCATGCAGGCGCGCGCATCTCGAAGAGAAAAACATAAGTTTTCACACAAATGCGTCGCACATATGTAGCGAGTAATAAAAGAAAATTAGAAGCCGAAGGGCGTAGGAAAGTATATTTGAAAGAGGAAAAACAATATGAAAAAATAAATGTAGGTGGTGTTGGTTTCAGTTGGCGCCTGCAGAGAAAGCGGGATGGCGTTTCCGTCTCTTGCATCAACAAAACCATTGCCATGGAAGCAGGCTTCACTTTTTGTTTGTATTTTTTCCTCCTGAAGTTTGGCCTATCCAGCAGCAGGTTAGAAATTGGCGTCCGTGACGCAACTGCCGTTTACTGCCTGGCCGTGTTCGAGGTCTGAATATAGTGTGCATCCTCTTGCGTCGTCAGCGTGTGGAAAAAAACATACCAATCGTGGCTGTCTCGATCACTACGTTCACACATATTGCACATGTAGACATAATTAGCATACGGGAAGGCGCAGCCCAGTTGAAAATGACAACAGAGGTTGTGTTCAGTACTACAGAAATTTCTGTTGTACAACAGGATTTTTCTGTAGTAACTACAGATTCCTGATGGAGCGACAGACTTTTCTGATGTACAACAGACATTTGTTGTTGCTACTACACAAGTACAGTCTGTCGTATGTCTGTTGTTACAACAGAAAGCTGAAGCTCTACAACAGATTTTTGTAGTACTACAGAAAAATTTATCATCACTACAGGCACCCTGTTGTCCCAACAGAAATGTTCCTGAAGTAACCCGAAAAACTTCTGTAGTGCTACAGAGAGCTGTTGAAATACTACAGAAACCTATTGTGGCAACAGGCCCCCAATTGTCACAACTGAAGTGTTCCTGAAGTACTGCGACCAACTTCTGTTGTACTACAGAAAAATGTTGTTGAGCGACAGAAACCTATCACTGCAACAGGCCCCCAGTTGTCATAACAGAAGTGCACTGAAATTGTGTGATGCGACAAGCTTCTGTAGTGCCCGGTTGAAAAAGACAAGATGAATTCCTGTCGCAACTACAGAAATTCTGTTGTACGACAGAAGTTGTTGACATTTCTTAATAGGGAGACATTTCTGACGTTACGACAGAAATTCTGATTTCGCAACAGAAGGATTCTGTCGCGACAACAAGAGTTCTGAAGTCGGAACAACAGCTTTATATTCTGACAGCGACTCCGACTTTACGACACCAATTCTGACGTCGCAGCAGAAACATTCGGTCGCGACGGCCAAGAGTTCCGAAGTCGCAACAGAAGCGCTTTCCGTCGCGGTCTTTTAAAATTGTATGTTTTCGCATCGGTGGTGTACACTGTACTTTTCTCTTGCGCGGTATTCAATCGCGCTTCTCTGAAGCCGGCAATGCTGATGGCACCGACACCGGTATTAAAGTCGACGTGGCGAATAGTTATAATCGTGCCGTGACGACGCGGCGCCAGCAACGCCCTACCGGCCTCCTCAAAATCGGCCGCTGATCAAAATCATACCATCTGCGTGAATGGCTGCGTATCCGTTTTTTTTTTGGTAAGATGTGGCACACAGGAATGTGGACTTACATGTGCTGTTACACTGACACATTAGTTAATTTCCCAGGAATATTTCAGGAGCTTATGCGAAGCGGAAAAGAAGATTTGGGTTGTTCCACAAAGTTGCGTGAAAAGCTCTCTCGCTCGGGTCTCATTAATCTGGTACAGTGCTGCCGTGAGAAGCCAGTATGCTGTCAGAAAGAACTCTCATCCACGAATGTTTATGTAGCTATTTTGCATTGAACACACGAATTATATGCGCGCTCAAAAGTGTAAAGAACGAGAGACAACTGTCGAAACTAGCAGTGATAACCCTAAAAGTCAACGTTGTCCATTTCTGAATTTCTTACTTAATATGGATATCGTATATCAAAATCGATGTTCTAGCACTGCACGATGTACCTGTCGATGGTACGAACACTCTTGCTCTTCTAGAGATGCGGCACTTGATGCGGTGGAGTGATAGCAGATCTTGGCTCTCAAAATGCAAATGTAAACATCAGTGCATCAGCACGTCGTACTGTTCACATGGCCAAAACGTACACCCGAAAAGCGTGTCAGGGGCCATTGACCCTCACTACACAATTTCAAGGTTCTTGCGTGAAGTTGTAACGTCCTATCGCTTCCTTAGGGCGAGATTTTCCCTTGAGTACCTCTCCAATGTAAAAAGAAAGCGTCTTATGAAGGATCTCATTGAAAGTGTGTTCCCTGTTCCATTATATCGGTTAATTTTTCAACAAGGGCCCGGGCAAGACGTACTTAAAAGGGTTAAAAATATGTGTATACCGGCGAACGGTAAAACATTCTTCTTCAAGCTTCACACGGGAACCTTGCCTGTTAAAACGTGGCTAGGGGAAAAAGGGATTTATGTGCCATGGGGAAGCAGATGCTTTCTGTGCAACAAAGCTGAAACGATTGAACATGTTTTCATTGATTGTAATAATGCCATATTTTTTTGGGATATATTACAGAGAACGTTAAAGATAGACCTACCCCTCAATCCACATGGCATTCGTTTTTTACCCCCTGAACGCGATTTCGAACAGATGGATGTTATCTTTTTACTTGGACTGCACGCAGTATGGCGTTGTCTGTTGGCATATAGACATTGCGATGTTAAAGGCCGAACTGTGTATGAATATTTTGTGGAAATGGTTGTGAAGGTGCGTGACGTGCACAAGATGAATGACTGCGATGAAGCTGTGGTGTCAATGCTTGATACTTTGACACACATAAAACGAGTGTGATCAATGATCACAAACACTTTTAAAGCTTGTAGCCAAGCTGGAAATAAAGAAAAAAAAAGTCAGGGGTGGGGCAGTGGTAAGATGCCGGGCTCGGAATCGTGAGGTCGCATGTTCGAATCCTAGGCGAAGACGTTTTTTTTATTTTTTTTACTTTTATGTTTTTCTTTTTTGTACAATCAATTTTACATAACCTTACGGACGTCTCTATCCATTTTTAATTAAATATTGATCAAGAACTACAGAACTTTCTACTACTGGACGTCACACTACAGACAACAAAACTACAGGCAACAGAACTACAGGCAACAGAACTACAGAAACAACGTCCCAAAATACGGCAGACTGTTAAAATTTCCTGTTGTGTTTTTCAACTGGGAGTGGTAGCGTTTCTTGGAAGTACTTTTGGTAGAGGAGTCCGTCCACCTCTATCTACACGAGACTATCTACCATTGATGTGCCAATGGAGCCAACCATGCAAAACTTCTTCACGGCTAGGGATTCTGAACACCCAACAATTAGCATAAGGATTACCTCAGCTTACACTCAATAAATACTATAAGTCATGCTCTACGAAAAAGCGGGAGTGCATGTATATCAGTGCACTTCTTCAGCTATCCCCGTCCTTTTATTCATTCTCTGCATACCTGGCATTTGACAGCAACAACGATTATTTCGGCTGGAAAAATTCAAGCTGTTGCCGTTTTATAGCAAAGCCCCAGATCTCATCCTCTTTGGAGACGCACAACGTTAGCTAGCCTACCTACCATCCCTGCGTGAACATGGTTGAGGAGGAGACACTTCATCGGGAGAACAAAGTGTGAAAATCGGATGCACCAATGAAACTGATGTACGCGAAGGTTTCAAGAACCAACAAGGCCTAATGGCGCATCAGAAGCGACCCACCGCGTTGTTCAGTGTGAACACGTCCCTCTAGCAGAGAAAAATGTAAGAAGGTTTCCTTGCTCAACAACAGGAGTGAGAGTGTGGCCCCAAGAACATTCCGCTCACGGGCCTTATGAGTCTACTGCACTGGAACGGAATGCGCATTTCTAAAGTCTTTCACTGTGCACAAAGTATCTTTCAATGTTTTACGACTAAAGACACGCGTGTTACGCCTCAAAACTAATACATAACATTTTACGTCTAACATACGAGAACCTTGACTTGCAAAACTGTCGTTACTCTGAGAAGAAAAGTGTTGACAATCATCTAAGGGCTTAGATTTCGCGCGGTCCTGCTACGCGATAGCGCCGCCAATGCCCTTCTTGTTTGCTAAGTTTAGCTGGCTACCTCTGTGAACGAAACCAGAATTTTCCAGGGTCTAGGTTTGTAGAGCGCGAAAGTGTCTTAAAACGTGTTGAATCGGACGACACCACCTGTTTGACCTTGAAGAAACGCGCCTTCTAGCCCCAGGACGATGAGAGACGAAGAGGCGGTTCCGGCGACGAACGGTTGGCGTAATTACTTTCTTTGACCTCTGGAAGGTGCAAGCGGTTGCCTATTAAAATTTTTTTTCTATACGACACCTAACCGGTCAAGTGTCTTAATGCGTTACCTTGCACCAGGGGAATAGCGGATATTTAGAACAAATGCAACAGATCCAAGAAGTTCGAATCTATATGTAGACTGGGAAGGAGTGGGTCAGGGCATAAAGAGTCAAAACACGAGTTTAATTGCGATAGAAATTATATAGAACCTCCCGCCGCATTTATGCCGTCGCCGTCGCCGTGAGGTTCCGTATAAGCTCCGAGGGCGATAAAAGCGCCGCCAGGTGCCGCCTGCTGTATGTTGCGAGTCAATGCCTGCGAGTGTGAGCAGGCGAACGCGGTTCCCTTTCGCGTGCGCGAGCGACGAATGCGGTTGGATGCGTGCCTTCTCCTGTCGCGCGAGAGGCAATGGGTCAGCCTAGAGGGACAGGGGTTCTTCGTGCACACCGCTACAGCATTGGGGCGTGTAGTGGCGGGCGAGATCGCGAGATCGCGAATCGTGGGCGCCATAGTAGACTCAACGTGGCCAAAGTTGTCGCCCCTACGCGCCTCATCTTCAAAGTGATCTGCGATAATGTCAGAGTGCGCGTAGTGGCTGTAGCTACGTATGCGCTGTGCCTTCGACGTTTCGTTCGCACTGAAGCGAGATATGCATGAAGTTCCATTCGCTTGCTGGTGCCTCGATTCGTCACTTCAGAATTTCGACTGCGCGACATGTACTAGGAAGTGACCTTTAAAACGAACAATTTCGGTGGTCCCAGGGCTTTGTTTAAAGGCGCTGCTGATAAATAAAATTCTATATTGTTCATAAAGAAAAAGTGATCCGCCTATTTGCCCTAAGAACTTAGTGCGAGAGTGTATGGAAAATAGACAGTGATAATGAATAACAGCATAAAGCCGAGGGTACTTTTACCAGATCTAAAGAACGCAACTCTGCTATATCGTACCTACAACCTGTGCTGATATTTTAACGAACATTCCTTTCCACATGTTTATATACTTCTTCTTTTTATATGAACGTGTTATGAAGAAATCGACGGTATTGAAATGCGCTTGTCGACCCATGGAATGCACATCTAGGAGCTTTTGTCGAAATGTTATCATCACCACAGTTTACAGCCACTAACTATGTTATGTGATGCATCCTTTTATCACTGATCATTAGGGGTACCAGAATATTCAAAGTTTCAAGTACAGATCTAACAATACGTATTATTTGAATTGGTATTCGAAAAGAACTATGTACTATTTTGAATATTCGGGACTAGCGAAATATTTCGCCAGGATCGAATGAGAAAGTGCGGTTACCATTCTTTGTCTTCTAAATAATTTAGCTCAAATTATTTGAAGTGAGACAACGAAAACGTTTTTACAAAAACTGGAGGAGAAAAATGGGCAATGGAACTTTTATTACCGATATCGTTGCGGAATCCGCCATGATCGCTTGTTTTTTTCTTGTAGTCGGCCACTGAGTGGTTTTGGCACTTTAGTCAACATCTTGGTACTCGTAAATTTTTTTGCCACAACTTGCTATGGTTTTCTTGCAATAGCCCTTTTACATGTGTCTACAGCACATAGATACTTCCGCAGCATTCTTTTCTTTCTTTTTCCACAACTTCTTTCCCAATTTCGGCCGCCAGTTATTCGGCGTGTTTCAAGTGCTAGTCACAAACCAGCTATTTTTTATTGTCAAGGCTGTTTCAAAACCAGACTCTAGGGTTTCTTATAGACCACCCACGAAGTTTTTCTTCGTACAATTATTTGTCCTAATGTTTACAACTGGTCGTTTGTCTCCAGTAGTTGCTTGTTATTTTTTACACTAGCAAGTACAAGCTTAGTACTCTTTAATGCCGAAATATTTATTCCTCCCATAAGTATATGCGTCTGCATTGATTATTCAGTATACAGCGTGGTAGTGTATACCTTCTTTTGGTATTGATATTGTATTCCAGAAAGCTTATATTCGCCAGGCTGATCCAAGAGTGCAGAAGCTACCCCAGACTGAAAGCAATAGTCTGAATAGTTCTTTCTCAAGAGGAGTGTTAATGGCAACATCACTATTGAAATACCTTCTTTTTTTAAATAACACGCTGCTTTTATTAGAAGCCTGAGAATGTCAGGTTTGTATGAGATCCCTACATTTACAATATTCAAAGTTGTTGAGCATAAATCCATCATTTCTTCAAAATCGTTGTTCACGCAGAAAACTGCCCCTAACGCTGGATTTTGTGAAATCTATGGTAACTCATAATTTAAGCGTCATTCTCTTTCCGAGTCATCCGACAGGTGAGACACAACAAATCCCTTGGGCAAAGTAGAGGTAACATTATGACGTATAATGTTCTCCTTAGATTCTTTTGTTCCCCAGTACGGGAATGGAACCGTCTACTCGCATCTACCACCAAGAATGACCAGTATTTTTTAAAATTAAGCAGCACTTGCACATTACTTACCTTCTTGGAAACCGCAGTGTGTTGTTCTCATAACGCACGTGCTCTTTTTCTGGAGCACCTTGGATCTTAAGGGTATGTAAAGAAATAAATACGTAAATACATAAATGTCATGGTTCATATCGAGCAAATAAACTAAAAACGTGGTCGCAACTGACAGTTATGTGATAATACAATCACTTAAAACGATGATCAACATCCGCACTGCTGTCCCTCGACCACTGTTGACGCATACGATAATCCGCGTCAAAATATGCTCATTGACAAACACATTCAAGAGGAAGATTAAGCTCGGGGTTTCTATGGTAATGCGTGAATGGGGAGAAATTCATTTTTTGGATTTAATTGATTTTTACATCCTGCGGGACCGACGCTATAGAACGAGTGCCAATAGCGACACATGTCAATTGCGGACGAAAAATTGGTCACGTGGAAAGAACGAACGTTTTCTGGTAAGGCGTTCCAACGTTGAATTGTGGAGGGGAAAAAAGTATGTTTGGGCATGTCACTTCTGGGTTGCCACGGTAAAGGATTTCAGGTTGTAAGAGCTTTTGGTAATAGATGAATAGATGAAATATGATGAAGTACTAGATGAAAACCTAAAGTTCCAGTGTCATATTCAATCACTTATTCAAAAAATCTCATTTGGTATTCACATCATAATAAAAACTCGCTCTTTTTTCCAGCAAACCATTCTCATGTCTTTATATTACGCGTATATACACAGTCATCTCTCATACTGCCTGTCATCTTGGGGTAATACATATACCACACATCTTCATCAGTTAGAAGTTTTGCAAAAGCAGGCATTACGATTAATTGCATTCCAATCGCATACATCTCCCTCTGCTCCAATATTCCGTTCCCTTAATGTTTTACCTTTACGCATGTTATTCAACCATAAGCTGTCGCTACTTATGTTTCGTCTTATAAATACCCAGTTTAATATTCCAGGTTTTAGTCGCTCTAGCCTCATCAATTATAACAACACAAGATTTTCAGCTCAACTCAATCTTCTTCTTCCAAAAGCAAGAACTAACTATGGGAAATTTACCGTCGCGTTTTCAGGCGTTTCTGTTTGGAATTCTATACCATCTGACATGAAGACATCTACATTATTATCATTCAAACGTAGAACGAAGGAGCATTTCATGAACACTTTATCTGACGCGTAGCATAATTTAACAAACCTAGAATTAATTAGTATATTGTTCACTTTACCATTACGCAATGTACTTTTCAATTACCGAGTTACTAAATTTTGCCTTAAATGATACTTCTCCTCGTTGTTAGCTTTACGTGCCATTTATCCTCGTTTTAATTGTTGCATGTTATTTTTAGATTTCTTCAATTATTTTTTCTTCTTAACTCTGTGAATAAACCTGTGATATTGTTAACAGATTTTTTTCTATCTTATCGTTTATTTCCAATGTAGAAACTGTATAATATATCACATGACTCACTGTTTGCCTCAATCCTACTATCCCCTTTTCATGTTTTGTTAGGAGGTCCCCCCGACAGTTGTTACTTCGGGACCTCCGAATGTTGTACTTATACCCATCTTGTATTTCTTTTGTCAAAAATAAATATTGATTGATTGATTGATTGATTGATTGAACGACCGGAAAACCTAATGGATGTATATAAGCGAGTACAGCGGTGAGAGCTAATTAAGCCGTGCACTAACTTTATGCTTTCGCTGTGGCGACGTCTAGCCAGAGTGGTAAGGTTCGGATAAGAGATGTTAGATAAAAGCTATTTCCGGCTGCCACAGCACCGTACACAACGAGACTTGTTGGATATAAAAAAAAATGTAGGGTAATACCACGTGACGGTACGAGCGGATTCCTTATTTAGGTCGTAATTTAAACAAAAACTAATTTCGATTTTGTTATGATGTTGTGTCTTCCCAGGTTCCACACCGCCGCAGCGAGGACAAAAGCGGCAAACGTACTCACCAGATATGGCAGGCGTCATCAACCGACTGAGCGATGATACACAAAGGTATCGCAAGTCAGTGAAGTTAAACAGCTGCCGAAAGATTACAAGAGGGAAGCACCATAGAAGTTCAGTTATCATGGGGGCATGAGAGCCAAGAGTTCTGGTAACTCTTGCAGTGTCAGGTGACGCTCCATTATTGGAAGAAGAAAGGAAGTAGATGGATAATTGTTGTCCGCAGCATACTAGTGTGGTCGCGCAGTTTTGCGTTGTGTCCACTATTCTGAAACCTAATCTAAACAGCAGTGTGCTATAAGAAATATTTTGCTGTATTGAGTGTTCCATAGACCTCCTGTAGCAGTTCTGCTATGGGTTTTGTATGCTGCACATAAATGACATTATTCTCGATCTCAAAATACATCGTGAGAGAAAACCCATTGCAAAAAGAAAGCTCCAATAGCTTGAAAATTAAGAAAAAATTCTCGCTGATACCGTCTTTTTGTAATTCCGGCAGTTCTTAGGGTGGTTTGCTGATTAGCCTCAGTTTAGAAATTATCTCGGTTTATTTCAATATCTGCATAAACGTCATGCAACGTATTTTTTATTCAGACAGTCATTGTTCCCACACTTGCACCCTCTTCTCAATATATTATTCCCTAGCTGTCATACATGGATCATGGGATGCTAAATTCTTCTAGAGCTTATCTCGGTAAAGATGTGCAAGTGCTAGTATTGCCCAGCCCTGTTGACAAGGGTGGCTTCACAAACATACCTAATATGAGAGGAGGGGGGGGGTGTGTGGTCCCCTTCGGCAAAGTCACCAGTATTTTTAAATATCAAACAAAGTATGCTGTGCCAAAAACGAGTGCCCTACATAGTTAAAACGATTTAGAGTCCTTATTGTGTCCAGATCGAAATTCTCATGACAGATTACCTCCAGCCAATGATGAAACTCGAAACATAGCTCTAACATCTCTCCTATGCTACTATGCTTCAAACAGGTCACACGTAACTGTGCTCATGTGCGTAATGTACATTCATCGCATTAAAAGAAGGTCTTTCAGACCATTTAAGAGCGATTTGCTCTTAGCGGGAGCGCCTGATGCATAGAATGCAGCGTAGCTGGGTTGGTTTTAGAAGATCTTTCTCTATGTATTGAAGCTACGCTTTCAATACAGCCTTTGTGCGTCAGTCTGTTCTTGCCCAACCTCTATTGACGATCGACAGCTGATTGGCAAATGCTTCTCTTGCATTTGCTGTTTCACAAGAAAGAAAACAGTTGGCGCTATTCGTTGTTATTCTCTTTGAACTGTGCCATTTATGCCTAGATGACGATAAAACAGAAGACGTGCTTTAGAAATGTTAAGAAACATCTGCAATATTCTCGAGAGATATATCGTATCAATAGCTTGTTATCAATGTTACAGATCAAAATGAAGGTCTAGTTTTCTTACAGGTTGTATTTCGAAACAAAACCACATATGAAGAAAGACTTCAAGAACCTTCAACATAATCTGCTAGATATTTATCGGCGCATGATTGCAAAGAGAGCGACGCAGAAAATTGACTAGGTATATCATGTTGTTTGGACTAGCAAGTGTCCCCTTCGTGTGGAAAAAAAGAAAGGAGGTTTTGTTACTGGTTTACGAAAAATGTGGATCTTCAGCTCCTGATAATCTTTTCATTATTCATAAGTAACCGCCACGCCAAAAATTGCTTTGGTAGAGTTGTGTGTTAGGCAGCAAGAAAACATGGCCTGTGCAGCAATTTTCTGTCTATTTGAAACTCCAGAAGGCTGTCTTACGCATGCGTGATCATAGTACAGAATGCGCCCATTTGTGCAACAATTGAGATACTCAGCTCCACATTATTGCATTGTCCACTTAATGCCTTGTTGCGCGATAGGCTGCTAATAAAACAGTTAATAAACAACATTTTTCTGCCTACTTATGTTTTCCCCAAATTTAGCATTGTGGCATGGCATACCAGCCCGCGCATCTTTAACAGAAAAATATAGGTTTTCACACAATTGCGTTGCGCATGTCCTGTGAGAAAGGAAAGAAAATTAGAAGCAGAAGGATGTTTAAAACGAAATCGAAATAATTGCACGCGGTGTTGGTTTCCGTTGGCGCCTGCAGAGAAAGTCGTGCGCTCGTTGAGCACATAGCAGACGACAAGCGAGATGGCGTTTGATCCTAGCGCGTCAAGAAAGCCGTTGCCATGGAAGCACGCTTCATTTGTTTTTTTCCTGTCGAAGTTTAACATACCCAGCACCGGGGTAGAAATTATTGCTCGTGACGTAATTTCCATTTACCTGAGGGTATACTAGCTCACCTAGTTCTAATTCCCGATGTAGTGTAGACACTGTATCGTCATCAGCGTGTGGAAAAAATACCATTCGTAACTGTGTCTATACGACTTTTTCTCATGAAAAAATTATGAGCATACCAAAGGGCGTAGTAGTAGCGTTCTTGAAACTACTTGAGGTAATGGGGCATGTTCATCTCTTTCTGATAGTCTCGTGTCGAACATAAATATAACAGTGAATCAACAGGCTATACGAACGGAGCCAACGGCGCAGGGATCGTTCACGCCTAGGTATCTTGAACACCCCCACTTGTACCACAAGGATTGCTTCAGATTCCACGTGAAAAAGACCATTAAACTTGCTCTGTAGGAAAGCGAAATTACAGCTTTTTCAAGATACTTCATCAGTTATACCAGCTCTTTTACTCATTTTTTGTATAAGTAACATCTCCTAGCAACAAAAGTATTTCGGTCGGAAAAACGCAAGCTGTTGCCGTCTTTTAGAAAAGTCCCAGAGTTCTTCTACTTTGGTAACGCACGACGTTAGCTCTCCTAGCTGCCATCTCTGCCTGAACATAGTAGAGGAGGAGACACTTCCTCAGTAGAAGAAAGTGTGCAACTCGGATGCACTAATGAAACCGATATACACGAAGGTTTCATAAGGCAACAAGGTGAAATGGTGCACCGAAAGCGACGTGCAGCACAGTTCAGTGTGAACGCATACCTCTAGAAAAAAAATTACCGACGATTACGTTACTTCCTAATGCGAAATTTGAGCGCAGCAAATAAGCTGTTTCACCTTTTCGATAGATTGAGGCAAAGAAATCGAACAACACATGTATGCGCTATCACAGAATTTTTTTTTAATTTTTCACACGTATTCCTTTAACAAAGACTCTACTAACAGTTCTTGACAGTCATGAAGTAAGCTTTGTGCGGAGAAATAGACTGATATATGTTCGACTTGGTACACCAATGCTTGATTCTCAAAGACGAGATCTATACAAGTGCCTCGCGAGGTTGTCACAGCCGTGGGACGCGTTACGAGCGAGAGGAACGGGATGTTCTCCCGCATAAGTGTTAGGAAATTGCTGTTTGTCTTTATGTCAACATTAAAGTCCCCCACTACTAACATCGGTGTGGATCGATGGACGGTTAATGCGAGTTGCAGGAAGTGCACGACGTCTTTCGTGAGTGCGGTAGCGGACTCACGAAAGCGGTATCAGTCGGTCGCTGCTAGCGCTGGGGGGATGAAAGGGGGGCGGAGCTGGTTACGAGGCCGACGACAACGCCGACGCGAAACCCAGGAACGGACGCCAAAAAGCCATTTGTGTAGCCAGCCCTCCTCCACAGTCTCTCCTCCTCCCTTCCATCATCCTCCCTCGCCCGGAGAGCCGACAGCGCGCATGCGCGGCGGCGGAGCAGATTCGTCGGCGAGCTGGTTACGAGGCCGACGACAACGCCGACGACGACGCGAAACCCAGGAACGGACGCCAAAGAGCTGCGCTCTAAAAAACCTAAGACGCTTTCGCTTTGTCGACAACAGAAGTGGGAGGGCGGCCCTAAGGAACTTCCGGTCACGTTCCTTATCAGTCTAGTGCGCAGGAACATAAAGTTTATTTCCATGATCTTTCGCAGTACGGAAAGCTTGTTTTTAACTTTTGAGATAAAAGACATGCGCATTACCATTCGGGACTAATTCATAAATATTTTCGTTTATCTTGCGGCAACATTGACCTGTAAAATTGCCGTTAAGTTAGGGGAAAAAGTCTTCAAAAACAAAGGGTTTATAATGTAATGCACTCCAGCTGGTCGATATCACCGTTACTCCCCTTCTTGCTTAGCGGACTACTTCAGTGCGAAAAAGCGGAAGTTGTCCAGGACCTATGTTTGTAAACAGCGAAACGCGGCTTCTCACCGCAGTACGATGAGAGACGCACAGAAAATTTCAGCGACAAATCCGTGGCGTAATTTCTTTCTTTGTCAGCTGGAAACTGCGCGGGGTCACTTCTTATATTGTCTATGCGACGTCTAACACAGCCAGCTGTCGAAAATGTTACCTGCTAGAAGGTAAAGCCAGATGTTAAAAATGCAGCAGATACAACCAGTTTCAATCTATATAGACAGCGAAGCTTTGTGTGAGGGCATAAAGAGTCGAAAGAGGAGTTTGTGTTTATTCAATGCCCAGACAAATTGATACCGAAGGCATCATTCAGGCTTACTAGAGCGGCTAATGCGACGCCGCAGCCGCTGCCTGCAGTGTGCGAAGCTGAGCTTTCTGGTTCCTTTTGTTTGCATTTTTAGCCGCCGCGAATGGATGATTGGTTGGATGCTATGAGCGTACTCTCTGAGATAGGCGTTGGGTAGCCCCATCAAGCTCTTGTTTCTATTTTCCCGATTGTTCTAGCTATCTTTTCCTAAATAAAAAACATTTTCATGATTTTCAGAGGCGAGCGCCACCTGGTGCTGCCGGGAGGAACCCAGTAGAGCGCGCAGCACGGGTCCTCCACTGTGAGTGGTTTCTCTGTTCCGCTAGAAAACAGCCACGCAGCAGCCACGGTCACGAAAACGTGGCGAGTTTGCAACGAAAAGCTTCGCTTCTCAAATCCCAAGAGTGATCGATCCACTTGCAGCAAAGCGCCATCCGCCATCTTCCCGAACGTACGATAAAACGGAACTCTTAGGCATCGCTATTCTTATGCTGTTAGGCTGACAGCATAGCCCTGCGCTTAGCTGCTACCCTCACTCTTGTTCTGCTCTGTTCTGCCAATGCTGTTCGCTCCTAGATGCGAATCGAGGTGTCGGTGGAAACTCCGGCGAAAAAGTCAGGCTCGTATTTTTTAACAGCGAAGATTTCATTGGGATTACAAGCGCTCAGAGAACGTTATATGCCAATTCTCGGTCTTTCCTGACAAAACTAAACCGAAAAAGTCAGCTCTTTCAAAAATTTGCGGGCAATTTTAAGGGCGATTTGGAGGCGCACTTTGAATTGTGTGGGCCAAGTAAGCGTTAAATGAAAAATGCCTAAAGGATCGTTCTTGGCCCAATTTGGAACGTTTCATAAGACGCATAAGTTTTCCTGCAGATATCGACAAATTTCGCATTAAGAGGAAATTGGGTAGTTACATCCGTGACATCTAAACAAAGTTTAAACCGTCGATGTTACTTATGTCTTTTGGACATTATAACTGAGTGCTCATCTTCCTCTATTTGTGTGCATTGTACGAGACGTGTAGCTGATTTTACAGGTTCCCGCGGCATACTGCACGACGCAGGTTGTTTATCTTGAGAAGTTTGTTGAGGGTTACTTCTTCAAGTGTTCCGGATTGTGATATTGCCGTTATGCACAATGTTTCGCGCTGTCCTAACATAACCGCAGAGGAAACGAGCTCTCGATTTGATACAAAGAGGAGGAAATGGGGAAATGGGGAAATCTTATGTGTGACGAAATGTTGACGTTCTAGGTTTAATACAGGCGTTAGAAATAACTACTAAGCCATCGTTTTTTTTTCATATTTTCACGCCTCCTACGAGGTCTGCAGTTACTTTCTCCCGTGTCTCCGCTTAACTAAACAAGCCACCTTGTTATTGTTTAGCGAACAACAGGGGCCCGCCATGGGTAATGAATAGCTTACATCGAAAGTGTGTGGGTTAATTGCAGCCTTACAGTTAGATATACGAAATCAAGTTTTTTCTACCTCTATGAGTTTGGTTTGTCACTGGTCGAAAATTTAGCCTGTTGCCCTGGGATACGTACAAGAGCAAGCAACATCAAATTTAACAGGTTATTGCAAATCTCAGAGTGCGAACTTACATTTACTGGACCAAAACAGTCTGTTGAACAGACTCCTTTGACAAGCGGTCCAAAGCCTTATATATTTATTTTTTTGCTGTTTTCTAGTGTCCTGAAATTACTTCTGTGAAAACTGTTGTCCCAGGAGGGAGGACACCATGAGGCGTGACTTCCTAAATTTTCTCCTCTCTTCCACTGTGTAACCATGCACTTTATTAAAGTCAATAAATTTCAGTTCACTTTGCGGCAAGTTTATATGGGCCGGCAATAAGGCACGCATCATTGAATGCGAGTAGGAATAATTAAAAGTGTTTGACGTAATTACGGTCATTGCAGTCAATCACAAATTCGAGCACTTCGAAGCGTTATCACTGTGCTTTAGTGGCAGCTGGAAAGTTAGTCTTTGCCCTGGCATAACTAATAGCTCAACAAGTATAATACTTCGCAAACATGGGGGGAATTTTAAGCAAACTTGTGTGCCGAGTTATGCTCGTGTGCATCAAGCGTTGTTTTGCAGCTGCGCTTCGATTGTAATGTCAAAACTAAGAACACTTCTGCGCTAAGTGGTGCAGAAAGTCAACAACGTAGACGGGTAGATCTCGCTGTGGTCCGGCGAATGACACGCCAGCATGAAGCAGAACCATTTCCCGCGTCCGCGGCTCAAGCTGCAGACTCTGGCACTCACATTCCTGAAGCTTAGCGCGTCGCAACTCAATCGGCTGCTAAAGACACTCGCACCCCAATGCTCGTACCATTGCCGAATAAATTCGCCAACAGGACTCCTCGCGCAAAGTAAACCTGCAACGCGGTCGCCGGCCCGCAAATGTCGCGAGTTTCGCTCCAGCCTGCTCTGAGAGCCCGAAGGAAACATGCAGTAGCTTCTGCGAAGACCGATTTCACTTTCCTGTTCTACTGATTCCCATGAAAGAAGGATAAAGCTTCTTTTTTCGTCAAATTTCATTTCTCTATATTTGATGCATCTGAATAAAAATAAGCAATTTCCCCTAGGCTTTCCTTGTTGTCCGTGTCTGTTGGTTTTGTATGGTTGCATCTGGGACGAGAGGCTTGACGCATATGATCCATAATTCTAGGTCTTTGTTCTGCAGCCTTTTGACATGAAATCAGTTGAGGAACCATCAACCTCCCTGTTCTGTTCTCTTTCACTCCGAATATTTCTTTTCCTTCCGAAACGCTTAAAATTCATCCAGTTACATAAAATCAAGCTAGCCCAGCTTTCTGCCATACGTTCTTCACTTTGGATTAGTGCGGCGGATAGGAGCCAGCGTGTGGATCCCCTGTTGATGTGTTAAGTGATGCGCAGCCCGTGCTGACGTGGCAAACCTTGTGCAAACCATGATGCGACGATGTGCAACACGTGCGGTCGCAGAGCCAGAAGGGCACAGTTCGGCTCGGAGTACGTGGAACGTAGAAACTAGGGTGCATCATTTAGGTTGAGATGAATGAATGTTTCCAGGAGAAGTCAGTGTGCCAGTGTATCGGTGACTAATATGCAGTCTTTGTGGCCGAATGTCTGTTCTATGCGAGCATGCTGTCGTGAGGCCTCGTATAGGGCATCCTGTGGAGGTTCTAAGTGTCCATGCAGTGTACAGACTGTGACGTCATCGGCGGGTGGAAAAAAAAAACATACCGATGGTAACCGTTTGTATATGACTTCGTTCGCAAATGATACACACGCACAAACAGTAAACATACGGGAAGGTGTACTAGAAGCGTTTCTTACAACTTTTGGTAAAGGAGCCTCTCTGCTTCCTTACGATAGACTCGTATACTGCATTCATAGTACAGCAAGCCAACGCATACCAGTAACACGTTGAGAACTGAGCCATCCTCATGGCATTTCTTCATGTTTAGGTATCCTGAACATCTCCCCACAAACATCGCGGGCATTGCCTCAGGTTCAACTCAATAAATACTGTTAGTCATTCTCTTGCAGAAAAGCGAGAGACAGTGATATCAAGGCACTTCATCAGCTATTGTTGTTCTTTTATTCATTGTTTGTATACTGGGTATTTCATAGCAACAATCTGTATTTCTGCCAGCCAAGTGCAAGCTGTTGTCCCTTCATAATAAGATAAGTGCTTCCACATCGGTAATGCACCACGTTAGCTCGCCTACCATCGCTGCACGAACATGGTCGAGGTCGACACACTTCATCAAAAAAATAAAAGAAATTTGCAAATCCGATGCACTAATGGAACTGATGTACGCGAATATTTCAGGAGCCAACAATGCAAAATGGCGCATCAAAGCTCTCTGCAACCAAAGGCATGTGTTCATAGGCCGCATTTCTTAACCAATTGTTTTCTTTTCTAACTTTGTCATTGTTTCGAACGTGTCTCACGGCTCTGACGCTGCCGCGTCGCTGTTATCGCTAGCATCACCACTCATTGCTGCGCATGATAAAAAAAAAAGAATGCGAAATGAAATACAGCGGTGCGAATGGGCAGCAGCTGTTTATGGCTTCAAGGCCCCCGTCACTTATTCATGCGGGTAATAGTGACATAACAAAATACGAATGGAAATGATTTTAACAACGTGTAGAAAACTTTCAGTGGTTTTACCAAGAAATGAGTGAAGCAGTTGTGCCAGACGCTGGCAGAAGAATCTAACAACGATCCTCGGGCGCATTTTGCAGAACCGCGAGTCCGGCTACTAGACCTGACTAGGCTTCGGACGTGTGTGGTCATGCCGCCTGTCGAGATGCTAGCATGCTGCTAGCCCCAGCCATTACTTGCAGCGCAGCTGTATAGCTCACCGTCCCAGGAAACTTTCCAGTCTTTGTGCTAAGCAAAAAACTCCCCATGCGTGGGTCGATCGCGGAGATGGTGTGATGCCGGGCCGACCCGTGGCGGAGGTGCAGTTCGCCATGAAGGGGCCCACATACAGAGCTTCGCAGGTTATCCTTCTTCACAATGTAGAAGGGCACTGATATTCTCTTTTTCTTAGTGTGCTCTGAGATCTACATTCCCAAAATAGTTGCACCCTTTGGGGTGTATAGTTGCCACACAGCAATAATCGTGATCTGTCTTGCCCGCATTTCCTTTATATAACGCTACGAGCCCGGTAGTTCCAAGTTAGGAACGGTATGCGCGTTATCAGCATGACAGATCATTCCCGACAGGAAAGTAGCGAGCGCAGCGTTTTCAACATAGGAAATGCAAGCAAGGCAGATGACAATTATTGTTCAGTGGCAAATATACACCCCAAGGGTGCACCTGTCTTTAGAGTGAAGTGAAATCGACGAAGCTCCATAGCTCGGCAGCGAAATGACTCGGGTGTCTACTCTTGTCGTTGACTATACTACTGTTTGCACTTCAGATACCGCGTGATAGAATTGCTTACGAATCCAGATATTTTAGAGAAATTCAATTAGTTCAGTAAGGTTCATGTGCCACGCGAAGGCGTGCGAAGCTTTTAGAACCACACATCACCAGGCCGCTCATGTGACTCAAGGCAATAAGAAATTATTTAATTTCTGAAGCTAAAATACGTGGAAAAATGGTATATTACGCTTCACACACAACCTGCCCAAATGATATCTCTAGGATTGTAATTATAATATAGGAGAAAACATACTTCTCTTACGCGAAAGCTCAAACAAACTTCTTTTTCAGCGTTTCTATAAAGCACAGACCGGAGGCGGTGTCCGTCATATGTGCATGCTGGCGCATAAATATCTCAGAATCCACGAAGCAGCGACGCCGCTTCCTTGAAACACTACCAGATGGCGCTCGCCTCCGCCGAATCGCGTAAGAGGTGATTGCGTTCGTAAGAGGCGATTGGAGGATTGGTGGAAGAAAAGTAGGGAAACGACAAAAGACTGAGATGTACACCCGGCGACAGTATATTATGGACCATGAAATCTAAGAAAAAGCGGAATATCTCCGCAACCTCACAACGCAATCTGGTATTTGCATTTTGGACCTTGACTAGAATATGCTAGCAACGTTGTTGTGGGCAGTTTTACTGGTTACTGCTACAGGCTGCTCGGGAATTGAACGTTTTCGGAGATCCCGTGGTCCATTTTATTCTGTCCGCGACTGTACAAAAACACAGTTCGCAATAGGGGATCAGAAAATTTGGGCGTGGTTGATTATAGCGGTTTTTTTTTTCTTTTTTTAATGTTTAACCTGGTAGGACATTACCTTGTATAATAGCAATAGCTTGGTGGTGCAACCCACCGCCCGTTCCAAAGGGGACCCTCATAACATCCATCCATCCATCGTGGCCCACGCTGAAGGCCACGTTTGGAACAGAGAGCCCGCCTTCGTGCATAGCGTTCGCCGCCAGCGTTTTGACCAGGGATGGCGCCGCCACTTAGCAAAGGTGACGCGAAGCGCTGCATCATGACACTGACGAGCGCCGACAGTGAGCGCTTCGGTAGTGTCAGCGCAGCGGAGGCGCTCCAACTTAAAGTGGCCTGGTGCAGGCGTTATGCTGAGGTGAGAAAGTAGTTCCCTCACGTGGTTTTCTTTCGTGACTGATTAGCCTGTGACGTCTTTTCGCCTACGGAATTTAGCTTGAACATGCATCAACAGTGCTTACACGCAGCCAACTGCTTCGCTTGTAATGTCATCAATTCATAAAATTGCTGCGCTAGGTGGCGCAGAAAGGCAACGATGTCGACGCGCGATTCCCACTCTGGTCCGTCGAGTGACACGCCAGCGTGAAACAGAAGGCCTTAGCGCTTACACGTTGCCAACGACACTCGCAACCACTATGGTCGAGCCTTTGCCGAAGCAACTCGGCAGCAGAACGCCGCTCGCCAACAGGACGCCGTGCGCCTTTCGCTGCAGCTAACTGTGAGAGCACTAAGGAAACATGCAAAAGCTTCTTGAAGGCATGTTTCAGCTTTGTGTTATACCGATTTCTATGAGAGAAGGATAAAGCTTGTCTTTTTTCATCCAATATTATTTATTTATATTTGCTGCATTTAATTGAAAATAAACAAGTTATATCGCCTACAGACTCTCCTTCTTATCCGTATGGTAGACGTTAATTCTTACAGCTGGAACGAGAGGCTTGATGCATGCGCTATGATCCTAGGTCTTTCTTCTGCAGTTTCTTGATATTAACTCAGTTGAACCACCGACCTCCCTGTTCAGTTCTCTTTTGCGCTAAATGTTTCTGTTCCTGCCGAAGCGCTGGAAATTCATCAGTTACTTAAAATCTAAGCAGCCCAGCTTTGTGCCATACGTTCTTCTTTCCAATGGTGGGTCGGATAGGAGCATGTGTGTTGACCGTACAATGATGTGCTAAACGATGCTCAGTCCGAGCTGACGTGGAAACCCTTGTGCAAACCATGATGCGATGACGTGCAACACTTGCTGTCGCAGAGCCAGAAGTGCGAAGCTTGACTTGGAGTACGTGGATCGTGGACACTATGGAATGTCATTTAGGTTGAGATGATTGTTTGCAGGAGAAGTCCCAGACCTAGTGTATCGGTGATGAATATTATTGTAGCCTTTGTGGCCGAAAGTGCCTGTCCTATGCGGCTGCACCGTGGCAAGGCCTCGTATAGGGCATCCTGTAGGCGTTCTATTCTCCGTGTAATGTACTCAATGTGACGTCATCAGCGCGTGGAAAAAACATAGTGAACAGAGTGAACCGCGTTCGCCGGCTCATTCCCACACCCTTTCACTCCTACAAAACCTTACGGCGATGGCGGAAATGCACCTGGAGTGTCCATATAATGGCTATTGCAGTGAAAAGAAAGTGTGTGAATCGGATGCGCTAATGGAACTACTGTACGCGAACATTTCATGAGCCAAAGAGTCAAAATAGCGCATCAAAAGGGACGCGCCGCATGGTTCAGTGACGAACGCATCCCTCTAGCAGGGATAGCTAATACCTCTGTCACACGAACACGCAAACAAAAGCTCTTTTAGTTATGGGAGCTTTCACCATGTTGAAAGAGTTTTTACTGAAGAGGTGTTGTGCGGCAGACATAGCGCACCGACGAACTGTATTCAGTGTTTCCCTCAGGACACGAAAGCGTGCCAGTTGAGTACGAAACAAAATCGGCCAATAATAAACTGTTGTATCCCGAAAAGTAAAGTTAAAGCTTGTTGTGTTACGCGAATTTAATATAAACAGCGACAGATTAATTAATTCATTCACAGCCCCATTACATCCTTTACAACTAAGCAAAAAAATATCAAACATGCAATTTGGATTTACGAGAGGTCAGCCTGCTGAAACTGCCCTTCTAACACAAAAGGAAATTACATAAGATTCTTTCGAACGTCAGCTATGTAACATTGGGCATTTTTCTCGACTACTCAAACGCGTTCGACTGCATAAGTCATGCTACCCTACTAGAAAAAATTTAATTATTATGATTTTCGAGGTGTTTTTTTTTTTGAAGTTAACAGAATCATATCTCCAACACCGCACGCAACACGTAGTTATAAACAGTTACGCGTCCGATTTCAAACCACTTATTACCACAGGGCAGCATTTTGGGCCCCTTGTTTTTTGTATGTTCTGATGGTGTATTTGCCTCTACAGCTTCTACACTGCCGCAGCAAGGTCAAAAGCGGAAAACATACTCACCAGAACCCGCAGGCGTCGTCAACCGACTAAAAGGTGATACACAAAGGTATCGCCAGTCCAGCGAAGTTAACGAGCTGCGGAAAGAATACCACGAGGGAAGTACTAGAGCAGTTGATGTATCACGTCAGCCCAGGGTCCTGCAAACTATTGGAGTGCCAGGTGACGCTCCATTATAGAAAGAGCTTCCTCTAACGACATGGATAAACTTTTCCTGACCACTATGGGGTTGTCGCGCAATTCTGCGGTGTGTCGGCTGTTCTGAAAGACGAGCTAAACAGCAGTGTACTATAATGAATATCTTGCTCTAGTAAATGTCGTTTAGACCATCTGCAGTAGTTGTGCGTTGCGTGTCTAACACTGCACATAAATCACTTCCATCTGGGTCTCAAAAAACGGCCTGAGAGAAAACCCCTTGAAAAAGAAAACTCCAAAAGCCTGACATGTAAACAAGAAATTCTCACTGATATTTGTAAAATTCCGATAGCTCGTAGGGCGGTCTCCTGATTAGCATATATTTCAATATCTTTAGTTATATTTCAATGTGTACACAAACATTGTGCAACGTAACCTTTCTGTAGTCAGTCACTGTTCCCACACTTGCAACACCCTCTTGGAAGATTATCACATAGCTACCATACCATGGTCTTGGGATGCTAGAATCTTCTTGAGCTTACCTCCGCAATAGGGTGCAAGTACTAGGGTTGCTCAGCACTCTTGACTTCGGTGTTTCGTTAAGAGGAGCCCTTAGCTCGGGCCCAACTCAGACGCGGCCTAGTTAAATGCATGTGAAACGGAAAAACGCTTTTCTGAGATAACCTCTGGACCAATTTTGTTGAAATGTGTTGCATTTCAAAGAGAAAGTAAAATTATCGTGACTGCTGCAAGCTGAATGCCGATTTATGTTATGAGTTTTGTGGCAAGAACTTTCAACAATACAAAAGCTAGAGAAAGAGAGACGCACGAAGTTTATAAATAAACAGCTGGGCATCAAAAAAACATATCGTGGTTCTGTAAACTGCATCCATTAGATCATTTGAAGCGGATAAATTTTCATTTTATATCTCTCTATCAGTTTATATATCAGTTTATATCTTACGTGAACATGTTACGTTGTGTACAAGGGTTCTGCGAAACCTGTATTTTTATGATGCTGAATTGTTTTTAGATTCATGTGTGACATAGTAATTTTGTCGTCTCTGGATGTACTATCATATCCATTTCACAAAACTGTGATATGAATTTTCCTTGCTCAGTTACACAGTTGTAAACGTTAAAGTTCTGTTTCCTGAAAATTTTTCAACTTTGGCCAAATTTTAATAATAAATTGAGGATCTCAATAAAAAATTCAAAACCAACACTTAGGTTTTTCTTTTAAATGGAACAAATCTCGTCCAATTTACTGGAGTGGTTGCCGAGAAAAAAGAATAATCTTTTTACATGTACTTGGATTGGAGCACCTCAGCTAAAGCTTCCTCCTCTTAATAGAGCAAAAGTGCGAGGGGAGAGATCTTTCGCCATAGTCGCGAATATAATTAAAAAGGAAAGAAAACAAGTGTTGTAGGAAAGTTGAAGAGCCTTCGCCTCCTTATTGAGTCCACACAAACATTCTCATGATGGATGACCTCCAGCCACTGATGAAACTTGTAACATAGCTCTAATGCCTGTCCTGTGATTCAAACAGGTCGCACGCAACTTATCCTATAGACCATTTCATCGGGCGAGGAGGATAGGGCGCGCGGAGAGCCTTTCCTCCTCTCTGGCTTGGGCGGTCGGCGCGGCGCTGCTTGAAAGTATTGCTGTCGCGTGTTGCGGAACAATTTCGAGATGTTTTAGATCTTACTTTGTGAAATTTACGCCATGTTCGTTCATATAAGGTCGTCAGGGAAGCCTTTCGGTGCATCGGTAACTACTGTAGGGAGAAATATGCCTTGGGGGCGCAAAAATGTGACGCGCACAATCAGCCGTGGTATACGCGCATTATCAGTCGCGGTGCGTGTATGTGTTGTTTACTATTTTACTTATATCGATTTTAATTCAACAAAGAAAACCGCCGTCTCTTTATTACCAGCATTAAATTTTAAATCAGAGCCAACCTGCAAGCATTTGTTCACTGTAGGTATCCTTAACACCCATCACAATGGCGCGGGGATTGCCTTTGATTCGACTTAGTAAACGCTAACAGTCATTAGGTTTATGAAAGCGTGAACATAGCCCTATGAAGGAACTTCCTATGCAGTCGTCGTTCTTTAATTCACTATTTTAATACAAAGCATATCATAGCAAGGAGCTAAATTTCCGCTGCAAAATGCAAGCTGTTTCCGCGGTATAACGAAGTCGCAAGGTGCTTGCAATTCGGTAGTGCGCTGGCTTGACTACAATTTTGCATGAACATTGTAGAGGAGTTGCGCCTGAAAGGCAAAGCACTGATTGCGATAGCAAATTACTAGATGTACGAAGTAAGGATTGTAGTTTTGTCGGTCGTAGAAATTTGTGAACATTCGCTTACTAACTAATTTACCAATGATAGAATATGCAAGCGTGACTCAACGAGGACGTAGAAAGAAACCGACATACAAGGACAGCACTGCCTTTCTGTCAGCTTCTTTCTACGCCCTTTTTCAGTCGTGGTTACACAGTCTATGAGGGGTTCAAACCAACTAGCACGTCAACGTGTTTGTCTAAATTAACCAGCATGGTGTCACGTACGCGCGCACAGGTAAACGTGAACACATCCCGCTCGATGACTGCGGAAACTGTCTTAAAATGCTGCCCTTAGGAATCACGACAACAGCCGTGAGCCAATGGACCTCCGTTCATCTGTCGCTACAACGTGAACGAAACATCGAAGGCACAGCCCATACGAAGCTACCCGCACTACGCGCACTCTGCAAACAAAGCAGATCATTTTCAAGACACAAAAGCGCCTTCAACCTCTCTCTACAGCGCCTGGCTACGGCGTCTACTACGGCGACCGCGATTTGCATGGCCAAAACCGTGGTAGACGCCGCGGTTGTCTCCACTCTCTACCGAACGGCAGGCGAGGAGGTCATCGAGGTTCCCTTAGCAGCTGCCGGAAGATAGCGACCCTATCGCTCGCCTGGACCCCTGCCTCGCGAGCCACATGAGAAGGCACGCATCCGGGCCACATTTCTCGCTCGCGCACGCGAGATAGAACCGCGTTCGGCGGCTCACCTTCAGATGTTCTCACTCATAGGGAACCTCACGGCGATTCCGACGGCAGAAATACGACGTGAGTGTCCTTATAATTACTATCGCAATAAAAAGAAAGTGTCTAAATCTGACGCACTAATGGAACTAATGTACGCGATGATTTGCTGAGCCAACGAGACAAAATGGTGCATCAAATTTGACGCGCCGCATACTTCAATCACGAACTCATCTCTCTAGCAGAGATACATACCTGTGCCACGCAAACGCGCAAAAACTCTTTGACGTAAGGTAGCTTTCACCAAGTTGAAGTACATTTTAATGAAGAGGTGTTGTGCCGCCGATACCCGGCAGCGACGATATCTTTTCGACGCTTCCTTCAGGACACGCTACCGAAAGCGTGTTAGTAGAGTACGAAACAAGATCGACGAGAAGAAACTGATGTATCTTGAAACATAAGGTCAAAATTTAATGCGTTACAAATTTTCAAAAGAAATTTACTGCGCCATATTACGAAACGTCGATGTCTCGTCGGTGCGGCGCGCGTCTGTAAGGTGGTCACGTGACATCCCCGACCCGTTCGACCTGCTTACAATAGTAGAGAATAAAATTAGCATTACTGTGTTTGCTACATCTTCGCCAAGACCTATAATTATATTTATAGTGAGCCTCGGTGAGACCGTAATATATGTTTACTTATTTTCTTTTTTGTAGTATAGCTTTCTATAAGTATAGCTTCTTACCTAATATAAATGAAAAATGGAACTTACTACCAGGTGAAACTAGGTCACTGCCTTTAGAGGAATTTTTGTATAGAATAATATATTCATGCTGTCTTTATTATACTGATTGTATCGTTTATTTTGAAGTTATCATGTTTCTTAAGGTATTGAAGTTGATTTGTGCAGAAGAATACTTTGCTATATGCAATGTACAAATCCACTACTGCGATCGGTCAAGTATGTGAACATAAAAACAAAAAAATAAAATGAATAAATATGATAATTGCTGGCGCCCACCAGCTTCGAGGCCACACCATGCCGGTCGTAAAACGATCGACGAATGCCGTTTCCAGAAAAGGCCGCTTCTGAAAAGTAGATCGGTCCCTTCCGTGTGTCGCCGGCGAAACTCTTTTTCGTGAGGAGCCGTTTTGCTCGAAAGGCTTTCGAGTACCCGTTTAACAGGGGTGTAAGACGGTTTCGCTGGAGCAATACCTGAAGCGACAGTTTGGCCTCAAGAAACTTTCGGCCACGGGCCTTATCACTGTGATGCGCCGGAATACAAAGCGCATTTCTAAGTTGTTTCGCTGTACGGTAAGTCTGTATTTAAGTTTTGGGGAAAAAGACGTGCGCATTGCGCCTCAAAGACTAATGCATAAAATTTTGCGCATAACTTAAGACAACCTTGACATGCAAAATTCTCGTTTATTTGAGTGTGTCGACACACTGAAGTATTGGCCATTTGAGGACACAGATATTAACGCACTCCAGCTACTCGATATCGCTACCAATACCTTTCTTGTTCGCCACGTTTAAACGGCTACGTCTCTGAGCAAAACCGGAATCTCTCCGAGGCCTAAGTTTCAAATAGCGAGAGGGTCCTGAAATGTGTTGAATGGAAAGACACCACGCGTTTGACCTTGCAGAAACGCGCCTTCCCGCCACAGTACAATGGGTGACTCACATAATTTCGGCAACAACGGCGCGGCGTAATATTTTTTTTATTAGCTAGCAAGTGCGTGCGGTCATATCTTATAAATAAATTTTGTCTATGCGACGTCTAATGCCGCCAAGTTTCTTAAAACGGTACATTGCACAAGGCGAATAGCGGATAATAAAAAATTCAGCACATCCACCCACTTGGTATATCTATATAGAATATAGACAGCGAAGCATTGTGCGAGCGCATAAATAGTCTAAACGCGAGTATGTGTTCATTGAATTTCCAGACACGGTGACACGAAAGGCTCCATTCAAACTTTGTAGAGAAGATTATGCAATGTCGCCACCGGCGCCAGTGGTGCTCGAAGGCGAGCATTCTGGTTCTTTTTGTTCTCTTGCTTTCCCCCGTACGGCCGGCGACGCCGCAGATGGATGAAATGACGGATGCTGTGAGCGTATCCTTTAAAAGGAGGGGTGGGTTGCGCCACCAAGCTCTTGGGATTATTGTGCCAATTGTCCTAGCTATGTTCTTCTTAAAAATGGTTCACGATGTACAGAGGCGAACGCCATCTGGCGGTGCTTGTGCAGTCGTCGTGATGGGCAGGATGCATCTTCCAGCTTTTACTTGAACAGCTTTTACGTGAATGGCTGGGGGAGGCTGCAAGTAAGTCTTGCTCCTGTTGCAAACCTTTAGTCTGGTATTTCTGTGATGCGTTTTTCAGCGTTCCCGTACGACGCCATGGTCCAGTCTGTCAGTTAACCAAGTTCACGTACTACGTGACGCTTGCAGCAGAAAGCATGTTCGACATCCGCACTAAGGATGTGAGACATGGTTCTGGCTAACACTCCCAGGGTTAACTCTAGTAGACATATACGTATAAATACCAAGGAAGACAGCGGGAAAACCGGCACCGCGGTAGTTAAATTCGAAAGAGGATTGCAGGAGTAGTGGCGAGACATGGGTTTGCACCAAACCTGCGGGCAATTGTTTTTAACACGAAAGTGTTTTATGCCGCATCCAGGATGAACTTCCTGCAGCGGATGTGACGTCGGAGTGAACGCGTAAAAAAAATCGGAGGACGCTTCACCCTTACGGGTGGAGCGCGACAGCATTCAGAGATTCCGGACTGCTTGTCGCGCTCCCGGCAACTGCAGGTTTATTCTTTTTCTGAATCTTCGCCTCCGGGCGCCGCTGCCGCGCATGCGCAGAGGCGAGTGCCATCCGGGTGGTGGTGTTGCAAGGAACTGCGCGGGACGCGCCACTCTATGATCGTTAGAAACGTTAAAATTATGGAATACATACGCGCCGAAGCCACTCTGTGTTAATGGGGCACGCCACAGTTGAACAAGCGTCAGCAGTGCTTGAACGCCGCCAGCTGGTTCTGCACTGCGATGGCATTACCTAACGAAACTGCTGCGCTAAGCGGCACAGAAAGCCAATTACGTCGACGGGAGAATCTCGCTTCGGTCCGGCGAGACACACGCCAGCGCGAAGCAGGACGCCTGCGCGTGTTTGCCGCGCACGCTGCGAACTCTGGCACTAGCATTCCTGAAGCTGAGCTCGTCCTGGCTCAACGGGCTGCCCAAGACACTGCGGAGCTTTACCACAATGCACATGCCTTCGCCGAAGCGACAAGGCAGCTCTCCTGTAACACGGACACCGGCCCGCAAATGCTCCGCCTTTCGCTGCAGCTGACCATAAGCTCACGAAACAAACATGCAAGAGCTTCTACGAAGAGACGCTTCACTTTCGTGTTCAACCGATTCCTATGAAAGAAAGATAAACCACATCTTTTCTTCATCCACCTTCACTTATTTGTGATTGCTACATTTGAGTGAAATAAACAAGTAATTTCTCCAGCTCT
Organism: Dermacentor albipictus; assembly: GCF_038994185.2. NCBI lineage: Eukaryota > Metazoa > Arthropoda > Arachnida > Ixodida > Ixodidae > Dermacentor > Dermacentor albipictus. Next base: position 89,008,740 of record NC_091828.1, on the reverse strand, counting down.
TTCCTTGTTGTCCCTGTCGGTTGGCATTGTATGGTTACACGTGGGACGAGTGGCTTGATGCACGTGCCATGATTGTAGGTCTTCCTTCTGCAACGTCTTCATAAGAAATCAGTGGAAGAACTAACGACTTGCCTGTTCTGTTCTCTTTTACTCCGAATCTTTCTGTTCCTTCCGAAGGGCTGGAAATTCATCAGTTACACAAAATCCAACTAGCCCAGCTTTCTGCAACACGTGCTTCACTTTAGTTCGGCTGATGGGAGTGGGGGTTTGGACTTCCTCCGGATGTCCTAAGCGATTCGCAGCCGTAGCTGACGTGGCAACCCTTGTGCAGACCATGATGCGATGATGTGCAACACGCGCTGTCGCAGAGCCGGAAGTGTCCAGTGAGACTCGGAGAACGTCCATAGTCGACACTAGGGTGAGTCATTTAGGTTCAGGTGAGTGTGTGTACAAGAGATGTCGGGAACCTAGTGTATCGGTGATGAATGTGAATGCAGCTTTTGTGGATGAGAGCACCTGTCCTATGCGGGCACACCATCCTGAAGCCTCGTGTAGGGCATCCTGTGGGTGTTCTAGGTCTCCGTGAAGTGTAAACCCTGTGACGTCGTCAGCGGGGGGAAAAAGAACGTACCGGTGGCAACTGTGTGTATATGACTTCGTTCGTATTTCTTCCTAAGTACAAATAATAAACATAGGGAAAGGTGTAGTAGTAGCGTTTCGTGGAAGTACTTTTGATGAAGGAACCTGTACGTCTATCTGCTTGTGATAATGTTGTATAGCACATCAGTATTGTAGCTGACAAGGAAATTTATTCATCCGTAGGCACGCTCACAACTGTGGTATGAACAAAAATACATTATAGGTACAGCACATGTACTGCATCATATTTGATTTAAACAAAACCGATTAGCAAATGAAAAAATAAATGGTGTGACACTGGCTTGAAGCCAACGCTTAACGTCGAAGAAATGCGAAGAGATCCATACTCATGGCATTTATTCACGCCTAGTTATCCCGAACACCCCCCATAAATAGGCTGGGCATTGCCTCTGCTTCTGCCCACTAAATACTATTAGTCATTCTCTTGTGAAAAACGAGAGACAGCGATATCCGGGCACTTCTTCCGCTATCTGTGTCTTTTATGCATTCTTTGTATAGTCGCATTTCATAGCAACGAGCAGTGTTTCTGCCCGGCAAAATGCAAGCCGGTGGCGCTTTTAAAAAAAGTCACAAAGGGCTTCCACTTCGGTAATGCACGACGTAAGCTTGCCTTGAAACCCTGCACGAACGCGTCTGCGAAGGAGACGCTTGATCAAAAAATGGCTGTGGCTTAGCTAAGGTTAAGCCCAGGATGCGAAGCATACTAGCCTTTATTTTAGTTGTTGAACCACTGTTTAGCCTGGTGAACTGCTGTTGCTTGGCTATATTTGGTTCGGCTAGACGAAGAAACAACTCATGCGTTACTGTGCTTCGCCTTCAAGAGTGGAACGCGACAGCGTTCCCATCGAACCGCCAAGGGGTGTAAGAGAATGGGCTACGGCGCAGCGACTACGCGCCCCGCTTTGGACGCGGTGAGCGTCGAGCAACGCAGTGTTCGGCGCGGCAACGAAATGTGCGCCTGAGCAAGCGACGTACGCCTGAGCCTTAGAAACAGCTCGTTTCTAAGGCAACACCGCATTCACTAGAGGCGCTTTTGTACCGCTTTGAAGCATCGTACTCGTGGCTCAGTGGTAGCGTCTCCATCTCACACTCCGGAGACCCTGGTTCGATTCCCACCCAGCCCATCTTTGCAAGAGTTGAGCCAAAGCCACCTAGAAAATCAGTCTCTGTAGCACGCCGCAACCTTCGCTTCTCATTCCAACGAGCAGCTCTGCCTCCAGGAGGCATCTCACCTCGTGAGTGTCTAGCAGAGGCAAGCGCAGCTGCTTATATACCGCCGCGACGCCGCGAGCGACGGCACGAGTTGGAGCTCTGTCGTGACGTCACGGTGTCATGTGGTCAGCCTTGAAGGCGACGCCGCGAGCGACGGCGCAAGTTGGAGCCCCGTTTCTCCTCTGTCGTGACGTCACGGTGTCACGTGGTATTGAAGGCGACACCGCCGCGCCTGAGGAGCTGGGTTGAGCTCTCGTAATATGCTTCGCATAAAAGAAAGAAAGAAAGTGTGCAAATCCCCGGCACTAATGGAACTGACGTAAGCGAACGTTTCAGGAGCCAACAAGGCAAAATGACGCAATAAAGGCGACGCGTCGCATAGTTCAGTCACGAACGCGTTCCTCATGCAGAGATGGTTTCTCCACCGGCGCTAGTTTTGGTATTGGCAATACAGCGCCACCATGAAGCTGGTAGCCAAAGAATGTGCAATAACGTTTGCATATGTGGCCTTATCTTTTCGAACTACATAAGAATAAAGTAAGGCGATGCAATTGTGTGTAGAAATGTGCTTTTGGCTATTTCCTTTTTTGGCGTCTTATAACTTTATATGGTCAATTCATTTGCTTCGCCAAGGGGAGGCGCTTTTGCTCTCAAGTATTCGGCTGCCATTTTTTTCGTGCACGTTTTTTTCGTATGCTCTGCAGTTTAGAACTTTCCGTGCCTACGAATTTTTCGGCAATGTTGGAAAAACTTCGTTCAGGATGCAAGGCTCGCTGCGCTGCTGTGTGACGTGGGAGCTCGGGTAGCACCACGAGGGCGTCATGTTTCTGTTTCCCAGCGGAGGTGTGGTAAGCGCACTTTTTGTGCAATCGTTATGAAGAAACAAACGTTGTTCTTGTCAAAACAACTATAGGATGAAACGAAAGACCTTCCGCGCTTCTTTTCAAGTGAATATCGTTGTTTTGGTTTGGCGTGGCGCAATTTTTCTGCCGTGTTGTAAGAAACTAAAGCTGCTTCGCCGATTGATACTAGCTGACGCCCAGACGGAAACTTCGTTTCGGTATGTATTGGCGGTTGCTCTTCATTTTTTCCACGAGTAGAACATCTGCAATTTATCATACCTGCCGAAAGTGTTTGAATGCTTCCTGCGCAAACTGTTCACGCAGGAGAGCGTTCCGGGAACTAGTTCTTTTCTTATTACATTGCCGCTTTTTAATGGTCATAAAAACGGCACCCGAAAAAACAATACGTACCAGTCATCGCTTGCATCTTCAAGAATGAGTTCGAGTTTCCTATGTGTCGACATAGGTTCGCTTCGCTTTTGAACCTGTGTTTAGAAGGGCAGAATTTTTCAGCCGCGTATTCGTACCTTTAACTTCGTTTGGTTTCGCTGTTAATTGTTACCCAATTATGACCATGGGGCATTTTGCCCATTTCTCAGAACTCACATATGACGAGATGACGCTAAATTGGGAGTCCTAGCAAGGCTGACGCGGGAGCAGATGTGTAACGGCTACGGCCTCTGCACGGACCACTCCGGAGGAAGGGACTACGCCAACCCCGTTCTGGATGCTGGGCTGTGCCGACTGTTGCAGTGGAAGAGCAGGCATTGGGGGGGGGGGGAGGGGGGGGATAGATGAAAGTAAGCAAACAAAGGTATGAGTGGTTGCATATCTGTGCTTCTGTAGTTCATTGTTTTCGCACAAAAACCACTTTACAGGTAAGGGCGCAAGTGCCATGAGAGGTGCCAGCGCTGCCTTTTCCTTGTCGTTTGCTCCGGCGCCGTGTGCCCTGTGACGTCACACAGCGAAATTTGCTCCACGTGCACGAAGAAACCTTGTGCGTGCCAGTCTTTCGTTATCGCTTTCTCGCGTGCGGTGCGTGATGTTCCCGATTATGGCTTAAACTAAAAAGCCGCACAGTTTTCGCTGACAATGAGCGAATTCTCGTTCGTGAAAACGGGCGCCGCGCTTGGCGCTACAGATACGTTACGACAAAGACAGTTCTGGCCGCGCATTGCCGTCTTCTCCCTAAGCTTGGTTTGCCGCTTTGCAGCAGAAATTCTTCTGGAGCTCAAATCACAATGTTCAGTAGCCCGGCGGTTTTAAACTATTGGAAGTTACTTTTGCTTTTATTGACATTTCGCAAAAGATATTGAGCCAAAGTAAATAGAACGATCAATTACCTAATCCTTAACAAGATGAATCGAAACTTTCACCGATCAAGAAAACTACACAAATATGTATCATGAATGTATAGCAGCAGTAATGCTTGCGATTTGCTTATTAAATTTTGCGACCGTGATCGCTACTTCAAATTCTACAACCAAATATAATGAGAACTCACCACATGGACTAACAGTTCTATTCTACGAAAACAGTTCCGATTTTTGTCACGTGCAGAATAAATTTCATAATGAGCGGGCTTCTCATGTTGTGTTTTCATAAACGTGAAGCGATGTTGTAAGGCACGTATGTCACGCATGACATTCAAACATAGACGGGGCGCTGTTTTTGTCCTGTGTGCCTGTGTGTATAGTGTTCCTTGACACAACGCGCAGCGTCTGCGAAAATTTGACAAGTAGCCTGACAAGATGTTCTGATGATGTATGTGTCTCTACAGCTTCTCCACTACCGCGGCGACGTCAAAAGCGGGAAATATACTCAACAGAAACCCCAGGCGTCGTCAACAAACTGAAAGATGATACACACAAAGGTATCGCCAATCAGCGAAGTTAAAGTGCAGCCTGAAGAATAGCACGAGGAAACTACTAGAAAAGTTGAACTATCATGCGAGCCCAGAGTCCTACCAACTATTGCAGTGCCAGGTGACGCTCCATTATCGCATGGACTTCCTCTAACGAGATGGATAAAATTTTCCGCACCATGTTGGTGTTGTAGCGGAATTCTGTGGTGTGTCCGCTGGTCTGCAAGACGAGCTAAACCGCAGTGTACTATAAGAATATCTTGATTTAATCTAGTCTTACGCTGCACATCAATGACAGCCATTTGCATCTCAAAAACGGCGTGAGAGAAAACTTGCAAAAAGAAAGCACCAAAAGCTTGAAAAGTAAAAAAACAATCTCACTGATATTTTTCTTTGTAATTCGGATAGCTCGGAGGGCAGTCTCCTGATTAGCATATCTTTTGAAAATCTTTAGGCATATATCAATGTGTACATAAACCTTCTACAATGTAACCTTTCTGCAGACTGTCATTGCTCCCACACTTGCACCCTCCTCTTCAAAGATTATCGCACAGCTACCAAACCTTGATCTCGGGACGCTAGAATCTGCTTGAGCTGACCTCCATAATGGTGTTCAAGTACTAGCGTTGCTCAGCACTCTTGACTTCGGTGTTTCATTAAGAGGAACCCTTAGCTCGGGCCCAACTCAGACGAGGCCTATTCAAATAAATGTAAAACGCAAGAACGATTTTCTGAAATAACCCTTGGACCGATTTTCATGAAATTTGTTGCATTTGAAGGGGAAAGTTAAATTATAGTGACTTCTGCATGCGGAATTCCGATTTATATTGTGAATTCCGTGAAAACAATTTTAAGCTATTTGAAAGTTAGGCAAAAATAGACGCACGAAGTTTATAACTTATTACTTCGGCATCAAGAAGAGATATCGCGGTTTTGTAAACTGCATCCATTAGATAACTTAAAGCGGACTAATTCGATACTTAAATTTATGTCTTACGTGAATATGTTAGGTTGTGTTCAAGGCTTCTGCGAAGGCTGTATTTCCAGGATACTGAATTTTTTAGATTCATGTGTAACATATCAATTTTGTCCACTTTAGATGTTCAGTTGTTTAAATATTCATTTCACAGAATTATGATGTCAATTTTTCCTTGCTGAGTTACGCACTTGTAAATGTTAGTTTTATTTTCGGAAAATTTTCGACTTTCGGCAATTTTAATTAATAAATGGAGGGTCTAAATCAAGAATTCGAAACCAAAATTTAAGTCTTTCCTTTAAGTGCAACAAATCTCGTCAGATTTAGTGCAGCGGTTGGCGAGACAAACAAATCCTCCTTTTAGAAGTATTTAGATAGGAGCACCTCAGCTAAAGCTTCCCCATCTCAATAGAGTAAAAGTGGGAGGGGGGACATCTTCTTTCGGCAAGGTCACCAATAATCTTAATAAGCAAAGAAAGCAAACATTTTAAGAAAGTTGAAGAGCTTTCGCCTCCTTATTGTGCCTACCGAAAAATTTCCTTAACGGATGTTCTCCAGCCAATGTTGAAACTCGTAACATAACTATGACAGGTGTCCTAGGCTTCAAATAGGTCGTGCGCAAGTGAGCCTATAGGCACTTTTTAAGGAAATGACGTTATGTACACCAAGCGTATTAGAAGAAGGCCTTTAACGCCATTCAAAGGAGAATTGTCTTGAGCAGGTTGCACTGATTCACTGAATGCAGCCGACTTGCGTTGCTTTCAGAAAATATGTCTCAATGTCTCGAAGCTGCGCGTTCAATAATACCTTCGTGCATCACTCTGTCCTTGCACGAACTCTACTGACGATCAACCGCTGATTGACGCATGCTACTCCTGCATTTACTGTTTCACAACAAGAAAACTTAGCGCTGTTTGCTTTTATTAACTTGGAACCGTGCATTTAGGCCATGATGACGATAGAGCAAGCGAGGTGTATTACAAATGTTAAGAAACGTCTGCAATATGCTAGCGAGGGATTTAGTATTGGTGCTTTGTTCACAATGTCACAGATCTTAATGAAGTTCAAGTGGTCTTATATCTGGTTTTACTTCGCTATACAAGATATCAAAAAAGACTACAAAAATTTTCTGTATAATTTGCTAGAGATTTATCGTTTCATTTTTTGCTAGAGATTTATCGTTTCAAAAAACAGCAGGAAGTTGTCTTACGTATATATGATCGTAGTACCGAATGCGCCCATTTGTAATGACTATTGAAGTACTCAGCTCTACATTAATGTGTTGTGTATTGAATACCTTGCGGTGCGGTAGGTTGGTAATAAAACCAGTGAATAAGCCGCATTTTGCTGCCTACATATGTTTTGCCGAAATAGAAAGACAGCTGCGCGGTATTAAATGCCAGCACGCCCATCTTGCAGAGAAAAAGATAAGTTTTCAGAAAGATGTGTTACATATGTTGGGAATTAGAAAAAATTAGAAGCCGATGTGGGCGGAAAACTAAATCTGAAAGAGGAAGACAATTTGAAAAATCAAATGCAGGCGGTGTTGCTTTCCGTTGGCGCCTGCAGAGAAATTCGTGTGCTCGTCGAGATTCATAGCAGACGAAGAGCGGGATGGCGTTTCACCCTCGCGCATCAACAAAACCTTTGCCATGGTAGAAGGCTTAATTTTTTTCTAGTTCTTTCTTCTTCTCGGAGTTCGGTCTACCCAGCAACAGGGTATGAAATGGCACTCGTTGCGCTATTGCTCTTTTTGGTGGGGGTATACCAGCTGACCTAGGTGTGTTCTAGGTCTCCACGCGGTGTATACAGACTGTGACGTCGTCAGCGCGTGGAAAGAACATACCGATCGTAACCGTGTCTGTAGAGATATTATAGATGTACAAATAATCAACATAGGGGAAGGCGTAGTATTATGTTAGCGTTTTACATGTTAGGGATAGAGCAGTTTGTCTACCTCTTTGTGATAGTCTAATCGTCGGAACGGTGCACTTCATTGCGAATGGAGCCGGCTTTCTAGGAATTCTTCACGGCTAGGTATTCTGAAAACCCACGCAATTAACATGGGAATTGCCTCAGCTACCATAAATAAATACTACTAGGTATACTCTGTATAAAAGCGTGAGTACAGGCACGTGAAAGCCATTCTTTAGCTGTCCGCGTACTTTTACTCAAGCGTCCAATAATGGGCATCTAATAGCAACAAGGACTATTTCAGGCGGAAAAATGCAAGATTTTGCGGCTTCACGGCAAAGTCGCCGAGTGCTTCCACTTTGGTAACACACGACGTTAGCTCGCCTACCTACCATCCCTACCTGAACATGATAGAGGAGGAGACACTTCATCAGAAGTAGTGTGCAACTCGGATGCAATAATGAAACTGATGTACGCGAGGGTTTCAAGAGCCAACCAAGCAAATGGCGCATCAAAAGCAACGCACCGCATTGTTCAGTGTGAACGCGCCCCTCTAGCAGAGAAATCTAAGGCGGTTTCGCATGCTCAACAACAGAAGCGAGAGTGCGGCCCCAAGAAGCTTCCGGTCGCCGGCCTTATCAGTCTGCTGCGCTGGTTGAGAAAGCGCATTGGTAAGTTGGCATTGGTAAGGTAAATTATGTTTTTAACTATTGAGACAAAAGGCACGCGCATTACGTCTCATGACTAATAGGTAACATTTTACTTATAAAATGAGACAACCTTGACTTGCAACGTTGTCTTTATGTTCAGAGGAAAAATGTTGACAATATTCCGGCTTTGATATTGGCGCACTTCAGCTGCCCGATATCGCCGCCAATGCCCTTCTTGTTTTCTACGTTTAGCTAGATACGTCAGGGAGCAACACCGGAAGTTTCCATGGGCATGTATGTAGACAGTGAAAGTGTCGTAAAATGTGTTGAATCAAAAGACACAACGTGTTTGACATTGCAGAAACGTGCCTACTAACCATAGTACGATGACACACGGAAGGCAGTTTCGGCGACAAATCTGAGGCGTGCCCCGCCCCCGCCCCCGAATCCGCTGCCCCGCTCTCGGGGACGGGGGCGGCGGCCACATATTCTGCGGCAGCTCGGCGTGTGATACCTCGAGCCGTAGCGTGGGCCGCCTCGTTGCCCGCGAGCGGGACATCTGTGTGTGCCGGGGTCCAGAAGAAGAAGAAGGCGGTAAAATTTTGGGGTTGCGAGGGCGATGACGAGTCGCCGTCGTCACAAATTTGGGGCATGCGTCCGCTTCCCGCGAGACGCGACCGCGCGCGAAGCCGCGGATATCCGCCTGCGAGCCGCGGATCCCGATTGAGGCGCTCGGCACCGCGGCCAGTGCTAGGGCTACCGCGGCTTCTTCGGTTGCCTCCGTGTATCCCGTGGTCACCATGCAAATCGCGAGGCTCTTCCCCGTGTGTTTTACAACCGCAATTGCATTCAGAGTTCCCGGACTGCTTGTTGCGCTCCCGGCCACAGCAGCTTTCATATCTTATTGTGATATCAATCATATGGACACTCCAGTCACATTTATGCCGTCGCCTTCGACGTCGCCGCCATGAGGTTCCGTATGAGTGAAAACATGTGACGGTGAGCCGGCGAATGTAGGCGAACGTTGTTCAATCCCGCGTGCGTGAGCGAGGAACGCGGCCCAGACGCGTGCCCTCTCGTGTCGAGCATGAGGCAGGGAGGCGAGGCAAGGGAGGAGGGGCGTTCTTCTCTGGCGGCTGCTACGGTGCCTCGACGTCCTCCTCGCCCGCCGCTCCGTATAGAAGAGTGCAGGCAGGAGGAGGAAACCGCGGCGTCTGCTACGACGTTGGCCTCGCGAATTGCGGACGTTGTAGTAGACGCGTTCGGTGGGCGCCGTATACACCAGAACAAAGAGAAAAATTGAGTGGCACCATTTTCAAAGCGCGGTGGCGCCACCTGCTGCTCTAACGGATCCGAGCTGTCGAGCGAGGCGACCGCAGGTAGGCGCAGTGCTTGCGCTGTTTGCGCTTTGGCATTTCTTTGAAGTTCTCACGAAGGACGGGATGTCGAATTTTAGCTAACTAATTTGGTTAGTGAACATCAGCTTCTTGGCAAGATTATGCTGCAAATCGCAATGGCTGTCGCAAGCGCAACGAGCGCAGACGGAGCGGATCGTTCGGGTAGGTCCGCGTTACCTTTGCACGTGGAAACGTTGGTTCTGCGGCTATTCTACTTTCATTTGGACGTCTGACAATACGTCGTGAACTAGTAAAAGCCTTGATGTACGCCATACACTTACCTCTGCGTTGTAGTGCCTGGAAAAATCTCGCGGCGCGCACCTTGAAAACAGGCGGCATATGTTCGAGTAAGCGCAGCGAAGGTGCGCGGATGCCCAGATGTGTCGGTTTTTTGTCTCGCGATGGCGCAAGAATGAATTAACATTAGTTCAACCGTGTCGGATCTACTGTGCAATGTGTGCAAACTATTTTAACAAACGTCGCCACTCTTTCCTCCTGGCCTGCATTTACGATAAGCAACACAAGCCAGCTTTCACACGTAGAGGTTTTTAATACTTGTTGAAAGGTATTGCGACATTTCGCGGCCACCAATACCATGATCTTTGTAGCGGTGCGAGCACTTTCGCGGCATTTGCTTGTGAATCAGGTGCGGAGTTCTATGGCGAGAGCCGCTGTACGAAGCCCACCTCAAGCCTTTTTGTAATCGAGGTCCGTAGACAGACAAATACACAGAAAGACACGTACAGATACACGCATACAGAGACATGCATGCACGGCCTAATATGCCGCAGCGCCTCAGCTCCCGACGTACACCCATGAGCAAAAGTATACGGACCACGGGAGCGTGTGCCAAACTGCATCGACGCGCCGTCTACCGACGCGGTGCCTGCTGTCGAGAGGGCCGCTAGAGCAGCGGTGCGCATGCGCGTCCCATCATGTCTGCGGGCCTGACATGTAGCTTTGCCTGACGTGGTTATGGTGTTCATAGACTAAACGTCCGCTGGGCGTCGTTTGCTCTGCTCCGTCGCATCTGGGACATTGTTTTATGCAGCGGCTGCGGCTGGGATGGCACGCGCGTCCGCCGCGCTTCGCTTTCATTCTTTCTCGTGGGGGGGGGGGGGGAGGTATCCCGCCCTGCCTTGCCGTCTCTCTGGCGCCTTCAGATGACTCGCGCAAAATGGCTTTCTGCGGCGTTGTGTTATCTCGAACTGTTCCAACGTTTGCTGCCGCAGCTAGAAGCAAGGTTTTGCAGTCGGTGCCCGACGTTGCGTTAAGAAGTAGAATTGAGTTGCAGGCGCTACTATGCTCCGCCAGCAGCAGGATGCTAAAAGGAGGAATTAGTGGCACCGTATTGCCTTTATTTCTTCAAGCCCTTCAACAAGGCTTGAACAAGAAATGCACGCGAGGGTGTCACTACAGACAGCTGCGGCAACACTGACACATGCACGAGAATATAAAATCAGGTGCAGCTTTGCGGAGCACGCTGCCATGAACTTCTGATTACAGTTGCCCCCTTGCGAATCGGGTCGGGATGACCGACCTGAATCACTGGTCGGGGTATCCTCATGGCATCGCGTTGCGAGTGGATACCACGGCACCTCCGAGGCGTCATCGCCGCCTATCAAAAAATGACATCGTAGTGAAATCATGAAGAGATGGGAAAATTATAATCTCTGAAAATAACAGCAGCCCGTTGTCTCGTCCTAAGTGCCCTCAAGACCGGAGTTTGTCGGTGGTCACCCCGACCATTGATTCAGGTCGGTCAACCCGACCAGATTCGCAAGGTGGTAACTGTAAATAAAATTTAACGGCAGCATGCAACGTACAGCTGCACCTGATTTTATATTGTCGCGCATTTGTCAGCGTTGCCGCAGCTGTCTGTAGTGACACCACCGAGTGCATTTCTTCAATCCTGATACGCCTGCGTGTATCGGAAGTTTCTGGAATGTTATCGATGCTTCCATCCGCTGTCTGTAACCCAACCTTGTGTAATCTGCATGTGTAATCTGCATGTGCAAACCCTTCAATCCTTGTTGAAGGTTTTGAAGAAATAAAGGCAGTACGGTGCCGCTAATTCCTCCTTTTAGCATCCTGCTGCTGGCGGAACATAGTAGCGCTTCCAACTCAGTTCCAATTCTTAACGCGACGGCGGACACCGATTGCAAAACGTTGCTTCTACCTGCGGCAGCAAACATTGGAACAGTTAATACAACGCCGCAAAAAGCCATTTTGCGCGAGTCGTCTAAGGGCGTCGGAGAAGGCAGCGCGGTGCGCCATACCCCCCCACCCTCCACGAGAAAGCATGAAAGCGAAGCGTGGCGGACGCGCGTGCCATCCCAGCCGCAGCCGCTGCGTAAAAGAATGGCCCACATGTGACGGAGCAGAGAAAACGACACCCAGTGGACGTTCAGCCTACGAGCTCCATAACCACGTCAGGCAAAGCTACATGTCAGGCCAGCAGATATGATGGGACGCGCCTGCGCACCGCTGCTCTAGCGGCCCTCTCGACAGCAGGCACCGCGTCGGTAGACGGCGCGTCGATGCAGTTTGGCACGCGCTCCCGTGGTCCGTGTACTTTTGCTCACGGGTGTACATCGTATTCGTCGCAAACGTTGCTCTTCAATCTGCTTCTTTTCGCTGACTATTTGCACATCCCTATATGACGCAGTGACGCCCCGAGGATGGTATGTGCTTGTATGTTGCGGGCACAGACGTATTTACACATTGAACACCCCTTAACACGCACACGCTACATGCACGCCCATACAAAAATGCTTCCTTACTTTCTTTAGAACTTTTATCAACATCCTATCAACTTTAGTAACATCCTATTGACTTTTACGTTTTAGTAACGTTTGTCAAAAGAAAGTTGGTTACTTCTTTTCTAACTTCAGTATGTAAAAAGAAAGTTACTAGAAAGTTAAGACACACTATTTTAACTTTTTAAAAACACGATTCAATAGGAAGGTAATAAAAATAATTATGTTCTTAAAGTACATAACCCAAGTTACAAAACATGCATGAATATTATTCAATAAGGTTATAATTATTCAGTGAACATAGCTGGTGCAAGACAGTGTTGTTTCATGGACAGGTGTAACTTTCCACAATTTGCAATCAACTTTCTAGTAACACTGGTTACTACAAAGTTGTTAAAAATGATTTAGTGAAAAATGAACATATAACAGCATCTGAACTATAAATGAATATGCAAAGACTGGCTGCATTAAAAAAAATGTTTTTTTTTGCACAGTAACTGTTTTCCTAATTTTTAATCAACTTCCTAGTAACAGATGATAGCAGAATGTTCATAGAAAAAAATGCTTCTAATACCGGACGCTAAGAGAAAATATGGTCTCACCAATTCAAGATGTGGGCACGTATTCTCGAAAACACGAGAGCTAGTGCCATGGGAAGCGTGTATATGAGCGGTGATCATGAATTTGTGCTCAGTAGGTGTCAAAGAAGCCCGTAGGCCATGCACCACCGCACTAGACGGCGCGCTGATCGGCTCGTGTTCGCCAACTAAAGCGGGAGACACACGGTCCGATTTGGTGTCCGATCCGGCGTCTGACGCGCCGAAACTGCAGCCCGAATCGAGGTGTTTTGCCGTGCCGAAGCGCCGGATCGGACGTCCGGCGTGCGACAAACCGGGCAGATTTTCATCGTTCGACGTGTCCGACAACTGCACCGTCGTCTGGCCGCAGCCATTGGCAGCGCGGCTGGCATGTGACGTTCTCTGACGTTCCCTCCACGGAGGCGGTGCTGGCTTTCCGGTTTCTCGCAGTTATTCTTTTTAACGCGATAGCGTTAAGGAGCTCGTGTCGCAGAAAAGCCGGTGTCGTCGGCGTCGGTGTCGGCGTCGGCGGCGTTGACCGTGAGCGATAAATCACGGCAGGCGCTTCATAAATAAAAAGCAACTTCCAAGATTGGCCCGGTGGGAATCGAACCCAGGTCTCCGGAGTGTGAGACGGAGACGCTACCACTCAGCCACGAGTTCGATCCTTCCAAGCGGTGCAAACGCGCCTCTAGTGAATGCGGTGTTGCCTTCGAAACGAGCCGTGGAAAGTTATACTGCGGTGTATATCGGTAATTATGAACATGTAACGTACAGAAGTCACAATTACACGAGTTGCGAAGTGCGTTTCCGCTGCATTTCTTCTGCGCTTTCCGCACACGCAGAGCCATCTTGCGGCAAACACAGAAGACCCCCTCCTCTCAATGTACGGCGCTGCCCCGACAGGAGGCGCGCCGCGCGCGCATTGGGACCGCTGCCAGGCGCGTCGCGGGACTCCGTCTCCCCTGACGACGCTTCGCCGTGCTATCGGTTTAGATTACTATCTATCTCTCTGCCCGTGCCGATCACGACGTTTGGCTGGCGTAGATCGTTTCCCCTCCGAGACACCGAGTTCTTTGGTTCGTTTCTTTCGCTCAGGCGCACGTTTCGTTGCCGCGGCGAACGCTGCGTTGCTCGACGCTCACCGCGTGATAGGTGGGCGCTAAGTCCGATGCGGGGCGCATCGTAAGTGATCGCTGTGCCGTAGCGCATTGTCTTATACCCCTTGGCGGGTCGACGGGAACGCTGTCGCGTCCCACTCTTGAAGGCGAAGCTTAAGCGTCCTCCAATTTTTCCTTGCCTGCTGCAGTTTGTTTCTGACATGAAATAGTTACCAGTTCAGTAAAATTATCTCGAACGTGTGCCTGTTACGCAAACCAGCGCCTTGTACACTAGCGCTAAGCTACTGGTGAGATCGGGAGCCGCGACGCGAGGGCATTTCGCGAGCAGACATCACACACCGACCGTCTGAGCGAGGCCGCTTGCACGTTTGCCCTTCGCAACGACTGCGTCGAGTAAACCAATTGTATTTAATTACGGCCGACCTAAGTGTACAGTGTTCATTGTTTTGGCAAAAATAAGCACTCTTCGACGAGCTCGGACTGGATCGCAAGCGCCGTCGGCTGCAGCGTCCGCCTAGCTATGCCTACCGGCCCTATCGCTGGCTTTAGCGGAGCCGTCAGTGGACAACGCGCCGTCGTGAAGTGTTCTGTCACTCACAGGGGCATAAGTTTATCGACAGCCTTCGCGTAAAGCGAAGCAGTGTGGTGCAGAGTTGTTTATATTGCGTTTCTCGACGTGGATATCAACTCAAGCTGGGGAGTTGGATGTGGGCGGAGCTTACGCGCCGCTCATGCCGTAGCATGCAGCGCCGCACGTCGGATCGGACACCGAATCGTACCGCGTGCGTCTGTATAGCTCGCTCATGGTTCGGCTGAAGTCCCCGTATACACTTTATAAATAAGGAAGCCTACCTAGGCACTGTAAACCCAATTATTGGGGCCTAAATGCCTCTCCGCCTCCTACTACGGCTTCCTTTGAGTGACAGTCTGATCTCGAAGGCCATGCTTTTGCAACCTGCATGCACCTGAAGCAATTGCGAATCTTGAAGGCAACATCCGCTTAGTTTTTATTATATATACATTTCCTTAAACTTCGTATCACAAAGTACAAAGTACACACTTCTGGACCAAATAAATTTATTAAAAGACTCTATCAAATGTTATTAGGAAAAAACACGCAATTTTTTCATTTAAGATACATTTTTCTAAAAAACCGCAGAGTGGCGCTACTGTAGTATTTGTTTGGTCGACACACCACGTTGGTTGTCGTAAGTGCTCCCTGCATTAAGGTGGTATTTGAGGTAAATTTTAGAAGTGCCTAGACAAAACGTGCTGCTTGTTGTGTGCAGTGACCATCCCAAACCCTCCGGACTCGTGTAACGCCATTAGTTCGCCGTGTGTTTCGAGCGATCCACCAGTGTCGTCAGTGAGTGCCCTAGTACAGCTCCCGTCCGAACTGCCTTTGTTCTGCCGAGCTGCTGCCGGCGCTGTTCTGCCGAGCTGGTCTGCCGGCGCTCTCGTCAAAAGTCTGGTACTGGGGCTTCGAATTGTAGTGTTTGGAAGACTGTTGAAGGTTGTGCTTTTGTGGAGCTGGAGTTCATCGGCAGTTCTACAGTGCTTGCGCCAGAGAAACGTCGGTGCTTCTGTACCTGTTAGACGAAGGAGCGTTTGCCAAGTCTTGAAAGGTAAGCAAGTTTGGCGCTTGCGCGCATTCTTGAAGCTTATGATTTGCGTAATGAGCGTTGTGTAACTAGCTAGAGCAAAGCGCTTTCCTATCGTATGTTAGCCATGTTGCTGTGCACATTTAGCAAGCAATTTCGCGAAAGCTTCCTCTGATGTTACAGCGTACTTGCATTCTGCTACCCGCCTTGATTGCTATGCCTGAATGGGCACACAATTATGAAAACACATTGAAAGTTTGTGTTCGTTCGGCAGTGCGTAATAATTTGAAGACTGCGATTTTGTAGCAATACTTACCCCTCAATTCTATATCACTCTTCTCGCCCACCGCTAACGGCCGGCAGCTGCAGTACGTAGCACGGGCCGGGGCGTCGGTCAGCCTACTAACGAATAGCGCAAATGAATACCATCGCTACAAAATCGCGGTCTTTAAATTATTACGCAAATTTTGTGCACAATGAGATGTTATAAACACACCTTGCATGTACATGAAAAAAAGGTTTACAACAGAGATGACACATATGCATGGGCACATATATATGTGTCAATAAAATACTCGAGCCTCTTTCTGCCTACAGAAAAAGAAGTTATGTCTTACTCGAGGGCATGGCTGCTTGTAATAATGAACCTCTAAGGGAAGGTTTTCTCTAATCCCTATTTTTGATATCTAAATGCTTATGTGGCATGTACAAACTGCTTGCATCCATTTCTCATTGGGATGAACTGTCTGAAATTTATTTTCAGTAATAATTGCAATAATTAACTACTTTCACCTGTCTTCTAATGACTAAAGTTCTATGCTTCTACCTTGACAAACCTTTTGTGAAATTAGTTTGATGAGGCCCAATATACAGCGCTTTCTAAATTGAAGGTATCAGTACCTATTAAAGACTACGCTAACTATGAAAATGCTGCTTGCGTATATTGTTTATTCACTCTGTCAGACAAAATCTTTACACCCAAGTGCAGTCAGTAAATTTAAAAGTGCATGCCTGCAAGGGGAAGTCAGAATTGTATTTGAAGACAATTGCATCTTGTTTGATAGTTCTTGAGCACTTGTGCGCCACTAATCGAGCACAGCTTGGCCCTATACTCGATGAGGCTTGAAGCTTTCAATGTCTGCTAATCACTAAAACAGCACCAGATCTCACTCTGTGTCAAGGGGTGGCACACATTTGCTTAGTTCTAGGCAGATGCATGTCTTTCTTTCGCATTGAAGTTCCCAATACTTTCTAGTCTTACGTAAAAGTACACAGCTCAGTACAATGCATGTATGGTATACGTAAGGCTGCTTTGTTCTTTAAACCGAATCAACAAGAAGCAGCGACTTCCGTTTTTGCAAACCTTACCCTACTTCCTAACCATTCCTTGATCAAATGCGTATAAAATGAATCTTTGGTTGTTGTATTCTTTCACAGGTAGACATCGGTGACGGTGTATACGTTGAAAAGGGCCTGCTGAAGAGGCTGTGCCTGGATGCTAACAACTCAGGCTTTCACTTCGCGGAGGGCCTCCTTAAAGCTCCTTTTTCAATAGAAGACGTTGAAGGGAGGTCCTTCTTTGGGCGGCTGTCAAATGCCTTCCACAGAAGGATCTGTTGGATTCCAAGAAGGTCAACACCATAGTAGGTATGTGTCACAAAGAAGCATCTTAATATTCTTTGTGCAGTTTTCAACAAAACTCCTTTCATGCTAATTTCAATGCTATCTTAGGGTATACTCCTTTCTTTCCTGCTAAAATAGCTATTAACCTGATTATAATAGCATATTATAATGCAAGCTTCGCCACCATAACTAGAAAATTGTCATTACTGTTGGCATGTGTATTTTTGTGATAGAGGCCCTGGTCATGTGAATGCACTGATAATATAATATCCTGTCTTGTGGAAAGCTAACATGTTTAGTAACAAGCTCACTTTGACAATGTCTGGCTGCACAACAAAGGCATTTTGTAATCTTGCTGTAGAACGTCCGTAATGCCTGTTCAACTGCTTACATGTTGCTTGTATCATTTCGTGTTTCTTAAGTGCAACATAAAAATCAACTCTTCTATGTACCTGTGCCCAAGCAAAGCTGCAGCATAGTTATGACTGACACCTTGCCTTTCCTAAGATAATTCACACATGAAACTTCCATGTACTAGTCTCAATACGAATATCGAAGTTCATTAAACTGAAGTTGATTTACAGGTTTTGTTTGTAGATGACAATTGGTACGATAGAGTTTATGTGTCGTGCATCTGTTGGTGTTATGCACATCCATCACGCTCCCAGCTTTAATGCACGAATTCAGTCATTTCATGCATTTTTAGGGTTTTGCACAAAACAGCTGGAGATGTTTATAGCTCACAGGATTGAAAGCTTGTCTCTTGTGCACTTCTCATGGCATTTCTTGTCTCATGTCACTGTAGCAAAACTAATATATTGCCTTTTTTCTTCTCGTTTCTAGACTACACAACGCAACATTTCAGCCTACTTCCAGGGCAGCTGGAGAACTCGTCCCCCTTACTAGCCCGGGGATATTAAATGGATGTGTTCAAGCACAAATGGAAACCCGTCTTCTTCTGTTGCATGCCACACCTAGCCACTTGGCAATCACTATTCGCCAAAGACAGATAGTTGACAGGATGTTACTAGCAAGTCGTTAGGATATATAAAGGTGGTTAATAAATAGTCATTGCACAGTTTTTAGGAAGCAAATAAAAATTTTATTCAGAGATAATCAAAGCTTACTTTTGCAATATATAATTGCAAAAGTAATTACCTCTGGATAAAATTTTTATGTACTTTCTAAAAACTGTGAAGCGACTATTTATTAACCACCTTTATACATCCTAACGACTATCTAGTAATATCCTGTCAACTATCTGTGGCGAATAGTCGACAGGATGTTACTAGCAAGTAGTTAGGATGTATAAAGGTGGTCAATAAATAGTCGCTTCACAGTTGACACTTTCTAACGACATAAGATAATAAGCAGTCGGTAAGAATTCTATCGACATTTTATATCTATACTTTCAATTCAATATCGGTGGCCAATAGTCGGCAGGAGGTTACTAGGAAGTTGTTACGGTGTCTAAAGACGTTTTATAGAATGTCGATAGGTTTTAGTAACATTTGTATAAAGACGGTTTATAAAATGTTACTAAAATTTTTTGTAAGGGCGCGAACCGCGTCTTGTCAGCTCAGGGAAGATGGCGGCCGGTCGCTCGGTTTCGGAGTGTGAGCTCAGCTCATCCGATTCCAGACTATCGTGTTCTCGTCTACAGGGACTCGTTGCCGGCGCTCGTGTGTCTAGAAAGCGGTCTGCGACGTCCCTAAAGTACGTACCCGCACAGGCCCCATCTTCAAAGCGATCTGCGATGGTTGCAGAGTGCGCGTGGTGCCAGTAGCTTTGTATGCGCTCTGCTTTCGACATTTCGTACGCGTTGAAGCGACAGATGCACGGAGGGGAATGGGCTCACGGTTTCTGCCGCGGTTCCTAACCCCAGTGTTTTCACAGACGGTTTCCGCTGTCATAGAGCTGTGCATGTTCATGTTTACCTGTGCGCACGTGACACCGTTCTGGTTAATTTAGTTAAACCACGTTGGCGGGCTAGTTGGTCTGAAACCACGATAGAATGTGTAAGCGCGACTCAACAAGGACGTAGAAAGAAGCAGACATACAAAGACAGTGCTGTCTCCGTGTGTCTGTGTCTTTCTACGTGCTCGTTGAGTCACGCTTACATATTCTACCATTGTTAATTTAGTTAGTAAGGGAAGGATTACTAGTTCATGCAGCAGATAACCCCACTATCCTTATTTCGTCCAGCTATATACTAATTTGCTATTGCAATCGGTGCTTCGCCTTTTCGTTGGAACTGCGATATTTCTGCCCACCTTCGCCTCCGCGCCCGGCTGCCGTGCATGCGCGGAGGCCAGCGCCATCTGGACGGTGTTGTTGCAAGAAATCCAGCGTAGTGCGCCTCTCTAAGAATGGCGAAACGCTGGAAAAGGGTGCTGTGTTTGAGTTACCGCGTACCAGACTTACGCGTTCTCGTATATTACCGTTACAGATGAATGCTATCATGTCTGCAGCTTGTGTTTAAGTAGTACTTTCCGATCTTCCTGACGCGTTTTACTTGGAGCTTTTAGCCCAAAAAGACCATCCATTCTCTGTTTCTATTACTGGAAAATAAAGGTTGATTTGATTTGATTGATTTGATTGAATTCAATTTGTTTAGTGACGCCTGTGCGCCGTGCAGAGGGCCTGCGTTTCTGAAAATGATTTTTCACTCGGAAGACGCTCGGTGTCGGCGAAGGATGCTGACAACGGTATTTGTGCGACGCCACACCCTTAACACTACCACTTAAAGAGAAGCTGAAACACTTTTCGAAAAAAATGAGTTCTCTGCGGCATTCTACAGTTTTGAGTCCCCTGAACACGAATATCTCGTTCAAAAAGGGCGGAAACAAGCGCAAGCGGCTGTTTTTTCAAGAAAACGCGCACCAGCGCAGTTAAGTTTTTTTTGATTGTTCTTTTCTCCTCGAAGTCGACCAAAGTCTCTTCAAGGTGTTTATCGGCGTTGATGAAGCAGGAGGCAGGTTGGAGGTAACAAAACTTGAAGATATATTGTAACGGAAATATTTACACAGTCAAATACAGAGCTAGCAAAAGAACACTGATACAAAACACACAAGTAAACAGCGCCTTACTCTTCTACTTCTCTTAAGTTAGAGCCTAGGACAACTGTCACTACATACGACCAACCGAGTCTCACTGTTCTACCACTAAGTGGTTACGGCCGAGACTAGCGTTGCATCGTACGGAGTCTTACTGTTCTATCAGGTTTAGTGATTACAGCCTAGACTGAGGAGCAAGCACCTCGTCTCGGTTGTTATAGGGGAAAGGGACAAAGAAAAAGGGCGGTAGGGTCGTTAGCCCATCCCACGGAAGCAATTGCCAATGAGAGTTGACAGTTTCTTAAGCCACAACCCAAAGGGATGGGCTTACTCTCATAAGTGAATCTATTGGAAAACCACCCTGTTTTCCCTCTTCCCACGTCTTCTTCTCCCCCTCCTATTTCCACGTGGTCAGTGACGGCCTCGTCAAACACGCCAGGCCTGCATGATTTATTGAGGCCATCTCGCACCTCAGCGGCGTTTCTAGCCAGCAAGGGGGGGCTCGGGCGCTGGTGTCCCAACACCGCGTACCGTAGTCCCCCTCAAGGTTTTTCCTGGTAGAAAACTAATTACCGCTGGCGGCATCCGGACTCGGGTGCTCTTAAAACGACGCCGCGCCCCTCTCTACGGCGCGCACTGCATGTTGTAACACGACACAAAGCGGGCTCTCCCCAGCGCTCAAAACAAGATGCACGCGGCTGCCGTCCGAATGCGAGGGGCGCGAACCCCCCGCTCCGTACGCGCCAGACGTGGTCAACATTGCTAGCAGCTGCGTCTCTAATTAGCAGGGGACTCAAGAGCCGGCGCCACAACGTCGCGTATACAACCTTTGTCCGCTCGAGCTTTGTCCGCGTGGCCCTATTATGACCATCGGCGGAATGTCAACAAAGCCCGCGTAAAAGCATTTTCTCCGAATCCGTTTTCCGCCTCTGCACCGCGCCCCCCGCGGCGGCGCGCGCCTCGGCTCGTCACCCAACACCACGCGGGCCGTCCGACCCCTCAACAACAGAAACGGTTGCCGCCCGAGGCGCTGGGGGGGTGGACGCTTCCCTATTCACAAAACGCACGGGCAACTCGCGGCACTTCAAAAGTATATACAAAACAATCATGCAGCCCTACGCCGTCCATTCTGCCTGTACGACGATGAGCGGCCTAACAAGCGCCTCAGGGTAACGCGCGAACGCCGCTGTTGCCCGTGATTGGTCGGAGCCGCTGTGACGTCAATGGCGGCAGTCGCCGGTCGGCGCCGCCGTTTCAGAGCGCAGCACGCTGTTATGTTCTGGCTTCATAGCTGAGTTGTAAGCATTATGGAACGTTCTCGCTGTCTCGGACAGCTTGTATTTTCGCCGTACATGTTCGAACCGACAGTCGATACGGAAAACGATGGCGGCAACGACGATGTTGAGTGTGCCAAAAGCGAGAGCGATGTGTGCACCTTCTCGAGCGTTGGAAATCTTAGCTGTTACGTATGCTTTTTTTTTCATGTAGCTGCACGTTCCAATGACGGGAGAAAAAATGCGCTAAAGTGTCACTGGGAACTTGCTGCTGGAAGAATGCCGAAGCACTAACTTCTCATTAGATTGTAAACACGGGTACAATTCCGCGATGTCAAGCACCTTGCCGCTGCTTGTCTAAAGTCCCGTGGTTTTCTGAGCGTTGATACACGATCGCGAACATAAGTGCCGCGTTTCAAAGCGCGCACATGCAGTGCTGCGAGGTACAGTAATGGAAATTGCTTATCATACACAACCAGATCGAGATGGTCAGGGGGATTATATGTGCAATATTCAGAATATGGTTCGATGACTTAGCGATTGTGACTCGATCAAGAATCGGTATGCGCGCTCCATGCTAGTGTTGACATAAAGATATTAGGCAGTTTTAGCACCGCCGTGTGGTAAACAGGATAACTGCAACCGTACGTCGAATGTCACTAGGCAAGCCTATACTCCATTTCATACCTCAAGTGCAACGCTGTGGAAGCTACGCACGAAGTCCGGTTACCAAAATTTATGACTGCGCGCGTTTCCGTCTATGGTTCGCAGCGTGCCAGCGACGTTTGCTCGCGCGAGCATGCACGAGAAGCTGCCGCGACGGGCTGCAATTAAAAAATGCCGAAAAGAAAATTGATTTAAAAGAACGTGTTAGCAGCCGTTTAGTACACGGATTGTTTCTATGGGTAAATTCTTTTTTTTTCCATTCAAAACTGAGCCTATATATGAAAAGTTTTCTCAAAAATCGGGTCAAGAAACACCGAACTTTTTCTAAGTGCGAACGCAGCCACTGCAAGAAGTATCTCAAGCCTCCACAGCGTTGCACCTGATGTATGAAACGGAGTATAGCAACGCTAGCAACAACGCGTTTCCGCATTTGTCGTAAGGCTATCCGGTTATCGCGGAAATGGTCCGAGCACAGCACAGTTGATTTCGTCGGCACGAACTTATCTCTCCTCACCGCACGGCGCTGCAAGCTTCTTGTCCTTCGGGAACCTGTGAAACACCACATCGTCTCACCCGCGTGTGTTCGCGCAGCCGAATGCTGCACAGAACGAGGGCATATTGGGCGCCCTTGGCTGTAGGCACTCACGCAGCACAGAAGGAACGAACAGTTTACGAAAATCGCAAAACAAACGTGAGCGGCGGCGGCGGCAAATCTCTCGTAGCATCGTTCAGTAAAGCGCAGGGCGGAAAGACGCATGACAGCACGCCGGTCCGGCAGCTCGGTCCCCGCCAGTGACGTCACTCTCGCCGGTTCTCTCGTCTGGCAACCACCTCACCCGGCGCTCCGGGAAGCGATGGGGGCGTGTCCGCGGGGGTGATTTAGAAAACGATTTCTGCCCCTTATATTAACAAAACAAAGAAAAAAATTTCGGAACCGTAAATTATTAGGTCTGTTCTTCCCAATCCCAGCAATTCATGGAAATTGAAAACCGTTTCAGCTTCCCTTTAATATGCTGCATCTTGACAAGTACGGCAGTGCCACGAAGCAGCGGTGACGCGAAATACTGCATCATGACGCTAACGAGCACCGACAGAGAGCGCTTCGGTAGTCTCAGCGCATTGGTGCCTCCAACCAGGTGCATGCGATATAGGTCATCTGCTTGGCTGACGACGCAGTTTCCGCAGATAGCTCCTTTTTCGGGTCTGATTGCCTGTGACGCCTCGTCGCCTACGAAGTTTAGTGTCGACATGCATGAGCAAACTTAGACGCCGCCAAGCGCTTCGCTCTCGATGACATCAAATAACGGGTGCGCTACGTGGCGCAGAAAGGCAACGACGTCGGCCGGCGAATCTCCCTTTGGTCCAACGAGAGACACGCCAACATGAAGCAGAACTGCGCGTGTTTGTAGCGCAGGCTGTGGACTGTGGCACTCGTATTCCTGAAGCTCAGCGCGCCGCAACTCAACTGGCTGTCACAGACACTCGTGCCACAATGCTCGCGCCTTCACCCAAGCGACTCGGCAGCTGGACGCCGTGCGCCAAGCAATCCTGCAACATGGACGCCATCCCGCAAATCCTGCGCCTTTCGCGTCAGCGCACGGTAAGACCAGGAAGCAAACATGCAAACTCACTTTCGTGTTCTACCGATTGCAGGGAAATAATTTTAAACCACGTCTTTTTTGATGCAACTTCATTTATATGTAATTGCTAATTAACTCAAAATAAACAAGTGGTTTACCCTACCCTTTCCTTGTTGTCAGTGCGTGTTGGCTTTCTGCTTTCACACGTTTGACGAGCGGCTGGACCAATGCGCCATGATTCTAGGTATTTCTTCTGCGGCCGCTTGACATGAAATCAGGAGAAAAATCAGGCTCTTACCACTTCTGTTCTCATTTACTCTGAATCTTTTTTTTCCATACATTGCGCTAGAAATTCATAAGTTATATGAGAAAAGCTCGGGCAGAATACATAGACAAAACAACAAAATACTTGGACACTGCACGATCCACGGATGCTTCACCATATCGGGCCAGCGCAAAGAACATGGTGGCAGTTGTCGTAAACCGTAAAGGGAAAATCACGGCCTGTGCTTTGGTTTCCCGAGTAACCATTTTAGAAGCCGAAGAGATAGCCATCGCCTTAGCTATACGAGAAGGCATAGAGCGCAATGCTCCACTAACAATAGTCACAGATTCTCAGGCCGCATGTAGAAACTATCAGAGGGGATAGCTCAGCGCGAGGGCACGCCGGATATTTACCGAAATAAACAGAGACCTTGACGTCAGGTATACCCAAACGATAACATGGGCCCCGGGACACGAGGGTGTTACTGGGAACCTCCATGCAGTTGAGGTGGCTCGAGGTTTTACTAATTACCGAGCTGCCCATGGCAACATGGTGGAGGACCCGACACCCATCGATCCAAGTAATAAAGCGATCTTGCAACACTACAGGGAAATCAGAAGGCTCTTCCCAGCCCCGCATAGGAACGTTTCAGCCATGGACTCAGCGACGTTACGCAGGCTCCAAACAGACACATACATAAACCTACAGAAATTGCACATATACTACCCAACAGCATACAAGGACATATGCCCGTGGTGTGGGAAAACACCAACGCTCTATCACATCACATGGGAGTGCACAGCTCACGCAGAGGGACAAGAAGATAATAACACGAGAGCGAGGTGGGAGGCATTGCTATCCAGCTCCGCCCTTGGTGATCAGCTCAGGCTCGTCCGCAGGGCAGAAAGGATGGCGAAGGCCAGCGGTGCCTTGGAATAGGGGCCCGACCACACGGCGTTACCCCGTTTTAGGGGCAACGAAGTTCTTTCTACGAATGAAGTTTTGTTCTTCTTCTTCCTCTTCTATATAAAATTCAGCTAGCCCAGATTTCTCCCATTCGTTCTTCACTTTTGACTGGCGCGGCGTGTAGGACTCAGCGCGAAGGCGCTTTCTTGATGTGGTAGGCGATGTGGCAAACACATGCTGACGTAGCAACCCTTGTCCAAACCATGATGCGATGACGTGCAACACATGCTGTCGCAGATCCAGAAGTGCCCAGTTGGACTCGAAGTGTCTGGATCGTCGGTACTAGAGTGAGTCATTTATGTTGCGATTGATGCGTGTTTGCAGGAGAAGTCGGTGAACTAGCGTATCAGTGATGAGTGTGAATGTAACCTGGGCATCCGAAGTGCATCTACTATACCGTAACACCATCCTGAGGCCTCGTATAGGGCATCCTACGCCCTTCCTAGATCTCCACGCAGTGTGAACACTGTGACGTCGTTAGCGGGTTGCAAAAACATACCGATGGTAACCATGTGCAGATGAATTCCTTCACCGATATTGCGCACGGACAAACAATAAACATACGGGATGGCGCAGTAGTAGCATTTCTTGGAACTAGTTTTGGTAGAGGAGGCGGTCTATTTCCTTGCGATAGACTCGTATAATACATCAATAGTACAGGGTGGTAACGTACGCAAGTAACACATTGCGAATTCAGCCGCCCTCATGGCAACTGTTCATTGCTAGGTATACAGAACACCCCCTGTGGTCTGTGTGTCGTGTACACCCTGTGACGTCGTCAGCATGTGGCAAAAAAGCAGCGATGATATTTTTGTGTATATGGGTTAGTTTGCATATGTTGCGCACGTACAAATAATACACATACGGGAAGGCGTAATAGTAGCGTTCTTGAACAAAGTTTTCATAGAAGAGGCTCTCCATGTCTTATAATCTGGTATACTATATTGATACAAGGCAGAAACATTTAAACAACGCGCGCAGGTTCGTGCGCCCCCTTAAGACGACAACGGCGTATTCAAGGAAAAGACGACGAAATAATGGCACGTGTTTTCGCCGCACGCACTCGCATCGCAGGTGGCCGTTGTCGCCGTCTACAAGAAGAAGACGAGGTGAAGCGACGCTCGAGAGAGAGAAGAAGAAGGCCTTCCTGATCTCCCGTTTAGAACGCGGCAGGGCTTTTTATTCACCCCAGGGCACAAGTTCGCCCACAATAAATAGTTGTATCTGGACTCCCTTAATTGTTCGTTACAATTCTGGTGGAGGTGCTGGGTAAAGATTTCCAGCCCAATCCGAGTTGGAGAAAGCAGCCCGGAACCACGCCAGCTCAGACCCAACGAGCTTACGCCCGTCCACCAGCGCACGAGCCGTCGCCTACGTGGTGAGCCGCCCGAGTTTCCTCTTTTGCCGGAGCAGACTACAATAGCAGCAGCAGACAATACAGAAATGACGACCCAGGCAGCCTCAACCCGCATCGTAGTTGATCAGCCGCGAACGCCCGAGCCTTTTCACGGCGACACCTTCGAAGACGCCGAGGATTGGTTGGAAGGCTTCGAGCGCGTCGCGGACTACAATGGATGGGACGAAAACCGGAAGCTCCGCAACGTTTACTTCGCGTTGCAAGACTGTGCGCGAACGTGGTTTGAAAGCCACGAAGCTGTCCTCCGGTCGTGGGATGACTTCCGACGGGAGCTGTTGGCCACGTATTCGAGCACAGACCGCCGGGAAAGAGCTGAAGCCGCTTTGCAAGCAAGAAGCCAGCGAAACAACGAAAGCGTGGCAATGTATATCGAAGATATGTCCCGCTTATTCCGCCGGGCCGACCCGAGCATGAGCGAGGACAAGAAGCTTCGGCACGTGATGCGCGGCGTGAAGCAGGAGCTTTTTGCTGGTTTGGTTCGCAGCCCTCCACGCACCGTCGCCGAATTCCGCTCCGAGGCGACAACTATGGAAAGGACTCTTCAACAGCGTGCGAGACTCTACAACCGCGATATGAACGTCACCTCTATGGAGTCGATGCCGGCAATGTTCGGGAAGAGCGTCGAGGTCTTACGAGAACTCATGAGGTCTGTGGTTCGAGAAGAGCTCCAGAGGCAACAGCGGAACAACGGCCCCACAGAGGTCTCTTCGTTAGCAGAAGTGGTTCGCGAAGAAATGAGACAAGCCGTCCGCGAACAGCACCCACCAGCACAGCCGCAAGCGTTGTCACCGGTACGACCGAAGGTATCGTACGCCGAGGTACTCAGAGGATCTCCAGGACGTACTGTCGTCACGACAACTGCGCATGTACCCGAACCTCGGTTCTTGCCGTCTCCGCCGGAGACGAGATTCCGGAAAGCTGACATATGGCGCACTCCTGATAGAATCCCGCTGTGCTACCACTGCGGCGAAGCTGGTCATCTCTACAGGAGGTGCGAATACCGCAGAGCAGGACTTCAGGGTTTTTGCATACACGCTCCTTGCCCAAGAAACGGTGAACGCCCTTTCGAGATCCAGGAGTATTTGTCAACGCGCCAAAGCCCGCAGACCTCACAGCAACACCAACCTCGGTCAACAGTGCCGCTGAGGTATCGATCACCAAGCCCGCGTCCATCCTCCAGCTCCCCAAGGCGACACCCCCAAAGCCCACGTCGGGAAAACTAATACCGGCGACCTGTGGAGGTGAGGCCGCTGTCGACGCAAGAACGGAGCCTCCAGCGCTGATTCTGAAACATAACGACGGACGCGAGAACAGTTGCGAAAAGAGTGACGTAGCTTCCGATTTATGTGTGTTTATAGACGGCTGCGAAATTACTGCTTTAGTAGACACAGGCGCAGACCATTCCGTGATGAGCAGAGTACTTGCCAGAAGACTAAAAAAAGTGCTGACTCCTTGGAGAGGACCGCAAATTCGAACCGCCGGTGGACACCTTATCAACCCGGTAGGCAGGTGCACTTCTAGAATCGGAATACGCGGCTTTACATACGTCGCCAGTTTCATTGTCCTATCAGAATGCTCAAGGGATGTAATTATTGGAATGGACTTTTTGCAGGCGAACGGTGCAGTTATCAACTTGCAGGAATCCTGTGTGTCGTTCTCAACGAAGCACGCCATCGCGACGTTCGAGTGTGAAGAACAATTCGATGCGCTTCAGATTACAGACGACGACGTCACGATACCCCCAAGATCCAGCATAGCTGTCGCCGTAAGGAGCACCGCATTCAGCGACTATGAAGGAATAGCAGACAGTAACACTGGGCTCTTACTCGAAAAGGGGATCTGTATGGCAAGGGGCCTTGTTCGGCTGCGTGACGGGTGTTCAAATGTTTTCCTGACTAATTCTGGAAATGAAGTTCAGCATGTTGCGAAGGGCACCGTCATTGCCCGCCTTAACGATTATGAACAGATTACGGATTTGAGCTCTTCCGATGGTGCAGTACTGGAGTCTGACAACGTAGACTCCATACTCGCATCCGTCCACATCGAAGCAGCACTATCACCGAGCCAGAAGCAGCAAATTGAGAACCTTGTACCAGAATTCGCCTCGTCTTTCTCAACGACATCGAAAGTCCAGAGAACATCCATCGCCAGACACCGTATCATTGTCGACGAAGCTGTGAGGCCTATTTGCCAGCATCCCTATCGAGTGTCACCGAAGGAGAGAGAGATCATCAGCAAACAAGTCGAAGAAATGCTTAGAGACGACGTAATTCAACCATCAACCAGCCCGTGGGCTTCACCTGTGGTGCTGGTAAAGAAAAAGGATCAGACCTTGCGCTTCTGCGTTGATTATCGGAAGCTAAACGTCGTCACAAAGCGGGATGTCTATCCACTTCCGAGGATCGATGACACCCTCGATAGACTACGGGATGCGAAATTCTTTTCCTCTCTCGACCTCAAAAGCGGATACTGGCAAATAGAAGAGGACGAACTTGATCGTGAGAAGACAGCATTCGTGACACCAGACGGACTATACGAATTCAAGGTACTTCCGTTCGGCCTCTGTTCCGCACCTGCCACCTTTCAGCGGATGATGGACACTGTGCTCTCCGGGTTAAAGTGGCAGTCCTGTCTGGTTTATCTTGACGATGTCGTGATTTTTTCCACCACCTTTGCTCAGCATGCGGAACGACTAAGGACTGTGCTCAAAGCTATTAGATCAGCAGGGCTGACGATAAAGCCACAAAAATGTCACTTCGGCTTCCATGAGCTCCTTTTACTCGGCCATGTGATTAGTTCCGAAGGCATTCGTCCTGACCCTGAGAAGACCGCAGCAGTAGAAAAGTTTCCTAGACCAACCAACAAAAAGGCCATTAGGAGATTCCTAGGACTTTGTGCCTATTACAGGCGTTTCGTCAAAAACTTTTCGAAGATTGCCGAGCCGTTAACGCGATTAACGAAAGAAGATATGCCTTTCGTATGGCACAGTGAACAAGAAGATGCATTCAATGAGCTGCGACGGCGACTGCAAAACCACCCGGTCCTTGCGCACTTTGATGACGAAGCGGAAACAGACATCCACACAGACGCCAGCAATTTAGGACTTGGTGCCGTCCTCGTTCAATGGCAAAACGGAGAGGAAAGAGTGATTGCATACGCTAGCCGCACTCTTTCGAGGGCTGAAATGAACTATTCAGCCACCCAAAAAGAGTGCCTCGCAGTAATATGGGCCATAGGAAAATTCCGACCATACTTATACGGTAGACCGTTCCGAGCAATCAGTGACCATCACTCATTGTGCTGGCTTGCAAACCTGAAAGATCCTTCTGGACGACTTGCTCGATGGAGTCTGAGGCTGCAGGAATACGACATAACGGTCGTGTACAAGTCAGGTCGCAAACACAGTGATGCTGATTGTTTATCACGTGCTCCGGTCGAATCTGCTCCTGTGAAAGATGGAGACGAATTTCCGTTTCTAGGAGCTATGACCACATCTGAGATGGCCAAACACCAGCAGTCTGACGCCGAGTTGCTTCTACTCATCAGGCATCTCGAGGGACACCCCGTCCATGTTCCGCGAGTTTTCTGCCGGGGATTGTCATCGTATGTGATGAGACATGGCGTCCTGTACAAAAGAAATTTTGAGCACAGCACAGAGAAATATCTACTCGTCGTTCCTTCAGCTTTGCGATCGGAAATCTTAGAAGCCTGTCACGATGACCCATCAGCAGGACACCTCGGAGTGAGCAGAACCTTCGCCCGAATTTATGCTAAATACTACTGGCCAAAGCTATTGAATTCAGTACAGCATTATGTACGAACATGTCGGGATTGTCAGAGACGCAAAACGCCTCCATTAAAACCCGCAGGCCTCCTTCAACCAATAGAACCCCCAGGAGCCCCGTTCGAACAAGTAGGCATGGACTTGCTTGGTCCCTTTCCGACATCGTCATCAGGGAAACGATGGATTGTAGTAGCGACCGATTACCTAACCCGATATGCCGAGACATCCTCTCTAATCAGTGCAACGGCCGTTGAAGTGGCTGAATTCTTTGTCACCAAGATAGTATTACGACACGGTCCCCTGCAATTATTATCACGGACCGAGGAACTTCGTTCACAGCCGATTTGACGCAATCCATCATGAAATTGACTCATACCAGCCACAGGAAAACAACTGCCTATCATCCTCAAACAAATGGGTTAACCGAGCGATTGAACAGGACGCTGACCGATATGTTGTCAATTTACGTAGACTTAGACCACCGTACATGGGACAAGATCCTCCCCTATGCGGCATTCGCCTACAATACCGCATTGCAAGAAACCACTCAAGTAACGCCATTCCAACTTGTTTTTGGTCGAACAGTCACCACACCTTTGGATGCAATGCTGCCTGTCAGCGACAGTACAGAACAGAACCCTGACATCAGTGACTTTACGCAGAGGGCCGAAGAAGCACGTCAGCTGGCGCGACATCGCATTCAACAAAGGCAGCGCATCGACGCGGACCGTTACAACCTGCGGCGAAGGGAAGTCGAGTATGCACCAGGCGACAGAGTATGGGTGTGGACCCCCGTGCGGACGCGCGGCCTGTCCGAAAAGCTTTTGCGCCGTTATTTCGGCCCTTACCGAGTACTTCGCCGCATCAGTCCCCTGAACTACGAAGTTACGCCAGAAGGACAAGTCAGCGCATCACGATGCCGGCGTCGCACAGAAACTGTACATGTGGTCAGACTGAAGCCATATTATGACAGGCAGTGATTACTCGACCAAACATCCTTTCTGTCCCATATACCGCTTTAGTAGGGACAACTGCTTGTGAACAATTTCGTCGCTTTCCGCATCGGGACGATGCGTTTTGGAGGGGGGATAATGATACAAGGCAGAAACATTTAAACAACGCGCGCAGGTTCGTGCGCCCCCTTAAGACGACAACGGCGTATTCAAGGAAAAGACGACGAAATAATGGCACGTGTTTTCGCCGCACGCACTCGCATCGCAGGTGGCCGTTGTCGCCGTCTACAAGAAGAAGACGAGGTGAAGCGACGCTCGAGAGAGAGAAGAAGAAGGCCTTCCTGATCTCCCGTTTAGAACGCGGCAGGGCTTTTTATTCACCCCAGGGCACAAGTTCGCCCACAATAAATAGTTGTATCTGGACTCCCTTAATTGTTCGTTACAATTCGAAGAGACGAAGGGAAAGTTGACCTGTCAATGGAATCAACTTTTCATGGAGCAGCCTCTCCATCTCCCATAGTCGCGCATACTAGAACCCACAACATGACCAGGGATATATGTCAATGGAGCCACCTATGAGCATTTGTTCGCTGCTAGTTAGGCTGAACACCCATTAGAATGGCCCGGGGTTTGCCTCAGCTTCAACTTAGTAAATTCTAACAGTAATTAGGTGTATAAAAGCAGCAGTATAGCGTTGTCAGTGCACTTCCTCTGCTCTGTGAGCTCTTTAATTCATTTTTATATACTGGTTATATCACAGCAAGGAGCAATATTGCCGCCGCAAAATGCAACCTGTTTCTGCTGTATAACAAAGTCGCAAGGTGCTTGCACTTCGGAAGCGCGCTGGCATAACTACCATTCTGCACGAACATTGTGGAGCAGGAGATATATCATCAAAATAATTGCAGTCAAGTCTGAAAGGCCAAGCACCGCTTGCGATAGCAAATTACTAAATACCTGTACGACGTAAGGATAGTAGTTTTCTAGGTCGTTGAAATTTGTGAACGTTCGCTAACTAACTAAATTACCAATGATGGAATATGTAAGCGTGACTCAACGAGGACGTAGAAAGAAACCGACATACAAGGACAGCACTGTCTTTCTGTCTGCTTGTTTCTACGTCCTTATTCAGTCGCGGTTAAACATTCTATCAGGGGTTCAAACCAACTAGCACGTCAACGCGTTTGTCTAAATTAGCTAGCAAGGTGTCACGTACGCGCATACAGGTAGACATGAGCCCATCCCGCTCGATGACAGCGGAACGTGTCTGAAAACGCCGGACTTGGGAATCACGACAACAGCCGTGAGCCAATTGACTTCCGTTCATATGTCGCTTCAACGTCCACGAAACGTCGAAAGCACAGCCCATACGAAGCTACCGGCACTACGCGAACTCTGCAAGCAATGCACATCGCTTTCTAGACACAAAAGCGCCTGCAACGTCTCTCAACAGACAGTAAAATTATTTACACCCTTGATGGTGAGAATTACGAATCATAACACCTTTCAAGGGTGTTTTCTTTCAAGAAACATCTCATCGTGATGGCTTTTTGCGAAGCATAGGGCAGTTCTAGATGTCATAACACCCTTTTACACACCAAAAGGGTGCACTGACTAAGATTATTGGGGGTGGGTGCAAAGGCGTTTTTGTTTGTTTTTATTACATTCACAAACATGCAGCTGCACGAAGAGATAGCGCGCCCCACGGCACTACAAACAAGTGCCGGATCCAGAAGGGGGCCCTCCCTTACCCCAACCCTTCCCCCCAAGACATGTCGGGCTTTCAATGCCGACAAAACTCCTGAAAAGTGTGCCCCTCCAATTCACTGTCTGTTTTGATAAGCCATTTTAAATATGTCCTGCGAAAAACCTGTTGCTCAAGCACTACTATCTATTATCTAATAGTGTTCTAGGTGGCACACAGTTCTGAGATGTCGTCATGCACAAATTCCGTAGAATCCAAAAACGCGCAGCTACTTTTTCTAGTATTGAATGTTTAACGAAAAGAAAAATGTTCAAAACGTTTTCAGCAAGGCAGAACTAGTGCAGCTCTTGCTTTTGGGACGCCAGGAATCCAACAAAATGAATAGGACACCTGACAGCATGCAGCTGGACGCGCCACAATTGCTCCAAAGCAATGCGGTCGTCTAGGTTTCTTTCATGCACGACAAAACTGGCAGAAAAGGGCGCGACGAACATTACGCGGACAAAAAATACGCGATTCGGGAAGCTTTGAACCCACCTGACATTCTTTCGCCGAATCAATAACCCCAATTTGTTCTGCTTCTCTCACGTTTATAAACAAGGAAGCTTCATTTGTAAACTTGAGCCTTCTCACCCACCACAATGCTTTGCTCAAGCAGCATCTACAGAAAGAGCCGTGCAAAACGCTCATGGCTTCGCGTCTGCGTCAATTTACAAAGCTGGCTGTGCAAAAGGAAACTATTAAGTTGGAGTTGTATAGGAAAGTTCTACTGGCTTACAAACGGCAGCCAGAACGGAGTGCTAAAAAAGAAAGGGACAAGAATGTGAGAAAGTATAGAGAACCAACGTACAATTCGCGATACATACAGTATTTACAACACCGAATAAGAGCGCTATTTACTCAAATAATTCCCCTCCCGAATTGGAGACAGTATTTTTTGCATGCATGAATAGAAGATTAAGCCAATCATTGGAGAGAGAATGAGATTCCAGAAATTGGCGGTGCATTTGTAGACCCATCTTTGTTCACGGAACAGTGGCGAGGCAAGCGGGTGTAGCTGAACCCACTGTGCACTCTTCGTGACGGGCAGAATGCTTTTTGCAGATTTTATAGACCAACTATGTGAATAGACCAGCTGTGTGAATGGGATGAATTGAATGGATGGTGGCGGGTGCGAATAATTCACGCTTCAGGTTGGGGCATTTAGACTATTATTTCTCTGACGCGTTTAGCAGCGGTCCCGTAGCACGCCAAGGTCCAATATGTCACCCAACCAAGTTCACGTAATGCGTGACGCCTGCGGCAGAAACTGTGTTCTACGTCCGCCACTAAGGACATGCGTGATGGCGCTGGCTAACATTCCCAGGGTTACCTCTAGTATATATATATATATATATATATATATATATATATATATATATATATATATATATATATATATATATACACCTAAGAAAGTGGAGGGGGAACGCTGTGCCACGGTAGTTAAATTACAAAGAGCAATGCATGCGTAGCACGAAGACATGGGTTCACGTTCAAGCTGCAGCCAGTTCTTTTTTAATAGGAAAGTGTTTTATGCTGGGGTCCACGATCAATTTCCTGTAATGGCTTTGACGTCGCAGAAAATCAAATCAAGTTCACTAAACTATGTCACCAAACCAAGTTCACGCTCTACGTGGCACCTGCGACAGAAAGGATGTTCCAGATCCGCACTGAGGACGTGAGTGGTGGCGCTGACTAGCACTCCTAAGGATAACTACAGTAAACACATGCAAACGCCAAAAAAGTGGACGGGAAAAGCGTCGCCACAGTAGTGAAATTAGGAAGGGCATTGTACGCGTAATGCGAACAGACGGGTTCACATCCAACGTGCGGCCAGTTGAAACCCGTAAGAAAATTTGAAGGATGCTTAAGCTTCAACTTTTACAGTGGAATGCCAAAGCATTCAGAGATCCTTGACGGCTTGAAGCGCTCCCGGCAACTGCAGCCTTCTTTTTTATTTCTCCACGTTGGCCTCCGCGTGCCGCTTCCGCGCATGTGCTGAGCCGAGCGCCATCTGGATGCTGTTGTTGCAAGGAACCGAGAAGGGCGCACCCCTCTATGAATCGTGAAACGCTGGAAGAGGGGTTTCTGTTTGAGTTACCACGTAGCAGAATCATGCTTTCTCGTATATTCAACTTACAGTCCGACGCTGCCACGTCTGTAGGTTGTGTTTAGGTTGTACTATACGAGTTTTATGACGCGTTTTACTTGGAGAATTTCAAAACACTTTAGTGACGCCTGTGCGCCACGCGGAGGGCCTAGGTGTTTCGAAATTATTTTTCACTCTCGAGGCGGTCGGTGCCGACGCTGGACGCAGACACCAAATTTTGTGCGACACGGGACCTTTAACGCCACCAGGTTTATGTGCTCTATCTTGGCAGGAAAGCCGCCACCACCGTGCAGCGTTGACGCGAAGCACTGCATCCTGAGGCTAAGGAGCGCTGACGGTGAGCGCTTCTGTAGTCTCAGCGCAGCGAAGGCTCCAACGCGGTGTAGCCTGGTGTAGGCGGTGTAGGCCTTCTGCTCAGGTGACGACGCACTTTCTACACATCGTTTTTCCTCCGCGTTTGTCTAGCCTGTGACGACTCATGGCCTACGGAGTTTAGCGTCAACATGCATCAGCACTGCTTACACGCAGCCAACTGATTCGATCGCGATGGCATCAACTAAGAGAACTGCTGCGTCAATTAGCGCAGAAAGGCAACGATGTTCGCGCGCGAATCTCGAAGCCAGCCTGAATCTGTACGTCATCGCGTGTTTGCGGCGCACGCTCGGAACTCTTCCACTCGTATTCCTCAAGCTGAGCACGTCGCTACTCAGCTGGCTTCCCAACACACTAAGGAACCATACCAGGATGCTCGTACGCTCACCGAAGCGATTCCATAGCACGACGCCGCTCGCCAACAGGACGCCGTACGCCAAGCAATCCGGCAACACGGTCGCCAGCCACCAAATCCTCCACCTTTTCCTGCAGCGGACTATGAGTGCACAAAGCAAACACGCAAGAGATTCTGTGAAGACACGTTTCACTTTGATGTTCTACCGATTCCTATGAAAGAAAGATAAAACATATCTTTTTTTCATCCAATTTCACTTATTCATAGTCGCACCATTTCACTTGAATAAACAAGTAATCTCCCCTGCGCATTCCTTGCTGTCCGTGTGTGTTGGAGTTGTATCCTTACACCTGAACTGAGCGCTTCGACACTTATTTGTGCCATTGTTCTAGGACTTTTGTTCTGCGCCTTCTCAACATGAAATCAATTGAAGAACTAGCGTCCTGCCACTTCTGATCTCTTTCTATCTGATTTTTTGTTCCCACGGAAGCGCTGGAAATTCATCAGTTACAAAAATTGGAGGACGCTTAAGCTTCGCCTTCAAGAGTGGAACGCGATAGCGTTATCGCATCTCACTCGCACCGCCTACTCAAACACGCTGCGCCAGCCAAACGTCGCGATCGGCAGAGATAGCCGGGCCCCGACGCGCCATGAAGGCGGACGCGGTCATGGGGCGAGTGGCGCGCCACGTGTCGGGGCAGTGCCGTACATTGCGAGAAGGGGGTCTTCTGTGTTTGCCGCAAGGTGGCTCTGCCTGTGCGCTGAGCGCAGAAGAAATTTAGCGGAAACGTACTTCGCTACTCGTGAAACTGCGACTTCTGTAAGTTAGATGGTCATAATTACCGCAATACACTGCAGTATAACTTTCTACGGCTCGTTTCTAAGGCAACACCGCATTCACTAGAGGCGATTTAGTCCCGTTTTGAAGGAGCGAACTCGTGGCTGAGTGGTAGCGTCTCCATCTCAAACCCCGGAAACCCTGGTTCGATTCCCACTAGCCCATCTTGCAAGATGCTTTTTTATTTATGAAGTGCCTTCTGTTATTTATCGCTCACGGCCAAACGCCGCTGACGCCGACACAGGCTTTTTTGCGACACGAGCTCCTTAACGCTGTCGCGTCAACATTCAGCTAGCCAAGCTTTCTCGCATTCGTTCTGCACTTTCCACTGGTGCGGTGGATGAGACAGTGCATTGGCGTAATATTGATGTGTTAAGCCCGTGCTCACTTAGCAATTCTTGTGAAAATCATGATGCGATGACATTAAATACATGCTGTCGCACAGCCACAAATGTCCAGTTTGATTCGGAGTACGTGCATCGTCAATCTTAGAGTGAGTCAGTTAGGTTCAGATGAACAGATGTTTGCAGAAGGAGTCGGTGACCTACTGTAACGGTGCGGAACGGGAATGTAGCCTTTGTATCCGAAAGCGCCAGTCCCATGCGGGCTCACCATCCTGCGGGCTTGTTTAGGGCATCCTGTCGACATTTAGGGAGACATGTAGTGTACACACCGCGACGCGGTCAGCGTGCGGAAAGGACATACCGAATGGTAACAGACTGTATATGACTTTCTTCCCAGATGTTGCCCTCGTATAAGTAATAAACATAAGGGCAAGCGTAGTAGTACTGTTTCTTGGAACTACTTTTGATGGAGGAGCCCCTCGATCTGTTCGTTATAGTCTTTTATACCACATCAATAACACAGCAAGACCCAGCTACAGTATTACGGATTGCGAATGGAACCGATTTCTGGGCATTTGTTCACGCCTAGGGATCCTGAACATCCCCCATAATGGTCTTGGCATTGTGTCAGTTTCGACTCAGTAAATGCTGTTGCTCATGCTCTACATAAAAGCAAGAGTATAACGATTTCAAGGCACTTCCTCGGCTGTGTGCGTTCTTTAATTCATTCTTTGTATATTGGGCATTTTATAGCGAGGAGGAGTAATTCCGACAGTAAATGCAAGTTGTTGCCGCGTAATAACCAAGTCGCAAAGTGCTTTCACTTCGGTAATGCACGACCTTAGGTCAGATAACTGCAATCGCTGCATGAACGTGGAGGAGGAGACAATTCATTAAAAAAAAGAATTTGTAGTTACTCCTTGAATGAAAAGCACCGATAGCGACAGCAAATTAGGAGATAGCTGTACGAAGTAAGGATAGTAGCTTTATCGGCAGTATAAACTTGCAAACATTCGCTTACTAATTAAATTAGCAACGATAGAATGTGTAAGCGACACTCAACGAGGACGTAGAAAGACGCACAGAAACCGCTGTATCCTTTTTTTATACGTCCTTGTTCAGCCGAGCCTGCACATTCTATCATGGACTCAAACCAACTAGGCCGTCAACGTGTTTAACTAAAGTAAGCGACATGGTGCCACGCGCGCATAGGTAAACAGGAACACATCTCGGTCCATGACAGCGGAAAATGTCTGTGAAAACGCTGGAGTTAGGAATCGCGGCAGCCGCCGCGAGCCAATTGATCTCCCTGCATCTGTCGCTTCAACACGTACAAAACGTCGAAAGCACAGCGCATACGAAACTACCGCCACTACACGCCCTCTGCAAACATCGCAGAGCGCTTTGAAAGTGAGGCCCGCGCGGTCGCCCATCTTGACCACGTCGCAGATCGGTTTCACAACTTACGAGCGCCGCGAACGCGTCCCTACGGTGTCCGCGATTCGCGTTGCCAACACCGCAGAAGACGCCGCGGTTGTCTCCACTCTTTCCGGAGCGGTGTGTGAGGAGGACATCGAGGCACGCTTATTAGCCGCCGTGGAAGAACGCCCTTCCTCCCTCTCCTGACCTGCTGCCTCGGGCGCCACTGGAGAGGGCGAGCCTCCGGGCCGCTGCCCTCACGCGCGCACGCGAGAATGAACCGCGTTCGCCGTCTCACCCCCACAGTCTTTCACTCATACAAAACATCACGGTGGCGTCGACGGCAGAAATGGTCCTGCAGTGTCCACATAATTGCTATCGCAATGAAAAGAAGGTGTGTGAATCCGACGCACTGATGGAACTACCGTACGCGAACATTTCATGAGCCGAAGAGGAAAAATGGCGCATCAAAAGCGACGCGCCGCATATAGTTCAGTGACGAACGCGTCCCTCTTGCAATTGCGAGTTTTTGTAAGGGAGCTTTAACCAAGTTGAAAGAGTTTTTACTGAAGAGGTGTTGTGCAGCAGACACACGGCGCCGACGAACTCTTTTCATTGCTTCATTCGGGACACGCTACCGTGAGCATGCCGGTAGAGTACGAAACAAAATCAGCCAATAATGAATTGATATATCTCGAAATATAAAATTGAAGCTTCTTGTGTTACGCGTATTTAAAATAAAATTAACAGCGCCAGATTAAGAAACGCCAATGTCTCCTGCGTGCGGAACGTGTCTGCAGGTGTCGTCACGTGACATCCCCGAACCGTTCGATCTGCTTACGACAGCACAAAAAAACATTAGGATTGCTGGGTTTGCTAAACCTTCTGCGAGACATAAAATTAATTTTTAAGGTGAGCCTAAGCGACAGAAAAATACCTGTTTGCTTATTTTCTTTTACATTCGATAATTGCTGGCGCACACCGGTTTCGAGTTTTTGCCTACCAAAACAACTATATGGCGTAATGAAATGTCTTCCGCGATTCTTTTCAAGTGAATATCTCTTTTTGGTCTGTCGCACCGCATTTTGGTGTGGTGTTGTAAGAAACTAAAGATACATGGCCGGTTTATGCTAGCAGACGCGCAGGCGGAAATTTACGTTCTGTATCTGTAAACGGTTGCCGACTCTTGGATTGGAAGAGCGGTCCCTGATCGTTGAAGGTAATGAAAGCAAGGTATAAGTTGTCGCCAATCTGTTCTTCTGTATTTCATTATTTACGCACAGACACCACTTGTAAAGTGACGGCGCAAGTGCCATGTAGGAAGGCCAGCGTTGCCTTTTCCTAATCGTCTGCTGCGGCGCCGGGTGTGCTGTGACATTACGCAGGGAAATTTGCTCCGCGTACGCCATGAAACCGTGTGCCCATCAGTTTCTCGTTAAGGCCGATTCACACGACGGACCAAATTGCTCTTTTGGACCACGGTCCGCGCATCACGTGATAGGACGTCACCAGTTCGTGCGTACCGCCGTTAGCCTGCGCAAGACCACGGCCCTCGCGGTCCAACAAATGGCCGTGCCTTTTCACGCTTCAGTTTTGGCGGCTGACCGCATGCAAACCGCAGCGATTTTGGCGTAGCCAACGAATGTTGTAAGCTAACAGAGTGTCTTCAGCCAAATCCAAGCTAGTTTTCGGCTCAGCTAAAGCCAGTCGTTTCATGTCCGCCGTTCCGCCTGCACGTGAGTGCAGCAGACATATTTTTGAAACACCGTGTCCTCCTGAAGTGACGAGGAGGTTTTTCATTTTGTATCCATTGTTGAGTAATTCCCAGCTCTGTGGGACTCGAGCCGAAAAGATTACAGTGATAAGGCGAAAGAACGTTAGCGTAGCTGGTTGGTCTGCTCTGCCGTCTGCAATGGTGATCTGGCGTGTGGAGGCGCACTGCGGCGGACCGGAGCGCTGCGGGCCGTGACGACGCATCACGTGACCGATCGGCCCGCAGACTTGGTCCGTCGCGTGGATCGGTCTTTGTCGCTTGCTCGCCTGTGGTGCGCGGTGTTCCCGATGTCAGGCTGAAGTAAGAGGCCGAGCAGTTTTCGCTGAGAACTAGGAAATTCAAGTTCGTAAAATATCGCGCCGCACTTGGCGCTACAACATACGATACGGCGAAGACAGTTCTGTCCGCACGCTGCCGTCTTCTCCCTAAGCTTGGTTGGCCGCTTTACAGGAAAATTTCTTCCGGAGCAATAATTCCTATGCTCGGTTGCCTAGCAGCTTTAAACTGTTGGATGTTAGTTTCACCCTTATGGTCATTTCGCAGAAAGATCAAGCCAAAATAAACAGAACACTCAGTTACCTAAACCTTCACAAGATTAACCAAGCTTTCGTCGATAAAGAACACTAGCTCTAAAAGCTGATTCCTACTATTCCGAGCCAGCTATTGAGAAACCAGCAATGCTTAACATATTTCACGAGTGTAGAGCCGCAGTAAAATGTGCAACAGTGCTTATTAAAGTTTGAGCGCATATTTGTACATGAAAGTCTACAGCGAAAAAAAAACTTAAAAGTACTATTTCACGAAAACAGTACCGCTGTTTTTCACGTGCAGAAGAAATTTCATAATGAATGGTCTTTTCATGTCTTGTTTCGATAAACGTGAGAAGATGTCGCTGGGCATGGATGTGTTGCCAATGGAACATGACACTCAAACATAGGGCCGTGCGTGTTCCTTGACACAGCATGCAACATCGGCGAAAATTTGTCAACAAGCCTCACAAGATGTTCTCATAATGTATCTTTCTTTAAGCGTTGTACGCCGCCGCAACGTGGTCAGAATAGGAAAATATACTCAACAGAGAACACAGGTGTCATTCACCGCCTGAGAGATGATTCACAAAGGCATCGCAGGTCAGCGAAGTTAAAGACCTGCCCGATGAATACCGCAAGGGAAGCACTAGAGAAGTTGATGTACCATGTTAGCCCAGCGTTCTACCAACTCTTGCAGTGGCAGGTGACACTCCATTATCTCAAGCTGAAGGGAAGAACATGGATAAATTTTTCCACACCATTTTGGTGCTGTCACGCAATTTCGCGGTGTGTCCACTGGACTTAAAGATCAGCTAAAGAAAAGTGCACGATTACAAATCTCTTGCTCTAACCTATGTCCCATAGACCTCCTGTTTATGCGACATAGCGAAACAGCGTGAGAGAAAAGGCATTTGACCAAAGAAATTTCGGAAAGTTCGAAAACTAAAAACAAATCTGACTGACATTTTATTCATTTTTCTAATTCGGATAGTTCTTAGGGCGGTCTCCTAATTAGCCTATCTTTTGAAAATATTGAGGCATATTTCTACATATGCAGAAACACCGCGCAATGTGTTATTACGGCAGACAGTCATTGCTCCCACACTTGCATCCGCCTCTAGATCATTACCTAGCTAACATTCTTTGGTCTTGGGATGCTAGAATCCTCTTGAACTTACTTCAGTAAAGGTGTGCAAGCACTAGTGTTGCTCAGCACTGTTGACTTCAGTGTATCATTAATAGAGCAAGATTGGGAGGGGGAAAACTTCTCTCCGCAAGGTCATGAATAGTCTTATTAAGCAAAGAAAGCATGCTGCGCCAGACAGGAGTGTTCTAGGAGAGTTGAAACGCTTTCGCCTCCTCATTGTGTCCGCACCAGATGCTCGTAACGAATGATCTCCATGCAATGATTAAACTTGTAACATACCTCTGATACCTTTCCTATCCTTTAAACAGATTGCACTTAGCCTATAGGCTCTTTTAAAGAAAGTACGTAAGATACATTCAGCGTATTAGAATAAGGTCTTTAAAACCGATCAAAAGACAAGAGTCTTGAGCAGGTTACCCTTATGCATTGAATGCAGCCGAATTGCATTGCATTTAGAGTATATGTCTCCATGTCCCGAAGCTACGCACTCGATATTTCCTTTGCCCATCACTTTGCCCTTGCCCATACTCTGCTGACGATCCACCGGCGATTGACACATGTTTCTCATGGATTTACGGTCTCTCAACAAAAAAAAATTTAGCGCTATTTGTTGTTATTACCTTGGAACTGTGCCATTTGTGCCTAGATGACGATAGGGGAAACGAACTGCATTACACTGTAAGCAAAAATTAGCCGAGATGGGAGTTTTATCGGCTTATCAGCCCCAATAACTCCCATGCCCCAAGCATTTACTCCGTCATTGCGGAGTGAAGACGGCATATGTCTTCATTATACTCCGATAGGTTAGGAACGGAGTATAAAAACGACATGTTAAGAATCTGCAATCTCCTCGCAAGGGTCTTAGTATTGATACCTTGTTCGCAATGTTAGAGATCTGAATGAAGCTCTAGTAGTCTTACGTGTTGTATGGCGAAACAAAATCTCATATAAAGAAGGCCACATTTTCTAAATAATTTGTTAGATATTTATTGGCACATTAACACAAGGAGAGCATTGCAGAAAACTGACTAGGTTTAGAATGTTGTTTACCCGTTAGTATACCCGTTATATGGGGTTAAAGAGGAAGGTTTTGTTACTGGTATGCGGAATATGTAGATCTCCCGCTCATGATAATGTTTTTTTTATTCACAAGTAACAGTTGCGGCAAAATTTCTTAGGTAGAGTAGCGTTCTGCACAGCAACCAAGCATGATTTCTGTAGCAATGTTCTGTTCTTGAAAAACATTGGGAAGTTGTCTTACGTCTGCACTATCAGAGAATTAAGAGCGCCCACTTGTAGTAACGCATTGCATTCTGTATTAAAAGATTTGCTGTGTGTTGGGTTGCTGATACAGAGAGCGAATAAAGCACACTTTTCTGCCAAATTGTGTTTTGCCGAAACAAAATTGCCGCGTGGCATAGCATGCTTGCGCGCGCATCTTGAAGAGAAAAAGATAAGTTTTCACACAAATGCGTTACAAATATGAGTAATAAAAGAAAATTAGAAGCCGAAGTAGGTAGGAAGCTTAACCTGAAAAAGGAAAAGCAATATGAAAAAAATATATTCAGTTGGTGTTGGTTTCCGTTGGCGCCTGCAGAGAAAGCGGGAAGGCGTTTCCCCTCGCGCATCAACGAAACCGTTGTTATGGAAGCAGGATTAATTTTTTCTTTGCTTTCTTTTCCTCTGAAAGTTTGACCTACCCATCAGCGGGGTAGAAATTGGCGTTGGTGACGCAACTGCCGTTTAGCTGAGTGTATGCCAACTGACCTAGTCATGTTCCAGGCCTCCATATGGTGTACACACTGTTACGTCGTCTGCGTCTGAAAAAAAAAGAAAACATACCAATCGTAGCCGTGTCTCCACATTCACAGATATTGTACATGTAGACAGAGAGAGAGAGAGAGAGAAAACATTTATTTATCATGAGTTTGGGCGACTTCCTCGCAGGGTGGAGCCCTTAATTCAGGGCTCGCGCCACTCCGCGTGCCCGCCGGATCAGCCGTCGCTGCTCATGCGAGTCTGAGCTGGTCAGCGCAGTCTCCCAGGAGGAAGGGGAAGGTGAAGGAATAGGGGAGTAGCCCGGAGGGTGTGGGCACTCCCAGGTGCAATGGTATACTGTGGGCTTTGCTCCACAATAGGGGCAGTATGAGGGATATTGTGTGGGGTGGAAGAGGTGAAGATAAAAGAGGCAGGGAAATGAATTAGTTTGCAGCTGTCGCCAAGCGACGGCATCTTCTCGATTGAGGGAATTATGTGGTGGAGGGTAGTGGCTCCTGGTATCTCTGTAATATTGCAGAGTTTCAGTGTAGTTCAGTGGTTCTGTCGGTGCGACTTCTGGGTTGGACAGCTCTTCCAATGGCGCCCGGTTAGCGAGCTCTCGGGCCACCGCATTAGCGCGTTCATTGCCATGGAGAGAGGCGTGTCCAGGTGTCCAGACGATACGCACCCTGTGTAACGCTGAGGGGTGTAATGATGTAAGGATGCG
The DNA here is from genome assembly GCF_038994185.2 of Dermacentor albipictus. NCBI lineage: Eukaryota > Metazoa > Arthropoda > Arachnida > Ixodida > Ixodidae > Dermacentor > Dermacentor albipictus. The sequence continues at coordinate 88,964,461 of NC_091828.1, read as the reverse complement.
GTGTGTGTAGACAGAATTAACATACGGGAAGACGTAGTAGTAGCGTTTCTTGGAAGTTTTTTTCGTAGAGGAGCCCGTACACCTCTTTGTGATAATCTCGTATAGAACATCTACAGCAAACTAAGTAAGACGCGCTGACATTTGCGAATGGAGCCAGCGACAGAAAGATTGTTCACGGCTACGAATTCTGAGCACCCCACAAATAAAACGGGGATCCCCCCAGCTTCCACTTAGGAAATATTATTAGTCATTTCTTATAGAAAAGAAGGAGTGCAGGTATGTTAGTGCACTTTTACAGCTATCGATGTTCTTTTATTCATTCCTTCTCTTACTCGCCTATTATATCAACAACGAGTATTTGTGCTGGAAAAAATGCAAGCTGTTGCCGTCTTATAGCAAAGTCGCAAAATTCTTCCACTTTGGTGACGTACAACGTTAGCTAGCCTGCCTGCGATGCCTGCATGCGTGAACATATTTGAGGATGAGACAGTTCATCGGAAGAACAACGTGTGAAAATCAGATGGACTTGGTGCACACGAAAGACTTGCGCTCGCTTTGAAACAGTTTGTCGTTTGTTCTTGCTTTTTCTTCCCTTCGTCATGCATTGTAGGAGAGTAAAGATGCAATTTGCCTGAATTGAAATATTTTATGAAGATTGTACTTTAAGAACGCGTTATTTGTGTACCCATATCCACATTTTAGACCAAGCCTCTAACAACGCAAGCGAACGCAAGCATCGCAGACACATGTACCGTCATTCCCATGATAGCTCAGCGCCACTTAAGAAACTGCCATAGACGGTGGCGTCAGATTTCCCTCTAGGTGTTATAGTTAGAAGCTGTATGGTTTCCTTGCTCAACAGGAGCGAGAGGGTGGCCCCAACAAGATTCCGGTCACGGGCCTTATCAGGCTACTGCGCTGGAATGGAATGCGCATTTCTACATTCTTTCGCTGTGCAGAAATTATCTTTTTGAATTTTTGAGACAAAAGACACGCGCATAACGCCTCAAAACTATTACATAACATTTTACGTATAACATACGAGAACCTTGACTTGCAGAACTGTCGTTACCCTCAGAAGAAAAGTGTTGACAATCTGCGGGCTTAGATTTTGCCGCAGCCCTGCTACCCGATATCGCCGTCAATGCAGTTCTTGTTAGCTGCGTTTAGCTGGCTGCATCAGTGAGCAAAACCGGAATCTTCCAGGGTCTATGTTTGTAGACCGCGAAAGTGTCTTAAAACGTGTTGAATCGGACGACACCACCTGTTTGACCTTGCAGAAACGCGCCTTCTAGCCCCTGGACCATGAGAGACGAAGAGGCAGTTCCGGCGACGAACGCGTGGCGTAATTACTTTCTTTGACCTCTGGAAGGTGCAAGCGCCAGCCTATTAAAATTTTTTTCTATACGACACCTAACCGGTCAAGTGTCTTAATGCGTTACCTTGCACCAGGGGAATAGCGGATATTTAGAACAAATGCAACAGATCCAACAAGTTCGAATCTATATATAGACTCGGAAGGAGTGGGTCAGGGCATAAAGAGTCAAAACACGAGTTTTATTGCGATAGAAATTATATAGATCCTCCCGCAGCATTTATGCCGTCGGCGTCACCATGAGGTTTCGTATAATTTCCGAGGGCGATAAAACTGCCGCTAGGTGTCGCATGCTGTATGTTGCGAGTCAATGCCTGTGAGGGTGAGCAGGCGAACGCGGTACGATTTCGCGTGCGGGAGCGAGGAATGCGGCCGGATGCGTGCCTTCTCCTGTCGCGCGCGAGGCAAGGGGTCAGCCTAGAGGGAAGGGGGTTCTTCGCGCCCAGCGCTACAGCATTGGGGCGCGTAGTGGCGGGCGAGATCGCGAGATCGCGAATCGTGGGCGCCATAGTAGACTCAACGTGGCCAAAGTTATCGCCCCCACGCGCCTCATCTTCAAAGCGGTCTGCGATAATTTCAGAGTGCGCGTGGTGCCTGTGGCTACGTATGCGCTGTGCCTTCGACGTTTCTTTCGCGCTGAAGCGAGACATGCATGAAGTTCTATTCGCTTGCTGGTGCCTCGATTCGTCACTCCAGAATTTCGACAGCGGATTTCCGTGCTGAACAAGCGAGATGTGTTCAAGCTTACCTGTTAGTGCGTAGATCGTGCTGATTAATTTAGTTAAAACAAGTTGACTGGCTAGTTGGTTTGAAGCCATAATAGAATGTGTAAGTGCGACTGAAGAAGGTTGTAGAAAGAAGCGGACACCCAAAGTCACCGCTGTCTCTGCCTTTTTCTGTCGACGTCCTCGCTGAGTTGCCCTTACACATTCTATCATTGCTAATTTATTTAGTAAGCGAATGTCTACATGTTTATACGGCCGATAAGGCTGTTATCTTCACTTCGTACACCTATTCACTTAATTTGCTATCTCATTCGGAGCCTCGCCTTTCGGGTGGAACTGCAAATTTGTTATTTATCTAATGTGCGCGCAAAGTGACGCGTGAGGCTTCATTCAGGCCTCGTAGAGAGTCTATAGAAATATCGCCGCCGCTGCCTGTGACACGGCAAGGCTAACTTTCTGGTTCTCTTACTTTAAATCCCCTGCATGTCCGGTGCCACCGCGGATGGATGAATGGATGGATCCCATGAGCTCCCCCTTTGAAACAGGCGGCTCGTTGCGCCACCGATCTCTTGTTCCTATTTTGCCGATTGTCCTACCTATCTTTTTCTAAATAGAGGGCATGGGAGAGCAGTGACGATGTTGCTGCCGAAATCCCCTTCTGCTTTCACATGCCTTTTGCTACAACCCAGCTCTTTATTGTAAACGATGTAGCAATGATGTCTCTTGCTGTTTTCGTGCCCAAGCGTTGTTCGGGATACCTTGAGCGACTGTATATTTGTTGTTAAACACCTGTTGCTAAGCATTGACATGGAACAAATCCCCGCTCAGCCTGAGCCCGACCCTAGCCAATTCAACAAGGAACTGCTTGATGCCATTATTATCGTGTCAACTGAATTTGACCAGCCTCATACGGAATAATGGAGTCTTTCGCCGAGTTAATTAAAACCCAAGCGGCACTCACGCGAAATGTAAGATTTTGGAGGAAAATAAGTAGCATTGAAATCTATTGTTGTATCTGTTGTAATTACGTTGGACACAGCTCAAATTAACCGCCTTGTTCTTGAAACTTACAACTGAAAGTGCGGCCGTCGGCTCAAGGCTTGACGAGTGAGAGTATCGGTCCCGAATGGATAATGTAGTATGTTACGGCGTATTTGTGAGGGGGAGGGGGGGAGGGGTGCTTAAGAGGCTGTGGCACAATCCGACGTCTGCTGTCATGCATCTAAGCATGAATATTACTCACGCTATGATATATAGGCGACATATAAGTTGGAATGCTGACACGTCGACGTCGTGAATTTCGCCATATTAGGATTTGGATTGAGCTCGTCGCCTGCGCGATTCCGACCTCCGGTTGCGTGGCTCCATCTATCGACCGAGACAGTAGCCTATAATTGTTGATTTACACCACTGCTGGATGAGGCAACTGTACAATCACCTGCATACAAGTATTCTTCCCTTTACCCCGACAGTATGAGAATCACGTTCTTCCGCAGGTTCGTTTTCAACATGTGGGACATGGGCAAACAAGCACCTAATGGAACCAGTAGCCAATAACAGAAAGTATTTCGTGGCTTTAGAAAATCTTTCGGCATATTTCAATATTTGCATAAACATCGTGCAACGTCTTTTTCATGCAGCCATTCTTTCCGCAGCTGCAACCTTTTCTTCAAATATAATTCTCAAGCTGCCATACGTGGATCATGGGATGCTGGATTCTTCTAGAGCTTATCTCACTAAACATGTGCAAGTACTAGAATTTCTCAGCCCTGTTGACTTTAGTGGCCTCCCAAGTATACCAAAACTGGGAGGTGGGGGGGGGGGTGGACTCCTTCGCCAAATTCACCAACAACCTTAGTTATCAAACAAAGTATGCTGCGCCAAAAACGAGTGCCATAAAAAAGTTGAAGCACGTTGGAGTCCTTATTGTGTCCAGATGTGTCCACCTGTCCTATGCTACCATGCTCCAAAGGGGTCGCTCGTAACTGTGCTTGTGTAAAGCCCCTCAATCTCCCAAAGTAGCGCCATTCACTTCCCTCCTCCTCCGCTCGGCGCGGCCTCTACGGTGGCGCCGCTGGTGGTGGGCCTGCCGTAGCAGACGACGGCTAACACCCTACGGGAGGAATGCCGCGGAAACGTTCGTTCGAGTCCTGCGGAGCAGTTTTTTCAATCTAGATCTTGCTTTGTCAGTCGGTAACTGGCCTTAAGAATGTCGTGTCGGATTTGCGGAAGAAATGGAGAAAAGCACCATTATTCAAGGCGTATTTAAGGCGTAAAGCGCGCGCACATTGAAAGTTCGTGTTGCTGAAACACGACACAAGCACGCGATGTGCTCAGACACGCGAGTAATTACCAGAGTTTCAGGTTTTGACAGCGCGAAAGTATGTGCACGTGGTTTCGTAGGTTAATTTACGTACCTGCAGGATGCTTTTGTTCGGCCGACGCGTGAGAGATTCCGACTGTCTGCGGTCAGCAATGCCTGGCAGCAGGGCCGTTTCTGTTCCTCGCCTTTTACAGATGTACGTAGCTCATGCACACGTTGTGGTGGCCATGAGCAACGTTTTCACACATAGGCGGTATAGATAATTTTAACAACGTACCGGCATATGAAATCGTTATTTATTTATTACAGTGCAAATGGTTAGAATTTGATAGAAAAGAAAGAAGGAACTTGATGGGACAACTGGAAAGAGGTTCAGAAAATAATTATCCCCCTCCCTCATTGGCATCAACAACACTTTTGTTGAAGTGCTAATTTTATCTCTGTATACTACGTGCGTCTGTATTCTTTTGCGTTGTAAGTTTTCACAAGGAAGCAGTGTTGCGTTAACTGGAACAGTCAAGGCACACAAGACAGAAAAAAAGTTGATTCTTGGGTTTTACATCGCAACACCACGATCTCATAAGGCACGCCATAATGGGGGCTCTGAATTAATTTTTTTTGCAGCTGGGGTTTTTTAACGCACCCCCAATGCACTGGACACGGGCCCGTTTTGACACGGGCGTCAAAAGAAGAGGTTGGAGGAGCCGTGTCACTTCACAAAGCCGCGCGTTCTTTGCCACTTGCTCGATGTCAGCCCGCCCGATCTTGTGAATCCACACTTTTCTTCGTTTTGCGTTGCGCCCGGCGGATGGTAAAACAAAAAGCTTTTTGCCGTCACTGGGTCTGTTGTGGCAATCGTAGTATCGTAAGCATGATAATGAATTGACTGTGAAATATACGACACACGCAAACCAGCAAATAAACGATTCAACCAGAAGCATTGCTTATTAGGTCACCTTTATTGCTGTCTTCACCATTCGTTGCAGCAGTCAAAACATATGCGATGCTGGCCCTTCTCACATAAACGAAGAACTTTTACCGCTGTCACGCAGCAATGCGGCTCCTTGCAGCGGCCATGCAGCGCACCAGACCTGTCGCTGCTCCACGGTGGCGTGGGTTCTTTTGAGCGGTTCGCGCACCATTACGAGACTTTTTGCTAACTGCACCACGCGTCGCAAGCGACTCAGACCCACATCACGCTTGGTAAGCGCTCGCCACCAAATCGGAGAGCGTTAAAAGTGGTTAGAACCATGAAAGAAACAACGTCGGCAATACGTAATCTGCGGCGGCTCGGCGTGTGAGACTTCGAGCCGTGGCGTGGGCCGCCTCGCTGCCCGCGAGTGGGACATCGATGTGTGCCGTGGTCCAGAGGAGGAAGACTGTAAAATATTGGGGTTGCGAGAGATCCCTGACTGCTTGTTGTGCTTCTCGCAGCTGCAGCTTTCTTCTTTTATTGTGATATCAATTATATTGACAGAGGCTCTCCATGTCTTAGTGATAGTCGCGCATACTAGAAGCCACAAGATGGAACGATGGTGCTGTCAATGGAGCGAACCTTTTAGCATTTCTTCGCTGCTTGTTACGCTGAACACCCATTACAATGGGCCGGGGTATACTATATGAAGCCAGACGAAGGGAGGGTTGACCTGTCAATGGAACCAACTTTTCATAGAGGAGCCTCTCCCTCTCTTAGTGATAGTCGAGCATACTAGAAGCCATAACATCGGACCCTGCATTTGTCAATGGAGCCAACCTTTTAGCATTTGTTCGCTGCTTGTTACGCTAAACACCCATTACAATGGGCCGCGGATGGCCTAAGCTTCGACTTAGTAAATTCTAACAGTCATTAGGTGTGTAAAAGCAGGAGTAAGTGTTTTCTATGAACTTCCTCTGCTGTGTGAGCTCTTTAATTACTTTTTTTGTATTCAGGATATATCATAGCAAGGAGCCATATTTGCGCCGCAAAATTCAAGCTGTTTACGCGGTATAAACAAGTCGCAAGGTGCTTGCACTTCGGAAGCGCGCTGGCATAACTACCATTCTGCATGAACATTGTAGAGCAGGAGATATTTCATCAAAATAATTGCAGTCACGTCTGAAAGGCGAAGCACCGATTGCGATATCAAATTACTAGATACCTGTACGAAGTAAGGATAGTAGTTTTCTAGGTCGTTGAAATTTGTGAACATTCGCTTGCTAACTAAATTACCAATGATGGAATATGCAAGCGTGACTCAACGAGGACGTAGAAAGAAACCCACACACAAGGACAGCACTGTCTTTCTGTCTGCTTGTTTCTACGTCCGTATTCAGTCGCGGTTAAACATATTATCAGGGGTTCAAACCACCTAGCACGTCAACGCGTTTGTCCAAATTATCCAGCACGGTGTCACGTACGTGTGACACATGACATGACATGAGTCCATCCCGCGCGATGACAGCGGAAAGTCTCTGAAAACGCCGGATATAGGAATCACGACAACAGCCGTGAGCCAATTGACCTCCGTTCATATGTCGCTTCAACGTCAACGAAACGCCGAAGGCACAGCCCATGCGAACCTACCGGCACTACGTGCACTCTGCAACCAACGCAGATCGCTTTCAAGACACAAAAGCGCCTTCAACGTCTCTCTACAGACAGTAGAATAATTTACACCCTTGATGGTGAGAATTACGAATCATAACACCCTTGAAGGGTGTTTTCATTCAAGAAACATCTGATCATCATGACTTTTTGCGAAGCATAGGGCAGTTCTAGATGTCATAACACCCTTTTACCCGCCAAAAGGGTGCACTGACTACGAATATTGGGGGTGGGTGCAAGGGTGTTTTTCTTTGTTTTTATTATATTCACAAACATACAGCTGCACGAAGAGAGGCGCGTCCCACGGCACTACAAACAAGTGGCGGATCCAGAAGGGGGCCCTCCCTTACCCCAACCCTTCCCCCCGAGACAAGTCGGGCTTTTAAGGCCGACAAAACTCCTGAAAAGAGTCCCCCTCCAATTCACTGTCTTTTTTGTTGAGCCATTTTAAGTATGTCCTGCGAAAAACCTGTTGCTGAAGCACTACTATCTATTATGCAATAGTGTTCTAGGTGGCACACAGTTCTCAAATGTCGTCACGCACAAATTCTGCAGAATCCAAAAGCGCGCCCATACTTTTTCTAGTATTGAATATTTAACCAAAAGAAAAATGTTCAAAATGTTTTCAGCCAGGTAGAACTAGTGCAGCTCTTCCATTTGGGACGCCAGGAATCCAAGAAAATGGATAGGACACGTGACAGCATGCAGCTGGACGCGCCACAATTGCTCCAAAGCAATGCGGTCGTCTAGGTTTCTTTCAAGCACGACAAAACAGGCAGAAAAGGGCGCGACGAACCTTACGCGGACAAAAAATACGGCGATTCGGGAAGCTTTTAACCCACCTGACATTCCTTCGCCGAATCAATCACCCCAATTCGTTCTGCTTCTCTCACGTTTACAAACAAGGAAGCTTCGTTGGCAAACTTGAGCCTTATCACCCACCACAATGCTTTGCTCAAGCAGCATCTACAGAAAGAGCCGTGCAAAACGCTCATGGCTTCGCGTCAATTTACAAAGCTGGCTGTGCAAAAGGAAACTATTAAATTTGTAGGTGTATAGGAAAGTTCTACTAGCTTACAAACACCAGCCAGAACGGAGTGCTAAAAAAGAAAGGGACAAGAATGTGAGAAAGTATAGAGAACCAACGTACAGTTTGCGATACGTTCAGTATTTACAACACCGAATAAGGGGGCTATTTACTCAAATATTTCCCCTCCCGAATTGGAGACAGTGTTATTGCATGCATGAATAGAAGATTAAGCCAATCATTGTAGAGAGAATGAGATTCCAGAAATTGGCGGTGCATTTGCAGACCCATCTTTGTTCACGGAACAGTGGCGAGGCAAGCGGGTGTAGCTGAACTCACTGAGCAGTCTTCGTGACGGGCAGCATGCTTCTTGCAGATTTTATAGACCAACTATGTGAATAGACCAACTGTGTGAACGGGATGGATTGAATGGATGGTGGCGGGTGCGAATAATTCACGCTTCAGTTGGCGGCATTTACACTAATATTTCTCTGACGCGTTTAGCAGCGGTCGCGTAGCACGCCAAGGTCCAATATGTCACCCAACCAAGTTCACGTAATCCGTGACGCCGGCGGCAGAAGCTGTGTTCTACATCCGCCACTAAGGACAGGAGTGATGGCACTGGCTAACATTCCCAGGGTTACCTCTAGTAATATATATATATATATATATATATATATATACATATATATATAACACCCAAGAAAGTGGAATGCTGTGCCACGGTAGTTAAATTACAAAGAGCAATGCATGCGTAGCACGAAGACGCGGGTTCACATTCCAACTGCAGCCAGTTCTTTTTTAATAGGAAGGTGTTTTATGCTGGGGTCCCCGATCAATTTCCTGTAATGGCTGTGACTTCGCAGAAAATCAAATCAAGGTCACTAAACTATGTCACCAAACCAAGTTCACGCACTACGTGGCACCAGCGGCAGAAAGGATGTTCCACATCCGCAGTAAGGACGTGAGCGGTGGCGCTGACTAGCACTCCTAAGGATAAATATAGTATACATATGCAAACGCCAAAAAAGTGGACGGGAAAAGCGTTTTCACGGTAGTGAAATTAGGAAGGGTATTGTACGCGTAATGCGAACAGACGGGTTCACATCCAACGTGCGGCCAGTTGAAACCCGTAAAAAAATTTGAGAATGCTTAAGCTTCAACTTTTACAGTGGAATGCAAAAGCAATCAGAGTTCCCTGATGGGTTGAAGCGCTCCCGGCAACTGCAGCTTTCTTTTTTTATTCTCCACGTTTACCTCCGCGCATGCGCTGAGGCGAGCGCCATCTGAATGCTGTTGCAAGGAACCGAGGAGGACGCACCACTCTATGAATCGTGAAACGCTGGAAAAGGGGTTTCTGTTTGAGTTACCGCGTAGCAGAATCATCATCATCATCATCATCATCATCATCATCATCATCATCAGCCTGGTTACGCCCACTGCAGGGCAAAGGCCTCTCCCACATTTCTCCAACAACCCCGGTCATGTACTAATTGTGGCCACGCCGTCCCTGCAAACTTCTTCACCTCATCCGCCCACCTAACTTTCTGCCGCCCCCTGCTACGCTTCCCTTCCCTTGGGATGCAGTCCGTAACCCTTAATGACCATCGGTTATCTTCCCTCCTCATTACATGTCCTGCCCATGCCCATTTCTTTTTCTTGATTTCAACTAAGATGTCACTAACTCGCGTTTGTTCCCTAACCCAATCTGCTCTTTTCTTATCCCTTAACGTTACACCTATCATTCTTCTTTCCGTAGCTCGTTGCGTCGTCCTCGATTTGAGTAGAACTCTTTTCGTAAGCCTCCAGGTTTCTGCCCCGTAGGTGAGTACTGGTAAGACACAGCTGTTATATGCTTTTCTCTTGAGGGATAATGGCAACCTGCTGTTCATGATCTGAGAATGCCTGCCAAACGCACCCCAGCCCATTCTTATTCTCCTAATTATTTCCGTCTCATGATCCGGATCCGCCGTCACTACCTGCCCCAAGTAGGTGTATTATTCCCTTACGACTTCCAGTGCCTCGCTGCCTATTGTAAATTGCTGTTGTCTTCCGAGACTGTTAAACATTACTTTAGTTTTCTGCAGATTAATTTTTAGATCCACTCTTCTGCTTTGCCTCTCCAGGTCAGTGAGCATGCATTGCAATTGGTCCCCTGAGTTACTAAGCAAGGCAATATCATCAGCGAATCGCAAGTTACTAAGGTACTCACCATTAAATTTTATCCCCAATTCTTCCCAATCCAGGTCTCTGAATACCTCCTGTAAACATGCTGTGAATAGCATTGGAGAGATCTTATCTCCCTGCCTGACGCATTTCTTTATTGGGATTTTGTTGCTTGCTTTATGGAGGACTATGGTGGCTGTGGAGCCGCTATAGATATCTTTCAGTATTTTTACATATGGCTCGTCTACACCCTGATTCCGTAATGCCTCCATGACTGCTGAGGTTTCGACAGAATCAAATGCTTTCTCGTAATCAATGAAAGCTATATATAAGGGTTGGTTATATTCCGCACATTTCTCAATTACCTGATTGATGGTGTGAATATGATCTATTGTTGAGTAGCCTTTACGGAATCCTGCCTGGTCCTTTGCTTGACAGAAGTCTAAGGTGTTCCTGATTCTATTTGCGATTACCTTAGTAAATAGTTTGTAGGCAACGGACAGTAAGCTCATCGGTCTATTATTTTTCAAGTCTTTGGCGTCTCCTTTCTTATGAATTAGGATTATGTTAGCGTTTTTCCAAGATTCCGGTACGCTCGAGGTCATGAGGCATTGCGTATGCAGGGTGGCCAGAATCAGCTTTCTCGTATATTCAACTTACAGTCCGACGTTGCCACGTCTGTAGGTTGTGTTTAGGTTCTACTATACGAGTTTTCTGACGCGTTTTACTTGGAGAATTTCAAAACACTTTAGTGATGCGTGCGCGCCACGCGGAGGGCCTACGTGTTTCGAAATTATTTTTCACTCTCGAGGTGGTCGGTGCCGACGCTGGACGCTGACACCGAATTTTGTGCGACACGGGATCTTTAACAACACCAGGTTTATATGCTTTATCTTGACAGGGAATCCGCCACCACCGTGCAGCGTTGACGCGAAGCACTGCATCCTGAGGCTAAGGAGCACCGACGGTGAGCGCTTCTGTAGTCTCAGCGCAGCGAACGCTCCAACGCGGCGTAGCCTGGTGTAGCCGGGTGTAGGCCTTCCGCTCAGGTGACGACGCACTTTCTACACATTGTTATTCCTCCGCGTTTGTCTAGCCTGTGCAACTCGTGCCCTACGGAGTTTAGCGTCAACATACATCAGCACTGCTTACACGCAGCCAACTGCTCCGATCGCGATGGAATCTACTAAGAGAACTGCTGCGTCAATTAGCGCAGAAAGGCAACGACGTTCACGGGCGAATCTCGAAGCCAGCTCGAAGCAGTACGTCATCGCGTGTTTGCGGCACAATCTCGGATATATGGCACTCATATTCCTCAAGCTGAGCACGTCGCTACTCAGCTGGCTGCAAAACACACTAAGGAACAATACCAGGATGCTCGTACGCTCACCGAAGCGATTCCATAGCACGACGCCGCTCGCCAACAGGACAGCCGTACGCCAAGCAATCCGGCAACACGGTCGCCAGCCACCAAATCCTCCACCTATCCCTGCACCGGACTATGAGTGCACAAAGCAAACACGCAAAACATTCTGTGAAGACACGTTTTCATTTGATGTTCTACCGATTCCTATGAAAGAAGGATAAAACATATCTTTTTTTCACCCAATTTCACCTATTTATTATTGCTACATTTCACTTGAATAAACAAGTAATTTCCCCTGCGCTTTCCTTGTTGTCCGTGTGTGTTGGCTTTGTATAGTTACACCTGAGCTGAGCACCTGGACACTTGTGCCATTGTTCTAGGTCTTTTGTTCTGCGCCTTGTCGACATGAAATCAGTTGAAGAACTAGCGTCCTGCCACTTCTGATCTCTCTTATTCAGATTTTTTTTTGTTCCGTCGGAAACAATGGAAATTCATTAGTTACATGAAATTCAGCTAGCCCAGCTTTCTCGCATTCGTTCTTCACTTTCGATTGGTGCGGCGGATGAGACTAAACGCATTGGCGCTATATTGATGTGGTAAGCGTTGTGGTAAGCCCGTGCTCACGTAGCAATCCCTGAGCAAACCGTGATGCGATTACATTAAATACATGCTGTCGCACAGCCACAAATGTCCAGTTCGATTCGGAGTACATGGATCGTCAGTACTAGAGTGAGTTAGTTTGGTTCAGATGAATGGATATTTGTAGAAGGAGTCGTTGACCCACTGTAACGGTGCTGAACGGGAATGTAGCCTTTGTACCCGAAAGTACCAGTCCCATGGGGGCACACCATCCTCCGGGATCATGTAGGGCGTCCTGTCGAGGTTCTATGTAGCGATGTAGTGTACACACCGCGACGTGGTCACCGTGCGGAAAGGACATACCGAATGGTAGCAGTCTGTATATGACTTTGTTCCCAGATGTTGCCCTCGTATAAGTAATAAACATACGGGAAAGCGTAGTAGTACTTTTTCTTGGAAGAACTTTTGATGGAGGAGCCTCTCGATCTGTATGTGATAGTCTCGTATACCACATCAATAATACAGCAAGATTGACAAGGAAATTTATTCACCCGTAGGCACACTTACAACTCTGGTAGGAACGAAAAGTTCAATATGAGGTACATCACATGTAATACATCATACTTGATGTAAACGAGATTGAAAAGGAAATTTATTCACCCGTAGGCACACTTACAACAGTGGTAGGAACGAAAAGTACAGTATGAGGTACATCACATGTAATACATCATACTTGATGTAAACAAAAAAGATTAACAAATGAAGTAATAAATGGTGTCTTCTTGACACTGGCTTTGCCACACACAACAACAACAACAAAACTCATTACCACATCCACGCAAAAGCATTATTGTCGGCCTCGACGAGGCACATACTGACACAGCCTGAACTCGGGCAACCGAATTGATCATTATTCTGGCTGTAGAGAGACTTTGCCTCGGGAGACGGTTATGTACCGCGTAGACCAGCGGCGAAGAAACTCGACTTCACCGAGTTTGAACAACTGTTCTTCAAGATGACCCCATATTAACACTCGTAGTTTCCGCAATCTGGGGTACATTGCTCTATTTGTCTGTCGAGATCGTTCTGCGATGTTACGGAAGCACCACAAAATGTAGCTAGCGCTGTAGTAGACGAGACTCGCAAACCGATCCCGGCGCTGTCGTGGCCGCACGATGGATATTCCGAACATTCTTGCAACTAGCTTCCAGAAGGTGCGTGCTACAACGCAGTCCTTTACTACATGCGCGTTGGTCTCTGTTTGTGCGCAATATATGCATTTATCATTCGCTACCATATGCCAGCGTTTAAGCCTGTCTTTTGTAGGCAGAATACCCCACTGATATTGCCAATGAAAGTCCTTCACTTGAGAGGGCAAATCAGGTGAAAGCACAGCTGTCCATGTTTGTGTAGTAGCTGTCCGTGGAGGTACAGCTGTCTCACACAACATTTCACAAAGCCTGGAAACTGGTGTCGCACGCCACTTTGTGATTCTTAGTTGTACAAGCTGGCTTTGCAAGCGCGCAGCCGCCGCATACTGCGGTGCTGGCGTTACCGCCGTCGGAAGCAAGTTGCCTGTACTCTGCGGCATAAGCGTTCGACGGTAATGGCCCAGCCAATAAAGGAGCAGTGGCCTACCAGGGTACTCATCATCATCAAGTAGATCACATGTACACTTAGTGCACAACAGCCTACCGAATGTAACTATGCACGGCAAGCTCCATCCTCCACTGGATTTAGGCAGACGCAAAAATTGCTGCGCTACGTATTGCGACTTGTTTAGCCAGAACCATGAGAAAATAAGTGAGTTTACTACTCGAACTGTTGGTGACGGCGGGAGAGCTACCCTTGCAGCAAACCACAGTTTACTGCACAATACGTTCTTAATGAAGAAAGCCCTTTCTGCCAGCGGCAGTGGCGACGCAGTCACTGCTTCTGACTGTTCTTTAATGGAGCTGACAATTTCTCGCCACGTGTGAGGTGAAACACCACTTGTACAAAATTTGATACCTAGTATTTGCATATGCTCGGTCTGTTTAATGTCCACAGGTAGCGTTATTTCGCCGCGACCTAAATTTAATGCTTCACATTTCCTCACATTTATTTTGCCCCCTGACAGTGAAGCATATTGATTATAAATACGAAATACCTCTACAAGACTGTCCCCATCCCGTAAAAACAAAGTGATGTCATCCGCATACGCCGATACTTTTTTGCACCCGGATCCCGGCATAGGAAGACCTCTTATGAGCGGGCTCTCGCTAAACCGCCTCAACAACGGGTCAATCGCAAGCACAAACAATATGGGTGACAAAGGACAACCCTGCCGCACTCCCCTTGTCACATCAAATCTAGGTGTTAAAATGCTGTTAAGCAGTAGCTCAGCTGTTGTTCGCGAATACAACATCCGCAGGATGTCTACAAACTCGTCAGGGAAGTTATAGCATCGTAAAACCTCAAATAAGTACTGGTGTTCTAAGCGGTCGAACGCTTTGGCTTGGTCCAAGCTTACTAATACTCCTGAAGCTTCACGCGCTGCTGTGTATTGTATGATATCACGTGTTAAGTTGAGAGATGAAAATATACTCCGACCCGGCACGGAACATGTTTGATGTACACTGACTATTTTTGGCAATAATATTTTCATGCGATTTACAAGAAGGGTTGTCAATATTTTATAGTCTGTGTTGAGCAGCGTTATAGGCCTCCAGGATGAGGGTTCTGCAAGGTTGGAGTCTGGCTTCGGCAAGAGCATTACGCGACCCCGATTAAACGATTTAGGAATACCTTCCCGTGCAAGAATGCCGTTAAGGAGCGACACTAAGGCAGTGCCTACTTCCTCCCAGCAAGATCGGTAAAATTCGACTGGCAAGCCATCTGGACCGGGTGTTGATCCGCTGTTCATAGATCGTATAACATCAAAAACTTCTTGCAGATTTGTTGGAGACAATAAATTCTGGCCTTCTGTATCTTCTACTTGAGGTAGGTTAGCGCAAAAGTCTGAAATTTCTTCACTCAATAGCTCTGCATCATAAATCTTTTCCGATGAAAATGCATCTGAGAACCAGTTCCAAAAAATTCTTTCGATATCTCGCCTCGCACCACTCTCTGTGCCATCTTCTATTATAACTCTTTCAATGAAAGAGCTGCCATTCTGCCTCCCGCTGGACGCACGAGCCAGCCGCAGTACCTCGGGGTCAGAAATTGGTCTGTTGGTCATCCACGCCTTTGCAGAGGTGCGAGAGTACCAGCTCATAAGTCTATGGTAGCGTTCACGCTGAAGATCTAGGTATTCGCGGATTAACTGTGTTTGGGAGTTACCGTCTCGTACTATTTTTATCCTTCTCAGGCACTCACAAAGCTGCTCGGTCTCTTTTCTTTTCCGTTTCCTGCTAGCTGCTATGCATACTGACCTCCACCTTTCCTTTAAGGTATCCCACGCTCCGATGTTGCATTCATAATCGCAAACTGCTGTAGCTACTGACGCTTTTAATTCGGTTAGAGTCGCCTGGTCACGCAAAGAAGCAATGTCTAGTCTCCACATGTCAATGCGTTCACCTGGCCTTCCCTCGAGGTTCAATATGACAGCGAAAGGGCGATGATCTGAAATGTGCCCGGCGTCCGCGGGGAGATCGAGGATGCTGCACTGGACAATTTGCGTTGTTAATTCAGGGGGGAAATACATTCGATCTAGACGACATTGTGATTGCCTTTGCTGCCATGTGGCGCCAAAACTTCCGCCATGCATATGGACCCAGGCATCCGATAAATTGTATTCTGTCACTATACGAGATAATTCAGTTGCGTGCGCATTGGAAGCGTATTGTCGTGGCCCTCGTGAGTCGCGCATGGGGTCGAGCACACAGTTGAAATCGCCAACGATAAAGAATGGGTGGTTGTCTAACAAAAAGGGGGAGAGTCTCGCAAAGAAGTCATTGCGGTCTGACCATACGGCGGGTCCATAGACATTCAATGCCCGAACTTTCCTCTCACCCCAGAAAAAATCAAAAGCTATTACACGACCTCCCAAGTCAAAAAGGCGGTGACTTCCATGTAGAAGCACCCTACGAAAAACCACCACTCCTACACCGCGACATCTCCCGGGGCTATATGAAAAATAAGCTTTAACAGAAAATTCATCGCAAAATCTTTTAACGTCCTGCTTGTTTCTCAAGTTACACTCCTGAAGAAACAGGAGGTCGACTTTTTTCTCGCGAGCAAAATGAATTACTTCCCTCTGCTTATTTATGCTACGAAATCCTTGTGCGTTAAGTGTCATTATGTGCAAATACATGGTGAGTTAGTTGCGTACCGAAATAGACTAAGACAAATGGCTTACCACAACTAGTAGCGAACTGAATCGGCGTCGTACATCAGTGCAACAGCCAGAACACGGCAAAGTCAGCAATGACTTAGGAGTATCACAGCGGCGAAAGCGAAACGGGCACTGTTCACGTTCTTCACACAAGTTAGTCGGAAGCAAGCTGATTACTAAAAAACCCAGGTTGCAGACGCTCGCACAGGGACGGAAACGCGATGTCTGCGCCAAACATCGTTCCGTCAACGCTGCCTGAGCTTCGTAGCGGGGAGTAAAGAAAAAGCAGCCCTTACGGGCAGCAGATGCAGTGTAAGGCGCCATTGTTAGTACGTCTCCGGATCGGAGACAACGTCCATGGTAGTGGTGTCTCGTGGCATTTTCTTGCATTTCTTGGAGGGTGTCGCCATTGGTTCTGATGACGTAGAGCTCTCTGAAGAGAGCATTCTCTTGGCGTCTTCAGACACTATTTGCGAGCGCGTGCGTCTCTCATTCACCGCTGTACTAGCACCACTCGCAAGCGCGGTCGTTGTCTTGGCAACCGGCGTGAACCTCGACGGACCGGCCGAGACTTCGGGGAGGCCGCGATAACGTCCAGCCGCGTTCCCGCCAGCGTTCGGTGTTGGAGCACATGCAAGGAGCCGTTCCCGCTGTGATAGCGTAGACTGGGCGTCTAACGAAGGCTCTTCATCGTCTTCCGTGGCAGACGACGCCATTGTGGCAGGTGGCGTCTCGTTGCTCTCTTCGTCAGTAGAGGGAGAAGAAGCAGCGTCGCTGGCATCGGGGGACGCTGGCGTCGACGCCTCCGGGGCACTTTCTTTTCCTGGTTGATCTGTGGCTTGCGTCTGTGCTGCCTCTTCAGAGGTATTCTCGCCCGGTTCTGGCTGGGCGGGCGTCACTGGTGTCACTGCAGCAGCATACGAACGTGGCAACACACAGTCAACAGTGGCGTGCTCGCCATTACAACGTCTGCATGGCGCGTTGCACGTTGCAGTCGCATGGCCGAAAATGGCACATCGGCCGCATCGAGCTGATGTGCAGCTGGCCCCAAAATGACCTTCTGCTCCGCACTTGGAGCACACTCTCTTCATTCCTTTGTATTCCAGCATTAGCCGAAAGCCAGTCACCATGATGAAATTCGGTGGAGGTTTTACCATCTCAAGCTTGACCAGTCGGCTGCCATTGCTGATGTCCGTCCTGTCCTTGAAAACGACGTCGGAAATGCCGCGGCACTTCCCATATGGTGCAAGTGCAGCAATCAGGGCGTCGTCACTGACACAGGGTGGAAGACGGTAGACCGTCACATAAACGACTGGAGTGCCCATGCGTTCCAGCGGTACGACCTTGTTGGCGAGCAGCAGGGAACCTTTTGCCGCCATCTTGGCTGCCTGAGCCGCGGAGCGGACAGCTGCCAAGAAATTGTTGCCGCCGTGATGTTGCAGATACTGCAAGCCTCTGGCACCTACGACTTCTTCGATGGAGTCGATGATGGCGTCAACCGGCGTCGAAACCGGTACATTGAAGAGAAAGCACTGGGCTTTCGTTGGGCGTTGGGCAGGCGCTGGTCGGTCCATGGCTGATTCACCTAAGCAACCACGACGCAATGCGTGGTGCCCAGGCTGATGATACGCACGTGAAAAGCACCTGATCCACACACTTTGATCTTAGCCAAAAGGCCGAGAAGCGGGCAGAACAGCCTCGGATATTGCGAATGGAGCCGATTTCTCGGCATTTGTTCACGCCTAGGGATCCTGAACATCCCCCATAATGGTCTTCGTGTGGTGTCAGTTTCAACTCAATAAATACTATTGCTCATGTTCTACTTAAAAGCAATGGTATAGCGATTTCAAGGAACTTCTTCGGCTGTCTGCGTTCTTAATTCACTCTTTGTATATTGTGCATTTTATAGCGAGGAGCAGTAATTCTGACAGTAAATGCAAGTTGTTGCCGCGTAATAACGAAGTCACAAAGTGCTTTCACTTCGGTGATGCACGACCTTAGGTCAGATAACTGCCATCGCTGCATGAACGTGGAGGAGGAGACAATTCATTAAAAGAAAAAGAATTCGCAGTTACTCCTTGAATGAAAAGCACAGATGGCGATAGCAAATTAGGAGATAGCTCTACGAAGTAAGGATATATAGTAGCTTTATCGGCAGTATAAACTTGCAAACATTCGCTTACTAATTAAATTAGCAATGATAGAATGTGTAAGCGACACTCAACGAGGACGTAGAAAGACACACAGAAAGCGCTGTATCCTTTTTTATACGTCCTTGTTCAGCCGAGCCTGCACATTCTATCGTGGACTCAAACCAACTAGCCCGTCAACGTGTTTAACTAAAGTAAGCGGCATGGTGCCACGCGCGCATAGGTAAACAGGAACACATCTCGGTCCATGACAGCGGAAATTGTCTGTGAAAACGCTGGAGTTAGGAATCGCCGCAGCAGCCGCCAGCCACTTGATCTCCCTGCATCTGTCGCTTCAACACGTACAAAACGTCGAAAGCACAGCGCATACGAAACTACCGCCACTACACTACCTCTGCAAACATCGCAGAGCGCTTTGAAAGTGAGGCCCGCGCGGGCGCCCATCTTGACCACGTCGCACATCGCTTTCACAACTCACGAGCGCCGCGAACGCGTCCCTACGGTGTCCGCGATTCGCGTTGCCAACACCGCAGAAGACGCCACGGTTGTCTCCACTCTTTCGGTAGCGGTGTGCGAGGAGGTCATCGAGGCACGCTTATCAGCCGCCGTTGAAGAACGCCCCTCCTCCCTCTCCTCACCCCCTGCCTCGGGCGCCACCGGGGAGGGCGAGCCTCCGGGCCGCTGCCCTCACGCGCGTACGCGAGAATGAACCGCGTTCGCCGTCTCACCCCCACAGTCTTTCACTCATACAAAACATCACGGTGGCGTCGACGGCATAAATGGTCCTGCAGTGTCCATGTAATTGATACCGCCATGAAAAGAAGGTGTGGAAATCCGATGCAGTGATGGAACTACTATACGCGAACATTTCATGAGCCAAAGAGGCAAAATGGCGCATCAAAAGCGACGCGCCGCATATAGTTCAGTGACGAACGCGTCCCTCTGGCAGGGATAGCTAATAAGTCTTACACACGAACGCGCAAACAAACACTCTTTTACCTAAGGGAGCTCTCACCAAGTTGAAAGAGTTTTTACTGAAGAGGTGTTGTGCAGCAGACACACGGCGCCGACGAACACTTTTCATTGCTTCCTTCAGGACACGCTACCGAGAGCGTGCCGGTAGAGTACGAAACAAAATCGGCCAATGATGAACTGATATATCTCGAAATATAAAGTTAAAGCTCATTGTGTTACGCGTATTAAAAATAAAATTAACAAGGCCAGATTAAGAAACGCCAATGTCTCCTGTGTGCGGCACGTGTCTGTAGGCGTCGTCACGTGACATCCCCGAGCCGTTCGACCTGCTTACGACAGCAGAAAAAAATATTAGGATTACTTGGTTTGCCGCTTTACAGCACAAATTCTTCCGGAGCAATATTTCCAATGCTTGGTTGCCTAGCACCTTTAAACTATTGGATGTTAGTTTCACGCTTAGAGCCATTTCGCAGAAAGATCAACCGAAAATAAACAGAACTCTCAATTATCTACCCCTTGACAAGATTAACCAAGCTTTCATCGATAATGAAAACTAGCTCTAAATACTGATTCCTTGTGTTCTCAGCCAGCTATTGAGAAACCAGCAATGCTTAACATATATCATGAATGTAGAGCAGCAGTGAAGTTTGCAACATTGCTTATTAAAGTTTGAGCGCATATTTGTTCATGAAAGTATACAGCAAAATGTGAACAGAACTCACCTGCACCAAATAAAAGTACTATTTCACGAATGCAGTTCCGTTGTTTTTCACGTGCAGAAGAAATTTCATAGTGAATGGGCTTTTCATGTCGTGTTTCCATAAACATGAAACGATGTCGCTTGACACGGATGTGTTGCCAATAGAACAGGACACCCAATACATAGGGCCGTGCGTGTTCCTTGACACAGCATGCAACATCGTCGAAAATTTGTCAACTAGCCTGACAAGATGTAATGATAATGTATCTTTCTTTAAAGGTTGTACGCCACTGCAACGTGGTCAAACTGGAAAAATATACTCAACAGAGACCGCAGCTGTCATTCACTGACTGAGAGATGATTCACAAAGGCATCGCAAGTCAGCGAAGTTAGAGAGCTGCCGGAAGAATACCGCGAGTGAAGCACTAGAAAAGTTGATGTATCATGTCAGCCCAGAGTTCGACCAACTCTTGCAGTGCGAGGTGACGCTCCAATATCGCAAGAGGAAGGGAAGAACATTGACAACTTTTTTCGGACCACTTAAGTGTTGTCGCGTAGTTTGAAGTGTCCGCTATACTTAAGGATGAGCTAAACAGAAGTGTATGATAAGAAATATCTTGTTCTAATGAATGTCCCATAGACCTGCTGTCTATGCGACATCGCGAGACAGCGGCAGAGAAAAACCATTAAAACTTCTTTCTGGGCGAGTTGGTGCGTACTTGAAATAAAACTGTTTACAGCGCCAGCACATGCAACCACAAAGTAAGGGACAGGACACAAGCGCTGTGTCCTGTCCCTTACTTTGTGGTTGCATGTGTTTGCGCTGTAAACAGTTTTATTTCAAGAGAAAAACCAGCTTGAAGAAAGAAGGTTCCAAAAGTTTGAAAAAAAATTCTGACTGATATATTTTTTTGTAGTTCGGGTAGCTCTTAGGGCGGTCTGCTCAATAGCCTATCTTTTCAAATTATCTAGGCATATTTCTATATTTAAATTAATATCGTGCAATGTGTTATTTCTGCAGGCAGTCCTTGCTCCCACACTTGCACCCTCCTCTAGATCATTACATAGCTACCATACTTTGCTCTTGCGATGCTAGAATCTTCTTGAGCTTACTTATATAAAGGTGTGCACGTACCAGTGTTACTCAGCACTGTTGACTTCAGTATTTCATTAATAGAGTAAAATTTGGAGGGGGAAAACTTCTCCCGCCAAGTCATGAATGATCTCAGTAAGCAAAGAAAGCATGCTGTGCCAGACAGGCGTGTTTTAGGAAAGTTGAAATGCTTTCGCCTCCTTATTGTGTGGACACATAGATGCTCTTAACAAATGACCTCCATACAATGATGAAACTTGTATCATCGATCTAATACCTTTCCTATGCTTCAAACAGATTGCAGGTAACTTAGCCTGTAGGCTCTTCTAAAGACAGTACGCAAAATACATTCAGCGTATTAGAACGAGGTCTTTAAAACCGATCGAAAGAGAAGAGTCTTGTGCAGGTTACCCTTATGCATTGAATGCAGCCGACTTGCGTTGCATTTAGAATATATGTCTCCATGTCCCTAAGCGGCGCTCTCAATATTTCCTTTGCGCATCATTTTGTCCTTGCCCATCTTCTGCTGATGATGCACCGGCGATTGACACATGCTTCTCCTAGATTTTCTGTTTCTCGACAAAAGATCTTAGCGCTGTTTGTTGCTATTATCATGGAACCATGCCATTTGTGCCTAGATGATGGTGGGGCAAATGAACTGCATTACCATCATTCCAGCAGAACTTTTTGTTGGGCTAGTTGGTGCATGTAGCTGAAGTACTAAAGCCCAAACAGACGACAAAAGGAGAGACATGGACGAGCGCTCGTCCATGTCTCTTCTTGTGTCGTCTGTTTGGCGCTTTAGTATTTCAGTGCATCACAAATGTTAAGAAAAATCTGCAATCTCCTCGCGAGGGACCTAATAGTGATACCTTGTTCGCAATGTTGGAGATCTGCATGAACGCCTAGTAGTCTTACGTGTTGTAGGGCGAAACAAACCCCATATTAAGAAGACTACATTTTCGAAATAATTTGCCAGCTACTTATGGACACGTTAGCACAAGGAGAGCTTTGCAGAAAACTGACTAGGTGTAGCATGTTATTTGGAGAAGCCACTGTACACGTTGTATGGAATTAAAAAGGAAGTTTTTGTTACTGGTATGCGAAATATGTAGATCTCCGGCTCTTGATAATGCTTTTTTTTTATTCACAAGTAACTCTGGCGGAAAAATTGCTTAGGTAGATTAGTGTTCTGCAAAGAAACCAAGCATGGACTCTGTAGCAATGTTCTGCCTTCCAAGAACTGTAGGAAGTTGTCTTACGTATGCACTATCAGAGTACTGAATGAGCCCATTTGTAGTGACGTATTGCATTCTGTATTGAATGACTTGCTGTGTGTTGGGTTTCTGATACAGACAGTGATTAAACCACACTTTTCTGCCAAATTATGTTTTGCCGAAACAAAATTGCCACGTTGCCTAGCGTGCTGGGGCACGCATCTTGAGGATTTATGCAACAAATGCGTTACACATATGTTGTGAGTAATAAAAGAAAATTAGAAGCCGAAGGAGTAGGAAACGTAATCTGAAAGAGGAAAAACAACACGAAAACATTAATGCGAGTGGCGTTGGTTTCCCTTGGTGTCTGCAGAGAAGGTCGTGTGCCCGTCGACCGCATGGCACACGATAAGCGGCATGGCGTTTCCCCCTCGCAAATTCATTGGCATGGAAGGAGGCTTCATTTTTTCTTTGTTCTTTTTCCTCCCGAAGTTTGGCCTACCCGGCACCAGGGTAGAAATTGGCGTTCGTGAAGCAACTACCCTTTGTCTGAGGCTATGCCAATCGACCTAGCCGTGTTCCAGGTCTCTAATAGTATGCACACTGTTACGTCGTCTGCGCGTGGAAAAAAACTTACCAATGGTAGCCTTGTCTCTATCACTACGTTAGCAGGTATTCTGCATGTAGACATAATTAACATGCGGGAAGGCGTAGTAGTAGCGTTTCTTGGAAGTACTTTTGGTAGAGGAGCCCGCCGACCACTTTGTGATAATCTCGTATAGAACATATACCGCACAAAGGCGGAAGATGCACTGCGGTGCGTATGGAGCCACTGATCAGAAATTGTTCACGGCTAGGGATTCTGAACACCCCATAATTAGCATGGGGATTCCCTCAGCTTCCATTCACTAAATACTATTAACCGTTGTATACAGAAAATCAGGAGTGAATGAATTTCAGTATACTTCTTCACCTATAAGTGCTCTTTTATTCATTTCTTCTACAACTGGCACCTCATAGCGACAAGGAGTATTTCGCCTGGAAAAATTCTAGCTGTTGCCATTTTATAGGAAAGTCGCAGAGTTCTTTCACTTTGGTGACGCAGAACGTTAGCTAGCCTACCTACCATCCCTGCGTGAACATGGTTGAGGAGGAGACAGTTGATCGGACGAACAAAGTGTGAAAATTGGATGGACTAATGAAACTAATGCACGCGAAGGTTTTAAGAAGAAACAAGGCGAAATGACGTATCAAAAGCGACCCAACGCGTCGTTCAGTGAGAACGCGGCCTTCTAGCAGCGAAATCTAAAACGGTTTCCTTGCTCAACAACAGAAGCGAGAGCGCGGCCCTAAGATTCTGATCACGGGCTTGATCAGTCTACTGTGCTGGAACGGAATGCGCATTTCTAAGTTCTTTCGCTGTGCAGAAAGTGTCTTTTTAAGTTTTGAGACAAAAGACACACATTACGCCTCAATACTAATACATAACATGTTACGTATAACATATAATACGTATAACGCATAACACGTGAGAAGAATCCCAAACCATGCATGGAACATTGAAATCGCAAGCTACCAGCACAGTATATTTTGCAACATCGATGAATTGCTCAGAAATTGCTCAGAAAAAATATGCTCAGACAACTGCACGTTAATCATGTTAGGAGGGAAGTAGGCTGCGCAGAGCAACAAATTCGTACTGCTTTTAACAGGAACTTCAAGCCACACAGTCTCTGGTACAACCTCAAGATCCGCGCGCGTTATAACGGTGACATTGTTCCGGACGTCATTTAGCACACTACCGCCATGTTTAGCGCGAGCATCACACACGCTGTCACATCTATGAACTGTGTATTCCGGCGGAAAGTAATTCTTGGCCAGTAAGTTGTTGCAAAGCCAAGTTTCAGTTAAGCATATGACATGGTATGAACAGGCTGGCCCGTTCTCGCAGGAATGAGAGGATTTCGTGCGCAGACCACGAACGTCTTGGAAAAAACGAAGCACTTCATTAACGAGGCTTAAAATGAAATGTCTTTAATTTGCCTGCCTGCACAGGCACTGCCTAAGCGTCTTGTAAGCATCTCATAACTAGATTGATATTCTGAGAAAGTACAGGCCTTGCGTGGTGAAGTTGATGAATCGCGACACCGCCTCTCCTATTTTACCGATCTCTATGTAGCAATGAAGGCAGAGCAAGGACAACTCTAAGTAAGAAAACAAGCAGCTCTCCTACGTCAGTATGACGTTTGTAAAATTTCTTGGATTTTAATGCTACTCAAATCAATAATGTTTCTTGAGTGTTACGTCGTCTGTATGTAAGCTATGCGGTAGTTTAGGGATCTTAAGTAGCTTGCTTGGCAATCCTAGCATGGCCAAGTTGAAGACAGGAGTGAGCGCTGGGATGTCCCTCTATTTCCCAGCGAAGCGCTCTCCTATGTTACCCCACCGACTATGATTGTGGCTGTGTTGTCTATAAGAAATTCTTTAGTGTAATTGTATCCTCTGAAGTTTATATACTACTAGTTTGTTTAACGGGGTTAGGATGGCTTCGTGATCAAGGTTGTTGAAGGTTTTGTTAGATGAAGACTGATAATGGCCCGGGTCTGAAGTTCAGAGCTGTGAAAACTGTCTAATTGTTGGTGCGTAAGTTGAAGCACAATGTCCTGCGTGGGCAACTTGCGCCTGAAACCAGTCATCGTGCGAGGGCACACATTGTGGACTTACATGTGTTTGTTAAGGCGAGAAATTATGTGTTCCAGGAGCTTACCTAGGCAGGAGTTCAGTGAGATGGTAGGTTCTCTAGCTGCAACCTCTTGCCGGGCTTTGGCATAATGGTAACTTTAGCATCCTTCCGCTGTTTTAAGGATGCGGCCAACTTCCCAGCTTCTATTGAAATAGATAGCGCTTCTGTGGAATTACTGTTCAGGCGCGGTAAAATTTTGCTTGTTACGCCTTCAGGACCCGGAGCAAAGTATGTTCGTAGACCGTGTATGGCCTCGCGGACTTCTGCTTTCGTGGTCGGTTGGTCGATTATTGTGTTTGGGTCTCCCATGCACGCGGGGAAGGAAGAGCGTTTTGAGATGGTTTCCAATGGATCGATTGCTGACTTTATTGATGCTATCAACCAAAAACAGTGAGTTGCGGGGACTTCACCACAGATTCCCTTTTTTTACCTCTCATTGAGGCTACTATGACAAAGCCGTATGACGACATCATGGCCTATTTTCCCACCTACGCTTGTTACACCAAAGTCGTTTCCTTGTACCAACCATATTTTAGGTAACTCTGCCATTGAAGGCAGCCAGCGTACTATTTATGATGGAACCATTGTGATTAATCCACCACTCTAATTTTATTCCCAGTCAGAGAGGTTTAGCGTAGTAATTTTCGGGGCACTCATAGTCGCATTATCTTTCCAGCTCTTCAGAAACGTATGCAGTGCATTGAAGTCATTCATTCATTGGAGCCTTTTCATTTCGTTGAATTATCTGTCCAAGATCTGCATACCCTTCATTCTATACAGCAATGGATGATCAGAGATATTTGAGAACACCAATCTTCCCATGGACGAACACGCACATTTTAACACAAATTCAGAAAATTGATCTGGGTAATTCCAAAGTAAAAACGCACGAAAGCAATGACTATTACCTACTACAACTCAGATTGGCCCCCAATGAAGTAACAGTACTCATTCAAGTAATGAAAAAGAATACTGCACAATCTGAATAACTAAAAATTCGGGCAAATCGCGAATAACGTGCCGTATTATAATCTCGGTTCTTAAACCCCCTGCAAACCCTTACACCATACGAGAATTCTAGGGTCTAGGGGCGTGATTAAACACCTTCATTTTGACCTTTATTGCATATTTTTGCACAGTAGGTTCTCGGATAATGGCCGCGCCTTTCAGCGAACATTACATTCCGTACCCTCTTCGCAATCCTCATACATTTAAGTTTACCGATAAAGCAGCTAGCGGAAGTTTAACAGCAGTTAGCGCTAGGCCAGTTAAATTTTATTTGGTTCTGACAACATACCTTCTCTGGCGCTCAAGAAATGCATCGATAACCTTTGTGCACCTTTACAAAAACTATTTAACTTATCTTATTCCCCATATACGTATTCCGAACGTCTTAAATTATCAAAGATAATTACGATTCACAAGGCTAGAGATAAAATCATTCCGGAAAACTACCGTCCTATCTCTATCCGCATTACTATAGATATTGTATTCGAAAAACTAATATTAAAACGAATTAAGTGTTTCCTAGAACACCAATGTATTCTTACACCCTTGTCAGCATGGGTTTTGAAACGGTAGAGCAAATAAAACAGCCGCCTTGTCCTTATCAGAAATTATTAACTACCAATTAAAAGAGATTAGAAGAGTCCTATGCATATTTCCTGACGTAAAAAAACCCTTTGACGTCGTCAGCCACATCATATTATAAAACTTACCACAATGTTGTGGTTTTCGTCGAATGTTCCATAGAATTCTTTAAATGTTATCTAGAAAACGGTACACAGGTTGTGGAAACAACTTTTACCCGGTCCGAGTCTCTCGAAACAACCAGATGTATACTAGGCTGAGTTCATAGACGAATGTTTTTTTCATTATATAATAACGACCTACCTTGTGCCGAGAAAACTTTTGATTATATATGTATGCTGGCGATACACTTCTCATGTATGCCCAAGACTCTCCGTACCATGCTTTTATTTATACTTATTCAGAGCTTGATGATAAGCACAAGTTTTTCTCTTCAAGGAGACTAAAGTTGAATACACAGAAAACCAATTATATTGTTTTTAATTCACGTAAAATTCTGGATGAACATTCATGTACACTTAAAACAAATTGTTCGCCCCTAGAACGAGTGAATTCTATAGAACACCTACGCGTTGTACTTGACTTTATATTTTAAACTTGAACCTAAGTGCAACGAAGTCCGCAAGAAACATAGTAAAGCTTGTTTTCTCTCACATAAATACCGAGATATATTAGACATATCGACATTACGAATAACTTATTTCAGTATATTTCATAGCCACTTCAATTACTGTCTATATGCCTAGGGTAACATATTCCGCACATGTCTAGAACGAGCTGTAAGTATACAGAAAAGATCAATACGCTTTATGACAAATTCAGACTAAATTGCACAAACGCTACTAGTTTTCCGAAGAATAAAAATCATGCCGTTTGCCACTCTAATTGATTATAAAACTACACTAATGGTCTATTGTAGTATAGGCCCCAACAATCCAGTCTACTGATCACATCTTTTGTATTGTTGGTACGAAAGCCGCACGAAAGTAAAAAAGTCACAACCGCAGTCAGCAAACAAAAGAGTATATATAGCAAGAGCAAACTTAAAGCTAATGAGTCGCCGATTCGAACAAACTTCGACTAGAACTAAGAAAGTGTACGCATTTCTCCTTACATTTAAAAAGAGATTTCCTACCTAATATAGAGCGACTTTAGATATTATTCTCAAAAAGCATTTTGAAGAAAACTAACAATTTTGAATTGACTATCGTGTACAATTGTGTTTACAATATGCTATGAACATACATGATAGTGTTGCTTGTACCACTGTAACAATATATCTGCTGATGTTGTGAAACACACCAGTGTAAATACAGGAAACGTTTGAAATAGTATTGCTACGTAATTAGATTTCAAATATGGTAACGTTAGCAAAATAGTTTTGTTTGTATCGTTATTCTTTTCTTATGTGACATGTTCTCTTGTTGCGATAGCGATTGTATGGACACTGCAGGCGAATTTCTGCTGTCAGCGTCACCATGAGGTTCGGTGTGAATGATAACTTGTGAGGGTGAAGCGGCCAACTCGATTAATCTCGCCTGCACGAGCGATGAAAGCGGCCCTGATGCGTGCCCTCTCCCGTGGCATGCGAGGGAAAGGAGATCAGGAGAGGGCTCAGGAGAGCTTTTTCCATTTCCTTAGGGAACATGTCGTAGCATGTTGAAGGCGGCCGGCACTGAAAGCATGTCAATTTGCCATAGCTTGTGCCTGAAACGAATTTACAGAAATTGAAGCGTCAGCATCTTCGTGACGGGCAGAACGCTTCGTCGAAATTTCATGTGAACTTACCAGCAGTGAGAATTGGACGAATTGAATGGATGAATGAAGATGCAAGCAAGTCACGTTTGTGTTGGCCATCCATTAGACTATTACTTCTCCGATACGTTTATCAGTGTTCCCGTAGCACGCCAAGCTACAATCTGCTACCCAACGTTCGTGTTCTACGTGACGCCTGCAGCAGAATATATGTTCTACATCCGCCACTAAGGACGCGAGTGGAGGCACTGGCTAACGCAACCATGGGTAACTGTAGTCAACAGATATAAACTCCCAAGAAAGTGGACTAGTAAAGCGGTGCCACGGTAGTAAAATTAGATATAGCCTTGCGCGCGTAGTGCCAAGACATGGGTTCACATCCATCCTGCAGCCCGTTTTATTTAACACGAAAGAGTTTTATTGTGCGGTCTACGATTAACTTCGTGCAACGGCTGTGACGTCGTTGCGAACGCGTAAAAAATGTGGAGGCCGCTTAAGCTTCAACTTTTAGAGTGGAACGCAATTGCATTCAGAGATTCCTGAGTGCTTTATTGCACTCCCAGCAACTACCGCTTTCTTGTTTTATTGTGGTAGCAATTATATGGACACTACAGCCACATTTATGCCGTTGCCTTCGACGTCGCGGTTGCCGCCGCCGCCGCCGCCACCGCAATGAGGTTCTGTATGAGTGAAAGCATGTGAGGGTTAGCCGAGGAACGTAGGCGAACGCGGTTCAATCCCGCGTGCGTGAGCGAGGAACGCGGCCCAGATGCGTGCCCTCTCCTGTCGAGAGTGAGGCAGGGAGGGGAGGCGAGAGAGGAAGTGCGTTCTTCTCCGGCGAGTGCTACGGTGCCATGACGCCCATAGAGTTTCCTGCAAAATTACTAGAGGGAACTCTGGCGCTAGTGTCTACGTGAGATACAATTGGAGCGGCTGTTCCAGCATAGGAATTATGGGAAGTACATAGATTTGCCTAAACTTCGCCTTTTAGGCTTCAAACGGCTTTGTGACTTTGTAAACTCGTCATTTTCAACAGTTTATTGCGTAATAAATAATTAAATAAACACCATTAAAATTGCCCGACGGCAGGATTCCAACACAGTGACTCTAGTACAGAAGCCTGATATTGAAACCATTAGGCCACGGACGCATGTATCGACAAGCGAATGAAACGCCCTTATGAACTTATCGCGGGCACGCCAGTGCCTTGAGACGCTTGGCGCGTTTCGACTTGGCCACCTGGAAAAGCTCAATCGTTGCAATTAATAGCAATTGTACGTGTTCCCGGCGTCTTTCTGCACTTCGAAGAATATAGATTGCACTGAAATATACGACAATAAGATTTATGTAGCGTAATACACAAAGCCACAAGAACGTCTGAATCCATAAGCACGAAGATCAGACTAATCCATGTGCTTCCCATCATTGCCATGGTAGGACAACGACTGCAGCGCCAGACTTCCCTCTAGTTATTTTGTAGGAAACCCTATGATGACGCCTACCTCGGCCGCCACTCCATATGGAGTGCACGCAGGAGGAGGCAACCGCGGCGTCTACTACGGCGTTGGCCACGCGAATCGCGGACGCTTTAGTAAACGCGTTGGAGGGAAGCCGTATAGGGACTCCTTGCCGGCGCTCGTGTGTCTCGAAAGAAGTCTGCCACGTGCCTAAAATGCGCGCCCGCGCGGGCCTCCTCTTCAAAGCGATCTGCGATGTTTGGAGAGTGAGCGTAGTGCCGGTAGCTTTTTATGCGCTGTGCTTTCGAAATTCCGTGCGCGTTGAAACGACAGATGCACGGAGGTAAGTTGGCTAGCGATTTCTGCCGCGATTCCTAACTCCAGTGTTTTTACAGAAGTTTCCGCTGTGATCGAGCTATGCGTGTTCATGTTTACCTGTGCGCTTGACACCGTGCTGGTTAACTTATTTCAAACACTTTGACGGGCTTATCGGTTTGAATTCATGATAGAATGTGTAAGCGCGACTGAGCAAGGACGTAGAAAGAAGCAGACACACAAAGAACGCGCTGTTTCCGTGTGTCTGACTCTTTCTGCGTCCTCGTTGAGTCACGCTTACATATTCCATTATTGTTAATTTAGTTAGTAAGCGAATGTTTACTAGCTCATGCAGCCGATAAATCTACTATCCTTATTTCGTGCAGCTATCTACTAAGACACACGCAAAGCTGAGCTTGATGGTAAGGATTCGTTATTAGACATGACAGGGCACATTCAGATAGGACACAAGAGTAGAGAAGTGGACAATACGAACGCCGACTATCAGTAGACTTCTCTACTCTTGTGTCCTGTCTGCACACCTAACCTCTTTTTTCCACAATACAGCTATCTACTAATTTCCTATTCCAATCGGTGCTTTGTCTTTCTGGCAGAACTGCGATATTGTTTACACCCCTTCGACTCCGCGCGCCGCTGCCGTGCATACGCGGAGGCGAGCGCCATCTGGATGGTGTTGTTGGAAGGAACCGAGCGTACTGCGTCTCTCTACGAACGGTGAAACGCTTAGAAAGGGGTTTGTGTTTGAGTTACCGCGTGCCAGAATTACGGTTTTTCGTATATTACAATTACAGACGAAGGCTATCATGTCTGTACCTTGTCTTTAAGACGCGTTTTACTTGGACACGTTTAATTAGTTTAGTGACGCCTGTGCGCCACGCGGAGGGCCTGCATGTCTTGGAATGATTTTTCGCTCACAAGACGTTTGGTGTCGGCGATAGACGCTGACAGACGATTTTCTGCGACGCGGGATCCTTAACACTAATGCGTAATATGCTACATCCCGACAGGTACGGCACCGCCACGTAGGAGCGGTGACGCAGAACACTGCATCATGACGCTAACGAGCAGCGACAGGGAGCGCTTCGGTAGTCTCAGCGCATTGGGGCCTCCAACCAGGTGCTTGCAATATAGCCCTTCTGCTTTGGTGACGACGCAGTTTCCGCACACGGTTAGCGTATCGTGTCTGATTAGCCTGTGACGCCTCGTCGCCTACGAAGTTTAGCGTCGACATGCATAAGCTGCGCTTACACGCCGCCAAGCGCTTCGCTCCCGATGACATCAACTAACGGGTGCGCTAGGCGGCGCAGAAGGGTAACGACGTCGGCGGGCGAATCGGGCTTTGGTCACACGAGAGGCACGCCAGCGGAAGCAGAACTCCGCGTGTTTGCAGTACACGCTGTGGACTCTGGCACTCGTATTCCTGAAGCTCAGCGCATCGCAATTCAACTGGCTGCCCCAGACACTCGTAGTACAATGCTCGCGCCTTCGCCCAAGCGACTCGGCAGCTGGACGCCGTGCGCCAAGCTATCCTGTAACATGGATGCCATCCCGCAAATCCTACGCCTTTAGCTGTGGCGCACCGTAAGTTCAGGAAGCAAACATGTAAACTCACTTTCGTGTTCTACTGATTGCAATGAAATAATTATAAACCACATATTTTTGATACAACATCATCTATGTGTAATTGCTAATTGACTCAATAAAAACAAGTGGTTTACCCTACCCTTTCCTTGTTGTCAGTGCGTGTTGGCTTTCTGCTATTACACCTTTGACGAGTGGCCTGACAAACGCGCTGTGATTCGAGGTCTTTCTTCTGCGGCCGCTTGACATGAAATCATTTGAAAAACCAGGCTCCTACCACTTCTGTTCTCTTTTACTCTGAAATTTTTTTTTCATCCGAAGCGCTTGAAATTCATAAGTTGCATAGAATTGAGCTAGCCCAGCTTTCTTCAATTCCTTCTTCACTTTTGACTGGTGCGGCGGGTGCAAGGGCACTCAGTGCAAGGGCACTTTGTTAATGTGGTAGGCGATGTGGCAAACCCATGCTGACGTAGCAACCGTTGTCCAAACAATGATGCGATGACGTGCAACACATGCTGTCGCAGAGCCAGAAGTGCCCAGTTGGACTCGAAGTGCCTGGATCGTCGGTACTAGAGTGAGTCATTTAGGTTGCGATTGATGCTTGTTTGCAGGAGAAGTCGGTGAACTAGCGTATCAGTGATGAGCGTGAATGTAGCCTGGGCATCCGAAGTGCCTCCACTATACCGGAACACCATCCTGAGGCCTCGTATAGGGCATCCTATGGCCTTCCTAGATCTCCATGTAGTGTGAACACTGTGACGTCGGTAGCGGGTGGCAAAAACATACCGATGGTAACCATGTGCAGATGAATTCCTTCAGCGATATTGTACACGGACAAACAATAAACATACGGGATGGCGCAGTAGTAGCGTTTCTTGGAACTAGTTTTGGTAGAGGAGCCTGTCTATTTCCTTGTGATAGCCTCGTATAATACATCAATAGTACAGGAAGCTAACGTACGCAAGTAACACATTGCGAATTCAGCCGCCCTCATGGCAATTGTTCTTTGCTAGGTATACAGAACACCCCCTGTGGTCTGTGTGTCGTGTACACACTGTGACGTCGTCAGCATGTGGCAAAAAAGCAGCCATGATATTTTTGTGTATACGACTTAGTTGGCATATGTTGCGCACGTACAAATAATACACATTCGGGAAGGCGTAACAGTAGCGTTTCTTGAACAAAGTTTTCATGGAAGAGGCTCTCCATGTCTGATAATCTGCTATACTATATGAAACGAGACGAAGGGAGGGTGGACCTGCCAATGGAACCAACTTTTTAACGCAATAGCGTTAAGGAGCTCGTGTCGCAGAAAAGCCGGTGTCGTCGGTGTCGGCGGCGTTGGCCGTGAGCGATAAATCCGAGCAGGCACTTCATGAATAAAAAACAACTTGCAAGATGGGCTGGGTGGGAATCGAACCAGGGTCTCCGGAGTGTGAGACGGAGGCGCTACCACTGAGCCACGAGTTTTTTTTTTCTTTATTGCTACTGAGCCACGAGTTCGATGCTTCAAAGCGGTACAAACGCGCCTCTAGTGAATGCGGTGTTGCCTTAGAAACTAGCTGTTTCTAAGGCTCAGGCGTGCGTCGCTTGCTCAGGCGCACATTCCGTTGCCGCGCCGAACGCTGCGTTGCTCGACGCTCACCGCGTCCGATGCGGGGCGCGTAGTCGCTGCGCCGTAGCTCATTGTCTTACATCCCTTGACGGGTCGACGGGAACGCTGTCGCGTTCCACTCTTGAAGGCGAAGCTTAAGCGTCCTCCAGTTTTTCATAGAGGAGCCTCTCAATCTCTTATACTCGCGCATACTAGAAGACACATTACGGCAGGGTTCCACTGTCAATGGAGCCACCTAAGAGCATTTGTTCGCTGCTAGTTAGGCTGAACACCCATTACAATGGCCCAGGGTTTGCCTCAGTTTCGGCTGACTAAATTCTAACAGTCATTAGGCGTATAAAAACAGCAGTATAGCATTGTCAATGCACTTCCTCTGCTGTGTGAGTTCTTTAATTCATTTTTGTATACTAGTTATATCATTGCAAGGAGCTAAATTTCCGCCGCAAAATGCAACCTGTTTCCGCTGTATAACAAAGTCGCAAGGTGCTTGCACTTCGGAAACGCGCTGGCATAACTACCATTCTGCATGAACATTGTGGAGCAGGAGATATTTCATCAAAATAATTGAAGTCACGTCTGAAAGGCGACGCACCGATTGCGATAGCACATTACTAGATACCTGTACAAAGTAAGGATAGTAGTTTTCTGGGTCGTAGAAATTTGTAAACATTCGCTTACTAACTAAATTACCAATGATGGAATATGTAAGCGTGACTCAACGAGGACGTAGAAAGAAACCGACATACAAAGACAGCCCTGTCTTTCCGTCTGCTTGTTTCTGCGTCCTTATTCAGTCGCGGTTGCACATTCTATCCGGGGTTGAAACCAACTAGCACATCAAAGCGTTTGTCCAAATTTGCCAGCACGGTGTCACGTACGCGCGCACAGGTAAACATGAGCCCATCCCGCTCGATGACAGCGGAAAGTGTCTGAAAACGCCGGACTTAGGAATCACGACAACAGCCGTGAGCCAATTGGCCTCCGTTCATATGTCACTTCAACGTCAACGAAACGTCGAAGGCACAGCCCATGCGAAGCTACCGGCACTATGCGCACTCTGCAAACAACGCAGATCGCTTTCAAGACACAAAAGCGCCTTCAACGTCTCTCTATAGACAGTAAAATAATTTACACCCTTGATTGTGAGAATTGCGAATCATAACACCCTTGAAGGGCGTTTTCGTTCAAGAAACATCTCATCATCATGACTTTTGCGAAGCATAGGGCAGTTCTAAATGTCATAACACCCTTTTACCCACCAAAATGGTGCACTGGCTAAGAATATTGGGGGTGGGTGCAACGGTGTTCTTGTTTATTTTTATATCCTGCGAAAAATCTGTTGCTGAAGCACTACTATCTATTATATAATAGTGTTCTAGGTGGCACACAGTTCTCAAAGGTCGTTACGCACAATTTCCGTAGAATCCAAAAGTGCGCACCTACTTTTTCTAGTATTGAATATTTAACCAAAAGAAAAATGTTCGAAACGTTTTCAGCAAGGCAGAACTAGTGCAGCTCATGCTTTTCGGACGCCAGGAATCCAGCAATATGAATAGGCCGCGTGACAGCATGCAGCTGGACGCGCCACATTTGCTCCAAAGCAATGCGGTCGTCTAGGTGTCTTTCAAGAACGACAAAACAGGCAGAAAAGGGCGAGACGAACCATACGCGGACAAAAGATATGCTGATTCGGGAAGCTTTGACCCCACCTGACATTTTTTCGCCGAATCAATAACCCCAATTCGTTCTGCTTCTCTCACGTTCATAAACAAGGAAGCTTCGTTTGTAAACTTGAGCCTTCTCACCCACCACAATGCTTTGCTCAAGCAGCATCTACAGAAAGAGCCGTGCAAAACGCTCATGGCTTCGCGTCTGCGTCAATTTACAAAGCTGGCTGTGCAAAAGGAAACTATTAAGTTTTAGTTGTATAGGAAAGTTCAACTGGCTTACAAACAGCTGCCAGAACTGAGTGCAAAAAAGAAAGGGAGAAGAATGTGAGAAAGTATAAAGAACCAACGTACGATTCGCGACACATACAGTATTTAGAACACCGACTAACAGCGTTATTTACTCAAATATTTACCCTCCCAAATTGGAGACAGTATTATTGCATGCAGGAATAGAAGATTAAGCCAATCATTGTAGTGAGATTGAGATTCCAGAAATTGGCGGGGCATTCGCAGACCCATCTTTGTTCACGGAACAGTGGCGAGGCATTTTTCAAGTGTGCGCGCTATTGCCCACCTGCCAAATACGTTCGCAATGTCTTGGCATATGCAGACCTGCGCGAGAGTCGCCCGTCTCCCCTCGCGAGACGGGTAGGACAGGTGCACATGCTGAATACGGGAAAGAAACACTTTGTGGAATGAAATTGAATGCCCTCAATACGTGGGGGAGGACGTCCCAAAGCTAGACGATCGGCTTTCTGACGCAGATATCACGGAAGTGCTCCACAATCTCAGTGGCAGATCGGCCCCTGGGCCGGATGGCATAACCAACCGTTTTTTTGTGGAACCTGGACGACCGGTTTATTAGCACCATTGCAAAGGAAATCTTCAAGTTATGGGAGGAAGGTAGCGTCCCGGACTCGTGCAAGCAGGCCACGGTGGTACTGGTTCCTAAGCCTGGAAAGCCCCCAAGCCTGGACAACGTCCGGCCCATTTCGCTCACGTCATGTTTAGGTAAGGGTGCCGAGCACGTTATACATAACACGATCTAAAAACACATAGAGCGCGAGGGGTTGTTCTCGTACAATAGTGTAGGATATAGACCATTTTTTTCCACGCAGGACGTCATGCTACTGCTAAATAGACAGGTTATTGACAACAGGACTAGAGACGTCAGGGGCATTCTTACACTAGACTTTTCCAAAGCCTTCGACACCGTGTCGCACGACTTCATCCTAAATGAGATTTCGACATTGAACTTGGGAGGTAGATTTTTCGCGTTTGTGGAGTCCTTCCTGAGGGGCAGGACGGCGGTCGTAAAAGTGAGGCAGACCCAATCAGAACCATTCTCGCTAGGAAACAGAGGCACGGCACAAGGGGCGGTGATCTCCCCTCTCCTGTTTAACATTGCAGTGCACGGACTCTCGAAGCGGCTGGTCGCCGTACCAAACGTGGGACACTCGCTGTACGTCGGTGTCCGGGAGGCTTGGAGGCGGCCGTGGAAAAGGCACTCCAGGAGGCCTTGGATGTCACCCCGTCCTTCCTGGAGGGCACGGGTGGTCTCCAACTCTCCCCGACCAAGTCAGAGCTCATGTTATACAGACCGGCAAGGCAGGGTTCGGGGGCTCGTGCCGCTCGAGCAGATCCCCATAGATGTATACACGCGGGACGGCCAGATGATCCCCAGGGTGAATTCGATTAGAATCGTAGGAGTGTTGCTCGATGTCAGGGGCTGTAATGCCAAAACCATTGCGCATCTGACCGCCAAAACCGAGAATGTTCTTAGATTAATCAGGATAGTCTCCAATAAGAAGGGGGCCTCGACGAGGACAACCTACTTATGATGCATCACGCTTTTCTTATGAGCCACATAAACTATGTGGTCTCGACCCCGCAGTGGACTAAGACTGAAAGGGACAAGCTTGACACGTTGATGCGGAAAAGCGTCAAGAAGGTACTGGGTATTCCGGTGACGGCGAGCACCGACAAGCTAATGCAGCTCGGCGTTCATAACACCACCCTCGAACAAGTAGCGGCGCAACAAGCGGCGCAGATTGCTTTTTGACAGGGTTCGCTCAGAGAATGAAGTCGATTTCATTTCTAGTCTCACCATTCGGGCTCCTCCACGTCCACTTTCGGCTAACCCGCTTGCGGAAAAAAGGTATTCATTATCCGCATATTATTCTGTTCTGCAAACTCTACTAGTAACTCTCCTCTGCTATTCCTAGAGCCTGTGCCATATTCCCCCACTGACTTGTCTCCAGCCTGCTTCTTGCCTACCCTGGCATTGAAGTCGACCATCAGTATAGTGTATTTGTTTTGACTTTACCAATCGCCGATTCCACGTCTTCACAAAAGCTTTCGACTTCCTGGTCATCATGACTGGATGTAGGGGCGTAGACTTGTACTACCTTCAATTTGTACCCCTTATTAAGTTTCACAACAAGACCTGCCACCCTCTCGTTAATGCTATAGAATTCCTCTACGTTAGCAGCTATTTCCTTATTAATCAGGAATCCGACTCCTAGTTCTCGTCTCTCCGCTAAGCCCCGGTAGCACAATACATGCCCGCTTTTTAGCACTGTATATGCTTCTTTTGTCCTCCTAACCTCACTGAGCCCTATTATATCCCATTTACTACCCTCTAATTCCTCCAATAACACTGCTAGACTCGCTTCACTAGATCACGTTCTAACGGTAAACGTTCCCAGGTTCAGATTCCAATGGCGGCCTGTCCGGAGCAAGGTATTCTTAGCACCCTCTGCAGCGTCACAGATCTGACCGCCGCCGTGGTCAGTTGCTTCGCGGCTGCTGGCGACTGAGGGCCGGGGTTTGATTGTTGTATTCATATAGGAGGTTGTGGCCAAGTACTGCACCAGGGTGCCCAATCCTGCTCTGGTGAGAGAGTGCGTTACCGGTTCTGGTCAGCGGGATCAGGCCGCACTCCAGGCCTGTTTGTGCAATTCTCTCAACACATGGTTTTTTTTTATATTTTCCGGCACCGGTATTTGAACCACGGTCCTCTTGCACGGGAGGCGGATACTCTACCGTCACCGCAGGAGTTAAATTAAAAACTAAATTATGGGGTTTACGTGACAAAACCACGTTCTGATTATGAGGCACGCCGTAGAGGAGGACTCCGGAAATTTCGACCACCTGGGCTTCTTTAACGTGCACGTAAATCTAAGTACACGGGTGTTTTCAGTGAGTCAGTCATCAGTTATCCCGCCGCGTGGGATGACTGATTACATCCGAACACGTGGCGGCCCTGTGTTCGACTGTGCGCCCTGAGGTCACTGTCGTCAGGCGCCTTAGGTGGCCTCCCGATTGGGCGCTCTGTGGCCTGACGTCGCTGTCGCGAGGCGCGCGTGTCCACAGTCTGCTTGGCGGTGATGTGGCGTCGGCGGTGGCGGCAGTATACTTTGCGGTATCGTGTGGGAAGGACGCCTCGTTTCGCCAAACCAGTGTCTCTCAACACGCGACATCGGGCAACCACTGAACGCAAGCGGGGCTCAAGAGAGGCTGAGCTTAAAGTTCGCATGCTTTAGGGCGGCGAGGCGCGTCCGAAACCACATAGTCCAGGGGCGCGACTGGCCAAAGCAAGAGGGGCAATGCGTTTGAACCGACTCGCTGCATCTCCGGGTACCAAGGAAAATGAAGCTCGGAAGCGCCGCGATCGCCATTTTGCCGCGGCAAGCCAAGCAAGTACAATGCAATCAAGCGAAGTGGATGATGAGGATGGCCAACTACACCCCGACACCGCTATGGAAGACACGTCTTCTCGTATCCACAAACAGCTCTGCAACAGTTGGGCGCTGCGAAGCAGCCATCTTGGATGTGGACCCACTAAAGCACGTGGAATTCACCGGCCAAGAGTTGCAAGCCGACATCCTCCCAGAAGACAGCTTTGAAATGATGAACTCGGAAGACATTGAAACGATAGACAAAGGCGTAAAGGAAGTTTCAGGCATTTAATAAACAAACAAACATTCCCATAACAGTGTACGAGTTGTGTGCCTCCATGGTGTTTCCGACGCAACAAATCGCCATTGGCAATAGTGTCAGACATCCGCCGTTTCCCACTTTATTCTCGACAAAGTGACTTCCGTTTTTTTTTTGTCCGCACATAGATGCTCATAACGAATGACCTCCATCCTTTCGCAAATACCTTTCGCATCCTTCAAACAAATTGCACGGTAACTTAGTCTATAGACTATTTTAAAAGAAAATATGGAAGAGACATTCAGTGTATTAGAAAGAGGCATTTAAAACCAATCGAAAGAGAATAGTCTTGAGCAGGTTACAGTTATACATTGAATGCAGCCGATTTGCGTTGCACTTAGAATATGCCTCGATGTCCCGAAGCTACGCACTCAATAATAGCGCTGCGCATTATTCTTCCGATGCCCATCTTCTGCTGAGCAAGCGGCGTTTGACACATGCTTCCCCTGGATTTAAAGTTTCTCAACAAAAAACTTAGCGCTGCTTGTTGTTATCTCGGAGCCATCCCATTTGTGTCTAGATGACGATAGGGTAAACGAACTGCATTACAAATGTTAAGGAAAATCGGCACCCTCCTCGCGAGGGACCCCGTATTGATGCCTTGTTTGCAATGTTAGAGATCTCAATGAAGCTGTATGGTCTTACGTGTTGTACGGCGAAACATTTGCTAATTTTGATAATTTGCTAGATATTTATCGGCATATTAGCACAAGGAGAGCTTTGCAGAAAATTGACTAGGTGTAGCATGTTGTTTGGAGTAGCCAGTATATCTGTTGTATGGAATTAAAAAGGGAGCTTGTGTTAATAATATGCGAAATATATAGCTCTCCCACTCTTGGTAATGTTCACAGGAAACTGTTGCGGCAAAATTGCTTAGGTTGTGTTCTGCACACCAACCAAGCATGGCCTCTGTACAATGTTGTGTCTGAAAAACTGTACGAACTTGTCTTACGTATGTGTCATCACATACTGAATACGCCCATGTGTAGTGGCGCATTGCATTCTGCATGGAAGGACTTGCTGTGCATTGGGTTGCTGATACGGACAGTGAATAAACCATCCTTTTCTTTAAAGTTATGTTTTGCCGAAACGAAATTGCCGCGTGGCATAGCATGCAGGCGCACGCATCTTGAAGAGAAAGAGATAAGTTTTCACACAAATGCGTCGCACATATGCAGTGAGTAATAAAAGAAAATTAGAAGCCGAAAGGCGTAGGGAACTAAATCTAAAAGGGGAAAACCAATATGAGGAAATAAATGCAAGCGGTGTTGGTTTCCGTTGGCGCCTACAGAGAAAGCGCGATTGCGTATACCCCTCGCGCATCAATGAAACCATTGCCCTGAAAGCAGGCTTCATTTTTTTTTCTTTTTATTTCTTCCTCCCAATGTTTAGCCTACCCAGCACCAGGGTAGAAATTGGCGTTCGTGACGCAACTGCCGTTCACTGCCTGGACGTGTTCCAGGTCTCTATATAGTGTTCACCCTCTTGCGTCGTCAGCGTGTGGAAAAACATACCAATCGTAGCCGTGTCTCTATCACCACGTTCACAGATATTGCACAAGTAGACAGAACTAACATACGGGAACGAAGGCGTAGTAGTAGAGTTTCTTGGAAGTACGTTGGTAGAGTAGCCCGTCCACCTCTATCTATAAAGAAATGACGGATAATGTTCAACCGGTGCACATGGAGCCAATTACGCGGAAATTCTTCACGGCTAGGGATTCTGAAGAGCCAACAATTAGCATAGGGATTCCCTCATCTTACACTCAGTAAATACTGTTAGTCGTTCTCTATAGGAAAGTGTGAGTGTAGGTATATCAGTGAACTTCTTCAGCTGTCAGTGGTCTTTTATTCAATCTCTGCATAACTGGCATCTCACAGCAACAATGATTATTTTGGCTGGAAAAATTGAAGCTTTTGCCGTTTTATAGCAAAGTCCCAGAGCTATTCCACTTCGGAAATGCACAACGTTAGCTAGCCTACCTACCATCCCTGCGTGAACATGGTTGAGGAGGAGACACTTCATCGGGAGAACAAAGTGTGAAAATCGGATGCACCAATGAAACTGATGTACGTGAAGGTTTCAAGAACCAACAAGGCCTAATGGCGCATCAGAAGCGACCCACCGCGTTGTTCAGTGTGAACACGTCCCTCTAGCAGAGAAATCTAAGAAGGTTTCCTTGCTCAACAACAGGAGTGAGAGTGTGGCCCCAAGAAGATTCCGCTCACGGGCCTTATGAGTCTACTGCGCTGGAACGGAATGCGCATTTCTAAGTTCTTTCACTGTCCAGAAAGTACCTTTGTATGTTTTAAGACTAAAGGCACACGCATTACGCCTCAAGACTAATATATAACATTTCACCTGTAACAAACGCGAACTTTGACTTGCAGAACTGTCGTTACTCTCAGAAGAAAAGTGTTGACAATCTGCGGGCTTAGATTTTCCCGCAATCCTACTACCCGATATCGCCGCCAATGCCGTTCTTGTTCGCTACGTTTAGCTGGCTACGTCAGTGTGCGAAACCGGAATTTTCCAGGGTCTATGTTTGGAGACCGCAAAAGTGTCTTAAAACGTGTCCAATCGGACGACACCACCTGTTTGACCGTGCAGAAACGCGCCTTCCAGCCACAGGTCGATGAGAGACGCACAGACAGTTCCGGTGCGAACGCGTGGCGCAGTTTCTTTGTTTCAAGGTCGCTCGCGGTCACCTATTATCAAATTTTTCTATACGACACCTAACCGGCGAAGTGTCTTAATGCGTTACCTTGCACCAGGGGAATAGCGGATATTTACAAGAAATGCAAAAGATCTAACAAGTTGGAATTTATATATGGACAGCGAAGGAATGTATTAGTGCATAAAAGAGACAAAACACAAGTTTGACTGAGATAGCAGTTATATAAATCCTCCTGCGCAATTCTGCCGACGGCGTCGCCGTGAGGTTCCGTATAAAGCCGAAGGACGATAAAACCGCCACCTAGTGTCACATGCTGTACGTTGGGAGTCAATGCCTGTGAGGGTGAGCCTGCGAATGCGGGTCAATTTCGCGTGCGCGAGCGAGGAATGTGGCGAGATGCGTGCCTTCTCCTGTCGCGCATAAGGCAAGGGGTCAGGCTAGATGTACGGGGGTTCTTCGCACCCACCGCTGCAGCATTGGGGTGCGTAGTGGCG
Organism: Dermacentor albipictus; assembly: GCF_038994185.2. Taxonomy (NCBI): domain Eukaryota; kingdom Metazoa; phylum Arthropoda; class Arachnida; order Ixodida; family Ixodidae; genus Dermacentor; species Dermacentor albipictus. The sequence continues at coordinate 88,921,949 of NC_091828.1, read as the reverse complement.
GTCGAGATTGCGAGATCGCGAATCGTGGGTGCCATAGTAGACGCCATGTGGCCAAATTTCGCGCCCCCGCATGCCTCATCTTCACAGGGATCTGCGATGATTTAAGAGTGCGCTTAGTGCCTGTAGCTACGCATGCGCTGTGCCTTCAACGTTTCTTTCGCGCTGAGGCGAGACATGCATGAAGGTCAATTCGCTTGCTGCTGCCTCGATTCGACACTTCAGAATTTTGACAGTGGGTTTCCGTGCTCAACAAGCCAGATGTGTTCTTGTTTACCTGTTAGCGCGTTTCACCGTGCTGATTAATTTAGTTAGAGCAAGTTCGCGGACTAGTTGGTTTGAAGGCATGATAGAATGTGCAAATGCGACCGAATAAGGACTCAGAAAGAAGCAGACACCCAAAGACAGCCTGTCTGCCTGTCTCTGCCTTTTTCTTTCTACGTCCTCGTTGAGTCACGCTTACACATTCTATCATTGTTAATGTATATTGTAAGCAAAGGTCTACATGTTTATACGGCCGATAAAACTATTATCCTTACTTCGTACAGCTATCCATTTAATTTGCTATCCCATTCGGTGCTTCGTCTTTCTGGTGGAACTGCAAATTTTTATATATGTAATATGCGTGCAAAGTGACAAGGAAGACTTCATTCAGGCCTTGTAGAGAGTCTATTGAAATGTCGCTGCCGCTGCCTGTGATACGGCAAGGTGAAATTTCTGGTTCTTTTTTTTTTTGCTTTCCACCACACGGCCAGCGCCGCTGCCGATGGATGAATGGATGAATCCCGTGAGCGCACCCTTTGAAACAGGCGGTTCATTGCGCCACCAATCTCTGGCTCCTATTTGGCGATTGTGCTACCTATCTTTTTCTGCGTAGAGGGCATGGGAGAGCAGTGACGATTTTGTTGCTCAAGATCTCCTTCTGCTTTCATATGCATTTTGGTGCAACCCGGCTATTTAATGCAAACGTTGAAGCAACGATGTATCTTGCTGTTTACGTGCCCAAGTGTTGTTCAGGATACCTTGAGCGACTGTATATTTGTTGTTAAACTCCTCATGCTAAGCGGTGACGTAGAAAAAATCCACGTTCCTCCTCAGCGTCACCATAGCCAGTTGACGAAAGAACTGCTTGATGCCATTGCTGCCTTGTCAACTAAATTTATCAAGCGTCGTACGGAAGAAATGGTGTCTTTTGCGGAGGTAAAGGAAAAACCAAGAGGGACACACGCAAAAAATGAGATCTTAGAGAAAGATTATTAACTTCGAAATCTATTGTAGAATCGATTGAAGATGCGTCGGTTCCAGCTCAAATTAACCCAAGAGGCACTCACGCCAAAAGTCAGATCTTAGAGAAAGATTAGTGACTTTGTACTGCATTGAATCTATTGAATATGCGTTGGGCCCAGCTCAGATTAACCGCCCCTGCCGTTGTTCTTCAGTGGCTATGGTTTTGGGCTGCTGAGCACGAGGTCGCGGGATTGAATTCCGGCCGCGGCGGCTGCATTTGGATGGGGGCGATATGCGAATACACCCGTGTACTTAGGATTAGGTGCACGTTAAAGAACCCCAGGTAGTCGAAATTTCCGGAGTCCTCCACTATATACGGCGTGCCTCATAGTCAGAAAGCGATTCTGGCACGTTAAACCCCATAACTTAATTTTAATTTTAGATTAACCGCCCTGTTCATGAAACTGTTACAACTGAAGGTGCCACAGACAGCCCAAGGCTTGACGAGTGGGAATATTAGTCCAGAAGAGATAATTTATTATTTTACGGCATATTTGACAGTGCAAACGAGACAGTGGCACAGTCCGAAGACTGCTGTCGCGTCATCTAAGCTTGAACGTTACCGACGGTGTGATGGACAGAGCGCACTTGCTGGGTTACATTGAGCAGCTAAAGACACAGCACTGATAATTAAGTTTTCAGCTTTTAAAACCAAAGACTTCGTTCTGTCTCAGAAATCAAAGTTGAAATCCGGTGGCATTTCTGCGGCCGAAGACTTCTGCAGATCAACACGGTTGTGACGAAAAAAAAACTAATTCAATACAAAAAATCTAGCGGCCAACCCTTTTAACTGCGCTTTAACAAGCTTAACCTGAACAAAAATTGCTACATCTACTGCGCAGCCACTGATACCGTTTTTGGAGTAGACTTCTCTGTTGAGGCACGCCTACCTGCTAATCGCAAAGCGGCTTCAAGCACTTCTGACAATTCGACAGCATAGCTATCTTCCCGCCACGCAAAATAATGTGTCTCTTCGATTTAGCAATGCACGCAGTCTGCCCAATGAGCAAACGGCACTCTCAGGTCATATTGATTAATCTTCTGTTGATATTGTTGTTTCATCCGAAACTTGGCGTTATGAAAAAGTTCAAAGCAGTGAAATTTTAGACTGAAAAACAAAATGCGCTATTTACGAATATGGCTGATATATTCGTGTCCGCGGGGCGTGTCTAGATCGCTGTTAACAAAGAGCTCCGTTCCTCAAATGTCTCGGTCGTGTCAGCTTTAGAAGTTGTGGGCGTGCATATTACGATTGACAGCAGGGATTCTATTTTTTGTGAATGTTACAGACCCAAAGCTGCACCCCGTTCCTTCTGTGATGAATTTCATGACGTCTTGCATATTATTGTTACGCAATGCCTCACAGTGCTTTTTTTATTTCTGTTAGGAGATTTCAACTTCCCAAACATCTCATGGCACAATCGTTATCACAACCTTAGTTATCAAAGTACGCTGCGCCAAAAACGAGCGCCCTAAAAAATATGAAGCACGTTGGAGCCCTTACTGTGTCCAGATGTGTCCACCTGTCCTTCTGCTACCATGCTTCAAAGAGGTCGCTCGTAACTGTGCTTATGTGTGTAATGTAGATTCAGCGCATTAAAAGAAGGTCTTTGACACCATTCAAAAAATGATTTTTCTTAGCGGAGGGCCCTGATGCATTATATGCAGCCTAGTTGGGTTAGTTTTAGAAGACATGTCTCAGGGTCTTGAAGCTAGGCACTCATTACAACCTTTCTGCGTCACTCTGTCCTTGCCCAACTTCCACTGACGATCGACCGCTGCTTGGCAAATACTTCTCTTGCATTGGCTGTTTCTCAAGAAAACAAATTTGGCGCTATTTGTTGTTATTGTCTTTGAACTGTGCCATTTACGCCTAGATGACGATAGAACAAAGGATGTGCTTTACAAATGTTAAGAAACATCTGTAATATGCTCGAGAGGTATATCGTATCGATACCTTGTCCTCAATGTTGCAGATCGACATGAATCTCTAGTGGTCTTACCACGGTGTAAGAATAATTTGGTGCTGACACTCGCCGCTCCCCGTAGAGAGAACGCGCGGGCAGATTGTGTTCGCAGATGACCTTGAATCGGCGGTAGTTTTCGCCGCAAGGGTACAGATGTCGCTGTAGTATGGGAGCCCAGGGGCCCGCGCTGCCCGCTCGGGTGCGTTCAGAAATTTTCACGCCACGCGCGGGGTGAATACACGTGGTATAGGTGCAGAAGTGTACTTGCTGAAACTCGTGTGTGTGTGTGTGTGTGTGTGAAGGCTTCTCCAGATTCTCGAAAAGTGTTTGGTTGTGCCTGTCAGTCCTGTGAGTGCATTGTTCGGCTGATTGGTATTCTGCTGGGATTCACTCAACGTATACCACGCCGCGTCATGTGACGCCGAGTGCAATTAGTTGCGCTCAGGCTTGCTGCGCTTCAAAATGGGCAAGAAGTGCTTTGTACCGAATTGCAAGTCGGGGTATCGGACATGCACGGAGCGTGTGTCGCTTTTCAAGGCTCCGCGTGAACCCGAACGTTTAGAAAAGTGGCGACGGGCGATTCCGAGAGCAGACAGAGTTTTGCAGCCTACCGACCACGTGTGCGCGAAGCACTTCCCGAATGAAGTGATCTCTGCAACATATCACGCGGAATACAAGGGGAACGTCCTTCTGCACGCACAAAAAAAGCCGGTGCTCTCACCCGACGCTGTGCCTAGCATTTTCCCGAATTGCCCAGGATACTTGACTGTGCAGCAAAAAACGAGAAAACCTCCGCGGAAACGGCAGGCTCTGCCGCCGACTTCTCAGAAGCCTAAGAAGCAAGGACAGCCAGAAGCGTCGAATGCTTCTGAAGAGCTACACCTGGCCGTTGAAAATACACCAAGTTTACTGCTGGTTGACACAACGAGTTCAAAATATTCTGATGCCGAATCAACAGACGCGCCTTGTAAGAGGCCACGCTTGGATTTCAGCAGCGTCGCGCCCCCTCCACGTAAAGAAAAGGATCCTTTTCAACACGACACATTGAGTGGCACATGCACTGCCGACGCACCTAGTCACACAGCTGAAAAGGTAATTTCCTGTTTTAAATTCAGGTGGCATTCCTCCAGCCGCTTCACCTAAGCTCACTAGGCGCAACAAATCATGATATTGTTCTACAATACCTACTGAGCGGAAATTATCGTAAATACGATACGGTTGCTGCAGCCGTGTTTTCTTCCCTTCAGTATATTTATTTGATTATAATTAATTAGTCAGGATCTCATTGGACATCTAAGAGCACAGTGTGCTAGTAATCACATAAGCTTTGCTCACAATTAGGTGCCATCCGGAAAGTGCACATTCATTTATTTAATTTCAGCGCCGTTCAGGCGTTAAAGAAGAGGTTGGTAACAGGAAAATTTTAGATTAATAAGAAATAATAAAATAGTAAGAAACATATAACACAGACTTGTTAAGAGAAGTAATGACATAATATAGATGACGTAAACGAAACTTTGGCTTAGTTCGGACTGCACAAACATTCCTCATTCTATCATTTCTTTTCATTCAGCAACAAGTTTCTTCCTCATCTCAAAAAACTACGGAGCAAGAGAGAAGTCATGGACCAACGCAAGAGCAGCGACCCACCGAGTCCCTGTTCCTCCAGGACGCAGGACAGCAAATGACAATTTCCGCTCTGCCAGGCTGTGCTTCCAGCCTTAAACTCCGAGGTGAAGCCTGGGCAGTCCAAGTTTCTGACAGATTTGGGGTTAAATCTGTTGTTTTCAGTGAGCTAGAATTGCCGAAAGAGAGTAACCAGGCGCCTTTTCATAGAAAAGTACTAGAAGTAACCACATCACATAATGACTCCTTGTCAGTGAAATGTTTTGTTTATGGCCGTTTTGTTAACGTACAGACCATAAGTTCTGGTTTGCCCATGAATTCCCTAGCTGATATAGAGTGTGCAGTACGGGTCTTTCATGAAATGCATGTGTGTGCAGGTGGTCCCAGTGGTGAAATGTACAATAATATACGCCTCGAGTGCGCATATATTGACAAATGTGGAACCTGGCGGCACAACCGTTGCCTACTAGTGACAGAGAGTACAAGTTGCAATGCATGTGCTAAGTTAAAAGATGTACTTCGTATTCATGCTGCACGAAAGAAAAAGAATTCTCAACTGAAACACATTCGCATTCCGGCCAGTCCATCGAAAAAAACACGCATTGAAATGTTGCGGCGCGCCAGGATTGCCTGCTACAAGTCAAAAGTGCGGCTTCAAAAACAAAAACACAATCTTGAACAAGAATTGGCTAAATGCAAATGAAAACTACTAGAAATCAGTAATGAAACACTCGAACGCCTTTCCAGAGAAGCAAACCCTCCTGAAGCGCAAAAGCTGGTGTTGAAAGAGTGTGTAGCTGCAGGCAAAGCTCGCTCAAAAAACGGTAGAAGATACTCAGATGACTGGATCTTGCTCTGCCTTCTCCTCCATATTAGGTCACCTGGAGGATACAGATTCTTGATGGAGAGTGAAATTCTCGCCTTGCCTTCAGTACGAACAATACACCGCTACATCTCATTGGTGGGCTTTAAAACAGGCTTTGATAGTAAGTTCTTCATAGCCTTAAAAAAGAAACTTGAAAAGAAAGATGACTTCAAGCGGCACGGTATTATCATCTTTGATGAGATGCAAGTCCGTAAAAGTAAGGCTGTCAACTCAAAGACAATGACCTACGTCGGTCTGGCATCAGAGACGGAAAACAGTACCGAGCTTGCAGACCATGCTCTTGTTTTTATGTTCTGCCCTTTTGGTGAAAGTTATGCTCAGCCAATAGGTGTTTTTGCAGCAAAAGGTGCCACGAGGGGTACTATTCTTGCACAGTTGCTCCTTCAGGCAATTTTACTTATGGAGGAAGCTGGAGCAAAAATTCATGGGTTTGTTTGTGATGGAGCTTCGACAAACAGGACTATGTGGCGAACACTGGGTATAAGTGGGTCACTAGAAGCCTGCCGGAACTCCTTCACACATCCAAGCGACCCCACACGAAAAGTTTTTGCATTTTCTGATGCTCCAAACCTCTTTAAATGCATCAGGAACCGTCTTTTGCAACAAAGGTACCTGAAAAAGGAGGGACGTTGGATTAGGTGGGAGGACTATGCAGCAGTTTATAAAGAAAACCAAGCGAATGTTGGAGCTTTGAAGGTGTGTCCAAAAATAACACATTCCCACATTTATCCAAGCAACTGTGAAAAGATGCGGGTAAAGCTTGCCACGCAAGTGTTCAGTCGCTCGATGGCAGCAGGTATTGAATTTTACAGAAACCGTGGTGTGCGCAGTCTGGGAGACACTGAAGCCACGCAAGAATTCACATTGTTTCTTAATAATCTTTTCGATGCCTTGAACCGGCGGTTTCCTCATGAAGGTGTCACAAAGCAGGGCTCTGACCTAGGCATTCTGTCACGTGGGGTAGAATGGTTGGATAACTGGGAAAAAGAGCTGCAGAGTGGAAATATCACGAAAGATATGTTCCTGACAAAAAGCACTTCTGAAGGGCTCCGAGTTACCTTGAGATCAACTAAAGAGCTTTGTGAGGTTCTTTTGCATCAGTACGAGTTCAGATACGTTCTTACAAATAAAATGAATCAAGATCCGATCGAAAGATTCTTTGGCAAGATAAGACTTGCTGGAAGCCAGAATGACCATCCTTCAATGCCAACATTTATGCAACTGTACAATACAATGTCCATTTACAGCCTTCTGAGGCCTCCCAAGTTTGGCAATTGCTGCGTGGTCGATGAGAAGCCATTACTAGACGCATCAGACTTCAGAGCCCTGATCGAACTAGGCAGTGCAAGCAACTCTTCGCCTGGCTTCATTGATCAGCTAAAAGAAAAGCTTGATAAACTGATTCTTGTTGAGGACTGGGAATGTGAGGATGTTATCACAGTAAACGGAAAGGATACAGCGCAAGTCGTTGACTGCATACTTTACTATGTGGTTGGATTCTTGAGCCGAAAGTTGATGAAAGCCACCACGTGCGATTGTTGCCGGTCTGCTTTTACCATTCCGCAAAACAGCTCTGCTGAAGCATCCTTGACCAACACAAAGAGCAGGGGTGGACTGTTGCACTCCAACGTGAATCTCTTTGAGCTGTTGAGAGTAGCTGAGGAGCACTTTGCAAAAAATGCCGACAGTCAGTCTGTATACTGGGAAACGGTGGAGCATGTGCTTGACACAAAGACCTTGACTTTTCCATGTGCTCAGCACAAAGAAGAGGTCATTGCACAAATTTTGCACTATTTCTTAACCATGAGAATGAGGCAGCACTGCAAAGCTACAACCATGAACTTGAAAAAACAAGCTCAAGAGAAAAAAAAGCTTGCGAAACTTTGTTCATCCTGAATCGTGTTGCCAAGTTTACAGAATGTACTAATTTTGTTAGATTTTTTGTGAATGTATGTATTAAACAGTTTGTGCCATGCAATCTATAGTTTTGTAACAGAATAAATTTTATGTTCAGCCCCCCTTTCAGCAAGCCATTCCTAACATTCTACACAAATGTAAGAGCACTGTACACACCACCAGACCTACTTCAGGTCGGACATTTTTTTTTTCTAATATAAAAGCGTGCATTATTCTCTTGAAATGACAGAGTAGAATAGAAAAATTATGCCCATTCATGGGCAACTAGCGCAAGATATACTGCTTTGAGAGTTGCGATGGATTTAGCCGTGTGACATGCCCTTCATCAAGCTGTACTGCACACGGCTTGCAGTACTGGCGCAAAGTATAACCGCCATCGCCTTAACACTGAGCAGAAGCCTGCGTAGGGGTCGCGTGTCGAGCGAAGTTTGTAACCAAGTACATGTGTAAGCTAGAGGTGCAATGGTTCAAGGTGCTTTGAGGACGTTTATTTTGTAAAGAGGAAGATGAGCAGCGGCGGCAGCCGCACCGCCAGCGCACAGCGCGAGATTGCTGGGTTGACGACCGAAGCTCGGAACGGCATTTTGGCTAGCTGTCCTTACGCTATTTCCCCGAAAATCCGGCTACAATTTATTTATTTTTGCTTTAATTAGCTAACATTGGCGGGCGCAACTAGAAAATACGATTGATACACTGGCTTCAACGTATGCTAGATACCAGATCTATAATAAAAACGTCGTCGAGAAATCAGTTGCACATTCATTTAGATAATCAGTCTTGTTACTGCAGAATCCCGGTGTATTCATGCCTGTGCATACTTTTCTATATACCCCGATATCGAGCTCGACATACGAGCAACGCTTAGCATCGATAACCTACGCAGCGCAAATCCGAGAGCCTCCACCTACTAGCGCCACCTGTCGCCGGGAAACGGAAACAGCGCCGGCGGCGAACACAACCAGGACGGTGCGCCGGCCGCAGTGTCAACACCTAAATTATTCTTACACCGTGGGTCTGACACGTCTTATTGCGAAACAAAACCACACATGAAGAAAGACCTCCGAAATTTTCAATATAGCTTGCTAGATATTTATCGGCGCATCAGTCCAAGGAGAGCGACGCAGATAATTGACTAGGTATAGCATGTTGTTTTGACTAGCAAGCGTCCCCTTCGTATGGAATAAAAAGGGGAGCTTTTGTTACTGGTGTAAGAAAAATGTGGATCTGCTTCTCCTGATAATATTTTCATTATTTGTAAGTAACCATTGCGCCGAAAATTGTTTGGTACAGATGTGGGCTACACAGCAAGAAAAGATGGCCTCTGCAGCAATTTCTCTATATATGTGAAACTGTAGGAGGCTGTCTTACGCATGTATGATCATAGTACAGAATGCGCCCATTTGTTCTGAGGAATGAGCTACTGAGCTCCAGATCATAGCATTCTCCGTTTAATGGCTTGCTGCGCGATAGGTTGCTGATAAAAACAGTGAATAAACCAAATTTCTCGGCCTATTTATGTTTTGCCGAAACAAATTATAGCTCCGTGGCATTGCATACCAGCTCGCGCATCTGCAACAGAAAAAGATAAATTTTCAAACAAATACGTTGCACATATTTTGCGACTAAGAAAAGAAATTTAAATGCCAAAGGCTGTTGAAAAGAAAATGGCTGTGGCTTAGCTAAGGTTAAGCCCAGGATGCGAAGCATACTAGCCTTTATTTTAGTTGTTGAACCACTGTTTAGCCTGGTGAACTGCTGTTGCTTGGCTATATTTGGTTCGACTAGACGAAGAAACAACTCATGCGTTACTCTGCTTCGCCTTCAAGAGTGCAACGCCACAGCGTTCCCGTCGAGCCGCCAAGGGATGGACGTGGTGAGCGTCGAGCAACGCAGCGTTCGGCGCGGCAACGAAATGTGCACCTGAGCAAGCGACGCACGCCTGCGCCTTAGAAACAGCTCGTTTCTAAGGCAACACCGCATTCACTAGAGGCGCTTTTGTACCGCTTTGAAGCATCGTACTCGTGGCTCAGTGGTAGCGTCTCCGTCTCACACTCCGGAGACCCTGGTTCAATTCCCACCCAGCCCATCTTGCAAGAGTTGAGCCAAAGCCACCTAGGAACAAGTGCAGCTGCTTACATACCGCTGCGACGCCGCCAGCGACGGCGCGACTTGGAGCCCTGTTTCTCCTCTCTCGTGACGTCACGGTGTCACGTGGTATGGCATGGGGTCAAAGGTCATTGAAGGCGAAACCGCCGCGCCTGAGGAGCTTGGTTGAGCTCTAGTAAAATGCTTAGCGTAAGAACAAATGCAGGCGGTGTTGGTTTTCGTTGGAGCCTGAAGAGAAAGTGGTGTGCTCGTCGAGAACATAGCAGACGACAAGCGGGATGGCGTTTGACCCTCGCACATCAACAAAACTGTTGCCATGGAAGCAGGCCTAATTTTTGTACCTGTCGGAGTTTTCCATGCCCAGCACAAGTATAGGAATTAGTGCTCGTGACGCGATTCCCGTTTACCTGAGGGTGTACCAGCTCACCTAGCCTTGCTCTCATTCATTATGTAGTGTACACACTGTGACGTCTTCAGCATGTGGAAAAAAAAATGGCGACCTTGTCCGTGTCTATAGGACTATGTTTACAGATATTGCTCATGTACAAATAATGAACATACGTAAGGGCGTAGTAGTAACGTTTCTTGCAACTACTTTAGATAATGGAGCCTGTTAACCTCTTTGTGATATTCTCGTATCGCGCAACAATAGTCAGGAACGGAACTTAGACCACCATCCTGTTCCGAATGGAGCCAAAGTGACATGAATCGTTCACAGCTACGTATCGTGAACAATCCTAGCAAGTAGCGCGGGGATTGCTTCAGCTTCCACTTCGTCGATACCAGTAGTCGTGCCACGAAGAAAGCGAGGTTACAAGGCTTTCAACACACTTCCTCAGTTGTACGAGGTCTTTTAGTCATTCTTCGTACTGGTAGCATCTCATAGCAACGACAAGTATTTTGGCCGGAAAAATGCAAGCTGTTGCCGCTTTTTAGTAAAGTCGCAGTGTGCTTCCTCTTTGGTAACGCACGACGTTAGCTCGCCTACCTGCCATCTCTGCCAGAACGTAGTAGAGGAAGAGACACTTCCTCAGTAGAAGAAAGTGTGCAACTCGGATGCACTAATGAAACCTATGTGCGCCAAGGCTTCGTGAGCCAACAAGGCGAAATGCTGCACCGAAAACGACGTGCCACACAGTTCAGCGTGAACGCATACCTCTAAAAAAGAAACCTAAGACGCTTTCGCTTGCTCGACAACAGAAGTGGGAGGGCGGCCCTAACGAACTTCCGGTCACGTTCCTTGTCAGTTTACTGCGCGGCAACAGAAAGCGTATTTCCAAGATCTTTCACCGTGCGGAAAGTCTGTTTAGGAGTTTTGAGACAAAAGAAGTGTTCATTACCCTTCCTGACTAAATCTTAACTATTGTCGTTTATCTTGCGGCAAGCTTCACGTGTAAGTTAAGAGAAAGTCTTCAAAAAACGGATTTATACATTAACGCACTCCAGCTAGTCGATATCACCGCCACTGCCTTTCTACTACTTTCTACTACTACTACTACTACTTCTACTACTACTACTACCAGTGCCCTTCTACGTGGCTACTTTAGTTAGGAAAAGGTGATGCAGTCCAGAGCCTATGTTTTAAAAAAGCGAAACGTGGCTTCTCGCTGCCGTTCGATAAGAGACGCACGGAGAATTTCGGTAACAAACTCATGGCGTAATTTATTCCTTTGTCAGCTGGAAAGTGCGCGCGGTCACTTCTCATAAATATTGTCTATGCGACGCCTAACGCAGCCAAGTGTCGAAAACGATACCTTACAGAAGGTAGTATCAGATGTTAAAAAACAGCAGATCCAACCAGTTTAAATATATATAGACAGCGAAGCTTTGTGTGAGGGCGTAAAGAGTCGAAACATTAGTTCGTGTTTATTCAATGTCCCGACAAAGTGATGCGGAACGCATCATTCAGGCCTAAGGGCGGCTAATGCGATGCTGCAGGCGCTGCATGCGGTGTGCGAAGGCGAGCTTTCTGGTTCTTTTTGTTTGCATTTTTAGCGGCCGCGGATGGATGATTGGATGGATGCTATGGGCGTACTGTTTGAAACAGGCGGTACGTGGCGCCATCAAGCTCTTGCTTCTATTTTCGCGATTCGCCTACCCAGCTTTTTCTAAAAATGTATTTCAAGGCGTCCAGAGCCGAGCGCCATTTGTTGCTGCTGCAAGGAACGCTCTACTGCTGCAGTAGAGCGCACAGCACGGGTCCACCACTTTGAAAGGTTTCTCTGTTTGCCTAGACAATAGCTACGCAGCAACCACGGTCACGAAAACGTGGCGAGTTAGCAACAAAAGCTTCGCTTCTAAAATCCTAAGAGCGATCAGTTCGCTTGCAGCAAAGCGCCATCCGCCATGTTCCCGAAGGCACAATAAAACGGAACTTTTAGGCATAGCTATTCTGATGCTGTTGGGCTGACAGCATAGCCCTGCGCTTAGCTGCTACTCTCGCTCTTGTTCTGCTCGGTTCTGCAAATTGTGTTGGCACCTAGATGCAATTCAATGTGTCTGTGGCAACTCCGGCGAAAAATCAGGCTGATATTTTTTTAACAGCGAAGTTTTCAGTGGGATTGAAATCGCTCAGAAAACGTTATGTGCCAATGTTCGGTATCTTCTAACAAAACTAAACTCACAAAGTTTTCTTCTTGAAGAAAAGAAAATTGCGGGTAATGTTAAGGGCGACGTGCGGGCGAATTTTGAAGTGTGTGTGACTAGTAGTGGTTAAAAAAGCATTCGGAAGGCCTCGTTCTTGGTCTATTGTGGACCGTTATATTCGATGCATGAGAAATTTTTTTCCAGAAATATCAGAAATTTAGATTTAAACGAATATTGGCTGTTTCATCTGTGACATCTCACCAAAGACCAAAGTAAAGGTATCGTGACTGCTGCAAGCGGAATTCTGATTTATGTTATGAGTTTTGTAACAAGGATTTTCAACAATACGAAAGTTAGAGAAAGATAGACGCACGAAATTTATAAGTTAACAGCTGGTAACCAAAAAAACATATCGTGGTTCTGTAAACTGGATCCATTACATCATATAAAGACGACAAATTTTCATTTTATATCTCTCTTTCAGTTTATATTTCAGTTTATATCTTACGTGAATTTGTTACGTTGTGTACAAGGGTTTTGCAAAAGCTGTATTTTTATTATACTGAATTTCTTTAGATTCATGTGTGACATGGCAATTTTGTCGGCTCTGGATGTACGTTAAGATGCATTTCACAAAACTGTGATATGAATTTTCCTTGCTCAGTTACGCAGTTGTAAACGTTATAGTTCTGTTTTCTGAAAATTTTCAAGTTTGGCCAAATTTTAATAAAAAATTGAGGATCTCAATCAAAACTTCGAAGCCAACACTTAGGTTTTTCTTTTAAATGCAACAAATCTGGTCAAATTTAGTGGAGTGGTTGCCGAGCAAAAAGAATAATCTTTTTACATGTATTTAGATTGGAGCACCTCAGCTAAAGCTTCCTCCTCTCAATAGAGTAAAAGTGCGAGGGAAGAGATCTTTCGCCACAGTCGCTAATATAGTTAATAAGCAAAGAAAACAAGTATTATAGGAAAGTTGAAGAGCTTTCGCCTCCTTATTGAGTTCACACATAAATTCTCATGATGGATGACCTCCAGCCACTGATGAAACTCGTAACATAGCTCTAATGCCTGTCCTGTGATTCAAAGAGGTCGCACGCAAGTTATCCTATAGGCTCTTCTTGAAGGGCGTGATGTACATAAGGCGTTTTAGAAGAAGGTCTTTAAAACCATTCAAAAGAGAAAAGAGAATTGTCTTGAGCTGGTTGCCCTGTCCCATGCAACTTATCCTTTAGGCGCTTTTTGAAGGGCGTTGTGTACATTAGGCGTTTTTGAAGAAGGTCTTTAAAACCATTCAAAAGAGAATTGTCTTGAGCTGATTGCACTGATGCATTGAATGCAGCAGACTTGTGTTGCTTTTAAAAAATTATGTTTCAATATCTCGAAGCTGCGCGTTTAATAATACATTTGTGCATCACTCTGTCCTTGCCCAAACTCTACTGACGATCAACCGCCGATTGACGCGTGCTACTCCTGCATTTGCTGTTTGACAAACGAATTGTATTACAAATATTAAGAAACATATGCAGTATGTTCGCGAGGATTTAGTATTGATAGCTTGCTCGCAATGTTACAGATCTGTATCAAGTTTTAGTGGTCTTATTTGTTTCATGTCGAAAGAAAGCCAGATATGACAAAAGACTACAAACATTTTCAGTATAATTTGCTAGATATTTATCGGCTCATTAGCACAAGGAGAGCTTTGCAGAAAATTGACTAGGTATAGCAAGGTATTTAGTTTTGCAAGTCTACCCGTTGTATGGAATACAAAAGGAAGTTTTTTCTACTGGTATGCAAAACATGTAGGTCTGCTGCTCTTGATAATGTGTTTCTTATTCACAAATAACTGTTGCGGCAAAATTGCTGACGTACCGGTATGTAGTGGGCTGCAAAAAAGCATGGCCACTGTTCCTATCTTACGTCTTTGAAAAACTGTAGGAAGTTGTCTTACGTATGGATGATCGCCGTGCCGAATGCGCCCATTTGTACTGACTAATGAGATACTCAACTGTACATTGTTGTTTTGTATTTCGAATGCCTTGCTTTGCGATACGTTGCTAATAAAAACAGTGAATAAGGCACATTTTGCTGCCTACTTATGTTTTGCCGATACAGATATATAGCTGCGTGGCATGCCGGCACGCACTCCTTGAACAGAAAAACATAAGTTTTCACATGGATGCGTTGCACATATGTTGTGAATAAGAAAAGGAAATTAGAAGACAAAATGGGTAGAAAACTAAATCTGAAAGAGCAAGACAATCTGAAAAATTAAATGCATGCGGTGTTGGTTTGCGTTGGCGCCGGCAGAAAAATTCGTGTGCTCGTCGAGTGCATAGCAGACGACAAGCGGGATGGCGTTTTCACCGTCGCGCATCAACAAAGTCACTGCCTAAATGCGAAAACACCCGTGTGCTTAGATTTAGGTGCACGTTAAAGAACCCCAGGTGGTCAAAATTTCCGGAGTCCTCCACTACGGCGTGCCTCATAATCAGAAAGTGGTTTTGGCACGTAAAACTCCAAATATTATTATTATTAAAGTCACTGCCATAGAAGCAGGCTTCATTTTTCTTTTTTTTTTCCTCTCGGAGTTTCGTCTACCCAGCACCAGGGCCGAAAATGGTGCTCGTGACGCAATTGCCCTTTTCGTCGGGGCATACCAGCTGACCTAGCTGTGTTTTAGGTCTGCATACGGTGTACAGACTGTGACGCCGTCAGCGAGTGGAAAGAGCATACCGTTCGTAACCGTGTCTACATGACTACGTTCACAGATATTGCACGTGCGCACATAATGAACATACGGAAAGCCGTTGGAACTGCTTTTGACAGAGGACTCTGTCCACCTCTTTGTGATGATCTCCTATAGCGCATCAATATTTCAGCAAAAGAACAGTACAGGGGTCGGGATTGTGAATGGAGCCGACAGCATAGGAATTGTTCACGGCTAGGCACCCTGAAAACCCCCACAATTAGCATCGCTATTTCCTCGCTTTCCATTCAGTAAATAGTATTAGCCATTTTCTGTAGAAAAGCGTCAGTACAAGCATATCAAAGCAGTTCTTGAGCTATCAGCGTTTCTTTATTCAGGCGTCGAATAGTGGGCATCTCATAGAAACAAGAAGTATTTCGGGCGAAAAAAATGCAAGCTTTTGACGCTTTATGGCAAAGTCACCGAGTGCTTCCACTTTGATAACGGACGACGTTAGCTCGCCTACCTACCATCCCTACGTGAACATGGTAGAGGAGGAGACGCTTCATCAGAAGAAGTGCGCAAATCGGATGCACTAATGAAACTGCAGTGCGCGAAGGTTTCGAGAACCAGCAAGGCACCAGTGGCGCATCAAAAGCAACACACCGCATTGTTCAGTTTGAACGCGGCTCCCGTTTGCAGAGAAATCTAAGACGATTTCTCTTACTCAGCAATAGAAGCGAGAGTGCGGCCCCAAGAAACTTCCGTTCGCGGGCCTCATCGGTCTACCGCACCGGAAAAGAAAGCGCATTGCTAAGTTCTTTCGCTGTGCAGAAATTATGCTCTTAAATTTTGAGACAGAAGACCCGCTCTTTACGCTTCAAGACTAATACATGACATTTTACGTTTTCGTCTATTAAAACCAAAAAGTTAATTGTCTCTCACAAAGCTTAGCTGAAAACAGCTGCCATTGCCGTGGGCGAATACTTCCGCAGATCAAACGCTTCTGAAGAAAGAAATAGAAGGTGAAAATCTAGCGGCCAACCCTTTTGTCTGCGTTTTTTTTACAAGCTTATCATCAACAAAAAATGATACATCTACGGCGCAGCTACTGATACCGTTTGTGAAGTCGACTCTCCTCGTCAGGCGCGCCTACCTGCTAATCGCAACGCGGCTTCAAGCACTACTGGCAATTCGTCACTGCTATTTGTGCATTTGTGCATTTGGGTTTTTCTGCAGTTATAAATAAAAAAACCCAATAACTTGTACTCATGTAACCTTTATTAATGGGGCATATCTGCGCTTACCAAATAGACATAAAATTGTAACCTAAAGCAACGTTTCATACAAGCGCATATTATGACAATTTCTTGCACCAATGAAATAAAAGTCATATAGTAAACTTTAGTATACGTAAACGCAGCCTTTTTGTATTGTAATTTTTTGCATAAGCACGCAGTTTTGCAGCTCTTGACCCTCGCGTCATTCTATGAGTGCGCATGATTATAGGACAACTGACTCTCCTTCCGGCCGTCACACTTCACCGCAATGCAGTAGCCTAATCCACCGAGGAGCACTTTCCGAAAATCCTATTTCAAAAGGTCAGCCAGATTTCAACAAATTTCAGATAGCAACACCAGCAGGATACTCTCCTAAAGATACATAGGCATTTAAGGCACATAGTCATAAATACGACAAAGGGCCGTAAAAGGGTATGTTGTCAGAAAAAAGTATACCTTCGACGTAGGTAACGAAAAGTTCTTGAACTCCTTGCTGACCTTCTGAAATAACATTTTTTAAAGCGTTGCTTAATAAGTTACGTTAGGTATGTGCAGGTAGGTTCAGAGGATGGCCGAAGGAGCCATGTACATAATTCACCGGCATGCGCAGAAAGACGCGCTTGTGAAGACGTGCCACTCTCTATGCCTTCACAAAAGATCACAATAAAAATGTTCACAGAAATAGCCGGACGGGCTATTTCCAGGATTCTGGGACCTGACTCTGTCTAAAATTAATAAGTACGCCGGTCTTAAGACAAGATGACATTTCATTGATGTGAAAGCGTCGCTGCGGCGACAGAAATCAGAATTTGCGCGATAGTCGATACAGTTATTGAGGGACAAAATTTACTAATCAGCTGTTTCCATTTCTTTAGGGAACATGTCATAGCATACTGAAGGCAGCCGGTACAGAAAGCATGCCAATTTGCTATAGCTTGTGCCTGACACGAGTTTCCAGAAATTGAAACGTCAGCATCTTCGTTAAGGGCAGAACGCTTCGTCAAAATTTCATATGAACTTACCAGCAGTGAGAAGTGGACGAATGGAACGGATGGAGGAAGATGCAACCAAGTCACGTTTCTGTTGGCCATCCATTAGACTATTACTTCTCCGATACCTTTATAAGCGTTCCCGTAGCACGCCAAGCTACAATCTGCTACCCAACCGTTCGCTTGCTACGTGACACCTGCAGCCGAAAGGATGTTCTACATCCGCCACTAAGGACTCGAGTGGAGGCGCTGGCTAACGCAACCATGGTTAACTCTATTCGACAGTATAAACACCAAAGAAAGTGGGCGAGTAAAGCGCTGCCGCGTTAGATAAATTAGATATGGCATTGCGCGCGTAGTGCCAAGGCATGGGTTCACATCCATCCCGCGGCCAGTTATATTTAACACCAAAGTGTTTTATTGTACTGTCCACGATTCACTTTGTGCAACGGTTGTGACATCGGTGCGAACGCGTAAAATATTTGGAGGCCGCTTAAGCTTCAACTTTTAGAGTGGAGCGCAATTGCATTCAGAGCTCCCTGACTGCTTTATAGCACTCCCAGCAACTGCCGCTTTCTTCTTTTATTGCGGTAGCAGTTATATGGACACCCAGCCACATTTATGCCGCCGCCTTCGACGTCGCCGTTGCCGCCGCCGCCGCAGTGAGGTTCTGTATGGGTGCAAGCTTGTGATTGTGAGCCGGGGAACGTAGGCGAACGCGGTTCAATCCGGCATATGTACCAACCATTTTTCCTTCGCAGTACCACCGCAAAGCCCCTTCCAACGCCACCGCACCAAGCGAACGATACGAAAGGGAAATATTATCCATTCATTGCCAAGAATTATGTGGTAGGGAAGCTGCCTTGTAGTACGAATTGTGTGCGCATACTGCCGGCGTACGTACGACTAAGCCGCCTATGTGTTTTGAAAAATGCGCATGCGGATGAGGACTCGGCGCTCAGATGCATCCGGTATATTTATTTAATTAGTGATAAATGTAGCCAGCGTTGTTACGGATCCAGCAGCGGAGCACTCAAACCTTTGCTTGCGCGAGTCAGCTGATGCGATAAAGCTTTCTTCTCCATTGACTGCTGTGGCGAAGTAACATCAGAATTTTTTATGTCTAGCCAGAGAAATATGGAATGTCTTCAGGCCAACTTATACTTACGAAACCATAGCGCAGCACGACCGGAGCCGGAGCTGCTAGATTGTCGAGGCAGGCTGCCACGCAAGCATTGCAACGGACCACGGCGCAACCATATGGCGCAACCGTTAAAGAAACACACGTGCTCGCTGCGACATGCTGTGAAAAATACATAAAGCTTAAAAAGCTTCTTTCGAGATTTCTTCACTTGATGGCGCTAGCTTCTTTACGAAAACTGTCCGCTTGAAGCGGCGGGAAAACTGAAACATACGAACTATAATACGGCTGCGCACGTGTGTGTCGTCTGGTCGAGCGGCTGGGATATGCCGCGTTTCGTCGCCAGGGCGGCGTGCAACGCACTCTTTTCGACGCGCCGCCTATCCAGCGCTGGTTCCCCACAGGCTATCTGCTTGGCTGACGACGCAGTTTCCGCAGATAGATTCTTTTTCGCGTCTAATTACCTGTGACGCCTCGTCGCCTACGAAGTTTAGCGTCGACATGCATCAGCTGAGCTTAGACGCCGCCAAGCGCTTGGCTCCCGATGGCATCAACTAATGGGTCCGCTAGGTGGCACAGAAAGGCAACGATGTCGGCGGGTGAATCTCTCTTTGGTCCAACGAGAGGCACGCCAATGTGAAGCAGAACTCCGCGTGTTTGTAGTGCAGGCTGTGGACTGTGGCACTCGTATTCCTGAAGCTCAGCGCCTCGCAACTCAACTGGCTGCCACAGACAGTCGTACCACAATGCTCGTGCCTTCACCCAAGCGACTCGGCAGCAGGATGCCCTGCACCAAGCAATCCTGCAACATGGACGCCATCCCGCAAATCCTGTGCCTTTCGCTGCAGCGCACCGTAAGTTCACGAAGCAAACATGCAAACTCACTTTCGTGTTCTACTGACTGCAATGAAACAATTATAAACCATGTCTTTGTTTCATCCAATTTCATTTATATATAATTTCTACTTTGACTCAAAATAAAGAGGTGGTTTCCCCTACACTTTCTTTGTTGTCAGTGTGTGTTATAATAATAATATTTGGGGTTTTACGTGCCAAAACCACTTTCTGATTATGAGGCACGCCGTAGTGGAGGACTCTGGAAATTTTCACCAGCTGGGGTTCTTTAACGTGCACCTAAATATAAGCACACGGGTGTTTTCGCATTTCGCCCCCATCGAAATGCGGCCGCCGTGGCCTGGATTCGATCCCGCGACCTCGTGCTCAGCAGCCCAACACCATAGCCACTGAGCAACCACGGCGGGTGTCAGTGTGTGTTGGCTTTCTGCTTTTACACCTTTGACGAGCGGCTTGCCAAATGCGCCATGATTCTACGTCCATCTTCTGCGGCCGCTTGACATGAAATCAGGTGAAAAATCAGGCTCCTACCACATCTGTTCTTGGAAACATTGGTTGCGCTTTCTAGACAATCACATGTAAGAAGACAGGACAGGCGCAAGTCTGCGCCTGTCCTGTCTTCTTACATGTGTTTGTATAGAAAGTGCAACCAATGTTTCCAATTACAATGAACCAACTTCCCCACCAACGCATCCTGCTACACATCTGTTCTCCTTTACTCTGAATCTTTTTTTCAATCCAAAGCACTAGAAATTCATAAGTTATATAAAATTCAGCTAGCCCAGATTTCTCCCATTCGTTCTTCACTTTTGACTGGCGCGGCGTGTAGGACTCAGCGCAAGGGCGCTTTGTTGATGTGGTAGGCGATGTGGCAAACCCATGCTGACGTAGCAACCCTTGTCCAAACCATGATGCGATGACGTGCAACACATGCTGTCGCAGAGCCTGAAGTGCCCAGTTGGACTGGAAGTGCGTGCATCGCCGGTACTAGAGTGAGTCATTTAGGTTGCGATTGATGCGTGTTTGCAGGAGAAGTCGGTGAACTAGCGTATGAGTGATGAGCGTGAATGTAGCCTGGGCATCCGAAGTGCCTCTACTATACCGGAACACCATCCTGAGGCCTCGTATAGGCCATCCTATGGCCTTCCTAGATCTCCATGTAGTGTACACACTGTGACGTCGTCAACCGGTAGAAAAAACATACCGATGGTAACAATGTGCAGATGAATTCCTTCACCGATATTGCACACGGACAAAGAATAAACATACGGGATGGTGCAGTAGTAGGGTTTCTTGGAACTAGTTTTGGTAGAGGGGGCTGTCTATTTCCTTGTGATAGCCTCGTATAATACATCGATAGTACAGGAAGCTAACGTACGCAAGTAACACATTGCGAATTCAGCCGCCCTCATGGCAATTGTTCTTTGCTAGGTATACAGAACACCCCCTGTGGTCTGTGTGTCGTGTACACCCTGTGACGTCGTCAGCATGTGGCAAAAAACAGCGATGTTATTTTAGTGTATATGACTTAATTCGCATATGTTGCGCATGTACAAATAATACACAAACGGGAAGGCGTAATAGTAGCGTTTCTTGAACAAAGTTTTCATAGAAGAGGCTCTCCATGTCTTATAATCTCGTAGACTATATGAAGCGAGGCGAAGGGTGCGTGGACCTGTCAACGGAACTAACTTTTCATAGTGGAGCCTCTCTATCTCTTAGGGATAGTCCCGCATACTAGGACACACAAGCGAACAGCTGAGATGTCAATGGAGCCACCTATGAGCATTTGTTCGCTACTAGTTATGCTGAACACCCAATACAATGGCCCGGGGATTGCCTCAGCTTCGCCTTATTAAATTCTAACAGTCATTAGGTGTATAAAAGCAGCAGTATAGCGTTGTCGATGTACATCCTCTGCTGTGTGAGTTCTTTAATTCACTTTTGTATACTGGTTATATCATAGCAAGGAGCAATATTTCGGCAGCAAAATGCAAGCTGCCGGATGCTCGCTGGCATTAGTGCCATTCTGCATGAACATTGTGGAGCAGGAGATATTTCATCAAAATAATTGCAGTCACGTCTGAAAGGCGAAGCACCGCTTGCGACAGCAAATCACTAGATACCTGTACGAAGTAAGGATAGTAGTTTTCTAGGTCGTAGAAATTTGTGAACATTCGCTTACTAAGTAAATTACCAATGATGGAATATGTAAGCGTGACTCAACGAGGACGTAGAATGAAACCGAAATACAAGGACAGCACTGTCTTTCTGTCTGCTTGTTTCTACGTCCTTATTCAGTCGCGGTTAAACATTCTATCAGGGGTTCAAACCAACTAGCACGTCAACGTGTTTGTCCAAATAAGCCAGCACGGTGTCACGTACGTGTGACACATGACATGACATGAGCCCATCCCACTCGATGACAGCGGAAAAGTGTCTGAAAACGCCGGACTAGGGAATCACGACAACAGCCGTGAGCCAATTGACCTCCGTTGATATGTCGCTTCAACGTCAAGGAAACGTCGAAGGCACAGGCCATGCGAAGCTACCGGCACTACGTGCACTCTGCAAACACCGCAGATCGCTTTCAAGACACAAAAGCGCCTTTAATGTCTCTCTATAAAGAGTAAATAATTTACATCCTTTATGGTGAAAATTGCGAATCATACCACCCTTGAAGGGTGTTTTCATTCAAGAAACATATCATCAGCATGACTTTTTGCGAAGCATAGGGCAGTTCTTGGCGTCATAACATCCTTTTACCCGCCAAAAGGGTGCACTGACTAAGAATATTGGGGGTGGGTGCAAGGGAGTTTTTGTTTGTTTTTATTACATTCACAAACATACAGCTGCACCAAGAGATAGCGCGTCCCACGGCACTACAAACAATTGGCGGATCCAGAAGCGGGCCCTCCCCTACCCCAACCCCTTCCCCCCGAGACATGTCGGGCTTCTAAGGCCGACAAAGCTCCTGAAAAGAGTCCCCCTCCAATTCACTGTCTGTTTTGATGAGCCATTTTAAGTATGTCCTGCGAAAAGCCTGTTGCTGAAGCACTACTATTTATTACGTAATAGTGTTCTAGGTGGCACACAGTTCTCAAATGTCATGACGCACAAATTCCGTAGAATCCAAAAGCGCGCACCTACTTTTTCTAGTATTGAATATTTAACCAAAAGCAAAATGTTCAAAATGCCTTCAGCCAGACAGAACTAGTGCAGATCTTGCTTTTCGGACGCCAGGAATTCAACAAAATTAATAGGACACCTGACAGCATGCAGCTGGACGCGCCACAATTGCTCCAAAGCAATGCGGTCGTCTAGGTTTTTTTCGAGCATCACAAAACAGGCAGAAAAGGGCGTGACGAACCATACGCGGACAAAAGATACGCCGATTCGGGAAGCTTTGAACCCACCTGACATTCTTTCGCCGAATCAATTACCCCAATTCGTTCTGTTTCTCTCACGTTTACAAACAAGGAAGCTTCGTTGGCAAACTTGAGCCTTCTCAACCACCACAATGCTTTGCTCAAGCAGCATCTACAGAAAGAGCCGTGGGCAACGCTCATGGCTTCGCGTCTGCGTCAATTTACAAAGCTGGCTGTGCAAAAGGAAACTATTAAGTTTGTAGTTGTATGGGAAAGTTCTACTGGCGTACAAACAGCTGCCAGAACTGAGTGCAAAAAAAGAAAGGGACAAGAATGTGAGAAAATATAGACAACCAACCTACAATTTGCGACACATAGAGTATTTACAACACCGACTAACAGCGCCATTTACTCAAATATTTCCCCTCCCGAATTGGAGACGGTATTATTGCATGCATGAATAGAAGATTAAGCCAATCATTGTAGAGAGAACGAGATTCCAGAAATTGGCGGTGCATTTGCAGAGGCATATTTGTTCGCGGAACACTGGCGAGGCATTTTTCAAGTGTGCGTGCTATTGCCCACCTTCCAAGTACGTTGGCGATGTCTTGGCATATGCAGACTTGCGCGAGACTCGCCCGTCTCCCCTAGCGAGACGGCTAGGACAGGTGCACATGCTGAATACGGGAAAGAAATACTTTGTAGAATGAAATTGAATTCTGTCAAAACACCAGAGCTCTGGATGACAGGTTACAGTGTGTACCGGGGCGTTCTGCCAGATTTTAAAGCGGAGCTTTCTATGCCTCCTCCCCCACCCTTTCCGATTCTGCTGCTGCTGCTGTCACTGCCTTGCCAGCCGCGTCGGTGGGTGGTTTGAGAGCGTGCATAATGTACATGAGAGGGACACGGGGAAGGCGTGTGCGAGTCCTTTTAGCGAGACGTTCGTGGGCATCGCTACAATATTCTCTGGATTTCTTTGGCCCTCACAATGTCCACTGAAACACCCTGGCCATCGACACAATGCCCTCTGGAAGACTAACTGCGCGTCAGTTTCCCCCCCTCCCCCCCTCCTCAAAAGTACCTAGTGCAAAAGGTGCAGCGCTTACTTTTGTACTCACATGCAACAGCGCAAAGAAGAGATAGTATGGTACTATAACGGGGGACAAAAGAATGCTTAAAGCCAACATCCGGACGAAATGGGTGAACAATAGCTACTTTTCGCACGTGGCAGGTCGCATACCTGGGATGATCGCCGGAGAAGGTAAGGGCACTGTCGCCCTGGTCGCCCCTTTTGTGCCCCGTGTCCACTCCAGCGCTAGTCACTTCAGCATGGTATACCAACGAGCCCGGTGTCACACCCTACAAACACAAAGCATGCTTAGTTTGGGGTCTCCTCAATGAAAGAAGCACTACTACTGGACATAGCAACAGTTGCGGGCAAACAGTAATAATTTTACGTCAAGGTATGAAAAGGCACGTTTCTGTTATTTGTAAAAAGTAAGCACCGTGCAGTTTTGTGCACTCGGACAACTTACGCAGGGCGTGCAGAGACGCAAAGCTGCACTAAAGCACCGCAGCGTCAAGACGACAACACGCAAGCGGCTGTCGAGGGAATCAACGCTTCAGCCCCGATGCGATGTGCTCGGGTAAAGGACTTAGAGCGTTAACTTTCGCGTAAGCTACGAAAAATGGCGCACAACAGCGCCTCGAGCAGACATGTCTTTCTGTGGTATAACATTCAACATCACATCACGATGGTGGTAGGCCGCGATCATCATCGCCAAATATCTTCAGTGAACGCAAATAGACCAGCAGGCTGCGCTTATGTCGGTTCCCACAGTGCGTGTGTTCAGCCTCTCTTGTTTATAATAATAACATTAATAATAATAATAATAATAATAATAATAATAATAATAATAATAATAATAATAATAATAATAATAATAATAATAATAATAATAATTCTTATTATTATCATTACTGGTAGTGAAAGGTTTCCTGTTGCTTGAGGGGACTTTCAGAAGAAAGATACGTGCCTTGGCAGGACGCGCACGCAGGAGGTACGCAGTCTGTGGACGAGAGTTTTTGATGGGAGGTTTCAGAATGGACTGCATTTTTGGAGTTGTCCATATCCAGGCATGAACAGGGAGCACGAATGTTTTGCGCGCATCACTCTGTTAGTGATCACAGTTCCCACACTTTGCCTAGAAGGAATAAATTGTTGATGTCAATCGATTGCCTTTACCACAGCTGCACTCTCGCCGAGCAAAGGGGTTCGGCGATGGTACAGGGGCAGCTATTGAATGGAAACAACACTAAATTTCTCTACTAGCGGTAGTCTGAGGGCGAGAGTAGTTTGGTTGAAAATGACTTGTCTACCGCAAGCACAAAATGGCTCGATTGTTAATATATCTGCCTCGTTACCCGTCAAACTGCTATTCTATGCAACTGCAGTAAGACAAAGACCGACATCAGAATATAACAACGACAACTCACGGTGCTGTCCACCTTGGGGAGTCGTTATATTTGTCCTTTCGTTTGAGTGGTCTTTGGCCTTGCTCGCTCACCCGCACTAAAATAAAAAAGGAAAAGCGAGAACAGGATTCGCTTCCGTTGCACTTTCACGACACCATGCAAAGAAAGAAATACCTCTTGTACTTGGAAACTTAAGGTTCTCTTCTCATTGTGCACTTGTGAAATTTCGTGGTATCGCCCATACATTTAGAAAGCTATTATGCAAGTACTTCTATATCTGTCGTTCGTCCAAGCTATTTTAAATTTGCGTGAGCACACCAAATCAGAAATATGAGCACTGTGAAATTCTTGAAAATGCCAATTAGGGCGTTTCCCCCTCTCTCTCTTTCTCAGTGCATAAAACAAAAGAGAGACTCGCAAGTACCTCTCCATCTTATACAACCAGGAAGGGCCGCGTCTCTTTACAGATGAGCGTCCAAGCGAAAAAAAATAATGAATCGAGAAAATGAATTCACTTACACGCACTTACCAGCCCGTCATTGCCATTCCATTAGATCTGATATCAGCCAATGTTCAGGCGAATAAATTTCCAGTGTAACTACCCGTAAACACAGAAAATGGCTTAGAGGTTGGATAAATAGCTTGGAAAGTAATACACACGTAGTATAAAATAATATTTGTTTTTATGCCCTGAAAACGAAACCTAAATTGCAGTAACTTCCACCGATGGGTGTCGTTGCTATCGCTGCTAGGTCTCGCGGCGGGCCGCCAGATGCATGTGTGTGTTCTCCGCGACAGTATTGAAATCCCACAATTTAGTTTTTTTAATTATCGGTTAGTGAACCACCAAATTTCACAGTGACGAAAAAAAGAACATAACGCAGCAGACGATATTAAACTCTGCCATCGACGATAGGCTGCAGGTGCACAATACTTAAGAAGAATCCTGCTAGCTCACACATGATTTGTCGGCGAAAAATAAATATGGAACATTAAACAGGCACGAAATTTGTGTACTACAAATGAATGAAGATGCTTGATTAGGAGGTAGGCAGCTACAAGGGAAGACTAAACCCGCAAGGCCAAGTGAACACACTGGAGGACCAGAGTGCTCAGACGGCAAAGTATTCCACAAGTCGACTGCGAAATCCGTCATGGTTAAACTGAGAAGCAATGTTATCCAGGGGAGCGTTCCATAGATGGCCAGCATAAGGCAGAGCTGAAAATTGAAAGCGGATGTAGTTCCAGAAATGCGGGTGCAGCTGAACTCATTGTGCAGTCTTCGTGACGGGCAGGGTGCTTCTTGCAGATTTTATAGAGCAACTATGTGAATAGACCAGCTATGCGAATGGGATGAATTGCATGGAGGGAGGCGGGAGCGAATAAATCACGTTTCAGTATGAGGCATTTACACTATTGTTTCTCTGACGCGTTTAGCAGCGGTCCCGTAGCACGCCAAGGTCCAATATGTCACCCAACCAAGTTCGCGCACTACGTGGCACATGCGGCAGAAAGGATGTTCCACATCCGCCACTAAGGACATGAGTGATGGCGCTGGCTAACATTCCCAGGGTTACCTCTAGTATATATATATATATATATATATATATATATATATATATATATATATATATATATATATATATATATATATAATCACCCAAGAAAGTGGAGGGGGAATGCTGTGCCACGGTAGTTAAATTACAAAGAGCAATGCACGCGTAGCACGAAGACCCGGGTTCACATTCAAACTGTAGCCAGTTCTTTTTAATAGGAAAGTATTTTGTGCTGGGGTCCACGATCAATTTCCTGTAATGGCTGTGACGTCGAAGAAAATCAAATCAAGTTCACTAAACTATGTCACCAAACCAAGTTCACGCACTACGGGGCACCTGCGGCAGAAAGGATGTTCCACATCCGCACTAAGGACGGGAGCGGTGGCGCTGACTAACACTCCTAAGGATAACTGTAGTAAACAAATGCAAACGCCAAAAAAGTGGACGGGAAAAGCGGCGCCACGATAGTGAAATTAGGAAGGGCATTGTACGCGTAATGCGAACAGACGGGTTCACATCCAACGTGCGGCAAGTTGAAACCCGTAAAAAAATTTGAAGGATGCTTAAGCTTCAACTTTTACAGTGGAACGCGAAAGCATTCAGAGATCCCTGACGGCTTGAAGCGCTCCCGGCAACTGCAGCTTTCTTTTTTATTTCTCCACGTTTGCCTCCGCGCTCCGCTGCCGCGCATGCGCTGAGGCGAGCGCCATCTGGATGCTGTTGTTGCAAGGAACCGAGAAGGGCGCACCACTCCATGAATCGTGAAACGCTTGAAAAGGGGTTAGTTACCGCGTAGCAGAACCATGCTTTCTCGTATATTCAACTTACAGTCCGACGTTGCCACGTCTGTAGGTTGTGTTTAGGTTGTACTATACGAGTTTTGTGACGCGTTTTACTTGTAGAATTTCAAACACTTTAGTGGAGCCTGTGCGCCACGCGGAGGGCCTACGTGTTTCGAAATTATTTTTCACTCTCGAGGAGGTCGGTGCCGAAGCTGTACGCAGACACCGAATTTTGTTCAACACGGAATCTTTAACACCACCAGGTTTATATGCTCTATATTGGCCGGGAAGCCGCCACCACCGTGCAGCGTTGACGCGAAGCACTGCATCATGAGGCTAAGGAGCGCCGACGGTGAGCGCTTTTGTAGTCTCAGCGCAGCGAAGGCTCCGAGGCGGTGTAGCCTGGTGTAGGCGGTGTAGGCCTTCTGCTCAGGTGACGACGCACTTTCTACACATTGCTTTTCCTCCGCGTTTGTTTAGCCTGTGACGACTCATGGCCTACGGAGTTTAGCGTCAACATGCATTAGCACTGCTTACACGCAGCCAACTGCTTCGATCGCGATGGCATCAACTAAGAGAACTGCTGCATCAATTAGCGCAGAAAGGCAACGACGTTCGCGGGCGAATCTCGAAGCCAGCCCGAAGCAGTACGCCTTCGCGTGTTTGCGGCGCACGCTCGGAACTCTGGCACTCGTATTCCTCAAGCTGAGCACGTTGCTACTCAGCTGGCTGCCCGACACACTAAGGAACCATACCGAGGATGCTCGTACGCTCACCGAAGCAATTCGAGAGCATGACGCCGCTCGCCAACAGGACGCCGTACGCCAAGCAATCCGGCAACACGGTCGCCAGCCACCAAATCCTCCACCTTTCCCTGCAGCGGACTATGAGTGCACAAAGCAAACACGCAAGAGATTCTGTGAAGACTCGTTTCACTTTGATGTTCTACCGATTCCTATGAAAGAAGGATAAAATATATATATTTTTTTCATCCAATTTCACTTATTTATATTTGCTACATTTCACTTGAATAAACAAGTAGTTTCCGCTGCGCTTTCCTTGTTGTCCGTGTGTGTTGGCGTTGTATCGTTACACCTGAGCTGGGCTCTTCGACACTTATTTGTGCCATTGTTCTAGGACTTTTGTTCTGCGCCTTCTCGACATGAAATCAGTTGAAGAAATAGCGTCCTGCCACTTCTGATCTCTCTTATTCAGATTTCCTTGTTCCGTCGGAAGCGCTGGAAATTCATTAGTTACATAAAATTCAGCTAGCCCAGCTTTCTCGCCTTCGTTCTTCACTTTCGACTGGTGCGGCGGATAAGACTGAACGTATTGGCGCTATATTGATGTGGTAAGCGATGTGGTAAGCCCGTGCTCAATTAGCAATCCCTGTGAAAACCATGATGCGATGACATTAAATACATGCTGTCACACAGCCACAAATGTCCAGTTCGATTCGGAGTACATGGATCGTCAGTACTAGAGTGAGTCAGTTAGGTTCAGATGAATGGATGTTTGAAGTAGTCGTTGACCCCCTGTAACGGTGCTGAACGGGAATGTAGCCTTTGTATCCGAAGGTACCAGTCCCATGGGGGCACACCATCCTCCGGGCTCATGTAGGGCGTCCTGACGAGGTTCTATGTAGCCATGTAGTGTACACACCGCGACGTGGTCAGCGTGTGGAAAGGAGATACCGAATGGTAACAGTCTGTATATGACTTTGTTCCCAGATGTTGCCCTCGTATAAGTAATAAACATACGGGAAAGCGTAGTAGTACTGTTTCTTGGAACTACTTTTGATGGAGGAGCCTCTCGATCTGTTTGTGATAGTATCGTATACAACATCAATAATAAAGCAAGATTGAAAAGGAAACTTATTCACCCGTAGGCACACTTACAACTGTGGTAGGAACGAAAAGTACAATATGAGGTACATCACATGCAATACATCATACTTGATGTTAACAAGGTGGTACGACAATGGAGCGTTTGTGAATGGAGCCGACTACTCGGCATTCGTTCACGCGTATGGATCGTGAACATCCCCCACAATGGTCACGGAATTGCCTCAGTTTCGACTCACTAAATTCTATTGCTCATGCTCTACTTAAAAGCAGGAGTATAGCGATTTCAAGGAACTTTGTCAGCTGTGTGCGTTCTTTAATTCATTCTTTGTATATTAGGCATTTTATAGCGATGAGCAGTAATTCCAACAGTAAATGCAAGTTGTTGCCGCGTAATAACCAAGCCGCAATGTGCTTTCACTTCGGTAATGCACGACCTTAGGTCAGATAACTGCCATCGCTGCATGAACGTGGAGGAGGAGACAATTCATAAAAAAAAAAACAATTTGCAGTTACTCCTTGAATGAAAAGCGCACATGGCGATAGCAAATTAGGAGATAGCTCTAGGAAGTAGGGATAGTAGCTTTATCGTTAGTATAAACTCGCAAACATTCGCTTACTAATTAAATTAACAATGATAGAATGTGTAAGCGACACTCAACGAGGACGTAAAAAGACGCACAGACAGCGCTGTATCCTTTTTTATACGTCCTTGTTCAGTCGAGCCAACACATTCTATCATGGACTCAAACCAACTAGCCCGTCAACGTGTTTAACTAAAGTAAGCGGCATGGTGCCACGCGCGTATAGGTAAACAGGAACACATCTCGGTCGATGACAGCGGAAAATGTCTGCGAAAACGCTGGAGTTAGGAATCGCGGCAGCAGCCGCGAGCCAATTGATCTCCCTGCATCTGTCGCTTCAACACGTACAAAGCGTCGAAAGCACAGCGCATACGAAACTACCACCACTACACGCCCTCTGCAATCATCGCGGAGCGCTTTGAAAGTGAGGCCCGCGCGGGCGCCCATCTTGACCACGTCGCAGATCGCTTTCACAACTCACGAGCGCCGCGAACGCGTCCCTACGGTGTCGGCGATTCGCGTTGCCAACACCGCAGTAGACGCCACGGTTGTCTCCACTCTTCACGGAGCGGTGTGCGAGAGGACATCGAGGCACGCTTATGAGCCGCCGTGGAAGAACGCCCCTCCTCCCTCTCCTCACCCCCTGCCTCGGGCGCCACCGGAGAGGGAGAGCCTCCGGGCCGCTGCCCTCACGCGCGCACGCGAGAATGCACCGCATTCGCCGTCTCACCCCCACAGTTTTTTCACTCATACAAAACATCACGGTGGCGTCGACGGCAGAAGTGGTCCTGCAGTGTCCATATAATTGATATCGCAATGAAAAGATGGTGTGGAAATCTGATGCACTGGTGGAACTACTATACGCGAACATTTCATGAGCCAAAGAGGCAAAATGGCGCATCAAAAGCGACGCGCTGCAAATAGCTCAGTGACGAACGCGTCCCTCTAGCAAGGAGCTTATACCTCTGACACTAAAACTCGCAAAACCTCGTTTACGTATAAGAGCTTTCACCAAGTTGCAATATTTTTTACTGAAGAGGTGTTGTGTAGCAGACACACGGCGCCGACGAACTCTTTTCATTGCTTCATTCGGGACACGCTACCGTTAGCATGCCGGTAGAGTACGAAACAAAATGGGCCAATAATGAACGGATATATCTCGAAATATAACATTAAAGCTTCTTGTGTTACGCCTATTTAAAATAAAATTAACAGCGCCAGATTAAGACACGCCAATGTCTCCTGCGTGCGGCACGCGCCTGTAGGCGTCGTCACGTGACATCCCCGAACCGTTCGACCTGCTTACGATAGCACAAAAGATATTAGGATTACTGGGTTCGCTACACCCTCTGCGAGACATAGAATTAATTTTTAAGGTGAGCCTAAGCGACAGAAAAATACCTGTTTGCTTATTTTCTTTTACATTCCATAATTGCTGCCGCACACCGGTTTCGGGTCTTTTCCTACCAAACCAACTATATGGCGAAATGAAAAGTCTGCCATGCTTGTTTTCAAGTGAATATCTTTTTTTGGTGTGCGGCGCCGTATTTCGGTGTGGTGTAAGAGACTAAAAATAAGTGGCCGATTTATAGCTAGCAGACATGCAGACGGAAATTTCGCTTCAGTGTGTGTAAACGGTTGCCGACTCTTCGAGTGGAAGAACGGTCCCTGATCGATGAAGGTAAAGAAAGCAAGTTTTACATTGTCGCCAATCTGTGCTTCTGTATTTCCTTACTTTCGTACAGAAACCGCTTGACAGGTGACGGCGCAAGTGCCATGTAGGAGGTCCAGCGCTGCCCTTTCCTAATCGTTTGCTACGGCGCCGGGTGTGCTGTGACGTCATGCATCGAAGTTTGCTCCGCGTGCGCCAAGAAACCACGTCCGCGTCAGTTACTCTTTTGGCTAGCTAGCGTGCGGTGCGCAATGTTTCTGATTTTAGCCTAAACTAAAAGTACGAACAGTTTTAGCTGACAATTAACGAATTCACCTTCGTAAGAAGTCCCTCCACGCTTGGCGCAGCAGGATACGCTACGGCGTATCCTGCGGCGTAGTTCTGGCCGCGCATCCGTCGTCTCCCTAAGCTTGGTTTTCCCCGTTACAGCAGAAGTTCTTCGGGAGCAATAATTGAAATTCCCAGTTGCCTAGCAGCTTTAAACTATTGGATTTTAGTTTCGTTCTTATGGCCATTTCGCAGAAAAATTAAGCCAGAATAACTAGATTGCTCCATTGCCTTATCCTTCACGAGATTATCCGAAGCTTTCATGGATAAGAAAACTAGCTCAATAAACTGATTCCTTGCACTCTCAGCCAGTTATTGCGAAACCTGCAATGCTTAACATATTTGATGAATGTAGAGCAGCCGTAAAAATTTTCGACTTTCCTTATTGAAATTTGAGGGCACATTTCTACATGAATGTCTACAGCGAAATGTAAACGAAACTCACATGCACAAATTAAATGTACTATTTTAAGAAAGCAGTTCCCCCTTTTGTCATGTGCAGTAGAAATTCGAAAGTGAATGGGCTTTTCATGTCGTGTTTCCATAAACCTGAAACGATGTTGAATTAACACTAGACTTTAACCTCCACCAAGCAATAACATGCCCAACTAGGGGCGACAACACCCTGGATCTCTTATTAACATCTAGCCCGGAAAACATAAAAAATTTGACTCCGCTCCCTGGCATTAGCGACCACAACGTACTTCATATCGGCATTTCATTGCCATTAAAAAAGAGAGCCCCAACGCAAAAATTAATCACTGATTACAAGAAAGCTAACTTCGACGCATTTAACCGCGAACTTGCACTCTTCTACGAAGATTTTCGACAGTCTTACTCTGCTCGCTCGGTCAACGCCAATTGGGAATTATATAAAAACACTATGCTAAACTTAAAAAACATATATATACCTACTATCCTTATAAACACCGACAAAAATAACCAGTGGTTTACGCAGCACCTAAAACGTCTACTTAATAAGAAAAAACGCCATTATCGGAAAGCAAAGTTAACTAATAACCACAGAGCTTGGGAAAGATACGAACTAAGCGTCAAAAAATACATCAAGGAATTGAAAGCTTCCAAAAACAAATTTTTTTCAACTGACCTCTTATCAATCCTTCAGTCCAACCCTCGTAAATTCTTCCAGATTATCTCCCCGCCTAAGCGCCAAACTCAGTTACAACTATCAGACGACGACAATGTACTAATTGACACTGAAAAATGTGCTACAGCTCTTACCAATTTCTTCACATCAGTATTTTCTCCTGCTATAAACTTCAGTTCTGACGAATTACCATGCCACTCGCTGTCCACAATGCCCGATATCCAGATCAACGCTGATGGAATAGCTGGGCTAATACAGGATCTAAAATTATCCTCCTCGGCTGGTTGCGATCAAATCAGCAGCAAATTACTTAAGAACACCAGTTCCCTGTCAAGCGCAATACTTAGCTTACTTTTCCAACAATCAATCAGTACTGGTGAAGTTCCCCACGATTGGAAAAAGGCTCAAATCATTCCCGTCCATAAATCTGGTGATCAAACAAAAGCATGTAACTATCGTCCAATTTCTCTAACCAGTATCCCCTCTAAACTGCTGGAACATATCATAGCAACCAATCTAATGCACTACCTTGAATCAATTAACTTCTTCTATTCATATCAGCATGGTTTTAGAAAACTATTATCCTGCGAAACTCAGCTCTCTGAATTCACCGATGAAATCTTACAACACATGGACAATCACCTACAAATTGACGCCATCTTCTTAGACTTTTCGAAGGCCTTCGACCGCGTCCCTCACAATCACCTACTTGCCAAATTATCTACTCTTGGAATCCCCCCATCACTGATTACTTGGATCGAACATTTCTTAAAAGGACGCGTACAATACACATCCGCTAACTCTCATGACTCACACATTTCTGATGTTACATCCGGTGTCCCCCAGGGAGCAGGCTTATCCCCGCTGTTATTTTTAATCTATGTCAATGACCTGCCAAGTAACACAAAAACTAGACTGCGTCTTTTTGCTGATGACTGCGTCATCTACAACGCCATCCATAACCCTGGTGATTCCATTGACTTACAAGAAGACATAGACACTATCGTTTCATGGTGTGAAAAATGGTTCATGCCTCTTAACCTTAATAAGTGCCAATGTATGTCCTTTTCACGTAAGCGCAGCGCCACAAACTACGCGTACCACATAAGCTCAACTACAATACCACGAACAGACTGCTATAAGTATCTAGGTGTTCACTTAACATCATCATTATCATGGGTTACTCACATTGAAACAATATGCGCAAACGCCTCGCGCACACTTGGTTTCTTGCGTCGCAATCTGAAATCTGCATCGCCCGCTATAAAAAAACTTGCATATCAGACATACGTTCGGCCGAAACTGGAGTACGCATCATCTATGTGGCACCCCTCGCAAGAATATCTCACCTACGAATTAGAAGCCATTCAGAATCGTGCTGCACGCTTTATCATGTCAAACTACTCAAGTAAAACCAGCATAACTGAACTAAAACGCACACTCGATCTTCCCAGTCTCCAATCACGTCGTATCATCTCGCGTCTCTGCATGCTTCACTCTTACTACTATCACCCAATAGCCAGACACCCTCGACTACAACCCCCGCCTAGAATCTCTCCCCGCCTCAACCACAGCTGTCCTATTGCGCACATTCAATGCCGTACATCTTCGATGAGGGATTCTTTTTTTCCTAATGCAATCGCGCTGTGGAACACTCTGCCCGAAAGTATTGTTTCTTCCGCCGACCGCACGACTTTCCGTGAGAAACTAACTATCTACTACACCTAGAATGGTTCGTCTCAAATGCATTTGCTTATTGACCCCTTTTATGTAAATAATTGATAATAATTCGTTCTCACGCATAATATGTTTTTAATAGTATTTATGTACTATATATTTTGTTGTATATTATGGTTTCTTTACACTGATTTTGATGTTACTACTGCTTGCTCGGTTCCCTCCTGAGCGTTGTTTCCGTTTCTATTCGTCGTCTATCTTTCCTTCCTCTTTTCCCTCTTTAGCGTGATGAGTTCCTCATACTTTGTTTGCCCCCGCCTTATGTAATGCCTCCGGGCCTTTAAGGCTTCAATAAATGAAATGAAATGAAAAATGTCGTTTGGCGTGGCTGTGTTGCCAATAGAATATGTCACTCAAACGTGGGGCCGTGCGCTTCTCATTTGTGCCAGTGCGTATTATTCCTTCACACAACAAGCAACGTCGGCGAAAACTTGCCAACTAGCCTTTCAAGATTTTCTGAAAATGTATCTTTCTTTAAAGGTTGTACGCCGCCGCAACATGGTCGAAATAGGAAAATATCCCAAACAGGGACCGCAGGTGTCGTTCACCGACTAAGAAATGATACACAAAGGCATCGCAAGCCAGCGAAGTTAAAGAGCTGCCGAAAGAACACCGCAGGGGAAGCACTAGAGAAGTTGATGTATAATGTTAGCCCAGAGTTCTACCAACTTTTGCAGTGCCAGGTGACGCTCCATTATCTCAAGAGGAAGTGAAGAACAAGAACAAATTTTTCCGTGCCACTTTGGCGCTGTCACGCAGTGTTGCGGTGTGTCCGCAGTACTTAAAGATGTGCTAAGCAGAAGTGTACTATAGGAAATCTCTTGTTCTAATGAATAAACAAGAAGAAAGGGGGTTAACCGAGGGGCCCGATTTTTATTACTCATATCATAAGAAGCCAACAAACACTGACACCAAGGACAACATAGGGGAAATTAATGGAAAATAAAGTTGATGAAAAAACATCTTGCCGCAGGTGGGAACCGAACCCACAACCTTCGCATGTTGTCCTTGGGGTCAGTGTTTGTTGGCTTCTTATGATTGTTCTAATCAATGTCCCTTAGACCTGCGGTCTATGCGGCGTCGCGAGACAGTGTGAGCAAAAAAACCGCTTGAGGAAAGAAAGTTCTAAAAGCTAGAAAATAAAAACGAAATTCCTGACTGAACATTTTTTTTGTAATTCGGATAGCTCTTAGGACGGTCTACTGACTAGTCTATGTTTTAAAAATATCTAGGCATATTTCGATATTTGCATAAAAATCGTGCCATGTGTTATTACTGCAGACAGTCATTGCTCCCATACTTGCACCCTCCTCTAGATCATTACATAGCTATGGTACTTTGGTCTTCAGATGCTGGAATCTTGTTGAGCTTACTTCAGTAAAATTGTGCAAGTACTAGTGCTGCTAAGCACTGTTGACCTCACTGTTTCATTAGTAGAACAACATTGGGAGTGGCATACTCTCCGCAAAGTCATGAATAAACTTTATAAGCAAAGAAAACATGCTGCGCACGACAGGAGTGTTCTAGCAAATTTCAAATGCTTTCGCCTCTTTATTGTGTCCACACCTAGATGTTCATAACGAATGAGCTGCATCCAATGTTGTAACTTGTAACATTGCTTTAATACCGTACCTATCCTTCAAACAGATTACACGTACGTTAGCCTATAGGCTCTTTTAAATAAGGTACGTAAGATATATTCAGCGTATTAGAATGAGGTCTTTAAAAGCAGTCAAAAGAGAAGATTCTTGAGCAGGTTACCCTTATGCATTGAAAGCAGCCGAATTGCATTGCATTTAGAGTATATGTCTCCATGTCCCGAAGCAACGCACACAATAAGAGCTTTGCGCATTATTTTGCCCTTGCCCATCCTCTGCTGACCATCCACCGGAGATTGACACATGCTTCTCTTGGGTTTAGTGTTTCTCAACGAAAAACCTCAGCGCTGTTTGTTGTTATAATCTTGCAACCATGTCATTTGGGCCTAGACGACGATAGGGCAAACGAACTGCATTACAAATGTTAAGAAAAATCTGCAATCTTCTGGCGAGGGACTGAGTGTTGATACCGTGTTCGCTATGTTAGAGATGTGAATGAAGTTCTAGATTATTTACGTGTTATATGACCAAAGAAAACCCCATATACACATACTACATTTTCAAGATATTTTGCTAGATATTTATCGGCCCATTAGCACAAGGAGAGCTCTCAGAAAATTGACTGGGTGGAGCATGTTTTTTGGTGTAGCCAGTATACCCGTTGTATAGAATGAAAAAGGAAGTTTTCGTTACTGCTATGCAAAAGACGTAGATCTCCGGCTCTTGATAATGCTTTTTTTATTCAGAATTAACTGTTGCGGCAAAGTCTTTGTTAGTGTTCTGCACATCAACAAAGCATGGCCTCTGTAGCAATATTCTGTCTTTGAAAAACTGTACAAAGTCGTACGTACCATCACAGTACTGAATGCGCCCATTTCTAGTGACGCATTGCACTCTGTATTGAAGGACTTGCTGTGCTTTGGTAGCTGACACAGACAGTGGATAAACCACAATTTTCTGCCAACTTATGTCATGCCGAAACAACATTGCTGCGTGGCATAGCATGCTGGCGCGCACATCTTGAAGAGAAAAAAATAAGTTTTTACACAAATGCGCTACACATATGCTGCGAGTAATCAACGAAAATTAGAAGCCGAAAGGGGTAGGAAACTACAGCTGAAATAGAAATAATAATGTGAAAAAATGGCTGTGGCTCAGCTAAAGTTAAGCCCAGGATGCGAAGCATACTAGCCTTTATTTTAGTTGTTGAACCACTGTTTAGCCTGGTGAACTGCTGTTGCTTGCCTATATTTGGTTCGGCTAGACGAAGAAACAACTCATGCGTTACTCTGCTTCGCCTTCAAGAGTGGAACGCGACAGCGTTCTTGTCGACCAGCCAAGGGCTGTAAGAAAATGGGCTATGGCGCAGCGACTACGCGCCCCGCATTGGACGCGGTGAGCGTCGAGCAACGCAGCGTTCGGAGCGGCAACGAAATGTGCGCCTGAGCAAGCGACGCACGCCTAGAAACAGCTCGTTTCTAAGGCAACACCGCAGTCACTAGATGCGCCTTTGTACCGCTTTGAAGCATCGTACTCGTGGCTCAGTGGTAGCGTCTCCGTCTCACACACCGGAGACCCTGGTTCGATTCCCACCCAGCCCATCTTACAAGAGTTGAGCCAAAGCCACGTAGAAACAAGCGGAGCTGCTTATGTACCGCCGCGACGCCGCGAGCGACGGCGCGAGTTGGAGCCCCGTTTCTCCTATGTCGTGACGTCATGGTGTCACGTGGTATGGCATGGGGTCAAATGTGATTGAAGGCTACACCGCCGCGCCTGAGGAGCTGGGTTGAGCTCTCGTAATATGCTTCGCATAAAAAATAAATGCAGGCGGTGCTGGTTTCCTTTGGCGCCTGCAGAGAAAACGGGATGGTGTTTGCCCCTCGCGCATCAACAAAACCATTGCCATGGGGTCAGGTTTCATTTTTCTTTGTTCTGTTTTTCTCCAGAAGTTTAGCCTACCTAGCACCAGGGTAGAAATTTCCGTTCGTGACGCAACTGAGGTTTACCTTAGTGTATGCCAGCTGACTTAGCCGATTTCCAGGTCTCCATATACTGTGCACAGTTACATCTTCAGCGTGTGGAAAAAACGTAACAATAGTAGCCGTGTCTCTTCACTACGTTCACAGATATTGTACATGCAGGCATAATTAACATGCAGGAAGGCGAAGTAGTAGTAGTGTTTCCTGGAAGTACTTCTGATAGAGGAGCCCGTCCGCCTCTTTGTGATACCTCGTACCGAAAATCTACAGCAAATTCACAGTAGTGGGAGATGCATTGCAAATGGCAATAGTAGCCGTGCCTCTATCACTACGTTCACAGATGTTGTACATCTAGACCTAATTAACATGTGGGAAGGCGTAGTAGAAGCACTTTTAAAAGAGGAGCCCGTCCGCCTCTATGTGATACCTCGTACAGAACATCCACAGCAAATTCACAGTTATCGCACATCCGTTGCGAATGGAGCCAACTTCACAAAAATTATTAACGGCTAGGGATTCTGAACACCCTACAATTAGCATGGGGATTCCCTCAGCTTCCCCGCAGTAAATACTATTATTCATTTTATATCGAAATGTAGTAGTGCAGATGTATCGGTGCACTTCTTCAGCTATCAGTGTTCTTTTATTCAGTCCTTCCATACCTGGCATCTCATAGCAACAACGAGTATTTCGGTAGCTAGTCGAACTACCATCCCTGCGTGAACATGGTTGTGGATGAGACACTTCATCGGAAGAACAAAGTGTGAAAATCGGATGAACTAATGAAACTGATGTACGCGAAGGTTTCAAGAACCAACAAGGCGAAATGGCGCATAAAAAGCGACCCACCGGATTGTTCAGTGTGAACGCGTCCCTCTAGCAGAGAAATCTAAGATGGTTTCCTTCATAGAGTTTCTCACTATATTACCTAGACGGAAATGTGGCACTGCTGCGCTGTGGTATGCATGGGAATGCCGGTACATTGTGACTTGGCATTGGCATCGTTCTCGAAGAGCCAAGCAAGCACCGTTCCGTCTGCCACAATGATTGATTTTCTACTAGAACAGCAAGTAACAAGCTGTTGTGGCTTTATTATTACACAAAAACAAGTTTTGTTTAACTATGAGAACTTGTTGTTGCATGTAAAATTCGATTAAAAGTAAAAAAGCATCAGCGGACCACCAAAGTTGTAGGACCGACGACAATATTCGCGCTCACTATGAAACAATTTGTCGTTTGGTCTTGCTTTTCTTCCCTTCGTCGTGCATTGTAGGTAAGTAAAGATGCAATTTGCGTGAATGGGAACATTTTATGAACATATTACGTTAAGAACGCGTTATGTGTGTAGCCATATCCACGTTTCAGACGGAGACTTACAACACAAGCCAACACAAGCCTTACAGACACATATACCATCATTCCCATGACGGCACAGCGCCCCTTAAAAACTCCTATAGACGGTGGTGCCAGATTTCCCTCTAGGTGTCATAGTTAGAAACTCTATGGTTTCCTTGCTCAACAACAGAAGCGAGAGTGTGGCCCCAAGAAGATTCCGGTTACGGGCCCTATGAGTCTACTGCGCTGGAACGGAATGCGCATTTCTATGTTCTTTGGCGGTGCAGAAAGTACCTTTTTAAGAATTGACACAAAAGGCACGCGCATTACGCCTCAAGAATAATACATAATATGTTACGTATAGCATACGAGAACTTTGACTTGCAGAACTGTCGTTACTCTCAGAAGAAAATTGTTGACAACCTGCGGGCTTAGACTTTGGCGGAATCCTGCTACCCGATATCGCCGCCAATGCCCTTCTCGTTTGCTACGTTTACCTGGCTACGTCAGTGAGCAAAGCCGCAATTTTCCAGGGTCCATGTTTTTAAATTTTGAAAGTGTCTTGAAACGTGTTGAATGGTAAGACGACACGTGTTTGACCTTGTAGAAACGCGCTTTCTAGCCACAGGATGATGAGAGACGCACAGGTAGTTCCGGCGACGATCGCGTGTTGCGATTTCTTTCGGCTGGAAGTAAAGCTGGAAGGCTGGTTTCGGCTGGAAGTAAAGCAAGCTCTTGCCGCTCTATAAGAAAGTCGCAGAGTGCTTCCACTTCGGTAACTCACGCCGTTAGCTCGCCTGACTGCCATCGCTGTATGAGCGTGGTAGAGGAGAAGGCCAGTGGCGTAGCCAGAAATTTTGTTCGGGGGGGGCTACGCCACTGGCCCAATATATATATATATATATATATAGCTGCACGTTTTTCCCTGCAACCACTTCAGCAAATTTGAGGAAGTTTGTGGCATTTAAAAGAAAAAGTTTAATTCTAGTGACTACTGGCTTCGAATTTTTCATTTAGGAGGTCAATTATTTATTAAAAATTGGCCAAAATTGAAAATTTTCGGCAAACGAAACTATCAAGTTTAAAACTCCGTGA
Organism: Dermacentor albipictus; assembly: GCF_038994185.2. Classification (NCBI taxonomy): domain Eukaryota; kingdom Metazoa; phylum Arthropoda; class Arachnida; order Ixodida; family Ixodidae; genus Dermacentor; species Dermacentor albipictus. The sequence goes on along the minus strand of NC_091828.1, from coordinate 88,881,163 downwards.
CTCAACAATGAAAAATGATATCACAATTCTGTGAATTGCATCTAATAGTACATCTACAGCGGACAAAATAAATATGTTACACATGAATCTCAAAAAAATTTAGTATTGTGGAAATACGGCTTTTGCAGAACCCTTGTACACAACGTAACCAATTAACGTAAGATACAAATTGACACAGCAAACTTGTCCGCTTTGACTGTTATAATAAATGCCGTTTACAGAACCACAATATACCACAGTCATATTGTGATTAGTTTCTGTTTTGGAAACACCTTCAGCTGTCAAAAACTTCGCGACACCGAGTTGTTCAACTTTTGAAGTGTCCATTATGTGACGCAACCATATTCAACCCAGTGTATGAGAGCATTAAAGAACATTTATCTTCACACCTGCGTGTCACTTTTGTAAATGAGACATGCCGTTCTCCTACGCGCATGCCTCGCAGATAATGAACCGAACCATTATTGCGCGGTTAGGGTAGGCTCACTTTCATTTGACTCGCCCTCGTACATTAGAAATGCAAAGATACAATGGGATATGCAAATGCGAAAATACTGCGTGATAAAGGACAAAAAAGTGTCACTGGAAACAAAGTTCACTGCATGTATACACAAAACCTCGCAACAAGATATTTAAGTATACGTATAAGTCTCCAATGAGTCTGTGTATGTAACTGTATACGTTAACTGTATATAATGCGTCTAATAACTGTATAACTGTAATAACTGTATAATGCGTATATAATACTGTAATAAAGAAGTAACTGTATATAATGCGTCAAACAAGGCAAATAAACATGTTGCACAATCATAGATTCACAGAATCCTAGATTCCGCCCCCATTCCATCCACTCCCCCCGATGTATTGCGCGCGACGGAAGGCGGCGCGCTTGCTCCCCGCTTTTCTCCTTTGCGCACACAAGACTGAGCCACCATCGTCGGCTCACCCATTCCACCTCCCCTCCTATGCTTTCACTCGCACATACAGCATGCAGCGCGTGGTCACGATGTTATCACCCTTGGACTTTATACGAAACATGAGGGCAATGGCAGGAATGCGCCTGGAGTGTCCATATAATTGCTTTCGCAATAATATAATAAACGTATCCGGCAACTGAAGCGTCCCGTCGCCCATTACTTTCCGCAAAAGAAGTATCAAAATCGAACTTTCACCATGCGACAATTCGCTGCGCCGCAACAATGTATTTTTTTGCTGTGAGGCGGAGGCACCGAAAGGAAAAAGAAATGCATAGGAAAGTATCTTGGCCAGAATCTAATGCCTACTTCGGGCACCTAATGGGGCTACGGAAAGAATACCGAAGAAAACATGAGACGCTTGGTCCACTGAGAACCATACGCATAATGCTAAGTATCCTACAGCGGCGAAACAAGACTTTCCGGAAAGGTTCCGCTCAAGGAATGCGGTGCAATCCTTCGAGTCCCCACACTGATGGCGGCGAGAGACCATTGTCTTTTTTTTTCTCGTCTGCTAGCCAGAAAACGTCCAAAGCTCTGTCCGGTGAAAATCCATTCGGCCAGAGCAAACCGAACGCGCACCAAAGTGTACCGCACGGTGGTCGGGGCCATACGAGAAAAACGTATGCGCTCTGGTTGGCTCTGGCAGCCCGCGGTTAGGGTAGCGAGAACAAAAAAAAAATCGAAGCGGCTCAATGTGTCCTCGCGAATAAAAGTCAAAGTAGAAAAAATAAATAAGAACGTATTTACTTTGGCTGGCTTGAGTGTCTTGACATGGATGTTCTGGCGTAGGTAAAAAAAAATGTTTATATTTTTTTATGTGACATGACGGCACAAATGAACCACCCCAACGCTTCGTCTCATTGGACCTCGCTGCCTGTTTGTCAACTCGTCTGCTAGTGTGTTGATTTGGCTTGTCTCGTTGTATGTTACGATGTAAGACTTTAGAAAAGTCAATAGACATTTGGCGTCAAATGTTTATAACAACATTAAACCCACAAAGTTCCGCAATTGAATATCTAAAGCACAACTTTGGAAATGTCAATGCACCTTTCACATCAAGAGCTTATGCGATTTATACCCATAAAGTTTCGCAATTGATATCCATGCGCCCTACAGATTTTGTGGCCTCAGTGAGATGCCGCGGCGAGCCCGCTCACCATCAAAGCGCCCTCGAAACTTTGTGCTCGGATGGGACTGCTTGGCGTTATGTGACTTCCGGTGTATGGGCGTTGCCACGAAATCCAGCCCGAGTTTGCAATCTTCGCGGTTAAATGTCTTTTCGAGCGTCAAAAAGACATTCTAGACAAAATCCAGATTGATTTCCGGCGCCGGAAGTCACTTTGGTCGGCAGTGGATGGACAGCACGAAAAAATTTCGGGGGGGGCTGAAGCCCCATAAGCCCTCCCCCTGGCTACGCCCCTGGAGAAGGCACTACATCAGAAGAAGAAAGTGTGCAAGTCGGATGCACTAATGGAACAGATGTACGCGAATATTTCATGGGCCAACATGACAAAATGGCGCATCCAAAGGGACGCGTCGCCCCAGTTCAGTGTCAACACGTCGCTCTAGCAGAGAAATCTAAGCAGGTTTCGTTTGCTCGACAACAGAAACGAGATTGCGGCCCCAAGAAATTTCAGCTCACGGTACTCACCAGTCTACTGCGCCGGAACACAAAACGCATTTCTAAGTTCTTTCGCTATGTGGAAAGTGTATTTTGAAGTTTTGTGATAGAAGACACGCGCATCGCGCCCGAAGACTAATTTACAGATATTTTCGTATAACTTACGGCAACATTGACTTCTAATATTGTCGTTACGTTTAGAGAAGAAGCCTTGGAAATTGGTGGAATTGGCTTTGAACGCACTCCAGCTACTCGACATTGCTGCCGATGCCATTCTTGTTCGCTACGTTTAGCTGGCTGTGTCAGTGAGCGAAACTGAAAGCTTTCCAGGGCCTATTTTCGTAAACAGTGACAAGGGGCTTCTCGCTGCAGTACGATGAGAGACGCACAGAGAATTTCGGTGACAAACTCGTGGCGTAATTTCTTTCTTTCCCAGCTGGAAAGTGCGCGCGCTCACTTATAAATATTGCTTATGTGACGCCTAATGCCGCAAAGTGTCTTAAATCCTGACCTCGTACGAGGGTAATAGCAGATATTAAAAGAAGAAGAATACAGAAGATCTAGCCAGTTACAATCTATATAGACAGCGGAGCTTTGTGTGAGTGCCTAAGGAGTGTTTATTGAATGTACGGAGAAAGTGCCACGGAAGGCATCATTCAGGCGCAATACAGAGGCTAACACAACGCCGCAGCGTGGCGTGTGGTGTGCGAAGGCTAGCTTTCTAGCTCTTTATTTGTTTTGCTTTCCCCGCACTGCCACCGCCGCCGCCGCGCATGGATGAATGGATAAACCGCCAAGCTCTTGTTCCTATTTTGCCGATGGTCCTACCTGTCATTTTCTAAAAAAAAAATTCACGTATGAATGGATGGACGTTGTGAGCGCTTCCGTTTTGGAACGGGGCGGTGGATTGCGCCAGCAAGCTCTTGCTATTATACTACCCAATGTCCTACCTAGGTTAAAAAATAAAAAATAAAAATAAAAGCACTATGAACTCCTAAAACCAATTTTTTTTACTCCCTATTACGAACTTTCCTTTTGTACGTCTCCGTTTTTGTCGTTTCCCTACTTTTCTTCCACCAATCCTCCAATAGCCTCTTACTAATCCCTATTGCGGACATGTTTACTTTTCCACTGCTCTCGCGGAACCCAAGGGCTTCAAGGAGACCAGTGGTGCCTAAATCAACCGCTGGGAGGCGTCTTCACATTCTAATAAAACATGCTCCATAGTTTCCCTAGCTTTACCGCCACAAGCACATGCTTCTTCTTCGTTCTTATATCTCGCTTTATAGGTGGGTGTTCTAAGGCGTCCCGATCTCGCTTCGAATAGTAATGAACTTCCCTTTGAGTTATCATAATGTCTTTCTTTCCTGATTCCGTTTTTTCCTCTTAAGTAGTTACTCATTCCAGGTTTCTTTTCCATTTCCGCCACCCATTGGATTATTTCAGCCTCTCTGACTTTCCAATTCACGTTCTGTGCTGCCGTGTTGCCCACCCTACAGGCCGCATACTTGTTGGTAAGGTTCCTAGTTATTTCCTCCACTGTCAATCAATGTTTTTCTCGTACAGATATTTCAGCACTCTCCCAGCCCATTTACTGTCTTCCATGTTCCACAGTCGTTCATCATAATCAATTTTACTGTGAGCTTCCCTCACTTCAAAACTAGTCCAGCCCATACCACCCTGCACAGCTTCATTTGTAGTCTTCCCGTGAGCGCCCAATGTGTGGCGTCCCACTGACCTTTCGTTCCCATCATGTCCTGATTGTACACTTGATTTAAAGCAAACAACCGCAGTTGCGAAAGTACGTCCTGGAACTATTACACCTTTCCATGCACCCCGGAACACCTCGCACCTATTGTATCCCCATAGCGCTCTGTGCTTCATTATGGCTGCATTTCTCTTCCCCTTCGCTAGTATTGTTTCTTTAGTGTGTTTCCATATATATATTGACTTCGTTTATCCATATATCAAGTTATTTATATTCTCTTACACGAGGTATTTCCTGGCCCAGTGTCACCATTGTCTCTTTACTGTTTTCATTAAACACCATAACAACTGATTTTCTAACGCTAAACTTCAAAGCTGAATTCTCACCTTCCTGTGCACACATATTACCCAGACGTTGAAAATCACTTTGCTTGTTGTCCAGCAGCAGCAACACTTCGTCGTCCAGATCAAATGAACCTGGAAGCTTCTTCTCTGATACTGTACCCGCCTGTTTGTATGACTGATTAAACCCCGTATTACTTCGTCCTAGCGCCCTCTCCATCCTCCCCGCCGTTTTTCTGCCCTCGCGTCGCCCATGCGCCACCTCTCTCGATATCCCGATTGGCGAGACAGTCGAGTCACACTTCGCTCCTATTCCAACGTGCCGCACGACATAGATTGTCTGCGCTAGCAAATATGTGGCGAAATGAAAACACGTATGCACCTGCGGTTGCATTAGGTAGTATTTCGCATTAGGCAGTATCGTAAGCGATGGTGAATTTTTTTCCCTTTCTTACCTCAAACTCCAGCAGGGCGAGAGGCTGGATCAAGCTCAACGTATATGATTCTAGCAATCCCTCTGTCTCCCGGTGTTCACGTCCAAAGAATGTCTCATGACACTGGGAGTCCAAACTACGACGCGAGAACTCTTAAAAGGGCAGTTACGCGCAACAGTTGCACCTCACGAGGGCGAAAAGAGGACAGCTGATCCTAATACAACTATAAATCACTCCCCCGACCACAATGCATGATCGGCTTGACATCTCCAAGGAAGTAAGACAACACCATTACCCGCCGTGGTTGCTCAGTGGCTATGGTGTTAGGCTGCTGAGCACGAGGCCGCGGGATCGAATCCTGGCCACGGCGGCCGCATTTCGATGGGGGCGAAAAGCGAAAACACCCGTGTACTTAGATTTAGGTGCCCGTTAGAGAACCCCAGGTGGTCGAAATTTCCGGAGTCCCCCACTACGGCGTGCCTCATAATCAGAAAGTTGTTTTGGCACGTCAAACCCCATATCATATTATTATTATTATTACAACACCATTATACCCTGCCCAGCCACATGCAACCTCTTTATGATCAAGTTCGTGGAACGCATAGAGACCGATACCTTCCGAAAACGCGGTACCCCTCCCCCCCTCCCCGCGCGACAATCAACGTGAACGCTGCCTGCCCCAAAATTGGCGTAGCCACTCCATTGTTCTGCTCCTCCAGTGGTACAGCAATAACAGCGACATTTGTCAAAACCTGTCATCCGAATCGCGCGAAATGGCGGGCAATCTCCTCGCCAATCTCAGCACATCCCAGAGCACTAGTAATTACAGATTCACAAACAGGCTTGCCGAAGTTTTATCGCGTGCAGGCCATGTCATGAGGCCCTGGGAATAATCACGAAACATCTGCCCGAAGGGGAGCGGATGAACTTGTTTCCGAGTCATTAGAGACAGACCGGTAGCAACGTTGCCACACACACGTCAGACCGAGATTCGTTATTTCGGGTGTTCCCGCTCGCTGGCTGTCCCTCCGGACCAGGGGGAGTTGTTCCCTGGTCCCTGGTCTCCCCATAAGGAACACTCAGATCTAGAGAGATTATGTGCTTGCTTCGTCTTTGCAGGAACATACTGCCAGGTCCTTACCGCTCACTCACCATGAAAGAGGCACTTTTACTTGGACACTTCCAGACAGGTACTCTACCGGTCCCTTTACCCGTTACGCAAGTTTTAACGCGATAGCGTTAAGGAGCTCGTGTCGCAGAAAAGCCGGTGTCGTCGGCGTCGGTGTCGGCGTCGGCGTCGGCGGCGTTGACCGTGAGCGATAAATCACGGCAGGCGCTTCATAAATAAAAAGCAACTTCCAAGATTGGCCCGGTGGGAATCGAACTCGGGTCTCCGGAGTGTGAGACGGAGACGCTACCACTCAGCCACGAGTTCGATGCTTCCAAGCGGTGCAAACGCGCCTCTAGTGAATGTGGTGTTGCCTTCGAAACGAGCCGTGGAAAGTTATACTGCGGTGTATATCGGTAATTATGAACATGTAACGTACAGAAGTCACAATTACACGAGTTGCGAAGTGCGTTTCCGCTGCATTTCTTCTGCGCTTTCCGCACACGCAGAGCCATCTTGCGGCAAACACAGAAGACCCCCTCCTCTCAATGTACGGCGCTGCCCCCACAGGAGGCGCGCCGCGCGCGCATTGGGACCGCTGCCAGGCGCGTCGCGGGACTCCCTCTCCCCTGACGACGCTTCGCCGTGCTCCCGGTTTAGATTACTATCTATCTCTCTGCCCGTGCCGATCACGACGTTTGGCTGGCGTAGATCGTTTCCCCTCCGAGACACCGAGTTATTTGGTTCGTTTCTTTCGCTCAGGCGCACGTTTCGTTGCCGCGGCGAACGCTGCGTTGCTCGACGCTCACCGCGTGATAGGTGGGCGCTAAGTCCGATGCGGGGCGCATCGTAAGTGATCGCTGTGCCGTAGCGCATTGTCTTATACCCCTTGGCGGGTCGACGGGAACGCTGTCGCGTCCCACTCTTGAAGGCGAAGCTTAAGCGTCCTCCAATTTTTTTTCACGCTCATTTGTCCAACGCGCAATTCCCCCAATGCTTCGCTGAGGTTGCGTTCTATCTGCTGTTGCGGCTGAGGGAGGGCCTCACAGCTGACATTGCCTTCTGAAGTCCACGCGGGTGTTGTCGCTTTTGAAATAGGTTCGAGGGCTTTTTGTTTGGGCGGGGTTTGTTGCTGGGTGGTTTGCGGGCAATCTATTGAAATGACAGGAGGGATGCCTGCATTTGACGGTAAGGGTTTGGGTTGTGTGTCTGCAAGTTGGGATTTGAGCTTAGCGTTTTCTGTCTTGAGGACTTGTACCTCAGCACGTAAGGATCGGAGCTCCTGCACGAAGCTGTGCGTGATAACGTCACTAACTGTTCACTGGAGTTGCTATAGGTTGTGTGGTGTGACCTGTGTGGGATACAATGCTGGCCCAGCTTACCATTGAGGGTGTATCTAGCACTTTAAATGTGGTCGTTCTAAGGCTTGCGTTTCCCTGTTGCTGCGTCGGTGTTGAATCCAGTCCACTCCGGGAGTGACTGCGTCCTTGTGACTGACTGCGACCTCGGGAGCGGGTGCGTCCATGAGACCGACTGCGTCCTCCTGAGTTGCTGCGTTAGGTAGCCTGTGGTTCTCGCATCGACTTCAGTGTTGGCAGAGCTGAGTCTCCATTTGCTGAAGTCGATGGCCCCGTCTCCTGGCCAGCTCCTTGCTGTTCCAGTCGCAGGCGTACCCATCGTCGTTGGAGTAGGAGGTGGGGCGTCTGGAAGTGGCGATGGCAGGCCTTATCACCAGTTGAGTTGTCTTTGCCACAGAGCGCGCAGCAAGGGTGACAGGGGTGATCAGCCGGCGGATTTATTGTGTCACACCTCCTGCATTTCTTCTGGGTTGGAGTGGGGCATACATCAGCTCTGTGGCCAACGGTCCCGCAGATGTCGCAGACCTCGATGTGCTTCTTATGTAGATAGCATTTATATTCTGCTCCGTGGTAGTAGACATGGTACGGTAGTTGCTTTCCGTCGAATACGATGAGCACTGAATTAGAATTGTTCATGTGTCCGGCCTGCAGAATCGTAGGGTTCTTCTTGTAAACGAGACCGTTGGTAATGTCTTCTTCCGTGTCATATGAAGGGATGTTATGTATAACTCCTTTGTCTGTGGCCTGCGGTAGTGTGGCGTGTGTTGTGGCGGCGTAGCTGATTGCTCCGATGGGGAGACTGCGGATACGGCAGTATTTTTAGGCGTTAGATATGATTGGCGTACTAACTACAATGACCTTATTATCCGTGCATGAGCGCTAAATGTCGTCCTTTGCTTCTTTGGTTGTAATGCCCGTGATATGTAGTATTTAGTCGCGTATCTGGGCCTCTCCTAGTTTAGACACGTTGAAACCGTCTGTTGGGCGAATGGCGATCTTGATATCGTTTTTCGGAAGTCGTGGTTGCCGTGGTGCGCGTGGGTGCAGTGCGCACTGCTGGGTACTCTCGGTGCATGTGCTTGCTGTTGCATGGAGGGATCCGTGTATGAGCAGGTACGATGCCTGTGTAGTCTGTCGTTGCCTACGGTGGCTGGCAAGCCACCCTGCTTCAACTGTAACTTCTTCGGGGGCTATTTCCGTGCCTTCTGCTTCTACTACCTCAATGACGATGGGAGAGGCTGCGCTTATTTCATCTCACGGGGATGCGAGTCGTTGAGCGAAGTCCTCGGGAGCGGGAATGGCGACAGCGACGCCAGGCACCTTCGCAGCTGCGGCGCACCCGTTTCTCGGCCAGACGGAGCAGCTGAAGATCTCGTTAGGGTTAGCAATCTTGTGGTCGTAGGAACCCTTGTTCTGCGTAGAGGAGCCTGTCTATTTCCTCGGGATAGTCTCGTATACAACATTAATAGTACAGGATGCTAACGTATACAAGTAACACATTGCGAATTCATGCCACCTTCATGGCAATTCTTCACTGCTAAGTACCCAGAACACCCCCTGTAGTCTGTGTGTGTACAGCCTGTGACGTCGTCAGCGCGTGGAAAAAAAACAGCGATTATATTTTTATGTATATGAGTCAGGTCGCAGATGCTGCAGAAGTACAAATAATACGCATAGGGGAAGCCGTAGTAGTGGCGTTTTTTGAAGCAACTTTTCATAGAGGCGCCTCTCTATCTCTTATTGATTGTCTCGTATACTACATCAATTGAAGTGTTTCGACGACCATATTGTCAATAGAGCCGAACTCTTAGCAATTGTTCACTGCTAGGTATCCTGAACAACCCCCACAATGGCCTGGGGATTGCCTCAGCTTCGACTTAGTAAATGCTAACAGTCGTTAGGTGTGTAAAGGCGAAAGTATAGTCATGCCAAGACACTTCCTCAGCTGTCCGCGTTCTTTAATTCAATCTTTGTATACTGGGCATATCATAGGAGCTAGGGAGCAATATTTCCGCCGCAACATGCACGCTGTTTCCGCGGTATAACAAAGTCGCAAGGTGCTTGCGCAACGTTAGCTGGCATAACTACCATTCTATATGAACATTGCAGAGGAGGAGACATTTCATTTCAAAAAACTTGCAGTTCCGCCTGAAAGGCGAAGCATCGATTGCGATAGCAAATTACTACTTAGCTGTTACGAAATAAGGATACTAGCTTTCTTGGTCGTAGAAACTTGTAAACATTCGCTAACTAAATCACCAATGCTAGAAGATCTAAGCGTGACTCAACGAGGACGTAGAAAGAAACTGACAAAGACAGCACTGCCTTTCGGTGTCTGCTTCTTTCTACGTTCTTGTTCAGTCGCGCTTACACATTCTATCATGAGTTCCAACCAACTAGCACGTCAACGTGTTTCTCTAAATTAAACCAGCACGGTGTGACGTACGCGGACACGGTTAAACATGAACACATCTCACTCAATGAGAGCGGAAACTGTCTGTGAAAACGCTGGACTTAGCAATCGCGGAATCAGCCGTGAGCCCATTGTCCTCCGTTCATCTGTTACTCACCCGCCATCTGGGAGCACGCCAACCCAAGTTCTCTATGCTGCCTGCAAGGGGGCTCGGTTATCGCTGATTACGGCTTGACCAGTCCGCGCCGGTCCGTCTGAAGCAACTGCTTGAGTTAGCGGTTATATTTTCTTTTGAAGCAGACGGTATATTCTCAAGGCACTCCAGGAGCCCATCCATAGCTTTTGGTGATCGTGCTTGCACTTGCTTCATGTCTTGCGTGTGCAGTCCGTGCATTATTAGTGCTACTACGGCATAAAAAGGAAGCATAAGCTCGGCCAGCTTTAAAAAGCGGCGTTTTTCAGAGAAATACTCGACGAGGGAGCCCTGCTTTAACTTGAAATTGAACGCGGCGTCCCATCTTTGCTCAGAGTTGCTTTTCTTTCTTTTTCCTTTTTTTTCCTTCCACTGGTTCCAAGAGTTTCCAGCTTCTGCAATAATGTGCAGAACGTACCACTTCCGTGCCACACCTATTCAGTAACTACACATGTTATTAATATTGTCCTCATTAGAGTGCCAGTTGTTCTTCCCAGCTTCATATTCTAGAATTCAAGCCAACTCTGTGGACTTGAAGACACGCCGTCGAACGCATCGGGTTCTGCAAATTTAGTCACCGGTTTGTCAGCGTTTAGTGAGCGTATAAGCGATGTCACTAGTTGGTTTTGTTGCGCAATTTGTTCTTGCTGTAGCTGAAGAGCTCACAAAACGAGGCTCACCTCTTCCGTCGAAGACCGTGATCCAGAGTCCTTTCGACGCATAGCTTGAAGAACTAATTCGTCGAAGATCGCCAGACGCAAGTTCACCTTCACAGCACCCTTCCGACGTAGTTCAGCAGTGTCCATGGAAGCCTTCTTAAAACCAGGTTCACGAGTTCTGCCGAGTTGAGTTCGTGAGGTGGTCCCACCGCTGGTTCATCTTGAACTTGGTAGCTCGAAAAGATTAAGTTCTCAGCGGAGGTTTCCTCAAGGAAAAATGTATCTCACATGTTGGAGTCGGTTGTCGACTGCGACAAAATAATGCAGCGTTCCTAGTTAAAGGACGCAATAGACGTAAAGAATTGCTGTGGAACTGGCGTCGTTCTTGTCTACCTTTATTCTAACGTCCTTCTCCTCTTCTCCTGTACCCAGGTTCCTGGGCTTCTTGATCTTCTATTCAATATCTATTACCGCTTCATGTCGAAGCGTCATTCAAAACACAGGGAATTGTTTTCCACTTCCCGCAGTGTTTTCCCTACTCCCTTTTTAAATAACAAGATGTTGATCCATAAATTTTTTCTTAAGCAACGGGTAAATTTGCTAATTTTCGCTTTCACTTCCTGTTTGGCTCACTGCCTTAGCACATCGCTTAATTTCTCGGTTCCTTGAGACTCTTGTTTTCAGGTGCCCATTTAGCACGAAATGAGCTGTGCAATTAGGGAAAGACCAGACGACGTAACGGGTGACAGTCATATTGTGTGTTGGTTTAAGGGTTATTGCAGGGCCTTATGATGGACGCTGTATCGCATTACTTTATTTTCCACCTTATCTAACCCATATCAAGGGTATATGGTTCCGAGGATCTGTCAGCGTCGCGGCGAGCCGTCACTCGAGGAAATAATAAATAAAAATGAAAAGTTAAACGCAAATGGCGTTTTCTCCGGCCGCAACTCGTTCCACGAGCATACGGACCAGCTGACGAAGAACCGTATCCCTTTCCTCGTCCATGGATCGCTCTAAACAAAAGAGGTTTAACTAACGAAGCAACAGCGATGCGCGCGACCATTGAATAGATGCTCACAACGGAACGCATCTCGAGTTAATGAAGGTGGAACCTAATGGATGAACAAACTGGCCTGAACACCCCAGGAGGTGCCGATAACTACCGCCATCTAAAAGGAGTGAAAAAGGCAGCAACATTCTGACCGCCAAATAGCTGTCAAGTCTCAAGATGGATTTGGCGACACTTTAGGAGTGTGAGTGAGGACTGGTGGCGTGTGAGGGGAGGGGGTATGCAGCTTAATTCCGAAGAGGGGTACGCGGGCGTCCCCCTCTGGGTACCTGCCTGTGCTGGAGAAAGTGGTCGTTGTCTCAATAACAGATTAACGGACCGCAATGATCTTCTTTGAGGACACAGACGTGTTACAACTTGTCGTTACATCGTATGGAATGATGCTGCGCAACAGTGTTTCCTGAAACCAAAGTACTTTCGAGATTCAAAGGCTAGGGGTAAAGACACATTGTAGAGGCATTTTTTATTGGCAAATCGAGTGAAACGTGTCGCACGGAGGCATCTATCCGTTACGCTGAATGTCGCAGAGTTACTTCGATGCGCAGCACTGGCGGACGTTTGGACTTCAAGGTTTCTTGACAAGTTTTATTTATTGGGACCACGTGTTTTTCGGTGCTTCTATTTCCGTCTGTTTTTCGCAATGTCCTCAGTTGACTGTCTGTGCTGTCTTTGTCTTTCCTTTCCTTTTGTCTCTGTTGCTTCGCGTTGGCGACATCAAGGTGCGTTATGAACTTGTCGAGCAAACCAACCTTCCCAATTTGATTGTTGCACTCTTAGAGCCCAGTAACGCCCTTCAAAAGGTGACATATAAGTTGGAATACTGACACATCGACGTAGTAAATTTCGCCATTTGAGAATTTGGATTGAGCGCGTTGCCTGCGCAATTCCGACTTCCGGTTGCGTGGCTCCATCTATCGACCGAGACAGTAGCCTATAACTGGAGTTTCTTTGTGCCACCGCTGGATGAGGCAACGGTACAATCACAAGTAAAGCCCCTCAATTTTCCAAAAGTAGCGCCATTCTTAGATCTTTCCGCCACCCCGCTCACCCAGGCGCTTCCTCCTCCACTCCTCCTGTCGCCCCAGCCTCCTCCGCTCCCCCATTGGCCAATCTGTGTCACGTGAAAGCGGGCCCCGCGCTTTTGTATATTTTTTTCTTTCCGGCGCAGAGCAGGCGCCGCGCTTTTGTATATCTTTTCTTTCCAGCGCGCTGCGACCCCCAATCTTGGGCCTGCGACCCCCATTTTTGGGCCTCCGCGACGAAGTACGGCAGGCGGTTTGAAGGAGCGCGGTAGTTTTATACAATGTGTTAGGGCCGATTTACGCTCGAGCCGCCCATCGCCGCAAGCCGCACCGCACGCTTGCGCTCGCGCGAAAAATTGCACGTATCCAGCACTTGTGCACAAATTACCATTTACACTGTGTGCACAGTGTATACCTTACACATTCTAAACCGAAATTTGTGCACAAGTGTTTGATACGTGCAATATTTCGCGCGACCGCACGCGTGCGGTGCGGCTTGCGGCGATGGGCGGCTCGAGCGTAAATCGGCCCTTAGGGCCGAGTGCTTAATTGCGATGCCGTGCTGCTGCGCCTACGGTTGCCACAACAGACCCAGTGACGGCAAAAAGCTTTTTGTTTTACCATCCGCCGGGCGCAACGCAAAACGAAGAAAAGTGTGGATTCACAAGATCGGGCGGGCTGACTTCGAGCAAGTGGCAAAGAACGCGCGGCTTTGTTAAGTGACACGGCTCCTCCAACCTCTTCTTTTGACGCCCGTGTGAAAACGGGCCCGTGTCCAGTGCATTGGGGGTGCGTTAAAGAACCCCAGCTGCAAAAAAAAAATTAATCCAGAGCCCCCATTATGGCGTGCCTTATGAGATCGTGGTGTTGGGATGTAAAACCCAAGAATCAACTTTTCTTCTGTCTTGTGTGCCTTGACTGTTCCAGTTAACGCAACACTGCTTCCTTGTGAAAACTTACAACGCAAAAGAATACAGACGCACGTAGTATACAGAGATAAAATTAGCACTTCAACAAAAGTGTTGCTGGTGCCAATGAGGGAGGGGGATAATTATTTTCTGAACCTCTTTCCAGTTGTCCCATCAAGTTCCTTCTTTCTTTTCTATCAAATTCTAACCATTTGCACTGTAATAAATAAATAACGATTTCATATGCTGGTAAGTTGTTAAAATTATCTATACCGCCTATGTGTGAAAACGTTGCTCATGGCCACCACAACCTGTGCATGAGCTACGTACATCTGTAAAAGGCGCGGAACAGAAACGGCCCTGTTGCCAGGCATTGCTGACCGCAGACAGTCGGAATCTCTCACGCGCCGGCCGAACAAAAGCATCCTGCAGGTACGTAAATTAACCTACGAAACCACGTGCACATACTTTCGCGCTGTCAAAACCTGAAACTCTGGTAATTACTCGCGTGTCTGAGCACACCGCGTGCTTGTGTCGTGTTTCAGCAACACGAACTTTCAACGTGCGCGCGCTTTACGCCTTAAATACGCCTTGAATAATGGTGCTTTTCTCTATTTCTTCCGCAAATCCGACACGACATTCTTAAGGCCAGTTACCGACTGACAAAGCAAGATCTAGATTGAAAAAACTGCTCCGCAGGACTCGAACGAACTTTTCCGCAGATTTCCTCCCGTAGCGTGTTACCCGTCGTCTGCTACGGCAGGCCCACTGCCGGCGGCGCCACCGTCGAGGCCGCGCCGAGCGGAGGAGGAGAGAAGTGAATGGCGCTACTTTGGGAGATTGAGGGGCTTTAATCACAAGCCTAGCAGCGTCCGTCCCTTTATGCCGGCAGCATCAGGTTCAAGTTTGTCAGCATGCTCATTATTACCACATGAGAGGCGAGCGTACAAAGGCCTAATGAAACTAGCGGCCAATAACGGACAGTATTTCATGGCTTTCATCGGCCACCAAATATGTGCGCCGCAGCCAAGTTGATTTATGGTAAACCGCTCTGCTTCTTCGGGTATTCGGCTATTTATTTTTACCACGTGTACTTCTCGCAAGTAGGTATCATAATTTCGGAAGTGAAGAAGATAGTAGTGTTCCATTCGGTACAGAGTCGAGCTCGTCTACAACAAATGTCTCTATACAACCAAATGACTTTGCAACGAAGGTCTAATTATGTACCTTTTTTTTGTGACAGCTCTGTGGTGTTCGACGTTTCTTACGAAGTGTCCTTTAGAACGAATGGTTCCAGCGGCCCGAAGCACTTCGTTGTAAAGACCTTGTTGATAAACGAAAGTTCTAGGTTCATAAAAGTGATAGGTCTACTTGTAGTATGCACTTCATTCAAGAGTGTAGGTGAAGTACACAGTGATCATGGATAACTTAAGCCCGAGTGCACTTCTGCCTAATCTGCAGAACGCACCTCTGCTTGACCCTAGTTATCAACCTACGTTGATAATTTGGCAAACACTTCTCTCAACATGTTTATTTCCTTGTTTTCTCATGTGTGCGCAGTGTTATGAACACGTTGAGAGCACTGGTGTTTGCTTGTCGACCGAGGCAATGCACATATAGAAGCTTTCGTCGAAATTTTATCGTCGCCATATTTTACATCGGGTAAATATTTTGTTTTTACACACTGTTTTATGTCTAACATTTAGGGGTGTGGGAATATTGGAAGTTTCGAATACAAATCTCATAACACAAATTATTTTCATTCGTATTTGAAGGGAACTATGTGCTATGTTCGATTATGTGAGAGTAGCCAAATATTTCTCCACAATGTAATGTGAAAGTACGGTTACTGCTCTTGGTCATAAAAAATTACCTCAACGCATTCGAAGTGAGACAACTACAAAAATTTTACAAGCAATGCAGGAGCAAAATGAGCAATGCAAGCTTTTATTCCGATCTTGTGGTGGAAGTTCTGCATGACTTGTTTTTTCTTGCAATCGGCCATTTGGTGTTTTCGGCAGCTTACTCCTGCACCAGTTTAGATTTTTATCGTGCAAGTTTCAATGGTTTTCTTGCAACGGGCCCCTCCAGCAGCATTTGTTTTTCATGGTATTTCCACTACTTCTTACGCATTTTCTGCCGCCACTTATTTAGCGTGTTTTGAAGGCCAGTCACAGAGTAGCCATTCTTCTTTCGAAAGCTTGTTTGAAACCAGCGTCTACAATTTTGGAGAGACCACTCGAAGTATTTTTTTTTTTGCAGTAGATTTCTGTCTTAAGATTTAATACTAGCAATTTGTGTACAATAGTTACGTGCTTTTTTTACACCAGCTAATACAGGCGTGGTACCCTTTAATGCCGAAATATGTATACTTCCTGTTAGTATATGCGCCCGCGTTAATTATTTGGCATTCAATTTGGTATCCTATACGTACTATTAGTATTCAAAAAGTAGTCAAAAAAGTTCATATTTGCGCGCCTCTACAGACAGTGCATTCGCTGCACCAGACGGAAAGCTATAATCTGAATACATCCTTCTCAAGAGGAGTGTTAATCGCAACTTCTTTACCGAAGCACCTACTTTCTTTCATAAAACCTCGTTTTTGCTCGAAGCTCGACAACGTCAGGTTTATAAGAGATCCCTAAATTTCCATTCTTCGAAATACTTCGGTATCAGTCCCGAATTTCCCCAGACATTGCACATTTATCTAGTTTATCTTGTACAAAAATACTTCTAACTGCCCACCTCGTCGTTCACGCAAAAACAGTCCCATGCGCTCTGTTTTGTAAAATCTACGGTTACCCACAATTTAAACATCGTCCTCTTTTGGAGTAATCCTACGTGTGAGACACAACAAATAGCCTGTTCAAATTGCAAGTACAGTCATGCCATGCAATGTTCTTTTTTTATTTTTTTGTTCGCAACACACCTAATGTACAAACCCACCTGCCCGCCTCTATCACCAAAAACGATCGCTAGTTTTCCTTATTAAAGTTATCGCTCAACATTACTTACTTTTGTGCAGCCGCACTGTTTTGATCTCGTATGGCACACGTTTTCTTCTGGGGTGCCTTCGCGTTTAAAGGTTTGCAAGTAAATAAATAAATAGGTAAAGAAATAAATTAAGGTGGAAGTCTTTATTGGCTCACTGTCAAGGTCTTCTGCCGTTAGCAGAAACTGTCACAGCTTTCCGACCTCCAGACTGGTCTCCTTTCTGTCGTGACGTCACTGTCGCTAGGTGCAGGTGTGCGCCTCCTGACTGGCTCGCGTGCCTGACGTCACTGTCGTCAAGTGCGGGTGTCGGGATAGTTCGGCGCCGCGCGGGATGACTCATCACATCGGCTTGCGTGGTGGCCGTGTTTTCGATGGTGCGCCCTGACGTCACTGTCGTCAGGCGCTTGAGGTGGCCTTCCGATTGGGCGCTGTGTGCGCTGACGTCACTGTCGCGAGGCGCGCGTGGCGACCGTCTGCTTGGGTGTGGTGTGGCGGCGGTGGCGGTGGCGGCAGTTTACTTTGCGGTATCGCGTGGGAAGGATGCCTCGTCTCGCCAAACCAGTGTCTCCCAACACGCGACGTCAGGCAGCCGCTGAACGCAAGCGGCGCTCAAGAGAGGCTGAGCGTATACGTCGCATGCATCAGGGCGGCGAGGCGCGTCCGACACCACACAGTCCAGGGACGCGACGGGTCAATGCAAGAGAGGCAATGCGTTTCAAGCGCCTCGCTGCATCTCCGGGTACCAACGCAAGTGAAGCTCGGAAGCACCGGGACCGCCATCTTGCCGCGGCAAGCCGAGCAACTACAAGGCAATCGAGCGAAGTGAATGATGAGGACGGCCAAGTGCACCCCAACACCGCCATGGAAGACGCGTCTCCTCCTGATCCTCAAATGGCGCTGCAAGAGTTCCAGGTGGCCACAAACTACTTTTAACAGACAGTTCGTCCAGAAGACGTTGCAGGCATTTAATAAACAAACAAGCATTCACATAACAGTGTACGAGTTGTGTGCCTCCGTGGTGTTTTCGACGCAACAAATCGCTATTGGCCATGGTGTCAGGCTACCGCCGTTTCATTCTTTAGTTTCGACAAAGTGTCTCTCGTTTTTTCATATAAGTGGGCACAGAGCGGACGGTTAATTAAGACGCGCCGGAACTTTATGGGGCATTTCGTTGTGGCAACGTGTAGCAAGAGTGGTAAAGTTCAGACTAGAGAGGTTAGAAAAAAGCATGTTTCGGCTACCTCTGCACTCCACTCAACAACATTGTTGGATTTAAAAAAGAGTTAATATCTCTTGGCTATACAAGCAAATATTCTTATTCAGGTCGTAATTTTAAACAAATATTCTCGATATTGAAGAATTTTCAGAAAACTGTACTTACATGTTAGCAGCTCTGAAACTCGGTAATGAAAACTGATATCATAATTTTGTAAACTTCATCCGAGAGCAAATGTAAAGCAGACAAAATGGTTGTATTGCACAAGGCACTTAAATATGCATCGCCGATACTTGAGGGGGACTTCTGCAAAACCATTGTATGCATTGTAACGAATAACCCTAAAATATAAATCACCCTATCAACTCTGTAACCTTTCTAGGATATAACAAAGGCTGTTGCCAGAACTACAGTGTGTTTTTTTGTGCATATTTACCGATTTGTGAACTTCGTGCTTCTCTTGTTTTCAAGCTTACCAATATTCAGTAATTTCTGTAAAAGAAATTGCACTGAAATCAATGTTTTGGTTACAACACTATCTATAATTTAGCTTTTTCCATCAAATTCAACACGCTTCATCAAAATCGGGCCATGGATTATCTTGGCATCGGAGGTGGGCCTCAGTTAAGTCTCCCTCGTAAGCTTGAGTCTCTTTAAAAAATGCGAAGACGTACGGTCACGCCTCTTGAAAAATTAAATGGAAATTTCTATTCAATTCGTATCCTGTAGGAGAATCGCAATACAAAATTGTCGAAAATGTGTTTCTGTTCAAATATTAGGGATAGCAGCACTAAATGTAGTCCTCAGGGAGAAAGACTGATAGAGGTAGTGGCTATTAATTGAGCCTGCTACAAAATACCTGCAGTTGTAGCACGTGGCACCAGATCCTGAGCTTAAGTACGAAGTAAATTACTTCTGTTCAGTCAAACATTGTCATTCAATGAGTATGCCTCGTTTTAAAGCAGCGTTCGAATTTGTTCCTTCGATTTAGGCAAAGCAAATTTTATTTGACCAATCGCTCGCCACTTGATACTTTTTCAGGAAATGTACGACCATTTGACGAATAAAACGCTCTACGCGCATAACGTGAGGCGTATCTGCAACTTCGAAGCAAGATGGCGAGATTCTGGAAAGCAGCTGGGGATGGACGAACGAATGCAGTCACTCTTACAACTTCTGTAGAATAACTAACTCTCGGCGCGATAGATTTACGTTCAAGTAATCGCTTCAGCCTACGGCACCTTTCTTTATCATGTTGTGACTCGGCACGTAAATGCTGGTGAGGCTGCCGAATATATTTTATTATCCGGACACGCAAACGCACTTTGTCGGAGCTTAAGTTCAGAACAGATCGTGCAGGTTCGGATTTTCGTTGCATACGTTGGCAACATTGGGTTCCAACTCTTAGAAATATGGACTCGGACCTACGAGATTAACGGCACTGCGCTCCGCATCTGGTTCACTTTTGTCGCGATCATTTGTATCTGCGGCCTGATCAAATTCCTGAAGCATAAGGCCTGTATAATGCTCCCCCCTTGCTCACTATTTATATCCTCAACCCTATCCGTATGCAGGGTAGTCAACCACAGCTCATCTTGTTTTCTGAAAATGCTTCATCTCCATCGACACAATAGGCATGTTTCTTCGTCTGATGTCCAATACACAGCACAGTGTGATGCCATCTGTTTAACGGAAGAGGCCGCTACATATATATATATATATATTAGGGGTGTGCGAATATTGAAATTTTCGAATACGAATCGAATACGAACAAGGCGAAAAACTCTCTTCGAATATCGAATCGAATATCGAATACATGTGTAGTATTAAAAAAATTGCAAGAGAGGTAACATTAGCTTTATTAACCTATTAAAAAAATTATTGCATTTTAGAAGGTTGCTTCAAATCAAAGAGGTACTCATTACAGATAATGGACTCAGGTAATGCTCTCAGTCAGGTGAAACGCTTGTTACAGATTGTCGTGAAGGAAAATTAACTGCTCATTATGGTCAGAAAGTAAACGCTCTCTATGCACTGTCACATTTCTACTGGTAAAAAAGACTCTTTCACTAGGAACTGAGGTGGCAGGGATTGCCAAGTACTTCCGGGCGAGTGCACCTAAAGGCGGGTACCTGAAGCGGCCAATGGACTGCCACCACTTACAAGGATTCATGCCCCTTTCCTGAAGAGGCTTTTCCGCGTAGTCTGTAACTTTCTTCTCGGGGGCAGGTGCCAAATGTGTCTTCTCTTTGTTCATCACTAGATCGTCAAAAGCATTCCATACACTCGATGCCACCAGTGGACACGAAGTCGACGCTGGCACGGCAGTATCCCCACGGTGTGCCACGACAGCTGCCTGGAGCTCCCTTGTCACAAGGTTTTTCAAACAGATCACCTGACCTGATGAACTGTGGCCTTAAAGCGCAGATCAAGAAACATGCTTAGGCGGCCCGCTTCATCAAATTCGCACTCCGCACAAAGAGTCTTGATACATTTTGCAACAACGTTAGCAAATTCTGAGTTGCCTTTGCAGCCTTCAAGGCGATGGAGCATTCCAAAAATAATTGGAATTACAAAGCGTGGTGAAAAAGAAACCGAAACTGATCATGTCTCAAGGGCCTGAAGCAGATAGACTGAAACACAGCATACAGATAATGAGCGGACCATGCGAAGTTCTCGGTTAATAAACATGTTCTTAGGAGAATGCGGAGCAAGCATGCAATTCGTTAATTGCTCAATTATTCGCAGTCTATCCGAATATTCGCCGTTTCCACCGTTATTCGGCCGTCCTCGAATATTCGTGAATTTCCGAATATGCATTTCTCGAATCGAATACGCTTCGAATAAGGAAAATATTCGATTCGTATTCGAAATTTCGAATATTCGCACACCCCTAATATATATATATATATATATATATTCTGCTTTGATGGATTTCAGTTGTGCACTTGCCAGCGGCAGTGTCGATTTTTAGCAACCTCATGCTTGATCTCATGATACCGTGTTTCCTTGTCTCGATTGTGGAACTTGTCCTTTGGTTTCAACGGCGTGCTCATTAAAGAACACAGCGCATCTGCCGCTGGTTAATTGACGCCTCAGGCGGCGAAAGGGGAGCGTTGCTCATTAGAGACCAGTGTCCGAAATCGCCAAAGAGCATGCGCGTTTTCGCGACGCCAGCAACGAGCAATACAACAACAGTAATATATGACTGACCCAGATAATGAGCTGGAGTACATCGCTCATTTGCAAGAACGCCTGAGGTACGGACGTTAGATTGGGCCATCAACAACGTGCTGACATACGTGTCGAAATATCTGTGATGTAAAGACAAAATCAGACAAAAATTAGGTGCGAGGTGCTGCTCCAGCGGTTATTAGCGTTTCGCTTCGTTTACGCAATCCACAGCATCCTGAGATTTAGTTTTGTTTTATTTTTTGGCTTTTGGCAACAGAGGCTTTCAGGAGAGTAATGACTCGAAAGAGGCAGGACCACTAGAATGCATCCGCCTAATCCGTTGACCTTGGGCGCTATAACGTAAAACTATTCCAAACTGTTCTATTCCAATTCTGCTATCAGCCCTCCGCGATTGGTCAAAAACTTTTTTCGACCACCCCTCACTTCACCTGTCTGTCACGCGACGTCACGAAAACCGCGGTACCTCCCCATCTGATATGATGTGTACACACTGATTATGCATGATTTGACAGAAAAAAGAAAAACAGTTATTTCTGATTCGATGCCTTTTCGCCATTAGCCCTCGGCTATTCGTCAAAAGTTTTCGGGCTGCACCCACTTCACCAGACGGTCACGCGACGTCACAAAACCGCACAAGCTCACCGCGTCAAAGTGACGTGTACGCGATAAAGATGCATTAATATGCCTAACAAAACTGAATTTCTTTCGGAATAGCCGCAGACTGCCCCGTTCCGAAAGGAATAAAAGATGGCTGCCGCCGATCGGTGCGACGCTGGCTACTCGCACCTGCCGGAGAGCATGGGTTTATTCGCGCATAATAAAACTTCTTGCGGGGCCATGCAACATTTTCAAGCACTTTCGGCACGTTTACTACCTTATTCTGCCAACTATTTTTTGCTGAGGTTCAGTTTTAGCGTCAATCTTAAGCTTCCGTTGCATGCCGCCGTGATTTTCGAGCAGCCACCACAAGCTAAGTAAGGGAAAGCCGACCAATCGCAGATGCCGGCACCACCCTCTTCATCCGGTTGTCGATTTTCAGTGCACTGGCTCTGCCCCTGTGAATCACTCTCCACTTGAGCGTTCTCCTCGCCTCTTGTCAGCCAATTAGATACGCCAAGCCGCTCATGTAGGCAATTTTATTTGTTTTTCAAGCAAACAAAAGTGACCTCCTATGAACGAGGAGAGCGTTTGACTGGTCTGTTCAGACAACCCTGCGGGTGACCGCCCGGAGCTTGCGTCGGTGGTTACGCAAATTTGACGCCAGGAAATTGGAATAGAAACACATTGGAATAGTTTTACGTTATAGGACCCCTTTACGGAGGTGAAAAATACCTGTGACAAATATTCTCGTTCAGATAATGTGTTTTAGTTGTGCTGCGGCACCCAAGGATGCCTGCTGAGCTGCTGTGTGAATGCGTTTTTGTTTGATTTAACAAAACATTATTGTTATTTGGTGGCGACATTGAAACTAACTGCGCTACCGATAGCGCTACTATATCGAAGCAACTGCAGCTCATCGCTGACGACCCTGAAAGGAATTAGGCGAGAACGACTAACCGCAATTGATTCGAAGTTGAAACTGTTGATGCGATGAGATGGTCAAGTAACGGCTTGTATTAATCAATTGGCTAGTTTGGAGAAAACTATGGACAATCTGGAAAACTGTTCCAGAAAGTCTAGTCTTCTCATTTGCAGTTTCGCTGAGAATGAAAAAGAAATCGACGACTCCATTGTAACAGTAATAAATGAAACAATCGTCAAAAGCATCGTGGAAATGGAGTCTGTTACTTTCGAATAAATTCATAGACTAGGGTAACCTGCAGCCAAAAAATAAAAAAAAGATCACCACCGGTAATCAAGGAACTGGCCGACTTTCGAGGTAAAACAAGGATGGTGGAGAGCTGTCGCAGTTGGAAGGGGAGCAGTTATTCAATGAGTAAAGATTTCTCAGTCTGTATTAAAGATTTAAGAAAAAAAAAACTCTGCAACAACCGCAAAGCGAGGAAGGTAGCCGCAAGGACTATTTTCTTTTTTTTTAACCTATGACAAATTGAGAATTAATGGTGAGCTGTACTGATGCGATGAGAGTAAAAAAGATGCGGTACCGTTAAACAGACAGTCGAGCAACCGGGGTTCAAAGAAAAAAACGAACAAGACGAATTGAAGTTGCTGCATCAACGCGGAAGTTATCAGCATTCGAAATAGGTTTCATGAATTTAAATGCACGTAGCTTTGCTGTGACAGAAAGATGGCGGACGCAATGTACACTAGACGTTAAATTGGCCCCGCCTAAATATTTACTAGTACGAAAAGACAGACAGACACATGACGGGGGCGTTGACATATTTATAGAGAAATATATCCCTTTTTCGTGTCTCCCGGTAGTAGTAATTGTTGAAGCAACCTTTTTGAAACTAACTTTGGTGTGTTTACCGCTGTACCACATCCGGCTGTAGCGTCACCCCTTCGCCATATAACTATCTACAATGTCATGTGTCATATGTAGCCGGGTAATATTGGTGAACAACTTCAACTTACCCAATATTGGCTGGAAATCCACGCAGTTTTCATCAGCATCCTCTGAAATAATCAGCGATGTTGTATTTGAACTTTAATCAGGTAGTTTGCCAGCCCACGCGCACGGAGGGAACTCGATAAAACATTCTTTATTTGAAATTTCTCAGACATCACTTGCTGCTTCAAAACATAAAATTTCAAATTCTCCAAAGCGTATCCGATCGCGAAATAACATATTACTTGTTTAAGTCAGTACAGGAAGTACAGCCATGCTATAAGCCACTGTTTTTCCATCTGGGCTGGCGTCGTGAAGTTTTCGTCGTAATGACCAAAGTTTACGCATGGCCTTATATCACGTATGTTGTCATCATGTACTTAGCAGTTGACACTGTGTGTGAGATTAATCGTGAGGTATTTAAATATCTGAATGTCAGCTAATTGTGCTTTGTTGATACCGTAAGGAAAAAAAATGTGACGCATCTTGTTTTCGCGTCATGTGCATAGAAACAATATTTTCGTAGGTTTAGCTCCATTTACCACTCGTCACGCCTGAGGCTGATTTTTGCAAATGGTTACGAAGTTCCTGTTGCTCATTAAGGGCGCATACTTTTGGACACACAATGGTGTCATATGCATAAAGTTTGATGGCTTCTTGTGGTGAAAAGGCAGCACCCTTATTAATATAAATGGAGAAAAGTAAAGGGTCTATGACGTATTCTTGAGGCAGACCTGATCGAACAGTTTTATTAGTACTGCAAACAGAATTAAATCGAGCAAATTGTTCCCATTCCGATAAATGTACTTCTATTAATTTTAATAGCTGAATACTACTTAAGAAATGAGACAGCTTCATGAGCTGATATCTATAAGATGTTCTATCAAATGCTTTGCGAAAATCGATAAAGATAATATCTATTTTACCCTTCCATTGGTGCATTACCAAATTTCATGCGCGACCTCAGTGATAATAGTGACTGTCGCCATGCTGATTTCAAAAGCCGTCAAGACCATGCTGATTTTTGCTCAAAATATCGTTTTCTCTTGCAAATTTATTTGGTGGGTAGTTAAAACGAGCGCGAAAGTTTTGCAACGTGTACTCGTCAAAGGGACACTTTGGAACCCTGTTGACATTCTGTTGGAACCGAGTCTGTCGGATCGTCTCATTATACTAGGCACTTACATATATTCAAAACAAAAAATATGCGCTACTTTACGTATCGTTTTAAAAAAGGGTTAGGAATTTTCTCAGGGCCAGGAAATTTTTCCTCATCTAGCTGATTCAGAATGCCCTCCGCTGTAATCGTTAGCTAAGATGGACATTGTTTAATGGAAAGCCGTGTTTGGGCTGTAGTAGCATGATCCTGTGTGAAAACTGATTCAGATATTTATTGAAGAGGCAAGCCATTTCAAAGCCGCGCGTAATAGTCTTATTTTCATTTGTTGAATGCCAGATGTGGGCATAGAAATAGACCTGCGGAATTTTCAGGGACACATTTTAATAAAACTGGTTGTTGTTTGAAACATGTAACGAGGTCTGCTTTGGATAATAATAATTTCAAGCTCCTGCGAAACGAATGAATACAATGGCGCTTTGTTGCAAAGGTATGCGTGCCGGGCCCGAAACCTTTAGGCCGTGGCGGGCAGGGGGCCAGTTTTAGTAGGGATCTGTACGTGACTTCGTCGTCGATGGTTGGTCGATGCTTCCGATATATGCTTCGCAGTCGAACGTGCTTAGTAGCTGCGTCGGCTGTAGATACAGGTAAATTGGTAATGGCAGTGGGCGTTCCAGTTTCAAGAATGTGGCGACGGTACCTGAATTCGAGGCGGTGACGGTAAAAGGAACCTGCAGACAAGCAAATTTGAACGCGTTGGAAACCATTGTTGCATCCGTACCATGCACGTAACTGACGAAAATGGTGAAACACACGCACGCACGCGCGCGCGCGCACACACGCACAGGCACACACACACACACACACACACACACACACACACACACACACACACACACACACACACACACACACACACACACACACACACACAAACACACAAATATATATATATATATATATATATATATATATATATATATATATATATATATATATATATATATGTATATATATATAGCAGGAAGAAGCGGAACGTCAGAAAAGTAGGGCGTAATGCTCACGCACTTCTCTGGCATTTAACGCCGAATCCGGCCTTCCGACTTCTGCTGAGACATAGGTTACTTCTAGCATGTTATATGTAGGAAGAAACTGACTAATATTCTCTCCTGCTGGCCTGCTACAGTCCATTTCTGATATGTTCGGATCTCTTCCCCTTCACAGCAGCAGACCATCGGTGCATACCGATGGTCTGCGTTATATATTAGCTTGCGTCGGCTCGCAAAAAAGTTTGGCTTGCCGCAGCCGGTCGAGAGAGTCGTCTATGCGCCGCAACGGATAGAAGTCTTTCCTTGTGACATGGATGAGTTTTCTGTAATCGACACGGAAGCGGAGAGTGCCATTCTTCTACATTACCAGGACAACCGGTGACGATGAACTGTTTGAGGGTTGGATGACGCCATCGTCAATCATCTCCTTTCTTGTTTAATTGCTTCGCGTTCTTTCTGCGAAACACGATATGGCTGCTGGTGAATAAGACGTGTATCGTCGTAAGTAATTATCCTATGTTGCGAGAGAGAGAGAGAGAAACAGCTTTATTTGCCACTGCAGGGTAGGAAGTTAGGACAGGTAGGCCTAGTGTGGCTCCCAGGTGGGGGCGACGTGCTGCCAGATTGGCTTTTGGCTGACTTTAGACGATTGAGCGAAGCTGTCCTAGAATTCACACAACACTCCTCGCAGTGCCTCCTTCTTGTCCTCCGACAGCTCGTTGTTGATGTCGATATTCGTAACGCATTCTTCACTGCTGCCGGTTTCTATACTGGCGAAACACTCAATGACGTCCTACAAGGGTTCAGCATAAGCGACGGCAGCGCCACGGAAGAGGTGTGGGTGCACATTTGTGAAGTTAGTGACAAAGACGTCAGCTTTCTGACGTAAGGGATTTACGTCAATGATTCCTCGAGCCACGCTAATTCCGTGGGTAAATAGAAGGGAAACGTTGCACTCTGCGAGTCCTTCGCCTTCGCATGTGCTCTCAGACTTTACCGGAATCATCATTCTAGCCCGAGGGGGTATTGTGACGCTGTCGTCTCTTTCTTTGTAGAGAAAGAAATACAACGTCGGTGGAGGTAGATGATGACGCCAAACTCTCGAAGAATGTGTATTCCAAGTATCGATTCACAGGAGCATTCTCGGAGAACAAGAGAACTGATCGGAAACGTAGAGTTTTGAATTTGCTCCCTAGAAGTGCACACGTCCAGTGCTTTGACATGTCCGGCATCTGTCCATACGTGCGTCTCTGTCCGAGGCGTAACAACTTTCTTTCAACTGCTTGCCAGTTTTGCGCTGGTAATCGAGTAGTCAGCGCCTGTGTCTAATAAAGCAGCAACATTTCGACCGCGATCAGCACAGGTATGTCTATTGAAAAGTTACCTTCAGGCTGAGACACCCGTGCAGTCTAGTCTCAGTCGCCTTGAAGTCGCGTCGGTTGGAAGGCTTTCGCACATCGAGTGTCAGCGATCTCGCCTCGAAAGGTCGCTGATGTTAATTTTCCAGGTGCGGGCTAGGAGATCGTCCTTGCGACGTCCGACCTGTACCTCTCGAATAGGATGGTGGTGGTGACGGTGATCGCGACTGGCGCCTCGATGACGTTGGCGCGCGCTGTCGGGCGATAAAATTGAAGTGGTCGTTGTCCAAAACGGGGTCGGGGTGAATTAATAGGAAACCCCTGGAGTAGAAGGCAGTGGTACTGGCACTCTCAATAGACATGTCGCGCCTCACCACAATGGTAACAGAGCGGCCGTTGGTCGGGCATGCGCCAAATGTCCGATGTACCAAATGCGCCAAATGCGCCAAGTGTAGGCAAAAGACGAAAAGTTATAGACCGATCAGCTTACTGTATCTTGCCTACAAAGTATTGTATTTACTACGGTAATGGCAAATAGAATCAGGAACCCCTTAGACTTCATTCAACCAAAGGCCCAGGCTGGATTTCGTATAGGCTACTCAACAATAGACCGTATTCACACTATGAATCAAGTGACAGAGAAATGTGCGGAATATAACCAATCCTTATACATAGCTTTCATTGATTACGAGAGAGCGTTTGATTCAGTCAAAATCTTAGCAGTCATGCAGGCATTTGGAATCAGTGTGTAGACGAGCCGTATGTAAAACTACTGAAAAATATATATATAGTGGCTCTACAGCCACCATAGTGCTCCATAAAGAAAGCAGCGAAATCCCAATAAAGAAGGCCGTCAGGCAGGGAGATCCGATCTCTGCAATGGTATTCACAGCCTGTTTACAGGAGGTATTCAAAGACCTGGATTGGGAAGAATTGGGGATAAGTGTTAATGGGAAATGCCTTAGTAACTTCCGATTCGCGGATGATATTCCCTTGCTCAGTAACTCAGAGGACGAATTGCAATGCAGGCTCACTGACCTGGACAGGCAAAGCAGAAGGGTAGGGCTTAAAATTATTCTGCAGTAAACTACAGTAACGTTTAACAATCTCGGAAGAGAACAGCAGTTTACTATAAGTAGCAAGGCACTGGAAGTGGCAAGGGAATACATCTATTTAGGGCAGGTAGTGACCGTGGATCCGGGTAATTAGACTGAAATAATCAGAAGAATAAGAATGAGCTGAAGTGCGTTTGGCAGGCATTCTCAGATCATGAACAGCAGGTTGACATTATCCCTGAAGAGAAAAGTGTATGACAGCTGTGTCTTACCAGCACTCACCTACGGGGCAGAAACCTGGAGGCCTACAAGAAGGGTTATACTTAAATTGCGGACGGCGCAACAAGCTATGGAAAGAAGAACGGTGGGTGTAACGTTAAGGGGATAAGAAGAGAGCAGATTGGGTGAGGAAACAAACGCGAGTTGATGGCATCTTAGTTGAAATCAAGAAAAAGAAATGTGGCATGGGCGGGGAGGAAAAATACCCGATGGTCATGAAGGGTTACGGACTGGATTTCAAGAGTAGGAAGGCGTACCAGGGGGTGGCAGAAAGTTAGGTGGACGGACGAGATTAGGAAGTTTGCAGGGGCAACATGGCCACAATTAGCACCTCACAGGGGTAGTTCGACAAGTATGGGAGAGGCTTTTGCCCTGCAGTGGGCGTAGCCAGGCTGCTGCTGCTGCTGCTGATGATGATGACGATGATCATGCCAAGTCTCTCCAAAATAAAGAACCACCTGTGCTCACTGAAGCACGGCACACGGGGTGAAGGCAGGTAGCGGGGCTGGTGCAGGGATAGAGTGGCCCACCGCGTCGGCATAAGTCGCACGCTGGTATTCGCTCACGGTAGGAGGTGTCGCCGGCGACGGGATGGTGCCTATTAAAGCGTCAGCGTAAGTTGTGCGTCGATGCTCACTTGAAATCGTGAACGCCTGAAGTGGTGGAGTGACCCGAAGTGCTGTTTCGTAAAGTGGTGTATCGAGCGCCTGCTGCACCTCATGCAGCTGTCGCAGCTCTTCTCGGACAACCGATCGATTAATCTCGCAAAGCGATTCGGCGTCGGTCGTGAGAGCTCCTACGCCACTGGTAGCAGAGGAAAACTTGCCGATCCTAGTGATGCGAGCGCTGGTGCAGAGCCTTCTACATGGTGACGGCTTCAGTGAGAAACTCTGCAACCGTTTGGGGTGGACTACGAAGAAGTCCACCAAAAAGGCGCTCTTTTACGCCTCGAATCAAGTGACGCAGCTTCTTGTCCTCCGATATGGTAGGGTAAGTTCGCTTACAGAGACGCACCATGTCTTGCAAGTGCATAGCCACACTCTCATTGGGTTTCTGAATGCGAGATTGGAGGGACAATTCTGCTCGTTCCCGGCAATCGCAGCTGCCCAAGGATCTGCGACAGAACTCACACCACGATGTCAGAATACCTTCGCAATTTTAGAACGATGCGCGAGCATCATCCAAATGTCTGAGGTACACGTTTAGAAGCTTCGATTCGTCGCCCCATTCATTGAACTCCGCTGCGCGCTCGAAGGCCACCAGCCAGCCTTCCCGGTCTTCAAGAAGGTCACCATGGAAGAGACTTGGCACGCTTGGTTTTTGTAGCGTGTAATTAGAAGGTACAGGAACAGTCGTCGCACGGTCAGTTGTGGTAGTATGGGATGTAGCATCCATATCCTCCGTCGTTGTCGTTGTCCTCGCAGGTAAAGGCTCAAATTCAGGGGCCAATCCCTGGATTCTCCGGCTGGCGCGGTGTACTGGCGTGAGATGCGGTATTGGTCTAGTGTTCCTGCTGCTAGGAGGGTCTGTGGTATGCGTCGACAATACCCCTCACCTCCACCAGAAAAATGGCATGTTTGATTGACAAGCGACTTCTAAAAGAGGCCGAGTCGTTGTAGGGGCAGCGCAGCACCGAAAAGACTAAGGCGTGAGCTCGTGAGCCAGCCCGTCCTCGTTTTCTTCTGGGAG
The DNA here is from genome assembly GCF_038994185.2 of Dermacentor albipictus. Lineage (NCBI taxonomy): Eukaryota > Metazoa > Arthropoda > Arachnida > Ixodida > Ixodidae > Dermacentor > Dermacentor albipictus. The sequence goes on along the minus strand of NC_091828.1, from coordinate 88,850,885 downwards.
CAAGTGGCCCAAGCGCAAGACACGCATGTCACGGAATTTATGTCATCACCTGTCATTTATGTTCAGCATACACTCTTGTCATACTGTGGCAATTATTTGTGAAGACGAAATTAACGAAACGACCAAGAAAGCACCAAGACCTAGGCGTCTGTTTTATGACCTTTGTAAGACTCATGTCATGACCGATAATTTACGTTCGTCATACACCCTTGTAATGGTATGCCAATTTTTGTAGAGACGAAGTTAACGAAACGACCATGAAAGCACTAAGATGCAGGTGCCTAGATATATATTGTCAGCGTTCCAATGAATGAATGAATGAACTTTATTTCTACTTTAAACGAGGCGACGGGTCGGGGGAGGGAGACAGGGAGGTGTATGTACTCCAGTCCCAGCAGGCGTCCGTCACCCCATTATGTTGCAACGTGGCGAATGTTCTCCAACAAATGCTTCACATTTAATATCCCTCGAAATGAAAACGCACATCGAGCTACAGTAAAACTCCTCACTAGGGATTATCATAGTCGTATGTGAGTGAGTGAGTGAAACAACTTTATTTGGTCCACAATAGACGCCATTAAACTCAACATCTCCTGGCTAGGCGTACTCGGGGACCATCAGGTGAAACCTGAAGGCCCTCTCACGAGCCCTCTGGACTGCCAAGATTTGAGAGGTCTGGTCCTGGGCCCTGATGAGCTTCATCATTTCCACTTGGGTGAAAGGGGGACCGGCAGAGGCGCAGCTCCACAGGACATGCTCGAAGTCCGGAAAACCACCACACAGAGAGCAGTCCGGGATTGGGATCCCTTTAGGGTACATTGTGTGCAGCCTCGCGAGGCTCGGGTAAGTCCTTGTTTGCAGAAGTCTGAGAGTGACTGCCTGGGCCCTGCACAGCGAGGAATGCCGCAAAGGCAGGTTTCGTCTTCTTGATAGATAATTGTGTTTGCAGATCTCGTTGTGCGAGCAGAGAGGCTCGGGTGGCCCAGGAGAGGACGCGTTACCCGGTGCATGGTCAGTCAAACCTCGCGCAGCCGAGTGCGCCTCCTCGTTGGGGTTGAGCGAGGGACCCTCAATGATTCCAAGGTGCGCAGGGAACCAGGCCAATGAGTGATGATTGACGTCTTTAGCATTTAAGATGGTATGTAAGGCCTGGGGCGCCACCATTCCCCTATGAAAGGCCCTGATAGCGGCTTTGGAATCTGAATAAGTCGTGTCATGTACAGTGTCCGTCAGTGTATGTCATGTACACGTCCGTCGTGTGACATATTTTAAGGCGACAGCGTTATGGAGCTCGTGTCGTAGAAAAGCCGGTGTCGTCGGCGTCCACGGCGTTGGCCGTGAGCGAAAATCCCTAAAGCCAATTCATAAATAAAAAACAACTTGTAAGATGGCCTGCGTGTGAATCGAACCAGGATCTCTGGAGTGTGAGACGGAGACGCTACCGCTCAGCCATGAGTTTGATGCTTCAAAGCGGGACGAAAGTGCCCCTAGTGAATGCGGTGTTGCCTTAGAAACATGCCGTATAAAGTTATATTGCGGTGTACATCGGTAATTATGAGCATGTAAATTGCAGAAGTCGCAGTTAAACGAGTAGCGAAGTACCTTTCCGCTACATTTCTTCTGCGTTTGGCGCACACGCAGAGTCATCTTGCGGCAAACACAGATGACCCTCTCCTCGCAATGTGCGGCGCTGCTCCGACAGGTGGCGCGCCACTCGCCCGCTTCTCCCCTTCGTCTCGTTTGAGCGCATTGGGGCCGTGCGGGGTCCGTGCGAGGATGCCCCAATACCCTTGCGTTTAATAAGTTTTCTCGCTCTCTCCGCTTCCAACTTCCAGCGTGAGTCAATCGAACCCTCGTGTTTAGGCGACGCGACTCCTTTCCGCTCACAGCGCGATTCCTAGGTGCAGCGTCCAATGCGGGACGCCTCTGATGTGATCGCTGCGCCGTAGCGCGTAGGATGGGAAAGCGTCCCCTGCGATGTGTGCCCTGCTGCTGGCGAGGAGGCATGCTGCTTGCATGCGGTTGCGTGGTGCTCCAAAGCGGGATAGAGGACGATCCCATTGAGGCGTCAGCCCCATAATCGCGTCCGCCTTCATGATGCGTCGCGGCCCGGCTGTCCGTGCCAATCACGACGTTTGGCTCGCGTAGATCGTTTCTCCCTCAGAGACACCGAGTTCTTTGGTTATTTCCATTTGCTCAAACGCACCACTCGTCTTTGTGTGGCTCAAGAGCATGCCGAGCGAATGAGTGGGCGGTGCGAACGGGGTGCGATAACGCTATCGCGTTCGACACTTGAAGGCGAAGTTTAAGCGTCTTCCAATTTTTCTCTACTCTTGCATTTCCATGCATCGTGGTGCTCGAAGCCGACTGGATGTATTGCCAATGGAGCCAACTGCATGAGAGGTCTGTTCGCGAATGCCACATCACACAACATTTAAACGAAACATGGTCTTATTGGCTGTTTTCGCATGAATACTTAATGAACAACACAAAATTTTCAAAGGTACTGAAATACCCGTGCTAAATTTTCTTTTCCTGCACATGCCTTTTAATGTACTGTCTGCGACAACGAAGGAACGTACTTTCGCAATTAGCTTTAGCCACCTTTATCCCGTAGGCGTAGCGCTCGCGTTAGGGGCTGTCCCGGCTTCGTACCCATTGGTTGTTGGCAAATCGGTGCTAGAAGCACCAAGACATCCGGGGCTCGACGCCCTTGCGGTGTTCCGCAGTCGCAGGCCACTGGGAAGAGCTCGATGGGCGGTCTGTGCACCTGTCTGGTGGGAACTTGAGTCGACGTACCTCGAGCCAGGAACTCGACTGGGCGCGTCTCCCACGCCTTGGACACTACCTGTACACCCACGCCTTTCGTTAATATGGCAGAGAAGTTACCCCCTACGGAAGCCGTCCACCGTCGTCCTGCGGCAATACAGGGGGTATTCTATAAGAGTCCACATAGAGGACTGTCGATTTCGGCCGCTGTTGATTGGATGCAGCTGTACGAACGAGGAGGAGAAGAGTGGCCCCAGCCAATCAACAGCGGCAGAAATGTACAGTCCACTAAGTGGAGTCTTACAGAATACACTCCCAGCGCACCGTACTCTTACATAATTTGGGTTCCGGCGCATGCCTCAGTATTCCGCGCTCTTGCGCTCCCTGCGAAGACGGACACGTTTCCCCATGGTACAAGGGGTTCAGTATCCCAGTCTCTTGCGGCCCCAGTGGCTTCGCGCCATCTCTAAATCCTACACGCCGATATCCGGGGTTCCATAGCGGAGTCAGCGTTTAAGTTACTGCAGCAAAATACATATTTGAATGCAGTATAACTGCCGATGATTGCCGGTTTTAATCAGAATAAGTGTACCATTTTTGGCATAGTGAACTCGCCCGAAACAACACCGCTCTCGCTGCGATTAACAAACGTAGTGCCCATCTATGCATGTCAGAAAACCGAGCGAAAGGCTGGCACCAATTCCGCCCTGCTTGCGCCGCAACGGCGCAGCCTGTGCTGGGCACATACGAGTCATCGAAGCCTCCTTTTTTTGTAATGCGATATTCACACTGCTTTTTTATATTTTTAATGCTGAAATATTCTTTTTTTAAGTTCGATGACAGTAGGGGAGTAGGGGAGCAGGGGAGTTCCTGCAGTCGGTACCCTCGCAGCCATTGGCACCGCTACTGGCCTGCTGTCCGGCTACCAGGGCACATGCACTGCGTGCGCGCGGTGAGTTATATTTGATCTCAATAAACTTGAGAGACTCGCAGACTGCAACAAGAACTACACCAAGCGTTCTCCCTGGCACCGTCCGCATCGGTTCTCCAGCGGAGCCAGGAGATCTTTCAAACTGCCGCTCTTGGCGCGACCGTTGCGTGCACAAACACTACCAGCTGCTGATGACCAGCTGCGCTCGCAACCCCGCTGTTTTGCGTACGCCGTGGTCCCGACCTAACGGACAGCAAACCTTCTAGCTCTTGCGCGCCATCTAGAGGCGACGCCTGAAACGCCACTGGCGGTGCTCCCTGAGACGCCAGCGTTGCCAGACGCTTGGCATGGGGACTGGATGCTGCTTTTCTGCTGCACGGCAGCAGCTGCTCGTGCGTGTAGCGTCGCGTCAGCTTCTATCTCGCGCGTGTTTTTTATCACCGTCCGACAAGTTTCTTAAAAGATATTGCGAGACATACAAAAACGACACGGACGTGAGACAAGACGACACACCAAGCGCAAACTTTCAACTAAGTTTATTGTGCCACTGCGTCATTGCACCGAATGCTGCTCTCATTAAATGCCGACAAGGTTCAATGCAACGCTAAATCTTGGGATCACTTTCGAAGGTTCACCCTTCTCGCGAAGCGGCCTTTTTCTATGTTTTTTTTCTCCCTGAAGTTGCCGTCACGGTGATCTCTCCTTCCGTTAGTTGGAAGCTCGCCAAAAGCTAGAGCTGGCCCGGCGAAGACAAATAAAAAATGTTATCAATAGTCTGAAGCTGATGAACTTTGCCAACTTCCGACAGACTGCTGGCAGATTTAGGAGGCATTGTGTCGTAGAAAAGGAATGGTTAAACACGCTACTTCGATTGCGCTGCTCCGCGGGGCGTGAACCCCGGACAAAGCAGTTTCTTTTAGTGCAATACGTGTCAACGACAACGCATGAGCACAAACTTTTCAAAAACGGTACCGCTAGGTTGCTGTGGTTTTGCGCTACACTGAAATGCTGCTGAACGGTCGGTAAACTTTCCCAGAAAACTTGCTCCACGTAGTTGAAAATATGCTAGATCTGTTTCTCCCCGTGCTATTATCCGACCCTTGAGTTGGAGAGAAACTAAAAGTACCATTTCTGTGTTAGTGTTTTTTAGGACAGACGTTGTGCTGGCAATAGACACTTGTTTTTGTACTTGCACATACGCGGTTAAGAAGCATGACCGCTATTTCACAGAAACTTTCGCGCCCAATGTTGACGACGACATGCTGTATGCGAAACATTGTCAGTTGAACTCATAAATGTTCATGTACATAAGATACATTAAAGAAAATTGTGGCTTCCGCAATTTCGTCCCGAATGTAGAACTCGGTTAGCGTAACCCTTCTTCTTCCGCTGACTGAATAATGTCCACAAAAGAGAGAGTTATCTGACTTTGGTGGGCAACGCGCTGGCGTGAATTGCATGTGTAATCAAACTTTTCGGTCTAATCTTACCGCGGTTGCAATGATGTATTTCGTGGAGCACGTCTGGCAGAGCTTCCTCGAGTAGCAACCCCATCGCTAAGCACGAAAGGTTACTTCCACATTAAGGATTAGTAATTAAAACTTTTTGTGTGTATTCGACTGAGGTACGGCACCTTCCTTGAATACATGCGCGGAAGTACGTTTAGAAGGGTCGTGAACACCAAAGCTGTGGTAGTTTTTTTGGTTGCGCAGTAAGAGAACGGAGATGGGGGCCATGTGCTGGGCTACGTGTTGAATGGAAAAAAGAACTATACATTTGCACAGTTCTTTCACGACGGATCCTGTTTACGTTAGTCAAATATAAAAAAAAGGTATATTCGTTTTCAGGTGTAACCTTTGCGCAACTGTGCCGCTGTATATATTCCTGCCAAGCTGTGAACACTGAAACTTGTAAAAATGCCGCGGCCGTGAGGAAGGGCGGGATGGTTATTGCAAGCTGGTAAACTACAAAGAGTGAAGAAGCCACGTGTTACATTTACGTTAACATGGCTTTCAGCGTCATTGGTGTCGCCGATTTTGCCACATGGAGAAACGTGGTTGAATAAGCTTGCTCGAAGCATAACCACCCGATCTTGCCAGCCTTGAAGGTTATATGCGCCACCGCGTTATCAAGCCATACTCTAAGACTTTATCCTTTCCGTAAAACATGACCGAACATTCTTAGATGTGAAGAACGAGCCCAAATTCCTGCACTATATAAAAAAATTCGGGACAGTTCACGAGTAGGCTATATAGAGTACAAACAAAGTGCACGTCATACTTAGTGCGTCTTGAGAAAATTACGCGGCGTTGCTTTGAGCAAAACAACAAGTTTATTTCAAGGCAAAACCATATATTCTTTCGTTTTCGAATAATTTTTCTACAGAATGGTCTTTGTAAAGTTCGCGTGAACGTCTACTACCTCGTACTGACTTTTCTTCAGTAGAACACCAGGGTATTTGGAGATCCAAAGGGCTCAATTTCTTGTTTTATTTAAAGTAACCTTACGAAGTGAAAGCAATAATATCAAATAAATTATGGGGAAAGTTACTTGTTAATTTTAATGGAAAGGTATAAGTATATACTGAGGGAAATGAAGTGCACAAACCGACAACTAGCCGCAAGGTGGGCATGAAACCCCTATACACCGCATTGCTCATGCTCTGATTATTCAAACTAAGCTACCACTGCGCCATCTTCCCAGCCATTTGCTTGTGCATTTGTGTCCTTGTACAAGACTAGCCTTAGGAATGCCAGACAGCGCCGCTGTCGACCAAGGCTATGACACCTGTGGTTGAACGCCCTTTAACCGCCGGTGTCCCGCAGATGTCACGCAGGCGTCCACAAATGTGATTTTCATTTTAAGAGATGGGAAGGCTAAAATGAAGAGGGCGCTGTCGCCAGTTTTACCTTCTGGAGCTAACTTGCCGGTGTGTAGCGTTTCTATTCTCAATGAAAATATGTTTTTGTACGTGTTCGCCATCGCATTCAGCGGACTGTAGTATTGCAAAGAATTTTGTAAAAAAAAAGGAAACGTTACACATCATTTGATGCCCGTACTCGCAACATTGCCTATTTGTGAAGCAACCGCAGGTTTTTTCATGTAGTTATGGCTGAAACAATACAGATACGGTTAATTTTTTTAAATCTCTGAAGTCGTCATTAGCTCCCAGTTGATGTCGGCGTTAACTACAGCAAATAGTGTCATATCGGGACGCCTGCACTCTACCTTGGTTTGACTTTCTATCAAATTTGAAAGATCTTTTCATTCTCTAGCAGTTACATTCGTTTTCAGTTTAAAGTAAAGCTGTCTGTCATGTAAGCTTCCGCTTCCGCGGGTTGTTTTGTGTAACCTCGAGCCTTGGTTTGAAGGTGATATTCGCACAACAAAAGCAGAAGTGACCGGCAAAAAAAAAATGAACTAGTGCTTTTGAGCGCAAGGGATATAAACCGAGTCGTATGTCAAAGGAAATCCGAGATCCGTGTGAGGAAAGCAAGTGCATTAGACTCGGCCGCAGAAATCTGCCGGATTTGGCGCTGAACTTCGGGTAGGATATATGTTCTGCCACCAGCTAGTCCCACCGACTGTCCGTTTGCAGTATTACGGCCTACACTTGGCGTCACGTTCCTTTTTCTGCCAAGCACCTTGCACCTTTCGTTGCGTTCGAACGCTGTATTAAAGTCTTCGGCGAATCCAAGAAAACGAAATTCCGCTCTCTTCTGTTTTTTTTTCTCCGCTGGATACCGTGACAGTAGCCACCGACGTGCTCTGAAGACGAATTGGATTCAGGAGACTTCGCTTGGGGAGTGCGTGATGTGTCGCCATTGAGAAAAACAAAATTTATTTGCTGTCGTGCATTTATTGCGCCCGTCCGTGCGCAACGACGCAAAGAATCCACGGGGTTTGTCGCCGGACTTGCCGACATTCTTTAACTACGAAAAATGCACCGTCATTTGTTTCTCGACTAAGCAGCTGCCAGCGAAAGTGCGGTCCATCGTAGCTTAGTTTCGTCAATACGGGCTGCTCCGATTCAGCTAGTTTCTGGCGCTGAATAAATGGAGCAGTGGCATTTGGTTAAATAACGATAGCGTGCGTTAGTAACGATGAATAGTATTCTCAAGCAGCGGTAGGAGTTTCGAAAACATAGGAACAACACGCTCGTCCAATTATTTGAAACTACTCGCCATGAAAGTATACCTTGTGCTAGTCAACCAAACTTTATGATCACTCCCTATCACCTAGCCCTTTTTCTAGATTAATACGAAGTCTGTCCCAGTGGAGTATGCTTCAAAGGTATTGTTTCACAAAATTTCAGATGCATACGTGCGGTGATAATCAAGATACCCCCCATTAGACCCAATAGCTAGTTCCTCCTCTTCTGCCATTGCTGGAAACACACTTCTAAGTTCTCTCCAGTTGAGCCTTCTAGCAGCGAGGCAGTTTTCTTTTAAAATGTCACATTTCCGAACTGCCACATCCAGAGCACCAGTTTGCATTGGGGGAACAAAAAACGTCGGTAGGTAATTCAACTTCTAGTCGATGTCGCTGAGAGTAAATACCTTCCTGAGCTAGTTGAGGGTGAGAAGGGTCACTGCGCACAGCACTCTCTGACGTCACCGCTCGCGCGAGGAGAGTATGTGTAGTGTCGGACTACCTAAATATTTGGGCTGCACTCTCTGCAGGATCGGTCCCCATTATTAAACTGATCATACTCACTGAAACGCGCAACCGTGCACTAACCTCCGAGATCGGACCACATTCTTACACTATTCATACCTTTGCAATAGGCGCACATTTTCACATGCCCACATAGAAGCGGGCGAGATTTTCACACTGCTCCAACTCACTGGAACATACCAAATCTGCAGCTTGCACTACATCAGAGATCGGGCCACACTTTTACATTGCACATACTCATGGTAACGGGCCATATTTTGAGCATGCGCTACCTCCGGGAACGGTGCACATTTTTACACTGCTCATGGTGGTGATAAACTTTATTGAAAGGGGGAAGGGTAAAGGGGACGTGTCTGAAGGATTGGGCTCAAGAAAGGCCCTGGGCCTACTTGGCCTTCTCCGCCCAGTCCACCAGTTCAAGCTGTCGGTCGACGTCCCCGGAACTGAGCTAGGCTGTCCAGTGAGTCTCACTGCTGAAGGGTGGATGAGAAAACGGGAGGGAGGTGCATTCCCACATTATGTGTGTGAGTGTTCCTGTTTCTGAACAGAGCCTACACTGCCCATACCTTCACGATTCGCCCAGATTTTCACATGCACATAGTCCCCGGAGCAGGTCACATTTTTACACTGCACATAGTCACTGTAAGGGGCCACGTTTCTAGCCTGCACTACCTCCAGGAACAGGTCAAATTTTTACGCTGCAAATACGCATGGTAGTGGGTCACAGTTTCAGACCGCAATAGCTGCTCGATGGGCCCACGTTATTACACTGCACATACCCACGCGAACGGGCTGTATTTTTGGGCGGGCTGGACTACCTCAGGAATTGGTTCACATTATTACGCTGCTAACATTTATGGGACCGGCGCCCATTTCTAGCGGCGCGCACCTTCAGTAGTGGTCCAAATGTTTAGACTGTACAATATTCGAGATCGGCCCACGAAAGAGGCTGAAGCATGCAATTCTCGATACGGTAACGTGGGGTTTGATTGTCACAGAAGACCACTGCGACTTCAGGAAATTAGCAGGGGGCTCAATCTAGCTTTTAGAGAGGGTTTCACAACATGGTGATGAAAGTGCGTGCCACAAAAATTGTCCATTGTCAAAGCAGAATGAGCAGGCGTATTATCAATCCTTACGAACATTTTTATAGAAAGTGTACAGACACTCTATAGACGTTTATAGACTGTCTAAGACGAAATTCTGCGCTCCCTATAAACAAATTTAGTGGCACACAACGCAGTCGATCTTTCCGACACTTCAGGGCATCCAGGTGTAAAGCTACATTGATAGCCTGACAATCGGCCGCAAGTTACTGGTGCAGAATTCCATGAGAGTAAAAAAAAGAACTCCATCAACGTTACCGATTTTTGCTTCGTTGTACAGCTCATGTTTTTTCCCTTCAATGAAACTTGTTTTTCTATGCCTTGTTACGCGACTTCAGCATGATGTGGGGTTTGCAAACCCGAGTTTTGTTGTTGGTGGCCGACCCTTCGCACAAACTCATTCCTGTCGTCTGAAGTCTTCGATGATTTTGATGATTTCAAGTTCACCGATGGTAGAGAGGAGTCCTGATTTTTCGTCGTCCACCACCACCGCCACCACCGCCACCATCACCATCACCATCATTGAAGTACTCAAGGTTTTTCAAAAATGCTGATTCACTTGAATACAGTCTTTCCTTTCAAAAAAGCCTTTCCATAGACGTTCTTGCACAATTTGAAAATCTCTCATAAAAACTTGATGCTGATTGTGTGTTCCGTCTGTTCGTAGGTCTTGATTTCGGCAGAGAATAAAAGTTGATTCAACAAATGTGCAAGCATAAAGTTATGCCTTGGCAAACAGCAGTCCTGCTCACACGAGAGGTCAACCCGGTCCTTTTGAGTTCAGAGAGCGAGAGAGATTTTTGCTGATTCATGGTGTGAACGCTGTGAACGCTCCATATACTGACTTTAAAACCTGGCTCCAATCATGCTGGAGTACGAGTCATCAATACTTCATAAGTATTAAGCAACTTCATGAAGGTAAGGACATTACCTCTGTTAGTGCTTCCTTTCATTCGTAGAGTTTCAAGTTCAGTTGCACATCATTCCCTGCCAAAGCACTCGTTGTTGTTGGTATAGACGTAAAAACCTGAAAGAGTACATTAAATTGAGTAGTAGGCACGAAAAAAATTTTTCGAAATGGAAGAATAGGTGAGGTTAAGAATTAAGGTTAGCTGGTGGCCTAATGTGTTTTGTGTCTTGGTTGATGATGTGAGAATTCCCGATTTAAGTTACTGCTTTTAAAGATTCTAAGTTGCCGGGTGCCAAATTAATTCTTGTCGGGTGTAGGCAAATAAACTTGTGTATGAGGTATGATTCCGTATACTTCCTTTCGCGAGGGGAACGGAAATTTGTTTGTAGTTTATAGAGCCTTGCTTTGTCAAATATATCACCATGTTCATTAAAGTGGCTGGCTACTGCTTTGGGTAAATTGTGTTTTGTGTCCGCGCGGTGACCGTTGAGTCTTGTATTAATTTGTTGTCCAGTCTCACATATGCATTGCTTGCTACAAGCGGCGCATTGTAGACAGTAGACTACGTTGTTTGATGTGCAGGTGAAAGCCGAAGTTACCTTGTGTTGCACTAACTGCACTAACTGCACTAACCCTTCAAAACTAACACTCCGAGGATGACGAGGCCGCCTTTGACGGAGATAGGTCCTCCTATCGAAACGTTGGACAGCCTTTCTGAGGCACCTTATCCCTGTTTACGAACTTTATATTGAAGAGAGGGACGTTGCTTAAGCTACAAATCGCAATGCCGAGTTGTTTAATTACCAAGATTCACTGTAAAACTTTTAAATTCTTTAATTTAGAGCACATCTTCCAGTTGCGAAACTGAGACCCAGCCGCGCTGAAGCTGTGTATGCTTAGCGAAAATTGTAGCACTAGCCCTTTTTTGCGAAAGCTAATCGTAAAAGCGGTTGAGTTATACGTTGGCGTTGCAGGTAAATCTATGCTAAACTATTTGACGCATGCTTTTGCTAAATAGTTAAGCGGAACGAGTATGCATTTGGCGCCACCACATTGAGGCACAATATCTCGAAAGGGGTGCAAACCTCAACATTTCTGCATAGCAAACGTCACTCTTCACTACTACTCGGTCTTAATCTCACAATTGACACTCGTCCCTCAATCGAATAGTTAAAAAAATTATTTGTGAAGCTTTTCTTCTTTTGCTTAACCACCGGCACATTGCGGTTATGATATTGCGTCCACATCTTCAATTGATGCATCTGAAGAGACCAAACTTCACTAGCCGATAAAAAATCTTTTTTTTTTATTTCAAATCCTGTTTAAAACACAAAGAAGAAGCAGGTAATTCCACGTCATTCATGTTCATCTGTGCAGGTACTGCATGTTTATATTCCATTTCTTTTGCCTGTCGCTGGCACCCCGTATGGATTCTACTATTAACAGCTTCAAATTCGCAACAAAAATTTCATTTTGGTATTTATTGCGATAGATTCCTGCCCTTATCATTTTCAGCGCGCTCAATGCTTTGCAATCCCCAACCCCCACACGAACAAAACTTCACGCGGTTGGAAAGAGGGCAACGTGATTGGAAAAATGTAGTGTCATCTCAGCTGTTCTTTATTTATTTGTCCTCTTTGGCTGTGATTGGTGCTTTATATTTACGGGGCTGGTTTGTGTTCCAGAAGACAGGGTATTATAGGGAATCTTTTTTCTGCAACGACACTGTTCAAGCTTACCGTCACGAAGAGGCTAGTGTTCTTTCGTAGCCAACTTTGACAGTGCCCTTAAATTCGCTTGCTTTTGCTTGTTTTGCTCGTTCTGTTATTTAACTTTCCACAATACTCTTCGTTTCTTCAATTGACTCCCGCCTTCTTCTAATACAGCTCGCCTCCATCTTTCTTCGGGCCGATGTTCGTTGTACGCCGAAGAAGCAATAAAGAAACGCAAATTTTGACAGGCCTGACTGAGGCCTCCCTAAGGCGACATTATATAAGGCAGCCAGAAAATACGCCGTTCCCGGGCAGGGTTCCTGGCGGCCAGGTGTTCTTGGCAGAATGAGTGGGTCACAACTTGGCTTTAGGCGTGCCATAAAAACTGCCCTGAAAGGTTCCCGGTGTAAGCCCACGCATCTTCAGTTTCCGAGCCATACAACTTCTCTTTTATGACGACGGGACCTCCTAAACAACGACGCCTGTGTCTGCCTGCTTAGAATTTTCCTTTTTTTTTTCTCTTAAACTCGTATCATTCTCGCTCTCTCTCTCTCTCTCCTTCGTGCTCGTAAGTCGGTGCTAGTTTTATCGGGTCAATGTGAATGTCGCCATAACGCCCTCCCAACGGGTCATCATCTTTTTTTCTTCTTCTGCGACGTTTGGAATATTCCACTAGCAGAGTTCGTTTCGCGGTTTTTGTAGGATGCTTTGTTATCTGGAGTCGCCGGTTAATCTATGAGGCAGAAGTGCTTTACCACATTACACGCTGGCTGAAAAATGCGCGCAATGGTTGGCCGTGCTGCTTCATAGCATAGTCGCATTTCGGAACGAAACTTCAACGGCGGGGACGTGCCGGCAAGTAAAAAAAGAAAGTGTAACTTCAATTCGAAGGCTTGACTTAGCAAAACCGCGATATGGTTATGAGGCATGGCACTGCCCGGGGCTTTTTAAGCGTTCGCATAAATCTGAGTGCAAGAGCGTTTGTGCATTTCGCCGTCCTCTTAATGCGACCAGCGCGCCCGGAGTGGAATCATCGACCACGAATTCAGTAGCGTGTCGCCATTGCTACTAAGTTACCGCAGCAGGACACATCGCAGCAGCCGAATATATGGCCAAGTAGCTGTCGAACAAACTACTAAGCCAACCTTTTGCGAGCAGCCTGACAAAACTTGAGATCAAATCGTGCCTCTGCGAGCAGCATCGAAGTCTTTCCTAGTTAAATTGCTCTCGGAGCCCATTCGACACCCGTGATTTCATTAAAAGACCCGTTATTATTACCGCTGCAAATGGCCTGTTTGTTTGTGGTAGGCATTAGTGAAGACTTTTCCGGATTCCGTGGCGTAATCTGCGTATAATGGGAAATGAAACGTGAGCCTCCTCCTTAGGATTCTAAGAGGGCGGCGCAGCTGAGTAAATCAATGACTGCATCCGTGTCAGCATCTATCGTATACATTCGTTTAGCACAGAATTTATGTAATAATGGGGAATGTAAATTACTAATTGAAGAATAGGTCATGGTAAGGAACTGTCTCGGACAGAATATCTGGCTATACTGATAATAAGTGCTTGTTAAAAATATTTTTTTTTAAAACTTATTTAGGATTTATTTATTTATTTATTCATTTATTATACTGTCACTTTTAACGAGTCCAAAGCAGGTGGTTGTCGCATACAGAATTTTACTCATAGAAAGTATATAACTCGCGTGGCATTGTGCAGGTGAAAAAAAAAATATCCGCAACAACTAGCGATTAAATTACACTGACAGTGTAAAGTAGGACACTTTGGTTAGTATTGCCCTCCTAGTATATGACAAATGGAATGTTACTGAAACTATACGAACAATACCGCATAACTGAGGCTTGTACTGTAACGCAAGTTATACTGACAATAGCCTAAATGTGGGCGTAGTTGCGGCTTTAGATAACGGTAACGAGAACAGTTAACGAGAACAGCGAACGCTACAAGCATTGTACTCCGGGGTATGCGAGTGTGCCAAGTGGCATTATCTGTATTTTATGTTTTTAGATAGCGCCAGAGAGAGACTGTTGCCGGATTCCCAAATGTAATTCTTTTACTACGCATGACAAAAATAACTTGAGTGTGTCGTCTTAAACGCTGTACCTTTTTTTTTTTTTAGTGTGGTTCGACATTTATTGCCAGATGTGAACAAAAGCAATGTACATTCCTCGGTCTATCTTGTAACATACAATAGGGAACCGTAAGGCATGATATTTTCCATATAGCTTCTGTGAACCGAATTGCTTAGAATGTTGGTGCTCCGGTTTGCCAGGCCAATCGCCCAGCGCGATTGTATTTCGAGCACGCACTGCCACCTTACGCTATTCACACGGCATAACCCATCAACCGTGCACACAAATTGCGTATTCCAAGAATGTATAAAAAAAGAAACCGTAAATACCACCCAAGTATATCAAAATACGTGCGCGCTGGTGAGAAATGTTATTGATGGGTGCAGATGTTGGATCGGCAATAGGCTTGGGATGCTACACCACAGGTTATATATTCGCTAGATCTGAGGACGACAGAAAAAGGCACTGATTGCTCCGAGACAGGCAGGTATGCAAACATAAATTACTTTTACATAGAAAAAGGAATAGTCTACACTAATTAGCAGACCTACTTCGCCATTAGGTTTCCCATTGCGCAGCCAAATGAGAACAACCCTTTTCGCCCGCGAAAATTATGGGTGGGTAGACGCAGACTGTCCATTAATCCGACAATGAAATAGTGATTAAAATTGATTGTTATGAGCCCCAATGTAAGTAATCTGTAATTTTTTTTTGTTAAATCGTCTCATATTCTGCGACTAAATATGATTCTTGTTCTGTAATCCTGGTAGAAAAAAAGTGATATTTGTATATGTTGTGGTTTGTATTGCTTTTTAAGTGTACTAGATGTATAATTCATGGGAATAATTTTGAGCATGCAGGGTGCATGAAGGAACTATGTCAAAAAGTGTCCCTACAGGGAATGTAAACAAACCTTTATCGAATGTGAAACGCACGTGTATGCCGAACATCACCAGACGGAAGAGCCTCTGTCAGACTACGTAGTCTTTGACAAAAAGCTCCTCTTTCTTGTATGGGAAAGAAATATACTGAATTGAATTGAAATGAGAAAACAAGGAAACGCGCATTGGTCCACTCGAACTAAAATTCAGGAAGTGGCAGCGGTGAGCACCATGAAATAAACAAAATGAAAGTGCAGCTTTATGTCGCAGTAAATAAAAAGATGGTATTCATCATTGTCTTTCCAGCTGCATCCCAGAGATGGATAAGATTTTATTTTTCAACGATTGTATATGCCACTTTTATTTTTTTCTAGATTGTAAGTGATTGTGCCACAGCAACAGTTTCATACGTTTGCATATTTAGGTCGCCACCATGATCATTGCCTATGGGATGCAGGAATTTCTCTGTAGCAATACTACGACTCTTGACGTGAAAAAAAATGGAATGCAAACCGCATTGGAATCCTATGGAATGCAAACCGCAAGCGGGCGTTGAAATGTTTCATAACTATTGTACTTCCCAAGAATAGCGTTGTGCGTGTCGACGTGGAATCTGTCCGGCTACGGGACACCAGACTAGAAGCATCATTGTCGACTATCAACGTATACACTTGTGTTCCATCCGTATATAAAAATAACGTCTATATGTGTGTGTATGTCCGATTTTTTTTTCACGAAATCTTCTTGAATTTGACAATCATACGGAAGTCAACAACCAGCGCTTTTTGTCCGTCTTTTCTCATCCTGCCCCAAATAGAGGTGTTGGCAAACATGCTACAGTACGCACTACATTAGTTTAACGATATCACAAGGGAACGACGGATGCCGCATACCCGAACGGCAAATAATGTAATAGCAAGACACCGAGTGCGGCGAAGATGGCTAGACACAGTCAAGCGAGAATATTTTACAGTGAAATCTGATTCGGGACTAACCGCCGTTATATCTTATAAGTAGGAAAGGTTATTACCGGTAATGTAAACGAACGAATGCCAGAACAAAGCGCCTCTGCCATCTCTTGGTTTACAGGCTTCACGAATCCCACCTCGGGATCGTTAGCCTCCACGAATGAGGCAATCGTGCCAGGTGGACGTTCATTCGGCTATACTTTAACAGAACGAAAGGGTCGGTTTCACTTCACCAAAGTTTCCAGTAAACTCTTTCTTCTCTTTCCGTTCTTGCCGCAAGTTACATTACCGTGCCGTGTCGTCTCTTAAAATTTGTTGGGGTACTCGGGGCTATAATTCTTTATATCCGCTACATTCTGCGAGCGAGCGAGGTTTCAACAGACACCCATACTTGGAAGAATCCCACACGACATAACCAAGAAGAACCACCGTAATTATGGCAGCCCACCGAAACGCCCATATAAGAAAGAAACTTCTTGCTCCGATGGAAATAATAGTTTCCTTTAATTTTTTTTTCTTGATGCGTACCGTGATGAAAACGCTAGAAATTGGGGGGTGGGGGGGGTGGGGAGGACAGCGAAAATAATATTATTCGCCCGTGCCTGATGTTCTCCGTTTCGAGATGGTACAGTACCTATTTTTTCGTGAGCTGGGGCCATCACTTTTATTTATAACCGGAAGACGAGATGTGTAACTGTTAATAATGCTGCTGTCCTTTTCTTCGACTGCTTCTTCTGCGGTGCTGGCGCAAGAATTAACCTCACATGCTTTTTTGGTAAGCGCAATGCCTGTCTTTGTCCCGCTTGCAGGTTGTGCATTATTGCTTCGGCTGCGTCCACTCAGCTGGTGAAAAAAACGTAGACGCACATGGTGTCGCAACTCTGTGTGCTTTAAATTGAGGTTTGAAACACGGGGCCTTCTCCACCGCCAAGCTTATCTTTTCTTTACACTAAAAAAAAAAAAAGAAGCATTGTACTTTTTTTCCATTCACTCGTCTTGCCTTGCCCGGTTGTGGCGATGCTATTGTTGGAAAGGAAGGCTTTCTCTTGTCCTGCTCCCTTTAGATGTATTTATCTTTTTTCTCAACACGAAATTAAGAATGTTGTATTCGCCTTCAACGAATTCGAAACTTGCCAGGGAAGTCGTAAAACCTTCTACTAGGAATAAAACATGCACTTCATAACGGTTCACAAAAACTAACATTTCTATTACTAAATATAAGCTATGTTACTGTAATAGCCCTAAGCGCCAAAATCGTGATTCCGTACTGCTGTTATTCGACAAAAAATGTATTCTTTAGGCAACTTATGTAAATAACACTGCAAACCGCAATAAACTTCTAATATACATGTTTATACAGCTGAAACACGACTTAACGAAGTAATGATCTCGCTCGGATTGTTTCGTTATGTCGGGAAGTTCGTAAAAATGAGAAATTGATTTGTCGGTCCTTCAGAATCTAAAATTGTCAGGTAGCGACACACAAAAGCTACCGCGGCATTGTATTTGCCGCTAACCGGCGCATTTCGTGCGTCCACTTGTGACAGTGTGAATTAGGTCCGTCTTTTCTTCGATGTTCAGCATTTTCCTTTTTTTTCTTGGGAGGCTCCATGTGTGGGCTATGCAGACCAGGCAGACGGTGACATGAAGTTGTGACAGGCGGCCGATATGCAAGAACGTGGAGAACGAATGCAGTGATTGTGCGATCAGGCCAAGCGAAGCGGGAGGAGGAAACAACTTAATTAAGGCAGAATGTTGCGAGGGGAAGATTAGTGACATCTGTCACACAGACCATGAAATAACGAAAGCAACCACCGCTGCCCCATGCGCCATTTGGTGCGTAAGAGCGCTACCGACTGCTGAGTCCGTTGTTCCGTGCGTTGTTCCGTGCAAATAAAGCTAGGGCCGTGGCCAGGACATCTATACGTTTTAACGCGATAGCGTTAGAGCGCACGCTTGAAGAAAAACCCGCATGCGTAAAAATTTGAAAGAAATCGCCGATTTTTCTACTGATTTACTTCAGGAAAAACTTCGTTAAATTGGGTTTTCTTTAATGGAGTTTCGTTATTTCGGGTTGATGACAACATTGAACCCTGTGGGCACCTGCTGGGGAATGGAAATTTCTTCGTAAGATCTAGAACTTCGCAAAATCGCTTTTCGTTATATTGAGCTTTCGGTCTATACAAAATAAAAAACAGAGGAAACAAAATGTTTTCTTTGCTTGAGCAATGCGAACGTAAACATCAGTGTCATCGACAGTGACACGAGGTGAAAGCCGAGTTGAAACAAGAGCTAGCGTGTTGAACCCACGATGTGTCATCGTGGGTAGAAAATAACGTCTTAAGTCGCCGAACACGAACAAGGTCCGTCGGAAGGCGATTACAGGTAGTCTCAAGTAAGACAGAAGCTAGCTCACCGGCCTCGTCGTCCACGTGGCGCAAGGTAACGTATATAGCAAAGGTCCTTCAAATACTTTTCATGTGGGGGAGGGGGAAGGGGTATTTTGTAAGAGTCCACCTAGAGGACTGTCCATTTTGGCAGCTGCTGATTTGATGGAGCTGTACGAGTGAGGAGGAGACGAGCGGCCCTAGCCAATTAGGAACAGCCGAAATGGATAGTCCAGTAGGTGGACTCTTATAGAATACCTCCCCAGGTCATGAAACATCCTATGTCCGCAACGGACATTGTCAAACCTTGTCGCACATTCGAGGATTTGAAATCTTGCTGCATTACACCAATCTTCGCTCGAAAGGAACGTCACCGACGTCGACCAGTGTAACGTAACAATACCGGAAAAAATTCGGCATACACCATCACACGATCACCGTCGATGGTATTGCGTTTAGCATTGAATCAATATAGCGGCGCAACGTATTGCCACCACCGAACAAACTCATGAGGAGTGTACCGCAGTTGTATTCTTCTTGCTCGCTTCGCTAACACTTGGTGCCATCTAGCGCCAGCATCGCGAAGCCTATGAGTGGCCTCGGAAATGTATGGCACGGGTGCGTGCGAAAGCTGAGAAACCAGTCACGCAGCAAAGGGGTTGCCCTCGCGCTTCTTTCGGAACGTGCTGCGCCATGTAGTGGTGCCGCCGAGAAGTACGCGCGCGGCTTCCGAGATGAGAAGCGCTGTGCGCTGGTGCCTACGAACACCGAGAATCGTTCCCTCGCTTGCCGCACTCCCCGTGGCGCATGCTCAGCGTCGAAAATTGGCGAGAGGTTCATTAAAACCTGCCACATACACAGTGCATTCATGGCGGTGCTCGCTAAAGGGTTGAAGTGATAGACTTTCATTGAAGAGCCACACCTACCTACTGCATTTGTGCTGCATCGAGCTGAAGCGTCGGGTTGGTGGACTTGAAGAAACCATTGGAGGTGGATTCGACGTCATGTCGGCGTCAACGGGTTTCTTAGAACAGCGGAACCGACCCGGTCTCGCATCTACAGCGACCGATGAAGGTGTGAAAGAGGTTCGTTGAAAAGCAGAACATACACATCGCCGCATACCCAGTAACTCAAGCTAGCACGATGGTTAGTTTTGAACCCTACTTTTCGGAGTTGGAACCCTGCTACCTCTCAGCACAGCAGCGTGCTTTTTAACTTAGTGGGTGCGCCTGCATTCTCAATATTGTTTCACCTGAATTACAGGCAAAATAATTATAAATAACTTCCCCTGACCAAACATAATGGTCCTCCACCTGAAATTGCAATATCTGAGATGGCGTTCCACATATTCGAATATTTTTTAAATTAAGTATACGCAACAATAAATATCTAAATCTGCGTTCCAGTGAAATGGGCACTGTTATTCTGAATAGTGTCGCACATACCGGTATTTTTTACGTGGACTGAGCCGGACGATGGTAAGCATACTTAAACTTTGTCCTAGCGAGAGCTAGGAGCCCTAAAACGCTTTAAAATTGTTCCAGGTCGAGTTGTGTGACACAATGTTCCGAATCGTAGGTACAGGAATGACAAACACAGTTCCCAATAAAAGTGATAATTGCGCTCGCCGTTTCCCATATTTATTGATTAGCTATTCAAAAGGCAAACAGACGTCCATCTGCCATATTGAGTAGGATTTTTTAGCGGTTTATTTGACGTATTTTGCGATGTTATGTATAACGCTGTTCATTTAGTAAAGCGGAAAATACGTACAAGAATATTCCAAATATAGCTGGTATCTAAGTGGAACCATACAGAAATTTGCCACGAAACCCACGTGGGGGTCATTTATGAAAGATCCGGCGGACATCCCTACTATTGTTATAGCCGTGCGGGTCCTAATCGGCCGCACGTCAGGCATAGCCTGCCATCTGGTGCCGAATGCCGCTAAGACACAGTCGCATGCGATCGCAATAATAACCCCTTTGGGATGAAGGCCCAACGTTGTCTGGCAAGCTTGTACGTAAGTCTAGTGCGGATGTTGGCTTGACCGGTGTGGCCGAACACAAATGGCCTAGCCGCAACACAATACTGGCACGACAATTCACAGCGTGTCTTGAGGTTCGTTTGGCCACGGCAGGGTCTAAACTTCTTTCTGTGTACGCTCGTACCAACAGTTTGTGTCTGCAGACTTGACCGCCGGAATGTCCGCCGAAGCCTCATCACACCGTATTGATGAATGAAATGATTCACGCCAGATTAATGAATCGAAATGATTGATAGTGACAGTTAGTGAATGGTAGATAGCGTTATAATAGAGATTGGTAGAAGTTAATAATTACTAGTAATGACCAATGAAGACTACTAATGACTCCGAAATGACCAATATGTCTAGCGACGATTGGTAACGACGGCAATCGATTGGAAATGACTAAAAATGCTTAATAATGACCAGTGATGACTAATAACGACTGAAATGATTTGTAATGACTACTAATGGCTATGACATGACCAACCTGTCTAACTACAGCTTGTAATGACCACAATGATTTAAAATGAGGAAAACGCTTAGTAGTGAGCTGTAATGACTAATAATTACTGAAAGAGGCGAATGATTAGAGGAGGAAGAATCTTGTAAGATCTCTCGAGAGAGATCTTACGAGATTCTGTAATTTTGTTTTCTTTATTCAATCCCTCAATTTGGCTCGTATATAACTCAGTGGAAACAAGTGAGTAGTTGGTAGTGGTTACTTCATGAAAACAACTGTGAGGAAGTGTATTAGTGAGCGTTATATTATAGCGCAATCCCGTTTCGTATAGGTTACTGTATTCTAGCCTGTTCGTACTCAGTGCCGCACGTGTTATCTTCTATCGCATGATGCAAAATTGCGGCTTCGCTTGTTTATACGCAATGTACGCCAAGGCATGTTTCCACAAATGTAAAGCTGGCAGTAAGGGGTAACCCCTTCTTTTTTACTTTTACTTGACAGAACCTAATTGTATTGTGACTTGGTCAACAACATCTTCTATCAAAAACTATATGACGGTGATTGAAACAGAATTCAGATATTTTTTAAACAGAAAATGTTTGATTGCGCAGAACACCCCCTCTTAGTGAAACGCGATCTCATCTTTTGTTTTGTTCTTTCCGGCCAGGCCTCTTCGATCTTGTTTTCGTACAGCTGTTCAGAAAGTACATGGTAACGTTATACACATCTGGGGGCATGTTGTGGTACTGCACTTTGACACACGAAAATAAAATTGCCTCTTGCTACAGTGCCTCTGGCTGCTGAAACCGTTTTCTGCCAAGAATCCGAGGATGTCCCGTAACACAACTCTTTCCCCGGTATTAGAGGCACACAACAATTCTCGGTTCGGATGGCGGGCGTTCAAAAAGCGTCGGCGCCAGTCAGTCTGCAGGCGGAAGCGAGTCGATTTGAGGTTTCTGATAATGCAGCGTGGGGCGGAAAGAAGAGAATAAATGATATAATATTGTCTGTGATGCGATGGGAGTGCGTGTTAACCATTTGGGCAGACATAATAAACGAGTATCGTTTGCTAGATTGCCATTAGCCGCGAGCTTGCCTCTTCAGAACCGTGCGACTTGTTACGACGGTAAAGAAAGCCAAAGGCCGAATTCGGACCA
Organism: Dermacentor albipictus; assembly: GCF_038994185.2. Lineage (NCBI taxonomy): Eukaryota > Metazoa > Arthropoda > Arachnida > Ixodida > Ixodidae > Dermacentor > Dermacentor albipictus. Next base: position 88,828,805 of record NC_091828.1, on the reverse strand, counting down.
CAATATAGCTTCGCGCTTGAAAGCTGTCACCGCGAAACTTCCTTCACTACCGACAGCCTTCCTGAGAGGCAGTCCTTTGAGCCAGCAGGCGCCAACTGTTCTTTTTTTTTATCGGGACCGGCAAAAGTTGGGAACATTGCTTTAGCCCTTTAACTAGCAAGGTACAAAAGACGTGACGTTTAATATTTGCGTTGCTTTATGTTACGCATGACGCGCATGCACTTACTTAAGGAAATATAAAAATGTTCCTCCAAAAAATGAAGACAAAGCGAGGCAGAGTGGGCCAATAGTATTGTTGACCTGCAAGTTAAAGACAAATATATGGCCCAAGTGTGGTGTTCTCTACTTGCTCTTGAAAGCAAGCAGCGCACCGATATCTAGAGTGATACTAAGGATAAAACAAAAAAAAAGAAAACTAGCTTTTACACTTAAAACCGAAACGTAATCCATTTTAACATTTAAGCCCAAAAGCCCTTCTGTGTTTCAATGACCACAGGGGTCTTTCTGCTAAATGCCGGCGGAAGGGGAACTGAGGGATTACTTCCCTCGGGCAACTAGGCAACCTGTCGCAACCTTTGCAGGCATAAGGAGAGTATGTACAAAAGTGTATGTACCTATGATCCGGAACATTGTATCACACAACTCCACCTACACCACTGAAGCTATGAATGGCTAGGAACCTTAGAATATTTGTGCTGCGCCCCACTGGCCGTATTGATGTGCCATAAAATAGCACCTTGTACGAAGTTAGAAAGCGATAACATTATCGGAGTTACTAGGGACTCGCACACCGACATCTTCATTGCAATGTGTGTGTCAGTTGCCAACATTTTCTTTCCCTAATTGGCACAAACATAAACTGAAATGTGTGATTTACGCTTTATTTCATTTAAGTACAATATTCAGCAAGTAATTTCTGCCCGGATTATGATGCGGACATGGACGGCTGTGCGTCTGGTGCGGTGAGAAGAAAGCCGTGCCTCAACCCTAAATGGCATAGTAACTTTGTGAAGTAGCAATGTGCAAAGCACACACGACATCTCAAACAAAAACATTATGACGTGTTGTAAGATGTGCCTTCTCGGGACACATCATTGGGAAGATACAAAAGTATAAAAGCCGGTTGAAACAAATCAAATTGTCACCATGCCGAGAACGTGACCCCTACGTGTGCTGGGAAAAAGTGATGAAGCCTCCAGGCATTGCCGAGAAAACACTTACTGGAGCTCACTGTAGATATATTTGTCATGAACACTGTTGAGCAGATACACAAATTCAAAAAGAAAAAATAGCAGGGACGGACTAATATACTAATCCGTTTTGTTTTTGAAGAAGGTTTCTTTAGGTTAACAATATTATACAGCTGCCAATTCTTGAAGTGTTAAGGAGAGAGCGATGTAAGCCCCTTGTTCTTTGATAGAATACGACCGATTAACAATGTAATGTAGACCGATTCCAACAGTGCGTGGAAATGGCAAGATCTCTTTTCTTTTTCTACGAAAATTGAGTAAAGTGTTTGTTACAACCTGTCGTGTAGCACACTACGTGTCGGACTATGCCGCGTAGCAGAAGTACCGACTACAGTCCTGAGCCTTGTGAGATTGAAATGTGCAAGATTCCAGAGATAGGTATCAGTCATACACTCTACCAAGGAGGTGAATAACGACATCCCACCACTATGCTTCGTAAAAAGAGAAAAGGTCTACACTCTTTCTATTCTACCGTTACTTACAAACGCGTCAGAAATTCTGAGGTTAACAAAAAAAAAAAGCTTGTGAAGAAGCCGAGAGCTCATAAGGAGCGGTGGAACTAGATATAGTTAGACGTGACGCCGGCATATTGAAAGACAGCGTTGTGAATTAGAGAGCAAACGGAGGTAGCCAATGTTTTAGCTGACATTAGGAGGAAAACAAATTAAACTGGGAAGGCCACGTAAGGGATACGGCACATAACCGCCGGCCTAATAGACTTGCAGAGCGGATGTCAAGAGAATGGAAGTGGCGTCGAGAACGGCAAAAACGAGGTGGTGGGACGAAACGATAAAGTTTCCTCGCGTATGATCGCGTCCGTTGGGGCAAAACAGTGAGGAATAACCGAACATAGATGGCACTGGCCTTCGAGCCACAATGGACGTAAGTTACGCTAATAACGAAGTCTACATACAAAATGAATTAAACTGCGGAGTGGGGAACGAGAGGTGCTTGGTGAAGGGCTCAGGGTTATTTTGGCCACCCGCAGTTACGTTAACGTTTACCAAACCGTGGCACAGGAGGATTTTGGCTTGCTTGTTCCATCGCAGTGCTTCCGCCATGGCGATATTCGAACCCGCGACCTCGTGCTCTGTAGTAAAACGACAAACTGACTGATCTACAGCCGTGGCCTTATAGTGACACTCCTGTGCACGTTTCGGAAAAAGTCATTAGAAAAAAAAAATACATTTTAAACCGGTGTATGTTCCTTACTCAAAACTACAGTAAAAACGTAAACAGTGCGAAAAAAAGATGGAGACGAGACGTAAAACAAGCACTAATACATCTACAGAGGCTTGTCCTTCCTGTCATCTTTTCCTTCACACGGCGTAATTTCGCGCTGTAGTTTCCAAGCACCGATTTCCAGCACGACCCAGCTTACGGTCCCCCTGATACTACATTCCTCATTTCACACTTCACTAGAATTGCATTCAAAGTGACACCTGTCAGAATAGGTTGCATTCGCAAAAAGAGAGGCAAACAAAGATCTGCACGTTGCATATTAAGCCTGGTGCGCTGAGCGCGCCTCAAAGTTAACAAATCTCCTGGTAGTGGATGCGCCAGCGACCAGTGGCGCATAGTGTCGAGACAGATGCGACCCAGCATTCAACGTCGTAAGCCCCTGCCTCGACAGCTCAAAAAAAAAGGAAGTCACTGGCGTGCAAGCCCTCTCCGTACTTATAGTGATGACAGATAAATCTTCGCTTGTCATCTCGTGTGTGAACTAGGTCAGAGTGTACCGCTAGCGCTTCCCCGTTGCAGAGAGATTACAGTCTGTCATGGCTACAACTTGCTGGAAAAGAAGTTGGTGCCGGTTCATTTTGGAAAGTGGCAAGTTGCGAGAATCACCATGGAAGACGAAAACGTAACTTTTAAGTAGGGACGTCATATTTTCACAGCGTCCTAGTATACCGTGTGCCCCAGCCAGCATTAGTCAAGCTGTTCAACGAAGAAGAAAAATGGATTAGGAGAACGCTGTGCAAGATAGGAATTTAAGACATACGGTGTTTGGTAATCAGGCACCTAACAGAGCAACGCAGGTGGTGCGCGCGCGCGTGTGTGTGTTTGTGTGCACGTTATTTCTGCTCGTGCCCTCTTCCATCGCTTCGACGGTATGTGTGCGTGTATGCGAGTGATGACAAATAAATCTTCGCATGTCATCTGGCATGTTAAATTGGTCAGAGTCCACAACTAACCTTCCTTATTTTCAGAGGGATTGCAGTCTGGTATGGCTACAACTGGCCGGGAAAGAAGTTGGTGCGCGCTCATATTCGTAAACCGAGACGCTGTGCAAACCACCGGGGAAAATTAAGATGTCACTTTTAAGGAGCAACGTCACAATTTCACTTCGCCCCAGTCTACAGTGTGTGCCAGCTGAGGATAGCCAAGGTTTTTAACGAAAAAAAAATGAAGTTTAGAAAAATAGGGCGCAAGATTTCATGACCTACGGTGTGCGGTAGTCAGGCATCTGGCTACTAGAGGCCGTAGGTCTTAAAATCCTGCCCCACGCCATCTTTTGTTTTCAATTTTAATTTTTTGTTTCGTTGAGCAACTTGGCCAACGTTAGCTGGAACATCCTATACAGTAAACGCTCAGTTGGGCGAACGTCGCTCTATCGAATATTTCAGAATAACGAACATTTTAAAAATCCCCACAGTTTTCTCATAGCTTTTATGCAAAAATGTTTGACTTAAACGAAATTCGGAACAGTCAATATTTCAGTTTAACGAACTCGCTCAGAGGACCGAAGCTTGCACTGCACTGCACCACAGGCGCAACCGATGGCCGCCCTCATCAAACCGCCGTTCCAGCGGCAATGTAACATCGCTGGTGCTACAGGACCCCTGGGGCACAGCGGTGTCGCGCGAAAACGAACGGCAACGAGGTATGGCCTCCGATATCACCGGCACAAAACGAGCAAGCATGTAATCTCGGAGGCCATGAACAAAGTAACATGGCTGGCGCTTACAACGCCGCCAGAGCAAAGCGGCTATCTGTCCCATCACAAACCACGTGGTGTGTGTTTTTTTCCGATCGACTAGTCGTGGCATGGTCGTCATCTCTTTCTTTCCAGTCTCGGCGGTTCCGCGTGAGCACACAAACGACCCACGTGGTGTGTTTTTCATTGATATGTACAAATTCCATTTCACACATTTATAACACTATGGATGCCATGTGTTTTGCTCCATGAATTGCACTTCAAACTTTTCACTCTGTATGCCATGTCTTATGTTGGTCTAGTGAATATTCGGTTTAGTGAACTGTCAGTTAACTGAGCTATTTCCTTTGTCTCTTGAAGTTCACTCAAGTGTGAGTTCGCTGTATACCGTTGTTTTGACGTTGGAAATTTTAACTATTTCATCATTTTGGTGAGGAGTTGATTCCTCGCTGCGCGCGTGAGCAGAACAGTTCGATGCGCATATGTGCAGCCATCTGAGACTAGCCAAATATCTACAAGCCTTCTTGCTTTCTGTAGCACTGTGTATATAATTTTGTACCCGTGACTGCGTTGAACCTTCTCATACGGAATCCTACGGCCAAACTGTCTTAGTGACAGCGTGTGCTGCTGTCGCTCCAAGCATCATCTGCGCTGTAGAATGATGTGCATAAACATTCAAATATTATTGCTACGAGCTCATAAGTGAGCCTCAATGAACGCCCCTCTTCGTATGATCATACTGCGACTCTTTTTCCTCTCATGTCAAGATAAAAAGTATTCGGAAATGTGAAATAAATCTAGTAGCCTAGAAGCTATATTTTCTTGTATTCTTTTTTTTTATTTTCCCGACGGCTTCGTATACAAGCAGCACCGATATTCTTATTGTATGCTTCGAGCAGTTCACGAACATTTGTGTTCTTGCTCGCACACGTTTTTCCACCCGATACGCGTGCTGCATCGTGTTGACGTTAACTGGTGTGAGTGAATGTGCACGCGTGCGTGTGTGCCTATACATAAGTGTGCATGTACACGGGTCTTATTTCTGTCCGTTCTTGACCTTATTTGTTCTTATGTAATACCAAGTTGCCAAAACTGCCGCCCTTCAAAGCCTTATGCATGGAAGTGACTTAATAGGCATACTCCTATGTGATCAGTAAGACGATGTGTGGTGATACCTTTTCTGTGGGGGCTTTGGTTCCTTGCCCCTAAATGGAAAATAATCTTTCTTTTACGCTAATTACTATGATGACTATTGGGTGGTAAAAAAAAATAAACACTCCGACAAACCTACTTTCCAATACGCGAGTGGTTCGCCACCTTGCAAGATCGTAACTTAGTGGAATCTGCGACGGTGCAGGGCGATACGAAGGGCTGCTTACGCCGGCTCCAAGAGGGCCAGAATTTGCTGGATCCTTTTTGCAGACGCTTAACGCACGATGGAAGCTCACTCTTCCATCGGTCCCCTTGATGTGCGTACCGAAAGTCGCAAGGGAATTGCGTAACGCATGCATGAACAACAGATAAAGTTTTATGCAATCTCTGGCAGCATTTGTGGAAGCGTACCGCGGCAACGGCGGAATAGCACGCGCATGTCTGCTGTGGTTGGATAAAGGAAAAATACATGATCGCCCGCGCAGAGGGTACATCACTTCGAGCGTTGCTGCCGTGCAATTGAGGCCCGTTATTACGTTGGGAAGAGCAAAAAAAAAAAAAAAACCAGAGAAAGTGACGAAACATAGAGGTAGCCGATATTGGAGGGAACGAGAAAGCTGTGCATGTGAGTCTAGATTTCTTTTAATCATACCATCATGTTTTACATCATGTTTGATATCATGTTTGGCATCACGTTTATTCATCGTCACGTTTGACGACGGCGTCAGTAGCAGAAACGTTGCCGAAAGCCAGCAAGTTGAAGGCGTCGTCTGCGACATCCTTTAAGATGTGCGTGCTTTATCTGTTTCGGACATGTTGTCGTCGGCTTTGCCGCAAGGAGCCAGTGCGTCTTGTATGCATGCGACGTAGGGCTCGGCGGGGCTCTGAGCACGGCTAGGAAGAGCTTTTTTTTTTTTCTGAAACAGTGGCTCCGAAGGGGTCGCCCATCCGTTCGCGAAGTTATTCGAGAATTTCTCAGCTTGTAAATGCTTCTTGATGATTATAACGTTTTATTGAAAGGAAAAGGGGAGGGGAGTTAGGAGAAGGGTGGTCGGATTCTAATTGCGAATTCCGTTGGCTAAGGCCGCCGCCATAGCCCTTTCCACGAGCGCTCGCTGGTCCTCGAGGGTTGAGCTGGACAGGGCTGCCTCCCACCCTTCCCACGTTGACTGTGGTATAGTTTCTAAGGCTCTATTAGCCTGGAAGGCCCATACCGTATGGTACAAATCTGCTTTCTGCGCTCAGAATTTGCACTCAGCCGAAGATGATTGTGGTTCAATAGCATGTAGCTTGACTCGGTTATTAAATGCCATGGTTTGTAATCTTCGTAAATTACATTCTTCTGTTTTATTAAATCCCTTGGTCGGGCCCGCGTGTTTACGTCGCGATAAGCGCAAGTGCTGTAATACATCTGCATAAGTTATTAATGGCACTGGGAAGTCCGGGTCTTCGGGGAGGGAGGAGGAGGGGCCCCTGGGAGAAAATCTCGGGTGGCAGCGCGTGCACACTTATTCCCCTCTACACCCTCGTAACCTGGCACCCAAATCAGCTCTTTGCGCGAAGCGACGACTCCAGATTGTTGGAGTATCCTACAAGCTGGCGGTGCAATTCGGCCCCGCGTGTAATTTCTATATGCACTTTGTGAGTCAGTAATGATGTATTCGGACCTAGGATGCGCAGCCGTTATGGCGATCACCACCTCTTCCAATTCTGCGATTTCCTCGTGCCGAACGGAAAGTCCATCGACCGTCCGCCCTTGATGCACCACCGATATTGTGGAGACTCCTATCACCGAACCTGCAGCATCCACGAAGAAGCCTCCCTCTAATTTGGAGTAAATCTGGTCCATCTTCTTGGCTCTTGCCCCCCTCGTTGCTTGTTGATGTTCTGGTTGCATGCTTTTAGGAAGGGGAGTGTCGCCAATTTGCCGCTCCACTCTTTCGGAATATCTTGTCTTGTTGCTGTATAGTAAGGACAGCTGATATTCAAGAGCTCCAGTACTTTGCGTCCCGTTTCCGTTCCTGCCAATCTGGCATATTGACTTAATAGGGGCCTCAATGATCTCGTCTGTTGTATTGTGCACCCCCAACGGCAACAAGCGCTCTGTAGATGTTTTGACCGACTGTCCTAGTGCCTTCTTATATGCTGTTCTGAGCATGACATCGAAATGGCTTACATCGCACCTCCACATCCGAAGGTATGGAGCCACGTACACAATTCCGCTGAGTATAAAGGCTTTGCCCAACCGAAGAGTGTCGTTCTCCATCACCCCTCTCGTCTTATTGGTGATACGAGTGATCATTCGCATTACTCGTTCGCGTGATGTACGTAGTTGAGTAATCATTGCTGCGTTGACACCCTTGTTGTTAACCAGTAGTTTCAGGATACGCACTGTCTCCACCTCAGGGGTCGCAGCGTCGCGCACCCTAATTTTGACCGGGGCTTCATCTTCTGGTCTGCGCATGATTAGAAGTGCCAATTTTCTGGAGAGCAGCGCAGTCCACATTACTCGGCATATTTTTGAACTGTCGAAGCAGCTTCTTGGAGCGCCCCTTCCATTTGCCCAGACTGCCCTTCGTCACCCAGACCGTGATGTCATCTGCATAGAGGGTGTGCCAAATTCCTTCTATGAGATCGAGTTGTTCGGGCGAACTTATAAGGGCAATATTGAAGAGCAGAGGGGAGAGGACTGCTCCTTGTGGCATACCTCGTGGGCCCAGAGGGATTGGCTCGGTCCTAACACCTTCAATTTTTACGTGAACCTGTCTGTCTAGTAAGAAGTCTCTGGCGTATTCAAAAGTCCTTCTTCCACACTGTGTCTTCCGCAGGTTCTCCAGTATCTTCGAGTGCTTCACATTATAGAAAGCGCCATTGAGATCCAGGGCTAAGATGGCTCTGCTACTGCGTTTGTTGGGTGGGTCAATAACTTCCATCTTGAGCTGTAGCAGTACGTCTTCCGTGGATAGGCGCTCCCTGAAGCATAATCGTTGGATCCCACCTGCTATTAGCGCTGACGCGTTCATAAAGGTTAATCCACTATTCGACGTTAGTGCCAGCCACGCCGGAAAAGAGACCAGGGTCGCCAACGTGGGAAAGCGTCATGGCTGGATCAATCGGATGGGTCGCAGCCGACGCTGATGGGGTTGTCATCTGCGGGAGGCATGGTAGCGAGCTCGATGTGTTGACCACTGCGGAGCTCCGTGGTTGGTGGTGGGGGTAAACTTTATTTAATGGGGGAAGGGAAACGGGGGACGTGGCTGAGGGATCGGGCTCAAGTAAGGTCCCGGGGCTGCTTGGCTTTCTCCGCCCAGTCTACCAGTTCAAGCTGTCGGTCGACATCCCTGGAACTGATCCAGGCTGTCCAGTCAGTCTCGCTGCTGGCGCGGGGATGAGAAAACGGGAGCGAGATGCATTCCCACATTATGTGTGTGAGTGTTCCTGTTTGTGAACACAGCCTACATTGCTCGCTTTCCTTGCCCCCTGTGATTATTTAATGTACTTTGGGTGTGGGTATGTGCTTGTCTGCAGTCGCCTAAGCGCGACCACTTGCGTGTTTTCAAGTTGCTTGGCCGGTGGTGGGAGCGCGCAACGCCTCAAGCGACACCGATGGGCTATCTCACGATAAGTCTCGCAGGGTTCCTCCTGTCTCTCCTCCTCATTCATGCCACCCGCATCCACGGTCGAGGCTTGACGCGCGAGATCTCGAGCCAAACTGTTAGCCGATGCGTTGCCGGGCACAGCCGCGTCGTGGGGACGGGGACGGCAAACCTCCACCAAAATGTAACTAGCGGTGAAACATTAACAAAGTAACTAATTGCAATGTATCTATAAGAGTAGAACCGCCAGAGACGAAGATGGAAACCAGTTCATGCCAAGCCTAGATGACCGTCTTCGTCTACCATTGCACCATGTCTGTTAGGGCTTTCTTGCATCGCAACAATATATATATATCTTCTATTCTATATATATATTTTCTATATATATTCGGAATGACCGTTTACAAAATTATCTATATTTTACTCGACTTCCCTTATTGATCAATAATAAACAGCTCTTAGTTTACACCGCGAACGCATATGTACAATATGCCCGTCTTTTTTGGCTGAGTGTGTAGGTGCCAAGAAACCGTACTCAAATGGATTCAGTGATTTTCGAAAGCACACACACACACACACACAAACACACGCGCGCGCGCGCACGCACACACACACACGCACACACACACATATATATATATATATATATCGAGCTGGTCGGCTCCTAATCGCGAGAGTAGGGCACAGGTATACCTCTACGCCTGTGTACTGCCAGTAGGAAAATAAGGCGCGCATTGTTTTTTTTTCGCTGTTTTTTTTAGGAGGGGTGGGGCTGTGTTTGTGTTCGTTTTGTGTTCCCTTGCTTCCGAAGGAATAAAAAACTCGAGGGGAGGTAGGAAACACAGGCAAGGTAACCGTACTCTGTGAAGTTTTCTGCAGTACAGTCGGCGAGAGAGAAGAGCGTGTGAAAGAGGGAAGAAAGACAGGAGTTCAGATCAATCACTTGCTCGAGACAAGGCTTCGCGTGTTTCCACACCCACGCTTTCTACTCTGTCCACATCGCGTGCTCCGGGACAGCTCGCGTGCCTCACCTGCTATCGCGACAAGATGGTTACCTTACAAAGATATCACGCCTACACCGGATCGCCAACGCCGTGTTCGAGACGTAGTTACATTGCGCTTTTGCTTATACTCACGTTTTTCGAGATGCGTTCCTCAAGAGACACATCGAGAGAACCACCATACAACGTCGATAGAGTTTCTTCGGGAGTACATATACAAGGAAGCGGCTACTGAAGTTTTTCAAAAAATAAAGAAGTCCTTTCAAGGCACTTACTTTTTCTTCGTAACCGACGAATGGCACACTCAAACTGCCAATGTCTTTATGGTTTGGTTTCCAAGGAGCAACTGCGAGCAGTTCTTTTGAACACTCTGTGCGATGGGATTTCACGCCATCCGCTCAACCTCGACATCGAACAAAGGGACGGCGTAACCGTGTACATTTCCGGAACTCTTTAGTCTAGTTACTAGTTACGTCCACGAAAAAACTGTTCGGCAGTTTAGGTTCGAGTAAACTGCAAGACACTGTAGGCCTTTTGCGTCCGAGTGTTCTTTCCGGCGTTATGTCCCCACTTTGCTCGACTAACGCTTGCGTCTGTTCTTATTGCAGGCCTGACATACAATGGGTCTCTTTTCTAGAACTTAAAGCGATCCTCTGAGGGCCTCGTATAGAATGTTTATCTCTTCTCCCATAAACATGGTTTCATGATCCCGTTGGCAGAGAACAGCGGGCAGCACAACTTAACATCGTAGTATTAAGGCCATATCGCCCTCAAAATGTCCCTTTTCTGGCTATTTCATTTCGGTGACACGTTTTATTGTGATGTGCCTGTATCTTTGTCAACAGACGGGTATCGCTATAACTGACTGAAGAGCAGGCAAAAGAAAAAGAAACAAAAGAAAGGAACGATGTAAAAGTACATAAACCAGACAGGCGCAGTCTGTTTTTTACGCCAGTCGTGTTCTACGGTGTCGTTTTTGCGTTTGTCCGTGGTCCTTGTGCACTACATGGCCACTACTTACATAACGAAACAACTAGGTCCAACGAGAGCTCTATTGTGGCACAATCTATTGACCGCTCGGGAATTAGATAGAGCATCTTACCATGAAGCTGTTCGTTCGATCATGTACAAAAGTACTTGAAAATGCCTTAAGTATATTTTCACGGTGTTCTGAAGAAACTACATACCTAGCGAGGGTATTGTTTCAAGAAAACGTGGCGATCATTAGGCACGCACATTTCGATTTATTTGTGTCATTCAGAGACTAACCCAAACATTGCTAAACGCTCGTTTCGGGCCCCTTTAAAAGCATCATATGACACGTTTCCAAATTTTCTGCGCTTGCCTGAAAGGGCCAAAGACAACAGAAATTTTCTATTTTATGTAAAGCGGGACCACTATAGGGGTGTCAGGAGCCGAATGTTACAGGTTTGCAGATTGATTGTGTGCATGAAGGTAACTACTCAGTACATGTCTTCACCCGCTCCCGCATTGTAGCTTTCGTAGGTAAAGTACAAGACTGGAGACATTTGGCATTGCGATGCTTTCAACTGCGCATGTACGCCACCAAAGAAGAACCACTCCTCTTGAGATACGGGTAGGAAGAGTGGTCATGAGATAACCTTGCGGCAGCATTTTCTTTCTAGAATTACTAAAAAGAACTCTGGTGCCTCGATCATTCATGCACCATGGAAATTATGGTTAGTACATGAATGCTTGGTCGACGATATATTGCGTCCTAAATGCAATGATTCGTAGAAACAGTATATGTATATGTGTATATCAACGAACCATCATTGCCCCTGCTCGCTGTGGTTCATTAGATGCTAGCGTATTCGTAGACTTCCCGTTGAGATTAGAGCCTAAATTCTCTCTAGTATATTTTTGTTGGAGATAAAAAAGTCGCCAGTGAACCAGCGTCTCCTCGTAGCCGAATTGGAACGAAGGCTGCGAACCAGGTATCAGCTAACTATACGTGTCGAAGCGTAACGCAAGACGTACGGCACTGCCTCCCGCTTGCTTCCAAATCTGTCGTCATTCGCGGGTGGTTTCCATGTACAAGCAATAAACTGGATGAACAGCGCTCCCTGTCGCGTGACACCAGTGGCGTCGCTCTGTGTTCTCCAATTATGTGCCGCTTCCCCTTAATGCTTAATGACGGTCGACTCAGAGACTTCGCGCAATGCCCGTCAGCTCACATTACCCGAAGCCATAACCCTTCGCTCGCTTTGGTGTAGCATTGCGACCACACTTGAGCTATTGGGGCGTTGGTTCGAAGAAGTCGGAGCTAATTGCTCTGTCGCGGTAATGGCGACACAGTGCCTCACAAAGTAAGCGCGGTGCAGACATTTATTCTGTCATGCATCCAGTCATGTTAAGAATGAAATATTTGGTATAACACACGTCTCTCAGACGTGTGTTACTTACTTACCACACGTCTCTCAGACGTGTGGTAAGTACCAAGACCGCATAAAAACTCCATCCATCCATCCATCCATCCATCCATCCATCCATCCATCCATCCATCCATCCATCCATCCATCCATCCATCCATCCATCCATCCATCCATCCATCCATCCATCCATCCATCCATCCATCCATCCATCCATCCATCCATCCATCCATCCATCCATCCATCCATCCATCCATCCATCCATCCATCCATCCATCCATCAATCAATCAATCAATCCGTCCGTCCGCCCGCCCGTCCGTCCACCCGTCCCTCCATCCATCCGTCCGTCCGTCCGTTCCTCCGTCCGTCCGTCCGTCCGTCCGTCCATCCGTCCGTCCATCGAACCATACTCTCACGCCCGACCCAGTGATCCAAGTTTTCTAGTTTTGGCCGCTAGTTATGTACTCGCGGTCGTTATGGCACCGTGGTCGTTCCATCTTTGTCATTCCAGCTTCGGGATCCGCCCCTCTTCATGCCGTCGTCGTCAGGCGTTCTACGTCAACCCAGTGGCCCGAGTTATCTAACTGCTTCGATAACTAGTTATGTGCACGCTGTCATTATGCCATCGTGGTCATTGCGTTATCGTCATTGCAGCTTTGTCATCCGACTTTCGTCCTGCCATCATCTTTATGCCATCGACGTTGAACGGTTGTCGCCATGCATTCGCTGTGCTAACGTCGCCGCCATGCTGTCGCGGTCATCCCGTTCTCGTCCTTCTATCTTCGTCATTCGACCCTCGCCGTGCCGTCGTCATCACACAATCGTCGCCATAGCATTCTTTTCATGCCATCGTCGCAAGCTGTCATTTTACGATTGTAAAATGACGGCTTACGCGCCGGGCCCCGAACGTCTCCGACTTGATGTCTTCACTTACGTGACTTCATCCAATTGGCATGATGCCGTCGTTTTCATGCCATATTCGTCTTTCAGTCGATGTCAATCCTTCTTCATCATTGTGTCGTAATCGTAAAGTCGGCATTCGATCGGAATTCTGTAGCCACTGTCGTGTCGTCACACGGTGGCTGTCGTGCATCCGCTTTCTTACCGTCGACGTCATGCCATCGCGTTCGAGCCATTGCCCTCACTGCAGCTTCATCATCCGACTCTCGTCACGTCGTCGTTTTCACTCAGCCGTCGTCATTCAGCTTCTGTGATACAAGCGCCGCCACGTCATTTTCCTCATGCACTCATCTTCATGGCATTGAACTCTTACCGTTGTCATGCTATCGTTTTCATTGCATCAGTGCTCTTCGTTTCTTTAATAGCGTCCCTGGATAGCCACGTAAGCTTGCCACAAAGTATCATCTATTCAATTCTCTATAACTGTTTGCTGCCGCCACATCCACTGTTTGGCTTGAAGCACTTTCAATGTTTACAAACATAGACCTTTGTAATTTCCGATTTCGCCCACTGACAGATCCTGAAAAATTTGGTGGGCGGGAGAGATAATGGCCAGTAGCAGCAGCACACAAAACTCCGAACACAGGTTTTTGAGCACTTTTCTTCTGCGGGTAATATAAAATTTGCGTCAAGTTTGCCCACAGTTATACGAAAATTTGAATGCATTGCTCTTGAGGCATTATACGTCTTTCCTTTATCTCAATACATAAAAGGGGGCTTTCTGATCATCTAAACAACCTAAAGTAAGCTCTTTGTTCCACCCTGCCGCACTGATAAAAAACGTCACCAGAAGTTTCTCGGGGCTGCAGGATTGCTGCGGTTATCACTCGCAGGATACCCTCTGCACACAAGGTTGTTTTCTCACTTCTACAATATCAGCTTATAGACCATGTTTACGCTGTCTCTACGTGGCTTGTTGTGTAGCGTCCGTGTCTTTGCATTCACGCGTTAATTCCCTGCACTATTTGTACGCGTGTGTGCATGCGGATGTGTATGTGTTTGTGTGTGTGTTTGTGTGTCTGTATGTGTGTGGGCTTGTGCGTGTGGATTTGTGTGCTGGTGTGCGTGCGTGTGTGCGTGTGTTTGTGTGTGTGGGCGTGCGTGCGTGCGCGCGCGCGCGTGTGTGTTTGTTCAATGTTGTATTGTCGTACCGGCGCAACTCGTGCCCGTAATTCGAGGCACACCCAACCTTTCTCAATACACATAAGCTCTGCCATGAACGCTCCGCTGCGGCATTTCGCCACATACACAAAACAAAAGCACAGCATCTGGCGGATAAAACGCGATAGTCCACAGCGTCGTTCCTCGGTGTTTTCGGGCTCGAGAATGAGAGCAGCCACCCGTTAAATTCAGCGCGTGCATACGTGACGGCGCGTGATAACGCCGTAGTCCAGCGGCAACGCACCGCGGTATGCAAAACCCATTTTTCCACTCTAGCTAACACTTGACAGGCCCACCTCTACAGGCATCGTGCCAGCAGCAGCAGCACGGACGCATTCCGAGCAGCAGACTGCGGCTGTCCGAATTCGGAATTGTTGTACGCGTTCGCGCGCTAAATAAGTACTCCTAGAGTTAGAACTTTTTGGATCAAGTAGTACAACTTTATTGTGTGAATGTGAACGTGAAAAAAAAAAAGGAAGTACAGGTGCAGCGGTAACGAAATAGCTGGTACAACGTTATGCGCAGTTAGGGTTGCACATTTTTTTTCCGCGCCTGGTAATTCGATGAAGTAGACGTTCTCAAATGTCCACGAGCGCTCCCTTTTCCAAGAGCAAAGTAAACAAGAAGCAATAAACTCATTAACTCTTTGCAGGGACGAAGATTGCCGGAGTCGGAAGCGTTTGTTTGTGACCCCGACAGTGGGTAAGTTGGAGAGACACAACTTTTTGTTTTCTCTCGCTCTCTCTGCTATCGCTTATTTTGGTTCGCGCCGATGGTGTCGTTTATACTTTTGTTTTTCACTTCGGCGGAGGCTTACGGATACTGTACAGAGCTTGCCGTCAGCGAATCGTCTTACCAAGCGTTTAAGAGTCCAGACGCAGAATTGCCAGGGCACAATGTTCTTATTTGCTGGAGCATCTGCGTTTCGGTGCAGTCTTCCCGTGACGCCGAATAAAAAAGAAGCTTTTAATGGCGTAACATTGAGCGGAGACATTACCCACTTTATAGGTATTCCCGTATGACCTAAAACAGCTTTGGCCAATGCCGAAATGCCGTGCAGACTAATGAAGCGTCTGGAAGCGCTGGTAGGTGAGAAAATGCACTTGACGCGAGAAAATGGCATGCAGCTGAGGCACGAGCCAGACGTTTAGATGAGCGGTTTGGCACGGGAGAACCGTACGTGTGATTGTGGCCTAATAGTTGTTAGTGTTTAGTGCATTGTGTTGCTGCGCTGGAAGACATAGGTTGGAACCCAACGTCGGTCGATCGTTTCTTTATAGCGTCCTAGGTGGAATTCACCTACATTGGAGATATCTAACGGGCAAAAAACTAGAGGTATGTCTAGCGCACGCGAGCACCTTACCATCTGCAAAAAAAAAAAAAAATGCGCTACGTGTCATAAGGCTTCGCAGCACATTACACAGCACTGCAGACTGTTTACAGTTAAACTGAAACATACAGTGCTAAATATGTTAACGCGTCCTCGTTTTCGTTCGCGTCACCGGACCAGTACACTTCTCCCGACCCAACCGCCGTAAATGGAACGCATAGCCACAACGAAACGGTATTTAATAAAGACGATCAGGGATTGAGATAGACACTGGACAACGTTGGGACAATGGTGCTTGTACACGGGTAGCTGTCCTGCACCTCGGCGCGGCACAGACCTCAAGCACACAAGACTGCTGCGCTGGCTAGGTTAGTGTCGCGCGTGATCGTCCTTAGCATTGCTTTACAAACCACCGGCTACGGATTCCACCGGCTACGGCTTGCACCGGCTACGGCTTGTCGATGCAGCCTAGCCATCTGGCGACGGCTGCCAATCAGTCGACGGCGCCTCGAAGTTACCGACAATATATACCGGATGTGTTCCTTTTTTTATCACAGAGAAAATTTTCAAAAATTGCAAATTGCACAATTCAAGTCGATGAGCTGTATTATTCAAAGAGGCGGACATTACTTGCTCGAGAAATCTATATGCACGCGGGACTAAGAAAGAAGTATAATTACGGTTTTAATTATATAAGAGCTTACGAATTGTAGTCGATGAGTTCGCAGGGCGTTTGCGCTAAGGACAAATGTTCCCGATGTTCCAGGCAAATGTTCCCGACCTCTCTCGGGGTTTTTCTTCCCGAAGTGTGGGATGAAAGACATGAACGTACCAGTCACGTTTGCGCTTCACTCCACGAAATGACGCTTCGTTAAAAAGTGGGGCTGTAGTATGTTGTTTTACCGGAAGTGTCATATCTCGAAACCCGTGCTATCCTTACAATTTGTTCCAAGCGAGCATGCCTTGGAAACTTACCGTCTGCAACTCGTAAATTTCAATACGCGCCGTAGAATGATTTCTTGAAATGTTATTGAATAAAGTTTTTTTAATCGTCATGTTTGCGTTGTCATTCCTTGTCCGAGCAATGTCCGCCATGCGCAGTAATCCAGCTCAAGGAGGAACGACAATTGCGCTAACTGCCACAGGCGATTTAAAAAATTCAGTAATACCAGCTTTCACATATATATATATATATATATATATATATATATATATATATATATATATATATATATATATATATATATATATATATATATTGCCCCGGTGCCCGGAAAGATGCACCCGAAAGGAAATGGAGGTTCTGGGCGCGCTTCGTGTCCTCAGCCATTAATTGCACCTCTCGAGTTCATCGTTATAACAGACCAGACATCTTTACAATCCACAAGCTACACGGTGTTTACAGGGGTGGTCATTAGCGTTGAAATAAGCTTTCGTTATTTGCAGCCCAGCACGTTACCTTCCTTATTTGTATACCCTCGTCGGGAACGTGCCGAGTGCTGTTATAAAGCAGTGAGCTTTCAGCGCGATGTTCCGTTTCCCGTGCGCAGCCGAGAGCGATGCTACCATGCGTCAGTACGGATCCAAGCGTCCTTCGGGTAATGACTTCCCTGTGGAACACTGCGCACTGGTGGCATGCTGAATGGAGAACCTTACTGCATGACTGGGCGCCATAGGTAGAACTACGGCACGTCGCACTTCCACTTGACACGCATTCTCCCTGACGTTGGTGATTATTCCTGCGCCCAACATTTCTGCAAGTCATTCCGCATCGGAGACCACTCCTGTCTCCTCAGAAACATTACTACGCTCGCGGTGGGCTGCTTTTCCGACATCCGACATTCATTCTCTGCCGCGCATTTTTCTATATAAGGAGCTATGGAGAACTATACAGGGAACTGTATGTTATATAGAGATATATATGGGGAATTGTGGCGGGAGAATGATGTGTAGCACAAGGATTTGTCTCATATTCGCGGTGGTTGCTTCATGCGTTCTTCTGATGTCATATATTACGCTTTATCATTCTGAATTCCCATAGCAATCCTAGTTTTCTCATTACAGCAGGATACATGCTAGCCTCGGCAAACGTGTATACGTATCACACATGTATTGATAGTTGTACATATTATCCAATGCCTTGGTCATAACGATCAAGTTGCAACGTGACAACGACTTGCAGTTTCAGAATGCCGACGTTTAGGTGAACCCAAGTATAACCACAATTTCCGCGCCGTAGGTGAAATGTCATATATCGAACTCTATTAGACACTGGCGCAATGTTCTTTCTATTCCTTAAATCTGTGGTAACATGAGAAATGTGGCCGCCGGCACTTTGGCGTCGCGCTACTTACACGAGGTCGTGGCTTCGATTCCCTGCCACGACAACCGCATTTCCGGTGCGGTGGGAGGCAAAAGCCCTGCTCTATCTTGCATTGGCTTCACGCTAAAGAACCGCAGATAATCAAAAAATAAATAACGCGGAGCCCCTCACTACACCAAGGATCATAATCACATCGTGGTTTTGCACGTAAAATCAAGGAATTTATTTCAACGATTCCTGAGTTTTTTCACCTTCGCAAAACATCCGTATCATGACGACGGCCTTACCTTTGCCAGTGTTGTGGTGCTTGCCCACCCTAGACCGATTTTCTTGGCGGTGCAGTTAGTTTATTTTCTTGTCTTTTTGAGGTGTGTGCAGACGTGCGTCGAACATTTATTCCGCGAAGCTAGCTACACGGAGCCAGTAACACGGCTTGTCCTCGAGAGGAAGTCATAGATATCATCATTTCGTAAGCATTGAATTCAGAGTACTTCTCTTCTTTTCTTCTCCTTCTGCACACGAAATTTGCCACGACATGAGAGTAGTATGTTCGCAAAAGATATCAGCGAAACGCGTCGTGCTTTTGTGACAAGCTGTTGTTCGGACAAAGTCGACAATATTTCTAAGCGCAGGAATGTACACATTTTTTAAATGTATGTGCTGAGCTAGAAGTGAGACACTTTCGACTATCACCCTTCTTGCTTGCCTGAGTATACTGTGTGCATGAAGGTAGTTTATTTGCCATTCTAAAGAAGCGAAGTTGTGAGGAAGCGCACAAACCTCTTTTTAGAGCTGCCTATATTTGCTTTATTGTTGTACTCGCCTGTGTCATTTCTGAAGGAAGATATAGTTCTCAGAATTTATGGAAAACGAAAAGCTACATTGTGAAGATTTCCAATTCGCACTGAGAATGTACTCCTATTTAACCACACTGACACGAGCTTGTCTAAACAGGTTCTCAGTGTTTTTTTTTTTCGTTTTGGAGTGCGTTTGGAAAAGTTGCCAGCTTTCTTTGTGATGATGCAGAAGAGAACAGCGAAAGAAATTTCGCATCTTCATTTCCGCAATGTCAAATCATTGTCCGACTGCAGTATCATTGCGCAAATCACAGCCTTCAGTACGGAAAAAAAGAAAGCTGAGCTGTATTTTTGAGGATAGTTTTTTTTTTTAATTTGACGAATGATTCACCAGTTTATGTGCCAGGATTATCTAGTTGCTCTCAGGTATCGGAATGTGTACGCATCAATGATCGTGTAACTTCTGAAGTCGCGCATAAGCACAACCATCGCCTCTTATGAAAAGTTCCACAGAATTAAAATAAACACAATCTTACATATCGCATTTCCCTGCACAGCGCTTAATTGTCACTTGCCCAAAGCCTCATTTCCCGCTCAGCTAAACACGGGCGTTGTATCTGCATATTTATTTGCTATTTGTGTTGAAATTTCCCTTTGATCTATGAAAATTGCCACGAGGAAAGTGCATTTGACATTGGGTGCCTTCTTTCGTTATTGTGGTCACCGCAGCCACCTTTATGTCGGCTTTCCTTATATTCGCCTCATCGCTCAGTGTTTCGTAACATTTTCTGTGCTGTTCCCTATCAACATATCACCCTTGACACTTCATCACGTGAGATGGTTACGACGTCTAGTACATGTGGGGATACTGAGAAAGAATTCTTTAAACATGTGTTTTGGGGGCAACGTAATAAATACGTACTACCTGCCCTGAGGTATCATAGCAGAACTTGATACCTAACTTCCCACATCGGAAGGTGCATTCCGTGAAGCTTTCTTAAGAGAAACTGTTACCTGGTTGGCTTCTATCTAAAAAATTGGGAACGGAGAGGATGTTTTTCGCGGCAACCACCACACCGAGTTTGAGAATCTTTATTGCGTTTAGTTTTATAGCGAATCTACCGACTGTACGGAGTAGACGTTTTGTTAATAATGTCCATGGTTTCTTTGCAATAAAGAAGTTATAATGAGAATATATTAAAAATATTGAAGAATCAAGCTTACAGCCGCGTAACTAAGTATTGAAAAATATTACCACATTTAGTGAAGAGAATCAACCGAGACGTCCAATCCAAACAACATTGACGTGTTTAAACCGCTATATAGTATAACAATAATTCGTTAGTAAGACCTTGCGGAACCCTCGTAAGCAAGCTCGCAATGCGACACGAACTGTTTTGTATTTGTCAAGTTCAAGTTTTACAAAAGGTGCAGTTTCTATAATGCCGATATCAATTTCCGGTGTAGAGTTGCGGATTTTTGTGCAGTGTTTTCGACTTTTGTAACTAACCAGTTTTCAGCAACATTATTTTAAAAAATTCGTCCCTTAAATACAAGTCCTACTACCTGCTATTAGTATACCTTAGCTTGCGCTGTAAATGCAAGAAGTTTAGCTTCTTGTTAGGACAGAAAGTAGGCGAGCTGTGTCTCAAAGCACCGTGCTGCTAAGCGCGAAACATGGAAGCCAAGCAAAGAGCGCATTACAATACGTTGGCAAAGCGAAACAAGCAAATGTACTTACTATCTTGAGGAATATGGGTGGGAAAAAGCGAATGCGGGGAAAATAACCTCGAAACCGACAAAGAGCAATATGCTGATGGCGCTGTCGAAAGTATAAGGGAAAGAAGGGGGGGGGGGGGCTCTTCCGCTAATTGTTGCCACTCCCTCCGCACCTGCGTTTCGCTAAAACGACAGCGTACGGCGTTTCACTGGCCGCCGGCATCCGATAAGACGGTTATGTGTCGCGGCGACTTGCACGAGTAAAAGTTTTCAATAATGTTGTTATTATTATTATTATTATTATTATTATTATTATTATTATTATTATTATTATTATTATTTGTTCTTCCCGCAACCGTTCGACGGGACATTCAGATCTTGGATTGTATTTTAAACCGATATTTTTTCTTAATCTACGCGACGAGTGGTCAGTGGCACCTCGAACGGCTGTGCAGGTGCGTTCGAACCAATGACGACGGAGAAATGGAACATAAATGAAAAGAATTATACGCATACCTTTGCTTGCGTGGATTCGTTTTGTTGATCCGTGATACGCTACTTTTATCCAGAAGCACATGCGTAAATTATTGCAGCGAAATGTAGCAGTCAAGGGGGGCGCCCTAGTGATGTCTCTAGTGCCTTCTAAAGAGGGTTAAAATATCATAGAAACGTCTAAAAGAGGTTATACGAAGCAAATAGTTGCTCTCGTGGCAAGCTCGCTTTGAAGGTCCTCAACAGGATTGTCCAGGATCTCGGAGACGAAGGACGCATAAACGATGCGCGGCCGCAGAGATTACATCCATCAACTTCAGATGACCAGGACCTTTGCATAGTGGCTGCAGTAAACGACAAAGCAATTCAAACTGCAAAGGCCCTACGAAGAGTTCTTGGCCGGGGCAATAAAAAAATGGCGCGGTGCGGCGAAAGCTCAGGAAAGCAAGACTGTGAAGTTGCGTCGCCGCTCAGAAGCCTTTTCTCACAGCAGCCAGCAAAGCAGCGCGCCTGAGGTTTGCTGCTGAACGCCGCAGCAGGCGTGAGGAGGAGTGGAAGCATGCAGTTTGACCATGGCCAAAAGGCCCCGGTGCAATAAGCTCAAAATCTTGGTTTATTTGGGACCCTCCTAGCTGACGTCCCATGTGGAGCTGGTTAAACGTGAAATGAGAAACAAAAAACTTATTTGAAGGTGGTTCTGCGGTTGTCTAATACAAGCATTTCTGCGTTAGATGTGTGTTTGATCAGGCGCCATCGGAGTTGTGCGCCGGCTAAGGATTGGTCTTAATGCTTTTATTCGTTAGGGGCCCTGCGTCGCAGAAAGTCCGGTGTCGGCGGCGTTGTCCGTTAGCGAAAAATCATTCCGAACCACGCTTGCCCTCTGCGTGACGCTCAGGCGTTACTGAAATAATGAAATTTCTAAAATAAAATGCGTCAGAAAATTCATAAAGTACGACTTACACTCAACCTACAGACATGGAACCATCGGAGTTTAGTTTGAATATACTAGAAAACCCGTTTCTGTCACACTGAAACTCAAACACAGACCCCTTTTACAGCTTCCGTTTGAGGTCTGC
This sequence comes from Dermacentor albipictus, assembly GCF_038994185.2. Lineage (NCBI taxonomy): Eukaryota > Metazoa > Arthropoda > Arachnida > Ixodida > Ixodidae > Dermacentor > Dermacentor albipictus. The sequence goes on along the minus strand of NC_091828.1, from coordinate 88,806,616 downwards.
CTTAGTAGGAGCGGCGCGCCCCGCTCGGTTCCTTGCAACACCATCCAGCTAGCGCTCGCATACGCGCATCCGCGGCACCCGCTGAGGGGGAGAGCAAACAGAAGAACCAGAAAGTTCGCCTTCGTGCACAGCGTTCGCCGCCAGCGTTTGCCGGAATACGTTGCGGCTACATAAGCTGTAGTTCCCGGGAAGCATGAGAAACAATCGGGGATCCTTCAATGCTACCGCGTTCTACTCTAGAAGGCGAAGCATAAGCGTGCTCCAAATTTTTTGTGTTACGTTTAACTTGAAAAGGCGAACGCTGAGTGATTCAAACCAGTGATTTTGGACAGCTTGAACTTCCTTAACATACGGTATTCGAGGAGCTGTGATCCAGCCCACTGTTGATGGAGCCAAATGAATGCGCACACTCCTGGCAAGAGTTAATTTGAATAGCCACCGCGCGTGTTCCGGTTATCCTGCCGACTTAGGTCTCCATATATTGATTGCCGCTTTAACAAAGCGATGTAGTGTACACATATTTCATACTGCCTTTGCATCCTTTAGACGACTGTAGACAAATATTGGGTAAATATACCGCCGAAGGTATGATATTGAAGTTCTTGACGAGTACTGAAAGACAGAGAATTCAACTACGTGGTTGATGTAAAAGGGACGGGTTCCAACCCATGCTGTGAAGATAGTTGGCAAGAGAAGATGTGGCATCACCTGATCCGTTAAGGGCCGTTTATAGTCCGACGTAACGCATGCGCGCGCGCCCGCTACGTCACGTCGGCGAAAACGACCCCTCTATAGTCGGGTGCACCGGCGCAGCTAACGTAACCGGCGGCTTGCAACGCGCCCCGACGGGCCCGGCGCCGATTTGGCTCCTGAGCCATTCGCACGTCGAAGTCTGCGGAATTCTCGCACCACAATGCATTGCGCGCGAAGAAAAAGGCGCCAACACAACTCCGCAGACGGCTTTTGCGGACGGCGCGCGACTTGGCGAACCTTCTGCGCATGCTCCGAAGATAGCAGCCGACGGCGCGCGCGTTGAAGTATAGAGGGGATGGCATCTCGGCTGGCGCAGCGCAACCGACGTAGCGTGACTGACCGCGAACGAAGCTCGCCCGCGCGCCGATAACGTCGGACTATAAACGGGCCTTTAGACCAATGTGACGTAGCCTTAACCTGGGTCCTGCCGAGCCTGAGTACGACGCCGTTGTGCATGTTCTCGTTGCTGTTCCTTTCGTCGCTCATCGTGTTCACGCTGGTTTTCGGGTGTCCTAACTATGCGTGGTCTTTCCATAGCGCTATGAGAATACAAATGAAAGCGATTGCTAGGGGGGTTCTTCTATATGCGAAAGTGTGGTTACGTCACTCCCTGCTTCCTGTGCCGCAGTTGCCGCTTCCTGGCAACTGCAGCTTATGCAACCGTAATCTTTACAGGGAAACACTTGCGGCAAACGCTATGCGCGAAGGCGGGCTTTCTGGCTCTTTCTTTTTCTTTCCCTCTGCACGCCGGACGCTGCCGCTGCCGCGGATGCGCGGAGGCGAGTGCCATCTGGTGGTGCTGCAAGGAACCCAGAGCCGCAAGGGGCGGGCGCCTTCGGTTGTGATGGGTTGAGCTCTCTCCCACGGACACAACTGCACAGGGGGCAGATATACAGTTTAACACCCAGTAAAATACTGGCTAAGACAAATACGCAAATAAGTTCTATATTTTAGTTAAGCATGCGAAAGATATCCTTTCTTCTATAACTATAGAAAATTACGTTTCAAGGAATCTATTTGAGACTGTGACGCAGGTTGAGTTGGTGGCGGTTTTGATACCAAGCGCACCGCGTACGCCATCCTTGATCGCACTAAAATGAGTGCGAAACTCCCCTTACGAGCTTCACTGCAAAAATTTTCCTGAAAGTGAACTACGTGATGCATATACACTGCACAGCTAAAAGTGCTTTAACAAATAATTAGCTTGCAGACTCAGTGCCCATGAATATTGCGCACGCAGCAGCTGCGGATTCCAGACATAATCAGGGCCTTTTCAGCTTTCTTGTCAGGTCCCTTCTTTTGCCCACCATTTGACGGTGGACAATGAATGATTATAGTGGGGGAAAGCCAAAGAACTACAAACAAGCCCCCCCCCCCTCACCTATAGAAGAATAAATCGTCTTTCACGCCAAAGCTTAACCGAACTGCGCCATTAATGCACTTGGTTTCTGGCGTTCTTCAAATAACATCTCGTCAACTTGGGTCACTGAGTACGGGCCAGTTAGTGTGCAGCTCGCGAGGGACCAACTCCCAGCGACCGCAGGCACATGCGCGCCACGCTTCAGTCTCGAAGGCCGCGCGCGGACTTCTCAACCAGCTGCCCCCCGCAGGGGCGTCTGCGTAAGCAGGCGTTTGGTGTGTTGCGCCACCACGTACCCGAGCACACGAGGGTTGGACCCTCCCGCGTGTAGCCGTGCGCGGCTTAGCCGTGTCTGGGGAAAGGGGGATCCTGGGGGTTGAGCCGATGCTGGGTGCTTGGACCTTTAAGGCCCCCCGGCGGAGGCAACACACCTCTTTGGCCTCTGCTTCACATAGACGGCACCCCCGGACTGACCCACCCGGGGGAAATCGGTAGTTGCCTTTTCCTGTCTCTCTCTCCCTATTACCTTCGTCTTTCTCTTACTTTCCACCTTTCCTGTCTCCTGCTCTCTTCTTTTTACTTCTTTTTTTTCCTGGCGGCAAGGGTTAACCCTGTGTGGATAGCCAACCTTGGTTATTTCATATTTGGTTATAGTAGTAATGTACAGCTGGCGTTTGCAGGCCGTGTTTCACAGGTCCTGCAGCGTCCCCTTGTAGGACTCCACGGTGGGTGGCTGGCGTTACTGCCGAAATCTCACATATGTTTATGGCTACCTCCTTCCCTACACTCCCTGATCGCCCTCAGAAAAGAGGGCGCACCGATGAAGTATTCAAATTTTTTGGTCGGCAAAAAGAATCTTTCCCTCGTTTCCACGTTATCCATTCTGAAACACCAGCTAAACCAGTGCGAACAATTTCTCCATTTCTTGTATCGAAGTCCCTTACCGAAGTTTTTGGTCCAGGATATAAGGCGTCGAGGATGGCTAGCGGTGACCTCCTCCTGGAGCTCCGCGATCACAAACAATTTGAGAAACTGCCTAAACTTGTATCATTTGGGGAGACCCAAATAGTAGTAACCCCGCACCGCACGATGAATACCTCCCGCGGCGTTGTCTCAGACGATGATTTGCTGCAGCTCTCTGAGGCTGAACTCTTGGAGGGCTTCAGTGAACAAAATGTTATAAATGTCAAAAGAATCAAGATGAGGCGAGATGGTAAGGAACTTGCGACCAAACACCTAATACTCACCTTTAACTCAAGTGTCCTGCCCGAGTCCATCGAGGCCGGGTATATCAAGCTCCGTGTTCGTCCATACATCCCTAATCCCCTGCGTTGCTTCAAATGCCAGCGTTTCGGTCACAGCTCGCAGAGCTGCCGAGGCCGCCAAACCTGCGCTAAATGCAGTGCTAATGAGCACACTTCTGAATCGTGTGAAAACTCTCTCCACTGCGTAAACTGTGAAGGCGAGCACGCTGCATACTCGCGGTCGTGCCCGTCTTGGAAGAAAGAAAAGGAAATAGTTACGATTAAAGTTAAAGAAAACATAAGTTTCAAAGAAGCACGCAGGCGGGTATCTTTCCTGCCAAAGCACACCTTTGCCGAAGTGGCGCGTCAGGGGGCAGCGCCACAACGGCCTCCGGCGGCTGTCCGTCCCACACCCAGTGAGGCGGCAGTGACGCCATCCGCCCCCTCGGCGACTGCAGCTAACGCTGCTACGCCACCACAGCAGGCGGGGCCAACGACCACGAAGGTGGGCGCAGCCGAGGCTACCCCAACCTCCCCGGCCCCGTCCAGCGCTGGCAACAACCGGCGCAGCCAGATCCCTCAGGGAGCCCCACCGACCTCCGGGCTGGTGGGCGCAGGGATCTTGCCTTCCGAGGCAGGACCCTCACAGAAAACTCGCTCGCAAGAGCATGTGTCCAGCGCCTCCCAAGAGGCAATGGACACTACACATGTCCTCACGGCGCGCCAAGCGCCTAAGGAGCGGCGAGGCTCACTCGAACGCTCCAGAAAGGGCAAAACCCCGATTACAGGGCCTCGAAAGGGCTCTGTAATCTAAGACATCTTTCAGTTTCCGTACACACAGCACCAACTTACTTTAAAAATGGTTACACAAATAATTCAGTGGAATGTCCGAGGTCTTCTTAGAAACCTAGATGATGTGCAGGAACTCATCCAAAAACACAATCCAAAAGTGCTGTGTTTACAGGAAACACACCTAAAATCCAAACACACAAATTTTCTCCGACAGTACATAACTTATCGCAAAGATCGCGATGATGCTGTCGCATCATCGGGTGGTGTCGCCATTGTTATCCATAAGAACATTGCGTGTCAACTTTTACAGCTAAAAACGCCTCTCGAAGCAGTGGCGGTCCGAGCTGTTCTTCTAAACAAACTCATCACCATTAGCTCTCTTTACATACCCCCACATTACCAATTAACGAAACACGAATTTCAATCTTATGTAGATCAATTGCCAGAACCTTATGTTGTTCTTGGCGATTTCAATGCGCATAGCACCTTGTGGGGAGACTCTCGCATCGATGCGCGAGGTCGTCTCGTTGAACAGTTCCTTTTTTCTTCTGGAGCGTGCATTCTAAATAGGAAAGAACCCACATATTACTCTCTTGCAAACAGATCCTTTTCGTCAATAGATCTTAGTATAGTCTCCGCGTCTATACTACCCGAACTCAACTGGGAAGTTACGAGCAATCCTTACGGGAGCGATCACTTCCCCGTACTGCTAAAAACATCTAAAGAAAATGAATTTCCCCCACAAGTTCCTAGGTGGAAGATAGATACAGCCGACTGGGAGAAATTTCGAAATCTATCTAGACTCTCATGGGCTGATATGTCTTCTCTAGAAATCGATGCCGCTGTGGAGTATTTTACAGCGTTCATAATAGATGCCGCATCTAAATGCATATCTGAAGGAAGCGGTTTGGGATGCAGACGGCGTGTCCCGTGGTGGAACGAGGAATGTAGGATTGCTCGTAAGAAACAGAACAAAGCGTGGGGGTTGCTACGCGCTTCCCCCACTGCAGAGAATCTTATCAACTTTAAGAAAGTAAAATCTCAAGGCAGGAGAACCCGCAGGCAGGCCAGAAGAGAAAGTTGGCAGAACTTTTTATCAAGTATAAACTCGTTTACAGATGAGGCGAAAGTCTGGAACCGCGTAAATAGAATTAGAGGGCGGCAAACATATTCACTCCCACTAGTAAATACACAGGGCGATACACTGAAAGTTCAAGCCGACTCACTGGGAGAACACTTTGAGAGTGTATCAAGCTCAAATCATTATTCACAATCCTTCCTAAAATATAAACAAATCGAAGAATGCAAGCCACTCACCAATAAATGCCGACAGAATGAACCGTACAATTGCCCTTTTAGTGCTGCCGAGTTGAAAGCTGCCTTGAGCGCATGCAAGACCTCTGCACCGGGATCCGATAGAATCATGTATGCCATGCTCAAAAATTTACACAATGACACACAAGTAACACTACTTACACTCTTCAACACTATCTGGGACGCAGGGTACCTTCCAACGGCATGGAAAGAAGCCATTGTGGTCCCTGTTTTGAAACAAGGGAAAGACCCTTCTTCAGTGGCAAGTTACCGCCCGATAGCCCTCACAAGCTGCATGTGTAAGGTATTTGAAAAAATGATAAATCGGCGACTCATCCACTTCCTTGAACAAAACAAAATGCTTGATCCCTTTCAGTGTGGCTTCCGAGAAGGGCGCTGCACAACCGACCATCTTGTACGTATTGAAGGACATATTCGTGACGCGTTTGTACACAAACAGTTCTTCTTATCGATATTCCTCGATATGGAGAAGGCGTACGATACGACCTGGCGGTATGGAATCTTGAGAGATTTGTCAGAAATGGGCATTCATGGCAATATGCTAAACGTAATAAAAAGCTACCTGTCCAATCGTACCTTCCGGGTGAAAGTAGGCAATGTGCTGTCACGTCCTTTTGCACAAGAAACCGGTGTACCCCAGGGTGGCGTGCTCAGTTGCACACTCTTTATTGTTAAGATGACAACACTTCGTGCTTCCGTACCACCCGCCATCTTTTACTCTGTCTACGTGGACGACATTCAAATAGGTTTCAAATCCTGTAACCTCGCAGTGTGCGAAAGACAGGTACAGCATGGTTTGAACAAGGTGTCAGGGTGGGCAGAGAAAAATGGATTCAAAATCAATCCTCATAAGAGTTCTTGTGTTTTGTTCACAAGGAAGAGAGGCCTAGTTCCGGATCCCTGCTTGGAAGTGTGTGGACAACAGATACCTGTAAACAAAGAACATAAATTTCTAGGTGTCATACTTGACTACAGACTCACTTTCGTCCCCCACATTAAATATCTTAAAGAAAAATGTCTGAAAACAATGAACATAATGAAACTTCTTTCCCAGACTACGTGGGGTAGTGACAGGAAGTGTTTAATGAATCTATATAAAAGCCTCATTCGATCACGACTAGACTACGGTGCCGTCATTTATCACTCTGCCACCCCGAGCGCACTAAAGATGCTAGATCCTGTTCACCATCTGGGTATCCGTTTAGCCACAGGAGCTTTCAGAACGAGTCCCGTACAAAGTTTATATGCAGAATCGAATGAGTGGTCACTACATATCCAGAGAACATACATCAGCCAAACATATTTTTTGAAAGTCCACTCTAATCCCGAACATCTCTGTTTTAACACCATTAATGATATGACATATGCTACACTATTTCGTAATCGTCCTTCCGTAAGACAGCCTTTCTCGCTGCGTGTGAGGGAGCTTAGTCATGAAATGCATGTTCCAATCCTCGAACTTCGCCTAATGCATCCAGCCAAGCTGCTACCTCCTTGGGAGTGGCAGTCGATACAATGCGATACATCTTTCATTGAAGTTACAAAAAACGCTCCAGAGATTGAAATCCAGATGCATTTCCGGGAACTCCAGAACAAACACTCCTGCACGGAGTTCTACACAGACGCATCGAAGTCACACGACGGGGTGTCCTATGCAGCCGTCGGGCCATCCTTCTCAGAAACCGATGCACTGCATGCGGAAACTAGTATCTTTACGGCGGAGGCTTACGCACTATTGTCGGCTGTGAAGCATATAAGGAAATCAAAACTCCAGAAAGCAGTCATATATACGGATTCCCTTAGTGTTGTGAAGGCCTTGATGGCTTTCTCAAACCACAAAAATCCAGTAATTAACGAACTTTATTCTGCTCTGTGTAAAGCGTATATAGGTAATCAGCATGTCATCATATGCTGGGTGCCAGGTCATAGGGGCATCGAAGGTAACATTCTTGCGGACCAGATGGCCACGTCAGTTACATCGCATTCTGCTAATCCCACCGCTGCAGTTCCTGTCACAGACCTGAAGCCCTTCTTACGGAGGAAACTACGGAACCAGTGGCAACGGCTATGGGACGCAGAAACAAATAATAAGCTTCACGTGATAAAGCCACAGTTAGGATTCTGGCCTTCCGTAACAAAATCACGCCGGACAGATGTCCTATTCTGTCGTCTGAGAATAGGACACACATTTGGCACACATAACTTTTTACTCACCGGAAACGAGTCTCCAACCTGTGGTAGATGCGGGGAGAGGCTGACCGTCCTCCACGTCCTCCTGGAGTGTCGGGAAGCCGAATATGAAAGAAAGAAACATTTTCCCTTAGCCTACCGGCAGCGCATCCCCCTTCATCCTGTTATGTTACTCGGCCAAGAACCATTATTTGACACCAACGCAGTCCTGAGTTTTCTGAAAGATGTTGTCTTGCATGTTTTTAGCCCTACATGTTCATAGCGGGTCCTCTCTTCAGAGGACGCCGCTGTGATAGCTCCTTGGTATAGCACATGCCTCTAGACCCTTGTTTTCAAGGGCTCTGGCGAGGCAGCAGTGCTCCAAGTAATGTTACCATCTTATACATTTTATATTTTGCATCATTCTTGTACGATGGATTTTAATGTTCATAGTATTCATTAGTCATCGCCATAATTTTATAGTACGTAGATTTTACGCACTTTACAGCGAATATTTTTAGGCCACTCTACAGCCATGTCACATCTTCATAATACACCGTCAACATTAACACTTGTCATGGCGCTCTTTGGCCAAACCTGGCCCTTGCGCCACAAAAAAAACCACACATCATCAACCAGCTGCCGCATGAACCAATTCCTTACTTTCCCGCGCACCTGCGTGTCATGCATTTCGGATGCCACTTGCGGGCTTTGCGGCGGCGCCGCGAGATGTCGCCGACTGCTCTTGGAGAAATACGAACGAGTGTCTCTGCTGCAGTACACGCCTCACCCATAGTTTCAGCGGTGGAAATACGTTGCGTTCCTATACCCATTCAATGTTATACGCATAACCGTCGACAGCCATCGTGAGAGGGATTCTGCGAATACTTTTTTTTTAACAGCGATGCTGTTTAAGCTGGTGATTAGGCCGGCAAACGTGCGCAGCGATTCTTCACGGAGCGATGACGTCATCGCGCGCACCGGTGCCGCTTCACCGTAGCTTTGTCTCGCCGCGCGGGACGGAGGCCGCGCATGCGCAGATGTGGACCTAAGCCGTGACGTCGCCACGAGGGTATAAAAGCAGCTACGCTCTACCGCCCCTCAGACAGAACAGCCAAGGTCGATTCGATGGACCGCCATGTTTTGAACATATGGGCTCCTATGGAAGCTTCGCTACCAGGTATATTTACCTTGGAACAGCCGGGTCTCGACGAAGAGAGAGATGGGACGACACAAGATGAGCGTCTCTCCCGAAGCAGAGGAGGTGCGGCTCAAAAGCCGCCGCGCCGCTACTCGAGAGCGGATACCACGACTTCAGTCCAATCCCGAATATCGCGCCGGTGAAGCATCGGCGAACCGCCAGCTACTTGCAGAAGGTGGACACAACGCGTCGTACATATTTTAATGGCCGAATGTTCATTGCTCTTTGGGGGGCTAATGACGACACCACGCAGAAAACTTGACCGAGTCTCGAAGCCTAACAACGCAGAAAAGATGGCCGAGTCTCCAAGCATACCAACGCATAAGCTTAGCCGAACCAAGAATAACCTAGGTGGGGCTGCCAGCTTCGCCTTTGCCTTCGCGCCACTAGTGCGAAGCTGCCCCTTCTTTTTTTTATAATTAGCCCAGCATTTACTTCAGAACACCAAAGTCACTAAGCGGTGTGTGGACTCCATGGCTCGGCTGTCTTCCAGAGGTGAAGGGTAGCTACAGAGCGTTTTTGCCGGTAGAGTTTGTTTGTAATTCTTAGGTTGTGACCGACTGTAGCTCTAATTTCTACTGAAGCTAAAGGGATGTTTTGGTCGGATATGTCTAAAGACTAGCATGTATAATATTTTTTCTTTGGAAATTCTCGAAGATGCTGCAGCTTAGCCCAAGACATTCGTTGTGCCGGGCTGCGTTACGTACTATGCTGTCGCCACGGCGTACGCCTATACACAGGAGCAGGAATATGTTTGTTTTGCTTGAATCTGCAATACTACGCTACTCTTCGGTAAAGGACACGCCCTTTGAACGCAAGGTTACAAAAGGCCATTGCGCATTATTGTAGCCCAAAATTTTCAACAAAGATGCTTCGTCAAATGCACCAAGATAGCCGTAGATTTAACTCGTGAGAAGTGTGTAGGGTAGGGGTCAATAGAAAGCGCCAGATAAGTCGAGCCCAATCGACCGCTTGAGGATTCATTACACCATAAAAATACATAGGTAGACAACATATAAATATACAACTTGGGTCATCGCGCATGTGCAACTGGGAATGTGACACTAGCTATGAAAATATTATTTGCCGATGTTTCGAAAGTGGCATGTGGCCGTGGGTTGGTGCCCATAGACAGGCAGCACAAGAGGCAAGAAGTATTGAAGTCGGCAGAGAAAGGAACATTTCCCTCCACCATATCGCCTCCATCGGCTAATATTTCTTAGTGCAGAATCATGGTCTAACGCCAACGCAGTTCTAGATTTGTTTAATGACGTTGTGTTACATGTTACTAGCCCTAGAAATCCGTAGCGCGTCCTTTCGCCACTGCTTGCTGATGCGATAGTAGCGTTTTGCATAGCACATGCCTCCAGGCCCTTGAGTTTCAAGGGCTCTTTAAGGCAATAACGCTTCTCAGTAATGTTCGCCGCTGACACAATCTAGCATAGTATATCATCCATCATTAATGTCTCTTTTGTATTCAATGTGAACTTCATTAGCCATTAACATAATCTTATGGCGCATGAATTTTACGCACCTTGGAGCAACTGTTTCTAAGGCTTCTATATAGACATGTGACATCGTCCTCTCGTAATTCATCGCTACGCTGTCTAGTTAGTAACACTGGCTTGGTGCCTTTTGGCCTGAATGGGTCCTTCCGCCAGAAAACACCAAATTCATCATCATCAATCTCTCCAGTGCAGGCATGATTCAATTTAGGACACGGAGAAACCATTGCCTTATATTTACTCTCTTGGCCCCTGCTACCTTTAAAACAGGTTATTGTAAGTTCCGCCGATCAGACTTGCCACCTTTCCATCGCTGCCCAGCATTTATGCTCAGGGTATATATTGAATTGAATTCGGGGGTTTTGCGTGCCTACATAGCGGTTCGATTATGAGGCCCGCCGTGGTGAGGGAACTCCGGATTGATTTTGACCACCAGGGGACCTTTATAACGCGCCCCCCAATGCACGGGCACAGGCGGTGCATGTTGATCTGCTCAGAAGCCTACGCAGTTGCTCAACGATACGTGCCTTTACACTTGGAGAGCACGTAGCGCAACCAAATTGCAGCCCAATAATGAGCGGGACCAACCGAATGGAACGCTCCCCGCTTCGCGCACCACAGAAGGTGGTCACAACAATAGGCCCCCTGTCGGGGATCGATGAAGAGCGCCCACTCCCTAGGAATTCTCGATTAATATTCCTTCAGAGCGAAGAATGGATTGATACACAATACAACGTCGCGGGGGTGTGTGCGCTATTTTATATCACACACACACAGGCGCGTTTTTTTTTTCTGGCAGCGGCGGAGCGGCCCATTTATCGCCCTCGCAACACGTGAGAGACGACGGACCACGAAATCAAGCCAGCTCGCGCAGTCCTTAGGTTGAACATTATGGATCGGTTATTTGCTCCAAACGCCCTGTGGACATTTGTCACCATAATGAAGTGCTATGACAGTAGGGGGCGCGTTGGGGCGATGCGCGCCATGAAGCGTTACATGCATTCAGACTTCCTGTCACGTTATCGTCGCGGGGGTTCATATAGGGGCTATGGAGTCTCGCTGCCGAGCACGAGGTCGGAGGTTCGATCCCTTGATCACAGCGTCCACGTTCTGGTGGGGGTGAAATGCGAAAAAGCTAGTTGGTATAAGATTAGGTGCACGTAGATAGAAGAGAACCGCGTGTGGCCAAAAGTAATCCTGAGTCCACTACTTGGTCCCTCCTAACCCACCTATAGAACTTTCGGAAAAAATTAAGCGCCATAATTTTTTAGCTGCCTCTCACTTGAATCAACCTGGATTTCGACACACAAGGCCAACCTTTAGGTGTATGTTGTGAATGTATAGGTGTGCTCAAGGACTGTCGCCTGAAATCACGGTTTTATTAATTAGCTGCCTTCCCTATCTCGGAGTTCTTGTGCGAGCAAATTCATCTTTTTTGCATAAATGCATTTGGTTATTAAAACACATCTTAAAGCTGTAGCAATAGAAAAAAAAAACAGGTGGTGCGGTCACATGATCATGCCATTTCCGATAGATACACACAAGAGATATAACACACTTCAATAGAAAGAGAGAGAGAGGGGGAGAAAGAAAAGCGTCATTTGGCAAAACAATTTCAAATGAATGGACCGAATAGCTATGTGTGTTAGTCAGCGGATGTTAAGCAACTACGGTACCTGTATTCATAACTAACGTGACACCACATTCCTTGCAACTACTGCACAAATTCTGTCCGTCGAGCTTGCGTCCTGCAATGAGCGTACAGCTTGGGGTGCCAAAAATTTAAACGTGCTCGAGGTGCGTTTAGAAACGCATCAGCTCTAACTTGACTGGTAGCAGGATACTGATGCTCCGTTAGCTTTGAGCAACTAACATAGCGATCCACGAATCTGAAAGGCCAGCATGCACTTTGTTTATATCTATAAAGCTATATGATTTAAAGCTTATCTTTGGGCGTATATAGAGACGCGGTTTCCTAACTACGGCGCCTTTCTTACTAATTGTCACCTCCAATTGCGTTGTCTTCTTGACGAAGCCATTTCCCTTAAAAGATAAAAGACTGAAAGGTTGTTACGTTTAAGCGAACCTTATTAGATAAGCCCTCCGGGATTTTGCTAACCGAGACTGCTCCTGCTGCTGCCTTTCCGAATAGCTCATGACACAGGACAGCACTCGTACAGCAAAACAGCTTCTCTGGAGCCTCATTCACGCTACCCCGTCTAGAAATGTGCAAGTTGTCGGCTCGGTTCTTCGCCTAATTACGTTGCGAAACGAGAAAATGTACCTCCACATCCCCACCGCTACAACTGCTCACCATCAAGCGCATAGTTATTTTAACAAAGTGCCACGCCCTTTATGCCACGTTTCATGGAGTTCGGTGCCTGTTGTGTGTCCGCTTCTTGGCCGAGTACTGTGGGCCGGTCCTGAAGATGGTGCAATAGCAAACGGCACCTCGCTCATTTGTCGGCCATGCAAGCAGTGCTTATGCTTCCAAACGCGTTCGTTCTTGCGTGGAATAATAGACGCACTCTTTAGACGGAACACTGAGGCAAACGATGGACCGGACGCTGACCCGCAACTGAATCTTATTGGAATGCACATGCCCTCGCATACAGACACAAGGCAAGTACGCACATCACACCACGAATAAAAGGTAACGATTATATTGCGTCATCTTGAAAAGCACGCAATGAACGAAAAGTCGCGAGTCATTCCACTCTGCGAGGGGGCACGACCAGGGAAACAGTTTTGCATACGACACCGAGGGGACAAAGAATTTTGAACACAAAATAAATTAAATTATGGGGTTTTACGCGCCACAACCACTTTCTGTTTGTGAGGCACGCCTTAGTGGAGGACTACGGAAATTTTGACCACCTGGGGTTCTTTAACGTGCACCTAAATCTAAGTACACGGGTGTTTTCGCATTTCGCCCCCATCGAAATGCGGCCGCCGTGGCCGGGATTCGATCCTGCGACCTCGTGCTCAGCAGCCTAGCACCATAGCCACTGAGCAACCACGGCGGGTAATTTCGAACATAAGTGCAGACTTATTTACTGTGATTTTTATATACGTTCGCGTGGACCACGGGACCGCCGCCACGGGAGAGCGCAATGAAAGGAGATGCGCAAGCACTTGGAACGCCGACAAAGAGAGGGCGGTGCGAATGTAGACATGGCCGACGTTGGTAGAAGTGTGGTATATCTGATACAGGTTGTAATTGGAGGTAAGATATTAAACTTATTTTTGCAAGTTGACGGAGTGCTTGAAGCCTGCGTCACCTCCACCGTGGGTTGGCCCAGTACTACAATACTTTCGGGATCAGCCTACGGTTTTAGGCCTTTGAACATCGATCTGCTGGAACCGAGCCGCATACAGCTTCGCTGTCAAGAAAATTAGAGCAGTCTTTCTAAAAAAACATTTCTTATTTGCTGCGCAACAAGGCCGAGGTGCCACTTACACATCCTTCCGCTTTCTTCCTCATATGACACGCTTACTTAGCTTTAGCGCAAGCGTGTCTCCGCTCTTCTCCAGAAGTGTGTGTGTGTGTGTGTGTGTTTCTTTTATCCTTTTAAGTTTTGTGTGGTCTGTGCACCAACGTCGTGTCTTTATATGCACGCATGTGGGTTTCAATGAAATTAATTCGCGAGTTGGCGCCTGTTTATGGTCTGTCTCACTGGCCCGTCCAAGATTTGCGCTTGTTATTCCACACTAAAAGAGCCCAAAGTATTGCGGTGGCAAGCGAATGCCGCGGACTTCTATAGAATAAAAACAGGAATACCGCAACACAGGACTCGCTCGTTCTGTGTTGCGCTGTTCCTTTTTTCATTCTAAAGATGAGCCAACCAGCCCCATAGAACACACTGCTAACGCTGAATTCTACATCACTTCCGGCCAATTAAACTGCGATGTCCAGCATTTTAAGCGCAGCTTAGAGATTACTACTCAGAAGCCAAGTGGTCACGCAGCAAATAATTTTTTTGTGTGCTTGTTTCTGGAGCTCGGGCTTCACAACTTACTTGACGAGTTAATCGAGGCGCACGACATTGCGCAGTACGAACGATTATCTCATTCAAAGACAGGTCGATGCATCCTCGAGGCACTCGGCATTGCGTACCACACTCAGCATGGAGAAAAGATGGCGATTCAGGCTTCGGTCCGCGAGCGTCTGATCATCCCGCCGCTTCCCAAAAACATGCACCCGACGCACCACGCCGCGAGACGCAACAATCGAGCAAGAGACCTTCAGAAGAAGTTTGGCAAGAGTAACCAGGCGGTGTACGTAGACGCTGCGCGATATGAAGGAGAGAAAAGCGCACACGCGATCGCGGTTGTAGCCCGCACGGGTAAGTGCCTCGCGAGCGCTACAGTGACCGGAGGCGGCCGAAGAAGCCGCAATAGCCCTAGCACTGGCCACGGTACCTAGCTCTGCGATCGTGATCAGCGACTCGCAGGCGGCAATCCGCGGCTTCGCGCGCGGTCGCGTCTCGCGGGAAGCGGTCCGCATACTCCAAATTTGTGACGACGGCGACTCCTCATCGCCCTCGCAACCCCGAAATTCTACAGTCTTCCTCCTCTGGACCCCGGCACACACCGATGTCCCGCTCGCGGGCAACGAGGCGGCCCACGCCACGGCTCGAGGTCTCACACGCCGAGCCGCCGCAGATTATGTGGCCGCCGCCCCCGCCCCCGAGAGCGGGGCATCGGATCTGCCTGATCGGGACACTACAACAGAAATGCGGCAACAAGAATCCCAATGGGCGTGGGGCGATCGCCTGACCACGTTAAGAGATCTCACCCAACACTACAGACTCCAAACACGCACATTCCCGCCACCACACGACAAGTTAAACAGGAATGAGGCCGTAAGTTTACGCTTGCTCCAGACACACAGCTACCCTAGCCCCGCGGTCCTACATCACTTCTACCCAGGTTTATATCCAACAGATGCCTGTAAAGCTTGCGGACAGCGAGCAACGCTGCGACATATGCTCTGGGAATGTGCCGGCAACCACGGTAACGGGACCACATCCGTGCGCGACGCGTCCGTAATCGCGTCCGTTACCACAGTACGGGAAGCCTCGAGCTCGCTCCTCCCCGACGCCGCCCCAGCGGCGGGGCCCGCCGGTGACCTTCTCCATCGGCGTCGCCGCCGCTGGGAGGCGGCTCTCAAAAGTTCAGAGTTGGCAGACCAGCTCTGGGCCGTCCGGCAAGCCAAAGATGCCGCCCGAGTCCAAGGACTTGGAGCCGCCACCTGAGGCCACCACAACGATACTGCCGGTCATTCATTAATAAAGTTTCTTCTCTCTCCCTCTCTTTTGTGCTCGTTCGCCTTGCAATACATCTGCCGCGGTACCGAATACGCAATACTTTGAAGGAGATATGTTCCAGATAAAAAAACATATCTCGTACGAAAGAAAAACATTCTTGCACTCATGTATTGCTAAATAAATGCGTCGTAGTGCCTTTTTAGGCAAATTAAAAAGGCTGCAAATATGAATGCTATGAAATAAATTAAAACAAAAAAACTCTTTCGCATCTTCACGTCAGGGACATTTCACCGCAATGTCAGAAATTCATATATTCTTTAAACTTCTTTTAATCTGTCGCCATCTTTATATAATGCAGAAGCAATTTTATTTTCCAACACATCAATTTTGAGGAATTTGTACGTAGTGACAGTGCATAGACAACAGTTTCACCCATACGCATTGATTTTCCTTATAACATGACAATATCACATAATAATGTATTCGTTTGTATTGTATAAATAAACAATTGATTGATTGATTGATTGATCGATCGATATAGCACTTGTCCCAGGGAACCATGTCCCTGTTGAGTGCTTCAGAGATAAACAACTTTACACCGACTAAACCCTATGTAGGTTCCTCCGGCGCAAAACACTACAGCCTGTATCTCAGCCTCTTCTAGAAAAATTCCCGCACGACTTGCGACCCACTCCAAATGCAGACGTATCAACGGGGCAAACGTCGGGGATGATTACACGGTGCTACAATATAGCCCTCCAAAAGCCAACCCTGAAGGAAAGTTCCACTGCACCGCGTTAATGAAAGCAGCCTAAAGTCCGTGCTGGGATAAACGACCCACTCATTACTACCGTACTCAAGTGTTGATTATAGCCTATTCGATGAGTATATAGCGGTTTATGAGCCCCCTGCGTTAAAAGAGAGAAAAGAAGGTGGAAAACGTTCAAATCATGTTCAAAGACTGGAGGAATAATTTGTGGTTACAAGGCACCAACGTGTCAGCGACGGTGATCGATGTACTTAGCCATCAGCGTAGAAAATTATAGGCTGGAGTTTTAGTGGGTGCCGCCATGTGGACCTTGGTCGCATTGATCCGCCAGTACGCTGGATGAAAGTTCCGTGAAATGCGGGTCCTGCACGATTTCTCGTTATTTCCACTTTTATGTACATCACGCCCCCTGTTTTCGGAATCCTCCGCGGGAATGTCGGGAAAATAATATATGGGTAAAGAAAGAACGATGTATATATATATATATATATATATATATATATATATATATATATATATATATATATATATAGTAAATCAAAGCCGGGTCTCAATTGAAAGAGGTGAACAAGAGAGGCTCAGTTTCCCGTTAGTTAAAAGTGCCTGGAACCACAGACACTGACGCGAAGGGGAGATGGATTGCAACGTTTTAATAAGACGAAGAAACGTTAGAACACAGTGGAGCGAAAATGGACGTGCAGATAACTTGCCGCAGTCGGCAGCCAAATCCATATCTGCCGAATTACTCTTGCAGTGCTTCAACCTTTAAGCTACTAGGGCCAATATCTCGGTCATGAAGGACACGCTGCGACAAATAATCGACGCCCTGCAGCTGCTACTGTGCGGTTTAAACACACTATAGTGGCACTAACCGCGGCCCAAATTATGAAAGCTATAGGCAGCCCCGTAGCTTCACTGCAGCAGCCTCTAACTCTTGCCCGCCAACGTGACGGCGTTGCGTTGTGAAGTGTGCACGTAAGCGTTACGCAGAAACGGTATACGGTGGTGTTCACTGTATACCACCCCCCTTCCTTGAACTTGAAGTTGAAGTTGAAGTTAATTTGCATCATCAAAATGCGGGAATGTTCGGGCAAAAAGTGAAAATAAATTCACTTGAGACGCGCCCGAGCCCCCAATATACAAGGCATACAAAAAGGGCGACAATTAACAAGGCATTTTAACAGCTTGCCATTGCAGGTTAACCTCTAGTGTTATACAATGTAATGTAATACGAACAGCTTGACAGTAATTATACATACATAAAAATACTAACAGCAGTGGAAAAAGAGTACTGACATCATGGAATGAAGAACTCTTCACATCCTACCTCTGTTATTCTCCCAAATCCTTTCCCCAGCGTGGAGTCGCAGGCCAGATGCACTTCACCCAGACCAACCTCTCCTCCTCTCTGCGATTAGAAAAAAATGATCTGTCTCTCTATCTCACTTTCTTAGTTTTCGTGTATGAAAGAGAAAATGCGTCGTCCACACATTTGTAGTACGGAGCTACAAGGAAACCAGCACTGGTTTCTCAAAACGTTGCCGTAGAAAATTCGTACTGGTACGTTATTCAAACCGGTGAACCAAAGCATTTCGGGTGGTCACACTACCATCTGACCTAACCAGGAGGCTAGCAGATCACAGCATGGGGACAAATTAATCTACATCGTGAAGAGAGAGAGAAAACATTTAATTGGACCTTCGAGGTCATTTGAAATTCTGGGGTTTTACGTGCCAAAACCACTTTCTGATTATGAGGCACGCCGTAGTGGGGGACTCCGGAAATTTCGACCACCTGGGCTTCTTTAACGTGCACCTAAATCTAAGTACACGGGTGTTTTCGCATTTCGCCCCCATCGAAATGCGGCCGCCGTGGCCGGGATTCGATCCCGCGACCTCGTGCTCCGCAGCCTAACACCATAGCCACTGAGCAACCATGGCGGGTGTTCGAAGTCATTTCTCTTGCCGTCGAGTGGGTGGTGTTCCCATTCCAGGACTCCACTAGCCATGGCTGCTCGACGTACTTGCTGGACGAGAGCTCCTTGTCCCGCCAGGGTATCGTCAGTCAGCTGTACCTCCCACTGCACACCGTGAAGCTCACGCACACCGTATGTGCGCATGCATATGTGAGCAAGATTACCCCTGGGAGTGTTAGCAAGCGCCTCTCCTGGCTATGGTGGCAACTCTGCTTTGACATGCATATATACTCCCGAAGAGAACCTGGAGACACCGTTTTCCTGCTTGCGGCTAGCATTGAAATGAGAAAGATATTTTTTCCTGCAAGCAGTTGTACTTCCGCACTTTGGAAAACCAGTTCACTTAAGTTCCGCGGAGCTTAAAAACAAATTATGCTCAGACATTAAACGCGCTACAATTTGCAAGCGTGTTTCCAATTCGTCGCGATGTATGCGGTGTGACTATTCATTACTTGTTCGATCG
Source organism: Dermacentor albipictus (assembly GCF_038994185.2). Taxonomy (NCBI): domain Eukaryota; kingdom Metazoa; phylum Arthropoda; class Arachnida; order Ixodida; family Ixodidae; genus Dermacentor; species Dermacentor albipictus. The sequence goes on along the minus strand of NC_091828.1, from coordinate 88,787,780 downwards.
AGGAATACAAATTCCAAACTTGGATTACGGAGGTGATGGCTGCTTAAGTAGAAAAGCATGCCAGGCGTAAGGATTCTGCGTCAGTGCCGCATTAATGATTCCTTTATGATTAGCCACATGTTTCACTTTTCTAACCGAGAGTAAAGAAGATTGGACCAAGAGGAAATGTTGTTCTATCGTTTCATGGTTAGAAACTATTACCCCAGCAAATTTACAGCGGGATTCTAGAATAAGATAGGATAGTTTAAGTACACCTTGGGTGTCTAACGGGTGCGCACACAACCGACGCGAGGCTTTGGAAAATGTGCAGATCGTTAAATTGGAGCTGAACTCAGGTGAAACCCGGGGCAGCTATCGATTACAAACCAGCAATCACAGCACGCTAACCAGACTACCATTAATCATTTCACGATCCATTCCGTTCAATATTTCTGCTCCGTAGTTTTAATTGACACACAATTTAGTGAGCTTTTGGTGATAACAAAAGGTGTGCAATCGGCTATGTAGAAAAAGAGGAGTGCAGGCAATACCGTGTCGATAACAAATAATGAATAGTGAGTGAAGTGAACATCGAAATAAAGTAAATTCGGTGGGAAGATGGAGAGTGGGCAGGGGGAAGTAGGCGTGCTAAAGTCATTTACTAAGCTTAGAAATAAGAAAAAAAAATCAGGAATTCCTTAATGAGAGAAAAAGAAAGAATGCATTGAAAGGCAGGGATGGCAATCGGAGGTGATTACGGTTGGCTACTCTGCACGAGGATAAAGAGTAGAGCGACATCCCAGTACGACTATCGGCTAAGTGTTAGAAAAATTAAATGATCCCTCCACATCCGATCGTTAGTACATCGCCAAAAAATCTCACGCTTATCCCTCTTTCAGAAACTCTATTACAATTTCCCGCATTTACGCGACGCGCTTCTTTTGCCATCCAACCGTGCTTCACGCCGTCTCTCAAACAACCTCAGTCTTCAACGTCTTCACGGCTCTACTAAACCCTTCAACAGCTCTTTCTTGCCGGTAGCTATAACAGAATGGAATAGTTTACCGGACCGCGTAGTAATCGAACGTAACACTACCAAGTTTCGAAACATACTAACGAACTTTCTGAGTATTGACGCCTAATGGATTTGACTTATTTTTACTACATTACACTTTTTTTAGTGCATTGTTTATTACTTTTTGTGTTTGACATTCATTTGATGGCACCTTCTTTTCTGATTGTTATTGCTATTGTTTCTTGCTTCAGTCATGACTGTTTCTACGTTTATTTTTCTTATGTATGCTCCCCCCTTATGTAACACCCCAACAAGGGCCTTTAAGGGTCTATAAATGATGATGATAATGATGATGATGTTGATACGAACAGAACGGAATCGCAAGAGCAGAGAGAGAGAAAGAGAGAGAGAGAGAAAGAGGGAGATGGGAGCACAAAGAAAGTAATTGGGCATACAATACATAAGTAGAAGGCGGCGTTCTTAAAGTCATGAAGATTCGTAACGCTCAGGAACCTGAGCAGTGCGAGCAAGGACCTGCGCTGAAATTGCTTTGTTTTAAGCACTGGGCTAGAAAAGTTTGTTGCGATGGTGGACGACTGTCCAATCGTTCGAGCACTGTGCACTTCACTTGTATCTGGGAGCACCACAGCACGTGCAAATGCTGATAACGTGCGCGATTGTCTCGTCACAACTGCAAAGTGTCCCACGTGGGGCTGTCGGCCATTGCGATGAGAATGGCATAGGAGTTAGTAAGTATGACGCCGAGCCGAAAACTGTGCAACAAGATCTGTTCCCTTCGTGGTAATCCAGGCGGTAGATGAAGCTGGTTTCTGAAAGCAGAAAGCACGAGACACCTGCATTTAAAGAACAGAAGCTCAAACAGAGAGACCAAGGATGCCTGATGTAATCACTTCTTTCTGACCCTTTAATCGAGAAGTCAGTTTGACAATAAATATGCATGCTGAAGTTCATGCTTTCAGACGTATCAGATATGCTCGGACTGTTTTGGTGTCGGAAGGGCCTCTTAACGCAAAGGCATGAGCAGAAGCCTTATCTCTGCGCCACTCCGATGCCGACTAATTAAATACGCGAAAAGCGCAACGATTCCTTAATAAGATGACTGCATAGCCGGTTATAATAAAATTTGTTGCATTCGAGATAGAAAGTTAGGTTTTATTGACTGTAGAATGCTTTTTTTCTATTGGAGCATGAAGTTACCGAACTCCGTAGGTTTGCAACGTAGACATATTTCTAAATTCGGTCAGCTGCAACTGTTAGACCATCTAAAGCGGAAGAAAATGAATATATAAAATTACAGCTTACTTAAAAATTTTGCACTGTTCACAAGGGCTTTGCAGTAGTCCTGCTTACAAATAAGTGCTGCATTTCAGAGAGATGCTTAATAGATAATTTTTTTACGCTATCGACGTATTATTAGGTGCCGTTGAAACTGATATAATTTTTTTGCGCAGGTAAAGAGGTGTAAACTTGATGCTAGAGTTTCTTTTCTGATGTTTATCTTTTTGCTGCTTGAAATGCAACCAATTTCGTTCAGGTCAATCTTTTTTTCTGCGTTTTACTTGTACTTGAATAGGCCAATCACTGTTCTTCCGGGCTAATGCTTCCTCGTAAGCACGGGGAAATCTAACCTTTTTATTTTTTCCTGACAGGAGAGATAGAAGTGGACGGTTGAGGGTCGGAAAGATTTCCATTGAATGGCGGATGTGATCAGCTGTCACCATGCTCAACAATCAATATATAGTTCTAGCTGTCGGGTTGATCGAACACAGAGTGAATTCTAAGACCTACGTGGTGAACATGTATTAAACACCGCGAAAAATCGTGACATGACAAGCAAACAGGTTTTGCGATGAGAAACAAGTCGGGCGTACTATAGAAATTACTACAGAAGGGCCTGCTGTAAGGGCACTTAGTGCGTCATCATCGAAATGTCTGTATGTCCTATGGAAAATGAAACCAACACAAGCGACCGCCGAAGTGGAAACGCAAACAAGCCAACAAACATAAAAGAAGAGTGGCTGTTTGAAACGTTGTTTACGGAATAAGTAATAACAGATTGCAGTATTCCGTCGCTTCTCGTTTTGCCATTGAGAAATTTAAAGGCATTTGTTTAGCGATTGCCTGTGAAACAACCATTATGCACCGTTTCTACGTTTTGTTATGGTATCGTAATAGCCGATGTCTCTAAATTACAAATGTCCGGCAAGAAGTAAATTAAGAATATATATACATAAACAAATAAATATATATATATATATATATATATATATATATATATATATATATATATATATATATATATTTATATATATATATATTTGTTTATGTATATATATTCTTAATTTACTTCTTGCCGGACATTTGTAATTTAGAGACATCGGCTATATATATATATACATAAACATATATATATATATATATATATATATATATATATATATATATATATGTGTGTGTGTGTGTGTGTGTGTGTGTGTGTGTGTGTGTGTGTGTGTGTGTGTGTGTGTGTGTGTGTGTGTGTGTGTGTGTGTGTGTACTCTTTTTTCTCACCAAACTGGAAGCAAGTGCACGACAGGCACCTTATTGCGTTCTTTGCGATAGGAATCGAGTCAGTGGCTCTAAATGTTTCGACATTTCCTGAATACGCTGATAAAAAAAAAAGAAAAACGAAACAGCACACAGAAAGTATTTCATATTTAGCTTGAACTCATACTCGTCACGTGTGTCCTCCCCGCTATGACCATAGGGTCAGGGAGCAATTTTCCGAGCTGTTTGCGACAGCGCATATACATTTTTGGTCGGCGTCGCAGCAACAAATTACTACCCTCTGCCATTGTAGTACATATAACCTGCCTCAGCTGTCCACGTGGCAGGCAGGGTGTGATGATGCGGCAAAGACATATGAGTCTGTATACGTGCCGTAAAGTGTCATGCCACGCAAAAAAAAAAAAAATGTTGCAAGTCAACTAGACTACGTCGCGCCAGAGCCGCATAAGCTGAGTTAGGCGACGTCTGGGGAACGTCTTTCCACGGATCCCATATGGCGAGGACTTGGGGCAAAAAATAAAAAAAATAAAACGCTCGGCGTATACATTGCATGACGGCGCCCAGATTAGCGTCTGTCGGGCGTCCAGTTAGAACCATGATGAACGCTGGCGGGTTCATTTTGGGAAGTGGCCCGTGGCGCAATACACAACCCTTATCGTTCAGTCCTCGCGTGCCGGGCTGTTGCGCGCCTTAAGTGTGCCGCACGACCTTGTATTGTTCAGAGCAGGGTGGCAGAATTTTTCTCGTGATCATATTAACTGCATTTAAAGAGACGCCAGGTGGGTATTTCTCTCCTATTTCTCTCCTCTGACGTGATGGCACTGCGCGTAATTGTGACACCAGAAAGAACGAGAAACTAAATAAATAAAACGGGAAGAAAGGGGGAAAATAAAAAAAGAGAGACACAGGGAGGCATTCGGTCTATACACAAAGTTATCGAACGGGAAATATTAATCTTTTTTTTTTCGAGAAAATTATGCAGGGAACGACGAAACAGTGCTCAGCGATTGAAATGCGATACCCGGACAACATGGCGGCCGGTACTCTCTTGCGCCACCGGTGGGCGCTGGTGACTCTGAGATGATGCATTTTTTGTGTGTCACGTGAAAGCAAGAATCTTTTTTGCTTTATGCATCGTAACTGCACTCGGCCCTCCTCAGCGATCACCCAGCGATCAGCGGTGGCTCAAAAAAGCGCCGGCCACCACGCTGTCTGAGTGTCGAGTTTCAATCGCTGAGCACTGTACATCTTGCTGTCTGTGAGAAGCGAAGCTTTCCCGAAGCGGCTAATCAAATGCTATTAATTAACCAATTTAATTCCTGCCTCTCCAGGGCAAGGGAAACTGACTCACGCGCCCTTGCTACGAAATGTAGCACACTCGGAGGCTGATGTGAAAGGGTGCTAGTGGGCGTCACCACCGTAGGGGCATAGGTGCAATTGACTGTTGCCTAATCGCTAGAGCATTGGGCTGCTCTGCTGGGGAACCGAGGTTTTGACAACGTTTCCTAGATAGCTGTCTTATGCGCTCTGCTTTATGACGTCACACTTCTTGCACCTAAATTTCCACTGTCAAGGCCGGCGTCCACGAAAGCGGGGACGTAAAAATCAATTCGGCCTGCTCGGGAGCATCCACGTTAAATTCTATGGCTGTCGGGCAAGGTAGCCGGACGTCATGGATCGGAGGGCGCAAGCCTTGCACTATCAAGGAGGCGTTGGTTTTTATATCGCAATCGTGAACGTGATTCAACCCTGTTTTTTTTTTTAGCTACGAGCTATTCGGCAAGGCAAGCAGCAGCAGCAAGAAGCAGCCGCTTTGAGGAATGTCCGAGTGAGGTCGACATAGAAAGCTTGGCCACTTCTTGAGCAGTCGCAATTAGGGGTGCTCCCGAGCAAGGATGTTTTACAAAAGTCCAAGTTGAACATTCGGGCATACGAAGACAAAGCCTAGACAGCGACGCCGAGGTTGGCCTGGGCTTGGCCTTATAACACGGTGAGCACCGTCACGAATATATTTTGGCGCTCGGCTGGGTGCGGTGAAGGCTTGCCGTCAGGAAGGATATTCTGGCTGGCGATTAGCAGCGCGAGTATTAGCAAATGGCTGGTTGTTGACAAATGGCTGGCTCGCTCGTTTCTTGCCAGTTTAGCGTCCAACATTCGTCGGTGGCAGGGTCGGTATTCCCCAATAGCTGGCTCTATCATATTTAGTCAATTTAGCTATGCGGTCTTACCCGCTGGCATTGTCAGAAGTGAAAGATTGTAACATACTCGTATATCTGCGACGCTATTATTTTACACGATTTAAGATTGCCACTGTGCCGATTCAACGCTTGGCGCTAGAGGCGCCTTACTGCATTCGAACATTCTGTAATGTCAGTTGCCGCGGATTTTGTGCTGCAAGAGTCTGCAAGCTGCTGTTTTGCAGCTTTTTGTTCTTGCCCTAGCGCCCTTTTTCTGTTTTAAAAACGAATGCTGAAATGAAATGAAAGATTTTGTGCAACTACACAAATTCGGTTGCAACTTCAAAGTGTAAGCGGCCGCGAGCGATTATTTTGGAGTTTGCTGTGATTGCTATAGGAATAGCGGACGGAATTCACCCGCGAGATAAGGACAGCCGACAATTGTGCTCGCCGCTAACGATTTAAGCTTGTGACTCAGTTTTGGCACCTATTAATTCCTCACCGTCACTGCAACGTGGCGGCCCACTGGACCAGAAATATACCCCGAGCATCTGGATTATATGCGAACGTCGAAGTCCCGGTTAGGACGCCCAGTGGATAAAATGAGGACTTTAATTTCGGAACGTTCTGTATAAGAGATGCTTCTGAGATCCACAGGATTGAACTACTGGGATCTAAACGATTCCCAAAACTTGAAGGTTGTTTTCAGCTGGATGTCCCATACCGGACATTTGTGGGTCGAACACACACAATCCAACACGTACCACGTGATCATATCGCGGAATGTCAAGTCTCTTCCACGGCAGCCTTCAGCGCACATTCTTCCGAAAGGAAAACATGTCAGCCAGCAACATGAAGCTGCCACACTAAGATGAAACTTCCTATCCAGTTGCAATGAACAACCGAAACTGCCGACAAGAATATCGGTACAAAACTTCATTAGGCTGTGGTCCGAGAACCGGGACAGCTGCGCGTTTCCATCTACGGCAAGTTGTAACCAATTCAATCGTGTCCTACGCTTTCCAAACATGTCGAGGAAGCCGAGTGCTGCCACGGCTGCAAACCCTGCCGTAGAACAGAACAGTGACTGCCTTTGCCCACTCGAATCGTCATTGTAAGTCCCATGCACACTTTGCGCTAATTTGCCCGTAGTCAGTCACATGACTTAACGCCGCCGTTTTATTCGATTTTTTCGCCCAATTCGCTGTCATGTTTGGGGCGCTCGGCGTTCAGGGTGCGCATTTTCTCTGTGTGTAATGGTTATGTCATGTGCTCATCAGTTCCAGCGTGAACGTGTGTCAGTTACAGGTAACGTTTTCGTCGGGCGCTTTGGAGCGCCATCTCCGTGGCGCCTGTAGCTCTTATGCCTATCAAGACGTAAGTGATAGTTCGTGGAGTCAGTGTTTTTCTATTAGCAGCCCTGCAACCCATTCGACATGCGTATTGTCGTGTCGTGCCCAGCGCGTAATCGAATTCCGGGCACTGTACGTCAACGTGGTTTGGGGGCCATGGTAATTTCAGTCGCCGATTGACCATCGGTTCACCATCGATTGACCATCGGTTGTGCAACCACAATACTGCGTATGGCCGCATCGTACTGCTTTTCTTTTAACTTCCGAGCTTACTCTCTGCTATATTGTTTGTTCCTTTGCAGCGCTTAGATGTACGCGAAAAAAAAAAATCTGCATGCGAAACTTTAGAACTGCTAACACCTACCATGCCTCCCACAGGATGGGTCCGCGAGAGTTATCGTTGGTTTATTCATGAACAGCGATGAATAATAATAAAATAACTATTCCCGACACGCACATTACGTAATAGCCTCGCTTGAGCTTCGTTTGCGGCTTGTTTGCGTAACCGCGATGGCGGTAGCACTTGTACAACTTCTCAAGGTTGGAATAACTGAACTTTTGTAGGCATTTGTATGACGGTCGGAGCACTTGCTGCACATTATGGCGGGCCGTGCAGCTGATGTTTATCACTTCTATCTTTAGGGCTGGTATATCACTCTTGTGGAATAGTTTCATGCACGTTTTTTGGAATGAGGAAACTTTTAACTTATTTCTGTTTACTTACGCGTGATCGGGTGCTAGTATAGTAATGACATGAAGTGACGTTTACTCCTCAGTGGTTCGCGAACGATCGAAATGTTGGCGCTGACTTAATTGCTCGTTCGCACGTGGCCGTATTTTATCACTACGTAACAATGAAAGTTTTTTCCAGTTGGCCGTTTTTGTCACGCGCTCGTAATGCTAACCATGTCGCTTCAACTTCGTACCTGTGCTGTTATCGTCTTGTTTGGGTATTGCTGAAGTATTCCTAGAACCGCGCACGTTTGGAATAGCAGAACTCTTGGTGGCATTTGTGTCGCGATCGGAGAACTTGCTGCACGTGCCGGATGGTCGCGCTGTTTGAATTTACCCACGAGTTTCAAAGAGAGGGGGGGGGGGGTATTTGTTCTTGTCAAACAGGGTCATGCACTTTGTCGGAATAACGAAACCTCTGGGCAACTTGTTTAAACTTCTGCTTACTTGCACATGAGCGGGTGCATGGCAGTGTGATGTTAGGGTCAACTTCGCGTCTCAACTCGGTAACATCTGCGTTGATTAGCAATTTTGCACGTGGTGGCCTTTTCTAATCTGAAAGTTTGACCGAGTTCACTATTTCTGTCACGCGCTCGTAATGATTAACGACGTCGCCTTCGCTTCGTCTACAAGTGGCGTTTTGTTGGCGTATCGGTCGCGACAGCGATCGTAAGGATCGATGAACTGAACTTGTTTTATTTATTTGAATAATCTGAATGCCATGTAGGCCGTTACGGAGAGGAATGGGATTCTCACAATGCGGGGAAATTGAGGTTTTCAAAAAGGTAAATTATGCGTTTTATGTGCCAAAACCACTTTTTGATTATGAGGCACGCCTTAGTGGAGGACTCCGGAAATTTCAACCACCTGGGGTTCTTCAACGCGCACCTAAATCTAAGTACACGAGTGTTTTCGAATTTAGCCCCCATCGGAATGCAGCCGCCATGGTCGGGATTCGATCCCGCGACCTCGTGCTCACCAAGCAGCCTAACACCATAGCCACTGAGCAACCACGGCGGGTTCGGTTTTGAAGGATAATGGAACAGCTGGTCGCCATCTTTCGAATGAAGGAATAGACGTACAGGTTTGTACGTACACTTGGGATGTGGAATACAGATGCAGGCATCTTTAGCACGATCGGAACACTTGTTGCGCCTGATGCTTATTTGGCCAGCCGCACTGCTGAAGTTTACTACGCCTGTCTTTACGGCTGGTATATTCGTGTCAAAAAGTGTCGTGCAAGTTTCTCCGATTAACGAAGCTTTCGGGGGACTTTGTAGACTGCTGCCCTTTGGTACGTCGTCGAATGCATGCTATTATGATGGTAAGATCGAGCTTACGTCTGACCTTCATGTCATGATGGCACCATTTACGCTACTTAGTCTATTGCACGTTAGCACGGGATAGTAAATGTATATATATATATATATATATATATATATATATATATATATATATATATATATATATATATATATATATATATATATATATATATATATATATATTGTTACGTCCAAGTGCGTCAAAGGGACGCGGGGATCAAGAAGAGAGGGGAAGAGGAGAACGAAGACAGTGCAGCGGCCATTCCTGTTGCTCGTAGCCTGCCGTTCCTGCTCTCGCACGCCTCAATAAACCCCTTTTCCCCGTGCTTGTAACAAATTGGTGGACGGTGCGGGGTACACCTCGTAACCACGGAGCCTACGCTGCTACAACTTCGCCGAAGCCGTCGACTTGCCGGACTTCCGCCACCCTCACCTGACATGCCTGAATACGCCTGCCAGACTCCCGAAGGATCTGACGCGGCTTCTAGGCCAGCACCTGGTGTTCCGTGGCAATACTACCGCGTGCCACTCACTTTCGGAGGAAAAGCCGGAGAAGATGTCGACGAGTGGCCCACGAACTACCGAAGGGTGAGCCGGTCTAACGGTTGGAACTCGACCGCACAGTTGTCCAATGTTGTATTTTCCCTTACCGACACTGCGCTCGTCTGGTACGAGAATCACGAAGACACGCTCACTTCGTGGGTGCTTTTCGTCGAGGAGCTCAGAGCGTGTTTTGGAGATTCTAGCGCAAAAAAGAAACGCGCTGAACAGACGCTTTCGCAACGAGCTCAGATTCCCGGCGAGACCTGTACGACTTATATAGAAGAAGTGCTGAAACTGTGTAAAATAGTCAACTCTCAAATGTCTGAAGATGACAAAGTTGGACATTTATTGAAAGGAATAGCCGAAGACGTCTACAATTTTTTGATCGGCAAGGAAAGCTTGGATTCCGTGTCTGACGTCATTCGCCACTGCCGAACCTTTGAGACGCTGAAGATGCGACGGATAATACCGAAGTTTGGTCGCCTGGCTAATGTCACGACGGTGGCGAGTGTAGACCCAAGCTCGTGTGTTGACCTTCCATCCACTATACGGCAGATTGTTCGCGAAGAGTTGCTCCATCAGGAAGAGATGTACCGTTGCACACCCGGCATCACTGGCGCGTACTCAGCACACGAGATGAGAAACACGGCCGTTTCGACGACATGGCAACCCACGGTGAACTCAGCGACCATCGAGTATAGGTCTACCCCACAAACGAGAGGGACCATGAGCTATCAAGGTCATGACTACGACCAACGCCCACGCCGCACACACGCCTCCCAGCGGCCGATGCCTAGCCATGATGAATGTCACCCACCTACTGTCTATGCAGTCGACAGCAACATGCGCGACTACATGGAAGAACATCGCAATTCGAGGCATCTGCCGGTATGTTTCCAATGCGGTGTCGCGGGCCACATAGCGAGGTTCTGCAATCGTCGCCCAACGACGTGGAATGGTCGATCCGGATCTTCAACAAGGCCCACACCTCCTACGAGGACAACTCAACAGCCATACACCGCCTCTTGGTCAGCTGGCGTCCCTTCTGGCAACGATTACTGGCAGAGAAGCTTCCGGAGCCGCTCGCCCGCATCTGACAGGAGTTTGACGCCACCGCCGACTTCTCGTGCACCGCGTTTACGTCAATCTCCATCGCCAGTGCGCCGCTCAGCCTCGCCTTCACAACCGGAAAACTAGCTAGCGCGGCCGATGGGGGTGAGGTCGCTCGACACGTGCTATCGACAGAAATGCCCCCTGCAGTTGCTATGATTAAGAACAAAGTGCATGTACTTGTTGATGGTGTTGCTACAATGGCTTTAGTGGATACCGGAGCAACTGTATCCGTAATGAGTCTCGGTTTTAAAGGTCGGTTGGGGCGTAAAGTTGTATTTCGGTGGGACCAGGCTGCAACGTTTTGTGAAGTGAGCGGCGAGTCGTTGCGCCCTGTTTGTGTGTGTACTGCTGACGTATCCTTGGCTGGTGGAGTTTTCGCGACGGAATTTGTAGTTATTCCCCGATCGACGCACGAAGTGATTTTGGGCATCGACTTTTTGCGACAGTGTGGTGCGACCGTCGACTGTCGCACGGGGGAAGTTTGCGTCGATGGCCATGTTTCGTCCGGGCTCTTAGAGGAGACTTGCAGTCAAGGTGAACTTTGTGTATCTGCAGATACTGTTGTGCCTGCGTCCACCTCTGTGTGCGTGCCGGTTGTGTGTCGCGGTGAAGTGCCCGACAGTTTCGATGCCTCCGTAGAGCCAATGCATCTAAATTGTATGAAGAAGAACATTTTTGTCCCTCATTGTGTGCTATCCATCGGCAAGGGGCGTGCTGGCTTGTGGACGGCCAACTGCTCGGCAGAACCCATCCTGCTTCCAGACGGCCTGAAACTCGCCTACTTTACAGAATACTCGTCCTCGTCCGTAGCCGTACTAACAGATCCGCCGTGTGAACCTGCTGACCTTCGCCACGTCTCAGACAAAAAGCTTCTGTCTATGGTAAACAAGTCACTCAGCACGAGGGAGCGCCATACCTTGATGGATACGCTTTCTAAGCATCTGTCAGTGTTTGACTTTGCGCAGCCGGACAAAGCGTTCTCGATTCCCGAGTCACGAACACGCCATACTATAGATACGGGATCTGCGTGCCCGATCAGGCAAAAGCCTTATCGCGTGTCGCCTAACGAGCGGAAGATAATCGGGGAACAAGTGAGTGACATGATGAAAAATGGAATAATACAAGAGTCCTCGAGTCCTTGGGCAGCTCCGGTCATACTTGTCAGAAAGAAAGACGGTAACTGGAGATTTTGCGTAGATTATCGAAGATTAAACGCCGTGACTAAGAAGGATGTCTACCCCCTGCCCCGGATTGATGATGCAATTGATGGCCTGCATTCGGCCTCTTATTTTTCTTCAGTGGACCTGCGCTCAGGATATTGGCAAATTCCTATACACCCGGCAGACAAGGAGAAAACAGCCTTCATAACCCCCGGATGGATTATTCGAATTCAATGTGATGCCATTTGGGTTGTGCAACGCTCCAGCAACCTTTGAAAGGTTCATGGACACCATTCTGCGTGGGTTAAAGTGGAACATCTGTATGTGCTATCTTGACGACGTTGTTATATTTGGGCGCACATTCAATGAGCACAATACGCGCCTGGATATTGTCCTCGACTGCATCAAAAACGCTGGCCTGGTTCTGAATTCCAAGAAATGTCACTTTGGTGACCGTCAAACCCTTGTGCTGGGTCACCTTGTTGACAAAGACGGTATCCGGCCTGATCCCCTCAAGACGGCAGCTGTCGAGGCATTCAGTGCACCGCAGTCAGTGAAGCAACTTTCTGGGCCTTTGCTCTTACTTTCGCCGATTTATTCCTGGTTTTGCTGACCTCGCTTATCCTCTGACAAATCTGCTACATAAAGACGCACGGTTTGACTGGACACCCGAGTGCGATTCTGCATTTCGTCAGCTGAAGTTCCTCTTAACCTCCCGACCTATCCTTCGCCACTTCAATCCTACTGCGCCGACAGAAATCCACACAGATGCTAGTTTCGTTGGTCTGGGTGCCGTATTGGTCCAACGCTATGACGACCGTCAGCACGTGATTGCTTACGCAAGCCGCTCATTAAGCAAACCTGAACGGAATTACACGGTGACAGAGCAAGAATGCCTCGCTGTAATCTTTGCGGTTCAGCGATTTCGCTCGTACTTGTACGGACGCCCATTCCAAGTCGTCACAGACCACCATTCCCTGTGCTGGCTCGTGAACCTTCGCGACCCTTGTGGTCGCCTTGCGCGCTGGGCTTTGAGGTTGCAGGAATATAACTTCACTGTTTCCTACAAGAGTGGCCGAAAACACGCTGACGCAGACTGCCTTTCCCGTATGCCGCTTGCCACGACGGACTGCGACGCAGACGATTTTGATCATCTCGTCGCTTCTGTGACACCCGCTTTTCCGGATATCGATGCGTTCAAAGCAGAACAACGGACAGACACTAAATTGGAGCCACTCTTTACTTCTGCCCATTCAAGTGCAACAAGCAGCTACTGTGTACGTGACGGGCTCCTGTACAAAAGGAACTACTCCAGCACGGGTGCACGCTTCCTTCTAGTGGTGCCGGAGCGTCTCCGGCCAGCAATCCTTCAGGCTATGCACGATGACCCTACCTCCGGTCACTTAGGCACTGTGCGCACACTTTATCGCATTCAAGAACGCTTTTACTGGCTCCGGATGCGACATTCGGTTGAGTTTTATGTCGCCAGCTGCATACAGTGCCAGCGTCGGAAACGCCCAACCACTGCCCCATCTGGCCTCCTTCAACCTGTGCCGCCTTCCAGCTCACCCTTTCGGCAAGTTGGAATTGATCTGTTGGGCCCTTTTCCAAAGTCATCTAAGGGGAACCGCTGGATAATTGTCTGCGCTGACTATTTCACACGCTATTGCGAGACGGCGGCTATACCATCAGCAACTGCCACCCAAGTCTCGCTTTTCTTACTTTACGCTATTGTTCTACGGCATGGACCGCCTGGTGTTATCATAAGTGACCGGGGACGTCAATTCACGGCGGATATCGTGGAAGAACTTGTGCGTTTATGTAACTCGCACCTCCGGCACTCGACGCCGTATCATCCCCAAACGAACGGCCTCACTGAGCGCACTAATCGAACAATCACCAATATGCTTTCCATGTATGTTGCGTCCGATCACAAGAATTGGGATGAAGTTCTACCGTTTATTACTTACGCCTACAACACCGCCAAGCACGAGACAACCGGCTACAGCCCCTTCTTCCTTCTATATGCTCGGCCGCCCCGGTATACGCTCGACACTGTCCTCCCTTTTTACGACCACGACAATCCTACGGTCGCCGATGCGCTATGCCTCGCTGAAGAGGCTCGGCGACTTGCGCGTCTTCGGACTTTGGCATCACAAGAAAACTCCAAAGCCCGCGACGACGCACGACATCGGCCTGTTACATATCACCCTGGTGATCTCGTTTGGCTTTGGACTCCCACAAGGAAGCGCGGTTTGTGTCAAAAGCTGCTGGCAAACTACGATGGACCGTATGTTGTCATCGACAAAGTCAGCGAAGTTAACTATACTCTCGCGCGCCTCACGAACACTGGTAGACGTTCTGCTAGGACACAAGTCGCACATGTCGCACGGTTGAAATCATGCACGCCACGACAAGCTAATTGACTCGCCCAGGGGGCTTTGTCTGCGAGGGGAGGCATGTTACGTCCAAGCGCGTCAAAGGGACGCGGGGATCAAGAAGAGAGGGGAAGAGGAGAACGAAGACTGTGCAGCGGCCATTCCTGTTGCTCGTAGCCTGCCGTTCCTGCTCTCGCACGCCTCAATAAACCCCTTTTCCCCGTGCTTGTAACAATATATATATATATATATATATATATATATATATATATATATATATATAAACGGGATTGTGAGAGCAATCGCGAAGCAGCGTGAAGATGGAATAACTAAACTTTTGTAGGCAGTTGTTTCACGATCGAAACACTTCCTGCACGTGATGGTTTGCTGGCCACACTGCCTAACTTTCCCCCGAGTCTCTCTTTTTTTTTCTTTTTAGGCTTTATATTGCTCATGTGAAACAATGCCGCGCATTCGCGTTTATCGGAATAACGAAACTTTTGGGTGGCGACTTGTTAAACTGCTGCCTAATTACACGCTGTAGAATTCATCCTAGTATCACGGTGAGGTCATGCTTACGCGTCAGCTGTTTGTAACGGTCGAAACGTCTGCCCTGCTTATTTGACTATGGCTCGTTCTCATGTCATATATTTAGTAATCGGGAACATTAGTCTTTGTTCACTGTTAATTGAATTAGCACGTCAATTCAGTAATTAACCGTGTCACTTAAGCTTCATATGCCGTTTGCGTTTTCTTTGCGTAACCGCGATTGCAGGAGCAATCGTCTAACCGCGTAAGGCTCGAATAGCACCTCTGACACCTCTGACCCTTACAATGGCATTATGAATTCTTTTACGGGCGGAGGTGCACCTGCAAAATATTAGCTCAACTGAAGCTGTTTCATCCCTACTCGCAAATGTTTGCTCCAGTGACCTTCGCCAGAATGTGTCAAAGATGCAGAGTGCATTTTCACTATAACTGGGTGAACATACCGCAAATGTTTGTCTACGACCGCTGAACTAGTATCATGTAACTTCGTTAACGCCTAATGTAGTTGTGACATCTTGAGCATAACTTGTGCAAGCGCGTGTGACTAATGAAGACGTCCTACAGAAAGGCTCTTGTAACTTCCTTACAGTGGCTGGCGTATCTAAACTTTCCGGCAAATTTCGCGTTCATGTGCTTGAGACCACGGAAGAGAACCGACAGCAGGCGTCATGATAACTTCCGCAGTGGCCCCACCACTAGCTCTTAAATTTTCTTGCGGCCCATAGTGAACTTGTAAACAGTTTATTCTCTGCACACTTTTACTGGCCATTGTGCATCATGACCTCTGCGGGTTGAGCTTGTATAATGATATTATTTATTCTTGTTTATTTGCATTGATATGCTTTACTGAAAACCACTGAAAGCATTTGACAGTTCAACTTATGCTCTTGCTGCAACTGTTTTATTGAAATAAATGCTGTATTTTTATGGAAATTGCCAAATGATTCAGCAGCCTGCAGAACATACTTCTGTAGCTTTGTTCCTGTTAACACAAAAAAGTAGAACTTGCACCTCCTGGCTCATTGTAGTTTATGATATATGTTTCGATTTAATGCATCGTTATCAAGTTCAAAGTAATGTATTAGCTTATTGTTGCAGTGTATCATGGACGCAATGCTTAACCACAGCGCAGCCTTCTTTTCCATGCGTTGAGATGCGATGGACTGTATTGTTGGTCTGTCTCTTGTACCTCAGCTTTTGCATGAAGAAAATGGTTGTTTGCTTTATTGGACCACTTGGATGAATCTTCAAGAGCCATGCACTTCCTTTTCATCATTGCCCCACAAAGTGACCGAAAACCAAGAAAAGCTTACTTTGTTAATGGTATGTGAAATGCAATAGGTCTGCTGCACTGCTTGGGCACAATCTGAGGAGCGTCCCCATTATGTTAATTTAGAGTCAATGTGGACGCCCTGTGGATATCCTAAATCTACATCCAAGCGTCCCGCAACGTCCTTTGGACGATCTGTAACACGAAATGCCCGAGAAACGGCCTGCATCCTGACAAAAACGTCCTCGGTACCTACTCGGGATTATGCAGAGAGAATAATCCATATTTAAATATCACTTGGGCTTCCGAATAGACCATTGTGACGTTCGTCGGAGGTTTCCACGAATGTCGCAATTCGCGTGCATGGGACTATCCACTGGTAATCCACAAATGATCCGCAGTATTTTTTTGTTTGTCCTACGGACGCTCGGACATGTCCTGTCTCGTGCATCTTTCCGCCATCTGTAGGACTTTCGTGGTCCATTGGGAATAGCCGCGGTTACACGAATGCGACATTAGCGAACCGCGTTCTTTTAGGGCTATCGTAATCACGCTATCGTTATCGACTGCGTTTATACGTGCCCCATTGATCTTCCTCCAAACTAACTAGCTCGTTTGTTTTCTGGCGATTTGAATTTCGCGTGGTGAGAGGACGATATCACACTGTGGTAGCCGTTTCACTTTACATGTTCCTCTCTCAATGCAGCGCACCCTCACTCACACGAGGATGCATTACGGTACGCCAGCGTCTTTGTGCACTGCGTCAATCCAGTTACCGAGACAGGTCTACCCTGTCCTCGCGTAATAGCGTCATTCGCCTTTCAGCGCATTACTGCCGTTAACCTAAATGCGATGTGATTGTCTACTGTAGCGCAGGCGTGAGCCCGGGCTGCGCCAACTTTTCTCTGCTGCCACTGCCGAATGTTCATTCCGGCAAAACTTCGTTCCTGATGCTCCCTGTGGAACCACGTACGTCTACCCTTCGAGCCGTACTTCGTCATCTTCGCACTCGGTTCACGTCGTCGCTGTTCTTACTTGTTTGTTTTTGTCACCTACCGGTAGCCTCGAGACAAAGTTTCTAAGTAGCTGCCTTCCTCCAACTTTTTCCAAAAGGAGACGTCTCGCGAACGTCGCAAAAAAAAAGAAAAAAAAGCACCGGGCCCTTCTCTGCAACACGAAGATGCTGTTAGGGGCTTTCATCGAGAATTCGATATCGAACACGCCTCTCTCTCTCTCTCCTTTCTTTGCTTGAAGTACGCTGGAGAAGACAAAATACGTTGCGGACGAACGTGAGACACCGAAAAAAGTAAACGAAGAAAAAAAATACGAATCTTTGGTGCTTTGGTGTCGATGTGCCCCGCGCCGAGGGACGAACACCTGGACAATAATGGCGGCGCTGTTGACTTCCTAGCTTTAATTTCCACGAACGAGAAAGCCGTATGTTGTATAGTACTTGCGAAATATTTCTTACCGTTAGGCATCGAATGCTTCCATAGAAATCCTTAGTGGCCCTTCCCAAACCGACGAGTTGATAAGTCAGCTGCCGCGGTTCTTTCTTGGGTTTGCCTTTTGCCTTTGTACCTCTACTCTCTCTCTCTCTCTCTCTCTCTTAGGAGCTCTTTATGGGGGAGGTAGGGGCCTGTTTTGAGTTTGCAAAAAAAATCACCTAGCATACAAAACATTGGTGGCAGTCCACTTCGATCGAAAGACACTGACAAAATGTCCGCGACATTTTTGTTTTAATCCCGTGCAGCTGACGCCGAGCCGTTTTGAGCATCCGGACTCTATGTTCATTTCTTCAGCTATACTTAAAGAACGGTGTGTCTATTGACCTGACCTGCAAAACAAATTGGGTGGGTAGAAAGGCTGCAACTTATGAGGTTTTGCAAGCGGAATTTCGTATATTCATTTTTTTTTCATTTAGATTAGAGGAATAGTAAATCAATGTAGTGATAAAGTCGAAATTTAGTTTCCGCCAATCGACCGTCACTCAAACGATTCATTTTTTTTTGTCTGCCGCTTTTTTGGCCACTAAGGCTGCAGTTATTGTGTCATCCGATAATACCGCTACATGCCGCAACGGGCACACTTTCGACGGTGCTATGACAGCAAGAGTTTTGCGCCTAAACTGCACGACCTACTTTGTTGACTGATATCTTTGGCTCAACAAACGCTGCGGCTAAGCATTTGTAAACTTGATATAGCGATGGCGATTAGTATCTGCAGCTGATATTTCAACCAGAAGAAGTAACATGCAGATCTGATGTAGCCACAGTAAACGATGCCAAAAGGAACGAAATGGCACGAGGTTGTCCTTCTTTTCGTTTTGCCATAGCTTTTCTCGGTCATTGAAAGTATGCATCCATTCAAGCTGTAGGAGCTTTCCACCTTACTAGGACAAATAAAATGTCGCTCATGATGGATCGTTTCATCCGCGAATCGGTCAGCATAGCATTTCCGGGTTGATGTGCCTAGCTTTATCGCGTGTTTATTGACTCGTAGAGTATGCCAGGTTGAACAAAAGAGATCACACTGTGCAAAAAAAAAACACGTGCTGAATTTTTTTTCTTGCAATAATGCGGTTCCTATGATCCTCTTCTTCAACGGCGTTTAGCACGATTTGATTTCCAGTTTATCAAAATGGGAATTAGAAACAGTCAAACCTGTGTTTATTTCTCGCTGAATTTCGCCTTTAAACACACGACTGGTTTCTAGTTGTCGCTCGTGTAAGTTATTACAGTAGGTATAGTGCAATACTTGCAGTTCCTGAAATACACGAACCTTGTGTTTCGAACTATTATAAATCTTGTACTATATAAAGTTGCTAAGGATATCCCGCATTGGCAACCCACCGGAAATAACTCGGCGTTTTCCGTAATTGTGGAGACTTTCCTTTTTTTTTTATAGTCTACTTCACATACGGGCTGAGACATAGAATAGTTGCTTATGCCATCTTTCTTTTTTTTTTTGCAATCCGGTGTGCAACGTCGTTCACTCTCACTTTGCCACCTTCAAGGACCAGCACCAGCTAATTTTGTAAATTGAATATTCCATAGTGACAGCGGCGCGCGCTTCGATCAGCTGAATGCGCCTACAACCGCAAAGGTTTCTTTTTGTACAGCCATTGTAGATCTTCTGTGTAAATTAGTGGCTACTTTTGGGAGTACCACAACCTCTATCTTGGAATTTTGTCCATTGGTCTACCTTCTGCAGAGCGTACTTGCGTATTCAGTTTCGCATCGACTTGCAGTGCTAAAATAAGAATAATAACAACCCTTTCCTTTATAACCTCGGGTAAGACAGTTACATCTTGGCTATCTGTTTCTCAAGCCAATGATATTAAGTCGGAAGGAAAGCTGTCGATAAATTGTTCTTTCCTGCCAAACTGATTCTCCGCGGGCGGCCAGAAATAATTGAACGCGTTTGAAATGCACTGAATTTGGCAGGCTGGTTGATGAGCCTGTGGTCGAGCTTATTTTATTAGTGAGTAGTGTACGAGAAGTAAAGCGCGATGGAACAGTAACATCTTGCAAAAAGAGTGTCACCGCATTAGGCTTCTTGCTCGAATTCGGTTTATAAGTTTTCTTGCTATACTCTTTGATTTCCGACTTGTATCAGAATGCAAATTGACCTCAGTCGAGTTCATGCATTTCAGGGGGGCAATAAATTTCAAGAACGTGCCCTTCTGCTATTGTCGATCGGACCGGTTGCTACGGTAGGTTTTGTAGAATAATTCTGTTCTCAAAATCTACGAACCATGTGTCTCGTACTATACTATCACATAGTGTATATTCAAATTCCTAATGGGAAATATACCTCTGCTTTTCAAAGCTGACTGATTTGGGGAGCTCCCTGGTTCGGCGTCAACCTTCATGCTAATGAACGTAGGCAGCGCGAACACGTGGAGGGTGACCTACTGATATGCCTGCCGAACAGAGTGTCAAAAAAAAAAACAATCCTCGGCTAAACGATCTTCATGCGCTGATACCGGGCAAATATCGGGGCTCGCGATGATATGTAAATTTCTGCCCGCCCCTCATTGGCATTTTAATGTGTCAGGAAAGCGCGAAACGCCCAGCCGTGCGTACAAGGCCTCTTTTTTCTGAGTAGAATTGACGGCTGACGTTCTCGCGTTTTGCGTTCCGGAACACTCATTTTACATTTTGTTTTTTATGTATGGGCGCGTTCTTTCTCAATATCCTGAAGGGCAATAATTCCGCGCAAGTTGTTTCTCTTTCCGAACTTCGTATATACCCTTGAGCGGGTCACTAAAGTGGACATGAGCCGTGTTTCTTTTTATTAAAATAAACGTGTAGCCCGATTTTTCGTATGTGCCATCGTATTAAAATCAGCCTCATTATGATCACGCAGACGAGCTTATTTGCCGATCCCTCGTTGAGAGTATGTACCAAATAGTATCGGAAGTTATAATCGTCGTCTGCACGTGGCAATCATTTCAAAGAGTCCGTTGGCATTGACCCGGTATGAGCTGCCCGCTTCTTAGTAAATCAGCTCCGTTGTGAGTACGTGCCGTGGCACGGAAGTCAGCATCACCAAAAAAATAAAGGAAAACTCAAGAACATCTGGAAAAGCTAGTTGGGGTTGGCCGGAGAGAAGGATAGCTGCTAATTAGTGTCGCGTAGCTGTTTCTCATTACGTTTTTTCGTCGCCTGTGCTTGTGGCAGTGTTCTTTCCTTTTTTATCGCTTTCCTCTCAAAATGTATTTTCGCCCACGAGTGGGGAGGCCGTGGGGGGGGGGGGGAATCTCACGCGCGGCACCTCCCCCTGAGGGTCCGGCAAGCCGGCCGCGTTGTCGCCCGCCTTTGTACTGGCGACAGAAGTGGCGTATTCTAATTTCCCAAACTGTTTGGGGATGATCCTCGACTCTTTTGTGCGTTTTCTCTTTGTAGACGCCGATAGTTCTCCCTTCTAGTTCGTCTAAAGCCCAACGGATGTCTCCATAGTTTTCTGTGTATCTTTACTTTTCTATGGGTTATAATTCTTCAGGCAGGCGGCTGTCATCAGGTTCAAAGTTGGTGAAGACCGCCCACGATTGGCTGTGAATATTTGAGTCTGTGCGGCCTGATTGGCTCTGGTCAACGAGGAGTTGGAATTTATTGGTGTTCTGTTTGCTCCCTGGCGGGGTGTTCTGATGTTTCCCGAGGGTCACAGGCAGGGAGGGGGGTGTTTGCACTAGAGACACAAAGGGACGAGGTCGCAGCGAGTGCTGCTGAGATGTCGCAGTGGTGAATTGTGCAAGTGCCTAAATGTGTAATTCGATCAGCTAAAGCTCAAGTAAATCAAATCAGGAAATGTCTACGGATATCCTGTGTGCTCGCCTCATCTTTCCGGCGCGGAACAAGTACCGGACAGCATTCTACGCTACATTATGTACATTTTGCACGCATTTCTTACACTTTTATACATACTATGCAAAAAAAAGGTCATCGTGGCCTAATGGTTATAGAAGCGGGCTGCTGCCCCGGAGGGCCGAAGTTTAGATTCCGCAGCTGCATGAGCATCATATTTTTTAAAACCTTATTTTCTGGAAGGATTCGGGTTTCATAGACATTACATCAGTGAAAAACCAACCAGCGACCGACCAACGACCGACTCACCGACAGACTCACCGTCTTACTGACTGGTAGACCGACCGACTCGTCAAACGACAGACCCAGGCAAAACCATCGGATGGTAGGCAAGCGAAGCTTCGTTTTAAACATCGGTGGATCCCAAGCATATGTAAGAATTTGGAAGAAGCGAAAGAAGTTTCGTTTGCTGTTTACTCAAATGCTTCACTTCACTTCTATCTAGCGGAACGCTTTTGTCCCTATGCAAGCTTTGGTTCTATTGTTGTTTTGTTCTTTCTTGTTCTTTCTCCAAACTCAGCTTCTTTTATCTTCCTCACAATCACTTTTTCGATCTCTTTCTTGCGGTCGACTTCATTTCTTGTATCTGGCTGTGCTCTTTTATTTGGGCCTCCAACCAATGGAACATATCCATTCCGGAGTATTGGCCGTGAGTTTTCAGATACCAACAGGTACGCACTCTGTTGCACTTTCCCAAGTTGCCTATTCGCAAACACACCCAGTGGCAAGTGTTGTATGCGCTGTGAACGACAGTAAAACGGCATCCAGCACGTGCAAAAGTGGGAGGAAGTGGCAAAGAAAGTTTCCCTTTAAGATATGATAACGACGTCGCCTGACAACATCGATGCTGACTGCTAAAAGGGCCTTGCGCAGTGTTTGTAATTTCGATTACATACTGCACGAGAGCTGCAGGGCGCTTTCGAGAGAGCGTCTCACTATAAGGATGCTTCAACCTGGCGCATTACAAGATAAGATAGAAGAAGAGAGAGATAGTGACTGTAGAGAGAAAGAGGCGCTGTTTTCCGCATAGAAGAAATTGAAGTATCGCGTTGCCATGTTGCCAGGGCCCGGTTTCACGTCCAACGTCTGCACTCTCAACTTCTGCTTCGACTAGCTTCCCGCGAGCAACGTTTCCTCCCGGCCTCTTCTCATGCCGGAGACGAAGGGCCCCGTCACGTTTACATCCCGAGCCTCTCGCCCTCTTTCCTTCTCCTTCTCTTTTTCGCTGCGCCGCACACTCCCAGTGGCGGTACTTCGCGTTCTGCATTGGACGATTTATTGAGGTCACGTGCCGTGAATGGTGACGTTTCAGGCAGTATGTCTCACGTAGAGCGATTTGTTAGCATGAACTGAACGCTCCGGTTGCAAACGCCTTGGGAGGGTGCGCTCGCGGACCTCTTCTTGAAATTTCGGCTGCCGCTTTCGCGCCACGCAGGGGTTCGATACATTTGGGACACATTTGTCACCACGTGATTACGCGTGCAAAGTAATATACAATGGCGCGCCGTAAAAAAAATGAGATGTTTAAACAGGTGTGCGCGGCCACTTCCTCTCTAGGAAACAGCGCTTGCAGCTAGAGCGTCCAGGTCACATGCGAAACGGCATTTACCTAACACGTACTGCCTGCAACGTCAATGTTTATGACGCACTCCACACACGGCCCCCCAAACTTCCAGTGTAGGGCGAAATATAACAATGCCTGAAACAAAAGACGTGAGATGCGACCGCAGATGCAAAAGAATATGCATCAGATCATCAATTTTGCATTCGTTTTCCAAATGCTGTAGAGTCGCGCGGCACCTGCAGATCTGAACTGGCGCTGAACATCCTTGGAGCTGCGCAGTGAACTCGTGAAAATATGAAGGTGAATCAAATGGAAGAATAAGCTGGACACAACGGAAACTCTGTTGGCAGTCTGGAGCTGCCAATCAGTGAAAAATGAACCTAATTCAACAGATTCCGTAACTGTGGGGCAAATCTCGGCGCTACCCGAAACACCTGCCATGCGACAGCACTCTCGAACAGTTCGGGACTACCCAGGACAAACACGGCGTAGCCCACCCAACCATATCAATATCGGCTTCCCTGAGGGTGGTGCGAGTGTGCCTTTGATGGCTGGCCAAAAGCATTTATTTTCACCAGTGGCTTGAAGACCCCAGGACGACTGCGAACTGGCCGATGTTTCTGATGCTTTAGCGGGTTAGTCCACCTGGCAGACTTCACTGTTTCATCTTCGCCAAGGGATACGCGTTTGTGCTTACATGCAGGGAAGCATTATTTAAGTCACCCTGTCCGCTGCATCTGTTGCTAACTGGCGTAGTCGATACGAGCCAGATCTTGCAGATATAAATAGGCTGCTGAAAGATTTCGATGTGACTGCATATGGAATCACTGATGAAGAGACACAGCGCGCATAAAATCAAATATCCTGCTTCGACAAGAGAACACGTTACTCACAGTGAGTGATGATTTGCTCTGGCGTTGCGCTATTGAGCGCGAGGTCGCAGATTTGATTCCTATCGGTTATGGCCACACTCTGGTGGGTGTGGAATGGAAGAACTCTTGTTTACAGATGCTTGGAGTACACGGTAAACGATCACTATGTCGGCAAAGTTCTACTAGGCGTGTAAAAGTAAAGATACTGTACTCTAAGAAAATCAACGACGATTACGATACTCCTTAATGCGAAATTTGAGTGCAGCTTTTTAAGTGTTTTCATTTCAGTATATACTCAGGCACTACAGCAATTACCCCACCGACTGAAAGAGCCACGAGGCGCGGCGCTATGTGCAGATCGGTCACGAAGTTGCCGCTTCCTGGCAAGTGCAGCGTATGCAACTATATTCTCTACCAATATAGGCTTACGGCGAACGCTATGCGCGAAGGCCAACTTTCTGGTTCTTTTTTTCTTTCCCCCCGGCCGATGCCACCTTTGCCGCCGATGTGCGGGCGGCAGCGCCATCTGGTGGTCTTTCAAGGCGGCCTCCTAAACTTCCTTCCTCATGCTTCCGCTGCTCCCTCCTCCTCTGCCTTCCCACTCGTGCTGTCTTCGCTCTCGTGACATTTAATCCCACGCTGCTCTCTGCGTTCGTTCTTTCATCTCTCGCTGGGCTCGTTCACTCGGCTACGCCACCGAGGCACACCGGCAGTCAACGCAAAAACTGGTCCCAAAATCCACGCTCTAGAAACGGTCTCTTGGTGCTTCGAAGGTCATTTGATTCATTTAATGGGTTTAACTGGGTTCAGAGGTTGCAGTATTTGTACGAGCAAAAGCGGCAGTGATAACGCTAGGGACATTGCACTTCACATTAATGACGGTTGTTGAACCTGCAGCTCTGCGTGCAGGTAGCTCTGCCGGCAGCCATTGAAACTGATCAATCGATAAACGCTCCAGAAATGGTGCCACCTTAACAAATGAAAAAATAAAAAGTCTTCTGCGATTCCAACGCCTCCCTCCAATGTTTGCTCTCGGCATCGATAATGGCATGGACCGCACGAACGACTTCGCGAGGACATACGAGATATTTACCATCGGGTAGTTTTAAAAGGTCGTGGTATCGTATTTCAATGGTTGCCAAGTCACTGTGGTATCTTAGGGAAATGAGCCCGCAGACGCAGCTACTCAATGTTCCCGTTACAGCCGCGATTGCTTCGCGATCCGGATGTCAAGAATACAAGTAACAGGAAAGCTCCATGCGCTTGCTCTCCGGCTTATATACGTTGGCCGAATGGAACTCAGCTTCATATAAGAAACTGCCGCCTTTGTTCAGTTGACTCGAATCCGGCGCTCCGCCTTCCACATGGCTTATCACGACGTGAAGTAACTCTAATTCGTCGTCTGTGTCTTGTAGTGTATTTTACTAATGCGCACTTTTACCTTATAGGAATGGCCGTGAGTCCAGAGCGTGAAGTCTGTGGATGCAAAGAGACGAATGATAGCGCAGCTTCTGTGTGACTGCCGTCGTTTCAATGCATGCAGAAAAGTCTTCAGCACCGTGCTCGACAAGATTGACCACCGTCGCCTTAGGAAGCCAGAATTCTTGCAACCTAGTCCCAGCCAACTTCGGCCTGAAGTGCTTTAAATGAGCTAGTTAATTTCCCAAAGGAAACTGGACTGATCAACAAATTTGAATGTGTGAACTGAGGCGTTTTTTTAACCATCTCTTGTTGTCTTATCTTTTTTTCATTTACCCATCCCCCTGTGTAGAGAAGCCAACCAGACACTTAATCTGGGTAACCTCTTTGCCTCTTACCTTATGTTTCACCTTTCCTTGTGTGCATAACCTGCCTGCTCTCGTCTTTTCTGATCATCAGACCCTAAGAGGTCTTAATGTCTGTTTCTTTTACCGCCCCCCTACCCCCCTCGCTCGCCGGCTCAAGATGCTATGTATGCACTCGTGTGTTTAGCGAGGGCGACTGGGCTGTGTGAACACCTTTGACTTAGTGGGGCAGTCTGGGCGCGTGCCTGAATTCACCGTGTCTTTTCTTCCCCCTCACTCGCTCTCATCTTCCTGTTCCCTCCTTCCTTCCCTAGGCTAGGGTAGCCAAATAGACGAATTGATTGTTAAGATAAAGCCGAGGCCAGTGATGTGCTGAGTTCTGGGCCGAATGGACCATCGCCCGCCGTCAGAACTAAAAGCTCTAGACCAGTGCTCCCAAAGAACTTCCGTACGGAAGGCATTGTTCGCCCTACTAGGATTCATGTCGTCCTCAGGCCTTCTCGATAAACTTTACTACCACCGCCCCCAACCGTTCTATAGCGTACGTGGTTTGTTTGTTTCCGTCTCTCTCTTCCTCTCTCTCTCTCTCTTCCTTTCCACTCTCTTTTTCTTTTTATCCCAACACTTCATCATTCGTGTAGGGTAGCCAACCGGTACTAACTTTGATTAACCACCTGACCTATCTGTGCATGTTTCTCCCTCCCTGGATAACATCTTAGCTTTCTCCTTTGTTTTCCTCCTTCTCCCTCGGATGTCTGTGTGCGTGCGTTTTCGCAATAGTACGCGTGCGATCACCAAGCACGCTTCTGAGCTATAGTGCAAGGAGGCAAAGCACACTGCTTCAGTCTTGTTGCTGACCATAGCACGAATAACATGCCGTTTATCTAAATTCCATTTATTTGAACTGATCTCGATTCCCACACGTTTTATAGCTTCGTTGACGTTGGTTGCATTTTACCGTTTCTTTATGGCGCTGTCCAAGTTGCGCCATGCCACATCGAGCTTACATTTTCCAGTGACATTTGTGCGCTGTGCGCAGGCCCAACACTATGTGGAGACGCTGCGTTCAGAGGATTATTTACTTCTGCTCGTCTGACAGTAACCGCTCATGACGGAAGCCGACGCTGTTATGGCCTGCCGTCTTACGGAAGGAAAATAAACTGGTTGTCTACGACGTGTGAGCTGCGAGAACTCCCAAAAGTTTAAAACTGCCTTTCTATGAGATTGAATTCTCGTACGAGGCTCTACTTCCATGTCCTTCGTCAGGGAGAATTGTTCGTGGCGCACGAGACTTCTTTCCAACATCCAACCAAGGCTTTAGTGTCATGCCGACAAGTCCGCGTTCGAGAGTTGCACGAAAGGCCGCAAGAAGAGCCTGGGCCTGTAAAAAAATCTTGACATTATTTCCGAACTCAAATAAAGGAATGGTGCCCTAGTTTAGGAGCACAGTGTTCGGAAATGTTGCGGATCCTGCCGGGACAGAGAAGATGTAATCTCTTTTCTGTGCATATGCAGCAGGTGAGGCACGTTGAGATTGCGCGGTAGAGCGTGCGCCATGCGGGGTGTGGCATTTGTTAGTGATCGTAGTAATGTTTGCTGGCACCCGTGGCTGCGCCTGAAAATTCGATTTCAGAAAGCTATTTCGAAGGGAAATCAAATCGTCTTTACATTTAGCATAAAATGAAGATAGACATAGAGTAATGTACGAATGAGAGCATGGGTTAGAGTTGGGCAGCGCAAAGCATATGAAACGTTTTTTTTTTCACCGAAAAAAGAAAACGCAGGGAGACGGTCCTAGGCATTTGCATTGAGTGCCTACGCAGCACTTGGTCTTTCCATATATGCACGAAACCTTGTAACGACGAGGCAGCAACTGGTTTCTATCCAGCACGTGCAATTCATAAATGACAACTTGAGACAATATTTGCTCACCTATGATTTTGCATTCCACGTGTGGACTTATTCTTGTCAGCCCACGCTCGCTTATCAGAAGCTCGTGTTGCCTGCAGCGACTCCAATCAACAATAAAAATGTCAATTTTTGTGCCCAGAACGATTGTGCCGTGTGTCACTGTTAGTGCCAAACATGGCGTTGCCTTCATTTCGTCTTTTCAGTGACAGGTGGCGCTCCCTACGTGTGCAAAGCCTACACTTACCTGTGTTTTATGCTGATCGCAACGCTCATGTAACGCATTGCAACGCGAGACTGGACCGTATACTGTCTGGAAAATGCCATCTCTGTTCAAAATTTATGCGCCAGCAAAGTCGGCTGTATGCCTTTGACGTTATTATCCCTATACAAGCGTTACGGCCGGCAACTGTTCGTATCAGTTTGAGCCAAGGCACTATACATGCCGTAGCCAACGAGCCTTCGGGCAGCGTCAAAGCTTTTCATTGTCGCGAAGCCCTCCTTGGATAGGCTGATGTACTGGTCAGCAAAGGATGGGACAAATGAATGTCCCGTTCAATGGGGGCTTTTGCACCATGCACGCTTGCGTACGAAATCGCCCCACTTTGCAGTTTGCATCACCTCCCAAAGGCGTGTCAGTAAACGAACGAGCACACTAAAATCAAGAAAGGAGCAGACGACAGCGCTTACACTTCTGTTCTCTGCTGTTCGACACTTCGAACGATAATCTTTGAGACGTAGCTGTTAAAACTTGGCTCCATCTCGCCTGCCGAAAAAAAGTCTTGCAGACCGAAAAGGCTGCCCGCTGAAAATAGTCGTGCCACTAGTTCTAATCAGAAGCATTTGGTCCGCACGGCCTGTGATTCCAGCGCCACCACAAGCAGTTTTGGGACGTAGCGCCCTGGCGCTTCATCATACATTTCTCGATATGATTGGCTCTCTGATTCCTCACAAGAGTATTCGCGCGCAGGCTTCTTTCCTCTGCTGCGTTGCCTTGCATAAGCACCCCCATCGCTTCCTGAAATATTTCGGGACGCACACATTTTGCTATGTATTGCTCTTTCACCGTCTTATTTAAATGTTTTCCAATCTTCAAATTTCAGGACAATGTTTTATCCGTCTTAAACCACTGGACCCAGGCTGCACTCTATCAACAAGTCCATAAACACAACGATTTTGCAAAAACGGTATCGCGATGAATGTTGACGTTAATGCTATTATCAGTCAAGCAACGTTGCAACACACCACGCTGCCAAAGACGAAATGTGTATACATTGCAAACATCACTTTCGGTGCGCACATAGACAGAGGGACCAAAAGAATGACGAAGTGCTCACTTCCAATTGATATTTATTTGGATTTTTCTATCCAACCGGACTCAGTCCTGGTTGGACTGAGTCCGGTTGACATGACTAAGAATTATGACCATTCGGTCTATTTCGCGCATGCAGAAACACAACATGGCAGACATTAGACAGGATTTCGCGGCAAGGCATAATCGTTACTGCTTTTCAAGGCAGCGCTCACTCAGTACCATTATGCTCTGAAACAACTCACTGTGCTTTGAGGCGCCGAATCAGGGCGGGCCACAGACACAAGCACGCGCCATCTTCGGCTATCCGTTGTGACCTCTCGTCAACCTGCCCTAGCAGCACTTTTCAACGCTTGTCCACGTCACCTCGAGCGACGCAGATAGACATAATTGTGCTCGAAAGACTGATACACACCTATCGTAGAAGCGTTTGTGCTGTCGGTGTTTTATGCCATGACGTTTGTTTGTGGGTTGGCATTCATAGAATTCCGAGAAATAACTTTATCAAGAACGTAAGACAAGGTATGAGGAACTATAGTGATAGAATGGTGTTGTATATGACCTATACAACATGTCATATAGCAGCGCGTGTCATTTACGCATACCCGAATATATGTGGCAATTTTCGCTGGTGGACAACTCCATCGACGCCGACACTGGCTTTTATGCAACACGGGGCCCACATCGCTATCGCGTTAACATAGTCGTTCAAAACAGTTTTCAGTTGTTCATAGGGTTTCGCAACCGTTCAGAATTTAATACAAATGCTTTACAAGACAATGTTATTCAGCACCGATATATATTAAAGAAAGATCGCTAGACTTCGCCTCTACGTGAGGGGCACCAATGTACAAGGGAAGTTCAAAACATAGAAGACGCTTAAGCTTCACCTTTAAGAGGGGAATGCCATAGCATTCAAAGATCTCTGACTGCTTCTTACGTTTCCCGGTAACTTTAGCGCATGTAACCATAACGTTTACCGGGAAATGCTGCCCGCGAACGCAACGCACGAAGGCTGCCTGTCTGGTAGAAACGCGGCCTCATGCATGAGCCGCGATGCGGCGCTGGCGAGCGCCATCTGGAGGTATATAAAGGAACATAGCGCGCCGCTTCATGACCCCCGAGATACTCACGCGCCGGCGCGCGCAAATCAGACACCGTGGCCGGTGTATGAATGGAGGAAACGCAGCAAAAAGGTTTCTTTGAGTTTACGCCTAACATAACTATCTTTTCTCGCATAGTCAAGTTACAATCAGGCGCTATCATGTCTGTAGGGTTTCTGTCAGTCGTACTTTGAGATTCTTCTGCGTATTTTAGCTTGAGAAGTTCAATTAGTTAAGTAGCTTCCTTGCGCCACATCGAGGGCATCGGCATGGGTGTTCCGAAAATCTTTTTGTCGAAACGACGTCTCACGCCGGACACCGACACCGGATCTTCTGCGACATAGGGCCCTTAACGATTTTGCCTTAAAAGTTCGTCCAGTGAATGAGCATAAATGTTGCAGACTCAGAGAAAAATTGAGAGTGGCTTAGCTCGGCTATGCCAGGATATACGAAGCGAAAGCTAAGGCATAGCATAGTTAGACTTGGCTAATCTTGATTGCAAGTACAGGTTAGTCTGGTTGTCTAGCTATGTAGCGGCGTCTAGCCAGTCGTTCGGCGCGCTGTTCATGTTTCCTGGGCGATTGGTTTCTTCTTCATCTCGTTCCGATATCGATTCTAGGCCTCCTCCTGCTTATCAGAATTGTCGCCGTCCATACTGCCGCCTCAACTGTGGTTGCGGCACACGCGAGCTCTCCTTTTCATTCCACCGACTTGTTATCAGGCATGTGAAGCAACAGGCGAAGCAAGCGGAGGCGACCGCAACGACGACGAACACGGTGTGACGTCACGTGCCTCCTCGGAGCACGGCCACGGCAACATCGCAAGTTCGCAGCCAGTAAAGGTCTCGCTTTAAAAAAATTGCATTGCAGCAGTGGCAGCAGCAGCAAGAACAGAAAAGGTAAGTAACCAAAGAAATGAAGAAAAGCGAGAAAAAGATTCTGAGGTCGCCTTGTCTTAAGGGCAACACGCCAAGAATTCACTATAAATCCACGCATTCTAACCAAATTTGATCATTGTTTAGTGTATTTAGATAAAAGACTCACTCTTTGCGCCAAAAGCCATTGCGTGTTTTTGTTATTAATTGTTGTGAAAGTTCCATTCCTAAATATCAACAAGAAAACTAGTCCGAGGACCTGGCTTTCTTTGGACAAGCTGTAGCTATGTAAATGGAGACATGTCCCCTATTAGATTATAAGAGCTGCAAGAGTCGTTCGTGAAGTGCACGCTTCGAGAAGGCGCACTTTCCTAGCACGAGAAATCATAGATATTGAAATACTTAGGAAAACTTCACTAATGTGCTGCTTTAATTAATTTACAGCACACATTGCAATTTGCGAAGTGTAGCCGTTGACTTTTGAGGACGTAACTACTTGCAATGAATCTACACCATGGCGACGCTTTCAAGACATGATTTCCCAAAGTGTCCAACCAAACACACGTATGTTCCAATTACCATCGCGATTAAATGCATAAAATGTCGGTTTCATCAAACAGTAAACGAAATAACACTGGATAATTGGGACAAATTTAATTGAGCTTGTTTGGATTTAGCTCCAAAGGAAAATGCATAAAGAAATTAGAGCATGGTGCCTGTCTGACGGGGGCCGATATATAATGTAACACAAATGTTCTTAAATGTACTGCATTGCCTTCACATCAAATACACTTTAATTGTTCTTCCTTTTCCCCCTTTTTCTTGATTTAAGCACATCATTGACCTCTGCATGATGTCCGGTTTTTGTAAGGTGCTGCTTTATACACCTACAATATCGTTTTGAATTGTTGAATTTGTAAAGCTAATGGGTAGCGTGTGATGTTGATACAATAACACTTTTTTTATATACATTTAGATGCTCTATCTACTGCCTGGTTGGTCGACCAGCGCAATGTGCTTAAGACCAATCAATTGAATGCTATCATTATAAAATGTACATTTTAAAATAAAGAAAATGAATTTGAAATTTAAATCCAAGCTTATGTCATTCTGGAAATTCTATCCAAGCGAATACGCGAAACGAGCTCACCCGCTACGATTCGCAAGTAGCAAAACGTGCCGTAATGTATTTAACTAAGAAAGCAATTGATTCTTCCTTGATACGTTCAATATGCGTTTCGATTTTTCGCGTGAGTATTGACCACCTCCTTGGATGTTCTAGCTCAAGGAATATAGCTATGTCATTTGCGACAGACCGTTTTTTTTATGAATTCTAGAAAACTTAGAAATGATGACCAACGTCAAATAGACGCTCCTCCTGAAGCTATTGTAGCACGTGAGAACGTGCATGAGATCACCGCAGTCCGAGGACATGGTTTCCTTGAGACACCATATAGCCGTAACATTTGACATTTCCGCTACCACTGCGTCTTTCACTACTTCGTCACCGTAATAATGAGTTATGCGGCCTAGCATCGACCTAATATGACAGGAAATATCAACGTTTTTTTTTATTGCACAGATGCCAAATCTAAAGCTTTTACAGCACGTGAGCATACATATGGGGTTTTCCCCAATGTTCACGGGATAGGTCATGGGAGAAAAGCTAGATGGTGCAACGACGCTGCTCTCATTGCTCGAAATAACTGCGTTCACCTCCACAGTACAGGTCGTAATGTAGTATGAGGGGGCAGGATTCTACGCATGCTGCTTTTCAGCAGCCGGTATCTTTTTCTAAGTCTAAATCGACCAACGAATATTGGAAAAGATGTACACCGAATTCAGGGCCAAGCTGCGCAAGAATGGTGCATAAGTTCATTCGATGTTGCCAGAGGCCTATGCTTACACCCAGGTTTGGCTGAAATTGTGTGAATAAGAAATGTTTTGGCCAAGTTGGCGCCGAAACTGCTGACTCCTGACAAAACGGGGAACGAAAAAAAAATGTTGCATTGATCGGAAAATTTCAAACAACCTCGATAAATCCGTCAAGAAGGCCGTCACCGGCGAGTTCAGTACATTTGCAAACACAACATCGAAATTGAGTTGGTGAACAAGGAATAGAGAAGGAAAAATGAGCAAAAGCCCAAAAACCCACAGTGCAGAAGAAGAGAGCAATAATCGAGGTATCGTAACCGTATTTCGTTTTACTGCTTCGAAATTGTGAACGAGAAATCTGTCCAGCTGTCAAGGCAGCTTTCATTTTGGAGGTTTCTAACGCAACTGACAAATTCTGGTCACCGCGTGCGTTCACACATGTCACAAGAGGGGTGCTAGATCATCCACCACGATAATGCCCCTACGTACTCTGCAGCGATAGCACGTGACTTTTCGCATGCTGTTTCATGAGGGTTCTTGTGCTGAGACACCCTCCACGACAGCCTGATTGAGCCTTTTCTTACTTTCTTTTTATTTCCAAAATGCAGACTTGTGCTCTGAAACGAAGTTTTGGGGGCGTGAGAAAAATTCAAAAGCAAATTACGCTGCTGCAGCGTTTACCGAAAATTTAATTTCAAGGCTGCTTGTAGCAAGTGAATAATAACGATCATGATTATTAGAATACCATGGTAGTGTAAAAAACACTCGACTGATAAAGCCAAATGAAGGTTTGAGAGGCGGTACCCGACAGCCGAAGGCTGAGAACAGAGTTAATAATAACTGATAAACAACACGTGTAAGTGCCGTATAGCCCGAAAAGTTTTCTTCACAGCTTTGCAGTAATGCATGATAAACATCTGTGTACTCAAATATTCAAATGGAGCTCGTTGTTATGTTCGCGAGTACGCTTCGAGTACCTGGTGCGCGCGCGGGAATCCAGAAAACGATGACGCGGATGAACCTCTCGGTCAAGCCTAAAAGCAAGGCAACAATGTTTTCTTGATGTGATTTAATGCAAATGTTTCTTAAAGCAAAGATGAAAGCTAGGCATGTCCGGGTATAAAAAATGCTCTCGGCTTGTTGTACTTTTGCAGCACGCTCGTGGCAAATTTGAACGTACTGTTTAGAAGTCAGCGTGTTTCGCCAAATATTTGAACAAGAAATAGATTCAAGATATGCCAAACCAAATCACACTATATGGTAATGTGCATGTGATCCGCCATCGTAAATGTAGCGGATTGAGAGACTCGACGGGTTACAAAAGACAAACGATTTTTTTTTTCAAATTTTTGAGCAAGTAAGTTTGATTTATGCACTTTTTAAAGTGATTGCGTGATAGTTTCCAACACTATTCTCGCACCATATGAACCATATTCATAAAGAGGGATGACTAAAAACGGCGTTATGCCACCTCAAACTGTCTGTGTTGCGAAAATGCCGTTTTCAAAGCGGAGTAAGACATGGTATATGCTCGAAATTCCTACACAGAGCATTGAGATTCTGCATCTCATTCAGTCGACTTCTAACACTTAAAGGTAAATATGATGTCACGAAGGTCGTCCTCAGTGCAGTCCAGTTAAATTGCACAATACCGTAGGGACTGCGAGCGAGCTACATACGGAAATATTGAGGCAATGCTTTCTGTGGAAGCAAAGCAAAAACGATTGAAATGAGATAGTTAAAGCTAACCATGAAACAATAGAGTTTCAACATGCCAATTTCTCGTTTTTCACTTACAACCTCTAAGAGCATTATTTATCCCTTTGGTTGAATTGTAACTCGGCTCCCTAAACATGGCTTGAATTTTTTTTTTTTTGCTTTTCCGAAGGCTGCATAGCGCATGCTCTCTTTCGTGCTCTTCAATATTCATCACGAAGAGATGAAGCCAGTGTAATATGTCTAATCGAAGGTACTTAAGGTCACCATATCGATGCACCTTAAAGGTTCCGAAACATTTCTAAACGTACGTGGGCAGGAAGATTTGGAACAGGCCTAGTGTCTGGTGTGAATAACACCACACGAGAAACTGAACCGACAATGAACTGAGCTGCGGAGTCGTATTGTTATTTCTTTTAGAAGCCTCCCCTGTTCCCCCCAAAATATCCGGTGCATTAAAACGACATTTATATCCCATTTATTTGCACTTGCACTTGTAAGCTGCCCTATGTGTGAGAGCAGATCACGCGTTTAGGTTGCGGGACCAGTGAAGGACTAATATTTTAAGATTTGCGAACTACTGGCCTGCACAGCAGGAGTTACCCTCACAAAGGATGTTTTGTTCTCTATAGCCTGCGATAGAGTTCTAACGGCGCATCCGGGCCAGTTTCTCCTTTCTAAGGACTGTATACCTAGAAGTCGTTCGCATGATTTTATTACGATAGAAATTATATGGATACTTCACGTGGATTGGCGCCGTCGTTGTCGGCGTCGGTGTGAGGTTCCATCTAGAGTGCGACAAAGTGCGATAACATCGCGGCCATTCGACGTTCGCCGTAGGTGCGACGGAAAGCTTGACAGCGTGAGACGAGAAGGATGGTGGCTCGACGTGGCGGTGCATTCTCGCGTATGCAAGAGTTGAAAGCGAGAAGTGTGTGTGGTCTTTGCATGCGCGAAGGGTAGGGAGCAGGGTGATGTGCCCACGCTAGGAGGGAGGGGACGAGAAGGAAGGCTTGTGCGACGCTCTTTTTTAAACCCAGCTGTGGCGACTTAGAACGGCCACCCCTGTTCTGTCTTGGAGGCAACCAACGATGGGTTCGAAGGCTACGTGGCGCGCGATAGCTGATGACTTCGTGTACGCCGTGTTCTTGCGCGTCTATTTCGCATTTGAGCGAGCGGCAGCGAGAAGGGGAATTAGCTCGCCGCTGATACCGCTCTTCATCACGCCAGCGTTCAGGAAACGACTGACCGCGGTGATCGATCGGGATGCGCCCATGTTTTGCACTGCACGCGCGAAAGCGTGCTTTTTAATTTAGTTAGGAAGCGAATGTTTATAGTAGCTTAGAAACCTGGTAATACTACTTAGCTTACTTTGCACAGCTGTGTAATAACTCGTTATCGCAGATATTCCTTCGCCTTTTGGGCAAAACTGCGATCTTTTCTTTTTATTGCTAAGTGTTCAAACAGATTCACCTATTGAGTTACGGGCTCTTTGGCAACTTTGTAGCTTGCTGAATAAGTGATGTATATTGTTTACTCAATAGCGATAGTGCTAGGCCCCCAGGAAGGAGCTACCGAGGTCGCGTTTCTATTATGTTCAGTTTCCGTAGTTTCTCGCACTACTTTGGAAGCTGCGGATATCCTCGACAAATTAGGAAGGGGAGCACATATAGGAGGTGCCCTTGCACGCCTTGTGGTCTGCTGGCAGCGACCGCTGTGGCGCACGCAGTGGCAGCGTCAAGGAAGGCTCTTCAACTGCCCAGTGAGGTCAGCTATTGCCACTGCAGCAGTGAATTAAGGAACGCATATTCTAGATCAAGAATAGAAGGATGGTTGCAGAAACCGATGATTCAAAAGAAAATGCTTTGCCAGCGTGTAATATTGCACTCTTCAGACGGGATGGTGGCGTCATCTCTCGGGCCCTCTTGTAACGTCCGCCTGTATAAGATCCACCCGATGACTGGTAAGCGCAGCCGTTCTCCTTAGTGCAGAGTTCGTGCTTTAACCGCTACTGCATTCTTTTCGCACGGGTCCACACACGTTCCACGCACGGCCCCACAAGCGCACAAGTCTAACTTGGAACGACGTCGCAAGTGGGAGCCTGCGGATGCCATTTTCGCGAAGGCCGAAGCACTACTCAGAAATTACTACCACTACCACTACCATCACTACTACCACTACCACACATGGAAATTAGGCCAGTCTGAAGAACAATGGGCGTCTTGCGCTGGAGTTTGAGGTATAGTAGCGGCGCCTGGTGGCGGCGCGGGAAACGACATCTGGGTCGTACCAGCTTGGGTCGTATT
Organism: Dermacentor albipictus; assembly: GCF_038994185.2. NCBI lineage: Eukaryota > Metazoa > Arthropoda > Arachnida > Ixodida > Ixodidae > Dermacentor > Dermacentor albipictus. The sequence continues at coordinate 88,750,936 of NC_091828.1, read as the reverse complement.
GAGCCCTGGCTGTGGCGAAGCACGTTTCTAGGCCGAGTTTTGCGTCGATTCGCACTTTTTTCTGCCCTGTTGCGAGTGCGAAAAGGCTCCTCACTTCTCACAAACCATGCCGACCACGCTGCGAACTCGCCGCAGCCTATAGTTTAACGAAAACGGGCTCTCCGTGTGCCGTGGGACGTAATGCTGGGAGCAGACGGAATCGGTGACGCCGATCCGGAGAGACCTAGCCCAGCCTCTAGAAGGCGTCACCGTCATTACTTCTGCGCCGTGGGCTGCCATGAACAAGAAGGCCTGAATCCCAACATCAGATTCTACCGTTTTCCTTCAAGGCCTCACGAAGTGGAGCGTCGGGCGCGCTGCATAGCTGCAGCTTGTCGCGCTGAGTAAGCGAAACTTCGCGCCATGCTGACTGCTTCACCTGTCTTGAAGCTTGCTTGATTATCTGCGTTCTAAAGTTCGGTCTTTTGCACCTACAGTCTCGACAGCAGACCGACATAGCAGCAGGCATGGCTGGTAATTAAGAATTCGAGACCCGGCCACAGCGACAATTAACAATTCGACCGATGCGAAGTGGTGAAGTGACCAGGTGTGTGCAAATGAGCACAAATGGTCGGGCTCATTTGATGACAATTCACTACTCCACTACGAGCAGCACAGGTTAAGAGAGTTAAATGCGCTCATCCTTGATCTCAAGCCAACATGTTGAGGCAGCACAGCAAGGCAGTATTGATTGCAGCACATCGATGCTCGAGCGCTGTCATTAAAACCTACATCAAGCGAGCAGCGCACGAGCTCGCGCTGCAGCGCGATTCGCACGTACGTGCGAGCTCATATGCATTGCATCAGTTATTACCAGTTACTAAAAGGGACAGATGGCCGCTACTACAACGACGACTTGTTTAGCGGCATGCAGTCAACAAAGATTGCAGGAGGCCCGCCGTTTCGCGGCATGTCGAAAGACCGCTGCCGTCGCGGCGCGTACGATCGTGCGCTCGAGCAGTTCGTACATCGCGGCGCGTACCGTCGTGTGCTCGAGCAGTTCCGTACACATGATGCCTGCTTATCGCTGCTGTGGGTTCATTTATAGCAAGCATTTCCACGCGTTTGTGCGCCTGAATCTAGCAGCTAGCGTGCAAACCTTACCTGAAGTTCCACTTCGTATGCGACTCGCTTCACTTGCGATTGACACGGTGCTAAAACTTCGCCGCCTAATTCTTGAACGGCGTACACGTATTCCGCACTGCATAATTTCTTGCCTTTACTCAGCGTGCCACCCCTGAAAAATCTTCGGCGCCCGATATTCGCTGCAGGCCGTGAAACAACACAACCGAAAGTGGCGGGTCCATATTGTAAACGTGCTTTCCGAAGCAGACGACCGAGCTTGGTACGACCCATTTTAGCACAGAGGGCGCTTTTTAGCACCTTTTTCGCAGCGCCCCCTGGGCAATGCAAGAGCCCCATTGTCTGTACTTTCTAAATTTAAGGCGATGTATATACGGCGGCGCTGTACCGATATGTTTTGGTGTTTGCGTGTTTTCACTCGAGCAAACGGAGAACTCTATCTGCAGTATCATAGAGCCTCAACGAGTATTTTATTAAAAAGCGAGGAGGAATCGTGCAGAAAACCGCAGCTGCGACCTGCAGAGAAGCTTCCAACTAAACGCCTGCCGACTTGACAACTTGTCAAGGCCATTCAGGGAAGTATAGCGGGTTCAGAACTGTGGCGATAAATCTCGTTTCACTAGAATCGGAGCTGGCAGGACTCGCAGCTTTGGCTTTTCTGCAACGAGCGACTGTTGTCCTAGTTCGCAGTTACATCAGCCTATACCTACGGCCTGGTGTCACTCCAAGTTTATGCACCAAGCAGCGAGAACTTGCGGCCTACTGAAGATCAACTGAAGTTCTAAATGAAAACAACATTTAGTTCTTTACCACGTGCGTATCTAGCCTTTAGATGAAAGGGAGGATCTTCCTTCCCTGTTTCGTTTACCGTCATTGTCACCACTCACGTGATGCCTAGCAGCACCGGAATTACCGTCAGGAGTTTAAACGCTGTGCATTTCTCCTGCATAGTTAGATTACAACTGCCGCTCAGACGACAGCTTACAGCATAAAAGCAGAACGGAATGTTGAACCAAATTGTTCTGGTCGCGTTGCTGAAGCAAGCCGGGTGAGCACGTGTCAAGCGCCCATAGTTTTCATCACATAAAGGGCACATTTGGTGGCACAAAAAGGAACAACATAAAGAGTGTTAGAACCGAGTCGAGGTTATTTCAAGCGTTTCAAGTATTTTTTGCAGAATGGGAATCGCTTTCAGATTATCGGATGTTTCAAACCTTTGTCCAATGTTTCCCCTCTGACGTTCCCCAGCATAATGACCGTGGTGCCTGCTGAACCACTTGTTGTACCTGTTATAAACGTTTCCTCACACGGCTAACTACTGTTCAAGTTCGCTTCCAAGATGGCGGAAAAAATAATGCTTTGGTTCAGTTCTGTTTAAGCCGAAAATAACCAGGTAAGCTCCGCCTTTAGGTTCAGCTTTCGTTCGTACGACACCAGGGATGATGGTTGATCAATAACACTTGCTGTGATGTCACCAGGGTATACGCTCACATGTCTTCAAAGAGCAGGTAGTTCATGGTAGTGACGTAATTCGCTTCGTTCATCCAACCCCCTATATTCATTCGATTCTGGCTACGAGTTCGTCGATAAGCGCAGTATGCTTAGACCATTTAATTGAACGTTCTCTTTGAGAAATACATTTCTTGAAATAATAATTGAACGGAATTGAAAAATACTATGAGATCGCATATATGAGTGGGGCCTAGACGTTGGCGTAAGCAGCAAAACGTCTATGCCCCACAAAATGATCGAGTTTATTAAAACATTGATGACTATCTGCGAAGAAACGAGTCTGTATGAATGGCTTGAACGTATTATGTATAAAATTGTTGGAAGCAATGGCTTCCCGAGGGTGTTGCGGCATTTATTTATTTATTTATTTATTTGTTTATTTATTTATTTGTTTATTTATTTATTTATTTATTTATTTATTTATTTATTTATTTATTAACTTATTGTTTAATGCAGACCCTTGGGCCTAGGTAGGGGGGGCACATTAGAAATTACACACATAATACCAAAAGTAAGAATGAAAAGTGTTTCGGGATTTGTGTAGTAACACATAAGACAACTCAAAAGAATACAATAAAAGAACCTGTTCCAAGATTAGTGTACTAACAGCGCTGCAATAACAGATAACAATAACTACAACATATTATAGAATGCGGAGGACAACACAGTTCTCACATTAATTTGCAGAAGAATACAGAACAGTTGCCGTACTAAGGCTAATATGCTACGTTTTAGGCATACATATTGGCTAACATGTTGCATCAGCCCGTTTCTTTAGATAGATTTGAACAATACTTCACAATTTCGGGTACTTTAGGTAATTGAGGCGTTTATTTCAGAAACGGGCAGCAGCCTACGCGCAAGAATAAGGTAATTCGAAGCGGACTGTTACTCGATGAAAAAGTAAGATTGAGAGTAGTTGAAATGTACACACTCAAATCAAGCTGGTATAGTTGCCGATTTCGGAAAAAAAACAAAAACAAGTAAGCGAGCATCACTACAATGCAGTTCGTACACTCGGAATCACTTTAAATTCTGGCCCTAAATAACTTCCGGCCACGTCGACCAGTTACGAAACGCAGTGGGGATTTAGCAAGGGGGCTCAAAGTTATCGACGGGGTTGCACCTGGTTCACGCTGCAACGCCCGTGCAAATTGCGTCAACACCGGGATCCAACGCATGACTCCTCCTAGAGGGAGACCGCGTTGGCCCGTGACGTACGAAATTAATTTGCCCGCGTCCATTTGAGTAGAGCAGTTAAGCCGTTGAGCCTTGGCGAAAGACCCGCTCTGAAAGAGGATGTTGGGAGCGAATTAAATTATGCGCCGAGTCAGAGTTTAGAAAAAAGTTATGCATCGCTTGGGGTGGGGAGGAGGATGTTCTGTCGATCTTTCTTTTGTCTTATGGCGGCAACACCAAGAAGAAGGAACCTCGCAGAGAACGAGAAAAAATATCGAACGGAAACAAGAAGCAAGGATGTGATGGCAATGGAAGGGAAAGAGACGTAGTCTTTTTAACCGTGTTTACAGTGTTTTGCCTATAACGCCTCAAGCGGCATTAATTGTGAATCGAAGCTAGTTATCCGCCAAACTTGAATGTATAATTCGTAATCAGGGCTCTTTCTTTCTCTTTATGTTCTATGTTTTCCGAGCTGTCGCATGTGGCCAAGGAGTAAAATAGAAGGTAAATCACACCGAAATTCGTTGGAATAAATGCCTACAAGGCAGAATGTGGGGAGGCTTAGAGGAACGCCGCTAAGCCTAATCGCAGAAACGTCGGCCTTCTGGCACAAGTTTCAGTTTCAGTTTATTATTCGCACGGGCGCGCTTCAAGCCGAAGTGCGCGTTCTACAAGATAAGCTTGCAAAAGATCGTGAGCCGTCATCGTGCACTTCTGCTTCTGCACCCCCGGCAGACCCGTCCAAGGCAATGAGGTCTGCTGCGCGGATGGCTTCGCCGAAGACCGCTGGCCATTTTCAGCGCTTACTGCCTGCACTGGATCGGCCTGCTGCTTCGTTAAGGCTCCCTCGGCTGACCAGTTGTTGGGCCTACCTGCTTCAGTGGACCTGTCAACTTCCAGTAAGCCAGCTGTGAAGCGAAAGTCAACGCCGACAGCTGGCGGCTGTCACACCGCTGGGATTGTTGCTGTTTCTCGCTGTGCGCGCCCACGGGCTATCTTTGTTGCAAAGCTTGCGCCTGACACCTGTCCCTTACAGCTTGCCGCCAACCTATCGGCAGTTGGTGCAGATCCCTTGTCCTGCACTAGACTAAAAACCAAGTACGATTTCTACGCGTCATTTCATGTTTCTGTTAATGAGGACTGCTATCAGCGTCTAAGGGATCCTTCACTGTGTCCGTGCTCTTGCTTCTACAAGCCCTTCAGAGGTGAACTTTCCAATGTCCTGATACTGAAGAATGTTCAGCGAGATGAAAAGAAGCATCACTGATGTGAGAGCTTTCTTTCAGAATGTTCGTGGATTACGCACAAAGGTGAAAGAATTTTTCTCAAATGTCATTTCCACTTGTTTCCCCATCATTGCGCTAACAGAGACCTGGTTGTGCCTTCAAATACGATTTAGTTCATGCTTGCCGCCCAATTATCAAGTTTTCCTACGAGACCGCGATCGTTCTTCACCGAAAGCAAAAGGCGATGGGGTCCTGATTGCGATCAATGAATCATTCAGATTCGTTTGACACCATGATTTAGAATATGCAGCTGAATGTGTCTAGGCCAGGGTTCTTGGCGCTGGTAGTAATATGCTATTAGTAGGGAATTTATATCTTACGCCTGATATAAACATTGACATGTACATGACTATTCTAGCCATTATTGAAAATGTTATATCGGCCCACGCTAAGCATAAAATACTCATAATTGGCGAATTTATTACGCCTGGTATTTCCTGGCAAACTGGTGAAATTTGAGTCCATCCTTTTTATTTATGTGACTAGTGAAACTCGTTATTTGGTGTTATATCTTTTACATTTTTGTGCCCTTTAACAATATCCTGAACTCTTGGGGCAATGTGCTAGACTTACGCCTTAGTAACGCAGAAGCTGCGAATGTGTCCTGTGGTGATGTTCCCCTTGTCAAGGCAGATAAATATAATCCCCACTTCAGATTTGACTACAACTCGCGATACCTAGTAGCACGAGATTAAAGGATAGAGCAACGCCTCGGTCTTTTAATTTCTCAAGCGGAGATTACGTGGATCTCGAACACTATCTTAAAAATGCGGACTGGTCTTCAGCAGTAGAGCTACGAGATGTTAATGACCAAGTCACGACATTCCCGAATATTCTTCACGATGGAATAAAGAACTTTGTATCACTAAAAGATGTTAAACCCTCTAAATTACCCCACTGGTTTTCTGTTGAAGGGAAAACAGCATTAAAGCTTAAAGATCGTGCTCACAGGAATGCACAGCGCACAAACAAGGAACATATATCAGGCATATATATAATTATATAATTATATAAGTATATAAGGCATATAAATTTCAAAATGTACAGGGCACTCTCTAAACGTATTTTCAACGCGATCATTTCATCTACATAACGCACGTGGATGCTAGTACTTCTAAAAGGTCAAAATCTTTCTGGAGACACGTTCTTCAACAGTCATCTAGCAATACAAAACAAGATATCGCCCTATGTAGCGGCGACAGCCAACCTGTTCCAGATGTCGTGGGTGCCTTACACTTCGCGTCTGTGTACAGTGAATGGTACAGTGACGGAGTTAGTGAGCGTACAAATCACCCTTCCCTGTACTGATGTCCGCCTAAGAGGAACTTGTTTTTAATAGCATCAAACACTTAAAACCTTCTTTTTCGTGTGGTTCTGATGACATTCCACTTGCTTTGAATAAGACGTACGGGGCCTTGCTTCTTCCAGGGCTTACTTGTATTTTTAATTCTGTTTTAAAGACGAACGCATTCGCAAACGCTTGGAAAACAAAACGGGTCGTTGGCCTCTATAAGTCAGGGTCAATAACGGCTGCGAGTGACTACAGGACTACTTCTCTTCTATGTGCAGCATATATGATATTCGAGTCAACTCTGCACTCATCAGTTTCACCTCCTATTAAAGATACTATCATTCCTCAGCAGCATGGTTTCACATCGAAACGCTCCACAACTACCAACCTCGTTAGCTTCATGATGCATACCTCTCAAGCAGTGTATGAAAAACGGATGACTGGATGTCATTTATTTTGTCCTCATTAAGGCGTCTGATGATGTATGCCACAAAATACTCTTTGAAAAGCAATCATAACTTGATTTGCACCACTCTGTCAGCGCTGGTAAGAAGCTACCTACCCGACCGGTACTGCTACGTTAGCGTTAATGGTCATTCGTCGGAACTTTTTGCTGTTACAAGTGGAGCTGCTAAAGGGTATGTCCTGGGCCTTCTTCTTTCGTTGCTGCCTATTAACGAGTTCCCGGCAGGCATTCAAAACTCTTCAGTTTTGTGATAGGCTGATGACGCGAAACTTTTCAAGGCGGTAAAAAACGTTAACGTTTGCGCCGCTCTTCAGAAGGACATTGAGAATTTCTTGTGATGGTGCACTGGAAACAAGCCGGTCACACACACACACATCAAAAATGAAAATTGTAAGCTTCACGATGAAGACTAACCGGATCCCCTATAGCGTTCAAGATGTGTTCCTGCCAAGAGCTCAGGGAACAAAAGACCTTCGAGTGCACTTCGATAGCTCTCTGAGTTTCTCGTCCTACGCTCAAGAGGCGAGATAGTGTGCACTTCGAACGCTCGGAACAGTGTGTCGGGGGACGAAAGACTTCAAACAACCTGGGTCATTTGCCTCTTTAGACAACAGTGTATGTCTTCGAATTCTTTAGTACGCCTCTGTCGTTTGGGGCGGCACTTGAAGGACAGATCGTGAACTCCATGAAGGTGTGCGAAAAAAGTTCATACCTGTATTTAAACATCGATTCTATAAAAAAAAAACATTCCATCTCCATACAGGTGACGCACACACTCAGGTTACCTACCCTCACGTGTAGACACAAGAAATTGAGCCTTCTGTTTCTCCACAAATTGTTGCATGGAAAAATCTGATGCTCGCACTTGCTTTCCAATGTGCGCTTTTACATTCCGCAGAGAAGCACGAGGAAACAGCGCCCCTTTCAGCCTTCCGAGTTTTGTGACTCTCTATCTAGAGTGCAGGCGACATATAACGTCCATTTAGAGTGCCTGGATATCTAAATACCTAATTCTATTAATTTCCTGAAAGGAGCTGCAAAGGAATTTCAATAAATGAAGAAAAACTCACGTCTATTGTCTGTTCCGTCATTCTGTAATACTTTCCTGTTTCTCGACGTTTGTTTTGTATTATATTCGTGTACACAATTTATGCTCTGTTAAAATATGTATTCGCGATATTATTTCTTTTTTTATGTGTGCGCGCGTATGTAATGGACTGTATGTGGCTGAGGGCGTATCTTTTCCAGCGCATTGTTTTTGCGAGTGCGCCACTACCAAGAACCTCGAGGTTGTTCCTGGGCACTTTATTAAGCACCTTCGAGTGATTAAATTGACTGATTGATTCACAATTATTATTGTTACAACATCCGGTCACAGTGGCGACGCGAAATGTACCACGCTCGTACAACCGAACACGATCACATGCATCGTCGAACTATTCGCGGGAAGGCTCTTAAGGAAAAGAAATATGACGGGAACATCCGGGCAACGAAATCTGTTGTGACGTTCTAAATTATGCGCTGCCGACAGCGGCGACGCTAACTTCCTCGCTCCGCTTTAAAAAAAGAAACGTGTGGCATATATAAGAGGCATGCGGCGAAAAAAGAAAGGAAGAAGGCGAAATGTTCGGATCGGCCCGAACAGCAAGAGCCCTCGATGTGCGTGACCCGATCTCTGATCTGGGGAGAAGCGGTGATGTGCTGGCATTATCGACTTTGATCTGGACCAAGAATCTTGGAGCGTCAGCATCGCACTGGCGACGGAAGCCATGGAGGTTCGGTCGAGCCCGTGACCTTGGCGATCCAGGGTGGGGCCGCTAACCTCGGCGAAGTTCGAGCGAGGCTCCTTGGACCTCCTGCAGCCTCCCACGGCGGTGCCAGGCACTCCAGGAATGATCCCCGTTCAGAGGCAGACCAGCACGTAGGATAGTCCCCGGGGCGTCTCATGGACACCCGAAGAAGTAGCGGTGGAACCCGGCGTTAGGCCTAGCCAGTGAGGCCAGAGTTTCACGTCTCCGACGTAGTTCGGGACACCAACAGAAAAAGACCTACAGGTGGACTGGCCGACATCAAGGCAGCGAAGTCTATGGCATCGGCGCTGAAGAAGATCCGACAGGCATCGCGCTTAGAGGATACAGGCGACGACAAAAGGCTGTAAGGACGCTCCGTTTTGTTAGTGCGCAGCCATAGGCTAGGGTTGCCGGATTTTCGCGTAGAGGAAGGAAGGAAGGAAATCAACTTTAATCAGGTCCTGCAGGCCACGAGAGCTTTGGGCTCTCATGGAGTGGGCGTCTCCCACGACGGAACCGGGAGGTTGAGTTTCCTGGCGGCGTCGTGGACCTGCTGGACGGCCCAGAGTTGGAGAGCGAGTTCTTCACTCCGGATTTCCTCTTCAAACTTGCGCTTGTCCTGTTCGTAGTTTACGTGAGCTTGCGAGCACGGCCAGAGTAAATGATATACATTAAGGGATGTATTGCAATTGGTGCAATGAGACTTGTCGTAGAGCTCAGGCATGTAATGGTGTAATCTGTTTTGAGTGGGGTATGTGTCTGTTTGTAGCATTCTGAGTGTAACCCCTTGAGCTCGAGTGAGCGTGCGGTGTGGCGTGCTATATTGTCTGCGTTGTAGGTAGTAGTGTTTAGTGATTTCACTGTATGTAGTGGGCGCGTCCTTATTCTCCGAGTGGTTGGGTGAAGCCGCGCGGTCTGTAAGCGCGCGCGCAGCCTCGTGTGCCGCCTCGTTAAGGTTGGGGACGTCGCTGATCTTTGGACCTAAGTGTGCCGGGAACCAGTATATGAAGTGGTTCTTAATCTCTTTCTTTGAAACAATCCTGAGAGCCTGAGCGCAGACCGTGCCCTTTTGGAATGCTCTGATAGCGGCTATTGAGTCGCTGTAGATATGGGGAAGATTGTCGTCGGTGAGCGCAACAGCGATCGCAACCTGTTCGGCCTGTAGAACGCACTAAGGACTGACGTGGCCGGCGATAAGGACATGTTTAGTCACAGTTAAGTAGGGGGCTCAGGTGCTGGTGTCTCTTGTTGTTGTTTTAGTTATGAGTTTTGCTTTGGGCTTTTGAGTATGGGTAAATTAAAATCTGTTTCCTGTGCTGCACTACGTCTCCCGACTCCATCTCTCCCGACATTGTCAGGGGAAAAGAAAGTGTACTTCTGATGCGTCGGTTTTAGCGAAAATTGTCAGAGCGGCAACTGCAATAGGCAGCACTGCAAAAAAAAAAAAGAGCAGAAAGTGCCGGAGCAGTACTTGACATTTCTTTACGCAACGCTGCCATTCGCTCTAAGCTACCATGTTTATGTGAACCTTTCTCTTGTTTTGGGTTTCCACAGCAAAGCTTATAAGCGGAAAAAAAAACACGCAGCACCGCCGATGGAGTTGCCAAAGTACGCGTAACCATTGTGCCCCTTGCTCATTTCTACGCAGCCGGTTGTCATTATCAATCTTACGAAACTTGATCCAACCAGCATAAAGACTTATCGGTTGTTATCAGCCTTATTGGAATCGATGCGACCCTTATCAACGCTTATCGGTGGTTATCACACTTGTCACAATTGATCTTATCCTTAGAAACCCTTATTTGTCGTTATCAAACTTATCAGAATCGCTCCGATTATTTTAAGCCCTTATTGCTCTTTAGGAACTTATTCACCCGTGCCCAAACATTATTCACCGTGATGAGACCCATGTAACCGCTAATCACTCTTTATTATCCTTATCAAATTATTGACTACTTATCTGTCAATGTTGCGTGAGCCCACACTGATCGATGGCATTTCTGTCTGGAATGGAATGCTCCAACGGAATGCTCATTCCGCAAGTATCGAAGCTTATCGAGGAAGTGGCACGTTTGGCATTTCATTTTCGGAAAGTCGGAATCTTCCCGATGTGTACAATGCTTCAAGTCGGCTCTACACGTGGTCCTAGGGATCGATTTTCTTCCGCACTCACCAAATCTTTAAGCAACGGCTTCATATAAACTGTTCTTATTTGAATTTCTTGTACCGCCGGTACAACACATTCGTACCATTCATACATATTCGCCATCTGCAAGGGTGGGTCTTTAGCCGAGTGGATAATACGCTCGACTTCTGAGCATCGGGTCGTAAGTTCGAAACTCACCATCGCGAACGTTTCACAGCCAAGCTGTTAGCCTCTAATTGGTTGGCATTTTTTGCGTCCGTGTCTGTCGGCAAACAACTGGGCCGATTCCGACGGCAGTGCAGGGCCAAGAGCAGTGTCTCGTACCCCCGCAAGGCAGACGATTGGGGCAGTCGGCAACCTGGAGCGAACCGTGCATACATTTTTTTAAACGTCCTTGTTTCTGCATTTATTAGGCCAAACCTTTTGGCAGAAAAGGGGTCAGCTATGGGAGAGCGGGACTGGTGCTCTCTCCGTCCTCGAGGAGGAGTGGTCTCCAGGTCGGCTCTGCAAAGAGGCGGCCATGGGCCCTTCATTTTCCCTGAGAAAAAGTCCAGAAAAGCACGTCAAAGCTGGAGTGAGTCCTTGGGCACGATGTGCGATGGCGGGTCGAGCCACTCCTGCAGGGTGCCAGGTCTGTTGCCGCCCAGGGAGTGCAAGTGTCCTTTCTCGGACCGTGCCAAAGGCAGAGTAGCTCCACGGAAGATGTTCGGCCGCACCTCTGACCGGGCATGCCAGGGCACTTAGGACTCGGGTATGAGTGCGGGTTTATGTGCGTAGCCTTGCTGGAGACAGAAGCTGGCCGGTCTGGGCTCCGCGAAGAAGACCCGCCTCTATCCTGCGAACATTCTTTGGAATCACGCGTACAGCCTACCGAACAGCATGCGTTTCAATAAAGAACAAGCACACAACAAGAATCTGAACCCCTTAATCGGGGGGGCGTTTCCAGCGCTCGTTCCGCACGGACGTGTTTTTCCGTAGCTCCGGATTTTCGCCCCGTTTGCTGTTTTCTTTTCCCCGCTACTGGAACTCTGTTGTTTATGGACCGCTTTGGCGGTTCGTAATTACTACTGGCGCCTATCTACAAGGTACGTCGTCATCTACACCCTCCTGCTGCGCCGTCGAGCTCGAGTTCTTGTGCGGCTTCGCGAGTGCGAGTGCCCCCGCGGCACTCGCCGCGCCGGCGCGGAGCATCCAAGCTGCTGTCCGCTGCGTCGAGGGAGCGGAACATTACCGATGCAACTGCCATCCAAGCCAGGGACGTCTCCTCCATGGGGACAAGTGCAACGGGTGAAGGCGGCACCCTGAGCATGGATACCACCAACATGGAGCAGAACAGCCCTGCTGTCGTGGCGCACACCTCAGCCAAGATGACGAAGGAAGCTACTGGCCTTCCATCGGATGAAAATGTAGCTCCAGCAGCCCCGAAAAGACCTCGCTCATCACAAGGCCTGCCTGCACGACCGACACGCACGTCTCCGGAGTCGCCAACGACATCGTGGTACAAAGTGGTTATCAAGCCTCGTGCTAGATATGACATGTCCACTCTGCACAACCGTATCATTCAAGCGGCCCTGGACGCCTGCCTCGAGACTTCCCGATTTCAAGGTTTTGCTCTACACAAACCCACTAATACGGTCTCAGTATGGGTGTCTGCTATGGCACTAGTTTATAAACTCGAAGAACTGCAACAAATACAAGTCTCAGAAGAGTGTGTCCTTCCAGTCCAGGCGTACCTCGCCAGTGGTACAGATTTAAGACGCTACGTGGTTAATGGCGTTGACCTTGACGAAGAACCCGAGAGGCTCCTGCAGGAACTATCGTGTCCCACACACAAGGTCGTGGCTGCTCGCTACCTAGGCAGCGGTCGTACGTGCCTAATCACGCTTCAAGGTCCTAATTCCCCACCTGAACGTATCCTGTATTACGGCTGTGTACTGCGCCCGCGTCCGTTCAAGCCTTCCGTTGTGTACTGCTACTCCTGCTTTAGACAGGGACACATGAAATCATCCTGTCCCTACCCACCTAAGGACGACACCATGGAGCCTGAACCGTCGGCATCGTTTAGATGCGGCCTATGCCAAACAAACGATCATGACATCACTTCCACGACGTGTCCTACGAAGTTGAAGGCAACTAAGAAGGCTCGACAACGCCATTCTCGACAGCCAGCAAGGACCCCTCGAGATTCATCAATGAAACAAGTCCCTGTGTACAACCGTTACGCCGTTCTGGCCTCGCTGGAAGAGGACGCTAGCCAGGTGACAGAAGCATGTACAGAGACAAGTGATGCTGCCACTCGTACCTATAGCGCAGCTGTTAGGTCGTCCACTTCACGGCCGCAACGGGCATCTCAATCGATAGAAGACACGCCGCTTCCTTTGGCAGACGAAGAGTTCGAGATCGACGCTCGCCTCGCCAACCTTGAAAGGGAGATCCAACGTCTCAAGGACCGCCGTACAGTGCTCCGGCGTCGTCATGACGGAGCGCGGCCGTCGCATTCGCCGTCGTCGTCTAGTCCTGCTCATATGGCTAACCCGGCATCTGTGTCGAAGCCTCTTTCACCCCAAGAACTCCTGCGCTTCGTTGCGCAACAGCTCCAGCATCTCACCTCGGTTCTACTGGCCAATCTTAATCGATGATGGCTGCTACGTCTTCAAGAGTGCCAGAAGGCATCTTACAGTGGAACTGTCGCGGCATCGCGAGGAAGGTCGGAGAGCTGCGTCAGCGTCTCAGATATGGGAAGCTGCGTGCTTGGGCTCTACTGCTTCAAGAATCCAACGGCCTGCCACCCATTCCAGGATTTGTGGCATACTCATCGCCTTCAATGTTGGATCGTAGGAGTGCTACGCCCGATGTCCCTCCAGGAAAGGTTGCAGCGTATGTAAGATGCACTCTTCATCAGACTCGTGTTGATCTTTCACGGTGGTGTACTCTATGGCAAGAAGTCGTGGCCGTATTGGTTCGTCTCCAACGTACGGACGTTATCATCGTTTCATACTATGCCCACCCTACAGCGGTCGTGCGGCTCGGTTGTGTCTCGGCTGGCTGGCGCACCTACGACAGAAACATCCTGGTTGCCCCATTATGGTCGCAGGAGATTTTAACGCGCCCCACACCACATGGGGATACGCTATTTCCAGTGCTCGTGGTACATGTGTGCTAGGCACATTTATGGACGCCCAATTCACTCTCCTTAATAATGTGTCAGTGCGTACTCGTCGGCGAGACCACCCTTGCGCACCGCCACACTCACCGGACTTATCTTGGTGGCTAGGAAGGACGACCGTCTCGTGGTCATGTGAACCCGACTGCTGGGGTAGCGACCATCATCCGATTCACCTTGGCTTATCTTCGGGTGGAACAAGCCGCCTCCGCCGCCTATGTCGAGTGGTGGACTGGGATCGATACTGGGTGGTATCAGAAAGCAATGTATCCAACTTCATGGTGGACCCGTCCCATGGTCTTAAGGCGGCATTGGTTGAGGCGACACGTACGTCGTGGGTTGATGAATCCCGAACCGCTCCTGATTTGCAATTTCTGCGTCTCTGGGCGTCGCGCCGCCAAGTAGAACTTGCATCAGAACGTGACCCTGAGTCAAATACCCTTCGCTTAGAGGCCCAACGCCTTACTGCAGTAGCTCGGCGCCATGAACACCGCTTAGAACGTGGCCGCTGGATGGACTGGTGCTCTTCTCTCGGACCTTCGTCGTCCAATGCCTCCATTTGGCGCACCTTCCGAGTAATGGAACGTGGTCGGCGCCCTCCAGAGCCCGCAGCCTGCGCCCTGTTAGCATCGGGCCAGACACCAGCAGTATTCGCTGAAACTGTCGCCCACACCTTGTTTCCGGCTTTGGACACAGCACCGCCTTTCTTCGTTGTTCAAAACTGCCTTCCTGCGGACGCAGGCACGCCACCTACGCTCTCTGACATCGAGGGTATACAAGCTCCTTTCACTATGGCGGAATTTTTAGCGGCAATCGACCTGTCGAAGCCATGCAAGGCACCAGGACCGGATGGCATACCGTATGAACATTATAAAAACACGGAAGGCAAGGTTCTCGAAGTGCTGTTGGGGGCCATAAACGAAGCTTGGGCTACAGGAGTCATTCCCGATTCTTGGCGGCATGCAGAAATGGTCCCTATTCCCAAACGCGGAAAACCCCAAGATAATATCGCTCATATGCGCCCAATAGCACTAACCTCAACATTAGGCAAGCTGATGGAGCGTATGCTCGCGACACGTATTACATGGTGGCTCGAGCGGCACTCCTGGTATCATCCTGGCCAAATCGGGTTCCGTGCTCATCTAGGCGCAGAGGATGGCCTTGCGTACCTATCTTCTATGGTTCTCATCGGAGGCCGCTCCCGAAGAATTCGCACGATTCTGGCAATGGATATTCGTAAAGCATACGACCATGTGAGTCACGAAGCAATTGTCGGAATTCTTCATTGGCTTCACTTCCCTAGCCGTGTCTGCACATTCGTCGAAGCCTTCCTGTGCGCTCGCACCTTCTCCATTCGGCTGGCTGGCCAAGCAGTAGGTCAGTTCGTCGCACATCGGGGTGTCCCACAAGGATCTGTGCTCGCACCAGTCCTTTTTAATATTGCTCTCCTTCCACTAGCCTGGAAGCTAGCCACGATACATAACGCACAGTACATAATGTACGCAGATGACATCACTGTCTGGTCAGTTGATCCTGAAATCTGCCACCAAGAACAAGCGCTCCAAGAGGCCCTCAACATGACGCACAACTGGTGTGCTCAGATAGGCCTTGACATTTCCAAGGACAAGACGACGTACATGTCAGTAGCGAACAAGTATGGGCGCTGTCTACTGGCACTCCGGCCTCTTCAGTTAACTCTGAATCAGCAACCATTACACGAGGCTGCAACTCTCCGTGTACTCGGCCTTGAAATGGATTCCTCCGGATCTGCGGGACCATGGGTCAAGAATGCAAAGCAACAGGCCGCAGAAACGATACAGTTGATACGTCTGATTGCGTAGAAATCTGGCGGAGCGAGCACCAACATGGCTCGCCTTCTGGTCCGTTCTGTATTGCAACCACGACTCGTCTACAGAGCCCAGTTTCATCATCTCACGAAGGCACAATGGGCTCGCCTTGAGGCCATTAATAATGAAGCTATGCGGGCCATAACGGGATTACCACGTCTCACTCCGTTGCCAACTCCAGAGGCTGAGTCCCAAATCAACACTATTGACGACCTCGTACACCAACGTCGGTGCGCGCGCACCCTAAAGCCATCATATTTCGGCTCGGCTGCTTCACTGGCCCGGTACATGGGGCACGAAATAGACAATCCAGCATCTACGAGACCCGATGTAGCTCCGTGGGAAAGGATACAATTAAGTGACAATAAGCCTCTTGGTCGTCTGTATAGCCCGGTTCGTCGTCAGGCGAATGCCCATGTTTCCCGCCTTCATCGCGCCGATGACAACCAAGACGATACGACTCTTGTAGCATACACTGATGCCAGTGTTAATGGCACCATGATTCACACAGCTCTCGTGTGTCCATTGATACCAGAGGCAGGCCAAACGTGTTCGTATGTTGCCGATCCTGCACCACCGGCCTACCTTGCTGAGCTTGCTGTCATACGAGACGGCTTGGCCGCGTTGCTACCTACTGTTCAAGATGCTCGATACTCGCAAATCATCATTCGCACAGACTCGACTCAAGCCATCCACGACATACGTAGGGTATCTCGGTCCACCCTATTGTCAGATAGCATTCACCGTCTTGCTGCCACTACGAATATCCTCATACGCGTCCAGTGGGTGCCTCGAGCAGCCCTGCCGGGTCTCCTTGAAGCAGATGTGGCAACCCACTCACAGATTACAACATACCCACTTCCACATTTTCCTGAAGACGCCTGTGGACGACTGATCCGGGAAAAGGAAAACCTCCGACGTACCACACGAGCTCTCATACCTCCGTGTGGGTCAGACCTCCCTGGCGGGTTAACCCGCCGAGAGGAGGTTACGTTAAGGAGGCTACGTGTCGGGGTCGCGCTCACCCCGTCTGTGACCGCTCTCTGGCCACAACAATACCATGGTCCTTACGGCTCATCGTGCCCCTTTTGCAACACAGGAATCCAAAATGTGACAGTAACACATTATGGACGTGCCCAGGGCTTCATCTAAGCCGTCTCCGCCATTTCCGGGCAACAGGCCTTCGGCCTGGCCGCCCACCCGACCTTGAACGTTGGATTCGTGGACCCCATCATCGTTCACTTCTAGATTTTTTGCACGAGTGGAATCTGTTCGTGTATTTCTAACATCTTTTGTATTATGCCTAAGGGCATGCTTTCGAATTAAAAAAAAACCCTTAATCGATAAGGCACTTCTGATAACAACACGACGAGTATAGCGCACCACACATGAGTTTCTCTGTCTCACGTGACAGACAGGCGGGGGGTTTCTTCATTGTGTAAGCAAAGAAATGCCTATGCACTTAAAACTAAATGATAATTTTCGAAGTGCCTCAAGCATGATGAGGCACGCCGTGGTGCGACACTTCGGAGTATTTTCCATCACCTGGGGTTGTTTACCGCGCATCTAAATTCAATTTCCCGAACGTTTTTGCATTTCGCTGCCTTCGAAATGCGGCCGCCTCGGTCGGCATCCAGTCGCCAGTGGAGCAGCGCAACGCCCAAAAAAAAGTAATTAAATTATGGGGTTTTAGGTGCCAAAACCACTTTCTGATTATGAGGCACGCCGTGGTGGAGGACTCCGGAAATTTCGACCACGTGGGGTTCTTTGACGTGCACATAATGCTAAGTACACGGGTGTTATCGCATTTCGCCCCCATCGAAATGTGGCCGCCGCTGCCGGTATTTGATCCCGCGACCTCGTGCTCAGGAGCCCAACACCGTAGCCACTGAGCAACCGCGGCGGGTAGCGCAACGCCATAGGCGCTGCGTTTGCCATTTGTTCAAAGTGATGTAATAAATGGAAACGCGTATTTCGGGTAATAACAGTCGATAGGAATACTTTGTGCTAGACTACTTGGTGAGACATGGATATTAGAATGTGCACGCACATTAAGACACGTACGTACACACATGAAGTGTAGACGCAGGACGAGCACCACTACCAACGGTTTTATTGCTCTTCATAAACTCTTCAAGACACTGTACACGCCACCTCGAAGACCTAGATGCTTAGAGGCGCATGGCAACGGATGGACAAGCGGAAAGGAAACAGATAAATTGTTTTGTTGTTCCATGTCACATGTTCCAACAAGCAGCTTTCTGACTGCTACAAGAATACATGCGTGTCGCTGATGCAAGTCTGACTGGTACAAAAATGAAAATGTATGTGTCACTGGTGCTACTATTGATGAATTTCTTTCTCTGGTGTGCTTCTGATACTTACCTCGCTAGCCTGTTATCGCTTTTCGCTGCAATTTATAAGCTTAGAACCGTGTGTCTTATCTGCATATGCGTTCTAAAGCGCTCGCTGTATTTCTGTTGAACAGCTAGTGCCATGTTCCCGAGGTCAGTCGTTCACGCAGCGTCAAGTGTATTCCACGTATAGGACTTGCCACAATAAAGAGGTGTGAGGTTACGATTGTTATAATGAGGTACGATTGCTATGCCGCCATCGAGGAAACGTGGTGTGATTCTTGCCACAGGCTTCGTTTGTTTACCATTTACCGCCGAACGTGAGAACAAAGGCGGTGGAGATTGTTAAATGCCGAAATAGAATGAGCACCTTATACCTGCCAGCTATCTTCTTGGGTTCACATAGCCTCGCTCAGCCGGACTGAACCTTGTTTGCTCGAGCACGGACTTTCTTTATCGTGCGCCCCGAACATTTCATAGTGGAGGTTCGAGCACTGAAATCCCACTTGAAAAGGGGAACCCCGTCAAAAAAAAAAAAGAAACGCCATTCCACCTTCAGACAAATTGGTGTGAAAGCAAGACTTCTTCAGTGGTGACTCTAGGCTGTAGAAGAAGAAGCCGAAGGGAGCGGATGCACTTCACGCCGGCTCTGTCTTTCGTAAATGATTTCGCAGTGTTTATGCAAAATATCTCTGTAATTTTGCGCCATCATCTCCCGCAAGTTATCCTGACTCTACCGATATTCGTCTTCAAGGTGGGAACTTCATTTTCACCGCTTTATTGGACCATTTCTGCCGAGCCGCTGCACCGCCGAGCTAAGCTTACTGCTAAGCTTAGGGCTCCGGCCGCTACGTGAGCCGCAGTTACGGCTGCGCGTCAAATTTCTTCAAGCCGCCATGGAAATACAAGTTGCAGGAACTGACATCTCACCCACCGAGATTTCCGAAGAAGCAGGATGGTGCACCATTGGCCCGCGTGAACGACTTTCTCCTTGGGGCAAGCGCGCTAACGCTAACCTTGCATCAGCCTCCCAAACCGGCGTTGGAGACACGGACAAGGCGCAGCGAGGCCCGCGCGCTCACAAGCAGCAAGTTCTGAAGGCAGGGAAGATGCCCACTCTTCCGCGTGATCACCACAAAGTAGTTATCAAGCCACGGGGCGGCTTGAACGTTGCAAAAGTCGGGGTCGTCCGCCTCGCTTCGGCCCTATATAGGGCGGCAAACGTATCTCCACCAGACGCCACGGAAGACATTGTCTGCCCAAATATTCAGCAAAATATCATCGTTGTGAGTACCCCTCACTCTCCTAATGCAGAACGGTACCGCCAACTCGACAGCTTTGAGGTCGACGGACACAAGTTCGAGATACGGGCATATGAAACTGCGCCCGACTATACAGTCAAGGGAGTCGTCCGAGGCATTCCTCTCGAAGAAGACGCGAAAGACATTCACCTCAATATCGTCAACAAGAGGAACCCGAGTTCCTTAGCGGCCAAAAGACTCAGCAAGACCACGTCGGTCATCATCGCCTTCGATGGTGGCCGAGTACCAACGTGGGTGTACTACGGGGGTGCTATGCTCAGGTGTACCTTGTACAGAAAGCAGATTGACATGTGCCACCAGTGCGGGCGCGTCGGCCATCGCATAGACGTCTGCCCGAACCCCCAAGACCGTGTGTGTAGAGGCTGCGGAGCCTCGAACCCAGACCCCAATCACACATGCACGCCAAGGTGTCACCTTTGTGGGGGAGCGCATCCCACTGCGGACAAGGCCTGCAAGGCTCGATTCAAGACCCCCTATCTTGTTAAGAAACGACGCGGCGACCGACAGAGGGCAGCTGCGGAGGCCGCCCTCGAGCTACAGCAACAGACCTACGACCAACATTTCCCACCTGCCTCCCGCTCCCGCTCTCGAGGCCGGGCCCGGTCTCGCTCGGTTGCGGGGTCTCCATCCCGCCGGCAGAGCAGGTTTCGGAGCCGGGCGCGCAGCTAGACTCCCAGGGCGAGCCGTAGCCGTTCGAGCTCTCGGCGTCCGAAGCAAGCCGGCCAGCAAGATTCGGACCTACCTGACAAGGTGAGCTGGGCAGATGCGGTTAAGGGCTCGCTGAGACGCAGGGCTCAGGGAGCTACTGCCTCGACTCCAATACTGCCTACTGCCTCAGAACCCAATAATAAGAGGGACCCCAGGGATGTGGCATTAGAAGAAATGCAGCGCGAAAACGCACAATTACGTAAGGTCGTGCTACAATTAACCCAAGAAATTCGAGAGATTAAACAGTCCATGGCGCAGCCATCTATACCCAAACCTCCTTTAGTCCCGACTCCCGTCACGAACGGTAACGACAGTGCGGCGCCGCCCACAAAGAAACGCGCGGCGGCCAGTTCCGAGTCTCAACAGCTCGAGAACCTTGAATCAGCAGTAAGTGATTGGCGCAAAACACATGTCACGATAAATGACTGGCGGAAAGAACAAGAAGAAATGAGGAAGCTGCTTTCAGAAATTCAAACCGGGATCCGCAACATCGGCGTTGCGGTCAATAACCTCACTGCTCGAACAGACAGGGTTGAAGTCCATATAGACAAAATCGAGACTCACATAGGCCTTTGCCCAGGCGTGGAAATGACGCCCACCATGGGCCCTACAGTCATTCACCCTAGCCCTATTTCAGGTAACGCACAAGTACAGCACCACGATGGCCAGCCCCACTAACGAGCTCGTGGTGTGGCAGTGGAACTGTCGGGGCTTCACTAAGAAGCAACCACTGCTGCAACAATACGTCCGACACGCGCAACCCAAACCCGACATCATAATGATACAAGAAACAGTAGGTACCGTACCAAAGCTTCCAGGTTACACTGCGCATGCCTCGCCGATTCCCGTTGATCGCGGACTTGCAATTTTAATTCGGAAAGGGACAGTAGCGCAAGAACACAGCGTAAGCGGCACACATGCGGAAAACATGCTTGTAGAGCTCCTTCCGAATAGAACACGCAACCACAGTGTATTTCTCCTCAACGTATATAGTAATCCGGCTCACTCACGGGCTCGTTTCCTCTCTCTGTTCCGAGGGGCGCATGCCTTGGCGGGCGCAAACCCGTTTCTAGTCGGGGGAGATTTTAACGCCCCGAACGAGGCCTGGGGCTATGGCTACACTACCGCCAAAGGTCGACGCCTGTGGCAGGACCTACATGATGCCGAGTTAACTCTTATTACCGATCCCACGGCGCCGACCCGCACGGGCACCTCTACGGCACGGGACACGACACCAGACCTGACGGCGGTCCGTAACATCCCTCAAGCAATGTGGCGCAATACCTTTGAAGATCTCGGTAGTGACCACATGATCATAGAAACACGAATTCCTCAAGCGGGTACACCCCCTTTTCCTAAGCTATTCAAATGGACGGACTGGGACAAATTCCGAAAGCAGCGAGCTGAACAGAGAGGTGAGGAGAACATCGATGACATCGAGGCATGGATGGAGACGCTCAACGACGACATGAACAAGGCGACGCAGACGCTCGCACCCGAAGTCCAGGTTGACAAGATCGACAGCCGACTAGCCCACCTCTGGGAAGCCAAGACGTCACTACACGCAAGATGGAAAAAGCAAAGGCACAACCGAAAGCTTCGTAAGAAGATCGCACATATCAATCGCCAGCTGGAAGAACATTGCCGGACCTTAAGCCGCCAACAGTGGTATGACATCTGCAACGCGGTCGATGGGCAGCTCCACAATGGCAGTACGTGGCGCCTCCTTCGTCACCTCTTGGGGGAAACGCAGAGCAAGTCTGCTCAGCAAGCAAACCTGCAACGCCTTTTGCACAAGGAACAGGCTACCACGAGTGATCACCAGCTCGTGACACGCCTGCTAGCCAAGTACTTCCCTCAACGGCCCGATGTTCAACACGGCGATTACACTGGAGAGACAAATGTGACACTCGATGAAGAATTTCACGAGTCAGAGATCCGCGCAGCTCTTCACGACCTTAATGGCAAATCAGCACCTGGTCCCGACAAAGTTACGAACAAGACCCTAAGAAACCTCGATGATGCCTCGATAACCGCTCTTACGGCATACATCAACAAATGCTGGCGAGCAGGTTGCATCCCAGAGGCGTGGAAACGCTCCAAAGCAGTCCTGATACCGAAGCCAGGCAAGCCGTCCAGCCTCGATCACTTGCGGCCCATTTCCCTCACATCCTGCGTTGGCAAGGTGATGGAGCACGCGTTCCTCTCCCGCATCAACCACCACCTCGAGGACACTGGAGCCTACCCACCCACTATGGTGGGCTTCCGGTCACACCTCTCCACTCAAGACGTCATGCTCCAGCTCTACCACCAGATTATCAATGACCCAACTAGTGGCAACCGGGCCATCCTCGGTCTAGATTTGGAAAAGGCATTTGACAATGTAGCACATGCAGCAATCCTGAGCCGCATAAACAAGCTCAACTTGGGTGAGCGAAGCTACAACTACGTCAGAGACTTCCTGTCGCGCCGCACAGTCACCCTCGCGGTCGGCAGCATGACATCCGACGAACATACACTAGGAAGCACCGGCACTCCTCAAGGATCGGTCATATCCCCGCTCCTTTTCAACCTCGTTATGCTGGGTCTCCCGGCCTACCTCGACCAGATCGATGGCCTCCATCACGCCTTGTACGCAGAGGACATCACCCTGTGGGTCGACAAGGGCAGTGATGGTCAGATAGAATGCACCTTACAAGCAGCGGTCTCTGCAGTCGAAACCTACCTCCAGGACACAGGTCTCCGACTATCTCCACTGAAATCGGAGCTGCTCGTCTACCGCTCGCGCCGCCGGCCCAAGCCTACAGCCGAATCGCGCCAATGTGACGACATAATCCTCTATACGCAAGACGGCTCCTGCATTCCCCGAGTCCCGAGGATACGCATCCTAGGCATGCATATAACAGCCAACGGGTCAAACATAGAAGCTATTCGCAAAATCGAAGGCAAGGTTACAGCGGCTACCCGCCTGATCAAACGCATTACAAACAAGCACACGGGCATGAAGGAGGACAGTGTCATGCGCCTCATACACTCTTTCGCAATCAGTCACATCACTTATGTGGCTGCCTTCCACAACTGGAATGTCACTGAAAGGGAGAAAATCAACACCCTTATACGCAAGACTTACAAGATCGCCCTTGGCCTACCGGAGTCCACAAGCACTGCTCGTCTGCTACAGCTGGGGGTATACAACACGCTTGAGGAAATTGTGGATGCGCAAAGAACCTCTCAACTCGAACGCATGTCTCTGACTGCCACGGGCCGCTACATCCTGCAGAAACTCGGCTTCAACTACCACGTCCAACACGGTCAGAAACAGGTCATTCCACCTGACCTCAGCGACACGCTGATTGTCGCCCCTATACCTCGAAACATGCACCCCGAATTTAATCGGGGCCGACGCCAGGCCCGTGCCAAGGCACTTCTGCGCTCCTTGTGTGTAAAGAGGACTACGCGCTTTGTAGACGCCGCAGAATACACACGAGAACACCGGTTCACGGCGGTAGTCGTAGACGTTAGCTCCCGGCTTACGCACGCGTGTAGTGTCGCAACAGAATACCCCGAAACAGCAGAAGAGGTAGCAATTGCGCTTGCGCTTACCGACCCCCTCTGCGAGGTAGTTTTTAGCGACTCACAATCCGCAGTTCGCAACTACGCGCGGGGGCGCATTTCCTCCGAAGCTCTCCAGATTCTAAGGAAAGCTGGTCGACAGCACTTAGATAACACCGCCATCATATGGTTTCCAGCGCACGTCGCCACCCCCACCGATGAGGGCCTCATTAACTTGAACGAGGTAGCACACCGCTCTGCGCGAGAACTGACCCGCCGCGCAGAATCGGAGACCGCCTCTTCGAGTTCAGAACTGCTGGCTCAAAACACGCGAGAACGCCTGGTCAGGTACAATGACATCACCAAGCACTACCAGCTAGGCAGGCGGTTGCTGCCCCCACCTCACCCCATGCTGAAACGTCGCCAGGCAGTCATCTGGCGACAATTGCAAACACAAACCTTCCCCAGTCCGGTGCGATTGCAGCACATTTTCCCCGCGCAATACCCGACTGCTCTTTGCAAATTATGTCAGGCAACTAGAGCGACGCTGTCACACATGTTGTGGGAGTGTCGGGTTACATCAGCTACAATGGCAGTAGCTCCGGAGGCTCTTGCGTCGAAGTGGGCCGCCGCTCTGCGCAGCTCCAACCTCAAGACACAAGAGTGGGCTGTCCAGCAAGCCCGAGAGGCGGCGACGAGGCAAGGCCTCGAAGTCCCCTCATGGGAGACCTGAGCCCGGGTCGTCAAATTTGCCGGATTCAGAATAAAGTTGTTTCCATCCATCCATGGTGACTCTACATATTGCCACAGGCTCGTGAGAACAGTGTCATCCGTTTCCAAATGAAAGAAGTCGTACGACAGTAATGCTCTGTGTGCGCGCTAAGAGCAACAGACATGGTTAATAACGGTTGTAGTGGGCCAGTTAGCGCCATGACATGTTGGAACTCTGAGAACCCACTACAATAACAAGTGTGAAAGAGCACACACTTCATGTGTGTCTAGTGCCTCAGTTCTTGCACGTCCTCGTGCTGAATATTTCCTTCGCAGCGCCGTGTTACACCAAGACATGGTTACTCTGAAATGAAATATAAAAGTTTAAAAATGGTAGGGAGCCTCGCAATGGGACATTATGAGCAAAACAGAGTCTACTCTAAAGTTCTTTAACGTTTTGTATATATTTGATAGGCGTTGACGCAAGGCCTTGCTGGTAAGACGTACGTACTTTAGGCGTGTGTCCACTCGCTCGTTCTCCTCGTTATTGCGTTTGAAACGATCTTACGTTTCTCTATGTCATTTCTAAATCTCTTTTATTACATTGCAAAACTCTTTGCTGTCTTGTAATTGCTATGCCCAGCCTCTTATAACATTTTGGTGTTCTCTAGAAAGGGCATCGGGCTCAGTTCCATAAAAAAAATGCTTCGCCATTTCTCTATAAGGATCGATATCCGGTCACGGGAAGGGAGAAGGTGATCGAAGAAAAAAATAAAGAAACCCTGATTTGAAAAATGGTGGCCGGGTAATGTGGCGGAAGTATATTGACATACCCTGATTAATTACAGAGAACCAGTTCCATCTATTCCAGCGATAATCAATGTTTCCTTCAACTACCTTTCCACACCTTTCTTATTTACACTTGGAAGAGGCACCGGGTCACGATCAGGAGTGAGTGGTCATTCCCGGCTCTTTTATCTTAGCTATGCGGCAATGGTAAGCTCCATTTCATCTCGCTAACAGCATTCTCTCGATACCTTCGTTTCTCGTGAGAGTAAACAATGAGACATTCAGGGTACTTCTGGAAGAATAATGGAGAGGCAATGGCGAGGAAGGAAATTATATAGCCTGCGAAAATCTTCGTTCGGAGACTTCCTCAATCTTCGCCAAACTTATCTCATTATCACTTAATTAGGAAATGAAAGGCTCGAATGGTAGCTCCGAGAGTGGGCGCCACTGAAGCAGAGAGAAATGTCCTTTGATGAATGATGTAGAAAAGTAGAAGGAAGGTAATAACTTCGTTCAGATAACTTTGAAAACAGTCAATTATTGGGGCTCAGAAGAAGGTTACTGCGCTTTAGCGGTGTTAATTAAAACACATCGAGTGATTTTCTTTTCTTGGTGTTCAGAGAAGAAGAGATAGAAAATTGAAAGAAAATAGAAAGCGAAAGCTTAACCCGAATTCCGGATTCCTGACGCACACTAGGCAACGAAGGAAGGAAATTCATGGCCCCTTCGGGACATTGTAATCTTCCGCTTCAGTCAACCGTGTGAGGTCGGCCTTCTCATACGCTTTTCTTTTACCACGCTAATAGAAACGCCTATTTTTTCTGTATGTTTCCTTGTAATCCTTTTGCTCATATGAATTGATGTGTGCAACCATCAGTTTCAATATCGTTTCCTGCTTTTTCCTTACAGTTCTTCCTCCTTGCGGATCACTTCCCTCCTCAACTTTTATTAACGCGTGGCTTGTTAGAAGATGCGTTACTTTTGAGTGCACGCACCATCCGTTTGTCCGTGCACTAATAAAGAAACGTGTTTCCTGTTTCGTGTCCGTGGACTGCTGGTTGCGCATACCGCAAGAAAAAAAAAGAATATGAGCAGTCACAAAATATCCCTTTTCACCCGACCGCGTGTAAGTAGGGACGCGACAGTATATTACGTACTGTTACAACAAGATCGCAAACCACACGAATTAAACAAAAGGAGAGAAAAGAGGACACCGAAGCATGAAGTGATGTCGTGTTCTTGCGCTTTAAACGCGTTTGCGCTTTCGTCATAACTGCTTTATGCCACGCGTGGAAGGTAGCGGATCGAGCTTCTAGAGGCTTATAAAACTTTGAGCAAGCACTGTGTAGTGATCTCCGCCAAAAAAAGTTAAAGAAAGACACAGTGAGCTCAAATCAGTTTAAAGGCGATATAAATAATTATTCATTGATAAGAAGGTAATTAGGTCATGGCTGTTATCAATTTATCACTCGGAAACTAAGCGGTATTTTTTTTTGAACGGCGATATTCTCAACCTTCAGAGCGAAAATTCCAGCAGCAACCACATCAGAACATCTCACAGAAGTTAACGCTATTAGCGTTGAAGCAATGTGTAGCGACGCACCGTATTACCACTGCCGAAACGCGCCATGTATGTGGCGTGCGCACAGACCTGATCCTCTCTCCCGCTTGGATGGATGGATATTATGAGCGTGTCCGTTGGAACGGGGCAGTGGACCACGGCACCAAGCTCTTCTAATTATATTGCCTAATGTCCTACGTACGTTAAAAATGGAGGAAAAAATAAAAAATGGAAACAATAACCTACGAAGAATGCTCATAACCAAACTCTTACTCATCCCTATTGCGAACTTTGCTTTTGTGCACATACGTTGTTTGTCGTTTACCTAGTTTTCTTCCAGCAATCTTCTAATCTCCGCCTTCTAATCTCTACTCAGGACATGTTTACTTTCCCCCTGCTCTCGCTGAACCCAAGGGCTTCAAGGAGGCCAGAGGTGCCTAGATCGACGGCTGGGCAGGTAACTTCACATCCTAATAAAACGTGCTCCATCGTTTCCCTAGCTTTACCGCAGCAATCACATGCTTCTTCTTCCTTCTTATATCTCGCCTTATATTATAGGTGCGTGTTCTAAGGCATCCCGATCTCGCTTCGCAAAGTAATGAGCTTCCCTTTGAGTTTCCTAGTTTCCTAGTTTCCTAGTTTTTTCCTCCACGGTGAATCAATGTTTTTCTTTTAAAAATACGTCAACACACTACGAACCCATTTACTTTCTTCCATACTCCTCAGTCGTTCTTCACAAACAATTTTACTGTGTGTCTTCCTCGCTTCAAAACTTGTCGAGCCCGTATCACCCTACACAGCCTCATTTGTATTCTTCCCGTGAGCTGCCGATGCGAGGCGTCCCACTGACCTTTGGTTGCCATCGAGTCCTGATTGCAACCCTGATTTCAAGCAAACAACCGCATTCCAAATGTAAGTGCGTGAACCGCTAGACTTTTTCACATACCTCGGAGCAACTCGTACATATTGTATCCCCATAGCGCTCTGTGTTTCATTATCGCCGCATTCCTCTTCCCCTTTACTGTTATTGTTCTTTACTATTTTTCGATGTATCTATCACCCTCGTGTATCCATATACCAAGGTATTTGTATTATTTTATCAGATTTATGTCCTGGCGCTGTATTGACAATGTCTTTTCCCTGTTTTCATTGAATACCATAAGACCTGATTTTTGAACGCTAAAATTCAGGCCTAAATTTTCACCTTGTCCACAGATATCAACCAGACGTTGCTCATCACTTTGCTTGCTAACTAGCAGCGCAATATCGTTCGCATAAAATAAACCTGCAAGCTGCTGCTCTATTTAAGTATCCGGCCGTTTGCATGAGAGATTGAACCCGATATTACTTCCTTCTAGTGCCCTCTGCATCCTCACTATGTACACCGTAAACAGCAGTGGACATAGAGGGCACCCCTGCCTCAGTCTCTTGTTTATATCAACTTCCCCCTCGCTCCTCATCCCTTCCCATTCAACGCAAACGGTATTTTCCAGGTAAATCTCTCTCAACAGCTGTAGACAATTGTCGCCAAGCATTCCCCTTCCAGAATAACCCACAAAATAATGCCGTATACGTTGTCATAGGCTCCATGGTAGAGTGTATAAGCGCGACTGGACGAGGACGAAGAAAGAAACAGATACACAGACACAGCGCTTCACTATCAACTATATCTTTTATTTTCGCACGCATCGATAAATATATACCGTGCGAGCGGAAACAAACGTGACAGCAAAAAAGAACATGGAGTGGTGGTACATTTCGTTGAACCGGACACGTGTGTAAGGCAAGGGAAAAAAAGAGAAAAGAACATCTACTACAATTGTCACGAAGACAAACCAAGGAATCATATCTCCTTTTCCGAAAGTGATACCGAAGGCTTGCTTACGCACTTTTGCTGTAATTTTGCTATCTCGTATGCCTCTACAACCTCCCTCGTCATCCTGCTATGAGCCTTATACAGAACGGAAGTGCTTTCAAACATGGGCTTGCAGGAACAATCTCGGCAGTGAATGCCCAAGTGACCCGAGATTACCTTATTGACATTGTATTGATGCTCCCTTAATCTCTCGTTGATGCATCTGCCGGTTTGACCAATATACGCATTTCCGCATGAAAGTGGGATGGCATAGACAACGTTATGAGTACAGGTTACAAATTGTTTGCGATGTTGGGTGGAACATGAGGGCCTTTTGTTATTTTCTGTGTTAACCTGTTTGCATAGCTTCTGTAGACGCTCAGGGGCAGAGAAAACTACGTCTACTCCCGATTTCGCCGCTATTCTTCTGAGATTATGAGAAATGCAATGAATGTATGGCACCACAGCAACTTTCTTTGCTCTAGCATTGGTACTACTTGCATTCGACGCGTTTTTCCACTTTTTGCTTAAGCCCTCCGCGACAGAAGTTAGCATGCGCATCGGGTAACCAGAATCTGCCAGGCGCTTGGCCTGCTCTTTGAGACTGGCTTCCATTTTGTGGTCACATGACTTCGTCAAAGAATTGTTGAAACACGATGTCACTACTGCGCGTTTTACAAGTTTTGAATGAGCAGAATGAAATGGTAGGACTGGCTTATTGCCTCTCGGCTGATAACTCCAGCATGTCATTTGTGGATAAAAGTACAAACCCAAGTCTAAAAACCTTATGAAATTGCCTATGGGGACTTCATGTGTCAAAGACAAAGGGGACAACACTTTAGTGAATGAGGTTACGGTTTTTGAAACCAGCGAGTCAAAATTGTGTGATTTGTTATTTAGAGTGATTAGAAAATCGTCAACGAATCTGAACACTTTCGCGACATCGGTGTCATTTTTTAGACATTCATCAAGAACCTGGTCACGGTTAGCTAGAAACAAGTCACTTAAGCAGGGAGCAATACATGACCCAATGAATATGCCATCTTTTTGTTTGACAACATTTCCTTCCCAAGTCGCGTAAGTCGAGTTAACATAAAAACGAAGAAGTTCTAAAAATCTGTCGCTAGTCAAACCACAAGCGTTCTGAAAACGAACCGCTCCAAACTTGTCAATGCTATCAGACACACATTGCATCACGTCATTCTGTGGGAGGGAATAGTACAGATCTTTTAAGTCAATAGAAAAAGCGACCAGATCTCTGTTTTGACAGTCTTTAAAGAATTCCACTACTTGTTCTGACTTAGTTACCAAATATGGGTCGTCGATTGGCAAGAGCTTTAAGTGCTTTTGTAAGTAGGTCGCTGCATGTTTCTGCCAAGTAGCATTCTCAGACACTATCACTCTGAGGGGACATTCCGGCTTATGCGTTTTTGCAGAGAAAAACAATTCAAGGTCCCCCTTTGTGCTTTTTTCAATAGACCGGGATAAGCCATCTAGTTTGAAGCTTCTGCATAGCTTCTTTGCTTCATTTTGGACTTTCTTAAGTGTTACGTCCTTGTGGACCCTGAAAGTTGACGAAATGGCTTCACGAGCCTTTGAATTATACAGCGTCCTGTTCATCACCACGAAACCACCCTCCTTATCCGCAGGGATGAGCGTGAGCGCATTGTCTTTCAAGAACTTAACAGTCCTGTTCAAGGAGAACTTTTCGCTAAGGGGACGGGACCGCGTAAGCACATCCACAGCCTCTGATACACACCTTTCCGACTCGGCTTCAGGTACACGCTTTGCCACTTGGCGTACCATTGCCAACAGATCGGGAGCAGACTTCTTTGGCTGAGTCGCGAACTTCTGTATCTGAACTTCTGAACTTCTGAACTCCCGTTCTGTATAAGGCTCATAGAAGGATGACGAGGGAGATTGTAGAGGCATGCGAGATAGCAAAATTACAGCAAAAGTGCGCAAGCAAG
The DNA here is from genome assembly GCF_038994185.2 of Dermacentor albipictus. Classification (NCBI taxonomy): domain Eukaryota; kingdom Metazoa; phylum Arthropoda; class Arachnida; order Ixodida; family Ixodidae; genus Dermacentor; species Dermacentor albipictus. Next base: position 88,720,312 of record NC_091828.1, on the reverse strand, counting down.
CCTTCGGTATCACTTTCGGAAAAGGAGATACGATTCCTTGGTTTGTCTTCGTGACAATTGTAGTAGATGTTTTTTTCTCAATGTTCTTTTTTGCTGTCACGTTTGTTTCCGCTCGCACGGTATATATTTATCGATGCGTGCGAAAATAAAATATATAGTTGAAAGTGAAGCGCTGTGTCTGTGTATCTGTTTCTTTCTTCGTCCTAGTCCAGTCGCGCTTATACACTCTACCATGGATTCTAACCAACTAGCCCGCCAGCGTGTTTTAACCATTGTCATAGGCTACTGTGATGTCTAAAAAGGCCATATATAACGGTGTCCTTTCTACTCTGAATATTTTACAACACTGAGTAAGGACAAATTATTTATAATCCAGACGCCTACCTATTCTGAAGCCATTCTGAAGTTCTTTCAAAATGCCATCATTCTATGCCCATGCTTGGGACTTTTATTTAAATGAATACACTGCTTACCTGTATATTAACAATGTTTTGGTCAACGGTCTATACGAGTCACTCCTACCTTTCTCTCCCTTACTTTTATAAATCAAATTCATTCTATTTTGTCGCCGAAGTGATTGTATACGTGCATCTTTTAAGTTTTTTTTCTACCGCTTTCACCAGACCTTCCTTACTTTTTGGTCCTAGTTCATTGATCAGCCTAACGGGAGTCTCTTCCAGCCCTGTGTCGGCGTGCTGAGGAGTTTTGTCTTCGGCTTTCTTCCAGTTGAAATTTGTCAGCAGCAGCACCTTTTTCATCTGGTTCTCATTCATGCTCTTTTCTTTTTTCAAAAATACAACCTCGTCACTGCCAAGGAAAGATTTGGCTGTTATTTTTCGGATGTAATTTAATGCCGCGTCCTCTTCCAGTTTGTTTCCAACTTTGTCTAAGATACGTTGTTGTATTGTTGTTGGCTTCTTGCCTATTAATTTTATGTGTCTTCAACATATTATAGGTGCTGCCTTCTTTTTGTTCCCGTGTTTATGATGACACGCTGTGCCATCTAGAGTTGCAGCTGTGAAATGATTGAGTCGTGCCTGTCGGAATATACCAGGTGATCGTTTCTAGTTTTTACAGAATAAAAAAAATCAGCTGTGGCAGATAGCGTAATGCTTGCCCTTGAGCACAATTGGATTATTAGAAAATGCGGACGTTAGTAGCACGACACTTCGAAACACATGTTCAAGTATTTATCGAAAATTCACTAATTAACCTAACTAATCACTTTATGGCACACACTGTGAATGTAGGAATTGTAGCCGGTGAATACGCCTGAAACATTCGCTTAACCAATTTCAATGAACACTCCAGTTTTGAGACATTATTACCCATAGTGTGACACGAAATAAATTCCCGTACTGGTTACTTTTGTACATAAATACATAAAAGAGTGGTGTGTTAGAAAGGTTAGTGGAGCAACAACCGCAAGTTTGACGGCGCATATCTCGAAATCCATGCGATCCTTTGAATTCGTTCCAAGCGCATGCGCCTTGCAAGATCACTGGCTGCAAATTGTGAGTTGCAGTACAAGTTCAAGTTTATTGTTATGACATGTACAAAAAATGGGCTTACATATTATATACAGCATCAGGAGGTCCCAGAGTGAGAAACTGCCAGGGGGACCTCCTGTCATTAGTGGGTGCATAAGAGTATTAGAGCAGCAAGTAGAGGGCGAACAAACAAATGAAAACAAAAGAAAAAAAAACACGTTTAAAATACAATTCGTAGGGAACAAGTGCAAATAAATATAAGACAATTAGATATATAGTAAAAACAGCGTTATACAGTAATATCACAATAAATAATCATAAGCAGGAATATCTAGTAATCTAACAAAAAATTTGGCTCTTCTGCATATTACGAACAAAGAAAAAATACAAAGTGTTTTACAGAAATATGAAGCCCAACGATGCAATAATAGAAGTAATGTAAAGAAAATGTAATAAATATGAAGATGTTTTTATGACAAATGAAAAGATGCTTCTGCTAACAGTATTCTTTTCATATTGTGTTTAAAAAACTTCAATGAAAGAGATGACTTAATATTAAGAGGGATGCGATTCTAAAGTGAAATACGATGGAAACGAAGTGTAAATTTACCATAGTTAGATCTGAGTTTAGGTAATAGAAGGTTATTGCGTTCTTCAAACCTTGTATTATATTTGTTCATGAGGTTATCAAAAGGAAGGCTGTCTAAGGTTATTTCACGATGAAAGAGACGTAATGTAATGAGTGACAACTTATGATAGAACAGATGTTGAATGGGTAAAACGTTAAGACGTTGACAGATAGGTAAAGAATGGCACCGGAATGAGGTAAAGGTATGCTAAAGTAAGTATGTGCCATAAAGTAATAAATTAAAAACCTAAATAATAAATTTGTTTAACCAGTCAAATATGCATTTCGATTCCTCATTAATGTAATGTCCAGCACTCTCAGTAATCTAGCTCAAGGACTAGAATAATGTTGTCTGCAGCAGGTGTTTCTATCTTCTGAAAATTCCCCATAAAACCTAAAGGTGATCACCACGTATGCTCAAAACGAGATTGCCTTAACATATATAACGAAGTCTCGATTCCGCCCTGCTCGGGACACGTTTTAAGGGTTTCCTTTTTCGTGATTGAAGAGGGGCGCACACTGCGAGGCGCATGCGCAGTGACCCAAATTTACATGAAAGCGGGTCATCATCATCAGCATCATGATCATCATCTTCTTCTTCTTCTCCTTCTTCCCTCGTCATCACATGCCCTGCTTACGCCCATTTCTTTTTTCTTGATTTCAACTAAGGTATCACTAACTCGTGTTTGTTCCCTCACCAAGTCTGCTCTATTCGTATCCCTTAACGTTACAGAAAACATCCATACCGCGAACTGCCTGAAATTCCGAGAGAACGCGAATTGCATAAGGATTTCAGTGGAAGTGCTAACCCAAAGCGTTGCTATATCTCTATCAGTCCATCGAATCAGCCACATTGACAAAAACTACAACTTTATATAAACGGGAAATACAGGAAGAATGTTTGCGTACAATATGTATTCGCACAGGCAGCGAGCGGCTGAAGGTACTTTCACATGTTCGCGAATGCTAATTCGTGCAGCGCCTTGCGAGCGCTTGACAATAAAGATACGATAATAATGGGCTAGCAATCCGCGTCGACCTTTGTAGACGAGTAATTGAAAGGCCAGAGTCGCTTGCTGCAACCTGCTACAGACGGCCGGCGACATTAGCGTAGGCGAAGGCATTATGGGACGGCTTATGCTTGCATAATAACTGTCAATGGGCCACGCCGACCTAATGTCGGGAATCAGCGTGCATATGGAAGTCTGACGGGGTCGCAATACTGGAAAGGGCCAGGATTGAGTCTGGATGACCACCTGGTGCATCCACGTTTAGCTCACGTGCGAGTTGGGCTTGTTGGCCACTAGTCGCCAATCAAAGGAGTTTCTGGAATGAGCGAGCTGCCCACAAAAAAAAGAAAAAAAAAAGAGGTGACCATGAACACAGAACTGCGCCATCTTTTATCGGTAGCCTACTCATTATAAACTCAGGGAAGTGCCGGCCGAAAATTGTGTTCTAGTTGCACTTACTTTGCAAACCCGGACTGCATAAATGTACCTATCGTTGTGGGATGTCTGACCCTTGGAACAAATATTACAAAAGACTGTAAATAAGATTCATGGCAAATACTACACATGACAGTAGCTACGCCTCTACAAAGTAAGAGCAAAGCTGTTAAAAATTTTTAGTGGCTATCTTGTTTTCAATAATTCACGTGAAGCAATGATCAGTCACCAATAGTGTGCCGTGCACTGTAAGCTTTGTTGATTTTTTTTTTGCGCCAATATGACATTCTGTTGTAGTGCGAACTTGAAGGGGTACGCACACGATTTTTGGCGCCACAATAATGAATCATATGTGGAAACTAAATTGGGCGGAAAATTATTAGGTGGAAGGAACTTCTTGACCGGAACAGAAAAGTTGCCGTCGGCCCTATCATACGACGACCAAAAACCATTTCTTAGCTACATGGCTTCGGGTATACTATCGGGTAATTTACGATTTCCTTACTTCAATAAATACGCCTCTTTCTGGTTCATTTACGGGCTAATTTTTGAGGTAACAACCCCTACAAAGAGTCGTTTAGCAGTCAAGGAATGTCGAGAACGATCGCGATGGTGGTATACAGAGTACCCGTTCAGTTAAAAAAAAAAGTCAATGGCCCAAATGCTGTAGAATCACTAGAGTAGAGGAGGCGTTCGTTTCTGAACAGACACATAGTTACCACATCACCGAGCCTGACGCCGCTGACTACCCTGTAGTATATTGTGACTTCTTTTAATTGTTTAATTTTGCGCGTTCGTGACACAAAAATAAAAAAGAGCGTCGCGCATAAGCACCAATATCTACAATAAAAATCGGAGGTACACATGGCCGTCACGTGTTTAGTTTCCTGGCGTCGTCTTTCTTGCGCAAGAACGAGTGGAAGGGGGAAGGCAGAAACAAAATTATACTGAACTACCTTATACTAAATTATACTGAATTATATAAACTAAATTATAAATGTTTACAGTTACAGATTGATTGGAAAAAATGTGGTCCCTGGATTTCGCAGGCGAACAGTGCTTAGAAAAAAAAAAGATTGTCTGAACGAAAAAGTTTTCAATAAACGCGCTAGAGAGAAAATTTACCGTGGCTCAGTCTTAAATGCCAGTGTTGGGAGTGGTATAATGAAGAAGTGCCCTTTAAGAGGCTCTGTCTTTCAAAACTGATGTGAATGTTTCTCCGGTGACAGTGTAATTGCTCCTTTCGCTTTCATTTTGACAGTTTATTGGTTTTACGTCAAGTCTGTTGTACCGAACTACACATTTAAATTGAGATGTGTGAATTTCCTCGTCGTTAGTCTAGCTCGAAAGGGCTGTCGGTCAAAACAGCTGTCAGTGATTCTTTGGCGGTAGAGTCATTACTCTCGCATTCCTTTTGATACTTTATTGGTTTTGCGTCATGCTTTCTTGCAACGAACTACATATTCAATTTTAAGCGTGTGAATTTCTCCGCAGTTAGTCTACCTTGAGGACGTTGTCTAAACGCTCTTTTGCGGCAGCATCGCAAGAAGTCGCCGGTAAAGTTCACGAACTAAATTTGTGTTACCTAGAGTTACCTAAATTTGTGTTACCCATGCTACCTAGAGTTACAGAGGGTGTTAGCTAGTCCGAATCAGTTTCTCAGTAGGCGTTAGAGCCTGTCTCTAACCACAAAACTCGAGCTTCTTTTTTTTTCCATCGCGTAGCTCCGTCATTCTATTGACAATCTTTTGAGCTGGATATGTGTGTCGAAAATGCCTACTGCTTCTCACCTCCCAAATGTCCTGGGAGAGAACCCAAAGGCAGGAAGGAACAAACAAAAATTTACAAACTCTCGGCAGTCTCGGCGTGAAGCCCCCAGGAATCGAAGGCGCAGCAGACCGTAGTGTTGTTTGCGGAGCCTTGCGTCGCGCCATATTTCACCTCTGGAACTCAGCGCGTCTGCCACGTCGCAGTCTTCGTCGGAGGCCGAAACTATGCGGAGCAATAAATTGCTCTCAGGCGCGATGGCGGCGAAAACGATGGAACAAACAGTGTCGGCACACAGGACATGACAGGCAGCTACGGACAGCGCCAACAAGCGGGCCGTCCCGAATATGAGAGCAAAGTGCCCTTGCTATGGGCGGGAGCAAAGAAGCGCGTGGCCCTGGAAACGGGAGCGTGGAGAAAAACGGCGCGGGATACCCTATATCTGACAGCGGCAGGCTTGGCGCCAATGATGTTATGCCGACGCGAGGCGATTTCTCCAACCGCTGACGTGACCACGCATAAACAGTGCCGAGAAGGGGGCGCTCGTGAAGAGATCTTCTCCTTCTTTGTGGCAGGAAACAGAAAGAAAGAAAAAAAGAAAACTGAACTCCAACGAGAGAAAGATGTCAGCGAATGCGAAACTCTGGAAGCATAAAAAAAAAGAAATCTGAGGATAGGTTTCGTGCGAGGAATGCGTTTTCGTTCCAAATCAGGAATTATGCGAAAATAGAATTGGGCGGATGCGTGGGAATTTGATTTAGTACCATGCGCTACGGCATCAAACTTTCACGCCAGATTCGGACAGAGAAAGTCTCTCTCTGTCTCTCTCTCTCTCTCGTGTTTAACATAGTAGATAGCAAACTTGCTGTGATATGAGACAAATGGTTTCTTCAACAAAACGCTCGAAATAATTTACGCACATTTTGAATCGGCGCAAGAAGACGGTAACATGGAAACCGGATGGACACAGGATGAACCCTGTCTGACAATAGAAGTTTATTGGCTATGGTGTAGGGCTGCTAAACACGAGGTCGCGGGATCGAATCCTGGTCATACGGTGGGCACATTTCAATGCGGGGGAAATGCGAACACACCCATGTACTTATATTTAGGCGCACGTTCAAGAACCCCGGGTGGTTCAAATATCCGCAGTCCTCCACTACGGCGTGCCTCGTAATCAGGGGGTGGTTTTGGCACGCAACAACCCACAATTAAACTACAATTTTAACAGGAGTTTGTCAATGACAATGCACGAAAGGAAAACACTATCCTTCGTGGGCATGCTTGCAAGCGATGTGGATTAGACCGCCAATTGTTTCCGTCTCAGAGTCTAAGGAAGAGACAGATGTTTCCGATACGCACAAATTGAAAGAATCCTACAAGTTGGTGAGCTTTAATTCTTTTTTTGTCTTTCTGCGCGATGATGACATATTGGTTCTATGAAAGAACCACTTATGCCACCGCACGCTTTACAATGAACTGAGAAATTAGAGGCTAGTTTTTTTGTTTAGTGTGTGTGTGCGTGTGTGGGTGTGTGTGTGTGTGCGCGCGCGCGCGCGCTCGTTCACGCTTTTGCCAATCTGTCCAATGTATGCTTTTCGCCTAGACGGTGGGATCTAGTAAACCTCGGCAACGGCACACGAAATGAAAGAGTTTCGATTCTTCACAGTGTGACCAGCAGTATCAGTTCTTGCAGCAGCAGTTCTTCGAAACGGATGTTATCCTAATCGCCTTCCTGTCAAACGCCGCTTCCGTCGCGAATGAGCGAAAGGCAGCAGACCTCAGCGATTCCTTCGGCTCCGAACTCGTCCATTCTGCCAGCAGCGTTCTCCTGCAGTGAAGATCACCGCGCTACTTTCGATTCGCTGCATTCCTCGCGATATAACTGCGGTCACCCACTACTGGGAGCTGGACGAAAACACGGCAGCTTTTAGCGCTGCTTGTAGGAGTGCAGCAGTACAAAAGCAAGTTAATTTCAGCTAAGAATGCGAAGAATTATACATTTATTATACCGCACGTTTCTACGAAGATTGGAAGTGATATCTAATACTACAGCCATCTTCAAATGAACGGGCGATTTCTTCGAATAAATGGTGTCAGTGGTGGCAGCCCTGAATTCAGGCAATTCAGTTTTTTTTTTTTAGTTTTAGCGTGCTCATCGGATTCGGAGAAGTGAAAGCCAACTTTTCGTGCGAACCACGCGAATGTTGTGATCTGCGAGAAAACAAAAAAAAAAGAGCGCGATTCCACGCGGAAATGTGGCACGGCGAGGTTCTCCTTACAGGAGTTTGCGAAACCGGAAGTGAGAGGGCGCAGCGGGCGCGTTGCCGCAGCACTCGACCCGGCGTTCTGCGCACGTCACGCAGCGGTGGGCAGCCAGAGGCCTCCACGCTCCGCTGCGTCGAGCGTGAGAACTACAGCGTGGAACCGTGGCGTCAGGCCTGAACCCGGCTGAAGGGGCCCACTGGTGCAAGACCCTAGTGTTCGTAGCAAATACCCAAGCCAGAACTCTGAGGACCAAAGCGGTCGCCGTTCTCGAGCTTTATCCAATCAACGCGCGCTGAAACTGAGCACATACCCATCCTCTCTCTTACTGCTCCCTCCCCTTCCCCGCTGGCTGGTAACTGCCATGCCGAGTTTTCGTCGAACCCTTGACTATGTGTCCTAATTTGCATTCACGTACAACTGCATTAGTGCATTACATATAATCCAGCATAACGCGCGTAAACAAGTATTTTGAGGCATCGATCTCAGTGTAGCGTATATCCCACGTTGGGCATTGTTGAGTTTCTCCAGGAGAAACGGATCTGACCTATTGTTATTCGAGTTTTCTGACTTCAGTATTGACACAGAAATGCGGGAATTGGGAATGCGAAGTTGTGTGCATCACTGTCAGGAAGTACAGGCTAGATGCACGCGTAAAGTAACGGAAGCCAACCACGTACAATCGATAGGAATTATATGCGCCAACATGCCCTCATTGACTTTGCATCACAAAAGTTTCTTTTACGCCTCGACAAAGAATGGGGCTTGTGCAGTTTATGTTGTTTTTTATTTGTGTATTGTGATGGTGCTCTTACGATTTTTTCTACCCGTGACTTCTAGTGCATTTATGTTACCGTAATGAGCCAGAATGTTCAATTCTTGTTTGTACGTGTGTGTATATATATATATATATATATATATATATATATATATATATATATATATATATATATATATATATATGTATATATATATATATATATATCGTAGGCACCCAAAATATGCTTAGTTGGGAATGCCGTGGTGTGTTGTGTCCTCCTTTCTTTGGAGTAGAGTTTTCATGGTGTTAAATTCACGATAAAGTGAGGAATACCCTACTTGCTCAGCTTAGCAATCATTTAACGATGTGCCAAATTTATCTCGACATTTCTGGTCCCTTGCGCTGAGGTCGGTGTCTATTTTACAGTGCTGGTCCACATAACCAAAAAAATATGTGACTAAGGTTCTATATGCCAATACGATGATCTAATTCTGAGGCACGCCGCTTTGTTGACCCCCGGAATAAATCTAACACTATCTGGGGTTCCTTGCCGTGCACCATGGTGTGAGCGCACGAGCGTTGTTGTATTTCGCCTCAATCGAAACGTGGCCACCGCTGACACGATCGAACGCACAATCTTGAGCACAGCAGCGTAACGCATATACACTGAGATATATCGACCATGTCCACGTAGTAGGCATGCGCACAGATGCCAATAGCGGAAGGCAGAATGGTTGTGCTTCTGAATAAAATAATTTACTCCCTTGAAGTTGAATAAGCGTGTAACTTGGTCTATAGTCATGAACTCATATTCACCCTTATTTACATTTAAGGATGTGAATTATTTTACTGTGTCACAGGTCGGGTTTTCGCCCAGTAAATTGGCATTCTCTTAAAAAAATTAAGTGCTTCCGGGGGTGGGATTCGAACCTCGCGCCTCTGCGCAGCGGACCAATGGTCCAGCCATTACGCCATGACAGCGCGCACGCTTCTGTTGTGACAACTACTAGTTATTTAAGGTGGTCATCAGGCATTCATTGTGATAATAACTTTTGTACGGCGGTGAACACCCAGAACGGGGGACTGGCCAAGCGCCGGGTGGTACATACCAAGCCAGCGCAAAGCTTGCTCTCAAAGGGGGGGGGGGGGGGGGCACGCTTTGACGATGATTACGATTTCTACACTATGCTGCAGTATACCAACAACGAGGGTTCGGCCGAGGAGTGGGCCGTTGTGCTGGTTATAACGACGGAGCATTTCATACAACGGCACGTGCCCACAACAGGAGGACAGCCAAAAAGCGGGTTGCGCTTGCAATCTAACACGGCCCAGAACGGGAATTGGCCGAGAAGCGGGAGGTACATTTAAAATAAATAAGAAATTAAAGGACACAAGCCTGCATAAGAAGTGTCACATTACGTAACGTGTGTGCGAGACAGCGCATGAGAGTTGCCAGTTTCCTTTCCGCCAAAGACACGGGACTGAAACGGGCAAACTTATAGTATTTATAAGTATTTATAAGTATTTATAAGTATTTATAGTATTTATTATAGTATTATACTTAGGAAAGTGCTTCAAGACCCATTTAAAAAGTGTAACAATTCATTCGTAGCCATTTGCTGCAGGGGCATGTGACTTCAGTATTCCGCCGTTATTTGTTCTGAGAATGATCTGTCCACATTGCGAGATTGCTCAGTCGCAAGTGATTGGCTCAATACAACGTACCGAGAGGAATGAGGTACATGCAAAACAAAATAAACATGCAAACCAATTCCGTCTTCGTGAGTGAACTCGAGGTAGTATCACAGACACGTAATTTCTTGAAATTTCGCAGTAGGCTGGCTTCAAAACCATGAAATGCATGATCATCGCTGTTAACCGCAAGCGAACACTGGAAGTTGTCGTTGTGAGAGAGCGAAATGGAAGTTTCCCCGCGGGCTCCATCAACATGTCTTCGTCTCCGAGAGCATATCGATCGAGTCTTGAGAGGGCAAATTTCGGGCATCAATTCACAGGCGCCTACATTGTTATACGGCTGGGGCAGTGCAGTTGGAACGAGTAAGCGCTCCTGGGGGAATTGATTGTACCTCCTGTGCGTGGGTCGGACCGCGGTTGGGTCGTGCATTTTCAGAAACGAGCTCATTGCGGAGGGCAGAACTCGATTTTTTTGTTTCCCGTCTCTACAGGCCCGCGAGATGAAGTAGGGAAACAGTGGCAGATCGAATCGGCAGATCAAATCGGCAGATCAAATCGGCAGATCAAATGGGCAGATCAAATGGGCAGATCAACTCGGCAGATCAAATCGGCAGATCAAATCGGCAGATGAAATGGGCAGATCAACTCGGCAGATCAACTCGGCAGATCAAATCGGCAGATCAAATCGGCAGATCCAATCGGCAGATCAAATCGGCAGATCGAACCGGCAGATCGATCTGCCGATTCGAACAGGGGAGATCGTGGAACAGAGCAGGGCAGATGCCGAACAGGGCGGATGACAACAAGGGAGATGCCGAACAGGGCAGATCGAATCGGCAGATCGAATCGGCAGATCGAATCGGCAGATCGAATCGGCAGATCGAATTGGCAGATCAAATCGGCGGATCCATTCGTCAGATCAAATCGGTAGAATTGTTCACACTAGGAAAACTTGTTGCGAGACGGCGCACACGCACGTGAGGTAAACATTTCGCTAATAATTAGTGATTTCCTGGGAAAATGGACTCGACAGTGCGAAATAAGAGCGGAACGTTGAAGCGAAACAAATTTGGAAAAGAAAGCTAGTGACTTGTTTTTTTCCCTAGTTGTATTGTAAATAAGTCTGTTAAAGCATCGTCGACAGCACTTTGAAGAGCAGAACGGAAGATTGGCAAACTTTGTGAAAATTTGCCATAGGTGACAGAACGAAGGGAGTGAAGCAACGTGAGAAAGAGACGCGTAAGCGAGTGTCCTGAAATTCTATCGCAAAGCTCAAGCCCCATAAAACCAAACAAGGCCAACACTAACTGGTCCAGATGTCCAGCAGCCGAAGATTCACAAGTTGTCTTGACGACCATGGCACTGAAAATCAACCACATTCATATTTTGAACTTGTAAGTGAAGTCGGGAAATAGACAATACTTATCATTTATTATTTAAAAAATAAGAAACCTTTGTCTATATGTCCCTCTGTCCTCTTAGCTCGTCTCTCATTTTTCAATAGTGCTATTTCCCTATCATATTGCTTTCTCGTTCCCGAAATTTCGACACATTTTATTTAAATTAGGCTGCGTGTGCCACTTCCTTGCAGCATAACGGGCGGTAAATTGGATTTTCTTGTTCATGCTTTATATTTGCCAAACAAAATTTTATCTTTCACATCGCTTTCTATTTTGTTACGTTTGCCTCTCTTCGTGCTATGTATAACAAGGCGCAACAGGCAACTCAGGAAAAGAAAACCTCGTTGAACATGAGAAGTCCTAACGGGCTACATCGTACAAGAAACCGCATGCTTAGCAAATGTAGAAACATTACCTTGTTGGATACGTAGGATGTTATAAAGCATATGGTCCAGGCTTTGGCCGAGGAGGTCGTGAATATAACTAGCCAGACTTCTAGGTTTTAATGGTAGGCTCCGACATCTCATGCTCGAACTCATCGAGGCGCAAGCGCTGGCTACCTAATTTGTGAAAGAAAACACGGAACATAAAAATGAGAAGGAAACAGTAGTCGGATGCCAAACGAGTTACCGACACGCCAATGGGGGACATACACACGTCCCTGTTAGGGTAGCAAATGCGTTTCATAAATGAAACACAATTATAAAAGATGGGCCCACCAGATCTATGTACACTGCAACAGATATTTTGTTTTTACTAAACCAGACTTGGAGCGTCAACAAGCTCATTTTCCGTTTCTTTTCGGCTGTGGGCTAATGTTCTTGGCCAAACCTGCTCATCTGACTAATGTTAGGCAAAATATTTTATATTCGTGTGTGCCAAAAAAAAAAAAGATGTATTTCGACTTTACCATTTGGAGAAAGAAATACAGCTGAGGAACTACACTTCACAATTACAGTAAGCGTCGAAAGTGAAGGAAACCGGACGTACGAACAAAAGGCCCTTAGAGAAGACGCTGTTGAGGCCCAAATATTGACCACGTCAACTTCGCGGGAAGTCGCGAAGACCGAAACAAAACAAAAAAGGAGAGCATAGTAAATCCTGCCGAAAGAAGGAGCGTGCGAAAGGCGCCCTTTGTGAGATCTTTTCGTCATGGCAGCCGCGTGTCAAAAATGGGGAAATCGCAAATAATGCGAAGACGTAGCCAAACAGGCGTTTGCGGCAAGCCGGAGCCGGAGTCCCGGCTGGAGCATTTTGCCGACAGAGTCTGGTACACAGGCGGGACTGACACGTGACGGGACGATGTTTACTCCGTTGGTAGGTCGCGGGATGTCTTCTTGATCAGACCAACGCTGTGCTTCTTTTACTTCTCATTTCGATAACTGTTCTGGTGGTAGTGAAAAAAAAAGAACACTTTAGGCATTAAGACGAAGCATTGGTTGCAACAGTAAAAAATTACGCACCTATACGAAGTAAGCAGTGAGTTTATCAGTCGCGTAAACATGTAAACATTCGCATAATGACTGCACTAACTAATAGCGGTGTGCGAATGTACGAAACTTTGGACTAATGAATCGAATATGCGCTATTCGACTGGGTATTCGAATTAAGCAGCCAGTGTTCGTAACTGCGCATATTTTCGAACACTGTTGGAATATTTCAGAAGGTCAACTGTATACAATCAAATATAGAGCGGACAAAATTACGGTAAACTTTCACCCACACGAGCATAGCGTAGACATAAAAATGAGATTTGCTTAGTGGAGCAGAGTATACGTCGCTTGTCGCCTACGTCGCTGTATAGCAGCACTTCCGAGGCTATACAGCTATTATTCGCGCTCTGAGGAGCCCTGTGCATGCGAATAAACTACACGTTTGCTCCTGGTGCTCCATTTCTGCTTTTAATAAACAACGTTTCGTAACGCACTATACATGTGATGACAGAAACTGGCTAACTTTAAGGCTGCTAGGATGTGAACTTCTCTTTATAATAATTGTGATAAGGGTTCCTCATTATTCGAAAATTATTGGATATTCGATTTGATACAATTCGCTTCACGCACCGTTCAAGTCGTATTAGATTCGGCCTCATGAGAACTCTGTTTTCACACCCCTACAAACAGGCATATCGTCACGCGCCCGTAGGCAAACAAGAACACATTAGACTCGATGGCCACGCGCACTCGCTGTCAAAACGCCGTCGGGAGGAAGAGCGGTAGCAGCGAGCGAATCACCCTTAGTGCAACCTCTCGCTTCAATTAAGTGGCGAAAACACAGCGAACACGAAGCCATCAGCTCACGGCTCACGCAGACTGTTTACCCACGGCATATCGCTTTCAAAATAGGGCGCACGTGGCCGCACTCCGCTGCGCCATTCGCAACCGTCGCCGGAGTAGAGACCCACACCCCGTGCCGCTTAGCACGCGACGGAAGACGGCCCCCTTCCTCCGCGCCTTCCTGGGGGCCAGCATTATTGGGGCCAGATGGGGCCAGCATTATTTTCTGCTCAACGGCACACGCTTTCACTCGCGCCCACAGCCTACGATGCGCCACAGCGATGTTATCGCACTTGTATCTTAAGTGGAGCATCACGGCGACGGCGACGGCGGAGGCGGGAATTAGCCTGGAGTGTCCGTATATTTGCTATAGCAACAAGACCCTGTTTCAAAATCGAGAACGCCTAACTGCCTCGGACATTGCGGAGAAACCTTCCCCTCGCCTGCTCAAATGAACACGCACTCGCGCATATAGACTCAAACGGGCTAGCGCAAAGACACGCAAAGACCCCCAGATACCTTCACTGCGGTTGCTCAGTGGTTATGGCTTTTTGTGGCCGAGCGCGGAATGGCGTGTTTAATTCCATCACGTGACGGTCGCATTCCCATAGCAGAGAAAGAGAGAAAGAAAAATTTACCGGTTAACCACGACTGAGACTGGTGGGCTATCCTGCATTGGAAAAATGAGAAAGGGTGAGGGAACGATTAACAGGTGAAGAGAGAGTCCACTGTGGATGTAATCGAGGTAGCAACAGTTCGCTGCCCTATAACACAGATGGTGGCTGACACCGGATCACTTATGGTCACACGGTCCGGTAGCCTTCAGAAATCGACTGACCACGAAAGTCCAGACAGGACTGTAGCAAAGAGGACAGTGGGGCGACTTTTGCACCGAGGTGTTATTCCTTGACGCGCTCAATTGATGCGTTCCGGTGAAACGGCAATCGGAGAGATCGGAGAAACATTTCAGCTGACACTGCAATAACTGCAGATTGTAGAATAAGAACAGATGAAGCATTAAATGATAAAACAAAATCAATCAATACTATTGCTTTCAGCGTGAGGAAACCACACCCGCCCAACCTCTGCGTTGTTCACGTGTTATAATGTTTCTATACCTGTAACGTAGCGTCCCCCTTAGATTTTATTCCATTTATTTCATCTTCTTGAGCACAAGAAAGGTAATCAGAAAACATCTTACAGCATCAGGAAGCTTAGATCGGCTTTCTTTCGTCGACGCACTCAGGCATCGCAGAGAGAGAAAAGGAAGAGAAATTACATTTTTTTTTTTGCACGCAAATAAGAACGGCCTTCTTAAGACTTTTGGTTCGTTGCGCTCACTACCTTCCCATTAATTACTTTCAGTGAAGGCCTAAAATATATGCGCAATATAAGAAGCTTAAGAAGAAGTGGTTAACAAGGAAAAGTGAGGGATTCTCGCGGCATGTTTCGTTCCGGTGTTTTGCGTGGGATAATTAAATGCATGCGAGAAACCATGGAATGCGTGGATCGTAAACGCTCGAACGAAACTTTCTTACGTATTGTACGCTCGAAGGGTTTCAAATTGGTTTTTCCTCGGCCTTTTGCACACATGCACGAGCCTTCTTAGCTGCTTTTTATAAACGGTTACTGTTTCCATTCAGCGTTAGAAGTTTTAGGCCCAAAGGAAGCGCTGCTCCGAGTTTGACAGCCAGTTTGCTCGCAAACCACGTGTGCGAAACACAATGCCGATGACATGCTTTGGAAGCGAAAATCACGCGTCCTATTTGCTGGAATGTTTAGGACAAGGGGAGCAGTATAGTGTAGACAAAACGGTGGAGCGCTATATATAGAGCTGGTATGTTACGCATGCTTGAGTATTATGAGTAGTTTCTGATTATACGGCTGACGTAAAATTTTATGCAGGAAACCAACGACGAAGCTGCAAAGAGCAAAATAAAATGAATTGTTAAGTTGCAAAAGGGGCCCGAAAGCTGTAGTAAGCTTTACAAAAAGGAAATATTGTTATGCACCTGGCTCTATCACGAAGCCACAAAGAAAATGCATGCGAATTTCTTGGTAAGAAGGTTTCGTAGTTAAAGAAAAACTTGTCCTCGTCAGGACACTCATCCCGTGACCAGCGGCTTTCCGGGCCAGCCGCTCCACCGTCTGATCAAAATAGGGGGCGAGCAGATTGCCGAACGCGGCAGGAATAATCGACAAACCGAAGCACATGGACAGTGGACATGTCAAATCAGTTCTGTTGGAACTGATTCGGTTTTATGCGAAGCATATTACGAGAGCTCAACCCAGCTCCTCAGGCGCGGCGCTCTCGCCGTCAATACCACGTGACACCGTGACGTCACGACAGAGGAGAAACGCGGTTCCAACTCGCGCCGTCGCTCGCGGCGTCGCGGCGGTATATAAGCAGCTGCGCTTGCCTCTGCTAGACACTCACGAGGTGAGATGCCTCCTGGAGACAGAACTGCTCGTTGGAATGAGAAGCGAAGGTTGCGGCGTGCTACAGAGACTGTTTTAGGTGGCTTTGGCTCAACTCTTGCAAGATGGGCTGGGTGGGAATCGAACCAGGGTCTCCGGAGTGTGAGACGGAGACGCTACCACTGAGCCACGAGTACGATGCTTCAAAGCGGTACAAAAGCGCCTTTAGTGAATGCGGTGTTGCCTTAGAAACGAGCTGTCCCTAAGGCTCAGGCGTGCGTCGCTTGCTCAGGCGCACATTTCGTTGCCGCGCCGAACGCTGCGTTGCTCGACGCTCACCGCGTCCAATGCGGGGCGCGTAGTCGCTGTGCCGTAGCCCATTGTCTTACACCCCTTGGCGGGTCGACGGGAATGCTGTCGCGTTCCACTCTTGAAGGCGAAGCAGAGTAACGCATGAGTTGTTTCTTCGTCTAGCCGAACCAAATATAGCCAAGCAACAGCAGTTCACCAGGCTAAACAGTGGTTCAACAACTAAAATAAAGGCTAGTTAGTATGCTTCGCATCCTGGGCTTAACCTTAGCTAAGCCACAGCCATTTTTTAGTTGACGCACGGCATAACAAAAAAATTACCGACGATTACGTTACTTCCTAATGCGAAATTTGAGCGCAGCAAATAAGCTGTTTCACCTTTTCGATAGATTGAGGCAAAGAAATCGAGCAACACATGTATGCGCTAGCTATCACAGAATTTTTTTTTATTTTTCACACGTATTCCTTTAACAAAGACTCCACTAACAGTTCTTGACAGTCATGAAGGAAGCTTTGTGGTCGGAGAAATAGACTGATATATGTTCGACTTGGTACACCAATGCTTGATTCTCAAAGACGAGATCTATACAAGTGCCTCGCGAGGTTGTCACAGCCGTGGGACGCGTTACGAGCGAGAGGAACGGGATGTTCTCCCGCATAAGTGTTAGGAAATTGCTGTTTGTCTTTATGTCAACATTAAAGTCCCCCACTACTAACATCGGTGTGGATCGATGGACGGTTAATGCGAGTTGCAGGAAGTGCACGACGTCTTTCGTGAGTGCGGTAGCGGACTCACGAAAGCGGTATCAGTCGGTCGCTGCTAGCGCTGGGGGGATGAAAGGGGGGCGGAGCTGGTTACGAGGCCGACGATAACGCCGACGACGACGCGAAACCCAGGAACGGACGCCAAAGAGCCATTTGTGTAGCCAGCCCTCCTCCACAGTCTCTCCTCCTCCCTTCCATCATCCTCCCTCGCCCGGAGAGCCGACAGCGCGCATGCGCGGCGGCGGAGCAGATTCGTCGGCGAGCTGGTTACGAGGCCGACGACAACGCCGACGACGACGCCGACGACGACGCGAAACCCAGGAACGGGCGCCAAAGAGCCATTTGTGTAGCCAGCCCTCCTCCACAAGCTCTCCTCCTCCCTTCCATCATCCTCCCTCGCCCGGAGAGCCGACAGCGCGCATGCGCGGCGGCGGAGCAGCAGATTCGTCGGCGAGCTGGTTACGAGCCCGACGACAACAACGCCGACGACGACGCGAAACCCAGGAACGGACGCCAAAGAGCTGCGCTCTAAAATAAAGCCTAGCGCGAGCTACTTATTGAGGTCAGCCGAACTTTTACAGCCGTTACGAACGCCTGCTACACATCTTAGCCAGAGACCCAAATTGGATGACTTGGAGGAGACGACTGTGCTACCTATGTGAACACCAGGTGGGGTCATCATCATCATCATCATCATCATCAGCCTGGTTGCGCCCACTGCAGGGCAAAGGCCTCTCCAATGCTTCTCCAACAACCCCGGTCATGTACTAATTGTGGCCATGCCGTGCCTGCAAACTTCTTAATCTCATCCGCCCACCTAACTTTCTGCCGCCCCCTGCTACGCTTCCCTTCCCTTGGGACACAACAATCCCAGGTGGGGTGCCTTGGCACATTAACCGGTACGTGCCATGGTCAACGATGACGTAGCTATATCTGAAGTGCTGGCGTTATAGCTACAACTACAACGCCCATGTCTTTTGTGTTTCTTTTTCTTCGAAATTGTGACGTCACAACGAACGGGAAGACACGTGATGTGCTGGCCTCACCTGACAGCAATTAACCGTTTCCGGCTGGTTGTTTTTAAGAGACAAACGTTTTGGAAACAAGGCCGTGCTCGTCGCAGTAAAGAGAAGCGATGAGGGCCTTGCTGAACTGCCCGAAGCTGACAGGTCCCTGTCACCGTCTAGACACTTTGTAAGCTCCTACCTTCGAGTGTGCGCACAACTTGTGCTCTCTCTCTCTCGTCTTTCGGTCGTTTTGTCCCTTTACCCCGGTCCCCCAGTGTAGGCTAGCAAACCGGAAGTGTGCCTCGATAACATCATGTTCCTTGTCATCATGTATCTTTGTCTTTCGTTGCTTGGCTCTCTTTGTCCGAAAGTATGCGAAACACATGTGAACATTCGGGCACTTCAGTACAGTTTGTTGCATTCGGATAAAACGTACTGGCTGTGCATAAGCTTGGAAAACACATTTAGCCGCCGTAGCTGGTCTTGCCGGATACGTCAACATTTACGCGACGTGTCTACAAATGATGGGGTTCGCGGGGAGAATGGTTTCTATCAGCCTTGGCTCTGAATGAGTTATTTGCCTCTTTCGTATGAAGTCCTAAGTAAAAAAAAAAACTGATATTTGCACTGCCACTGCCGAACGTTTTTGCCGAAGGTGGCCTTCTGCAAGGCGATATGAGTGACATCCAGTTTTATTCGGAATGCTTGTCTTTTCTTCTTGTAGTTACGTTCTTCTTATGAAATACCTTGATTCTTCTTCTATATTTCAAGACGAAGCAGCTTGACACCTCCAAACTTCCGCCTTGAGGATCGTAAGAAAGGATCCCCGTCAGCGCTCGTAATCAGTTTAACGCAGCATAAGAAAGTACGCCGCACGCTAAGCCGATTTGACAATGCAGATGGGATTTAACGCCGTGCCGTCGTCGGCTCAAAGGATCCCACGCCTTCTCACTCATCCGCACTCAAGGACAATAATTCCGTGAAAAAAAAAAGACAGAAAGGAGTAATCTTTTTTGACGTCAAACGTACTAAACAAAACTTAGGCCTATATATATTGTCACGGCTCGTGAGCCGGTATGCGAAAAAGCTTTGCGAAGAGGCACGTTCTGTTCGTGCGTATTCTTCCCTGACAACAGTCAAGTTTGTCATTGATGTGTTTTGAGCATTTATATCGTGTTGTTTTTCTAGTTCGAGCTTTCTCTTGCTCATAGACCTGCAGGTGATTATTCTATGTAATGCTTTGAGGCCATAATTATCTATGACATATGAAACACCGAAAGAACTTCTAAACGTTTCTAATATTCAAAAGTTGTTGAAGTTGCACAATTCGCTGCCATCTTCCGTGCTGTTAGCTTGAGCCTTTTATTGTATAGTTCGTACAGTTTACGTTGAGCACTAAGTCAAAGTGACGTAGTGTCGGTGTCCATGGTTTTGTTCATTATATGTCCTACGATGTGAAGCAATGTATGCGTACGAGGGAATACAATCACGTCTAAGATACGAAGCGGCACTTTAATCCGATGGCAAAGAAACAAAAAAAATGCCGAATAAAATCTCGTGCCACCATTTACACGAAAATTATGTTCACGTCCTGAACAAGAATGAAACTGTGAAGTAAACGCACTTCACGAATGAAACGAAGAATTGTTGCATGAGTACACAAACAAGAACACATACATGAATGCACGCACGCACGCACGCACGCACGCACGCACGCACGCACGCACGCACGGAAGCCCTCAGGCATGCATATTTTTACACTCACACAGACGCGCATCACAGGAGCCTTTTCGTTATTGCTAAAAAAAGCGCGTGGCAAACGCTCATTAGGACATCACTAACTTTTCGAACTGAACTGAACTGGGCTAATTACTGAACTAAGTTTTTGTTTTGCATGCACAGAGGCAGTAACAGGCAACAGGCCATGGGGAAGAACAGACTACAAAGAAAAGCGATAGCAGACGACTGCCAATGCCGTATTATGATTGGCTGAAGATGCTAATCCTAAACCCCGGAGTGACATCAGCATGGGGAAAAATGACGTCTTTCACGTCTTTCAGTCATGCGAGTGTTTCTTGTACTGCTGGTGTATTGATAAACAGCATCGTTATTATTAAACTGCCGGAATCACCCTTGCAATTCCTTTTTCGTTAAGCACTGGATCTGCGTAGTCTGCTATTGAAGTTTCCACACACCCACGAAACGCCGTCTCCACAGCAGCAGTCCACACTTGAGGAACATAACAAAATTCAGAGGAGGCTAAATCAGGTGGTCTGGAAGGGAAGCAGATTCTTGGAACTGTGTGCGAAAAGTCAGGTGCTGTCACGGTGGATTACGTAGCGGCATTGTCGTGGTTAAGGATCTAGCATCCCCCTTGTGAAAAGTTTGTATACACGCGGTGCTGAGAATTCCTGAGTTGCTCTAGAGACCTTCAAAAAGTAAACTGACCTGACAGTTTGACCTTCAATTAGAGATTCGTGGCGCACAATTTCATAGCTGTAAAGAAAGAAAAACGCGCTTTAAATACTTTAATTATTGCTTCCTTCTGCTGCACTCCTGTTACTTTTTTTTGGCTTTGGCTCATCTTTTCTTTTCCATTTCTTGCTCAGCGATTTCACTTCTGTGCCTCAATCGTGAATGCAAAAATACTTGCCGGTGATGACGTTCTGCAGGAATTTAAAGCTGTTGTTTCAACTTGTCTGAGGCTGCAACGAAAATAAGTTCACACGGAACCATTCAAAACAATTTCCAAGTGTGGAAGTACAAAGACATTCATGATATCATAGCTAAAATTGCATTGTTCGATCACGTGCGTAAACTTTATTCTGTTTCTTCACACCTATTTATTGTGCTCGGCAGATAAAGCTGTAAGAGTTACAGTTCATAATTTGTTCGCGGTCGGGGTATATAGCAATGGTTCGTATGTCTCGCTGAGCGTGAGGAGGGATTAAGAGGTGAATTTGCGGTTTCTGTAAATGTGGCGGTTTCTTTGAAATAATTCAGGCCTAAAAGCTGTCAAACGGTGATTATCGTGTACGGTTGTAACTTTTACAAGTTTAAATTTCGCGAATATTTCGGACGTGCGCTCGTTGTACAACAAACCTGCAATGCAAAGAATTTTTTTTTGTAATATGATTAAGTTCGACGATAGCTTGGTACCCGAAGTCCAGACTAGATGACCGTAACGGATATAAGGAGATTATAAAGCGTTACATAACATGAGCTTTCGCCGCTCCGGCAGTATGCGCTGACATTCTGGCAGGATCCCTATGGTTTTGATCAGTTCATTCGCCATGTAATCTGTGTGTGTGGTGTTCCCAGGACAAGTACTCGTGAAATACAGCACCCAGTGTCTTTGTAGACGCAAAATTTCTATTCTAACGTTACCGAAAGTTAGGAAATTAGGCATTTTGCATGATGTAGATTTCACTCGAAAAAAAAAGGCTTTTCTTAGCACAGTTAATGCATAGGGAACTGTTTACGGTCCGAGTGTGTAGTTTCTTTAGTGTGTCGTTTGCAGATGCTGCAGCTGGGAGCTTGGTTTAGCTGAGGCAAGGATTACACGTTTTGACAGCTTCATAACGGAGAGCTCACTGGCTTTATTCAAAAGTAAAATCAGGTTTGCCGAGTAGCTGTGGTGGCACCCCGGTAAGGCGGCCGCCTTGATTACAAGAGCAGGGAGCAAGGACCTCCACAGCGGGGACGATGAAGGTACAGACCGTCGATACACTGTGATGATGTCAGCATTCGTTACTGAAAAGAAGTGAACTCGTATTGTCTGCATAAATTACGTGTAATGCGGCGTATTGAACACTTCAGATGGTAGCATCTGTTCGTAACCGAGAAGGCAGGTGACGCAGAGCAGGAACAGCTGGTTGCCCGAGCGGCTCGCACAGGTGCTAAGCACCGGTGATCCGTCTGGTTCACTGGTTGCACTGCATGGAACAGACGATCTGGCTGGCTTTGTCCTGCTGCTCTTCTTCTTCATATCATACATATTGTGCTGTGGTGTCTTTGCTTGCGATATTACTTATGAAAATATTAAACAGAAGTGGACCGAGTATGCTGCTCTGAGCTACACCATATCTAATTTTTTTCAGCGCCGACAGCTCTTTCTTTATGGATACAATTTGGTGTCGATCGCTCAAGTAGCTTTCAATTATTCTAGGACAACTCCATGAATTCTGTGGCAATTTAATTCTTGTCATAACTTTGAAACTATTATGCTGTCGAAGGCGTTGGAAAGATCTACCTAAATTCCTAAAGTTATTCTGCCTCTACATTGTTTAGGATTAGTTTGTTTTATTAAGTAACGCGCTTTTGTCTTGAAAGACCAGGTCTAAAACTGTATTGTGGTGGCGTTATGGCCGAGTGTTTGTCAATAAATTTTGAAAATCTAGTGCGTAAAGTTTTCTCCAATCCATTTGAGAATATTGGCAATACCGACACCGGCGTATAGTGATTCAAATTGTTTTCTCACCTCCCCTTTATATTACAGTTATCTTGGCAGTCTTTCTAGTCTGTGGAAAAAACGATTATATATGCGTGTTAAGTATGGACTGAATATGCCGATGGCAAAAAAAAAATCGACTGATGTTTTAAACCATCTATGTCCTCACTCTTGCCCTCTTGCTTTGTTGGGGCAGCAAATAAGAAATTCTGCATGGAAAGGGTAGGTAGTTTAGAGCATCGTCATCACTTGTACTTTACTATTTTTCTAATAAAATGATGATTGTTTATGTTAGCCAATCCTGTACACTTCATTGAGTTTATCTGTATGGTTTGCTGGTTGCCTTGCAGATATTGCATAATTAAGCTTCTTCTGCATTTCTTCTACGTTTATCGCACTATAAAACATTGCAAAATAATAATTAAGTTTGGCTTGTCTCTAAATTTAGTTCATATTATTTCGAAACTTCTTGAAATTTTAAAGGCGACTGAGCCAGGTTCTCTAAGGAAGACATTATCAAGCCTATTTTTTCCTTCCTCATTTTGTGTATGGAAGCATTTATTCATGGTCTACGGGCACGCTTGGGCTTTTTCAATTTCATAAAGAATGTTTTATATTATTATGTTTCTTAAGAAAAGTGCTATACGAAGTTTTTTATTCTATGTATTTTAAGGGAACACTAAAGCGAAATAATAAATCAGTTTAGACTAATGAAGCATTGTTTGAGAACCCTGCAGGCAGTCATTTCAAAAATATAGTTTGATTATTAGATGAGAAAATGAAGGTACAAGTAGCAGTATTTGAATTTCGCGCCGAAACCCCAGGGCGGGTACGTAAACGTGACGTCAGGGATCCCAAAGTATGTTTTCGCATTTGGGCCGCGTTGGCTGAATAAAGGTTACCGAAACTTGTCATGTTTGTTATTTGGTTCCTTTAGAACACAACGTAGTCAATCTGTACCGCTATCTATAATTGGTAGGCCCTAGAAGATGCCATCAAAATCCAAGACTTCGCAGCCCCCAGGCGCGGGAACATAAGTAAGCGTCGCCACACGCATTTCGGTCTTGCGCGTTTTCTGGCTTAGCAAACATGTTACCGTTGTAAGAGGGATGTTTTTGGTGTTGTAGAACGGTAATTTACTGATGCAGAAAAAATAGTTTTTCACTTTAGTGTCCCGTTAAGGGGGCCCTCAACCACCCTTCGAACTTGGTGGAACAACATAATCCGCGCGCAGCGCATTTCACCCAAGTGTTGCTCTCGTACCCGCAGCGTGGCGCTCGAAATCCGATCGCGGAGTCACTTTTGCCTCAAACGCGCTGTCTTCCCACGCCTGCGAGGTAGCAAGACTCAGCGGTGCCCTGGAATAGGGGCGCCGACCTTGTGAAGAGGCCAGGATCCAAACATGAAGGCACCGGCCCACCGCCAAGCTCTCTGAGATATATAGAGAAATAAAGTTTTTCCATTCCATTCCATCCCCTCTGTTCTAGACGCACTATTTCGTCATCGGGTGCACTGTTTCGTCATGTCCTTAGACGGTTGCTATTGGCCGATAGCGTATATCAAGCTGCGGCCGGGTACGTGGCGTAGTTGGCGGGCTCGCCGCGGGGCGTCGCCACGAGTCCACTCGCTACGCACGCTGCGGCTCGCTCAGGACAACTGCGCGTGGCTCATGTTTAGCGCGTCGTAGGCACCACTGCGGAAGTGGTGCCGTCTAGCTTAACATCCAAAATGAAACTCGAACTGCGCGCCACGGTGCCGTAGCCTTCGCAGTGCAAGGCGTTGAAGAAGCAACGGGAGCACAGAAGCGGCCGTGTTTGATTGCTGATAACTCCGCTTCTAACGAACGCTTCGACGCACTTTCTGCGCCTAAGAATTTCTGAAATAGTCTACCTCCAAATGCCTTTCTCCACTCCGATAAAACGTGGTTACGGGCGCATTTAAGGTTTATAAGGAAAGCGCTTATGATATGCGGAGCACACGATTCCTATAAAGCGGTTGTATGCAAGATCAGGCAAAGATAAGGACAATATACCTTGGCAATTAATTTTGAAAATTAAATTGAAAAAAGATGACTAAAGAAAATCACTGATTAACTTCTTAGGTAATTACATTACTGCACAAACTCTAACTTAACAAAGGATTTATGGGACATTGACCCTAGCGTGGCAATTGCTACAAAGGAAACCCATACGGGTTCCTCGAAAGAAAAGTTTCGCAGTCGAAGAAAAATTCGTCCTGGTCCGGGGTGAAAATTACTTCAACCGCGAGGCTTTTCTTTCAAAGAACCTGTATGGGTTTTCTTTGTAACAATTCATATGATTTGCTGGATGTCTCATTTTCCCATTAATAATTAGTCCTCTGCACCTCTTGTTGGTTTCCGCAGAATTATCACGTCACTGGAGTCAGCGATCTTGTAAAGTGTATGGTTGGATGGATGGATACAGCTTTCTTGTACGTCCGGCAAGGTTTACCGCGACCCGGGCTCAGGTCTCCCATGGAGGAACGTCACGACCCTGCCTCAACGCCGCCTCACGGGCTTGCTGGACTGCCCACGTCTGGATTCCGAGGTCTGAGCTGCGCAGAGCGGCGGCCCACCTCGACGACAGGGTCTCTGGAGTAACTGCCATCCCTCCTATAACTACATTGCACTCCCACAGCCTGTGTTTGAGTGTTGCTGGTCCTTCCTGGCACAATTTGCACGTGTCGTCCTGATGCTTATCTGGGAAGATGCGTTTGAGACGGAATGGATTAGGGAACGTGTTTGTCTGGAGTTGTCGCCAGGCGACGGCCTGCCTCCTGTTCAATTTGGGACTCGGCGGGGGGTATATCCTTCTGGCGTTCAAATATGCACTGGTGATGTCGTTGTATCTTGTGGGCCTGTCCCGTTCTGCTCGAGAAGCGTTCGTTATCGTGCGAGAGGCGTTTCCCTGTTCGGCGCGGCGGGTCATGTCTCGCGCCGTCCGGTGCGCCGTCTCGTTTAGGTTCGGGAGCGCGTCGCCTTCCGTGGTGACGTGCGCGGGGAACCATATGATTCTCGAGCTCGCGGTTTTGGATCTGCCCGCTTTGGCCAGAATGGACATGGCTTCCTTGGAAATTCGACCTTTGGCATAATTCTTTACTGCCGTTTGCGAGTCACTTAGTACGACTTCGCATTCCTGTTCTGTGAGGGCTAGCGCAATCGCTACTTCCTCCGCTATTTCTGAGTGTTTGGTGTATACACTACATGTGTATACACTACACTACATACACTACTTGTAAAGTGTATGCGCTTGAATTAAATTTCCGCTAACATAACAGTTTAGAAATACTCACCTTGAGACTCGCCGCAATAGTGCACTGTGGTTGCGCTTACTTTTTCAAGGAAAAGCTCCTTTAGGCGCTGAAGCGCAAAGGTAACTGGAACGCCCGGGTATTTCGTTAGACACATTGAGAAATAATATCTTCAAAATGGTGTCAATCGGGATATTCATTTCAAGTAGATATGTACTGCAATATCAATGGCTGCAATTCGTAACCTTCAGTATGTGCCCTAAAGTAGTTAACGAAAAAGTTAACTAGTAAAGTTTTGTAATACTTGCTGATGTATTTTGCTTCATCGTTCCAAGCACGTGCGCCTTTCCGAACGCAGCTATTCAGGGACAAGAATTGCAGAGTGAGTCTCAGGAGGCTCCATATTGTTGGCCTGCCCACTTCCCCTCCTCGATACGCATTACGTAATGAAATCAGTACAACGCCATTTACGTGCATTAACTACAGACGGCAGGATCTAAACTATCAAATACCTAGGCTGCTAAACATCATTTAGGAAAATATTAATTTTTATGCACCTCATTTTAAACAATGTACAAAAACGTTTCTTTTACGTTATCGTATCACTAATAAATAAATACTATTGCACGAAGGTTTCACCCTCCGCAGATGCAACCCAACATTGGTTATTGGGGGTGCACGACGCCTGGGCAATACTGAAACCATCATGGTCATATTCCAAGGCAAAATCATCCCTTTCTACGTCAACTACGACGGCTGTTCACTTCGATGCCGCCCCTTCAGGCAGAAGGTAGAAGCCTGCACCCGATGCCGCGGGATTGGTCATCGCCAGGACGTCTGCACTAGTGCCACCGACACACTCTGCTCCAAGTGCGGAATGAAAGACGCACCCATGGACCATGAATGTGACCCGATATGTGTTGTGTGCAGCGGAAACCATCAAACCGGCTCCTCACTGTGCAAACAAAGATTCAAACCACGCCCTACACGTCCCAGGCATAAACAAGACACTTCAACCACCAACCGAACTCCCAGTCTCGACCGCACTCGTGACTCAAGCCGGCGAAGAAGTCGCAGCAAAAGCAACGACCGCGGGCCTGGCTACGCAACCCAAGACGTCGCCTGGCCTGCTCTATCATCAAGCCCTACTCTCGCCAACTCCTCCCGCAACCCACCCCAGGTAAGCTGGGCTAAGGTAGCCTCTTCCAGCTGCTCCTCAAACCAGACTGCTAATAATGAATCCCTCCTTGAAGAAAATACAATTCTAAAAGCCGAAATTCAAAGACTTAAATTAGAACTCCAATCTCGTCACCCCTCTACTTCAACCTCTGAAGCCCCTCTCTCTAACACGACCCTTTCGACTGATCATCCATCAGTCCTACCTGAAACCTCTTCCCACCGCCCCATGGACACTAGCCCTTCCACTGAACGGGAACCGCTTCACCCTCCCCCGAGCAAACGTAAAACTCCGAGCACTCCGCGATCAGAGGACACCCTGGACGAGACAATCTTAAATTATAACGACAGGCTAACCGCTTTGGAGAATAAATTCCATAATATACTCACTGCAATTGAAAAAATCAATACAGATTACACATCCAGTAATGAAAAGATCGACAAATTTATTGAATTCGTACAAGCACACATCCAACAAACTACAAGTTGGATAGCTGGAGTCACCGCGAATCACCCTAGCATAGTTGAACCTGCTCGATCCGCCTCCCCACTAGCTCCGCTTAACAATGGCCAATAACCCGACCCGTTCCGAGTTTGAAGTGTGGCAGTGGAACTGTAGGGGGTTTCGAAAAAAGAAAGCACACCTCCAGCAGTTTCTAGCCTCCTCTTCTAATCTCCCAGCTGTCATTGCGCTTCAGGAAACTCACGGACTAATCAGCTTTCCAGGTTATAATGTTTATCAGAACAATAAGGTCTCCCGGCCCGATACGGCTATTCTTATGCAAAAGCACCTCACTGCTAATCACTCCCAATTCGACAGCGTCGATATAGAGCACGATTTTCTAGAAATTATTCCTCGCAAAAATAATGCACCTGGCCTTTACATTCTCAATATCTATAGTCGTCCACAAGACAAACATCACCGCTTTGACTCCCTTTTCGCTCAAGCTATTGCCGCTGCCAAGCACCACCCCCTCCTAATCCTTGGAGATTTCAACGCAACCAACCATTTGTGGGGTCACTCCGTTTCTACTCCTAAGGGCAGAGCCCTATGGATCCACATACAAGACCACAGACTCACATTACATAACGACATCGATGCACCAACCAGGCTAGGCAATAGCGTAGCTAAGGACACCTCCCCCGATCTTACGCTTACACACAGAATCCAACACGTCACATGGCACAACTCACAAGTTAACCTCGGTAGCGACCATTATATCATTACCATCACACTACAATTCAAACACAAACCCTTTGCACCCAAACGCCTCAGGCTTACCAATTGGGACAATTTTCGAGAGGCCCGCCAGATATCAGCTCCCACAAACATTCAAGACATTTCAGAATGGGTTCAGCAACTACACTCAGACGCCCAGACGCACGCTACCACTCTGCCCCCCGAAACCGCTCTCACTACGGTTGATTCCAAGCTTCTACACATGTGGGAAGCCAAAGAGTCTCTTCTCAAACGGTGGAAGAGGCAACGGTTCAACCGAAAATTAAGACTCAGAATTGCCAGATTAGACCTTCAGATCCAGGAGTACGCCACACAACTGGCCTGCCAGCAGTGGGGCCAGGTATGTGAAAGCATGCATGGCAACCTCGATAACAAGCGCACATGGCAACTCTTGCGACACTTATTAGACCCTACCACATCGCGCACACGCCACAGCCATAGCATAAACAAACTGCTACATGCACACAAAAACAATCTCAATGGATCCTTCGACGACCTCCGCCATAAACATCTGCCCCCCGCTCAGAAGTATGACATGCCAAAATATACTGGCGAACCCAACGAGCTGCTTAGCGCCGCTATCACGGAAGCAGAGGTTCGCCATGCCCTCGCCACCCTGCGCACAATGTCAGCACCAGGCCCCGACTTTATTAACAATAAAATACCCCGCAATCTAGACGACAACTCTGTCACAGCCATCACGGCATACTTCAATCACTGCTTTGACACAGGCACCCTCCCTAGTTCGTGGAAAGATGCCAGGGTAATTTTTATTCCAAAGCCAAACAAACCACTCAACATTTCTAATCTCAGGCCTATATCACTAACCTCTTGTCTAGGTAAAACACTCGAACACGTCATCCTCAACCGACTTAGTAAATACATGGAGGACAACAATCTTTATCCATCAGAAATGGTAGGTTTACGAAAATCTCTCTCATGCCAAGATATCATGCTTCGAATGAAGCATGACATCATTATACCTAATAGCAGTCTAGATACGCAAGCAATTCTCAGTCTGGACCTCCATGGAGCTTCCAATAACGTTTCACATTCCGCCATCCTCCGAGAGCTTAATCTCATTGGGGTTGGCGGAAAGACATATGACTACATATGTACCTTCCTATCCAACCGTACCGCAACGATACACATAGGCACAGAGCAATCCCTTTCATACGCTTTAGGTAGCTACGGCACGCCCCAAGGCTCAGTGCTGTCCCCTTTTCTTTTTAATCTTTCTATGATGCCGATGGCGCAAGCATTGCGGTCTATTCCCGATCTCAAGTTTTCACTCTACGCCGATGACATCACTCTTTGGATGACTGGCGGTTCCGATGGAGAAATTCAAGACACTCTACAGGCCGCAGCAGACGCCGTCGTGGCTCATGCCGGGGCTATGAATCTCACATGCTCCCCTCAAAAATCTGAGCTGCTACTTCTGCCATCCCACCGGGGGTCCGGAAAACACATGTCTAGTATAGAGGTCTTCCTAAACCACATCCCCGTTACTAGAGTGGACAGGCTCCGGGTGCTCGGCTTACACATTCAAAGCAATCGGCTCAACACATATACTCTACATACACTCCACACTACAGTCGATCACACCCTGCGCCTTCTAGGGCGAGTCTCCAATAAACATGGCGGACTAAAGGAGGCCGATCTTCTCCGCTTGATTCAGGCCTTCGTTATCAGTAAGATTACATTCGCAACACCATATCTACATTTCCTTAAATCAGAATCAGATAAGATCGACACTCTTTTACGCAAAATATATAAATTCGCTCTGGGAGTCCCCATACGTACCTCCACTGATAGGCTAATGCTTACTGGAACTTTCAACACACTTACTGAACTCACAGAAGCCCACCTCACATCCCAATATAGCAGACTTTCTAACACCGCAACAGGTCGACACATTCTACAAACCCTTTCTATCACTCCGGCACCCATCATCAAGACTAAATACACCATTCCACATCACATCCACGAGAACGTCTGCATCCCCCCACTTCCTAAAAACATGCACCCTGTGCATCACAAACAGCGCAGGAGGCAACGAGCAAAGGCTCTCCAAAAACAATTCTCCACCTCTAAAGACGTGCTCTATATTGATGCCGCCGAATATGGGAGCAGAAATCATTACGCAATATCAGTCATTAACTCTCACGGCCAGGTCGCTGCGGCCGCTTCCATTCCTGGCTCTTCCTAGGAGGAGGCGGAGGAAGCGGCCATAGCCCTGGCCCTCACAATTCCAAATTCATCAGTTATTGTTAGCGACTCCAAAGCAGCCATACATAACTTCGGAGCGGGTAGGGTCTCTAAGCCAGCCCTTTCTCTCCTCTTGGCCCATCCTTTCAATCAAACCGTGGCATTAATCTGGACTCCCGCGCATGCGGGCCTTGCCGGAAACGAGGCGGCTCATGCCAGTGCCCGAGGATTTACTGTCCGGGCTCAGGCATCAGATGTGTCGGACCTCGCCACGGAGGAGGCACCGTTTACAGCGCGGGATCGACTTATTACTTACCACGACATCTGCACCCACTACCGATTATACCGCTTAACCTTTCCGCCACTCATGGGCAAATCCCCGCGTAGGTGTGAAGTTCTGTGGCGACAGCTGCAGACTCGCACCTTTCCGTCCCCTTACCTCCTCCACCGCATTCATCCCGCCATTTACCTTTCTCCCTCTTGTAAATTCTGTGTCTCTCCCAAAGCAGACTTAAACCACATCATGTGGGGGTGCCCTAAGCACCCCCTTCCCCCTTTCCTCAAGCAATTAATATGTAGTGAGGAGCAGTGGGAGGCTGCCTTGCGCAGCTCCAGGCCCGATCTTCAGGAGGCCATCCTGGAGTGGGCTGAGAGGATAAAGGAGGCCTACTTCAAGTAGTTCCTCCCCCACCCTCTATTCCATTGCCCCCTTCCCTTTAAAGAGGGATAAATAAAGTTTTTCATCATCATCATCATCATTATGCACTGTATATTGGAACGATGTTTATTAAGGGCAAACCTATGCCCACAAGTAAACGTAACTGTGGTCGTGAAGAATCCCCGGTAGTGACGTTCTAACACTGGCGTCCAACCGTCTTTCTTCTCGCGTGATCCCTCGTGCGCGTGGCGCATGCGAGCCGGGTCCAGCCGGAGAGCCGTGCCACGAAGATCGCTGCCTGTTGTTTCTGACCAACACCGCGGTACGGCTTGCACAGTATCCAATACGAAGGGCGCGCAACTTCAACGTTACCAAGTTGTCGCGGCAATATGTGTGTTTATAGTCTGCGCTGCAGTGAATGTGCACACAAACAGACAAATTGAAGAATGTCTTATCGAGTAGTAACTGTACAATGCACAAACTATCTTCTTTGTTTGTGTTTTGTACATCGTACTTACTCGTTCTTGTGGTATACTTATTTGGTTTTTCCTGCACTGATCCCCGAAAGTCACTCTCGCACATAAGGAGAAGGATTGCGGGTCTTCGCTGATCTCCGCATCAAAGGGAGCCCTTCTGCTTTGGCTCTCTACCAACTCCGCTCGGAACTTGAAGTGGCCGAAGAGCTGAAGAGTTCTGTGCGCGGGTTACTGCATACGTGGTCATCATTACTGACGCAGCACTGACATCCCTGAGGCGCGTGTACCAGAAATGAACGTACTATTTTCACGACCCAACTTCAGAACACTACATCTGCCGTGGTGTGCCGCAGGATGGAGTGTTGAGCCCAGTATTGTTCATCCTTGTCCTGGTAGGACTAGCAGAGTATTTACCCCGGACAGTTCATGCCTCAATATACGCCGACGACATTTGCATCTGGGCCTCTGCGGTGACTTGCCCTCAGGTACGAGCCAGGCTTCAGGGGGCGGCAGCCATGACGGCGTCTTATCTTCGACAACAAGGCCTCAGTGTGTCTACTGAAAAGTGCGCATTGGTTGGCTTTACGCGCAAACAAATGTCATTGTATTTTGTTTCAATCGATGGTCAAGCTGTATCCTATGTTAAAACGCATCGCCTTCTGTGTGTCATCATCGACCGCAGCCTCTGGCGGAGCCCTCGCTGGGTGTATCTTAAGAAGTTAGTTGCCATTGCTCAGGTCTTGAAATCTCTCTGCGGGAAAAACTGGGGTGCACCAGTCCATTCTATGATGCAGCTGTGCAGGGTACTGTTTCTCATACTTTACAGTCCACCACTGTTGCCAAACGCATGCAAGGCGAACTTTCGCACTTTGGAGAGCATACAAGGTCAAGCCCTACGCACTTGTTTAGGGCTGCCTCAGTGCACCTCAAAAGCAGCAACAATTGCCTTCGCAGGAGTCTATATCATCCAGACACATGTAGCTGTCGGCTCCCTCAGAACGCATATTCACCATTTGTCAAGGATTCCTGATCATCATTTAGCCTCCGTGCCAGCCGAGAGACTTCAAGCGATCGTTTAAAGAGTGATTGGCGCTCATCAAGAATGCATACCGTCAACTTTATACCGGCGGCGAAGCCTTGAACTCCCCTCTGGTGCCTGCGACAGCATCAAGTGAATTTTACTATTCATGGAATTACAAAGGAGGCCCATCCATCGCCGGCTCTGAAGCAACTTACGCTTCTATTACCGCACCAGACGTATCATGACCACATCCATATACATCCCGATGGCCACCTTCGTCGTTTCAGCTAAGCAGGTTACAGTTAGATTAAAATTGTCACACATGACTACATCTACGTCGGTAGAACTTGCAGCTCTCCGTGCCACTATGACGTGCGTCACCGAAGAACCAACAGCGAAATGGCTCGTATTTTGTGATTCTACGGCACCTCTTCACAGTATAACGTCTGCATTACATCACAGAACTTACGAGCAGATGGTATTTGACATCAGGGAAATGCACCACCATGCTCTAGAAAGAGGACACAACATTATCTTTCTATGGATTGCTTCTCACTGTGGCATCCTTGGCAGTAACCTTGCTGACAATTCTGTCCGGTGTGCCCATGGAGGTACCCAGGCGAGTCCAACCCCTTTGGCGAGGTTGAGCGCTGCCAGAGAACTTTGCCTACTTGCATGCAAAAAGTCACAAGGTCTTCGGAGTTCAAGTGCCTTCAAGTGCCAATTACATAAAGTGGACCCCTCGCTACGGCTACGACTGCCATCAAGCCTTTCCAGCGGCGAAACCGCCTCATTGTGGCTGGGAGTGGCGTTCACGAACGCCTACTACTATCTTTTGGGAATGGCGGAGAGTCCGGTGCGCGACTTCTGTAGGTGCGAGGAAACCATCGAGACCCTATTGTTTACCTGCCTTGGCTACGATGTACATCGCTTCGCTCTGGGGGAAACTTTACATCTACTGCACTTAGGACCATTCACCGAGTCAAAGATACTCGGACCGTGGCCACACCCGTCACTGGCACGAAAAGTGATTCGTGCTCTAGTACAATAGTTAAAGTGCGCGGGCTTAAAAGACCTTTTATAGTGTCCCTTCCACACACATTCAGTGCTTACCGTCTTCCTTTATATTGCCCTTTCCCCCAGTGTAGGGTAGCAAACCGGGTGCTCGTCTGGTTGAACTTCCTGCCTTTCCTGTCCTTGCATTCTCTCTCTCTCTCTTGCATGCAATTATCATGTATGCCCAACACGCTAAGATGCAAGAGTCCCTGTCAGGCCGCACGGTCTTTAGTTCTTGTTTCCACTTTGTGGGCAAAAGCATGCAAAATTACACAGCTAAGTTCAAAGTTCAAATGAACGAAGCATTGCCCGCACTGTGGCGGTGCCATTGGAGCCAAAAGGTACATCGCATGGCAGCACCTTGTCTCAAGGAAACCATGTTCTCGTACAACCTTTGATACAACGATTTTGCAGCGAAACTTCAACAATACTTAGGAGTATAGCTAATATAAAAATGCTCGAAGACAGTTGGTACAAAGAGTAAGGCTTTTATCCAAATAGGTTGACGACTTCTTTAATTTCATCACAAAGGCTGTATTTGAAGTCAAAATCATGACAATGTGTACTTTTCAAAGAGACACCTCAAAATATTGTTTTGCTTATCTTTTTTTTCATTAAGTTGGTTTCCTTACCTCTTCTCTCTAGCTGCCGCGGCCACTTCTGCAACCAAATGAATTTTTCTCTCTGAGATTGGAACGTTTATGCTCACTCTCTGGATGAACTTCTGAAGCGTGTCTTGTAGGCTGGCGAGCGGAACGTAAAAGTGAAAACTAGTTGCCTTACTCTGAAATTATTCGTCACTTCAAACCTTCATTTTGTAAAACATTTCTTATAAATTCCGAAACTTTATGAAACCGTATCACCCGCTTCACACATGTCAGAACCACTATGTCAACGCAATAGCTTGATGGACCCCGTGCCGCAGAAAATCGGGTGTCGGCGCCGATAGAGTTGTCCATGACCGAACATTTCCGTATATATTCAGGTTTGTATATATGCCACGCCTTGATATATAACATGCGGTATATGTCATATACTGCACTATTATAATAATAACTGAAGTTGCTCATACCTTGTCTTACATTCTACAATTTTGAGAATCGCAGCGTACAAACAAATGGCGTGAAAATAAAACACCACCACCGCATGTCCTTCACATTAAATCTTCAAATACTTAAACATTGAAAGTGCAAAACAATAGCGGAAAACAGAAATGGCATACTTTCTTTGGCGCCACTGTGGACTACTACCGGGGTCGGCCCAAGCAAGGGGCAAACTTCTACAAGAAGTCTCGTCTTTGTGCATATCGTTCGCCGCTAGCCGGTGTTTCCCGGTAAACAATACGGTTACGTAAGCTCGCAGTTGCGGGGAAGCGTGCGCAACAATGAGGGATCTTTGAATGCTATCGCGTTTCGCTCTCAAAGATGAAGTTTAGGCGCTCTCTATGTTTTTCTTCATCTGGAGAGGAACCTGAACAAAAGCGGTAAATCTACAGAAGCTTGAACCCCAACTGAACACGAAAACCTTTCTATTCGACAGCCTGCCTTTGCACTTACTTGCCTCAAAGTCATCAAACTTTTGCATGCGAGCTTACAAACAAAAATCTTGCTATAGACAAAGACAACTTGTTGGCTGAAGAATATCGTTTTTCGCCTGTGCTGATGCGATTAACTATATTTATTCATATGAATACGACATACATGGTGGTCTTTTGCCATTCTGGCAGCTGTAACCCATCGATACATCTTTTATGGGCAGTTGTGTCCATTATACTGCAATAAAGAACTTGAAATTGATTAAAAATTTCTGTTCATCTCTTTTTGCGCTATATTATATGCGCCGAGCAGGTAATCACGGTATGAGGACTCAATTCATTCAATGTATCGCAAATAACAAAATAGACCATAATTTATTCATTAGTAGTTTATGAAATTGTGGAGCCGTAATACTTGAGGGATGGAAACGGGCAGCTAGATGGACACGTACCGACTACACTGTAAAGTAATTTACCCCACCAAATGCTAATTAGGATTCAATTTATTTTGCAGCGTATGAACGATGAATCGTGTCTGCAACTCTCCTTTGATGTCGCCTTACGTGTTGTTAGCCTCATCCTTGCACTATGTGGGTTATATTATTTCAATTAAAGAGCAAATCGAAGCGACGTAGTGTCTGTGCCCACGGTTTTGCTCATTCTGCGGCCAATGGTGCGAACCATCGTGTGGATACGTTAGATATGGCAATCCTATTTGTGATATGAAGCTGGACATTATTACGATGACGTATAAAAAATTACCGCACTTTCACAACTGTAAACTGGGGCCAAGCGAAGCTCTAGATGCGCGGCTATTCGTTGTCGTGACGCCTCGTGTTCGCGCTCTCTCACGGTGAGATTGGCACGTTGACGACGAGCCCTTTCTCAAATGAGTTTCCGTCAGCGTTCATCAAGCGCAGCCTGTTCTTCGACCGAACGCACGATGCGCGGCCCTCTCCTACTGCTCTTCCTTCAACGCAGCTTGCGCTTCGACAGATTGAACCAAACGCGGCCTACCCATCTGACTGTCGGTCGTGAACTGGTGGGTACGGCGGGAGCGCGGCGATTGAACACGCGATCACACCCTTTCCATCCTGCGGAGACGCCTGTGATGGGCTCGAGCCTTGCGCTGTGTCTATTTTATGCGAAGCATATTACGAGAGCTCAACCCAGCTCCTCAGGCGCGGCGGTGTCGCCATGAAATCACGTGACACCGTGACGTCACGACAGAGGAGAAGTGGCTTTGGCTCAACTCTTGCAAGATGGGCTGGGTGGGAATCGAACCAGGGTCTCCGGAGTGTGGGACGGAGACGCTACCACTGAGCCACGAGTACGATGCTTCAAAGCGGTACAAAAGCGCCTCTAGTGAATGCGGTGTTGCCTTAGAAACGAGCTGTTTCTAAGGCGTGCGTCTCTTGCTCAGGCGCACATTTCGTTGCCGCGCCGAACGCTGCTTTGCTCGACGCTCACCGCGTCCAATGCGGGGCGCGTAGTCGCTGCCCTGTAGCCCATTGTCTTACACCCCTTGGCGGGTCGACGGGAACGCTGTCGCGTTCCACTCTTGAAGGCGAAGCAGTAATGCATGAGTTGTTTCTTCGTCTAGCCGAACCAAATATAGCCAAGCAACAGCAGTTCACCAGGCTAAACAGTGGTTCAACAACTAAAATAAAGGCTAGTATGCTTCGCATCCTGGGCTTAACCTTACCTAAGCCACAGCCATTTTTTTTTCATGCATGTAAAACTCCGCTTTAAGGGCGCGTGTTAGGAACCGACAGTATCTGAATCGGTTAGGGTGGTGGTCTCCAATCCGGAGGTTGGAGGTTAGAATCCGCTGCCCAACAAGCAAGTTTCACCTTTGCGCAGCTTAAGCTTTTTTCGTACGGCAACACTAACACCGGCGCCGACACGAGTGAGGCAAAGTAAGCTTCACTTGAAAAAGAAATGGCGGATGAAATGACGTGGCACTGTTGGTACTAAAATCATGTGGACTGCTTGAACAAGAGTGATGGTTTCAAATAAGATAAACTAACGAAGCAAGCGAGGAATCTTAGCATGAGTACACACACACTTCATATTTATCTAATGACATTGGCAAGCATCACTGGAAACACTTTTCTTTAGCTAAAGAAAATCACCGCCCCATCCAGTTCATGAAGAGGGTCGAACAGCGAATCGGTTTTAGTCATACCGGGTGTTACAACGTGCAAGTCAAACTTCCCAAGCAGTCTATGCCATACATCTTTTGTTGCACTATTCCTTTGCCTCCTTTGCTTCGTTTGCTTCACCTGGTGAGCATGATTCAGGAGTACTTTTTACTTTGCGATTTTTCTAGTCTCTTCTTTTTTTTGTGCGCGTGAGGCAGGCCCTACGACGATGAGCCCATTCACGAGCCATGAGCCAACTCTCGCTAGAGCTCGCGGTAGGATGCTTCTTCTTCAGGAGTAAGCACTACTCGTGGTCCTACCAAAGTTGTAGCTGGCATGGAATATGCGAAAATACTAATCCAAAGCTCCGTGCATTGGGAAGAAGAAGGCACATAACCGGTGGGACGCGCTTCACATCGGCTCCGCATTGTTTCGATGATTGTGCCAGATTATCACCTTGTGCGCTAAAAATTCTTGCACCAAGTGTTCTGTGTAGTTATCGAGACCACGAGGATGCCTGCCTTTGAGGTAGGGGACCATTTTGAGGGACTGTAATGGCAATTGTGTGCCCACCAAAGGTGATTCGTCGCTAAGCCTAGGCTTGTTGCGCCGACCGCTTGGCCTAGCCGCCGCGGCCGCCGCCTCGGCCGACGGGCGGACGCTGCTGGAACGCACATTATTCCGAATTCTACCTGCATCATGGCCACTGCCATGAGTGTGCAAATAGAGGGGGAGGACATTCATCCCGAAGAAGTCACCAGGACCCTGGTCTGGCGCATCGCCGGTGAACGCAAGTACCGGTCACGTCAGCGAGACCTACTTAATGCACTTCAATCAAAAATCTCCGGTGCCGGTCATCGACCCGGAAACGCCAAAGATAAATTAATCAAGAGAGCGCGCATGCCTGCATTGCCCCGAGACGATACCAAGGTCGTGGTGGGACCACGCGGGGGTCTGAATATCAGCAAGGTCGGCCATATGGAAGTTGACCGGGCCATTTCTGCTGCGCTGGGAGTCACCAAAGAAGAATGGACTTGGGACGTGATATGCCCAAATTGCCAGAAAAACATCGTTGTCATCAGTACTTCAAAGAAAGATAATGCTAACCGGTACGTAGGAGTCCCCAAGATTGTCGTCCAAGGCATTGGTCGACAATCGGCCTTGGTCGACTCGTCGGCACGAGGTCAGCGCCTACGAATCGGCCCCCGATGGCATGACGAAGGGAGTCGTACGAGGTGTCCCCCATGGAGACACGGTTCAAGAAATCAACGAGAACATCGTCAACGAATCTAATACCACTGCTGTAGAAGCCAACCGCATCGCCAACACGACGTCTGTGGTGATCGCCTTGAATGGACCCAAAGTGCCGAACTACGTTCGTTACGGTGGCCTGCTCGCCAAATGCTCGTTATGCAGGAAACAGATAGATATCTGCTATTAGAGCGGTTGCCTGGGTCACCGCATGGTTGTTTGCCCTAATCCAGCAGACCGGATCTGCCGAAGATGCGGTGCTCCTAATCCCGTTGAACAGCACAAGTGTGACGTCTGTGAAGGCGAACATTTGACCGCAGACAAGGTGTGCAAAGATCACTTCAAGATCCCGTACGTGGTACGGAAACGCCGGTGGGAGCGGAAAGATACCAATGACACGTCCGCAGAAGCATCCGAACCGCCACGTCCGGAGGGAGCAGCTACGTCAGGGTACCGGGATTGCTCTCTTTTCCGTGAAGGTGGACGAGGGCGGAGCAGCAGCTGCGCCTCAAGGCCAGCCAGAAGCCGATGAGGAATGCCGCTAAACAGGTGGGCTGGGCAGTTATATCTCCTATGGCTCTTAGCAAGAAAGATTTCCCTCCCCTTCCCAAGACTCCCACGAAAGATTGTAAGGAATACCTGCAAGTCAAAGCGCTTGTAGTTGAGCAAAATGAGCAAATCAGCGCGCTTCTTGCGCGCATGGAGGCATTATAAAAATAGAAAAGCAGCGAGGATGTCACAAAACGCAAAATTCCCAAGAGGGACACTCAACCGGAGCCGCAGGTAGCAACAATGGAGGCAGAGAAAATTGAATCGAGTCCATCTGAGGAACCGGCGTGGGCCAAGCCCATTCAAGCCCTCACCGAGATGGTCACACAGCTTGCCAGCCAGATCGGCTTGGTAACGTGCAAGATGACCAAGTTCGACGCGCAAGAAGCTAATGTCAACCAGCTCATACTAACCCCTCAAAAAGCTAAAAAGGAAGCCCCGTATGGAAAACCGTGCATGGGGAGTAGTCTCACGACTGCCAACCTGAGCCAACGTGGTGGCTAGGTGTAAAAATAGCAATAAAGATACAACGATCTTATCCCAATGGAATCGTTGACGAATTAAGGAAAAACAGGCTAATTACAGCAATACATAGCTAATGCCGAACACAAACCAGATATCCTTGCAATACAAGAAACGAACTCACGACCCAAACTCGCGGGGTACGTCGTATACACCGATCTCAGTGAGAAAAGCACAGCGATCCTAGTCTGAAGCAACATAGCTGGAACGCAGCATATTACCAGCTAGAGAGGATGTGAACACGTTTTCTTGGATATTCACAGCAGAGGCATACGAAGCAAAGACAGCATCTTTGTACTTAACGCATACTGTCGGTCTTCCAAGAAGAACCTGTACATAGAGGGCACGTTATTCAACAGCAAGGAAGAGGCGGGCAGCCGACCCCTATTGATATTAGGAGAGCTCAATGTGCGTCACTCAATATGGGACTACAAATTTTCTCCAAGAAAGGCAGCGTGCTGGCGAACCTCATGGATAAGCACAGCCTAACCCTACTCAACGAACCAGACACTCCCACCCGCATGGATACAAGTACGACCCGGGACACCACTCCAGACCTCATCTTGCTGAGCGGAACCTTCGACGTGTGGTGGCAGAACACAGGCGTGAACCTGAGGTCGGACCACGTTATCCTCAATATTACGATCAGGGGGCCCGCGTTCAAGGCCCGAATGGGAACAACAAGGTAACTGAATGGGACAAACTTCGAAAAAGGCAAACAGATGATGAAGACGAGGGCATGAACAGCACCAAGCCGTATGGGGAATGGGCTAAGGAACAACTCGAGCTGGTAGAAAAATACACCCAGAGAATTGCGACTACACTGCAGACACCCTGTGTAGACGCAAAGCTTGCCCACCTTTGGGAAGCATGACACAGCCTCACCAGACATTGGAAGAAACAATGGCATAACAAGAAACTTCGCAAACGCATCCATGATATCAACAAGCAAGCCACTGAATACGCGTCCAAGCTGTGCAGAGAGAACTGGCTGAGCGTGTGTGATGGACTACAGGGCACCCTGTCTACGAGGAAGACGTGGTGCCTCCTTCGTAACCTGATCGATACTCTCGGCAGCAAGAGCGCCACAAATAGAAGCCTCAAGCGCACCCTCAACTATACTGGGGGTGCCGACAAACTCATCAACGACCTGAACACCAAGTACCTGAAAACGGAGATGGGTGATATCGCACCTCCCAACTACGCAGGACCTACCAATGAAGCGCTAGACAAGCCATTCACCGACACCGAGTTGTTCTCGGCAATCTCCGACAGCAACAGGGGCAGCGCGCCGGGACCCGATACCATTACCTACAAGTTACTCAACAACCTCGAGCACAAGGCCCACAGACCGCTGCTCGAGTATATGAACCGGGTCTGGGAGTGTCGCAAACTTCCACTCGAATGGAAAGAGGCAGAAGTCCGCTTCATACCCAAGCCTGTGAAGACACCTTACATCGACAACATGCGGCCGATATCCCTCACGTCCTGCGTGGGGAAGGTCATGGAACGTGTGGTACTCAAGAGGTTGCAGCGACATCTAGATGCCACCAATCAGAAGCCACAGACAATGTATGCCTTTAGGCAACACATGGGCACCCAGGATGTTCTCGTACACCTCCACGAGCTGGTAATTAGGCGGGCAATGACGCAGGCGCCGCGAGCAATACTAGCGCTAGACCTCACAGGTGTCTTTGATAACGTTACACATGAAAGTGTCCTACGCAACATGGGTTGTGGAGTGAAAACTTACAACTACATCCGAGACGTTCTTCGTAACCGAACGGACAGGATCAGAATAGGAGAGGATACATCCCAACCGATCTCCCTGAAGGACAGAGGAACGCCGCAAGGTTCGGTCCTTTCCCCCCTCATATTTAACATGGATCTCCTGCCGTTGCCCAAGCTTCTCAAATCAATAGATGGTCTGGGCCATGCATTATATGCCGACGACATCACCCTCTGGACTGCGGGGCGGGGTCGGATGGCTGGATGGAAAACACGCTCCAACAAGTGGCTGACACGGTCAACAGCTATGCGAAGACATGTGGCCTTTGCTGTTCGCCTCAAAAATTGGAGCTCACCATTGTCGGACCACGTGCATCAGGGAAACAAGCAGAAAACGTAGAAATCACATTAGAAGGGAACCGGATCCTCCCGGTACCTCAACTCAGGATCCTGAGTCTCCTGATCCAGACAGACGGCAGGGCAACAGTCATGATTAGAAAAATCAAGCTCACGTCAGACCAAATTTTGAACATGATCAGACGAGTGGCCAACACGCGGAGGGGTCCGAAGGAATTGAACACCTTGCGCCTCGTTCAGGCTTTTGTTATATCACGAATCGTTTACGCAGCGCCGTACCTGCAGCTCCTCAAGAAGGACGTCTTACAACTTGATGCAATAATCGGGAAAGCCACGAAGCAGGCCCTAGGTATTCTCATAAATTCATCCACGACAAAATTACTTCGAATGGGAGGCCACAACACAGTAGCCGAGCTCGTAGAAGTCCACCTATCTAATCGAAGGGTACGCCTACGCCTTAGCCAGACCAAGGCGCGCAGAAGCGTCCTCCGCAAGATAGGATGGCAAGAATCGCACTACACCCGCCACGGCCAATTACCGGAAAAGTTGAGTGAGAAGCGTGAATG
This sequence comes from Dermacentor albipictus, assembly GCF_038994185.2. Classification (NCBI taxonomy): domain Eukaryota; kingdom Metazoa; phylum Arthropoda; class Arachnida; order Ixodida; family Ixodidae; genus Dermacentor; species Dermacentor albipictus. The sequence continues at coordinate 88,677,881 of NC_091828.1, read as the reverse complement.
CAAACCACTACCACGCAACATGAACCCCATAAGGCATGCCGGACAATGCGACGCCCGGGCAAGAGCCATCTCCAGGGCCCTGGAGGAAGACGACACTGTTCTGTATACAGACGCTTCTCTATCCTAATGATCCACGAGGGCAACAGTCGTAGTCACCAGGCTAGAAAAGCTGGTCACCTGCGCATCAATCTACACTTCGTCTTCGCAGGAAGCAGAAGAAGCGGTGATATTTCTGGCACTCCTGCACCCTAATTTCACCAAAATCGTTAAGGACTCACAAGCTGCATACAAGAACTACAGATCTGGCTGGGTGTCCCTTGCGGCACTACAAATCCTTGGTAATGCTACGCCTCCTAAACAAGCAACCAAATTAGTTTGGGTCCCGGCTCACTACTCAGTTGAGGGCAACGAATAAGCTCATCAACAAGCCCGAGCGCTAAACTCCCGGGCCATCGATCAGGAGGCAAGGCGGCGGCAACCCATTACAAATTACATAGATATGGTCAAATATTACAGGGATGGCAGGAAGACATTCCCGTACCCCCACCACTCCTTTACCAGAGCTGAACAAACAATATACAGGCAAATCCAGGCAGGATCCCTTCCCCACCCCTGCCTCCAGAACAAAATATAGCCAGGAAGATACAAGAACACATATCCTCACTGCAATGCATTAGGCACCGTTCGGCACATCATAGGAGAGTGCAACTTTTCCATAGACCACCCCCACCTATCCCCATAAAAAACCCTCCTGCTATCCCTACCCTTTACGAGCGATGGGAGATCATGCTGTCAAGCCCCGCCCCGGAAGACCAGCTCCGACTGATACACAGCGGTCAGGCGGCCCTGGAAGCATATGGAGCCCGTGAAGAGGTGGCCACCCCATCAGAGGTTTAATGCGTTCCATTTCAAAATGGACCAGTAAAGTTGTGTCTCTCTCTCTCTCTCCTTGCATTGGACCCAATGTTCGCCACTGGAGATGCGGGCACTGCAATTGTTTTGATGATTGGTTGTATCGTTCTGACGATCGACACAGCTGCCGGCACTTCTTGCTGGCGCAAGCAGCGTTCGCAGCCACGCGCTCCTAGTTTCACGTTTCGATCGCTGGACGCTGTTCGTCGGTCGCAAATCGCCAGCATAACATTTGTTTCTTCGCGGTAGGTTGGAATCAATCGTGGATAAATTCGATGCCGATATCGGTCAATCACCGAAAATGCACCCAGTGACGACTGTGTGAGATTCGCGTATAAGATGGCGAAGCGGTACGTCCCTGTGTGCGGCTCGCTTCAGCCCCACTACCTCGGACAATTCCCAGTTTTAGAACGTTTCCCTTCCAACTTCTTCGTCTAGGTAAATGGGATACGAGATACGATCGCGCATCGGCGACTTAAGCCGACATTCGTCGAAGCCCCCGTGCTTAATTATGTGGCTGTGCCTTGCTTCCCGGGACATGCGGACTCCAGCTTGCAAGTTGTTTTTGTCCTGAGTGGCTGTGGCCCATACCCACAGTGGGACATGCAAAATCGCTGTTCATCACCTCATCTTCGTCCTATTCACTGGGATGCCACTTGTGCATTGTGAACATCGTTCGTCACTTCAGCTTCCTCTCTAAAGAGGTGAGCAATCTATAGCGGCACGGCGATGAAGCTGCGCTTCATCCCCGCAGCCATAAACAATGCCGCGGGACGCCCCGCGGGCCTTCCATGAGCGGAGTTTCGGGAGTGCTGCCCACCAGGCGCGTGGACTTGTGATCCGACTCGCTATTCCGAACAACGTTCAGAGCGTGAGCTCCCTTTCTCATTACTTCATTTACTGTTTTCCTTTCAGTCCACGCTCCGCACTTGTCCCTGCCTTTCTTTCCCATTTTTTCTTCCCTCTTTTTAAAGCTCTTGCCACATCCGGCACGAAGCGCGAGCTCGCTCAATTCTCTGCCTTTCGAACAGAAATAAACTAAGCCTTGTTACAGAAAAGACGCGACTCCGTCCCTTTCCCCACAGCTCTACAATATCAATTTCACACGAGAAAAGGGGTCTCTCCAACACCCTTCTTACTTTTGAGCACTTATATTCCTCTCCCGCTGAATCAGTGGCGTCTTTTTATCGAAGTCCGACAACGATGAAACAGCTTCGCTGTAGTAGGCGTGCGGTGTACCGCTCACAAACACGCCACTAAGTTTCTGTTTTCTGTACACCAAGCCAGTAACAGGCAACAGGCTATGGGAAAAACAGGCTAGAAAGAAAAGCGACAGCAGACGATAGTCGTCCTTGTCACTGAATATGGTTATTCTTAACCCCACACTCACATCACTCCTGTGCGAACTGACGTCACTCACGTCTTTCACGCAATGTAGTGTTTCTTTTACAGCTATCGTATTCTAAACACCATAATCGTTGGGATTGAATTGCTCGAACCATCCTTGCCATTCTTTTTTTCGCTCAGCGCTTCAACAGCGCTGTTTCCTTTTGAATTTTCTTCGCACTCTCGAAACGTCGTCTCCAGAGCATCAGTCTGCATTTGGGAAATAAAAAAACAGTCAGAGGAGGCCAAATCACGCTATTAGGAAGGTGTTCCAGCACAAGTACACGCTTCGAAGTGTGTACACGAAAAGTCACCTGCTACCACTGAAGACTGCACAGGGGCGTGGACGATCTAGGACGTTTCTTGTGAGAAGTTTGGACGCGCGCGGTGCCCAGAATTTCTCAGTTGATTTAGCGACCTCCAAAAAGAAAGTTGCCTTGATAGCTTGACCTTAGGTTACAGATTCCTCGTGCACAATTTCATAGCACTAAAAAGAAGAAACATGGTTAACATTCTTTCATTGTTGCTTTCATCTGCTGCGCTATTGCACAGGCTCATCTTTTCGTTTCCATTCTTTGCTCAGCGACTTACTTATGGTGTTTGAACTTATAATGTTTGAAGTTTTCCGATCAATGCAACAATCTTTTCTTTCCCTATTTTCTCAGGTGCCAGTAGTTGCGGCGCCATCTTGGCCTGGACATTTCTTACTCAGACAATTCCAGCCAAATTAGGATGTCATAGGTCTTTTGAAACATCTGATGAACTTGTGCACCATTCTTTCACAGTTTCGCGCGAAACTTGCTATTTATCCATTGTTTGAGTTCTTAGTTGATTTCCACTTAGACAAAGACATTGCCTAACTGAAAGCTTCATGCATCATATCCTTCCTTGCCCCACAGCAGTCTGACCCGTATGGTAGATGTGAACGCTTTTCTATCAAGCAAAGGTATCGGTGCCGCTGTAACATCCCCATGTTGTTGCCAGGTTTACTCCATGAACATTTGTTAAAGACCTGGAAAAGTATGCTCATACGCTGTACTGGCTTATCAGAAGTATCTGCGTAATAAAGAACGGTTCATGCTTTCTATTACAATACGTTCATTCCAAGCAGCAGAACTCATAATCGCGCTGACGTAATTGTGTACGACGCAACGGGACCGAAGGTTGCACATCTCATGGCTGCAGGCTGTTTCAAGGAAACCACGTCGTTGGACTGCGTTTACCTCCTACATAATTACACTGCTGTAAAAGCTTCAGGAGACGCATCTATTACACGTGGCAATCATATCTAAATTTTCTGGATTTCCTAAACTATGTCCGACACAAATGTCATAGTTATAGTCCTTGAGCTGGAATATTTGAGGAGATGGCCATTACTTGCACGAAAAATCGAAACACATTCAACATATCAATGAAGAATCGGTGATTGACATTTTAGTTAAATACATTACAGCACATCCTCTAACTTACGAATTGTAGCCGGTGAGCTTATGTGTCGTATCTACTTGGATTTAATTTCCAGAATGACATCAGTGTGGGTATACTTTAGGCATTGAAACACAAAGGTAATCGGAACATACGTGTGTTTGGTTGTACACTTTGGAAAATAATATCTTGAAAGCGTTGCCATTTTGTAGGTTAATTTCAAGTAGTCGCGTTCTGAAAAGTCAACGGATACAATTCGCAAACTGCAATATGTGCTGTAAATTAATAAAGTTCATTAGCGAAGTTTTGTTAAGCATTTCAATGTGCGTTTTGATTTCCTGAGCTAAGAAACTGTGACTGCTCGAAGCGAGCAGCTCTACGACGTTTTCAAAAGTCGTATTGCAACAGTACTCATGTGCCCATTGGCGTGACTACACGTTATCTAAAGAAAACTAGGTCCTTGGACTGCTTCTCTTGATATTTTGCAATGAAACTTTCACAATACTTAGGTGCATTGCTAATAAAAAAAGCATGCGAAGGCATTTGGTGGAAAGAGTGTTTTATCAAAATACACTTAGTGCACAAATCGCTCTTCGAGCCAGTGAAGGGTGTGGCCACGGTCCGAGTATCATCGGTTTCTAAGATGACCTGTGACGTTCCAGTGAATAATTTGTGTATCCATATTGGAAGCAAATTGGTGCTGTGTGTACAGAAACAGAAGCGGTGCCTTAGATTACAGAGCTCTTTGCAGGCCCTGTAACGCGGGTTTTGTCCTTTCTGGAGCGTTCGAGGGAGCCTCGTCGCCCCTTAGGCGCTTGGTGCTCCGTGAGGATGGGTGTAGTGTCTATTGCCTCTTGTGAGGCACCCGACGTGCGCTCTTGCGAGCGAGAAGTTACCCGACAGATTCCCGCCTCGGAGGGCAAGTCCCCCGCGCCCACCAGCCCGGAGTTAGATGGGGCTGCATGTGGGTTTCAGCTGTGCCGGCTGTTGCCAGCACTGAAAGGGGCCGGGGAGGTTGAGGCAGCCTTGCCTGCGCCCACCTTCGGGGCCGGTATCGTTCCTGTGGGATGGCTGCGTGTAGCGCAGGTTGCCGCAGATAACTTTTGTGGGGCCGGCAACCCAAGGGTAGCCTGGCCTATTTGCCGTCTGGATGGAGTAGGCTTGCCTACTTCCACCCTGTGGGCAGGAGCCAAAGGTACCAGCTCGCTGCGAGCGGGCTGGGCACTTCGCATTGGCCGCTGTAACACCGCCCCCGACGCATCGCGTCAGCATAAGGTGTGCTGTGGAAAGGTGAGCACCTCTTACAGTCTTCCTTAAACGAAACATTTTCCTTGACTTTGAGGGTAATTAGGTATTTTCCTTTCTTCCAGTTTGGACAGGAACAAGATTAGGCTACAGTTCATGCCCCTGCAGTTCAGAGAGGGAGGTTTGCCATTACAGTTGTCGGAGGGTGGCCCTGGACTCCAGACATTGCACAGGTTATTTGACCGCGACAGCTCTGCGAACCATGGCCGAAGCTTTGCCATTGGAATCATCGTCTAGGGTTTGGAATATATGGTCGGACAGTTATCCTAATGTATCCTGTTTCAATGGTTTCCACAGAATGCTAGATGCGAATGTTAAGACAAGGTGCTTGGTGGGAATTTCTTTGTTGTCCCATCTAAGGATCAGACGCTTTAAATTCGTTACATTTTGATCTTTCCACCCTTCCAGGAGTTCATAGTCTGTAAAATCCTGAAGGTCTGCCTCTAACACGACTCCACGTGAGTTATTCATTCATCGGTGTGGTGTAACGGAAGCTGGTATGCTACCAAATGTCACAAGACTACCTAGCTTGTCGTACTGATGTTTCTGAGGAATCTCAAGAAAAAGGTCTCCGCTTGCCATTTTCGTCACTTTAAAACTGACCCTAAGGCTTCGGTCAAAAGTATTGCAACAATGAATTGTGAAATGAATCTGGCCTGTTTTTCAGAGTTCCCAAAGTGTACAACATCGCATTTCGGATAGGTCTCTTTTGTTCGGTTGAAGCATGTGCTTAGGTCATCGGTGCGTCCCCTCTCCCTAGGGTGAAGCTCAAGTATGCGTATAAATGCGGGTGTTCCCTCAGTACTTCGGTTTATTTTCGGCCACCCACCATGGAGCCCAACCTGGAGATGCCGCAGCACTTAACGCGTATGGCTGCAGGCGCCAACCCTACATTGCCAATATAACCTAATATATTACACCCAAGGGAGGTTACATACACAAGATTAGCTCAAGCTGCCTAGGAAAATTAGGAAGTGTCGGAAGAAAAGAGATTATAGGACCGTAAAAGAAAGTAGATGGGAAAGAAAAGGTTTGAAGAGGGGGACAGGAAAAGGCGACTGCCGATTTCCCCCAGCTGGGTCAGCCTGGAGGTGCCGTCAACGTGAAACAGAGGCCAAAGAGGTGTGTTGCCTCCGCCGGGGGGCCTTAACGGTCCAAACGCGCGGCATCGGCTCAACTTTCAGGATCCCCCTTTCCCCGGACACCGCTGAGCCGCGCACAGCTACACGCTGGAGGGTGCAACCCTCGTCTGCTCGGGTGCGTGGTATCAAGCGTATTCTTCTCCATCATCATTTTGTGCATTTGAAGCATTCATCCATGGTTGTCGGGCGTGCATAGGCTCTTTAACAGTTTCATAAGCAAAGGTTCTTGTAATCTGTTTCTTATTTTCTATATACTGAAGGGGCCCTCAACCAGTTCTCAGCGTTGGTGAAATAACAAACTCTGTGAGTAGCATACGCTCCTGTGAACATCGCAGCCAAGTTTTGCGGTCGTACGAGATGCTTGGAGCTCGCAAGCGCATCGCGACGCCCTATTTGTCTCAACCTCTCTTTTCAACGGAAGCCCCTGTCTTCCCTTGCCTCTAGACACACTATACTTTGTCATCGGATGCACTATTTCGTCGTTCCCTTAACCGGCTGCTATTTGCGAATCGCTGACATCAAGCTGGGGTCGTGTACATGGCGTAGGTACCGGAGTAGCGCGGGGTGTCGCAACGAGACCACTGGCCACGCGCTCGGTGGATCACTGAGGACAACCGCGTTTGGCTTATGTTTAGCGCGTCGTAGTCACCAAAGGCGGAAGTCGTGGCGCCCAGGGTAACGTCCAAACTGAAATGTGAAGTCTGCGTCACGGTGACATTTATAAGGCGGAGCGTTGTTGTCACGCCTCACGACACCGCTGCCTTTCACAGGAGAAGGCATTGAAGAAGAAACCGGAGCACAGAAGCGGCCGTGTTGGATTGCCAATAACCCCGCTTCTCCTGAAGGCTTCGAGGTAATTTCTGCGCCAATGTATTACTGAAATGGCCAATTGTCACTTCATATGCATTTCTCTACTTCTAGAAGAAGTGGTTAAGGGCCCCTTTAAGGTTTACTGGGAAAGGGTTGCTGGTATGCTGAGCACAAGGTCCCTATAAAGCGGATGTGTGCAAGATCAGGCGATGATATGGACGTTATATCTTCCCAACTTATTCAATTATATTTATAAGTTCATATAAACATTCACAAATAAAGAAAATCACTGATTAGCTTATTAGTTAATTATTTTACTTTGCATACTATAACCTAACAAAGGGAAAATGTGACATCCACCCAATAGTAGCAATTGCCACAAAGGAAGTCCTTGCGGGTTGCCAGAAAGTAAATCTTCGCAGTCGAAGAAAAGTTCGTGCTGCTCGGGTCCAATTTTTCTTCAGTTGAAGAAAATTTGTTTTGCTCCGGACTAATTTTTCTTCAACTGCGAGGCTATTCTTTCGAGGAAACTGTATGGTTTAGCTTTGTTGCAACTGCTAAGTTTCAGTGGCTGTGTCATTTTCCTTTTATTTATTACTCCTCCCCGCCGGGCAGGATTCCGAAGGACTACCAGGTCATACTGTAAATTACGAACTTTAGTAGGGGATGTTTCAAGCCGTATGCACTTCATTTCTCAGAATAACATCAGTTTAGAGATACTCGTCATCAAAGTCTCCGCATTAAGGACCTCTGTTGCACTTACTTTTTCAAGGTAAAGCTCTTTTATGCATTGAAGCACTAAGGTAACTGGAACGCCCGGGTATTTCGTTCGACACGCTGAGAAATATCTTGAAAGCGGTGTAATTCTGGTGGTCTTTTTGAAGTAGACCATGTCTGAAAATCTTAACGTCTACAACTGTTAACTTGTAAAATGTGCCGCAAAGTAAATAAAGAAAACAGTACCTAGTAAAATATTCTTACATAATTGTAGCTGTATTTTGCTTTGTCGTGCTAGGAATACTCGCCTTTCCGAACGGGGAAGTTCAGGAACAAGCATCACGCAACACCCCTAGGGAGCGGTTTTGAAATATGAAAACTACCTCGCAATACACGACGGCGCAATGGGAGCCAAAGTAACATCGCATAGCTGTTTCTTATCTCAAGGAAACCAAGTCCTCGGACAACTTTTTGCAGTAATATTTTGCAGCCAAACTTCCACACTACTTAAAAGCATTGCTGATGACAAACGTGATTGAAGGCACTTGGTACAAGAAGTAAGCCTTTTATCTAAATATATTCACAAATTTTTGAATTTGTTAAAAAGGTAGAATTTGAAGACAAAATCATGATATTTTGCACTTATGACAGGGAGATCTGAAAACATTTTTATGTATTTTTTTCTTGAATTTGTTGGTTCCTTAATTCTTTTCTCTTGCTGCAGTGGCCACTTCTGTTACCAACTGTATTTTTGTTCCCGCGTCTGGAACAATTATATCACTCACTGGATGAATTTTGGAAACATGCCTTAGGCGTTACCTATGTCACGTAAAAGTGAAAACAAGTTGTCTGTCTTTGAAGTAAAATGGTGCTGTAGAACATCGTTCTGTAAAACATTTCTTATAGATTTTTAGCCCTTATGGAACAATATAACCCCTTTCAAACTGGTTCGAACCACTATGTTGACGCGATAGCTTGTTGGGCCCAGTGTCGCAGAAAATAGAGTGTCGGCGCCGACGGATTTGTCCGTGACCGAAAATTACCGTATATGTTTTGGTTTATGTATATGCGACGCCTTGCTACGTGACATCTGGTACATGTAATATATCCCACCACTGTATCACCAATGTTGCTCATACCTTGTCTTACGTTATTGACAGAGTTATTCCTTGGAATTTTGAGAATGGCAGCTTACAAACAAAGGGCGTGAAACAAAACACCGGCAGCGCATGTCTTTTATGTCAAATCTTCAAATACTTAGATAGAAAAAGTTCGAAAACATAGCATAAAATCGAAATTATATGATAAGAGGCCGCGTTCTACCAGAATATTTGTTTTCCTGCATATCATTCACCAGCAGTGTGTCCTGGTGAGCATTATGGTCACAAAAGCTCGCAGTTGCGGGCGAGCGTAAGAAACAGTCTAGGATCATTAAATGCTATCGCGTTGCACTCTCAAAGATGAATCTTAAGAGTTCTCCATGTGTTTCTTCTACTGGAGATAAACCTGAAAAAAAAACGGTAAATTTACGAAAGCCTGCACCCTAACAGAATCCGATAACCTTTCTATTGGACAGCCTGCCATAACCCTTACTTGCCTGTGTGTCATCTAACATTTGCGTACAAGCTAACAAACAAAATCTTGCTGTAAACCGTTTTATTGAGGGTTCCATTATTTTGCGATCGCAGCGCCCTCTATCGTCAGGCGCCATGCCGGTATGTGGGATCGCGCTGGAAGATGCACGGCGAACGCGCTGTCGGCAACGAGTGGCAAGTTTTCGCGCTTTCTCAAGAGATGGCAACAAGTTGTTTGGATTGGGGAAACTTCATAGTGTGTCGTCACCAAGCTTTTAGCTTCGATATAGCCGCAATATCGAAGGGCTACGCCCCTAGAGGCGGTCCCACAACTCTGCCCTCGATAGGAATAGGAGGCGAGTCAAGTCTGTACATTGTCGATACGTAACGTATACACGCAACGTGTTCATAGACAGTTTTAGTTACACGTGCGCGTGAAGTTACACGTGCGCGTGTAACACGTGCGCGTTACACGTGAAGCCTCTACCTGTGTAGAGGCTTCACGTACGCAAACGTGAAAAGCCAACGTACCTTACGTGCACGTCATCTGAAACGCTTTTAGCTACACGTACGCGACGCACTCCAAGAGGGACCCCGTAGCTACGTCAATCGGGAAATGTGAACACGGCGGTAGCCAATTCAATCCTGTCGCCATGTTTCGATGCAAGCCGTCTGCACGCGCGCGGCCCGCTATCGCTTGTCTGTGATCGCGCAGAACTCCCGCGCGAAGCTGTCTACGTGCGCAAAAAACGCACGCAAAGAATTGAATCTCACGTACGTCCGTGAGACGCGCGCGCGCACGCTACGTTCTACGCATGCGCACTGCTGACACGTAGAAGCTCTACGTACGCAAAGCCTCTACGTACGTGTAACTAAAACTGTCTATTATTGCATGTCTAGCGTTGAACATTGTTGAGGTATTACGCGATCAGTCGACAACAATCAGAGGCGTCTCCATGTGTCATGCGCTGTGCCACACTAGCGTATGCATCCCAGTTCAGGTAACTGTGAAGCTCCGAGGAAACAGGTTTTGCTAGCTTTCGTGCTCCTAAACTATTTGCGGTTTGATTTTCTTTACTTTGTTTATCTGGCACCCGGGAATGAAGCTTTACAATATAAAGAGCTGTAAGATACCTCGATCGACACGGCTGTTGACATGAATGGTTGTGGCTGCGAACTTTTTGGGATCAATCACACGCGCGCGACGCGCTCAAAGATTATGCGCAATCTTAGGTCTCGAATTCTGCATGTGCGCGCAACGGCACGTCGCCGACTCAAGAGAGCCGAAAAACGAGCAACTACTCTCTGCAACAGCAACTTTATTTTCTGCAGTAATACAGCGCGCGATGAGCGCTGTCCACAGGTTACCGGCGAGATTCGGAAGCACGGGAGAGTCGATGTGAACTAGGGCCCGCCGGTACATGGTAGGCATGTTCTTAGTTACAGAATGGTTACACACGTTCGTTTCTTGGTCGGCACGTATTGTTTTCATACTACGTCATCGGTCAACTTAAGCCAGAACGGTGATTCCCAAGCATGACAATCTTAGTACACGTTTGAACAGAATAAGCCTAGTGTGAGTGAACGAAGAAATAGTAACTTCATTCGCAATGTCCGACCGACTCGAACAAGCACCTTTCCTTCATATGCCAGTTTGATCATGGGTGCCGAATTCCGAGTTCGTCGCCGAGTGCTCACTGGGAACAACACATTCCGAACATACACGCAATGGCAACGAGCCCTTTCTGCTTATGCGGGCAATAGAAAGCGCACGCTTCTCTGTTATCGCCGCCGCGGTGTCCAGGAAGTCGCCGCGGCTGAAGATGCTCTTCACCTTTACTTCCCACAGGTATTTTGCTAGCCGAATACTGCAGAGTTATAGCCCGTCGACCCTGAATCATTTGGCATTGCATTTGTCCCAGACAGAGCATGTTAGAATCGTACTAATTCTCATTTAAATCGCTACCTTTGCAAGGTTCCGATGGGAGTAAACGAAATCCACACAGACCAATGCGAGGAAAAGAGCGGCGTGGCGCGCTGGTTAGGGGCTACGTTCCTCCTCGTCCATAAATGGTTTATAGACACAAACCAATCGTTGGCTGATTGATATCGTCCATCGGCTGTGCGGTTGTGATCAACTATAATTAGCCATTTGTAAAAGAAAAACATACATCATCGCATTTTACATTCCTGTCAACTGCAGGCCATCGAAACAACTTTTGCGCATAGTTGTGTGCGTTAAAGTGCAATAAATATATTGAAATAAAATTCGGGGCTAAACGATAAACCTTAGAAACGCCGCTCCCTACCTCTATGTACTTACGCGGTTTGTTCGTGCTCATCTCTCTTTGTCTCTCTCTCCCCCTTCCACTATCGTTCTCTTTTATGCGTTGCATATTGCAATCACTCAGTTAAGCCCTTGGGCGCGGCCGCGCAGCCACCATTGAGGGTATGAGCCATTGTTCATTGCTGCGCGTCTCATATGTGGGTCTATTCTCTTTTAAGTTTGCTATGTTTGTTATTAAGTTGCTTCTATTTTTATGCATTGCATATTGCAATCACTCAGTTCAGCCCTTGGGTGCGGCCGGGCAGCCACTATTGACCATTAGTGCAACCACGTGACGTGATGTCACGACAGCCGGAGGAAAAGCTGGGCGCCCACTCACGCAATATGCAACGCGTTCTTGGCTTAACCAAGCTAAGCCTGGCCATTTTTTATCCCCCTTGACCCTTCCCCTATTCAGGCTAGCCTATCGGAACTACCTCTGGTTAACTTCCCTGCCTTTATATGCATCGTTTATTTCTCTTTGAAATAAAATTGATAGAAAATTTCGGTTTAGTTGTTCCTGCCTTAATAAATGGCCGTCAAAAAGCTGATCATGGTATGAGGACTCACTTCATTGAACATGCAACAAATAACAAAATAGACCATCATGTATTTATCATGTGGTTACGAATTACCTTGTCGAGCCTCTCATGCTGTCCGCTGACTTGAGGCGCCGTGGAAATGAAAAGTGCAGCGACTCAAACCATTTTGTGACCCGGTCGTCCTCTCCTCCCCTTTAGTCGCCAGGTGGGTTCGCCTCTTCCTCGGGTGGAACTTGCAGCGAAAAAGACAGGCCTGCGGTTCAGGCGCATCGTCAATGCCTCGCTCGCGAACAAAGCTCGCGCGCTCGGTTTTCGAAGCTTGATCAACAGACCTACCTGTGTATCGTGTAATGTTCTGGCTTGTTAATCAGACCACCTTACAGACGATTCTTTAACCTCATTTTCGCTTTTGCGTGCTTCGCTTGGTTAGAATGCTTTAGGAGTGCTTTTTTGGGTGGTTCTCCCAGTGCTTTTCTTTTTTTTTGCGCGTGAGGCAAGCCCTGCGATGACGAGCAGGTTACAGAGCGAACTCTCGCTAACGCTCGCACTAGGCAGCTTCTTCCTCAGGAGTACGCATTACTCGTGGTCTTCCCATAGGTTTAGCTGGGATGGAATGTGCGGAACCACTCTCTCCTCCCATCTTTCATCGCCCCCATCCCGCACCCAATGTAGGGTAGCGAACCGGTTAGGCTAAACAGGTTAACCTCCCTGCCTTCCTTCTCCACTTGTCCTTCCTTCCTTCCTACTAATGCAAAGCTCCGTATATGGGGCGCAAGGCTAACCGCTAGAGATGCGGGCACTGCAATCGTTTTGACGATTGGTTAGATTGGTTTGACGATTGACGTGGTTGCCAGCAGTTCTAGCTCGCGCAAGAAGTGCTGGCAGCCACGCGCTCCTACAAGCGCATTTCAATCGCTGGGCACTGTTTGTTGGCTGCAAACCGCCAGCATAACGTTTGTTTTTTTCGCGGCAGGGTGGAATCAATCGTCGATAAATTCGATGCCGATCTGGCTCGATCGCTGATATGGCACAGTGCGGCAGCCGTATAACATTTGCGCATAACATAGCATTGTCAGTGGGGGAAAAGGGTCACTAAACACCCTTTCCACCTGTTACCTCTTGCTTTCCCTCCCGCTGGGTCCCGCGGCAGCGAATCCCGACAACAACGGCACAGAGTCCGCATAAACAGCTTCGCTTTAAAGGGACACTAAAGGGAAACGATAAATCGGTTTAGACTAATGAAGCATCGTTTGAGAACCCTGCAGGCAGTCATTTCAAAAACATAGTTTGGTTTTTAGATGAGAAAATGAAGGTCCAAGTATCAGTATTTGAATTTCGCGCGGTAGCCCCAGCGCCGGTACGTCAGCGTGACGTCAGGGATGCCAAAGTATGTTTTCCCATTTGGGCCGCTTTGGCTTAATAAAGGTTCCCGAAACTTGCCATGTTTAATACTTGGTACCTTTAGAACACAGTGTAGTCAGTCTGCAGCGCTATATATAATTAGTAAGCCCTAGAAGATGCCATCAAAATCCTAGACGTCACAGCCCCCAGGTGCGGGAACTTAAGTAGGCGTCGCCACCCGTATTTCGTTCTTCCGCCTTTTCCGGCTTACCAAACGTCTTATCGCTGTAAGAGCGGTGTTTTTGGTGTTGTAGAACGGTAATTTAGTGATGCAAAAGAAATCATTTTTCACTTGAGTGTCCCTTTAAGAAGCGTGCTGCTAACCACTCATAAATGTTTTTGTTTTGCATGCACAAACCCAGTAACAGGCAACAGGCCATGGGAAAACGAGACTACAAAGAAAAGCGACAGCAGACATCGCCGTCTTATGATTGGCTTCAGATGCTTATTCCTAACCCCAGGCAAATACCAGTCCCGTGCAAACTGACGTCACACACGTCGTTCAGTCAATTGAGGGTTTCCTATACTGGTATTGTATTCTCAACACCAGTATTGTTATTATTCAGTTGCTGGAAACAGCCTTGCCATTCCGGTTTTTGCTTAGCGCCTCAGCAGCGTTGTTTCCTTTTGAAGGAAACAACGCTGCACTCTCGAAACGTCATCTCCACAGCACCAGTCTGCATTTGGGAAATAAAAAAAATGGCAGAGGGGGCATAATCCGCCTGTTCAGGGGGGTGTTTCAGAACAAGCACACTCTTTGAACAGTGTAGGAAATGTCGCGTGCTATTACTGCAGAGTACATAGGGGCATTATCGAGTTGGATGATCTAGCAACACTCTTGTGAGATCTTTAGATGCATGCGGTGCCCAGAATTTCTAACTTGCTTTAGGGACCTCAAGAAAGAAAGCTGATTTGTTAGCTTGACCTTGAGGTGCAGATTCCTTGTTCCAATTGCATAGCAGTAAGAAAGGAAAACAGATCTAACATCCTTTCATTATTCCTTTCTTCTGCTGCACTCCTGTTTTTTCCTTTGGCTCATCTTTTCGTTTTCGTTCTTTGCTCAGCGACTTAATTACGATGCAATTGCTGGTGACGATGTTCCGCAAGAACGTGTAGCTGTTGTTTGAAGTTTTCCCATCAATGCAACATTCTTTTCCTTCCCGGTTTTCTCAGGTGCGCGCAGTTGCGTCGCTACCTTCACTGGAACATTTCTGGGTCATACAATTTCATCCAAACTTCGGTGAGAATAGATTTTTGACAACATCTCGAACAAGCAATCAATTTATTATTACTACAAATTATTTCAACTATAAAGGAAATGTGATACAGAAAGAGATCCCAAAGTAGAAACTGTTAGAACATGCACAAAATTGCAAAATATACGATTAGCAGAGAAGGCAAGAACGGCGGGCAAATACAAATCATTATATTGGAAGTAAGTAATCAAACTTCTGTATAGTTGAAGAGTGCATATAGATGAGCCAGAATAAGTCTATATTGAAATGCACATGAAAGTGCGAACATAACAGCAATTTAATTGGAATGAAATAATTACATAGTTTGTGTCGACTTTAGGAAGCAGGAGATCATTATTTTTAGAGAACCACCCGTTAGTTTCATTGTAAAGATGCGTTGGGGGAAGCAGCCCAGTCGGAATGTCTGTTTCTACTGCTAAACAATATAAGGCTTCGTTTGAATGTAAATGCGGAAGTTGAGGGTAGGATTTCAAGGGTACGAAAAAATGGGTATTGCTGATGCGGTGTATGAAGTATGGGAAATTATTCAGATCACCTGGTTCTGAAGGTGAATTCGGGATTTCATGTCTGCGGGGTATGTGATGCGCCAAGATCAAATGCAAGTCAGTAAGGTGACTGTTAATAAAACCGTAGTAAAGTGAGAGACGGTGTAGTAGTAGTGTAGTGTAGTAGACGGTGTCTTGTTCGAATGAGCATGCGAATGGCAAAAGCCGTCTTCTTAATGACAGAATTTACGTGAATGCTCTACTTAAGTTGAAAGTCTAATGTAACACGTAGAAAAGTAATAAAATTAGATGTGGTAATGATGTAGTTATCAATGTATAGTTCAGTGATTATTCTAGGCGTTTTTTCGGAGAAGTGAAATAATATAAAGTTTGTTCGAGCAGTGTTGACTTTTAGCAAGTTATTGCCACAAGTAAACAAGACTCATGACATCGGATTTTAATTTCCTTAAGAGAGTGTTCGTGTCTTTATCATTAGTGAACATTGTTGTATCGTCAGCATAAAAGGTGTCGTCAGAATAATTAAGTGATTATGGCAAGTTAATTATCTAGATGACGAATAACAGAGAAACCAAATATTGATCCTCGTGGAATGCCTTGGTTCGTGGTTATTGGAGAGGATAAAACATCTCCAGAGCTAATCACCTAGATTCTGATAGTTAGGTAGTTTTGAAAAAGGGCTAAAGCAGGTCCACAAATTCCAAACAATTCAACTTAAGCATGGAAAATAGAGTGGTTAATAGTGTCAAAAGTTTTACTTAAATGACAAATACCAGCCGTGCCCATAGCCTATTATCGATAACCTGCTTTATGCTGTCAGTTTTATCAACCTTCATTCGGTTGATAAACAAGCAGAAAAAATAAAGTGCTTAGGTGTCAAAAGATTAGGTTTTGTTTGGTTCTTCGTAAGGCGATTAACAAGGAGCTTCTCAGTTCCTTTACTAACCTACGGGACATGGTTACAGGGCGCAAATTATTTTTAAAAAACATTTCAATCTGCCTTTATAAATACAAACGCATATGACTTTGTGGGTCGAGTGTTTCTTACACTACTGCGGTATTCTAATAAACATCATCGTTATTATTTAAATGATGCAAGCAGCCTTGCAATTCATTTTTCGGTGCATTGGATGCTTTTGAATATTTCTCGCGGCTCCGCAACGTCGTCTACAGAGCACCACTCTGCATTTGGGAAATAAAAAAAAAAGAAGTCAGAGGAGGCTTAATCAGGCTGTCATGGAGGGTCTTTGATTAGGCGGACGCTCCTGGAATTGTGTGCGAAAGTCGCACGCTGTCACTGCGCAGTATGTAGGTGCATTATCGTGGTGGCCGATCTAGCACCTCTCGTGTGACATGTTCGATGCATGCGGTCACCACAATTTGTCAGTAAACTTTAGGGACCTCCAAAACAATGCTGCCTTGCCAGTTTGGGCTACGAGCACAAATTTCTCGTGCGCAATTTCAAAGCCGCCACGGCGGCAGTATTTCGATGGGGGCGAAATGTGAAAACACCCGTGCACTTAGATTTAGGTGCACGTTAACCCCAGATGGTCGAAATTTGCGGAGTCCTCTACTACGGCGTGCCTCATAAGCAGAAAGTGGTTTTGGCACGTAAAACCCCGTAATTTAATTTCAAAGCAGTAAAAAGAAACACGCTTAAGATACTCTGATTATTGCTCTTTTCTGCTGCGCTGCAGTTGTCTTTCTTGCCTTTCGCTCATTTTTTTCCTTTTTTTATTCCTGGTTCAGCAACCTCATTTCGAAGTATTGGTAAACTTAATGTAGTCGCCGGTGATGACCTTCTGGATGACTTTATCGCGGTTCTTTGAAGTATTCCAATCAATCCAACATTTTTGTTTTCGTTCCCTGTTTTGTCAGGAGTCAGCAGTTTCGGCGCCAACTTGACGCAACAACTCTTATTCACGCAATTTCATCCAAACCTGGGTGAGCATAGGCCTCCGGCAACATCGGATGAACTTACGTGCCATTCTTGCAAAGCTTGGCCCTAAATTTGTTGTAGATCCTTTCTTTTATTTTTCGGTCGATTTAGACTTCGAAAGGGATGCCGGTTACATAAAAGCAGCAAGCTTAAAATCCTGCCCTCTCATTATACATTCCTACCTGTACTATGGAGGTGAACGCAGTTATTTCGAGTAATGAGAGCGGCGTCATTGCACCATCATGATCTCCTCTCCTGACTTATTCCGTAAACATTGGGAAAAACTCCATACATATATGCTCGCGTGCTGTAATAGCTTTAGATTTGGTATCTGTGTAATAAAAAAAAATTCATATTTTCGGACAGCGTTAATGACATAAATGTTCCTACGGGCTATAATAGGTTCAGGAGGCGCATCTATTATACGTGGTGATCATTTCTAAGTTTTCTAGAATACATAAGAAATACTGTCTGTCGCAAACGACATAGCTATATTCTTTGAGCAGGAACACTCGTGGAGATGGTCATTACTCCCACGAAAAATCGAAACGCACATTCAACATATGAAGCATATAAATGTGCATAAGAAAAGCGTGCAACAGAGTTATTTTATCAACATCACCATGCTACTCATTAGTTTTCCCAATTCAACATATCAAAATGATATTCTAGGTGTTTATAAGAGCATCGTACAAAAACCGGATTTTATACAGAGATCAACGATGTGTTAAAAAAAGGAAAAAGAAAAAAAACAACTGTAAGGAAAAATTAGTCTATTCGATGTCAAAGCAATGCAGTACATGCAAGAACCTTTGCGTTACAATATATATTGGCCCCCGTCGAGCACACACAATTTCCAAATCTGTTTATGCATTGTTCTTTTGGAGCCAATTCCGTAGAGGCTTAATGAAACTACTTTGTTATATTTTTCGATATTTCATTAATTTTTTCATGAAAACGCTATTTTAGGCATAGAATCACAATGGTATTTCGAACATACGTTTGTTTTGCTGGAAGACTTGGGAAATCATACCTTGAAAGTTTTGCCATAGTGTAGATTTATTGCAAGCAGTTTCGTCATGAAAAGTCAACGGCTGCACTTCGCAAATTGCCATATCTGCAGTAAATTAATTAAAGAGGCTCGTTTGTGAAGTTTTCTTAAGTATTTCAATATGCCTTTTGATTTCTCCTGCTAGGAAAGTGCGCCTTCTCGAATCGAGCAGGTCACAACATTTTCGAACGTGATATTCTAATAGAGGACATGTCCGCATTTGCGCCGCTATTGCTTGTCAGAAGAAAGCCAGATTTTCGCACTGCCTTTCTTGTTGATACTTCGGAATGAAGGTTTCACTATAATTAGGCGCATTGCTAGTAACAAAAACACGCAATCCTATTTCGTGCAAAGATTGAGTATTTTATCTAAACACATAACGAGGATAAAATTTTGTTAGAATTTGTGGATTCATAGTGAGTTCATGACCAGTTGCCCTTAAGACAAAGCTAACCGAGAACGTTTTTTTTTTCCTCGTCTTGTTCGTTTCCTTGGTTACTTACTGTTTCTGCTCTTGCTACGGCTGCCACCGCGGCTGCAATCAAATTTTTTTTCTCGGAGTCTGGAGCTGTTATTCTCACTCGCTGGATGAAAATTGAACGCGAAAGCGTTAAGGGGCCCCTGTAGCACAAAAATTTGGTGTCGGCTTCGGTGTTCGCTGTGAGACGTCGCTTCGACATATTTTTGAAACACCTATACCACAGTCCTTCAATGCTTTTGCCAGAGTCCTTCAATGCTTTTCTAGTCATGTAACTCCTCCCGCAGTTTAATACAGGGACAGAAGCTGCCGCTAGGGTCGCTGCTGTTAGCATGGGGGCATTCCGTGTCCACGTGCATCGCACTCGGCTGGAACTGCTCTACCGGTTCGAGGCAATTGTTTATCTTTCATCAAGCACCTAGCACTTAAATATCACTCACATTTCGCCTTAAATACAATGCAGTTACTGTATCTGCGTGTGAAAAAGTTCCTTTCGCTCACCTTTGCAGCGTCACAAGACTACGATGGAGGCAGACCTGCCGACGCAGTGATATTGAATGTACGTGTCTTTACAGCGCAGTTCCTTATCTCAGGCTGAGGAGCGTGATATTACTTATTTACGAATAGGTCGTTTCTTGGTCTTGTGATACCGCGCAAGCCTAATAAACTCGCCGACTCGCAAATTTCATCATCGCAGCGAGACTTGAGGCAGCGCCTATCGTGCTAGCTGTCTGCGATGAGGCTGTCTACGCCTCGGGTGTTTGCCGCTGCTGCTTTGCAAAACAGAAAATCTGTTTATTTCCCGTGTTTACAGTTTACGAAAGCTAACTTCGTTCGGCTGCAGCCTATCGCAGAGAGCGTCGGCGTCATTTCGAAGAGGGAATGGCGAAGCTTTCGCAAGGCAACGTTGGTGTGTCGTGTGAATACACGCTGACGTCTAGCCTAGCCTTAACTGCTGCAAGTGCCGTTTGTTCATTTCCCACGTGTAAGCTTGATAAGCTCATGTTACGTAGGCATCCCACGAGCGAACGGGCGTCTCACTTTACGTTGCCCAGCTACGCGAAGGCTCCCGTGCAGCTCCAATTCTCGCGTTGGTTGCGGCTTCACAAATGTCTCGCCTTCTGGGCCGGGTCTCGCTGTGACATCCACTCCAATTTGGCCTGGCTAACATTGACAGCGTTTGTTGCTTGGACGGATTGCGCTTGCATGGCGTGAGATTGCGTGATGAGGACTGCACTGGGCACGGTATTGATTGACTGAAACGAAGTCGTGTTTCGTGTCACTAACCTAAACAAATATAAGCACACATGTTCACGAGAACGACGCTCCTGTACTGCCGATTTATTCAGGATGTGAACCACATAACGTGGGGCAAAATGCCCCGAAACGTGTCAAGCTGAGGAGACATTATTGCCCATTGCGTCACCAGCTTCAGTATAATGGCACATTTCAGTACACATGTTTGTAAACATGGCACTAAAATAAATTCTGGGGTTTTACATGCCAAAACCACTTTTTGATTATGAGGCACGTCGTAGTGGAGGACTCCGGAAATTTCGACCACCTGGGGTTCTTTAACGTGCATCTAAATCTAAGCACACGGGTGTTTTCGCATTTCGCCCCCATCGAAATGCGGCCGCCGTGGCCGGGATTCGATCCCGCGACCTCGTGCTCAGCAGCCTAACACCATAGCCACTGACACTGCTGCACACCATAACACCATGAACATGACACTGCTGCGCAACAAAATTTACAGTGAACGAGGCAAGAATTCAAGGTGCCTAATATGATGGAAGGCACCTAAATAACAGCAAGCTACGAAGCAGTTCTAAAGACGTAGTTTAGCAATAGAATAATGAACATCATTTACATATCAGTGAATGAGAATAGGAACATGCATGTTTTCTTTTACAAATATCGAGCGCGTTGAAATAAAGCAGTGAAAAAAATTAAATTATGGGGTTTCACGTGCCAAAACCACTTCATGATTATGAGGCAGGCCGCAGTGGAGGACTCCGGAAGTTTGGGCCACCTGGGGTTTTAACGCGATAGCGTTAAGGAGCTCGTGTCGCAGAAAAGCTGGTGTCGTCGGCGTCGGTGTCGGCGTCGGCGTCCGCGGCGTTGACCGTAAGCGATAAATCAAGGCAGGCACTTCATAAATAAAAAGCAACTTCCAAGGTGGGCTGGGCGGGAATCGAACCAGGGTCTCCGGAGTGTGAGACGGAGACGCTACCACTCAGCCACGAGTTTTTTTTTCTTTATTACCTTGATTTCAACACCAATCAAACGCGCACAAAGTAGGTCACTTGGTGCAGAAAAATAATATTACATCACTTCGAGAGACTAACTTTTTAAAAGGCACTCAAAGAGGATATCACAGACACCAGAGTGTCAAGCTCCTGAAACAACTCTGGGGGTTCAATCATGTGCTTGAGGGCATCACGCGTGTATGTAAGACTTTCATTTAGGTGTTCCCTCGCAGACCTTTCATCCACGCGGGCATTCCTGACATCCATACGCGTTTTCCACACGCTGCTCATACACAAAAGCATCATCAAGTCAGCCGGCACTCCCCCTGCGTCTGCACACGGTAAGAACCGAATACCGAAAGGACTTAACGGCAGGTCTTTCTTCAGAGTCCGTTTGAGAACATCCCACAAGAAAACTGAGTCATGGCAATCCAAGAAGATGTGGTCAATAGTTTCAGGTTTCTTACATATGATGCAGTTAACAGACCATGGAACAAAGAAGCCCTTGCTTTGCAGCCATGGCTTCACAAGGAGAGTGCCCGAATGCAATTGAAAAAAGAAGGTTTTCGCTGAAGATCTAACCGGCATTTTTCTAACGCGTTTCAGCACATTGCGTTCAGGTCCTAAGTTATACATCATACGGTAAACAGGATGCGGCAAGAAAACATCAACCAGATCACTATAAAGTTTCTTACGCGTCACTGAAGTCAGAAATTCATTCGAAAAATGCGCTTTCAATAAAGAAAAGGACATAACAACTTCCCTCAGAACGCCTATTGGTGTTCGAGTGCGTTCATTTGTTGATGAGACAACCCACTCAGGCAAAGAAGAACTCAATCTCACTTGAATAACAGTACGCAGAAATATATCACTTTGGTCCCTTAAGAAAAAGAACCTACTAACAATCTGTTTCAAAAACAAATGTGTTAATCCTAGTCCTCCATTCTTCACCGAATGAAACAAGTTGCACCGGCTAGTTCTCTCCCAAGTGGATCCCCATATATATACCGCAAACACTCTGTGAAGTTTCTGCACCGAAATCCTTGCCATGCATAACACTTGTAGTACATAATACACCTTTGTAACTAAAAACAAATTGCAAACACTAGCTTTTGAAAACATCGAAAAATTATGCCCGCCCCACTTTTCTGTCTGATCTTTAACTCTTTTTACTTCTTCGATCCAATACGCAGCACTGTCACGATAATGTTGTAATGGCACCCCAAGATATTTTCCAGGGGTAACGCTCCAGTTCATATTGCAAAAATACTCGGGTACCTGTGTCCAGCTGCCGTGCCATAAACCTAGGCACTTAGTCCAGCTGACAACACTTCCAGTTGCGGCGCAAAAAGAAACAACCTCTTTCATAGTGTTATTCACGCTTTCTGTATCACGGCAAAAAATTGCCACGTCATCTGCATAAGCCAGAACTCTAGTCTCAATTCCTGCGTAGATAAACCCACGAATAGATTGGCTCTTAATTATTTTCAAACAGAAAGGCTCCAAATACAAGGCAAATAAAAGAGGAGACAAACAGCATCCTTGTTTTACTGATGACTCCACTTTTATACTGGCGCCTAATTTCCTATTAATTACTAACTTTGCAGTGCAATCTTTGTACACCATTCTTACTCCATCTGTTATCACTGCACCGGCTTTAACATGTGCCACGAGTTCGATGCTTCCAGACGGTACAAACGCGCCTCTAGTGAATGCGGTGTTGCCTTCGAAACGAGCCGTGGAAAGTTATACTGCGGTGTATATCGGTAATTATGAACATGAAACGTGCAGAAGTCGCAATTACACGAGTTGCGAAGGGCGTTTCCGCTGCACTTCTTCTGCGCTTCAAGTTCAAGTGTTCGCCGCAAGAGCCATCTTGCGGCGAACACAGAAGACCCCCTCCTCTCAATGTACGGCGCTGCCCCGACAGGAGGCGTGCCGCCTCCTGTCGGGGCAGCTCACCGCTGCCAGGCGCGTCGCAGTCCCGCCTTCCTCTCCCCTGACGACGCTTCGCCGTGCTCCCGGTTGCAGAATCAAGCGCCGTTCCTTTCTTTAGATTACTATCTATCTATCTCTCTGCCCGTGCCGATCACGACGTTTGGCTGGCGTAGATCGTTTCCCCTCCGAGACACCGAGTTCTTTGGTTCGTTCCGTTCGCTCAGGCGCACGTTTGGTTGCCGCGCCGAACGCTGCGTTGCTCGACGCTCACCGCGTGATAGGTGGGCGCTAAGTCCGATGCGGGGCGCCTCGTAAGTGATCGCTGTGCCTTAGGGCATTGTCTTCTACCCCTTGGCGGGTCGACGGGAACGCTGTCGCGTTCCACTCTTGAAGGCGAAGCTTAAGTGTCCTCCAATTTTTTTAACGTGCACCTAAATCTAAGCACACGGATGCTTTCGCATTTCGCCCCCATTGAAATGCGGCCGTCGTGGCCGGGATTCCATCCCGCGACATCGTGCTCAGCAGCCCAACACCATAGCCACTGACCAACCACGGCGGGTCAGTGAAAAAAGGAAACTGCTACTTTTCTGCATGGCTGAAGCCTTTAAGGAAGCAATTCAGCACATCAGTCGCTTGCCCCCATCGGCAAGGCATGCTGCGCGCTTACTTGCCTGTGCAAGTTTCTTCTTTTCCATTGTGAAGAAGCGCAGATGGCACCTCGGAAAAACATACTCAATTTGCCTACATAGTGGGAGCCACAACCTACAAAAGCAGCTGAAGTATGGTTATTCAACAGAACTCTATCCAGAATGTTCATGTAGATATGCACACAAGCTACTCTATTAACAGCGAGTTCTTCGAAGTAGCTCTCCACAATCTGCGGGAGAGTGAGCAGTCGACATGACGGTACCTGCAGGAAACCTTTTCACTTGGCAAGTATTATAGTGCTTGCTTGCCCAGACGAGCCCTTCAGAGTTTCAAATCAGCTAAGGCAGCTCATGATCAGGAACTTTTTCGTCACATATCTTGCGAGGTAGTCCAGTATGCACTCCTTCGGAGACAGCACTTGGCTTGAAGCAAGGCGCCTTGAACTCTCTCTGGTGTCTTCAATAAAACTGCGTCGAAGAGGACTGCCAAGACAGCAACCTGAAACATTTACTTCACGTCGTTATGCTTCAGTATTGCTTTTCAGATTACGAGGGCACATATATACACCAGAGGCGTGAGTGCTTAACACGAAACAAGTTGGATTTAACTAGTTGTTCATGATATTTCGAACGCAAAATAGGGTTTTGCTTTCAAATCTTGTTTGTTTTATCCCGAAATGGTAAACTATCGTGTTCTACCTGACTGCTAGAAGACTGTTCTTTTTCGACGAGGCCTTGAAGAGTGAGGAGAAGCTGTGGCCCATCACCATGAACAGAAGCACGTTTGGGTGGTCGCACCAAGTTGTTTACAGATAGCATACGGTAGATGAATATGAAGTGCTGGACGGTAGGCTGCCCACCATCACCAGCAACGTGCCTCACTATCCCAACGAAGTGCCAGAAGAAGAAAGCAATTTATAGAAAACACATTAGGTCGACATGTAAATACAGTTACCTCCGAGGGATCTTGTCTGTAGTTTCCTACGAGCACTTAACGGAAACCAGAGCTCAGGGCACTCTGGACTTGTGCCGCTGTACTGCGCAGTGTTGTTCTAAGCACTGAACACGTCGACTTGGTCATAAAACATTATCGCCTCTGCCCAGGCAACGAGCCGATGTACTTCAGCCAATCGTCTAGCGAAGCTATATTCTCTTTCAATGTCTGAAATTCAGTAACATTTTCAGCATTAGCAAAAAGTCTTATTAATACAGTAATATTATCAATTACTTACACCAATGTGTTCGGCTTCATTGTATCTTACATGCCTTGGCCTGCGAGAAATACGGCTGTCAGGCAGCTTGTTTATGCGTCTTGCGAAGTGTGATGCTGCTGTTGAGTAATGTAGCTACTCGCATGGATCTTGTTTGCCGCAGGACTCCATGGCTGCAGCAATGCTTTCACTAAACTTCAGTAAAACGAAGAAAATGATTTTAGGCCTCCATGGTTCCCTGGTTTCAGAGACACAAATAAATCAAGGTTGTAGGAACGTGTTTGCTTACGGCTTAAGATCAGCTGAGATTATTTCACACAGAATTTAAGAGCGGATGATATCCTACATCACTGAAGTGCACCACCACTCCCTGGAAAGAGGGCCCAGCATTATCTTTCTATGGATTCCTGCTCACTGGGACATCCTCGGCAACAACCTTGCTGACAAGGCTGCCTGGTCTGCCCACGAACGTACCCAGATGGGTCCAACATCTTTGGCGAGATCGGACGCTGCCAGGGAACTCGGCCTATATGCACGCAAAAAGTTACACTATCGCTGGAGTTCAACTGCCTCCAATTGCCGATTACACAAACTGGACCCCACACTATGGCTACAACTGCCATCCAGCCTTTCCCGCGGCGAAAAAACCTTACTGTGCCGCATGTGGCTTGGACTGGCGTTCATGATCGCCTGCTCCTATCGTTTGGGAATGGCAGAGAGCCCAGTGTGCGACTCCTGTGGGTGCGAGGAAACCATCGAGACCCTACTGTGTACGCGCCCTCGCTACGATGTGCAACGCCTCTCTCTGCAGGAAACTTTACACCTACTGGATTCAAGACCATTCACCGAGTCAAAGATACTCGGACCATGGCCACACCCGTCATTGGCGCGAAAAGCGATTCCTCCAGTAGTACAATACTTGAAGTGCACCGCCTTAAGAGACCGTTTATAGTGTCCGTGTGTACAGTGACCCTCCAACACGCATTCACTGCTTACTCTCTCCTTTTTCCCTCTCTCCTTTTTGCCTCCGCAGCACCAATCTGCGCTTCATACTCCAGGCGCCCATTCTTAGCACAAGCACACTCTTTGAACTGCTCATGCAAAGTCGCATGTTATCACTGCAGAGTACATAGGGGCATTATCAAAGTGGATGATCTAGCACCCCTCTTGAGCGAAATTTGGATGCACGCCGTGTACAGTATTTCTCAGTTGCTCTAGGAAAATCCAAAAAGAAAGCTGCTTTGATAGCTTGACCTTCAGGTACAGATCCCTTGTGCGCAATTTCATAGCAGTAAACACAAAAAAAACAGCTTTAACATTCTTTCATTAATGCTTTCTTCTGCTGCACTCCAGTTTCATGGCTTTGGCTCATCTTTTCATTTTCATTCGTTGCTCAGCTAATTCATATCGATGTTGTATTTCTAAATTGAAAGTACTCGCCATTGACGACTTTCTGCAAGAACTTATCGCTGTTGTTTAAAGGTTTCTGATCAATGCAACATTCTTCTCTTTCCCTGTTTCCTCAGGTGCCAGCAGTTGAGGCGCTACTTTAGCCGGAACATTCATGGTTCATACAATTTCAACCAAACTTCGGTGAGCATAGACGTTTGACAACATCTCTAACAATCATTCAATTCATTATTGTTGCAAAGCATTATTATCACAAAGGAAAAGTGATATAGAAGGAAGCCCCCAAGTAGAAACTGTCAGGGGGACCTCCTGTTATAACATGCATAAAAATGGTGGAATATGCGATTAGAAAGAGAATGTAAAAACGGCGGGAAAATGTCATCATATTGGAAGTAACTAATCAAACATCTGGTAGCTGTTGAGTACACAGAAATTAGCACGAATAGTCTATATTTAAATACACATGTAACTACGAACATAAAAGTAATTTAATAGGAATGTAATAATTACGTAGTTAGTGTTAAGTTTAGGAAGCAGGAGATTTTCAGAAGATCGCCTGTTATCCTTATTGTAAATTTGCGTTGGGGGGGAAGTAGCTCATTTGGAATGTCACTGTCTCTCCTTCTAAACAATATAACACTTAGTTTAAATTTCACTGCGCAGGTTAAGCGTAGAATATCAAGGGGGCGAGAAATGGGTGTGGCTCATGCGTGTGTGAAATACGGATCACCTGGTTCCGAAGTTTAATGAGGGATGTCAAGATTGTGGGGTATTTGTTGCCCCAAGATGAAATGCAGTAAGTAAGGTGACCGTTAATGAAAGCGTAGTAAAGTAATTTTGGAATATGTTGCTGAAAACAGTGTCTTGTTCGAATGAGTATGCGAAAGCCAAAAGCCGTCTTCTTAGTGGCATAATTTACGGGAATGTAATACTTAAATTGAGGGTGTAATGTAACACCTAGAAAAGGAATAACATTAGATTGGGCAATGATGCAGTTCAGGAGTTATTGTAGGCTTTGTTGGGTGGAGTTAAATACTATAATGTCTGTTTGAGCAGTTTCACTGCCACAAGTAAACAAGACTCGTGACATCGGCTTTTAACTTTCTTAAGAAAGTGTTAGTGTCTTTATAACTAGTGAACATTGTTGTATCGTCAGCATAGAGGGTGCAGTCAGAATAATTGGGTGACCATGGTAAGTCAATTATCTAGATGATGAATAACAGAGGACCCAAAATTAAACCTTGTGGTATGCCGTGGTTACATCCTGCAGTGGGCGTAACCAGGCTGATGATGATGATGATGCCGTGGTTAGTGGTTATCGGAGAGGATAAAATATCTCCAAAGCTAACCACCTGGATTCCAATAATAAGGTAGTTTCACAAAAGGGCTATAGCTGTTCCACAAATTCCAAACGACTCAACTTTAGCATAGAAAATGGAGTAGGAAATGGTGTCAAAAGTTTTAGTTATATCAACAAGTACCACGCCTGCCCATAGCCCATTATCGATAACTTGCTTTATGCTGTCAAGTTTATCAGCCCTCATTCACTTCATACAAACGCACAAAAAATAAACTGCTTAGGTGTCAAAAGATTAAACTTCGTTAGGTTGTTTGTTAGGCGATTTGCAAAGCGCTTCTCAATTCCTTTACTAAACTAATGAATATGGTTATAGGGAGCAAATTAGAAAAAATATTTATATCTCCCTTTTTAAATACGAGTGCTATTTTTTCTCGTTTGAGACTCGTTGGAAAAACACCGGTACGAAATGCAGTGTTAATAACATCAGAGCGGTCGAAAGATATTTCACACGCAACAAGTTTGAGTTTAGATGGATAAATTGAATCTAGGCCACAGCCTGTGGTTTTCGGACCTACTATAGCGCGATGAACTTCATCTGGGGAAGTGAGCTTTTAGAAAAAAAGAGTGAGGCAAGCGAGAAAACCTAGGCAAGTTAGTAACAACGGTTGCAAAGCTCCTGAAAAATGATTCATTAAATTAATCGCGACAGCTAGAAGATTAGTTAGAGTGCTGTTGCCGTGTGTAAACTCTGTCAGAAGCGCGTCCTGTTGATCAATATTTGTAAAAAAAATTAATAACGTTTCAATCCTTTCTGCGGTCATTCCCATTTTCAAGCCCTTTATTTTAATGGTAGGCTCTTTTAGCCTGTTTAAGTAAGACGGTTAGAGTTTGCGATTGCAATTTGAATGGAGCCCTTAGGGCGAGGTTAAATGGCTTGAGTTTTACTGTCTCTTTTGTAGAAATTATCTTTGTTATTTACAGAGCGCAGTCATCGTCTGATGAAATTATGCGCCATTCTTGCACAGTTTCGCAAGTAATTTGGTGTAGATTGGTCACACAAAAGCTGCATGGATAAAAACCTACCGCAGTCCGGCCCCTACAAGAGGTGAACGCGGTTCTTTCGAGAGAAGAGCGCAGACGCTGCCTTAGCACCTCCGTCTTCTTTCCAGACCTACTCCGCGAACTTGTGGGAAAGACCTCGATACATATTCTCATGACCTGCAATAGCTTTAATAATAATATATGGGGTTTTACGTGCCAAAACCACTTTCTGATTATGAGGCACGCCGTAGTGGGGGACTCCGGAAATTTTGACCACCTGGGGTTCTTTAACGTGCACCTAAATCTAAGTACACGGGTGTTTTTCGCATTTCACCCCCATCGAAATGCGGCCGCCGTGGCCGGGATTCGATCCCGCGACCTCGTGCTCAGCAGCCTAACACCATAGCCACTGAGCAACCACGGCGGGTAGCAATAGCTTTAGAAGGCGTATCTGCTGTGTAAAGAAAGGTTCATATTTTCTATCGTAATAGGTTCATTGCAGACAACAGAGCTCATTGTCGCGCTGACGTAGTTGTGCACGACGCAATGGGGGCGAAGGCCTCACATCTCATCACTACAGGTTGTTTCAAGGAAACCGCGATTTCGTACCGCATTTATTTCATACGTATTCTCACGTGCTCTAATTGCTTTAGGAGGCGTATTTATATTACGGGGTGATCAATGTTTAAGTTTCCTGGAATCCCTAAAATTGTCTTTCGTAAATGACACAGTTCTAGTAATTGGGCTGGAATAATGCTAGAGGCGGCCATTACTTCCATGTGAAATCGAAACACGTATTGAACAAATTGAAAAAAGTATCAATGAAGAACTTTTTAGCTAATTACACAACATTACGTATTGTCACTTACGGATAGTAGCAAGCGAGCTTGTGAGGGTTACCCACTCTTGTTTGTTTGTGCCCCTTGCGCCGTTAGTGCACTTTTGACAGCGCATATGTGCTTCCCAATCATCACGTGTCATAAAGATATTGTGCACACACTGCACGAAATTTATTGCCGTGTTCTTGTGACCGCTCTTTTTTTTTTTTTTTGCTGCTGGCTTCGGGGAGGGTGCCTTGGGCGCATGCGAGCATTGTCCCACTTGAGCGAAACGTTTCTCCCAGTGACAAATGTGCGTCGCCAACTGGCCCGATGTTCTACTCTTCGGAAGAGCGCTTGTCGCCGTCTTTCGCGGCTTATTCTGCCTCCCTCTATCGCTCTTCACCGTACTCAAAGATGATGTGGGAAGTTTGACCGCAAAAGGACTTCCGCGGGTTCGCATTCTATAACTCACAGAACGGTCTACGTGGTTTTATCAGGCACCACGTCGTATGTGCCGAATGTCGGTGGGATTGTTATATGTCGGCTCCTATTGAGTTTTCCTGAAAACTTGTGCACGGATAAGACAAAAAAGACTATGTCGTTTTCTCTTCTTTTCTTTAGAATGTTGACTCTATGGCTTTCGCTGTGACACCTGTGACACCGCTGTATAGCCAGTGAAAGTAACCGTGGTCCCATTGCCATCATGAAGTTGCATCGTTATGAGATCAGAATACCGGAATGATAGAACGAAAGGTCTCGTTATGTATTTAGTGATCTACATATGTTAGTCTGACGGGGTTCGCTTGTACGCAGGCGTCAGACGAAATCATAATGTGACGCGTGTTTCCTGTTTTGCGGTTCTGTACGTCCACCAACAATGAACAATGGCTTCAGTGGCGTCCTCTTTGTTTCCTCATCGAAGGCACAGAGGGACAGGACAACGGTTCTTGAATGTATTTGGAGATCTCAATACACTGCGCATTGCCAGAATCTCACCGATAAAATACTAACCCCACCGACGATTTCACGTTACAAGTGAGCTGTCGTGCCTACGAAGCTGGTGTAACACTTGGCTCATGTCATGAAATCTATCTAAAACCGTGTTGATGTATATTCACCGTCGACGTAATTACGATAATTCCTAATTATAGCATCAATAACGTGAAGATTGCAACAACTGATTCAGTGAAATATCTCGGTGTGTATATCTCGCGTGCCTTAGCTTGGGCCTGACATGTCGACCACAAAGTAAATTCAGATAAACGTACTCTAGATTATCTACGTCGTAACATTTCCCTCACTCCTCCCTCTATTAAACAACTCGCTTTCCAAACTTTTGTGCGGCCGAAGCTGGAGTACGCCAATGGTATTTTTCGCCCCCACCACAATAACCTTACTAACACCCTCGAGTCGGTTCAGAACTGCGCGTCACGATTTATTCTTTTTAATTATTCATACCGTTCGAGCTTCTCAGCACTAAAGACCCAAATAATCTTACCCGCTCACCCCTCACGCCGTAGTATAGCGTGAGGGGTGATAAATCGACATAAAAAGAGCCCATTGCATTGGCCGCACCACTCATTCTAGCACAGTATATCCCTCTCAAGGTCATGCCACGACTTTTCAGCAGTGATTTTTTATGCGCACTGCACGAGACTGGAATGGCCTGCCCACCAAAGTCGCCACTATCATCGACCCACTTTCATTCAATTCCCTCATCGAAAACATCCCATTGTAACTTGTATAATCTTTGGTTGCC
This sequence comes from Dermacentor albipictus, assembly GCF_038994185.2. NCBI lineage: Eukaryota > Metazoa > Arthropoda > Arachnida > Ixodida > Ixodidae > Dermacentor > Dermacentor albipictus. The sequence goes on along the minus strand of NC_091828.1, from coordinate 88,646,738 downwards.
ATTAACCGCCCACTCCCTCACATAATGTCTCAACACGAGACCTTCGAGGAAATAAATAAACAAACGAAGAAATAGGCGCGTGCTCTGTGAACTAAGCTGTTCCTAACCGCGGCTTTCGTATCACCATAATGTATTCTTGTCAGTGCCGTGGCTTGGAATACCGTGCACAGGCAGAGGACGCTTATCTCGAAGCTCCACACGCGTTGGCGTTGCAATGTGGTCTTCGCTATTCGCATCTCATCCGCCTTAATCACGTCGCGCAAATTTTGGCCCCGAACGTGCACTTCGCTGCCCATTGCGTGCGCGTCGTTCACGAACGCTAGAGCTTGCGTACGCAATAAAATAATTTTTTTGCCGTGCATTCGTTCCAACCATACGAGAAACACGGCAGCAGTTACCCTTAGTAGTCGTGCAATTTGCCAACTTCTTAATCTGCATCCGCAGCCTCGCATCGCAGGCGACGCGTCGATGTACAGCAGTACTAGAGACCTTTAGGGCCGATTTACGCTCGAGCCGCCCATCGCCGCAAGCCGCACCGCACGCTTGCGGTCGCGCGAAAAATTGCACATATCCAGCACTTGTGCACAAATTACCATTTACACTGTGTGCACAGTGTATACCTTACATATTATAAACCGAAATTTGTGCACAAGTGTTTGATACGTGCAATCTTTCGCGTGACCGCACGCGTGTGGTGCGGCTTGTGGTGATGGGCGGCTCGAGCGTAAATCGGCCCTTAGCCTGTCCCCTATTCCGGTAAACGGGAGTGGTTTTGGCGGAGTGCCGGATTTGCGGGGGCGTAAATGTGAGTGACCAGAGCGGTGCAGCCACCTGGTAGCATAGAGTTCAACCAGACAAACACAGAGCTAAAACTGCAGTAACCCACTGTATCCTGCTTCGCTACTGGTGCAAATATTTGGCAGCGGCGTAATTGTGAACACGATTACGCCGCTGCCAATAATTTACACCATCAGCTAAGAAGAATATAGTAATTGGTTCTGTGTTCATGTGGCTGAGCTTTTCAACACCAGTTGGCGCCACCAATCTGGCCGCTAACGTTTTTGCCCCCGCTAAACCGGCAAACCACCCGCGCTTGCCGGAATACCGGAGACGCTAAAAGTCTCTAATATAGCTTCTCCGGTTCACACTGCGTCCTTCGTCTCGGCTGTCGCAGTCGATTAGAGTTGGCGCGATGAATTGAGTCACCGATGTAATTGTCAGAAATCTGTAGGAAGGTCACTAGTGGAGCAAGAAGTCGTGCCTTTTACAGCAGGGAAACCCCTCACGCATTTACTCAGTACGCTGCCGAGCTTTACAGTCTTTTTTCTATTGAGTTGTCGCGCTTCCTCAACGGGCCCATGATAGGTTAAAAAAAAGTGCGGATGAATCCATCTCACGGTAAATGTAGACCTTAATGCGAACCAACGCGGGGACACATCTGAGTGCCTCAGCAGAGAAGCGCCTCATATACATATATATATGAGCATATATATATGAGCTTCGAGCAGGAATCCTCTCTCGCAATAGCCTCCAGAGACGCTACATCATTCAGCGCCGCCGCCGCAATCATTGTTGCTGGCACTTGTGCGAACACACATTCGTACAACATTGTCCGATTATACATGACACAGGTTTGATTAGCCCCCCCCCCCCCCTTCCCTTTCATGGCACCGGATATAAATAAATTGATATTTTTTTTCTCTTCGACGTTGAAGAGCGGCACATATTAATCCTCTATAAAACTCTAATACGACCTAAACTTGAGTACGCTGCTTCAATCTGGGATCCAGGTCAAGTAAACCTAATACACTCACTGGAAATGGTTCAGAATAACTCTACTCGTTTCATTCTTTCTATCTACAATAGAACCGCGAGTATCAGTGCCATGAAATCTAGCCTTAACCTACCGTCCTTGTTATCACGTCGAAAATTGTTCCGTTTGTGCCTTTTTCATAAATTATTTCATCACCCGCTGCTACGCAACAAACTTATTTTGTCCGCCTCCGTATGTATCATCCAGACTAGACCACATTCATAAGGTTTACATTTCATTTTGCAGATCCAACGCTTTTTTGCAGTCATTTGTACCACGCACTTCCAATGAGTGGAATCACCTCCCCGCCTCAATAGCCACTATCGCAAATCACCTATTATTCAAGAATGTCATAGCTAGCACTGTATAACTAGGAACCTTTATTTTCATATTGTTCAACCTGTACTCACAAATGCCTTAGCTAACATTGTATATCTAGGTGCCATTTGTTAAATAGTTTTGTTTATACATAATATACATTTTTTCTGCACTAGTAACTCCTGTTTGTTGAATTTACCCGTTTTTGCTTGTAACCACTCCCCTCTATAATGCCGTAATGGCCCTGAGGGTATGATGAATAAATAAATAAATAAATAAATAAATACTGTTTTTTTTGGGGAGGGGGGGGGCAGCTACTCTATAGATTCCGTAAAAAAAAGGTTTCGTTGAAGAGCCACGCACGCACAGGGGTGCATATTCCATTGACCCAGGCTTCCATCAGAAATGTATATTGAAGAGCGCCGCGTACTAAATGCCTCACCGTGCACTTAAGTAAAAGTACACAGCGGTTTCCTTTTAGTTTCTTTCTTTTCTGTTTCACTCTCATAAAAATGCCACCGCCGCGGCGGGGCTCGAACCTTCGTCCTCTACCAGCGCCATAGACATCAAGGTGCCACGGTGGGTAGGTCCGATGCGGAGTGTACAGGATAGACTCTTGTTTCTGTTGGATGTACCTGCGGTGTCGCAGTGTCCCAAGGCTTACGCTTAGGAAGGCGTTCCTTGATAAAACGCGTCTGCTTTCGTCTTGTAGGCAATACTTGCAAATGCTGGCGAACGAGACCAACTTTGGTCACAAAGACGAAAACAACCTTTGCGTATATATATATATATATATATATATATATCGCAGAATTGCTGCGAACAAACTATAGCGCTTTAGATTGGTAGAATAGCTTATGTACGAAATTTACAACTTACATTTCATGAGTGTAACTTACGAATACATGTGCTCAGACCTCATCGCTTGGGCGCCATCAATTCTCGTTTCTGCCTTCCACTCGTTCCTACGCTTCCAGTTAACTAATGCTACGTCGAAAGACATTATCTAAAGTCCTTAAAGAATGTCGGACCAAATTTGTTCAGCTAGTTTAAAATGTCACCTATGTGCGTTGTAATCCGGTCAAAGTAGGCCGCCAGCCAGAATTTCTTGCATGCGTGTGTCAAAGCCAATTCAGACTTCAGGTCTAGAGACCACATGCTTCCAATTTCATTTTATCAGCGTATGAAGTCGAAAGAATGTTTCTCACACCCGGGATCTTTTTGCCTTTTAAATCCAGCTCCAACCACTCTACCTGTGCGTAAAATATAGCCGCTGTCCGATAAAGTTTCCAATCAACGATGTCTTTCGGGTGATGAATTTAGTCCGTGAGCGCGTTACAGAGTGGGTAGCTAAAAGATGACTTATAGGCAATGACACGGTTCGTGGTGGATAGAGGTATTTAAAAGTTTATCTTGGTCCCACTGTGGTACACCATCAGATATCGCTTGGTCGAGTTTTTTATAATATTGTGTTTTTTTCCTTCATCGTCATTATAATTTATTCAGCCATTTTGAGTAGCATTTCGAGGCACTGCACACGGGAGAACATACGTGGAACAAGAGGCCACCGCTCCGGTAAAGTCTTCATGAATTTTTGATATCGGTTGTTAGAAACATAAAAAAAAGCGTTTTACGCCTTCTCTCGGGCTGTGCTTGAAATTAACTGCTGTGGGAAATTTTCTAGTAGACCATAACTTTAAAGACAGTAAGAATCTGCGCTTTCACGACAAGTGAATGTGTTGCCTTAAAGCACGTTACAACGTTCGGTAACACAGGCACCGACATTTCTTTATACAGTTAACTGAGCTCCGTCTATCTAGTTTGCGCAAAGTCGTCTGCTGAAGGTTTCCCTGCAGTACGTGCGGTTTGAAAGGTGCTGCACAGAGTGACCTTCGTGCAGCACGACGTCTCCGACAAACAATGTTGCAACTGTTGCTTGCACATCTGCCCCTCCCCCAATCAGCGTTACTGCAATTCAATACGAACATGCTAAACGCGGACGAGGTTATCGTAAATTAGGTTTACGCTTTTCGTTCGAAGGGGTGCTTAAGCAGGAACAGCGTCACCTACGAGTTTCACTTCACTCAAATGCCGTCAGCCTGATAGAACCGGAATATTCGTTGGCAGTTTTTATTATGGATAGCGGATGATAAAACAATATCGCGAAACGCACGAAACCATGCTGCGTCACTCGGAGGTTTTAGGCAGGTAAATAACCTAAACGAAGATCAAACTTACTTTTAATTCTTGCTCTTTTCCACGCACAAGACGTACCTTTGACGCCGTTAAGTACTCTTTCAAGGCACGCCGTGCGGAACCCTGGGCAAGCAACAGGTCAAGCTGAAGTTTCGCAACTTTACCTGAGACCAAGTAAAACATACGAGAAATATCAGAAGTGGGAGTGGGTAGAGCAGCCTAAATGAAGCTACAACGACCAATACCCATCGCCTATTGCTCGTGCTGCACAATTCCACACAATTCAGAGCGACATTACTGGGCCGTTGTAAGGGCCAGCTTATTTTCGATCTGTTTGTTGGATTTGAGCCCGTGGCGTCACGTAATCTGTGCATAAATCTAAGCTGAGAAAACGTGCACACAATAAAATAAAAACACTTTTCAGACTTGTTACCTCCTGCGCTTTACGTTTGCATTGGTCTAAAAGTAAAATATACTTCACATTGATGTAAGCTTCGAGGACAACCACTTTAGATATAGCTTAATGAAAATACCAGTAATGTAACCCTCCGTCATGGTTCTCAATAGCCAAAGTGTTCTGATTTTCAACCCGTTCTTGCGTTTTTGATTGCTGACCATAGCGATCGCATTTCGATGTGAGCGGCGTGAAAGAAGCACTACTATATTGATATTTTCCTTTCGTTAAAAAACCTCGAGACGTCTAAATCAACTCTGAACCTACCACTACGTGTTCTTTCGTAGCTTTCGTGTTATCTCGGTCAATATAGATCCCGTGATTCGAAAAATAATTAAAAAGTTAAAAAGAAAAGAAATAATTATAAACATTTTAGTTGGAAGTACTATGTAATAGGACGTCGCTATTATAAACGCAAGTCTTTGGATTTATTCCCCAACGTGCCATACAGATTCCTTTGGTGCACAGCAGAAAAAGAAATCTAGGCCTACAGTAAACAGAATGTCCACTCTCATTGTTGCCAGTTCAGTAGCCGCTACACAGGCTCGGTGGTGTGGACGCCGCAGCAGCAAACAAGGGCTGTATGAAGACCAACGCATGCTATGATGCACTTACTTTCACTATAGTGAAGCACAAGGAAAGCATCTCGTTATTTACACCAATTCACCCTGAAAACATGGGGTTCACAAAACATAAGCGTGAGCGCAGGTCACTACTTTAATTGCTCTCGCAATAACAATGCCTCGTTATAGCGGAAAAGAGCAAACGTGACTGTTGCTTGGACAAGCTTCTAGCTGGATTCTCAGAAAGCAAATCCGCTTACTCGGCTAAGACCGGAGCGCAAAATTCCATCGTAACGAGCGCTGAAGATAGGTGAAGTCCATCCACTGTTTCTTTGGCTCGCGTAACGTCTTGCTGTGCCGCATCGCTTGTTCTTTTGTCGTCCGCCTCCGATGTTTTCATTTTACTTCAATCTTAACGTTGAGATGGGGCATTCTACACTGAGTTCATATGATATTTACATTAAAAAAAGGAAATGTTCGTATTCCACGCGTTGTGAAAATCGGTTCGAACGAAGCTTTCTTTGGTGCTTGCGAATACACTGTTCTTTACTGCCGACTATTTTGCAAGCATAGGGAACGCGAAAACCTTGCACGCATTTTCGCAGTGAACAACCTTCCCAGTTATAAACGTGTGGTGCTCGATCATGCATATCACACGCATGACGCTGAAGGAATTACAACGACTCAAGGACGATCACGGCACGATGACAGTGGGACGATGGCACTGGAGTGACTGCGTGGTTATGACGACCACGGCTTGAGGAAGACGGTGCTGCAGTGATGACGATGGTGCAATGACAACGGTGCGACTTTATTGAAAAAACGAAGCTGGAACGCAAAAGAATAGAAAGTTGGGCGAGTTGGTGCGGAAACACGACCTTGAATTGTTGCTTAAGAGACACAGACAGAGACAGAGCGCTCGTCCTGTCTGCTTCTAGTCGCTGTCTGTGTCCCTTCGCGGGACAATTCCAAACACTGGAATGGCGGCAGTGTTATGACGACGGTCGCGGGAGGACGGTATAGCGTGACGAAAATGGGACGACGATCGCTGAAGCAAATGACAATGACGCAACAACGACGGCTTGACGACGACAGCATAACGAGGACGGTATACCGACGATGTTATGAAGACAACTGCATGATGACGAAGTATTGAGAACGTGGCGTTGACAAGAACGCCATCCCAACGCAATGGAGATGGTGGTAATAAAGGCGAGAAACTGACGACGAAGAAATGGCTGCGACGAAGGGATTTCTTTTTCAAAGACGTGATAGCAGAAATAGCACAAAGGAACGCGATAATGTAGTACTCCGTAACAAACTTGTCGTGGTGGTGTAGTGGCTTTGGCGTTACGCGGCTGTGCCAGAGAGTGCGGAATCGAATTCCGGTACGAGTGTCCCATCCGCAGTTCTTAGTTGTATTGCTGCTTCTTGCGGCTCATTCCCGTCTCTGCTATTATTTGGCTTGCGCTCTCTTCGTGTGGGCCCCTATGGCAACAGTTACTTTTCTGCCGAGCGGGCCAGCCCGGTCCCTTTAAAGTATCGTTCTAGTGTCTCTATCGCGTTGTACGGTGTTTGTTCTATTTGCCGTGGTACGTCTACAAAGAATAAGACTGGGCATAGAGCACCGCGGACTGCATGAATTATTGCATCGCAGAAACCATGGCTATAGGAAAAAAAGCAACAAAACGTCACCCTTAGGAGTCTTTCTAAGGGTTATCGGAAAGACCCGTCTTCCTTTGGTCAATCTCCTGAAGAGAATGAGGGGGGGGGGGGTCATTGGCGTTTTCAGCTTTTCAGTCATGTCGCGCAGTTCCTGCGGGTGTTATTGCGATGGCAGTATGAGTGAATGTTCTATGGGGATGGGTGTCAAATCTGAAGTGCAAGGCCTCATTCACGCAACCGTAATCCGCCACATCCCCTCAACGTCCCTGCATTGGCATCCGTCATGCATTTCCCCAACAATTTCATCTCGAAAACGGGACTCCGGTGACTTTAACAGCATCGGCCGGCGTCTCTTATTTAAGCAGATGCTCTTCCCAGGCGGACGCCTGTGCCGTTACGATGACGGGACGGGAGGGACGAGGCCTGTGTCGTTCAAGACTGAGAATGACTGATATTTCGGTGTACACGCGCAGAAATTAGACAAATTCTCAGCCATATGCTGTACCCGGAGTGTTGGCCGTCTTCGCTGCACGTTGAGTTCATTGCAGCGCGGGCATTGTTGAACGTAAGAACAGCAGCAATTATCGTACCAGTCTTTTGCGAGGACAATGAGAAGCGGTTACTCTGTCATGTAGACACTCCTTCGAACGGTAATGGTCGAGGCGTGTTCCGGTCTAAGACGGAGCACAGCATTTCCTCTCTCACATCTGTGCCCCACCTAATGATGCGATCAGTGCGATGAACACAAATGAAAGCAAAAAGAATTATGGCATAACAGAAACAACACGGATGCCGTCATGCACGTTATTGTCCACTCTTCGAATAGAAGGATCTTGTTATCCGTGCCTATTCGTTTGCAAATACAGCCTGAGCTACATTCTCAAACCTTTCTTTTGGAAAAAGGAAGCACTTCGTCGTGCATAGAAGAAACTTCCAGTCGCGGTTGGAAGTTGGAAGCAGTACAGCGCCCTAAATTGTTAGCGTCTAGATATCTTTAGTATCCCCCCCCCCACCCCCTAAAAAAAGAAACGAACCAAGCAAGAAATTTGGATGTACTTCGATTACAGCTTCTTCCCGTTTCGTAGCTTGCACATGTTAGAGCTCCTCGCAAAGTACAACACAGCAATACAACAGTTTTTCTAAGCAATGTTACTTTTTTTATAACATCCGATTGCCGTCTTGCTCTTCAGTTTGTCACTGAAATGCACGGCGTATGAAGCTCCATCCGTGCTGCCACTTCAATCACTGTCCAAAACTTCTCGCGCATCTGCATATTTATCAAATAAGACATCAGTGCATTCAGCCACTCCTCACTTTCTGTTGGTAAATTTATTCTCATGACTGCAGTGGAATGCACTTATGACGAACGATCGCTCCCAGGAAGTGCGTTCAAACTAGGCCTTAAATGCAAGAGAATCTGCACGGCTATGAAATAAGAAATTCTGGATCTGCTCAGACTGTGATCGATACTGACTGGCATGGAATAGCAGATTGCTCAAAACGTGAATCGATGCGCGCAACATCTTGACTCCAGCATGTGCATTTTCCTGCTGACTTCGAACGTTATGCGCGTATGACCTTTCCAGCCTGTCAGCAGCAGCGCTTTCATACCGAAACGCCACTTCAATCGAGGAACTTGTTATTCGTCGCAAAGTACTATGTCAGCGTCCGTATCGGTTCGCTGTTCTCGTATAATATTTTGCGCCCAGTGCGCCTGCAACCCCCTGCACGGTCCTCTTGCCCTCGCAGAAACCTATAGCTACGTTTCGAGACGTTATAACTACTCATGAAAACTGTATTTTATACCGAGACGTACATCAGCAGCGAGACCTTCGTCTTCCTTGTGGCGTCTCGGCCAACCACAGGTGCACGCTGTTGTTCCTAGGATAAAGAGGAGGGCCGATCACCCAAAAATTAGTCTGAAAACAGATGATGGTGCCAATAGTGAACGCGACATATGGGATCGGAATGCGCTTCTTCGCTATTGGGTCAGTGGGTTCCACCAGCTCAGCAGGTGCGGTCGCCCATTCGGCTACTCCAGTCACGGAAAAATATAAATTGTCGCGTATAACGACATCTACGGAGGCAGAGCTTTCTGTCGTGCGTGCCGATATGCAACACTTCCTGCAAGAGGGACCGCGAAAACTGGTGTTCTTTTGCGACAGAAAGGAGGCCTTTTATGGAGACTACAGTTTTGTCGGCGTCGCGGGACTTACGGGCAATCGGTACGAGAGAGTAGAAATGGTCGCTATCAAGCTCTTTGAGAAAGAAGACGACAAATCACTTCGCCGGCTGCTAAGGCCTACCGGTATTGCTGGTAATGACTTCGCCGATGATGTGGTCTTTTCTGCCTCTGGAGAAACCGGAGCCGTTTTCATCTCGCTATCCCTAACAGACGCTTCAAGAAAACTATAATTGGCAGGCGAGGGATATCAGGCACACTTATTCGTCGTCTCATACCTCCTCAAAGGAGTCACCTGCATGAACTTGATCCATCTTTAAATCTGAAACTGTCATCGCGAATTTGCCGCTCTGATGCAACGTTTCTTACGCCGCACTTTGATTCGGATTGGCATTTGCGAATGCTTACTTGTTCCGCAACACAAATGCTGAGAGACGGCTGTGTGCGACTCCTGCGTGACCTAATAAACTACTGAACACTTCGTGGGCTTTTCTGCCCACTAGGACGTCCAGCGCCGCCGCCAGTCTAACGTGACAGCATTAAACCAACGAGACTACAGAACGCAGACCATGGCTGTGAACGCGTCACTGGAGCAGAAAGCAGCGAGGGCGTTCGAAATCGACAGGTGTCTACGACCGTTCCCAGAAATTCTTGGGCGCATTCAAGGGCGCCCAAAAATGGTGCTCTCTCTCTCTCTCTTTTCACTCTGTTATATCGTTTCCTCTGCGCAAGGTAGCAAACCCGAGTTGCTTACGAATTCCTGTCATACCTTACTTCTCTCTCGGTCTCTCTGATCTGGCACACTTGTAGAAAGAGATATGTGGGTATTGTCTCTTTATATATCGCGGCACTCCACGTTCACTAGCCGATTTGCAGATTGCATGGCAGACTGGGCAGTTTTATAGGCCTACGGGTGTCCCTACAAGCCAACAGGTTCTTCAAAGATTTGCTTCTCGTGTGAAATCTGCGCTGCACTTAACCGCAAATACTCGAGTAGTGTATGTAGTCGTCATATGAGACGGCGCATTTAATTTAGAATTATAGAATAGAAGTTCCCCATATCTTAGAATGCTGAGGAATTACTGATAGCATCTCAGATAACTGAGATGACTGAAAGAGCTGACGAATATTTTTCTTTAGTAAGCCTGCCTTATCACGATGGCAAATATTTTTCTCATGATGGTGGACCTGATTTTGTCTTAAGGAAAAACCGAAGGAAGGAAAGCCATAAATGTTGAGTAGAATTTCTCTAGCTTCGTACTCTACGCGTGGAGAGGTGAATGACGTAGTGAAAGGGTGAAACAAAGAAGCATTCAGATCTTCGACTCCCACAAGATAAGGTGGCACGCAAGCACTGGGTCACTCAAGTCTGCCCCCTTCGGCTATTGTATGGCTGCTCGTGTTTGATTATACACTCGAGAATTGTGTGCTAGTTTTGATTTTTCAACTATGAGCACTTGCTGAAGGCGCGGTTCCCCAGAATCGCGCCCGTGCATGAGCAGAGTATGATTAGGCAATACTGAGTGGGCAAGCAACTTTGAGATTATAGCTTCGTACAGTGAAATGCCTACGAAAAAGTGCATTTCAGATAAAGCGATAGCATGAAGGTTTTTTACTTCCACCTCATACATACGAATGCCTCATATATAGTGCTTGGAAATTACTGTGCATGCCAGTACACTCATATTATAAATGGTGGTGCGACGTACAAAACTATAAGATATGCCTGTGAAAAACGTGGGCTGCCGTTGTTCAGAATAAGTCTGCGACCTACATATGCGAGCGGCTACTCATCTCCGTCTGGGCAATTAAGCCGTAATTAGAGCTCTTTTTTTAGCCCTTTGTAGGCACGCAAACCTAGTTTGCAGGCCATCCAGCCCTTGCTCGATTTCACAGCGATAGCAATTATATGGTCTCTCCAGGAGCATTCCTGCCGTCGCTATGGTGCTTGGTATCAAGACCGAGAGCGGTAGCATCGCCGCCGCGCGCCGTACGCTGCATGTGCGAGTGAAAGCGCGCAAAGGTTAGCCTACGATGGCGGCTCAATCTGGCTCGCGAAAGGGAGCAAAGCAGGGACGAAGTGCGGCGTCTTGCGTCGCGCGCATGGCACCGGGGGGAGGAGAGGGGAGATGAGAGGGCGTTTTATTCCGGCGGCAGCTGCGTATGGCGCGGCCGAGCAGGCCCTGTCTTTCAAAGCGATCCGCGATGGGGACTCTGCCGAGTACTGGTAGCTTCGCGTGCTCTGTGTTTTCGCCGCTTAGTTCGCGTTGAAGCGAGAGGCAGCACGAAGGTAGCACGAAGGCAGCAGCAAAAGCACTGTGAAACATAGTTCCAGCGCACAATTGAACAAGGACGAGGAGAGAAAGACAACACGAACGCCGGACTTCAACTGAGTTTTATTCATTGGAAACAGGGCTATATGTACACAGGGGGAGGGGGTGGGGGACTGCTACTGCGCAGGACCACTAAAAAATATTTCCTTGGTCTAGGCAAAGGTCATCAGAGGTGTCAAAACAAAAATAAAAAGAGAAACTTTTCCCTCTTTTTTTTCTATTTACGTCACTCAGCGCAATCTTGTTCATATCCCGCCCTGCCTAGCTGATTCGACACACCCGTTTGCCCTGAGATAATCAATTTCTTTTGTCGCGATTGCAACAGAAGGAGCACTGACACAGTTCTCGTTTTCATTGGAGATACAGCACGCTTCAAATATTTCCCGGTGTTTCTGACCGCTATATTTGCGCAACACGCGTGTTCGTTCAAAAAACGCCTTGCATGCTGGCTTGTGCGAGCAACGGCGTATGTGGTCAGCTAAATGACCAGCGCCACTTAGTGATGTAGCATTCCTGCGATGCTCTAGCAAGCGTTCATTCAGACAGCGCCCGGTTTGGCCAATATAGCATTTCCCACAGGCGAGGGGAATACTGTACACTGGTCATTTGGAGGAAGTGGGCTCCGCGCCCACTTCCTCCAAATTGTCACTGCGCTCACTTACTAAGGTATATGTCACTTTACTTTGGATTGTTCGGGCTCTGGGGGAAAAAAGTGACGCCTTCTGTAATCGTTTTCTCCACCGTGGTAGCTTAGTGGCCATGGGGTTGTTCGGGCTCGCGAATGAGGTCATGGGTTTCAACCCCAGTCGTGGCGGCCCCAGTTCGATGGCGGCGAAATATCAAACACTCGTGTTCCTAAAGTTCAGGGCACATTGAAGAACCCCGGACTAACTAAATTAACTCTGAATCCCCCACTACGCCGTGCCTCATAATCATGTCGCTGTTTCGGGAAGTAGGACCTAACATTTAAATGAGCTAATGAAAGTCTTTTCCAGGAGAGAGCAACAAAGAACTCGCACGTTTTTATTGACAAGTAATTCACTAACGAGAGTATGCTTACACGCGACAGTCCAATTACAGCCGCTGCTTTTCTGGGTATGCCGAGCTGGCCACATTACTTTCAATGTCACGCTAACGCTCCGGGCCTCAAGGCCAAGGTTTCGAGGAAGGTATAACATCTCCACTGAACTTCTGGCATTTAAAGGCAGGCATTCAAATGCGGACACATGCGTGTGTCAAAAAGGAGAAAGCATGCGCCTGCCAATTAGCTGAGAGGTCCCTCAGTGGAGCTCAAGGAGGAAGGCTGAGCTTAACTAAGCATGCTCGAGACACTCAACTTTCAACTCGTTCTAGAACGCCACCAAAAACCAGTCTACGTTCCCTTTGAAGACAGATGCTTGTTGATGGCCGTTGTAAAAAAAAAAAAGGAGCACAGGGAAACGTTCCGTTTGGTGAAATACGTATGATGGTCATTGTAAAAAAAGAGGACAGAGAAGCTTCGTGTTCGCAATTATGCAAGTTTACAATGTCCGTATTTCTGCGCGAGTCTTACACTATGCTGGTTAATAAAATGTCTTTACTAGGTGTTCTAAAACACAGGCACCCTGCTGTTATCACGTTGTGGTTAGCCTCATACATTGTATGGAAACAGTTTATTCCGGTGCCACCAAACCACAAAGCTTAACCTGACCAGCTAGCGGTTTTGTGAGCAGCAGCAGGCGTCCGTAAACGAAAAATTATGTGAGTCGGAGTAACAACGCTCTGTCCTGTCTATGCGCTTAATAATTCTGATGGTGACAGCTGGTGCGTCTTGGAACGACTCAGCTAGCGGAAGACGATGTGAGAGTTTATTGTTTATATCATCCCTGCCGGACACAACCTGCCACGCTGGTTCATTAGTGAACTATTCTTCACTAACAGCGGAGTCTTGGTGGCAGACATCTTCGTGGGAAAGAATATAATTCTTTGTATGGAGTGCTGCATGGCGAAGCTTGTGAAGCAAATAAACACTGTGTTACTCTTGTATGATGCATTCATTCCAAGCAGTCGCCATTGCTGATGCGCTTCTGTTGTTTTTGTTATTTTACTTTGTACTGCCGACAAAATTTGTCAAAGGCTCTGATGTGGCAGGCGAACATATTGTGTTTCGTTAGGGTGGTTATAGTTAGAGTAGGACATTCAGTCACTGTCACTCAGCCGAAATAACGTGTTTCACTCCACCAAACTTTGAATGTCATGATCATGATCATACTGTTAGTATCAACGGCCAATCTTCAATCAGCTAAGTCTTACGACAGCCAACGTTACCTCGTGCTTTCAAATATCCTTACTTCATTTTCAGATGCAATCTCTCTATACCATCATAGACTACGTTTCTTCATTTGCCGCTTCTACTTCAAATGTGGACCACCCTAAAACCCACAATTTTGTAGATTGTAAGTTGCTATATGTGTCGTAAAGTAATTAGTGAGTCAGGTATTGAGTTTTGGCTAATCCGTTGAATATGTGTTTCGCATTGTCATGCTATTAAATTCTAGTTCAAGGACAAGAATTATCATATTTGTCACAGGCGATACTTCAAATTTCTGAAAAACTTAAAAAATGCTCACGTGTTCTTCCATATCAATAATTTGTGGAAATTAGCTCATGCGTTGTACCTTCTGACTGTCCCCGTTTTTGCTATTCATTTGCAGTGAGTCGTACCAACAAGGACGAAATTCTACCCTTCTCAAACTAAGATAAAAGCGAGTAAGAAGAAATTCAATAAAATTTCCGGCCCTTTTCCTAAAATTGCCGAGATCTCTCATGAGCCTGTTCGTATACCTTAGGTGTTGCTCTGATTCCCTTGTATCACATTGCGTTTATAACTGGAGACATAATGCGTGAGCATGTAGGTGGTAATACTTTGCATGCTACCGTAATTCAAGCATCTTTTACATCGATACTATTGCTTTATATGCAGCGAATACAGAAGTTCATGTCCTGGCTGTTTCATATTATGCACGTTTACTTAGTACCACAGCCAGTATAAGAGAAACCGGGTTCCTTATATTTCATCAGCTCGCCAATGGGTCACCTCCAAGAAGCAACATGGGAATCTTTATTACCTCCGTCAGCAATATGGGGAATTAGTAGATGAGCACTCAGTTACACTTCTATAATTTCGTGCATGACCCAACAGGTAAATTTTTATAGAATCCCATGGGCAGACAAAAGGAGTCAAATGTATATTGTGCACTTTTTTGAAAACTAAATTTTTGCTTAAAAACTGATGTTTGCTGTTTCTTAGATAATGTCCCGCATGATCCACACTTATGGCGCCTAGGGGACAACGATGCAGAGCTATAAGCGATGGCGTGTAGGCTACTTGGTTCTTGATCGTGGATTCGAAGTTGGGCTGAGTAGTTCTGGCAAGACCATACGTGAACAAAGCACGCACGCACGATCATACGAATGATGTTATGTATGCAATCATGTTTTCGCCCATTCTGTCTTCTGTTAACTACGTAGCCAAACTTCGCATTCATGAGGTGAAACATCTTGCTCGCAAAATGGTGGCTGGCTGGGCTTGTTGGTACGACGAAGTACTGTTGCAAACAGCTTGAAAACGGAACTCTGCAGACGGTGTCTAATTACTCAATGAATCAGCTTTTTAATGGTTGCTGTAGCTGTAGCTACTTTTTCCCCTGGTATTTTTTTTATGGTGTTCACTGTTGACATTTTGGTGTTTCTGTGTCGGTGTATGTGGCGTCGCTGTTTTTAGGTGTCAGCGTCTTTCTTTCCTCTGCTATTTGAATCTACTAATTTACCGCAGAAGACCAAAAATGCACAATATAGTGTTCTCGCGCTATTTATTTTTTGACCACAGCATCACTTTGGACAATTGTACGTGGTTTTCAAGTTATTATGATGGCAGATGATTTAGTGTGTACACGGGTTTTATTGCGAGTAGAACTTTTAGGATACTTCAGGCCGTTTCAGGCCGTTTTGCCTTTACCCATTCTCCCATTAGATTGAATTACTTGGTATTCTTAGTTGCTATAGATTGTGCATTGGGCTGTTAGGAGCAAACCAAGTTGGAAACAAACCGTCGCCCAAACTTGGTTCACCGTTTATGGGCCACTTTTCTTAATAGGCATTATACCATGTAAAACCTATCACCAATTACCCACCCATCATAAGATCCATCACTAATGATAATAACCCGGTCGATTAAATCCAAATAATGTAATTGATGCGCTGCCAATTTTTTGTATCCTTCAAAATGTTTGTTTCCTTGCTTTTGAGTGAACTTCTAGACCTGAGTCATGCTCATCCCATTGAAGCCCTCTAGTTATGACACCAAGGTAATAAAATGTTTGCCTCTGAATAAACTAGTGTGGCTACTTACGAAGTAAAAGTTCAAACGAAATATATCTTGAAACACGTACCCGTTTTCTCGTCACCTGAAGACAAAGAACCGCGAGTGAGATCCATTCATCCGCATGTTTCTTGGTCGCGTACGCATACAGGTTTTTCGTCTTGGTGACGGATTTTTTTTTTGTGAACCTGTGTTCCTAATCCCATTTGCTCATCCTTGGCAGTTCCATCGGGCCATCGAGGAGCTTCAAAGGTGCTGCGTGTAATCCCTTTAGATAAACGTATTCCTCTCAATATTCTTAATCCCTCTCACAACGTCCGTAATCCCTTCTCGGTTCACCTCGCTCTTTTGGCATTATTGTTGAAGCGCAAAGCAGGCTTAATCTCCTTGCGAATATACTACGTACCATGTAACGAGATAAAATTTTCCCTGGCGCATAGTGATTATTGTTCAGATATCGTACACATGATAATTTATAGTACCCTAAAGTGCCCTTTGGCGTCAACCATACATTAGGAGACCAACTAAAGTTCTGTATAGTTTGTGTGAGTTTTGATCCACTGCCAAATGGTCTTCCCACAGAAACTTATTTTCTCGATGCGTGGCAACAGAATATTTGAAGAACTTTCGACAAGACAATATTGTGATTACATCTCCTACAATCTGCAATCGGTCGCCTTCATCAGTAAAGCCTTATTAGTAAAGATGCTAGCGTATCATTTTCGCAATTACCTCAACGTTATCTTCAGTCTCTAGAAATGCCTCTCCTTGAACTTATGGGTAGTATGCGGTGCTTGCTAATGTCTTCGAAGGTGTCATCGTCCTACATATCTTCAAGCACTATTATTTGTGCAGTATGCCTAACCATTTTACGTTACTTAAAGTAAGACCTAATACAAACATTATTTCAGGTAAGTGAAAGCTTTGTTCATGAAATAATGCTGACGCGTCTTGATCTCACGTGCTCAAGTGGGGGGCAAAAAGACAGTCCAGCGAGCACTTGATGACAGATGTACCAACGTTACGAGAACCAACTCAGTTTCGCAGTTACGCACATTGGCGAGCGCCAGCATGGGGCCCACGCGGAGGTCGCGAGAATTACCGGTGCTGCGGTCAAATCTGGCTACCGATTGGCCACATCGGCTGCTGCTGCAGTTGCGTAGCAGTCTGCTATTGCACGCACGTACGCTCGTCCGCGTCTTCTTTATGGCTCCGCTAACAAGCTTCGTAATTCCTTCGAATGCCTTCGTAATTAGAGTTCATCATTTTCACTATGAGTGACAACTTTGCAAGCCCAGTGTGATTCCTAAGGGGGACGCGCACGGTTTGGTTTCGACGACTATGCCATACTGAGAAGATACGCGAACATCAATGGTGACTGCAGGCGTTCTCCATATAGGACAGTTCATAAATGACTATGCCGGATGGGGATAAAAGCGGAACAGCGAATGAGAGAAGAAGCGAAATGAAAACCAACGGATAGCATGAAAAAGCGTTAAAAATTATCGTTTATCGGGCCATCTGCATATTGGAGCTCCTTTGCATCCTATATAAGCCATGCATTCCCTTGGAGAGAGTTACCGTTGTATTGCATATATTTATTGTTATATGTATATGTGTGTTCAAAAGAAATATTAATAATACCGTTGTATTGCGGGCTGCCCAACCCCTAAGTTTAAGTACGCCCCCTTCAAATTTCAAGTTGGCCCTCATCTGAATTTCGGTTGGCCCACCCCTAAATTTCAAGTGCGCCCATCCCCAAATTTGAAGGTGGACCAACTCAAAATTTAAATTGGCCCACGTTCAAATTTAGATTGCCCCCCCCTCCACACACCCACACACACACAAGCACACAAATTTCAAGTAGGCCGTCTGAATTTCAAGTTGGAACACCCCCAGATTCTAGGTTGGTCCACCCCCAAATTTAACTTCGCCCACCCCGACATTGCCCCTCATCCAAATTTTAAGTTGACCTACACTCAAATTTAGGTTGGACGGACGCCGTAGCCCACATAAAAAAAATTTATTGCCGATTCGAAAATTAAGTTGAAACACGTTCAAAACCGACCTCGCCCACTCCCAAAATTGACTTGGCCCACACCGAAAATTTCGAATAGGGCAAAGTCAATATTGCTGGGGGGCCTCCGAAAGTTCAGTTTACCCACGTTCAAACCCGACGTGGCCCACTCCCGAAATTGAGTTGGTGCACCCTCAAAATTTACTTCGTCCAATTCTAACAAATAGTCCATTGAAAATTAGCGCGCAGAACAGTTATGCTGCATTTGCATTTAATAGACGTAAGGAGACTCATGTGGCTCTGAACTTTTACATTTTGCACAAGAAAAGCTTAGTATTGTATTCTTATTTCTAATACTTGTTTAAAGATGTCATATTATCTACGAGCATGTCGAAGAGTATTAATCTAATAGCAGGTCGAAAGCTAGGGTAGGCAAATACAGCGTGGTGCTGCTTTACTTTTGTTCTAACACATTGTGTAATGGTGTCTGATAAACTATGCCGATGAATGGCGAGTCTCTTCACATGGACAATATCTTTCTTCATTTCGCTAATGTACAAAAATGGTGATTTTATTAAAATATGACAGGAAGTACAGCATAGATAAGAAACTTGCTTAGCAATTATTTCCGGTATTGTTAGCAGCAAGCTGTTCAAGTAAACTCTTGTACCATTGATAGCACATTGACGGATGTAAAGCCGGAGCACTGCATTAGTGAACGACAAAGCCAACACAGGACCATACTGGTGTTTAATGACGCTCGCATTAGCAAAGCACTAGTTTGGACAGCGCCAATGCTAACAAATCACAAGACACGCGCTCAATAAGAGCCCTGTGTTGTATCACGTCCGCTGGTCTAAGTTCTGCCCTGATTTAAATTTGCACTCGGCTTATCGAACAGCGCGATGTATCATTAAATATTCCAGCGCAATATTAGGAAATCACTTTTAGTTGACATACGGGGCTCTTCAAGTTCAACACGTAAATGTGCGTCAAACTT
The DNA here is from genome assembly GCF_038994185.2 of Dermacentor albipictus. Taxonomy (NCBI): domain Eukaryota; kingdom Metazoa; phylum Arthropoda; class Arachnida; order Ixodida; family Ixodidae; genus Dermacentor; species Dermacentor albipictus. The sequence continues at coordinate 88,627,837 of NC_091828.1, read as the reverse complement.
TATCTGAAACACTCTCACACTTTTATACAAACGTGCATGAGCCGAAAGAGAGAGATCTTTCTTTTTTTCATTGGAATATACAACGCTGCACCACGCATAGCCTTAACCTTGTGGTAGAGTTAGCTAGGTGTCTCAGCAAAGAATATACGGTAGCTCTTGATAATATCTCTCCGAATGGAACACAACTTTAGGAGCGGAATTTCTCCAGCGCACAGAAAAACGGGGCAAAATAGGGGAATATTTATTTACAAGTACAGCGTACTCTTCCGTCATTAATACAACCATCTTTGAGTGTCGAATAACTAGCTTTGTGTACAGCGATGGAAAGGCCCGATGCCTGCGCTTGTCGCATCCTCCACAAGCAGGCTGTGTTCGATCATATCCGCCATGGACTTTAAGCGCGTTGGCAAGGCTGACGGCCAGATTGAAGGAATATCAGATCGATAATCTTACGCCATAAGCGCAAATTTTTATGCAGCAGTGGTTTCCCGCTTATCATTCAGAGGCATCATTGTCGTCGTCGTCATCATTCTCTTGTTCAGTATCAACGGCCTTTTTTATACCCACTGGGCAGGACGGAAGCCTCTTCCAAAGACCTCTACATACCCCTGTCTTGCGCTCAGTTCGTTCTAACTTACGCTTGGACATTTGCTAATTTCATAATGCCACCTAATCTTCTGCCCTTTTCGAATGCGCTTCGTTTTCAGTGACGCTCATTCTGTAACTCTAATAGTCCACCGATCATCTGCTCTTCGCACTACATGGCCTGTCAGCCCCATTTCTTCTGTGTCTTAATGTCAGCTAGAATATCGGCTATCTCCGTTTGCTGTCGGATCCACCTCATTCTCTTCTCGTCTCTTAACGTTACGCCGAATATTTTTCCTTCCATCACACATAGCGCGGTCTTGAACTTGATCTCGAACTTCTCTGTTAACCTCTGAGTTTCTGCCCCATATTTTAGCACCGGTATAATGCAACGATTGCAAACTTTTCTTTTTAGGGACAATAGTAAGCGCCCAGTCGGGAATTGACAATGCCTGCCCTATGTATCTAACGCAATTTTATTCTACGAAATTCCTTCTAATGATCAGGATTCCTTGTGAGTAATTGACCTTGGTAATAATACACTTGTACAAACTCTAGTGGATCACTGTCCATAATGGATTCCTGTTCGTTTGCGAGGCTACTCAACATTGGCTTTGTCTTCTACATATTATTTTTCAACCCTACACCTACGCTTCTTTCCGTTGAGGTCCTCAGTCGTTGGTTGCAATTATTCTCCAGCGTTGCGGAAGAGGACCATAAATAATTAATTAAATTATGTGATTGCCCTTGTCCTATGCCAAGTTTTCTTAGTGATTTCATGCTGCGGCCATTTTTAGTGCTTCCTCAATTTTTTTCGACGTCATAATTTCGAATATCCTTTAGCTTCTTCTTTATAAGCAGTGGCCATCCGGTGGAATCTCTCTGATCTACTGAGTTAGTCACGTTTATGCTTTGTCCTTTCTTTATTAGGTGCTTTTTTGTTACTCGTGAGAGCTTACCTAGTAGTTGTATTGGTGTCTTAGTTACCACTTCAATTGCTGCTCCTGAACTCAGCCTAGTCATGGGTTCATTCATCACCTCTAAGTTATCTTCATCTTTCTCGTTTGAAGCTGCATATTTATTCGACAACGTCAGCCTGAGTTCGTCTGCTTTTACTCTTACTACTTCTAGGTTTGCCTGTTTTTATTGACTAATTTTACTCTTTCTCTTTTCAAATCAAAAGACATCCTTGGCTTCACTAACCTATGGCCACTGCACTTTACCCTATCTAACACTTCTACATTCTGCACTATGCTGGTATGGGCAGAGAGTATGAATGTTGTTTTATCTTTTGTTTCTCCAATAGGACTTTCGAAGTTTAGTTCCTGTTACTCCGTATCCTGAATAGGGTATTTATTATTCGAAGTCCATTCCTTCCCGCAAATCCTATACCACCTCTCCTCTACTATTCATATAATTAATTTAGCCCATTGAATGTGTGAATAGCATAACATATCTCGGTGTTGTGATAGTCCATCATTTAAATTTGAAAATTCATATTGAGTCGGTTTATAAAAAGCTCAGCAGAGTTAGCTTTGTGATATTCAAATGTCGCTAGTCTTTCGATGTACCTACTTTCAGAACGAACTATGTTGCTCTTTTCGTAGTCAGGTATCATATTGTATAGAGTCTGGGGGCAATACTTGTGATTCTTAGTTGAAACCACTTGTAATTCTGCAGAAGTCAGCAATTCGTTTTTTGTCCAGTTTAAATAAGTTAGCCTCTACCAAGCCATCCTTTAACAAATATGAAAGTATGCCTCTGAAACGGCTAAGGAACTATAAAACTACAATCGTGGTGTATAAGTGTATAGCTAACAATTGTCCACTTCAATACTTATCATTCATGTCTTTCCGGTTTCCAACACAGGTCTACGAAGCCGGCAACTTCTTGCACTTACTCGTAAAGAATGTGTATGGCAAAAGGCGGCTACCTAGCGTGGGTTGTACTTTGTGGAATAGTCTTCCTGTCTAAGTAAAACAAAGTAAATACTTTTTTTTCAGCTTAAATACCATTTTAAAGACCTGTAGTAATGTAGAAATATAATTGCACTAAATCATGTCTGCTGCCTGCATAAACACACAAAAAAAACGAGTTGAAGTTGCTATTCTGTAAATGTATATCTCTATTTATGTATGCATTCAAACTAACTTGATGCTAAGGATCCAGATGCTTCTCCTGCATTTTCATCATTTTTTAGCCAAATAACATTCAAATTCAAATGCCGTAGTCGCCAATTGCTTGTTCCTGAGCCTGCATTTTTCCAACGTTCTCGTTGAAGTTGCCCGTGACTGCACTACGTTGGGGTTTGTAACTTTCTCATTATTAAATAATCTTTTTAAGATTGTTCGATTCCTTCATCATCATGAGTGGAGGTTGGGGCGTAGGCTTGTACTACCTCTATTCTATATCTCCCGTTTTCCTTTATTGCGACGACCATTACCGTCCAAGTGTAGCTGTAGAATTTACCAGTCTTAATTTTCCGCTATTCCTCATTAAATTAGAAGTCCTACTCCGTATTCACTCTTATCCGGAATACCTCCGTAGCAGAGGACGCGGGCGTTAAAAAGCCTACTGCAAGCCTCACGAGCTCTTCTAATCTCTCCAAGGCCAATAGTATTCCAAGTAATACCCTACAATTCGTCAAAGAGTCCTGCTAAGCTAGGCTCACTCGAAAAGTCTAAACGTGTTAAACTTTAAACGCTTAACATGTTTAGCGTTAAACGTTGTCAGGTTCAGTCTTGCAAGCACAATCTACCATATCTCAACCTTCCCGCCAAAACACCGATTGTTTCTCTCTTAACGTCTTTCCCCCGGGATATAATTAACGAAAGAAAGTGTCCAGCGCATAATAAACAAAATAAACATATGAATAAGCCACGAAGGTTACCTTACGTATTACCACTTTAATGAATGACAACTTCATGCCAGTTCTCCTTACGTATACCCGCGCTCTAATAAATAACAACTTCATGGCAGTTTTCTTAACCGGAATGCTGCGATTTTTGCTTCTCACGTCATGATTTACATACTCCGCGTTGTGGGCCAGCTAGGAGTTTGCATGGCTGCGGTGGTGATAGGTGCCCGAGCAATCCAGCGACGAAGCATGGTCGTACGATGATGGATCATTACCGAGGAAAGCCATCACACCTTACCACCTAAGAATTTCAAAGCAGCTGAAGCCCCCCCCCCCCCCCTAAAAAAAATGCGGTGCACTTTCCTTCAATCCGTGAGATTGCATATCTGCTCCCAGCGTAATCAATTTGCTGTGCTGTTGTAAATGCTAGGTCACTTTTAAATTGCAATCGCCTTTCTTGAAGCTAATATATTACCTCAGTGGAGCACTGGTATTAGCATCAGTAAATAAATTGGCCTTAGGCGTTCAGGCTTCATCCTTAACACAGTGACACAAAAGACAGATATTTAGGGGGAAAAAAGGCCATTTTAAACTTATAGAGGTAGCTGACGTCAGGGAAACAAGTAAACCTAATTGGATAGCGTATTCGTGCAATTTTTTGTGAATTTTACAGAGTTCATTTAAGTTTTATTCTTAGGTTGCCATAGACTACAGTACTTTCGAAGAGCTTGCGAACTGACTTATACAGCTTCGCTGCGCTTGGTATCTTTGGTATATGAGTTGCTATTATTGGCATACAACAGCGAAGGATTGTTTTTCTCGGAAGACCATTTCAGATTATATGACAGTTCCTGGAATCTTAGTTTGTTTGTTAATGCTTTCAGTTCCAGCGATGTTATTTGAAATCGCATGGCCCTAACGCCTTACAAGATCAATAAAATTCCGGGAACGCTGCTGTTGTAACTCCAAAAACATTAAGGTTTCAGCTTCACGTGCTAACGATATGGCGCAGACCAGAAAATTGAGTAATGCCTTGTGTGACAATGTGTCTGACACAGCAACTACTTTAATTTGACTGGCTTTTGCACGAGCGTGCACCATCACGTGCTCTTCATGAATTCGAGAAGCTAAAAATCAGTTGTTCCAGTTATTCGCGGAGATATTTGTTTTAACTGATCCTGAAAAAATCTATTGTGATGTAGATATGAAACACACGCGCGTTGATTGGTGAATGTGTGTGACGTCAATGGGATTTATTATATAATCAATCAAAACAATTTGGTATTGAAAGGATTTAGCGCATAGGAAGACGTGAGAAAAGCATGCAGATCCCACGTACTGCAGTGTGAATCAGCGTAAACGAAGCTATGTGGGCTGTTTCCCGTCATTGAAGGTATGTCGTGGTGTTGCTGATGGTTTGCGACAGTCGTGACGTGATGTTAGGTGTTACCTTACCTTCACCACGTGGGTTTGTCGCGTAGCACGCGAATACGGAGAGGTGTCATTAATTCTCTCATTCCTTTACTGACGAGAGCCCAAATAAGCAATGCTTTCTGACGAGGAGTTTGCTTTCTCCCGTGTCATTTTAGGTCATCTGTTTCCTGACACTGTCGGTACGAGATCCAGTTGCTCCAATAACCTGGCTCCTCGATCTCTGCTCCTTCTCTAACATGATCCTTACCTCCCCCCTGGACTTTGCTGTTGCTCGTTAGCTTAGAGACAGGCGCGGCAGCTTCCGCAATGCTTTTTTTGGGAGGTCAGGCCTCATTGCGGCGTCTAGAGAGCATTGTTGTGGTCCCCAAGGCAGCTTCAGAAGGCATTTTGCGCGTACCTCTGGGCGCGTCAGAGCGCATTATGGCGCGCTCATCCTAACGTCGTTGACGTCGCCAACTCGTCTCCCGTTTGTATCTATGTCACCTCCGGACTTGCGCGTTACTCGAAAGGTAAGTGCTGCAGCTTCGGCGATGATATTGAGGGGCGTAGTGAATGATTACATCTGTCGAGGTGATAATACGGCGAAACTCAGGGAGCTCCAGAGGGCATCGGGCTCATGCCACGCGATATAAACGTCCGAACAACTTTCTTGCGTTGACGTTCTTCCCTGCCATGCTCCTGCCATGTATACCCACACGCTCTGAACCACCCCCTACGCGGCATGCAAGGAAACAGCAACAGCAGCGCAAAGGTCGAAGGGAGAGGCAAAGGAACCTTCGCTTTAATAAACTTAGGAAAGGGCAGCGAGACCCGAGACTGACTCGGGCAGATTGTTCCAGCTTTCTTAGACTGTCCAGTGCAGCGGATAGGCAGAATCAAAGCAGACATTACTTTTTCCGTCGCTTTAGCAATGAGGTGCACGTAACGACGCAAGCGAATTAATTAATCGTGCACGAACGTTTGATAATTAAATCGCCGGTTTTTAAGCTGGCTGGCGCGTTTTCCTAGGCAATAAATGAATTATACCGTTAAAACAGCAGGCCAGATCAAGCAGATTCGCTCTTCATAAAACATTTACACAAGTGAGATGGGTACGTGGGTTGTAATTACCTCGTTAGTTAAGGCGATTGCGTTCCCTTGACTGCTTCTCCAACAATTAATTGGCTTTTAGTCAGTTCTCTTACAGTCAGAACGTAGGAGGAGAACATATAAACACGTATTCAAGAAAGATTGATAAGGCACAAGCTTTGAATTTTTTTTTTCTGTCTTGCCGTCGGAATCCCAATGAATTAGGTCGGCGGTCCTCAGCCGAGGTCTCCGGCATCTTCGGCTATCCGCAAGGCCCTCCACACCAACTGCTGTTGGTCACACGGGTCAGAGCCGGACAGCACCGCCTCCCACTTGATAGCGTTGGCGGTAGAGTCAGTCGTGCTGAAGAGAAAGAGAGAGAGAGAAAGAACATTTATATCTGTTGAGGTGGGGGAACCTCCTGCCGGGTGGAGCCTTTAGTTTATGTACTCATTGGCTGGTGCCACTCCGCGTGCCCACCGGATCAGCCGTCGCTGCTCTTGCGGGTGTGAGCTGGTCAGCGCAGTCTCCCAGGAGGAAGATTAAAGTGAAGGAATAGGGGAGTAACTCGAAGGGTCTGGGCACTCCCAGGTGCAATGATATACTGTGGGCTTTGCTCCTTAGTAGGGACAGTATGAGGGGTATTGTGTGGGGTGGAAGAGGTGAAGACAAAATAGACAGAGAAATTAACTAATTTGAAGCTGTCGCCACGCGATGGCATCTTATCGGTTAAGAGATTTAAGTGGTGGGGTCAAGTGCCTCCTGTTATCTGTGTAATGTTGTTAAGTTTCAGTGTAGTTCAGTGGTTCTCTCCGTGCACCGTCCAGGTTAAGCAGCTCTTCCAATGGCGCACGGCTAGCGAACGCTCAAGCTACTGCATTAGCTCGTTCATTACCATGAAGAGAGTTGTGTCCAGGGGTGCAGATGATGCGCACCCTGTGTAACGCTGTGGGGTGTAATGACATCATGATGCGATGTGTGTAGGGTGTCACCATCCCTTTTGCCAATAATTAACCACTGTGATGGGTCCATCCGATGCTGGTATGGTTGAAGCATGTATGATGGCTAGGGCTAGGGCCTCTTCCGCCGTGCCACTGTCCACAGTGTTGAGCATGGCCAAAGCCCTCAGAATGTCTCTACTACGTAGTACTACTATACGTAGGGCGCATCTCTGTTGGTACTGGGCCAGGTCGGTGTGTAGGATCGCTGTGTCCAATGTGTAAACACGAAATAGTCGAGCCAGTGCTTGTGCTCTTGCCTTCCTTCGGCCGTTATGACGGTGTTAGGATCGGCCTGCAGTGGTACTGCTCTGCCAAGCTATTTCAGACCGCTGCACGTGCTTCGATCGACCTGCGGTGCTGGCGCCCTTCGGAGAACCAGCGAGGACGACAGCGCTAACCCACAATGCGCCTCGTTCGGAGATTCGGTGACGACAGCAGCGCGGGCCACGTTTGGCACCCAATGTATTGTCGGTTGATTTGCCGGGTCGTCATGGTCTCTCTGCAGCAACAAGAGCTTTCCCTAACAAAAGGGTGCTTTGCGGTATGGGCGCCCCAGGATTCGTCACAGTCTGCTGACACTCGTGGTGACTACTGGAGAAAGGCAGCTCTGGAATCTAGAGGCGCAAGAGAATGGGCACCTGGCGGCCACGCTGTGGGGGTCAGCTCGGGGAACCGACGCGCCTTTCAAGACTCAAGAGAATGGACAACCGGCGGGTCAACTTCGATGACTGGTCGAACGGTTCTCTCACCTAGGGAACTAGGGACCAATGGACTGTTTATAAGCAGCTGTTGTCGGCTGCTAGAGTGTGCTCGTCTGCGTACTCGTCAGTGTGCTCTGTGCTGCGTATTTGGAGCTTCGTGCTCGTATTCTGTAGGCGTCGTCTTGCGGGCTCCATTTGTGAGCCATGCTAGACTGTGTAAGTGTATCCCATGTTCTAATGTAAATATGTGTAAATAAACCCGGTACGCCTAGTTCTTCCCAAGTTCCTCTCTGCGACCTTCAACCCCTACAAATGGTGGCAGCGGCGAGATTGTCCGACAACTCCTACAACTGTATGCCAGTGGTGGGATTGTCCGACAACTCTAATAACGGTCAGGGTGCATAGTCCGGGGAATTGTGGCACCGTGAATTTTGTTGCAAATGCTAAGCGCAAGAAGTGTGCTGTCTTCCTTTTGTGGCTTTCTTTGTGTTTGGTATCCTAGCCGGGATTTGATGAGGCACCCCTGCATTGTTCCTTGGAGATGTCGCAATTGGCTGTTAAGATGACCTCCAACTAGTTCGCGGATGGTGTTGTGCACCCTGAATTGTAGTAGGAGCTGCGTGGACGCATGTTGGGATAGTCACAGCGCTGCCTTTAGTACCGCAAGGAAGAGCTAGGGTGTCCATCTGGTGCCTCTCGGTCTGATTCAGATTATAATCAGGGAGGTGGTAGCTTAATCTGCTGATTATGAGGGTGTGCATGATCTGAGTACATCTTTTTCTTAAAGTACTTGTCGGTGATTTTTAATGCACTTTATCATGCATGTTACTCGGGTGATTTGTTGGCTGAGCATCTATAGGGTATGTGTGGCCTTCCCGTTGTGTTGTATGTGAAGACCTAGCACACGTAATCTGTCTACCATTGGAATAAGATTGCCATTGATATGCAATGAGATGGATGGTGGAATACCGGCCTTATTGCGTTTTTTTTTAACACAAGCAGGAGCTCCGACTTCTCAGCTGCACAGGTGAGTCCTCCGCCTGATGCATACTCTTGTACGATATTTACTGCCTCCTGTAGTGCACCTTGAATGGCGCCGTCCGACCATATGGTCCCCCAGATTGTTGCATCATCGGCGTACTGGGTGTTCTGCACGTTCGGAAGTTTGTTGAGGAGCGGTGGTAGCTTTGCCACGGCCATGTCGAACAGGGTGGATGAGAGTACCGAACCGTGGGGAGTCCCCCTGCCAGAAAACGTTATGATATCTGACCAAATTTCACCTAGGCCGATGGTGGCCATGCAGTCAGACATAAAGGCTCGGACATAACCATAGATGCGTTTTCCGCATCAGGAGGATGAAAGATTGTTTAGAATTAGGTAGTGTGAACCGTTGATGTGTGAAACGCCCCCTTCAGGTACCATGCTAGAATTTTTCTTGTTTGAACTCGACTTAAACCTTCCACAACATCATCAAGTTGTTGGAGTGTCTTGCGCAGACAGACCTGGTCGATAGCCGAATAAGCTATTGTGGAAGAATTTGTTCCCTTCAAGGTAAGACTGCAGGTGCATTAGAAATACTTGCTTGAAGAGTTAGCCGATGCACGAAGTGAGGGAGACGGGTGTGAGATTTTGGAGGGACAATGGTTTCTCGGGTTTGGAATTGAGGTAATATCGGCGTGTCGCCATTCCTGTGGAAGGGATCCGTTTTTCCGATGTCGTTGTAGTAGGCAATGAGTTGCCGTATGGCCTGATCGTCGAGGATGCATAGCATCGCCGTTCAATTTGGTTTCTCACTTGTGTGGATAGTCTTTGCACTACATGTAGTAGTGTACCTCTGTTGCAGTGTTTGGAGGAGAGCATCATCAACCATTTCTCCTTTGTGCATGATAGTGCGGATGGTGTTGTTTGTGTGTGTTTTTCTATGCGTCGGGTAGAGCAGTCTGAGGAGGGACCACGTTTCGGAAGTACTTAGCCGTGTTGGAGGATGGCGTTGTACTGGTAGGGAATTGAGTCTCCCTTTAGGTTACTCTTTTTGTCTTGTTAAGGAGCCAGTGTGGGGCAAAAGTGTGGGCTTGCTAGTTTCCGTGAATGTTTTCGTGGCTAGGTGCTATAAAATTTTCATATCGTGGGCAATCGATGGGGCACCGTCTAGGATGCAGTGGGCCGGGGCGGCGATGTGCCCTTGGCAAGGCTACAATAGGCAGCTTCAGATTATTTGAGGTCCGCGAGGCACTCAGGTGCAGGGTGAGAGTGGATAACAGTGATGGCGAAGGTAAACACCGCTTTCTTTGTGGGTGTGGTAATTTTGTAAGCGCAGAAAAACAAGACCACCTCGCGGAAGTCGACATTGATCACGCTGGCTATTTGGGCGTCACAGTGGGTGGTGATGGCTGCGTTTCTATGCAGAGTACCGGTTTCGTAATGCTTCTGTAGTGTTATTTCTATAGCCGGGCGGCGGAAGGCGTAATTATCTCTGCGCATATATCTGGGCATGGATGCGATTCGATGGCAGCGGCGTATTGGCGAGCTAAGTTGCTCACCAACCATGTACCTAGACTGCGGTTAGCTTTTTTTTTTGTGGTTGAGAAATATGCAGCCTTTTGAAACGCGGGCGAGGCGATTGCTTTGGTCTGGTAGGTGGCCTTCGACGATCTCGCGAGCATGATTGTGGATAGTGAAGATTTTTAAACCGAGGCCGTAGAGCTGTTCCGAAGGGGATCGCTCAAGGCTTCAGTGTACAACATATTGTAAGGCACGCTGACATTGTCCAGCTCCAGTGCGGTCGGCGTGGTGCAGGGAGCGGCATACGGTGACGCGGTCACCAAAGAGAGCTTGAATGAGGTGAAATGCACCTTCTTATTTCAGGCGCCGGCGCCGACCAGTGGGCTTGCCAGCAATCCCAAGGACTGTGGTCTTGGTCAGGCGTTGGACGATAAGGGTACTGCCACAGTACTGCTGGACGTGGAGTCCCAAAAAGCGAGTTGATAGTCTCGGAGAAGGGTGGTCTTATTTGGGTGACGTTGATTTGGGAGGAGTTAGTGAGAACGCGTAGGCCCTGGTGACCGAGCACCAGGGGATGTCACTTCTTCGGCGAGCGCTGGATACCGTACAGTATGTCGACTGCTTGCTGGGGCAAATCTGGTTGGGAACCCACCACTCTTTGGGTCGTCCAAGTCAGGACGTTGTCTACATGCATAGTGTGATGCTTGCCGGGTACGGAGTTAAGTTGATGTGGGAGTCCCATCAAGGATGTGCCGAAGACCGTTGTGGCAGCAAAAGTTCCTGCCGTTTTGCTCGTTCGGCGTTGGTATGAGTTCAGTACTTAGGCAGTCTACTCCAATGATGGCTGTTTGGTCCGGGAAGGCCGTAGGAATATAATTATGCATGCGCTTTGCGCAATTGGTAGCGTTGAAGCTCGCAACAGTTCATTGATGAGAGACGTTATCGAAAGGTACACCGATGCCTAGAGAAGGATGGTGCGTTTTTTGGCAGGGGGTAGGCGCTCCGATGCATCCTTTTCTTGTATACGAAAGGCGCACTTTGTTGATGTATGTAAGTGGAAGCCAAACATGGCGCATCGGAAGAGAAACTGGAGTTCTAGGTAAGGCTGTTGTCGGATGAAGACTGCATGATAAAAGAGATTGCTTATTGGACGTCGAGAAGACGGGGCGAGAGTGATGAAAACTTGGAACCTTGCCTGGTTTGTGAATGAGAGCGATGCCTCCTTGATTCGACTTCGAAGGTAAGGTGGGTGCTTCCAAGCGATGATTAAAGAGATCGACCAGAGCCTCCCATGAATCATGGTCCTGGTTACGGAGCACCTTGTTTGGGAACCTGTCTCTATCTGAAGTGGTATGGTGGGCGATGTGGTTGAGAGGTTGCCTAAGCAGAGAACTTGGACGGGAAGGCACTTGTCCACTCTCATTTTTAGGCCTACATATAGCCTTGTCGGGATGATGTCGGGATGGGAAAAACTTTGAGCATGATAGCACCCCTGTCTTCTTTCTGGCCGGGGAAAATTTCGATAAGGAAGTGGTTCATGTGAATGCCGTAAAGGAAGTCAGTTACTCTTTTCAGAGCCCTCCAGCATGAAAATTGCAACTATGTTGCCTGGGGCGGATGTGCGGCTGCCATGGCCTGATAGCGACGGCGTCCAGCCGGATTCCTGTAGACCGACAATGCCCCTCCGTGCGTTAGTCCTGGAGCTGTATTCCCAAAGGATGCTTTGTTTACAAGTCAAGCTGTGACCATTTTCACCACTCAACCAAAATTGGTTGGTAGCCAGTAAAATTTTCTTTACGCATGTTCTCTTTTCTGGGTAATATAATCTGCTTCATCCTTAAGCAATGCAGTTTGGTGTGGTTACACTTTGAACTTTTCTGCTTTTTGATCAGCTGAAAAGGTTGCCTGTAATTCTTTCCCGAAATACGTTGACCTTGCTCTGATGGATGGATTGTAGCTGGAAACAGAGGTCTTCGAAGCGGGGACTGATTTCTCGTTACTGTAAGTGATCTCGGTGGACAGGCTGCCGATCTCATGGGAGATGTAGTGAACACGGATTCAGCAAACAATTCTTCTAGCTCGTTCCTGCTGGCGTCGAATACTTTGTTTTCTCTATTGGCTACATCCTTTTGGACGTACTCCTGGTGAGGCCTGTGCGGTGGCCCCCACTGGAATTTTTTTTCATTTCGGCAATACCGCGGAAAATGGTCTGACTGGGTGCCGCATCGTATCAGGCAATGCGGTTCGTTGATTTGCCTCGAGGCATACGCTTTGATCACGTGTCTAGTTTATGAGGAGCCGCCCACTCTGCAGGAAAACTACTTAGCCTGCTTGGCGAGATGCATAAATACCTTCTCTGCGCCCTTAGATTAATGGCACGCGTAAGCTTTATTGTAGAACCTAGCCTCGAACAAACACAAGCGTAACCACATCTACAGATCAGAGGTCCTAAATAGGTGAATGCGCTCTCATAACCCTTACATTTCGGGCGCTGCGTCCACAAATGTACGCGCCATGATAACACGTGAAAGCGGGAAGAACCAAGCAAACATAACTTGGCCTATTTATCTCGGAACACAGCTCATAAGAAGATGCTTTTCATCACAAAAATACCGAATGTATCATTTCGACACGCATAATATGATAGCTCGCAATTCTATAGAAGCACTATGAAGGTAACGCTAATCTCATAGGAGCACTTATAATACCTTGCAGAGAATTTCCCCATGATCAGCAAACAATTAAGTAAATAATTATTATACCAGTTGTTTTACTCGCTTCTTATTTCCTTTTTTAGTACAAATGCAATCGACATCGATAGAAATTAATGTTTGACAAGAGGTTTTCATTTTCTTTGTTGCGGCATCGTGTTTGGTATTCGGGGGGTGAATTTGGCTGTTATGGTCCGAGTCGTTAAATAAATAAAGTTTCTAGAGGACGTCTGAGTGCTTTCCATTGGCGCCATATATGTCCATGTGATGTGTGACCTTTTTCGTTTCGTTTTTTTCTTGACAGTGCTTATTTAATGTAGGCAAACTGCTACGATCTTAGGGTGCATCCAAGTTCTAGGTGAGGGAGTCAGTCCTGCTCTTTCAGCTGAAATAGTGTCTACAAGCTTAAGCTCGGAGTGCACACAACTGAATATGATGAAATCCCCCGCCCCTCCCCCTCCCCAAAAAATGCAATCTAATTTCATTTAAAGAAACTGTAAATGTGCAACAGTGATTGAGAAAACGAAATTGTCGGCGGCCAGAACTCAATTCCGTCTTATAGAGGTAATATTTCGAAGCACAGGAGGTTGGTTTTGCAAGAAAGGAAAACTCAATATTAATAAACCAATTTGAGAGAAACTTCAAAAGATTTCTTGAATAAATATAATAACCTTTTCTTTTTTGCCCACGAACTGAAGGCTTCAAATGTGGTGAACTGAAATGGCAGTTTCATTGGAATAGTTCACAGAACATCTGCGCCAAGTGCACGCAATTGTTTTTATGTTTGTGCAAACAAACACAAGCACAAAACTCTGAACGTTGATGCTTCATTTTACTCTATATATAATGGCCTTGTTGACAAAGCATCAGAGCAATAAAAATAGTACTCATTTTCGTCTGTATGCACACTATTTTATTCAGAATCTTCCGAGTCGCATTCACGATTGGCATACCAGCGAATTTTCCTTATTTTTCTCGAGCTAACAAAAAATAAAAGTAATCTTGTTTAGCCCAGACGGAACGACAAGAGTCACCAAGTCGGAAAAGGAACAACAAAACTGCTGCGAACTAAGCATTACGACAATGGGACGTGGAAAACAAATCACAGAAGTGGCTGTTGTCATTGCTGACCATGATTCGCGGAAGTTGGGGTGACAGAGGTTACATATGCCACAAGCAGTCACTCCCGCAAATCGAGACGCAAGCACTCCCTTTGTCATTACATAACGCGTACATTTCCGGGTATGCTTTCGCGACGACGAAGCATTTGCTCTGCCGTCTCTTTGTGCCCATCAATCCCCGCTATTTTTTTCATGCCCGTTCCACAAGTGCACTGTGTTCTTCTTTTACGATCGATCACGTTTTTCTCTTCCCTGTCCTACCTCGAGCACCCTTTTTCTGCTTTTCTTTTTCGGTTCCCCTTCATGTACGGCCTATTTCATCTTCGCAGTCACCGCGTTTTTTGGTCACAGATTCGTGCCCAACTTTTGCGGGCCGCTCAATCAATGGACCGCGAACATCACCAACAGCTGCTCTGGTGCCGACGCAGATAGACCTTGCCTTCTTTCTTTTTTCCTCACGGTGCGCTGTAATCTCAAGACCGTTGTTCCTGCGAAGGTAGACAGGCCGGGATATACTCGCGGTATTGACTGTCGTGCGCGCTTATGGGAATCGTGATGTCCTGCGTCTTTAGCAAACCGCCTACGCCTTTAACAAGAACATATCCACTAACGAAGGAATAAACTGCTGGGAATGCGCTACGCATGGAACAGAATGTTTTCTTTCGGATTGCAAATGGGCATTGTGTCACGCGATTTTTGCTCTAGAGAAGGGAAGTCTAGTAGAATATTACCAGATGACGTGCCCGTCGTCACGAGATGAACAATTTTCCTGCCTGACATCTGCTGTCTGACCAACCAAAGTTTTTTTTGTCGAGAGAGGCGGTACCTCTAGGCAAGGATTTTTGTCTCAGGGCCGAGTCCGTGGCGGCTGTCATTTTTGAGCGCAGATTGGATCTTAGGCGAGGCTTCGGGACAAATGAACGATCCTCGAGAAATCCGTCGTGCGAATGCTATTGCTGGAAAAAATATTTTCGAAAGCTGTAGCACCATCTAAAGCATTCATCAAGTGGGACGATGTCCTTGATCAAGCTTTGCTCCTAAAGAAGCCTGCTATGACCCTAGCTCGCTTCGCTGCCTTTTACAACACTTTACTTGTGCCCTTGCTGAACCACTATGCGCATCAAAATTGTGTCTATTCTTTGCTTTTCATAATTTGGTAGTAATTACTTCAATATTTCTCACAATTACCATATGTGCACTATGTACAAATTTGTCATCGCCGCGGGATCATCCACTCATGTGACAGCTCGTGCGTAGGCGTCGTAGTATATTTCATTGCGGCTATTGAGTGAAGGGAACGAGGACACAAGCAGAGAAATGAAGACAAGGACACTACCTGTTGATTTATCTTCAAGGGCCGATGTACCCTTCACGCATTAGTTACATTAAGTACATTCTGATTTGCCTAACTTGCAGTAATTATACAGTATCGTTGATGCTGTGCTGGCACTGCAGAAATTGTTTTCTCAGGGGCGCCATACCGGGCGCGCGGGGATAAAATGCTTAACTGCTCATGTACCATCAACTTGGAGCACGTTAATTAACTCCTGGTGGTCAAAATTAGTCCGGAGTTCATCACTACTGGGTGCCACATAATCATATTTATTTATTTATTTGATTTATTTACATTACCACTAGTGGCCCTCATGCGAGGGTATTACATAAGGGGGGGGGTGGCACACAAACATGAAGTATACACAAGAAATAAAGCTACATGAAATAACCCCCCCCCCCCCCGCCGCACAAGGAACATAAAATAAATAGATATGAATAGGGGGTATATGCACTAATTAATATTGCTATTACTACATATGGGGGGCTTCGGGACGTAAAAGACGAGAATCTGTTTTGAATATACAAACGTTCCTCCTTAGAAGCTGCGGCACCTTTAGCGATGCTTCAAGTTCCTGGTAAAACGAAATTTATCGGAAACCCATCTCAGGTAGAATGTCGATGGCAACGCGTTGGCATTCAATCACTGCAGCAACACAACGTATTGCAACTGTCTAAGCGAGTAATGTGCGAGGCGTGTACTGCCGCGGGACGCCTCTTTTTCAGTTCCCTAGGAACGCTCGGCCCCATCTAGCGCCGCCGCCGCGAAGCCTGCGCCTGGCCTCCGAGATGCATGGCGCGTCGTTAGCGAGCAAAAAAATGCCGCTCTCCAGTGTAGCCAATAATTAGCCAGTTACAGCTGGAACTATACACCGCTGCGCAGTAATACTGCCTGCGCACGCCTCGCACCTTCACAAGTGCTGCGAGGTACTTGTGAGACGGGCATGAAAATGAAAGCGATGTGGAGGTGGGTATGAAATGAAAGCGATGGTGCATGGGACGAGACCGAAGGAAATCCGACGGCGTCGGCCAGCTTGCAGTTTAAGGAATGCAAAAAATTTAATTATACGTTAATCACAGTGTGGCTAGGCACACTGCTGCTCAGTGGGAACGTTAACATGAGGGCGCACGACGCTGATGCCGGCAGTTGACGCCAGAGGGCCGCCCTAGATCCGGCAAGGAGGATTCGGCCAATTATCAGGGTTCGTCCACTGCTGCGTCCTTTTTAACTCGGAAGTGTTAAGGGCCCCACGTCGCAAAAAAAAAAATCCGGTGTCTGCGTCCAGTGCCGACCATCTCGTGTGCGAAAACTTATTCTAAACCGCGCAGGCCCTGCGCCTGGCGCATATATATATATATATATTGCCGCCAGACCATTGCCTTTTTGTGGAGATGTTTTAATTATTCCACGTGTGGGTCGCGCATGCCCCGTTGATGCCTAGACTACTCGACAATTCTGACGGTGTGTTCGAGTCTCGTGTGCCCGCGTCACTGCTCTCGCAGTAAAAGGAAATCTCGCACATTACGTGTTCGAAACTCTTCAGCTGTGGCAGTGCGGTTTATTTTCCCCATTTTCCGTGAGCGAGATCAAGTGGAAGGGCAACCGAGGGTACCGAGTTTTCGGTAGGTATGACTTACAAATCCAGCAGGTAAGGAAACCAAAGCAGGCATGAGGGAAAATAACTTATTTTAATAGGCCTGTGGACATGATGAGCTAAAGCGAAATGAAATGGATCGAGAACAAAAAAGAACTTCCTGCTGGAAGGAGCTCTACGCTTCACACTCCGCAGTGAGCTTGCGTTGCTGTATCACGTGATCGGCGGGGGTGGCTGTTTTCACGTCTATATTCCTGGGTATTTATGTATGTGTACAACATCAAGTTTATAAACTAGCATGCAAAAAATGAAATATTTGGCGATCGAAAAATGTAAGCTGCTGTTTAATCCAGCACACACAAAGATTCACAAAAGCTAGAATAAAATACAGGCAAAAGTACTTTTGTACAATCATACCTAAAGAAATTAGTTTGCGAATTGGAGTGTACCGACGTAAATCTGATGTACCAGATTTTGTTTATTGTGATGTAACCTCCTAACAAAGCTTTGATTGCTATAATTTTAATCTAATGCTGTGGTCTTGCGAGTGTACAACGACTTGTTTTGTCATTCATTGTAATCAGGTAGCTTATCTCTCTCCACTTCCAAGGTGTGCGTATCATTCCATACCTACACTCCATGCGGCTGCTGCCACATAGTGGTCGGCTCGGACCTGTCAGGCTGCTTCCGCTGCTCTTAGCTCGTGTAAAATTCTAGCACATCGTCTAGTAAAACACACTGTCTAATATTTTGAATTTTTCTCCAATCCATTTCAATAAGAACCAGTATAATTCGCTCTTTAACCATCCTATTTGGCGCAGAGACAAAGCTTAGCTGAATTTCATGTATGTATCACACTTGAGTCCGTCACCTATATCCCGTATCAGGCCGTCCGTATCACTTATAAAGCTGAAATGAACATCTGCGAACAAAGACGTTTAATTTGCAATGTCAGCTTGGTTGATGCTGTATGTCAGAATAGGCAGTGTTTCACCAGCTTATATATTTGCTCCTTCAGCACCAGCAAAGTGCACTTAACGCGTCACTTCGATGATTCAGCTTTTCGCAGCCGTCAGTGAAGTCAGAGGCTGACTCACACGAAAGCCTAATATAAGTTCAGCTTTCTTGACTCTGCAATTAGATCAGTTTTAGAAGTACTGACCTTCAGCTGTCTACGCACTGCCACTGGTTAAAAAGGCTTTAAAAAGTACCATCTATTAGCAATTTAGGAAGCAAATAAGTTAGCATCAAATGTGGAACAATATGCCTTTATAAAAAAATTTAATTGTTTTGTGCTGCTACAGTAAGACGAAGACGGAATAACGATATAGGCAAGATATGTTTATTACATTGTTACACTTCAACAAGCCGTCACCATTATTTCGTGCGAACAATAAAACAATAATGCCAAATTGAATAATAGTAGAGATGTACCGCGACCCTGATGTGTATTTCTTGAGCACTGAAAGACGAAGTTTTGGTGGAGTGATTGGTATCAAAAGCAAAATGCATGGAAACAAGCGTGAGACAAAAACAAGAGAAAAACTGGCGTGCCCTAAATTAAGCACGAATATCACATACTGCTATGATTCTAATGTGAATGATGTTCTCAAACATCAGACTGAAGTCTAGATCTTCTACTAGGTCAAAAGTTTGCTCAGTGGCAGGAAACGTGGGAAGCATGCGCATAATATTTAAATGTTTAATTTTTTTGTGTTCAGTGAAGAATGCAAAAAAAGAAGTGATACACTAATTAACGAAATAAGGTAATGAGAACCTAGAATAATTCCATCTTTAAAGATTACGTTATTTTGGTGTGACTAGAACACCGTAAATTATATTCGCGGGGAATTAGCAGAAATTTATTTTCAAAGCAGCACTTCCCTTACAAGCGACACCATACGGTTTTCGTGTTTAAAGGGACACTAAAGGGAAACAATAAATCAGTTTAGACTAATAAAGCATTCTTTGAGAACCCAGCCGGCAGTCATTTCAAGAAAATAGTTTGAATATTAGACGAGAAAATGAAGGTCCAAGTATCAGTATTTGAATTTCGCGCCGAAACGCCAGCGCCGGTACGTCAGCGTGACGTCAGGGATTCCAAAGTTTGTTTTCGCATTTGGGCTGCGTTGGCTGAATAAAGGTTCCCGAAACTTGGTATGTTTAATATTTGGTTCCTTTAGAACACAATGTAGTCAATCTGTACCGCTATATATAATTAGTAGGCCCTAGAAGATGCCATCAAAATCCATGACGTCACAGCCCCCAGGTGCGGGAACTTAAGTAGGTGTCGCCACCCATATTTCGTTCTTGCGCTTTTTCTGGCTTACCAAACGTCTTATCGTTGTGAGAGTGGTGTTTTTGGTGTTGTAGAACGGTGATTTACTGATGCAGAAGAAATCACTTTTCACTTTAGTGTCCCTTTAAGGTATTAACAAATGTCGAAGATGAAGAGGTGCTTTACTCATCAGCGCACAAAACAATTTACGTTTAGCAGATAAGCAATGGAAGTCATGAAAGAGCCGGGGACCAAGTAACGAGCGTTGAGGTACAACTTGCAGAACTGTTTCAATAGCAGAAGAAAAAAAAAGAGAGAACACCTGAAACCCAGACCGTTTGTTTTCCAATCTACTAAACAGTTTTGGCAGAACCCATATCACGATGAGTGTCGACGTTATTCCGACTAGCATCGAAGCAATGCAATGACACACGACATTGTTGCCAACGCCAAAAAATCTGCGCAGCCGGACACGTTGCTCAGGCTGCGCCGCCTAGCGTCATGGGTGCTCGCGTAGCGCCGGTCCTATTACGCAGAGCACCCCAAAAATTTTAATAGCTCTTTTCTTTTGTCACTGAGGAGCGGCACACAGGGAGTGGCACATACCCGAATACTCATGTTGCCGTCAAGGGGATTCGTAGAAGAGGGTGACACAGACCAACCCCCATTGGACCCCCAAAATCCTGGGGATGTCCTACGAGCGTCCGCCGTCACGAGACGTTCGCACGTCCGTAGGACGTCAAGTTCAAGTTCAAGTTCAAGTTCAAGTTTTATTCTTCTTCTAGTACTGACTAGAAACGTCCTCCCGGGCTAAAAGCTGCCGTCAGCAGCTTGATTGGACCCAGGAGGCGTTATACATGGCAGCGCGATTTCTTACGTCCGTAAGAAATACTTAGAACTGAGGTGTAACAGCGCGAAAAATACGAGGACACAAGAAAACAAATTAGTTTTCTTGTGTCTTCGCCTTTTTCGCGCTGTTACACCTCAGTTCTAAGTATGAACCAACTAGCCCTCATCAAGATCTTACTAATGTAAGAAATACCTTCGACTTATTTGGCCGACCTCCGTGGGTCCATCCCATGCACGCGAAATTGGCTGCCCGATAAATGTGCCGTGGACGTCAAAACCGGACAATCGGACGTCCGGTGAACGTTTTAAAAACGGACAATATTTCTTGGGCCATGAGATGGACACCTCCCGAGACTGTTTGTTGACGGACGTGGAATGCATGTGGGATGTTTTCGCACAGGCAAATGACCGACCTCCTTCTGTGGGGCAATCTGGGTGCATTCGTTTAACTTTAGGGGTATCGTATGTAATATCATTATAAATGTAGTGTGTCTCTGTCAATATGTGCTCTCTTGAAATCCACCCAGAAAATTGGTTAACAGTTACTATCGCCTTCTATGATTCGTATACTTTGAAACTCGCTTATTACGGAATTCTTTCTTCCAAGTTTACCAGTATACAGAGAGTATTGCTGTATTTATAAAGCATGTGTCTCAAATAGAATTTCCCCGTTTCCTTTCAAAGTCTTTCTAAAGATGTCACCTTTTTCCTTATGCATAATAAGATCGCATAGCCAACCAAAAATGATGAGAGAACTTATGCCACATTTGCGCCTGATAGAGTGCTTAGAATAGTTAACAGCTGTGAACTTGCTAGGTTTTAACAGATAGCGTAGGCCTGCCGGTAATGAGGGTAATTTATTTGGGACTTATTCTCCTTCTTGCAGAGGAGAAATG
The DNA here is from genome assembly GCF_038994185.2 of Dermacentor albipictus. NCBI lineage: Eukaryota > Metazoa > Arthropoda > Arachnida > Ixodida > Ixodidae > Dermacentor > Dermacentor albipictus. Next base: position 88,606,907 of record NC_091828.1, on the reverse strand, counting down.
TTAGACTCGTTAGTAAAGTTTCAAATTCTTTGTTGAATAAGAAAATCAAATTAGACATATCGCGATAAGGTAACAGAAGCAAAAAAGCAGAAAAATTCGGCATCGTTATCAATTTTGCTGATGACAGCAACACCAGCACAGTGACAAGGCTGGAAACATTGAATTGCGCGATAACGTGATAATTTCGCCAGGATATTAGCTCTACTGAATTAATTTTATACTATAAATACGAAAGCGACTGAGAAATAATTTTATCGTCACTGTTATCTTACTGCAACGTAAAGCTTACCGCTCGTCGTGTCTAATCATACCACGGTAATGCAGGAAACGCTGTGGGTCATATTTTTCATCAGTGTTTTCTGATCTGCATTAAGGATTCAGTCGAACTCAAGAAACACAACAGAAGCAATGATAGGTGAGCGTCATAGTGATTATACGCCGGCATCGGTGGGAAGCAGACAAGGGCAGCCCTAGCTGTAAGAAAGTAGTATTTTGTTTCTGAAGCCTATGTTCCTACGGTCGTTGTCGCCTCAAGTGATGAAGTTTTCTTCTTGAAATGATCGGTGGCGTGCGAATATACGCCCCAGTGACGGCTCTCTGCAAGTAATAGAAACTAATCTCTAAAGCCATGCTCTCTGCTGGATGCATGCGTCAGGCTTACTTTTAGGCTAAGCCAACTTATGTGGCAGGATGTGCCAGTAGTGCCATTAATGATCTGCATTAAGGATTTAGTCGGGCTCAAGAAACACGACAGAAGCAATGACAGGCGAGCGTCATAGTGATTATACGCCAGCATCGGTGGGAAGCAGACAAGGGCAGCCCTAGCTAATCTCTAAAGCCATGCTCTCTGCTGGATGCATGCGTCAGGCTTACTTTTAGGCTAAGCCAACTTATGTGGCAGGATGTGCCAGTAGTGCAATTATTGCGGCGCTCGTACCCATTGACGGCATGATTGGTCGATGACCTTTCTTGTATCTCGCAGACACCACAGAACTCGGGATGTTAACTCGCCAACTCGCGCGCATGCAGTCACGTGACAGCGGTCACGTACGATGCCATGTTTTGAACGGCTCTGCCGCTTCAATCATTACTACGAGAACTGCGCCGTGCTTTAGCGTGCGAGGTGTTATTTTTTGTTTTGTTTTTATGTAGTATTACACATAGAACAAAGCACAATAGCCTAAAATAAGATATGTACTGCAATTTTGAACAGTAATTGTGCGACACTTAGTCACAGCCATCGTGGGTAATGTAAATTCATACTATATCCGAAGTACAATGACTACACCACCACTTCGCGCAACTTAACGCCTTTTGCGCCTTTTTGTCTTGATTTTTGAATTTTGATGCCTACTTAAATCGCGAGCAGCATGCTCGATTCTATCAATATCAATCATGGTCGTTCCATTTCTATCAACATCTCACAACATTTTTCTGGTCGGTTCCCACTCCTAAGAGTATTATGACGCGATGAAAATTTGTTGCCCATAAAATATTATTGCTTCACATATTTTGCTGACCATAAAGAACGTGCTGTAAGAGTTTCGCTTTACCGCGTTATTTCCGTGCAATAAGGGAATCTCTTGCTATTGACAGGAAAGAAATTGACCAAAATAAGAACTGGCATGTCTAAACTATTCATATTGTACAAGCTGATCTAAAACAGTCAACTGCAGTAGGCGTGTGTCCAATTTGATCCCACTTGTGGGTGCTAACGTTCAAGTAGATTGCTACTAAGCAACGTGAGAGCATGGCGGTTTCTTGCATCACAGCACCACTGCGCGCGATTTGAACACCGAGAAACATAGGTTGAAAACGTCCACACGCGCTTTAGGGATTGCCGCTCCTCGTTTTCAACTAAGTTGCGTCACATATACTTTACGGTACAGCACTGAAGGAACTTTGAAAGTTTTCCGTTCCACCAGGGCCAAAAAGCGTGAGCCGTGGCCAGCAAGATGCGTACGACATGGTTGCCGGCGAGCCAGGTTTAGATACCATAAACTTACTTCGCATGACTGCGCAGGAAACCAACTCAGCGAGGGCCTGTTCGTATCTGCCTTGCGTTGCAGATCAATACTGCACTCCTGGCGTCGGATGGAGAATCGTCTGCTCTGCTTCCCGGGCGTCTGCTGCCGAATGATGCCGTCTGGAAAGCGTGCGCGAGGCACGTCTGCCTGAAACTTCAGTTCAGGTCGAGCATTGTTGTATTTGTTTCTTCGCTGAAGTTACGCTTCGCTCTCCATCCATATTCAACGTTCCGAGAGAATTGTGCGCATAACTCTTCAAACAACTGTCGCAATTCTTGCTCGTGTTCGAGACTCTGAGTTCTTATATTGCACGCTTACTTATTTGCCTTGCTTGTTTTTGTATATGTGTATAGAGGTCTATTTTCTCCGCTTTATGAACTTTGAAAGTAGGCTGCATAGCGACTATCTGCCGTGGCATCTCGGAAAATTTTGACTGAGTTTATTCCTGCAACAATCTAGCTAGGAGCTGCAGAGTTGAAGTTGGAATTTTTAGACGTTCTCGTCATTCGGTGGAACATTCGGCAATGAATATATTTGAGAAAAGGTCAGTAGGCCGTGTTGTTGCCTCCTCTTTTAACTAGAGCTACGCTAGCTCAACTATGGTACCCACTCGTATGATAAGAACAAACGAAACACGAAGAGACTAAAACATACCACAGTAAATTCGGTAAAGGTAATGTTTCGGTTCCCATGCGACGACAATGTTATTGCGGTAGTATCCCAGATCTAAATATGTCTTCCAAAATAGTGTAATAAATTTTGAAAACATCTTGACTGTTTCTTCTTTTCTGGTTAACATGTTTGTAATAGGATAATCAAATTATCCGATCTGCAGTTTTCCTGCTGTTTATTTGTGCTTTCGAGGCCTGGATAATTCTGTTAATAATTATTGTATTTTATTGTTCAAACATCGTGTTTAATCTGTCACTGCCCTAGAGCTTAATAGTTGCAAACAAACTGCAAAGCGCTGAGCGGCTTTATGTCTTCGTATTATGCATTTCTCTTCTAGTAAACCCACGGAATGATTGCGAACCTAAACTATGGAAAGGGACCTGTAATGCTTAAGAGGCATAAATGTCTGCTGGAAACACACGAGTCTTTCTTTCAACCCAATACGAATAATTCAATTGATGAACACTGTTTTATCAAGGGAAGCCAAAGGTTGAAACTATGCTCCTTTTTAAGGCACTGTCTCCAACATGAAGCATCTCTAGCACCGAATAGTACAAGTTCACAATGGTATGTTACCCTTGAGATGAATAAATCATATAATAAAGAACGTGAAAGGCACGGTCAACGTCGGCGTCATTCATCGGTCATGTTTTTTTGCAAAAGTGGTCACGTGCACCCCTATTGCTTGCCGTGCTATGGCTGTTCCAGACTTGTCATGGCAGAAAAGACGAGAACGCGGGAAGGAACAACCAGACATTAAATAGCATTCTGTCTTAGCCGGTCGCTTTTTCACGTGTTGACACGTCTTGTGCAATGTAAGTACTCATTTTTCTGACAATCCACTTAAACCTTAGCAAATCTATTACTGTGCAAATAGTACAAAGATCGCAGAACGCCGAACAACCTTTATAATCGCGATTTAGAATACATCTATAGTGCTGGTAGCTAAAAAATTACCAAACAAAGCATCCGTCCATCTGTAACCACACAGATTTCCCCTAGGTTACACATCTAGGCGGCGAGAGAGAACCCAGCAACAAACACTCCCGCGAACAGCTTTTCTTTGGGGTACCTATTAAACAGGGTGAAATATTACAGTTTGCTGGCTACCTGGTCATACAGATGACAAAGAGATGGACGGCAATGCAGCTTTAGCCATGGTAGATACATGTAGATACAGAATGTGTGTTACATGAAAATATGAAACGGGCTACTTTTACAGGAATTTAACGTCTCACATGACCAGAAGATTCTGTCGAAGAAGGTAACAGGAAACTTCAGGTGATTGCGCCCTACGTTTCTCATTCACATGTACACCGGTATAGGCATCACAAAGTATGCGTTTCAAGACGTAGGGAATTCACAATTATTTCGGCGCAAACTGTGATGCAAGCATCAATTTGTACGAATGTAGCGCATGAATGGGTTAGAGCTCACTATAACCGCAGCCATCTTGTTATTACTTCGCGCTGTTGTTGAAGAATAAAAAGAAGTTCTGTGGACAGGGAGCGTAAATATTTTTTTTACGCATTGAAAACGCCCAAGTGAACAAAACGTTATGTTCACGATTAGCGTAAATCAGGCCTAACTACAAACTATTCCATTATCACTTACCTTGACTAAACCAGACTGTGTTTATTTATTTCTTTTTTGTTGTTGGAGCTGTTTGCTACTTGCGAAAACAAAAACTCAGTGCCCTCCCACTTTGTGAGGAAGAAGGACCAATGACGCTGTGTATGTGGGCCCCTTAATGACAAACAGCACCACCGCCGCGGGTCTGCCCGCCATTGCACTGTGTTCGGGATCAGCCCAAGTATGGGGAGTGTTTAACGCCTGCGTCACTTCCGCCGCGCGCCAGCCTGGCATTGCACTATCTTTGGGATATTTCTCTACACGCGTACGCGATAGTGGGGAACGTAGCCCTTAGCAGCATCACTGTAAAAAGAAAAAGAATATATATCATCATTGCTTTTTAGGTTTTTTTTCGTCAAGCGCCACAAAGCATCAAATGATATGTCATAGAAAGCACTTACAATGATAAATTTAGTGTCCCAATTGACACGAAGTTCGGTTATTCGCCTCGAAATTAATACGAGAGAACTAAATTTCTTCAGCACTTGCATTTTCAGAAGCCTCTAGTTTCTTTCAAGATAACCCCGAAAGAACGCATGTTTAAGCGTTGAAACTATGTGACGTTGTTGTTGGATTACCGTTAAGCGTACTTCAACATGTCTGTTTATATGTGGCTAACTTCCTTTAACTGACATGAAGGTAATATTAGAAGAGATAGAATGTGGCCATAAAACACACGATTATCAATGTGAGGCAAAGCTTTATTGAAGTGACTATGTACATGCCAAGCAACAATTGTGCTTCGTAAAACAAATTTATTTTTAGACTATTCAGCTTGTTGTTTCGTGCGATGTCTATGTTTATTAACCAGAATGGTGCTCATGGAATTTTTATTTCCATCTGCTAAACTGTTCACAAGTTACGCCGAGTTTCAATCAAGAAAGTAGAAAGATGCACATTAGGCAATGTTTGCGCAGCGATGTCATGAGAACTTTTCGAGAGATGAATGGTCATGAGACATATATGTTCAGAGAAGTAGTACGACGTCTATCTAAATACACTTAAGCATTGTAATTTTATACCCCTAGTGGCATAGTTGCAAATACCCGTTCTGCATAACTTAAAGCATTAGGGTAACTTGATTTCCAAACCAGACGAGGCTACCATGGTAGCTACGGCCACTGAGGGGTTCATAAAAACTGTCGAAGTCGTCGCGAATGTGGTACAACTTAGGTGACTTGTTCACAAAACAGCATATTTGCAGGCAGTTTCCCTACGCCGATCGCTTTCAGTGCATGGCTGAAATACTTCATTTCTAGAAGCTGCAACTCATGTTACCTTTACTTGCTTGAGACACGTGTAGATATTCTCGCGTCTTTGGGACGGCGAAGAACCAGACAGGAGTAAAAGCTGAGCATCACAACAGAAACACTATACTGGGCGAATATGCGCCGAGGAAAACAAGTTCCACTCGAAGCGGAACGGCAGCCGCGAATACAGTCGGCTATTGACGAAAATCTTATGTTTGGGTCAAGCGCCGCTCAAGCCATCGCCTCCTCCTTCAGCGAGGATAGGTGGGCTGCGCTCCTGGGAAGCCCCGAACTCAACGACCAAACCCTGGCCGTCCAGAGTGCCCGCGATGGGGCCATCAAGCTCGGCTTGGCGGTCCCTACATGGGACTAGCCGGGTGCCGCGGGGTCTACCCTGCGTCTTCTCTGGACCTATTAAAGTTATTTCACTCACTCACTCATATGTTTACACATGACGAAGATTCCAACGTAGTTGCTGGCGCTCGCGTGTCTTGCGGAATGTAAAACCCTGTCCTCGTCATGCTTACAATCTGGTTTAATAAGGTTCGGTGACAACATGGACCACATTGAATCGGCGACAACAATCTAGAATGTTCTGATACGTGCGGGCGAGACTTCTGCCGAGCGGTTACTTTACCGGTCATTAGCGAGTGAAAAGCGATCTCCGGAAAAGATATCAACAATTGCTAAACGACGTAGGCCCATGAACAAAAATATACGGACCACAGGGTCGCCAAAAGAACAGAATTTATTTGTTATTACCAGGCATAAAGAGAAACGGACGAGTGCACTAGAAAAATCGTAATGCCAAGTTTCGACTGCGACATTATATTTCAAGTTGCACTCAGAGGCGGAGGAGAAACAAGTTTTATCGCGCAATCCTTGGCCCGTATACTTTTCCGCACGGGTGTACGTCGTGTCAATATGCAATGTATCATGCGTATTTTTCAGTTTAAGTATCAAAACAGCTAACAGCTAGTTTTCACTCGCATTTAACGACTCTTCCACTCGCATTTAAATCTTTACAATTTGCACAAATACTGTTTTATATTCGCAGTCTTAAACTATGCTTTTAACGTGGTCTGAAATTTCGTTCCACTTGGCCTTTAATTGAAACGTGTGTGTCTCTCAGTATACTCTGCATGCAGTACGGTTCATGACGCGTTTTATTCGTTAATGGGTTGGGATAATGCAGCTGTAAAGCGCAATTAAGGGTGCTTGGAGGCCGGCAAGGCTGGTTTGCGCATATGTTAGCTCCTACTGCTGGGCCTTCAAACACAGAATGCGATTAGTTAAGCGAGTTTGCCGTGCTTACGTAACTGTACGAAAGACCACGCACTTTCTACTGCCCATAAATAAGAAGTCCCAAAGAAACGTAAGACCAAAGCCGGCACCGCACCACTTAACGAGGCTGGCACCAGCATTCGATGGCGAAATGATGCGGAGTGGCTGATGGGAGGCAATCAGCTTCATAGCGTAATTTGGTTTTCTAAGTCTCATGCAAGCTCATTACCCTCGTAGCATCGTTTCGGCAACATCGTACAACTGCTCGTTTCCCGGCGTTTCAAATGACTACTTGTCATGCGTATGAATTTGGGGTGCGCATTGATGGCATTGCGACAGGCACAGACATTAGGAAGAAAGATGGAAAGCTAAAGGAGCGTACAATTTAGCGAAGAAAGATAGAAATCGGAAGGGTCAATCCAAGTGAGCTCATCAGGCCTCTTTTGGCACACACGACTTGATGAATGGGCCGATCAGAGCAGCCGTACGAAGTCATAATTCCTCCCTCTGCAGTTTAGTAAATCTATTGGCAGCAAATCATATATGAAGAAGAGGTCTTCTCCGACCTTTAGTAACAGTGACCAGTGAAATACTAAATAGTTTGTTTTTATATTTTTTATATATGAGCTCAAGTATCAATAAACTCCAAGGTGATCTTGGTGGGTATTTAGCCAATGTGTATGCACTGTGCAACATTCATCAAAAATACTTGACAAAAATAAAATGCATTTAAAATGACTATTAGAATGTGTTATAAAATTTTTTAAACAGGGTTGAAGTGCCTCAAACAGGCTGGCCAACGTTTCGATAGGTGGACCTATCTTCGTCAAAGGCGCCTTTGACGAAGATAGGTCCACCTATCGAAACGTTGGCCAGCCTGTCTGAGGCACTTCAACCCTGTTTAAAAAATTTTATACCACAGTGTGCCATTCCATCTGCCAGCCCCTTTCTTGTTATTAGAATGTGTGTGCTTCACATTTCCTTCCTCACGTCTTTGAAGCACAGCGTTCTAGATCACTGCGAGCTATCGTCCTAATCTGTCCACTTCCTGCCTTCTCTGTAGCCTGGTTCAATTTTTGTTGCCGAATTCTCTTATCCTTCATCCTTGTTCTGCCAACCTATCTGGCACCTACGCCGTCAGAAATACTCTTTCATGGAATTCACCAAGAAATGCCACGTTCCCACTGTCGCACGTCCTGTTCGACAAATGCAGCAATTGAATCCCATACCGGGTGACAAATTCCAAGTTGCGTATAGTCATTTGACCAAGTTGCCTATTCTACCGAGTGGAACATACCGACTGGTTCGAGTAGTATTATATTTGGCGAGAATGCAGCAGTCAGCGACCGTAATGCATCACGAAGAGTCGAAGGAAGGTCCGCTTTCAACGTGACTAAGACTACACGAGTGCCGCAATAAGGACTCAAAATGCGCGGTGTGGTCGAAGTTACAAGATGTGCGCTTCTTTTCAGCGGTGGAGTTCCCATTGCCGCTGGTACATCGTTTTCCTTCCAGCCGGTGAATTTAATAAAGCAGCTCTTAGGCACCCGTCCCACCGGCGAGCGTCGGCGTCAGCCTCGGCGTCGGTGTAACTGAGCGAACGAACACAGCAAAAGGTCAAAGCGAACGCGGAACGCAGCTCGGGATGAAAGACGCGAGGAGTAAAGCGGAGAGGAGGGTGCAGCGTAACTGGGAGGCGCAAAGCGGAGGAGGGTATGGCGAAAAGGATGAGGACGTGAGGAGTGCCGGCGCGACCAGACCCTCTGCGCATGCGCTACTTCGCCTGCGGCGCTGCCGTCGCTAGAGCGAGCCACGCGTTCCCGTGCTGACGCTTTCTTTCTGAACAATGAACGATGCAACCCGTAGAAATGCTTCATCTGCCGCTGCTGCGGAACGAGCTGTCCGAGAAGAGGCTCAGCGCCACCGCCGGAAGCACCTTGTCCTTCAGAATCAAATTCTTTGCCATAACATGTATCGAGTTCAAACCACCTAAACAGCGGTGCTCAAAATTCGCATTAGGGAGTATCGCAATTGTCCGTGAAATTTTTTCACAAGGTTGCGACAAGTTCGTAACATGACACTGCACTACGGCATCATCATTTGTTACGGAAGGATAAAAGAAGAGAAACAGATAAGAAGATCGCGAGACGGCTGGCGGCTGCGTGTTGTTGCTGGTCAGCCAGCTTAACCACATTGACTCTGCTTTTATACATATTGTAAACACAGTCTGTCTGTACTACCAACATCCCCGTAACAATATCACGCGACCAAGACATACTGAAACTTTAGAACAGAGCATCTTGTGGAAATTGCTTGAAGTGCCATACGGTGTCATTGATTAACTACTCGTGTTTCGTGATGGTAATTTGGCTCTGACGATTCACTGCAAGGGGCCAATTATTTAAAGCCTCGGCCGAGTGCCAAGTCGCGTTAGTTCGGTTACTTGATGCCCAGCAGACGGTGGTTTTGAAACGTGCACAGGGCAGAAATAGACGTAATATAAATAACAGGCACAGGCTGAAGTACCCACAGCCAACCGAATAGTGATTTTCAGTTTCACAAGTACCCATACAGAAATCCATGCACAGACGAACACCAACCATCAATGTTTCGTATACTCGTATTTCGGAAAGTGGTCCATACGCGTGAAAGATAATCTGCGAGTACATCAGTGATTATAGACAACTAAATACGTGTTCTTCTGCCTACTTTCAGTGCGACGGTTGGCGTTAAGAAAATTAGAACAGAGGCTCGAATTGCAGACAGTAGAGAAATTATTAAATGGAACACACGTGCAAAGTGCTGCAATAGACACGGGCAATAACGGCGCTTGCACCGCAGGTACTAAGAGTAACTACATTTATTTGTTCAGCTCAATGAAGATCACTCTCCAAAATTTTCTCGCTTGACAACGACCACTCTTGAAAGTTAATTTGCAAATTGGTTTCCACGAACGCATTTAATAACTATCAACGTTAGATGTGAGCCAGCACATTACGTTGAGATAGAGATATTGAGTAATATGAAAGGCTTCAAAGTGATGCCTGGCGTATCGCGTGCTATGCTAATTGAGGTCATGGACGAGAGATATTATTACATGCGCAATAACTAAAACTACCAAAAGATACCTCACAAACCCAATTAAGGTGAGGTGTATGTGTGGTATAGGTATTAATAAAGCAGCATTAAGCCCTTCAGCATTTGAGGATATACAACCGCTTTCGTTAGACAAAAGCTGCAGGCAATTAGTCTTCAGTGGCCTAGAATTCACAGATATTTCATTCTCAGGTCCCGGTAGAAGTGCAGTTTGGTTTTAGAAATAGTCTCCCCAACGATCTACGGCTGCAGTAGCGTACACCTTCTTGCAGGACGTCAAAAATATTGCTCAGCTGTTGTCTCAAGCTCAGTATCTCCTCCTCTGTACAAATTGCCCTAAAGGAGCTCTGAGGTAAAATTTTTGATGATTGGCATTTTAGGTGTAAAACGAAAATTCTTGATCTCGAAACCCTAGAGAAACAAAATACTTGCCAGACTCAAAAAATAAGTTTGTCATAAAAGCTTTTTAACCAAGAAGTTTTGGTTTCCTATCATGGGAGGTATGGGTGAAAAAAACTCATTTGGGTCACGTGTCGGGACGGTATAACGCAGAAAATGATCGCATAAAACCAGGGCGTCGCGAAGCCTTGACACACGCTCCAGTGTTCTCTTACACCGTTACGCCGGACTACGGAGCGAGTCGCATTGTAGCCGACAAAAATGTGATGCAGAGCGAGTTTGAAATCATCGCGATGTCATGCCTTCCGATGTGACCACCTTCTGCTTCTTGACAAATCAAGGTCTTGACAAACAGAACCAAAACTTGTTCCTATAATATCTGTCAGAAAATATTTTAGTGTGCTCTTTGTCTCACCCGTATTGTGGCTCGGGTCTCGCGATCCAGAACTATGATACACTCAAAAATGACCCATGAGTATACTCCTTTAATCCAGGAGTACTCACGACATCGCAGGCTAGTGGTGTCGTTCTTTTTCTTTTCCTTTTTGTGTGTCTGCGTGTGTGTGTTTATTACTGAGGTCAGAACTTTGAGCACCTGCCTCGCGCACCTTGTTTAATGTGTCAAGAATATCGAGAAAGCTTGCCCCCTCAGGCTATGACACCATCTTCTACTTGCGACAACGACTCTCTGACTCTGTGACACTCAGCCACGACGCGCTTTTTTGTTTATTGGCTAGCTTTGATGCATGTTATGAATGACAGTTCGAGAAAGGAAGCCTTTTAGTTGGAGCTAGCCATGGGGGACAAATCTTTTGTATTAAGTAGCGATAATGGATAGTAGCAAACTGCGAAAGCTTAGAACAAAATTGGTACACAACGCAGCACCTTCATTTTAACGTATCGTTTTTGAAACGCTAAGTTTTATACCTTCAAACGCGAAGTTTTAAACCTTCACTGCTATGCCTTCAGGTAAACGCGATGTACATAGCAGCGTGTTTGGTAATATGCAGCCATGTTTCAGTTGGAGATAGTTCCGCAAACAAATGGCACATAAATAATTACTACCATGATTATTTTACGAATAATAATATTTCAATGTTGTTTGTTCTACAAATGTATACTTCTCAAGGCTTGAAAAAAATTTCAACAAATTGTACATTTCCCTAATGTGCAAGGACGTTTAGGTACTGTAGGATTAAGCCACCGTCTACCAATAGTCAAACACGACACAGTTTTATGAAAAGATCCGCGCTTTTAGTTATCAACTATGGTTGACCAAAGCCTGTAGCTGCGGCAAATTTTTGGCCAAGGTCATCAAGAGAGCTGAAGGAGCCGCTTGCGCCCAGGGGCTCGTGGCTGCCTAAAAACAAGGTCACCCGTCAATGCCTCGTTTTCAAATAATATCTTTACTCAATCACTCTTGGCATGAAGGCCTGTCTTCGTCATTTGCTGCCCTCTCGAAGAAAAGCCGCTTATTTAGACGTTGCGCAAGTGACCCATTCTTGATTTGGCCTAATATAATCAGTTTACCGATATTGCAATCCTCCCAAAATCTTTCCAGGCTGGGAAAACTGGACCATTCCACAAAATTATTTCCGCCCCGTGCTTGTTGCGTGTACCATACCAATATATGGGGTAGGATTGTAAAAATCTTTTCGCTGGAACTACGGCGCCGCATTTCATAGCTAATTTTTGCTAATACGCTTCACTTCAGCATGAATTAGTGCTTCTATACCAAAAATAGAGGGTGTTCTTTGAACAAAAGAAAGCTCTTACTGAGTCACTAGAAACTCAGAGGCTACTGTTGCTACTCAGAGGCTTTGTTGCTCTGCTGTTCTCATGAACCAATTATTCGTTTATCTGTTAATTAATTTTATTTGTTATTCAGAACGATTACGTGTTGTGAGAAGGGCTAAAGAAAAGGCCGCTTGTTTACGGCTTAAGGGAATTCTTGGTACCGTTTTTGACAATCTTGTGGCTCCACTTTTTTTCGTAACTGCTAACCAACAGTCCTGGTTCCAGGATCGCTATTGCTACTCTTGCGCCCTCGTCTGTACACATGTACTTTGTAATTGTTTTACTATTAATGCAATCTCATTCTTCAAAAACGTGAGAAAGAGTAAAAAGGATATCGCTCAAGGCACGTGAATTTCCGGGCGCGACGCGTCCATAATAGTAAAAACGGTGCCGTGGGATCTGCATAGTTATGTAATTTATCTATACTATATATTACTTAATTATTTATAATATATTATTGATTACATTTAGATATTTATTTATTTACTTGTGGTTTGTGCACTTTATTCGGACGTGACTTGGAACGTTTACAACTGTGTTTCTTTTTGCTGGATTCTCAACAAACCATAAACATTTGAATAATAAAATTATCAGAGCATGGTAATGTGAGTTCATATGAGAGCTAGGGTGCGATGCGGCAGGTTTCCCACATTTGGGTGGATACTCAATGTTGGGGAATAGATGGCCAGTGCCAAAACTTCAGTTTCTACATTATGTGCTATTACCCGAAAGAAAATAAACGCTGGCAATATAAGTTACACCTTCAGTAATGAAAAAGAAGGAACATCAGCCTAAACAAATCAACTGCGTATAATATACAGACGCAAAAAATGTGTTGCATATTGGCGAGATCCTAGCAAAAGCACCACAAAGCCCAGTTGAGCTGGTTCTTATCAGTAAAATAACATCAACATTGAAGCCATGAAAGCTAAAGCAAGAAAAAAAAATTCAAAACATAAGATATTACAAAGAATGCTCGAACCTTGTGAATTAAAATAGGAAGAATAAAAATATGTTATGTTTATTTATATAGGTAGCCAGCTTGTTAGTTAGTTAGTTAGTTAGTTAGTTAGTTAGTTAGTTAGTTAGTTAGTTAGTTAGTTAGTTAGTTAGTTTTATAAGCATAACAGGATCCCTTAGGAGAAATACGTGAGCAAGGTTCACAATATATCAGTAGAAGTAAAATTGTTATAATGCACGAATGCAAGAAAATCTGCTCACACACATAGAGATCACAGAAAACAAGAAGTGACGGTCAACCATGAAGGTGGAGGAGGGGGGCAACGAGGAAGAAGGATATCGTAGAATAAAGTGGAGGAACAGCTTATACAAGGTCAATGAAGCTTTTTTTTATATTTTGGCATATGCAGTCGTTAAAGTCTAAACCCACGTGTGTGTTGAGACGGCGCATCTGGAACATAGACTCATCAGAGTACTACCAGCCAAGAGGCAAGAAAGTTCACGACTCTGGGCGGGTCTTCAGCGCCGTCCGAAGGATCTACCAGGGCGGACCACATGGCGAGCACGTTCGACAGCCACTACCATGACGGAGGCATGGCAGAAACTATGGTTACATAATTACCCGCCGTGGTTGATCAGTGGCTATGGTGTTAGGCTGCTGAGCACGAGGTCGCGGGATCTAATCCCGGCCACGGCGGCCACATTTCGATGGGGGCGAAATGCTAAAACACCCGTGTACTTAGATTTAGGTGCACGTTAAAGAACCCCAGGTGGTCGAAATTTGTGGAGTCCCCCACTACGGCGTGCCTCATAATCAGAAAGTGGTTTTGGCACGTAAAACCGCGTATATTATATTATGGTTACATAATTCGCCCGTCCAAGACATACGCGGCGAAATGAACCACTGTCGAAACAAGATTTTGCGTCGGTCACGCCGGGCATCCTTCAGACGCAATCAAACCATGCGGAGCCACTGACGCAGCACGTGTCTATTGCCAAACACCGTATACAGCGTGGGAACAGTCGAAGGAGTAACGCCGTAGTGCCTGACCACTTCGAGGGCGTTTGAACGGCTCCTGCTTCTGGGATCAGTTGGTATGAATGCGCATGCAGCTCTAATGAATGGTACAGCGATGACCACAACATCCTGAATCTTGTGCCATCCCTAAGCGTAATAGTGGGATAGTGAGAGACTCAAGGATCCTCAGCGACCCAACGACCCGTGGAGTAGGCGGAAGAGGAACGTCGTCATTTCCTTGCAACAAACCCAGCATGGCGGTGGGACGGGGTGATTTCTTTCAGTAAGAACGCTGATTTGGGCGATTTGGTTATGTATTTTGAAGCGGTTTTTGCGCTAGGAGACGCGGACAACAAGAAAGGGGGGGGGTATTATTTGCTTGTTCTTTGCACCCCTTTATTTGTTCACGCCTTCCAGTGCGATAATCATTCGCTGTTTCGTTCGAGCACTTAGTTGTGGAAGCATTCGGGAGCATTGTTTTCGAGAAGCCACGATTTCTTCAGCTCGCTGATGCAAGCCTCAACGGCGCTTCAGTTGAACTGTTGGCCATTCACGGAATGAACTAACACCACCAGAAACAACTTCAAGCCAAGTCCCCGAGAACGCTAGAAGACATTTCTTCAAGCGCTTACCGGCTGTGTTATCCTTATATAACACTTAGCGATGGCAAAATGACAGCACACCGGAAATACAAACGGGCACGCCGAAAGAAGAAAATTATGCTTACACGTTGAAACGCTGCCAAGTTGTACGGCTATTAGCTAGACTGAATTGCGGGGTAAACAAGAAACAAACAGGAAATGGCAGCCCGAAGGAAGGGCCATAAAGATATGGCTGGTAATTCACACCAGAACTCATGTACACGACGTTGTCCGTACGTCACCTTGAAGAAGACAAGTCCACTTGTCGAAACGTTGGCTCCTGCTTTCACCTTGAATAAAGGGAAAATGAGATATCCACCCGTTCGTAGCAATTGCTGCAAAGGAAACCCATACGGGTTCCTCGAAAGAAAGGCCTCATAGTTGAAGAAAAATTCGTCCTGGTCTAGGACTCGAACCCGGGACCACCGCCTTTCCGGGGCAGCCGCTCTACCATCTGAGCTAACCAGGCGACTAGCAGATGGCAGGGCGAAGTCGAATTTGTCGACAACACGAAGCAAAGGCAAGAGTTTGACGTAGTAGTTCTGCGGATGGCAAAATTCACCTTGTCCTTGTTTTGCTCGTTGTCCGTACAAGTCATTCCAAAGTTCAAGGCTGCGTAAACAAACACATAAATCTTATAACATTAAGGCTACTCGAGCAATGAACCATAGGGTCTGTATTAGAGCGCAACTCAGTTTTGTCAACTTCCCTCTGCATGAAACCTTCAGAGGTTCAAGCAGCACTCCTAGCCACCGATTCCTATCTGTATAATTTGCCTTTAATTCAAAACTGCTGAGCACACTAGTCGCGCATTCATTTCGCTCATCACAAATCAACCTGAAGGAGTGGTCTTGCATAAGACTCAATGTTGGCACCCCCAACTACCCCTCCCCCGCCATTACACACGTTCTCTTCTTTTCATAATTCTCACCATAATCAACACTTATTGCGCCGTTATCTGTCATACCTGGGGTACTACATAAGAGGGAAGCAGTGATATAAAATGAAGGAAAACAGCTCAGCTTGTAAATAGGTTTCATTCAACCTCTGCCAATTGCGCTGCCCACCACTTCTCATGCTACAGGTGTTTAATAAGACACGTTCGATGACACTATGGGCTGTGAGCTACGCTTTCGTCCGGTCGGTTTCCTTTGCAGTAGAAAGGCGTATTCAAGTGCACCAGCGAGGTAAAACATGGATCTATATAAACTCCAAAACAAAAAAAGCTACGCCTCGCTACAACCCACACGCTGGACGTAACCCAAGTATTCTTGCATACGAAGATTCAATTTCCGAACGAAAAGGTTTGGGTTCCCCTCGTAACCGTGAAAGCTCTGTGGCATATCAAATTTGCCTGCGCCATTTGTGCGCCCTTTTTTTTTCTAAATTCGGAGCTCCAGACGTGCCCTTCCGAGTCGACGAAGAATCCCGGAAAACCGTTGCTCTCTTCGAATTCTGCACGCGTATATAGGAGCTTTACTGCCCATTTCGTAACCACGGCCAGCGACAAAGGCCACCTTTTTTCGACAGTGATGTCTGGGAGAATTACAGTGCGCGCAGTATATGAAGTGGGTTATATTGTAACCTCGTGCGTCAGCGGCAAAATATCGCCACTGCAGCCAATCTTCTCGCTTTGTGAGCCGTGCCACGCTTTCAAATCGAATATTTCACTGCGCGGAATGGCTGCCTATACCATTTGAACCGCAATATTTGAATGGTCTTGAAAAAGAGCTGCTCCTCAAGGAAGACTTGCTAGCTAGAGTTCTGAGAAGTGAGAGTGAGTATATCTTAATGCACTCAGAGCTGATATGAGCTGCGTGATGGTAATTCTGTATTCCTCGGCATATAGGCATACTTGCTTCCTCTGGTATTTCCGCCAATTTTTTTATTAATTCAGAAGACTCATTCAGCAAGTCGTCAGAGATGTGAAACTTAGACGAGCGAACATGATTGTGATCTCCAGGAACTGCAACAATGTTCCCGCGAACTTCCCGGTAGTTCTACAGGCGAAATCGGTATCTAATCAGCTAAGAACTCTAGAAATATTCAGTGCTATATGGTAGTTGAGCTCACAGCTTCATGATGGCGGGATAATTAGCCCGTTGAATCAATCAATCTAAGTGCGTAAATTATTGCTCTAAGAATCACTAAGAATCTAAGAATTTTTTCCCGGCGTATCAGATTCTGTTCTGACGCAGGAGATAAAAACGCGAGAAGCACCTTCATCATACCACTTATATGCTATCTGTCTGAGTACTTCGTGTCCATCAATATCTCTGCCACCTATCAAGCAGGTTTGTTCCTTGCCATTCGCTTAATTCATATCCAACGCACTAAACGAATGTTCGTACTGTCGCATAGTCGTTGATACAACGGGCATAGCAACAGGAACAAGGTCACGTTCTTGAATGTTGTAATTTTCTAAATTTCTTGCGGCCACAAAAGAGGTCATAGTTCTGAACAGTAACTTGTCACAAGCGGCAAAGTGATAGAGGCTGACTCGAGATTAGAGATTTGTAGTTTCTATCCTTGAGTGTATTCAGAGGATGAAAACCTAGAAGTGTCTGCGATGGCCATTCTCGAATGCCTACTGGCGGCTGAATAAATAACAATGCTTTCTATTGCAAAGAAGCATTAGGCACTAGCCATACATTATTTCCTTGTATCGTTCCATAAAGGCTGTGAGCGGAAAAAATAAAAGTGTCTGTTTCGGCCGAAGCTGATGAACCGAAAGCGATAGCAAGGTTTAGCATTGCACTGAAAGTGTCCAAGAATGCTGACTTGTTGAGAAGCGCCAACAGCGGTGTTACAAACATCGCGCCCTATAGGCGAAGGAGATGAGACTAGCGAGAAATTGTCGGCCTTTGTTGGTGGCCACGTAGAAAATTACGTATTTCGGCGTTTACTGTCCGTTTCGCATAGACGAACAGTGTCTGCACCACTTGTGTGTTACGTCCTCGGCGGTAACGCTAACGAGTTTGCGCACAACCTTGATGCCTGCACTGGAAGCCACAGCGCTGCCCTGGCTCTGACAGATCCCGTAATGCATAGACGGTAGCTGTGCGTCCAATCAGCTTCGTCGCTTTTGCTGCCGAACGCAAATTGCTCGTGTTTGGGAACATTACAATCCTCAAGGCGTGGGCCGCCCGTGCGCAAGAATACCATCACAACATGGGACAGCACATGCGCGAAGAAGGTAACCGAGGTCCTCGGTTTCTTCTCTCATTAATTCATAGCAAGGATCTCGAATCTGGCAGCCTTGATGTTATTAGGCAGCACGCAAGGGTCCCTTAGCCACGTGACTGCTCTTTTAAGTTCTCGTGGGACGTGACGCCATAGGGAAAGAAAAGGGACGTTCCACATAGGCCCACCATGGCTCTGAGTGGTGCTGGCTAAAATTTGCAGGACTAGATGTAGCACGCATATGTATGGGAAGTTATTGGACGAATTGATAGCCGTCACCGTAGCATAGTTCGCAGTGCAACGCAAGCGTAATGCGGAGGTTGTGGGTTCGGATCCCACCGACAGCGCGTTATGTTTTCGCCCACTGTCATTTCCCTTTTTTTTTGTTTACAGCATTTCAGTTTCAACTACAGTTAATTGCCCCCATGCTTTCCTTGGCTTCATTGGCTCTTAGATTTACATGGCCACAATTAAGAAAAATCTAGCGCCTCAGTTACCCTCCTTTGCTCTCCCTCCCCCCTCACAAACACCAAACGCACGTCCATATATATATATATATATATATATATATATATATATATAGTTGCGTGGTTGTCGCCAATAACCAATGCTGCTAACGAATCTTCCGTAGGCGGTGGGCGCCGAGCTAAGATGCGCTGTTTCCGTAGCTCGTCAAAACTTTGGCACAAGTTGATAACTTCGGCCACCGTACGCGGATCCTTCGCTAGCAACATTTGAAATGCGTCCTCATCAATGCCTTTCATAATGTGTTTGATCTTGTCCTGTTCCGCCATTGACGGATTCACGCGCTTACACAGGTCAATGACATCTTCGATGTAACTTGTGAACGTTTCACCGTGATGTTGCGCGCGCCCCCGTAAGCGTTGTTCTGCGCGAAGCTTGCGCACAGCGGGGCGCCCGAACACTTCTGTGAAACTTGTCTTGAATCTGCTCCACGTTGTGAAATCGTGTTCGTGGTTTCGGAACCAGAGGTTCGCGACGCCGGTTAAGTAAAACAGCACAATGTGCAACTTTGTGACGTCGTCCCACTTGTTATGCTGGCTCACCCTTTCGTAAGATGACAACCAATCCTCCACGTCATGATCATCGGTGCCGCTAAAGATGGCAGGATCACGCTGGCGCAATGCACCGGAAACGATGACCGTCGGAGGCTGGGGTGCATCTTCCTGGGTGGTTTCGTCAGGCATGGTCGCAGCAGTCGGTAGCGTCCGGCTTCGGAGTTCCAGTTTTTGAGGTTACCCCGCACCTCCACCAAATGAAGTGGGGTTTATGTAGCTCGTTCGAGGGATCGCAGGTAGCTCTAGATACGAGTCCTAGCGCTTCGTACCAACAACCCGCGCTCGTGTCTCGCGCCGCAGCGGTGGCAGTCCGCACAGTGCCACATGCATATTACCCACTACAACTACAGTGCCACATGCATATTACCCGCTACAATATATATATATATATATATATATATATATATATATATATATATATATATATATATATATATATATATATATATATATATATATATGTTGTAGTGATGTAATTGAAATCAGCGTACATCAACGCCTTCCAGATCACGTTTCCTGCAGGGTGCACATTACACTTTTATTGGATATAACCACCTCTTTGAATGAGCACGTTAAATCCAAGCATGCGCAATGTTAATTTTAGTCATTTTTATTGGCAGCTTATACTAAACAATAGGGCCTTAATGAAGACCGGCAGCGCATCGACTCTTTCTATGATCGACGTACGACTCCCTGAACATGTAAACCATATTTTTGTATGATCCTACGTTGCTTAGTATTACCGCAATAAGCCTTCTCATCCCTTGAATCACACCATCGCTATACTTGAAAGGCATAAGTGCGCTTCCATAACGACGCGGTGAAATGGATGCGGGCTTCTCTTCTTGTTGCACTTGCGTTTACGAGGGACCATTATATGGTAGGAGTACTGCTTCGAACGACCGTTTCCCACAGCCCGCAACAAATCGCCGAGGGCGGCTTGAGGCCATGCCACTTGTTTGTAGCCCATGTCTGGTGCTTACAAACACTTGCATCGCCATTGTAACCCCTGCCTCGCGCTTTCGCCACGAGAAATTACTGCTGTTTGCGTCAAGCCCTTCGGTGCAGGCGCACCATCGCGCAAATGGTCACGGGATCATTACGGGTGTTGTTCTGCTTCAAGCAGAAGGTACGCTCGGATCCTGGGCGAATAATAAAAAGAAACAATGGTGCATCACAAAAGAATTCGCTGTTTCGCAGTTGTAAAGCTTCCCCTGTGGATGGAATCTCGAGGGCATCCTTCCGGTACTTACGTGAAGCACGTGACCCATAAACGAACGGTTATTTATTTGCTAGCTAAATATTTCCTGTCGATTAACGGATGCTAGGTTGCAGTTTCAAGTTAGCACCCGTAAGTAACGAAGCCGGATACTAATGCTTAGTAACTAGATTTCTTCCGCTAAATACTACCAAACACCGCTATATATGTATATACAGTCAGAATCTTATGAAGCCCACAAACGATAGATAGGGGATAATTACTCGTTTGTTCGGTTTGAAATACAGAAATGGCAAGTGGACAAAGATGAAAGTGCAGGAAAAAGCAATTGGCTTTAGTTGAGATATTAACCCACGTATTTGCATTGCGCGTGTGCGATGTTCTTATTAAATTGAGCTACCATGGTGCCGTTTACACCGTTCATGTATGCGCATTTCTAGTAACCCTGGAACAGCGTTAACTCCCACCGTGGCGCCTTGCAGCAGAAGGGAAGTTCTACATCGGCCGCGAAGGCCATGATTGGTGGCGGTGGCTAGCCCCACTAACACCATAATCTCTCAGTCTTTCTCATATATGTATATATATATATATTAGTCTTGCGTGGCAGGATAATTGCATTGCCTACATGGCTATAAATCCGAACTGCCCTTGTCGTTTAATGCGGCAAACTTGAATACGATCAAACAGCTAAATTACTGAGAATTATATAGCAAGTTCCAGTCACAACGTGAGATGTCTGGCCGACGGCCAAATCTGTTACGCTGCGACAGCAAGGAACGATCATCTTCATCAAAGGTGACCTCTACCATGGCAAGCTATGAATACCTAAAAATAAATTCAACAAATGGCGCACGTCAACCACGCTCATTTTCAAAATTACTAGCCGGGTATGTTAATTACACCGCTCGGATATATAACTAAGGTATCGGACATCTCTGATGCGAGGAAACAGGCTACGCTGGAGTAACCGGTCACTTCCCTGCGTATTCTGAAACGATCCATGTCCCGAAGTTCTTTATCCCACGGTACCCAGTCTACGACCACACCACCGTTCGGCTAAAGAAGACACTACGCCTCTCAAAAACTGCCGCAGAATGTCCGTGAAGCGCAGGGACAAATACTTCCGAGCGGTGGCGCCACAATCGCTTTCTTCAATAGGGACGAAGTGTTGGGGGCAACCACGTCCTGGAATATGGGGGTTAGAGTAGATCAGAAGCGCACTATATATACCTGTATACGCCGCCTCTACAGGCCCTGTGTGTTATTCACGGAATTTGTTGATAAGGTAGCATTTTCAGCAATGGGATATTTAAACCATTGAAGAATAAGCACTTTGCATAAGATTCTGGCATAAGTCTTACAAAAGAGTCAGTAATATTTCACATATACGATCTGGTAGAATCATCCTGTGACCCTTAGCGGCAATTCAAAACCTCTTCGGGTTATGAAATAAATGAACATTCGGAATGGCAGTTGGTGTATGAAAAGCATTCGCTCGAATAGTACGCGCGTATGGAAACGCCGATTGGACAAACACGAGTCCACCTGCTGAACGTTAGTTGCGAAGTTTCGTAAAATATAGCCAACCACTTAGTGCTGTGCTCGTCAGCCAAATAGGTGAATTATTTCTTAGACAAGGAATACGCCATTGCCTTCTTGAAGTCTCCTTTGACCAATACTTCATAGGGCTTCTTTAGTTGCTCTGAAAAAAAGCTTCCAGTAACGCTCCAATTGGCGTTTCTTCCTAGCATTCCTTATATATTTATCGCGCGCTTTTGCAATTTTAGCTACGTACGCACCGGGGACACAATATGCAAAAATGAATAATCCAAAGAGAAGCAAGTAAAACTATAGCCCCAATTGCACTATAACTAGTGAACTGGAACACGGAGGTTTGAATAAATGCTTTCGAGCACTTATTCACAAACAGTAAGTTATTCCGCGTTGCAACTCTTGTTGGCACTTTTAGCCATTTAGTAAGTTCACAACACAGCTAACAATATTTCATATTAGTTGAACTCATGGCAGGAATTGCAACTTCAAGGACACCTACAAAACCTTTTATTTTACGAATTTGCATGCGATATCTATGTTACCTACCCCTACTCTGGTGGCTGTAGCACTTACCTAGGTGCATCTGACCCTCAGCTCAGACAAGCCTAGAGGTCCTTGAGCAAACGAGCTGCTTTGCTGTTATAGCCTCTGCGCCACATATTTTGGAGAGAGAGAGAGAGAGAGGGAGAAACTCTTTGTTGAGAGCAAGGGCTTATATTCGCAGGAGTGCTTGTCTCCTCACGGGAATCCACGCGCAGTCTCAGCTACGGTCACCCTCTCAATCAACACGAGCTGATCGGAGATGCGGCACTGCAGCGCATCCCACGGGAGCAGTACACAGATGGGCTTCCCAAAATCAAAGACACGCACCCTTCTTCGTCCTTCTCCTCTGCAGTTAAACGACGCGAGCCCGTGCAAATGAGTTGGCTAAAGTGATCTCACGAGATTAGTTTTTTTTTTCTTTCTTAAAAGGCGCACTCTGTGAGGCAACCCTACTTTTAGTGGAGCACGCCTTGCCTCTGCTCCGGCCTAATTATACCGCGCACTCTGTCACGGCATGCTTCGGACGACTTGGCAACTTTCTTCTTTACCTCTCAGCTGGCTTTGTACTTTCGTGACAAGAGAGTCTGCCTGAGGGGACGAGCAAGGCGCTCTTCACTCAAAGTCTTGACGTACTTTCGGAGCTCGTCTGTAGGCCCGCGCGAAGCAACCACCGTTGATACGGTTGGCTGTTCTGGCGTGCGCAAAAGAACTTTAAGGAAAGGGGAAGTGAGTGTTCTGAGAGATGGTTCAAGGAGGCAGTGCCTCTGGTTAGATTAGAATGGCTTATTGCAGTAGGATGAATAGTTGGGCTGGATTGGTACTTCCTTATTCGGAAAACCCGCCGTGGTGCCTTAGCGGCTATTGAATTTGCGCTGCTAAGCACGAGGTCGTGGTTTCGGTACTCCGCCCGAGGCGGGTGCATTTCGATGGGGGAGAAATGCACAAAGAAATGCTGGCTCTACCATAATCTAGAGTGGATGTAAGCATGAAATGGTAACTGGAAAAGCAGATTGGTTGGAGATAATACTAGCCACAGCCTCAAATTGGGTGTAGTGGATCTTCGAAACCACATAGCACACCACACCGCACAAGTCATACTGTGCACTAGTCCATGCGGACGTTGCCGAGCTAGGAGAAGAAAACCGGATGAAGGCCGCACGATAGGCAGCGAAAGACGCCGGGGAGACAGAGAGCACTGCCCAGCTAGAAGAAGAAGAGCGCCTGCTAGAGGCACCCATGACAATGGAGTGTATGGTGCCCTGTATCACCTTAATAATATTTGGGGTTTTACGTGCCAAAACCACTTTCTGATTATCAGGCACGCCGTAGTGGAGGACTCCGGAAATTTTGACCACCTGGGGTTCTTTAACGTGCACCTAAATCTAAGTACACGGGTGTTTTTCGCATTTCGCCCCCATCGAAATGCGGCCGCCGTGGCCGGGATTCCATCCCGCGACCTCGTGCTCAGCAGCCCAACACCATAGCCACTGAGCAACCACGGCGGGTCCTGTATCACCTTTGAACGTCGCTACTCGAAATGGCAAATTAAACTTCAGCCTACTAGAAATTGCAGCTTGAGCGATATTGTGAACCAACATTAGGATGGACTCAGAAGCAATATTTTTTGCTTGTTTGGGCAGTAACTAACGTGTGTAATGTGGTCCTGTTCAAAAGGCTTTTATATTTTTGAAGTGACACTGAACAAAGGTTCTGCAGCCAAAATTTGGAAAGCTTGAGTGGTAAAGTGGGTAACACAGCCGTGTTTTGAGGCAGGAACTAGCGAAAAATAATTATTTCAATGCATTTTTCGCAGAATGCTGCGCCTAGAGGCCGCGCCATGGCCGCGGCCATCCGTTGACGGCCATCAATTGAAAAATATGTAAAATAAGCACTGCGTCTCGGAACACTAGCGCCTTTCGAGTCGAGTTTCGATGGTTCCCTCATTTCTTTTAGATTTTTATTCAATATCGCTTTCAGTTTTGATTGGTTGCCCGGATAGTGTCGTTTTGTCCTCGCAACGATGCCCGGATAACGGCTCTGGCTTCTGGCTCAAGGTAACGTGTAGGCCCCCGACAGCGGGAGCTAAAAAGCATTTCATGCTTAAAAACTGCTCATAAACCGCGCGTTGCTTTGTAAGTTAACCGCTGGTGGTCGAAATTAATGCGTAGGTCCCACCGCGTGCGTCATATTCATATCCCAGTATTGGCACTGGAAATACCAGAATTTTTTTTTTAGTTTAAGTGATCGCAAACAATGAAGAGCCACGCCAACGAAACACGATGAAGACAGAGGAGATCACGCGACTGTATATGCGTTGCTTTGCTTTATTTCTTGCGGTAATAAGTTAACGTGAGCTTATTTGTTCCAGCTATTTTGTGAGCCTGAATACCGACACATATGAAATGAATATGAAAATGAAACTCTTGCCCCTTGCTGTGCCGTGTAAGTGCTCATGTTGAAGACGTTATGCGTGCACTTAAGGAAGAAGACGAGGCGTGTAGAAGGCGAGCAGAATATGAAAAATACAACTGACATATAGCCTTTCCTGGTTGTATGTGATGACGGCATTTTAGGAAGCCTTTCTGTTTTACATTGCGGACATGTGGGTCAATCGCAGATGAGCTCCAAAGCGTTCAGATGTGTGTCACCTTTGTATTTACTATAGTTGCGACTTCCACATTTTCATATGACATTGTTGAAACAATTACTTTCAAGCTACATCGATGAAAACTCGTTTAACTAAGGCGATTGCTTCAGGGCTTGGCGTAGCATTCCTTTAAAGATGCGATATGGAAGGCGAAGTCAAAAGCAACACTTATCGCAGACTGATACGCGGTACGCATAGTCTTCTTCGGCATTTTTTTTTGTTCGTATGTTGCGCATTTATTCGCGTAGCTAGTTACAATACTTCATGCGCTATGTAGGGCTATGTTGAAGTCTGGGTGGTTTTTATACGCTGCTGTGATCATCACCCATGATTTCTACGGCAATGATAATAGAAATCCAGGTTTTAGTATACTCAGTCAGCTCATGAGTTAGCTACAGAACTGATGAGCTATCATGCATATTCTAGGTATAACTGTAGTATAGTGTCGCCCCCTGTAAGATCCATGTGTCATCGCACATGTATGTGTTGTAGTTGTTTAGCTAGATGGCGCACCCCCCTTCTGTCATGTGACGAGCATTGGACCAATCGGGAGGTGTCATCTGGTGTGTGTAGCCTTTATTAGCAATAAACGGCCGAGGGTGGCCGAGTCTTCGTTCCGGTTTTCAACGGGAGCAGTTCGCTCCGCGTCTCCTTTACTGCGCCGGCGTTAGCCGCGCGTTCGCTGGTCGGGGCCCCCCGCTTGCCTGCCGCTGCCGACACAACAATAACGTTCCGGTAGAAAAAAAAAAGGCACACACACCAGGTAACATCACGAGATACCACATTGTCGATTGTTGGGGTGCAGCAAATTTTTTTTTCAATATTTAAACATTTTTTCTCAGTGTCAATTCGGAGCAGCATTTTTATTGCACAATTTCAGAGATATAACACGAGGCATTTGCTTTAACAGTGGAACATTTATTTGAAAAAGGAACTCGGGAAATGCCGGATCCGTGAAGGAGACATCAGAAAGAGACAACGTCTCTCACTTGCGAATGGGATTGCATCGTATAAATGTACGATAAACAAGGCGTAAGACACCATCATTTGGGCCAAAGCAGCGCGGGTCATAATATAGTACAAGCTGTAATGAATAAAATATCACGAAAAGAAGGATACGAGCAACGTGGCCCGCAATGAGCGCTGAAGTATAGCGAGGCTCAGGATTTAAGGCAAGTTAAAACGATCGCTGGGTTCTAAATGCTTACGCGGTAGAAGGCGACGATAAACAGAAAAATGGTAAAGAAATGGGGGTGGGGAGAGGGGGTTAGCAGGATGTTTCACGAAACGGATTAGGTTTTATCTCGTTAATCTCATTTTCAGCCTCGCTTGTGTTCTTCTAAGCCGGTGCAGAACACTTTCTTAGGCAAGCATGACCGCATTGCGGCAAAGCTATCTCGCGGAAGGCAGGACCGGGCGTCTTTTGGGTGGCACAAGAAAAAAAGGCTGGAAAGAAGGGTGCAAGAGGAAGGATGTGATAACAGGGCAAGTTTCAGATTAGACGCGCTAAGTCTCGGTAATTTGGAGGGTGCGCCTGCCAGAAGCGCATAAAAAGGGGTTTCTTAAGTGTGTCCCAGAGAAGCTTAATTCGTCTTCGCAATTATGTAGTCAGGAGCGTGACGGTATTCAGTACAGCAAGGAAGTTACGTCCCATACAGAGCAAAATGGCCGCCCGAGGGAGAACGGTAATGTTGCGGTAGATTGAAAACGATGGCTTTTTGTAGTCTCGGTTAGCCCGAACCTCTAACGGTCTCTAATGACGTCGCTCAAGCTACCCTTAACCACCTAACACACTAAAGTGGTTCGGCTGAGATGTATTGAAAATAATGAACCATGCCCGAAAGAGAAAGTGCCGCCTGACAAAAATCGCGATATAACTTAGCTAAGTGATCCCGAAAATGGCCGCTTCAATGATGGTCAGAGCACGAGTGCCTTAGACCTCTCATTCTCAACGAAAGTCGTGCAAGTCCTCGCAGAACATATGATCTCGAGCAGGTTACATTTATACTTTACTTTGAAAACTTCTATCTATACCCCTCAATTGTAAATCCTGTCTCGCGTCCCCTTAGGGCGATAGCGACTCGAAACGCGAGCTATTTTTCCCTCTAGCTGACCGCGACATTAATTTCGTTCCCAAGGGCTAACGACAACGAAGTTTTAGGAGACGAATAGCTAAATTTCAGGAAGAGGCGCAAGTCTCATACGAAAGCAAGAGAGGTGAGCTCCAGGATCGCGAGACAATGAAATGCCCCCACGCCGTATGCAAACGTCAAAGATGAGTAAGAATCGGTTTAAAAATAAAAAAAAGAATGTTAACTGGCCGCACAGAATGTACTCCTAATATTTTAGCTAAGTATTTTCTTACCTGCAAATACAATACTGCCATGAGCCATGTGCTTCGTAAAGGTATTTCGAAGTGCTCCTACACAAAACATTTCTGAACGTATTTTTTTTTTTTTGCCGTGCTTGTAAGGTAAAAGCGGGGAGTTTCTTGTGTCTCGAACAAAACAGTTAGGCCGTTTAGTCTCTCTTTCTTTCTTTTTTCCACCGATAAATGAGTACCAGAATAAAAAAATATATAACTTCGGCTCCAGTTGAAGTGGTTAGGAGCACTCTCCTCTTCGTGCTGTATTCGCCGCATGTATGGGCATTCAAATCTCTCATACCGCCTTAGTATATGGTGCGAGGGACTAAGGTTACTCAAAATGCGAAGCAAGACGACAGGAACACAATCCAGCGTATATTATCAGGTGCAAAAAGGAGGAATAGGGTAAAGGTCTAACATTCGGTTTCATCGCCCCAAGCGAATTTCTCCTCTGATGGGGAATATTTCCTATCTTCGCCAGGTACATCAAGTGTGCTCTCTCTCCCCCCCTCGCATTTTGCCCTCCCCCCCAAAAGTTGTAGTTCCACCCGCAAAGCGAGGCACGGATACCTATAGCAAGGTATTACACAACCGCATGAAGGAAGGTTCATAGTTCTATCAGCCGTATAGATTGCAGCGAACATTCGTTTACTGAATAAAAGAACAAACACGGTGTTACGTGCACGCAGGCAAACATCCTCAGATTTCACTCGATGACCGCGAACACTCGATGACCGCGAACGCTCGCTATCACAATGCTGGAGTGATGAATAGCGCCAGCTTCGCGGAGGGAAAATTTCGGACCGGTTCTCGCTTCAACGCGTCACCGAACCTTGGGATTACGCGACCTCCAACCCAAGGCGTGCGGGAAGACAGCTCACGTGAAGAGACCAGCCATCTCCGCTCGCCCTGCTCTTGCACCCTCAGAGATGGGATGCGTGGCCAATCACGTGCAGCCATGGCCGGGCTAGAGGAGGAGGCGTGTGCTCATTCAACCCCCCCCTCCCCACCGAGCACACTATTCATCACACCATACCGACCTCTCAACTCGTCCCTTAGCGCGCGCTTCTTCAATGTGACCTCCAGCATTTGACAGGTGGCAGGACGGTGCTCATCAAGCCACCTTCCTTCGCGGCTCATCCTGGCACGCTCTCCCGCTTACCTCCAGCAAGCGGCTTGGGTGGCAGGAACTCATAGCATTTCGAGTTTACACGGAACCTGACGGTGGCCCCTACGCATATATCTGCCTAGAGTGTCGATATATTTGACACGCCAATGAATGTGCCATAATAGACTACAGTCGCTTCTTTAAATTGTACTGAAACATCAACCGAAAAGGAAGTTTTTTGAATCTTTGAATAAAGGAAACGGAACAGATATAGATTAAGCGCGTACCCTCTTCCAGTCCTTCCTTTAATACAAAAACAAAGCAAAGTTTCTCCCTGCAGAACTCGGAGTTGCAGGTTCAACCGCCATCATGGCGGCCGAATTTCGATGCGAATAAACTGCGAAACGCTTGTGTAGCTATATTTAGGTGAATGTTAGGTACCCCCAAGTGATCAAAATTTTTGGGCATTCCTCCACCCCACCCTTAAGCGCGTGCTCAAAATGATATCGCGATTTTGCCACGCCCGTTTCCCAGATTATTATTTTAAAAAAATACATTGTGATTGCTGCATAAAGGAAGAAAGGAGGAGGGAACCGTGCGAAAGGGGTGGTGGAGGGGAGGGGGGAATGTCGAGCGGGAGCTTTTGAAGTGCTGGGTAAGGAAAACGGTCGTGTATTCTTTCCCTTCCTGGTTATTTTGTTCGTTTCTTGGGTCGTTCTCTCTCGCTTCTTTCTCTTCCCCTTCTCCCTTCCCCCAGTGTAGGGTAGCCAACCAGACTATTAACGGGTTAACATCCCTGCCTTCCTGTATTCTTCTCTCTCTCTCTCTCTCTCTCTTGGGTCGTTCGTTTGTTCTCTCGTGTTATTCTTTCGCTCACGCTGACATCCGTCATGGATGGGTTCTGAGCAACTCGTTCACGGTCGTCTTCATATTTGCCGACGACTATCATGCCGTGCTACCTTCGACACGTATAAATATGAAAACCTATGAAATAAAACACCGTTGCTAGTCGCGCGTCGTCTTGTAGAGCTGCGTGTCTTCTCTCTTGTTTGTGTGGTGCGTTTGAGCTAGCGCGTTCTCGTGATTCCTTTTTGGATACGCTCAGCGTTTGCGTTGCAGCATTTCCTTTGAGAACCGCAGCTTTATTGAATATTCGTTTTCTGGTTAAAACACGCTCCAGCTATAACTGTCATCTCCACCTTTGCAACCTTAAATGTCATATAGTAGAAGGAATTGGTTAAACTGCAAGTGCGTGAAGGTTAGAAACACATCAGCGGAGTTTGTGCACGCTTGGCACTCTCGTGTCCCGTTTTTTTTCTTCTTTTGCGCTGTTTATTTTAAAGAGCATTACTGCTTTGCAGAATACCCGCTGTGGTTGCTCAGTGGCTATGGTGTTGGGCTGCTGAGCACGAGGTCGCGGTATCGAATCCCGGCCACGGCGGCCGCATTTCGATGGGGGCGAAAGCGAAAACACCCGTGTGCTTAGATTTAGGTGCACGTTAAAGAACCCCAGGTAGTCCAAATTTCCGGAGTCCTCCACTACGGCGTGCCTCATAATCAGAAAGTGGTTTTGGCACGTAAAGCCCCAAATATTATTATTATTTGCTTTGCAGAATGCTAGATAAAGCTCGCGTACAGCCAAAGCCACTTTCGTCAGGGCACCTTTTTCACAGTTCATGCGAAGAAACAATCCCGTTTTACAGCTCAGCGGCCGAATTGGCGTAACTTCTGGTACACAATGGGTGCTTACCATTGGCCGGCTGCGCTCGGTAATCATATGTCCAGCAGAATTATTGGTTATAATCTCATCTTACGAATAACTTTCGGATAGAGAATTTCGGTCTTTCCTAAATGCAAGCGCTATAGTGTTGTGACGTACATACGTCACAAATCATAACTTACCAGAAAGAGGCTTCATATCTGTAAGACTAAATAATTAATCTTTTGTAATAAACTGATAATGTCCGGCATTAAGTTGGCCATTCGCTTATTTCTATCGTTTTTAAATCCAACTAGCTCCTTTCTTCGCAGGAAAACGGCCACATACGTCATCTCAGTCCTTCTTTGGAGTTATGATGTCAGAGAAGGCTAATTTAAAAATGCATAATTCACGCGCCCACCGCTGCCAGTTTTCCTACCTCATTTCCCCGCTGGCTTGTACGCGCGGCATTCGCTTTAACTTTAAAATCTAGAGAGGCTGCATCCATGAATCGTTTTCTTCGCGAGTTATTTTTGCGACTCGTCTACCGCCGTCAGGAATAACACGCGCGACATTACCATTGGCTCCTGTCGGCTCATACAAACGGTTCTAGCAGTATAATTTTGCGCGTGCGCGTTTGCGCGTCTGTGTGTATAATCAAGAACCCAAGGAAATTCCGGCTTCTACACGCGGTGTTGACGTTTGGATAAAGCCGTTCATGCTTTTTTTGTCTATTAGTGCTCCGTAAATGCCATCCCTACCCGATCCGGCACAATTTACCGTACTCATCCGCTAGTCATCTGCGAGAAGTCGGGTGCCCTTGAGAGGCACGAAAGCGCCAGTGACTGTTCGGAGAGGCGCTGGTGCACCAACGCATAACGAAGCCTCGGCGGCTATCGCCCAGCCTTCAGTTGCCTGCGGGGACGGGTCAAATGAGGCGAGCTTGCGTTCGCTTCGTTATCCGGGATTTTCTTGAACACGGAGGATACGAGACCATAGGGC
This sequence comes from Dermacentor albipictus, assembly GCF_038994185.2. Classification (NCBI taxonomy): domain Eukaryota; kingdom Metazoa; phylum Arthropoda; class Arachnida; order Ixodida; family Ixodidae; genus Dermacentor; species Dermacentor albipictus. Next base: position 88,575,732 of record NC_091828.1, on the reverse strand, counting down.
GCTTCCAGCGAAGGGGTGTTCGTTCCTACTGAGCTGCTGCATACGTTGCGAACAAAACACGGACCTAACGAAGACCGAGGCGTGCGCCGACACTCTCTCCGGACGTTTAATGAGAGCGCGGACCTTGTGGATTTTGTGAAACGAGAGCAAACGTACCCGAAGATACACGTGCGCCCTTCGCACTATTGCTGACTCATTCACGAAAGGTTCCGAAAGGTCACCGAAGGCGATAATAAGGATACTCCAGCTTGGTAAGCGCGGATTTTCCCGCACGAACACACAATAGCACGTGCCTTCATTATAGCTTCCAGCCCCGAGATACGTATATGAACATTCAACTTGTTTTTGCTCAATAAATGGCCCCTAAGCCACCCCTGACATTCTGAACACTTTTTCAACAGAATGACGCGACGATCACTTTTAGCGAGGTTCGCACCGCTACACGCGAGAGGGAAGATTAAAAAAAAGCTCAGTGCTCTTCCACTCTGTGAAGACGGATGACCAGAGAAGCTGTGTATGTGGGCCACTTAATGGCGAACTGGACCTCCGCCGTGGGTCGGCCCGGCATTGCACTATCTTCGGGATCGGCCCACGTATGGGGAATGCTTAACGCCTGCTTCACCTCCGCTCAGGGTGGGCCCGGCGTTGCACTATCTCAGGGATCGGCTTACCACGCCAACGACGCGAAAATTTCCTTGGACGGTAGACGCATGCAGTTTCGCTGTAAAACTGTGGAGGCCATGCACTGTGGTAATCACTCATGGCTGAATTTTTTGTGAGTATTCACGAGGAACGCCCTTGATGTTTTACGAGCACTTGAAAGTTCATAGCGTGCGATTAAGTTGGACACGTTTTCGCCGGGAAACGCCTCCCTCCACCTAAACTTGTGGCACTCCTACGAGCGGATCTCACGCGTGACGACGAAGGCTCTAAGAAATCTTTACACGCTGACGGGTATATATTTGCCACTCAAGGATAATAGTCATCTATCTCGGCCGCATTTCCGTTCTTGAAAACGCTGCGCTCGTTACTTTCCTGTCGAGAATGCTCTGTCGTGTTGATAACGCGCATGCCGTTCGTGACTTGGAAGTACCAGGGTCGCAGCGTTAAAGAAAGGAAATGCGGGCAAGACAGAAGACGATTATCGTTGCGTGGCAAATGTACAACCCAAAGGCTGCAACTGTTTTTAGAGTGAGGAAACGAAGACGATGTAACTGCAATGGTTTCGGCAATGACAGTACGACGAGGATGGCGTGATGAGCGCCAGCGTGACGAGAGCCGACTGTATGTTCAGAGAAGCGAGGCAACAATTATAGCCCATTGTGGGGTGCTGAACTTTCAGCGAAAGCTCCGTAGTGTCGACGTTCCGCGCAAGCCAATCAGAGGCGATCAATGGAGGAACCTTCCTTCTGATAGGCTAACACAGCCCCTAGCTTATGCCGCACTGCGCTATGTTTACGATGAGAGGCGGGGAGAGCGCCCGTGGGGAGCGGTAGCTAAGGCGAGTGAAAAACCGTGGTGGTCAAGAAGGGCGTTCATCAAGCGCCTCTAACGTAGCTACTACGGTCTCGTTTCTAAACATTCTTGAGGCTATGGCTTCATTGTAGAGCTTTGTGCATCGGTTCCGATGCAGAGTGTCCCAGCTATAGAGTTAGCTAAACTGTGCTTTCTTTTTATTATCTGCTGCAATATACGTTAAGGGGACTTACGGTGTTCGGTCATCAGTCCTCTGCCATCACATGAAAAGCATGTGTGCTAGTTACGTGGCTAATCAGAAATAATATTTTAAATTAGTTTTAACCTTTCGAGGTAAGGGCGTGATTTTTTGATAGGCAAGCATTTATTGCTTGCTGAAACATTCCATTCAGTTGTTTCGCGGCTGCTGTCTCGGGTAAGTTTTGCAGTACGCTTTACTCATATAGAAATGTTGCGTGACTACGCCCCCGCTGCGCTGCTACAACAGCGTTGCTAAAATTATTTGATAGAGCTAACACTACCGGTTGGTTCACGCGACCACCGCCTGGTCATTGAGCAGCTAGCACGTAATGTACCCGCAGAACATGCAGTTCGCGATAAGTGAACACCCGAATGCCTGCGCTGCCAGCTTGCCATTTCTAGGTGATTGCTTAACCAGGCAATGATAGTAGTTCCTTAAGTCACTTGTAAGATCACTGGTGTCGTGGCACGTGGGAGCGTTATCATGTTACCGGCACTTTTCGCAGTTTGCGCGCTACGAATAAAGCGTGAAAAAGATAATTACGTAGAATACAGAGCAATGAAAATTTGACTGAATAATAATAATTATGGGGTTTTACGTGCCAAAACAACTTTCTGATTATGAGGCACGCCGTAGTGGAGGACTCCGGAAATTTCGACCGCCTGGGGTTCTTTAACGTGCACCTAAATCTAAGCACACGGGTATTTTCGTATTTCGCCCCCATCGAAATGTGGCCGCCGTGGCCGGGATTCGATCCCGCGACCTCGTGCTCAGCAGCCCAACACCATAGCCACTGAGCAACCACGGCGGGTAATGTGACTGAATGTATAGGTTAGGACGCAATTACAACATCTACAGTGGAAGTAACGTACTCGAGGACGCCTCTCCCCGGTGCCTGCGAGAACTACTGCCCGTGGCGCAGGATGACCTGTGCTCTGGTGCCTGTGCTCGGAATTCGTAGCTGGCAGATCTCGCCTGGATTCTCTGGAGGAAGCTTTAACCTTGGCGGTTTGTGTTATCGGTGTTCTCTTGAGGACTATGGCGCCGAGATCAAAAACCCACGTTACCAAAACGTGCACCCATCGTGAGGCCCCAACCCACGACCCCGCAAATAACAGTCGAACGCTCCACCGGCTCAACACCGACTGTACTACCAATGTAATTTTACAATATAATAAACAAATTGCCAACGCTTTCCCTACCGGAAAATGTAGGTAAGCCAACCTCAAACTGTGTGTACTTGACCGTCGGCACGGTCAAGTAACCCACAGGTAGTAAAGCCGGGTTGCTTCGGACTCCCTCTCCCTTAGCTTGGGATCTTCTCGTTGCTTCGCTTGAAAACTTGTATACATGTGCGGTTCCAACTATTTCGGGGGCGCTAGAGGACTGATGACCGGGTATTGTAGGTCTCATAATTGCATATTGTAGCATTTTTATAAAACCGCGGGTAACGTTAGTTTTGAGTTTAGAGCGGTTTCATCATCCTCATCATCATCAGCCTGGTTACGCCCACTGCAGGGCAAATGCCTCTCCCATACTTCTCATACTTCCATACTTCTCCTTGGAATCCAGTCCGTAAGCCTTAATGACCATCGTTTATTTTCCTGCTTCATTACATGTCCTGCCCATGCCCATTTCTCTTTCTGGATTTCAACTAAGATGTCATTAACCCGTGTGTGTTCCCTCACCCAATCTGTTCTTTTCTTATCCCTTAACGTTACACCCATCATTCTTCTTTCCATGACTCATTGCGTCGTCCTCAATTTAAGCAGAACCCTTTTCGTAAGCCTCCAGGTTTCTGCCCCATACGTGAGTACTGGTAAAACACAGCTGTTATATACTTTTCTCTTGAGGGATAGTGGCAACCTGCTGTTCATGATTTGAGAATGCCTGCCAAACGCACCCCAGCCCATTCTCATTCTTCAGATGATTTCAGTCTCATAATCCTTATCCGCGGTCAATACCTGCCCTAAGTATATGTATTCCCTTACCACTTCCAGTGCCTCGCTACCTATCGTAAACTGCTGTTCTCTTGAGACTGTCAAACATTACTTTAGTTTTCTGCAGATCAATTTTTAGACCCACCCTTCTGCTTTGCCTCTCCAGGTCAGAGAGCAAGCATTTCAATTGGTCCCTTAAGTTACTAAGCAAGGCAATACCATCAGCTAATCGCAAGTTACTAAGGTATTCTCCATTAACTATTATCCCCAATTCTTCCCAATCCAGGTCTCTGAATACCTCCTGTAAACGCGCTGTGAATAGCATTGCAGAGATCGTATCTCCCTCCCTGACGCCTTTCTTTATCGGGATTTTGTTGCTTGCTTTATGGAGAACTACGGTGGCTGTGAAGGCACTATATATATCTTTCAGTATTTTTACATACGGTTCGTCTACACCCTGATTCCGTAATGCCTCCATGACTGCTGAGGTTTCGACTGAATCAAACGATTTATCGTAATCAATGAAAGCTATATATAAAGGTTGGTTATATTCCGCACATTTCTCTATCACCTGATTGATAGTGTGGATATGGCCTGTTGTTGAGTAGCCTTTACGCAATCCTGCCTGGTTCTTTGGTTGACCGAAGTCTAAGGTGTTCCTGATTCTATTTGCGATTACGTTAGTAAATACTTTTTGCGCAACGGACAGTAAGCTGATCCGTCTATAATTTTTCAAGTCCTTGGCGTCCCCTTTCTTATGGATTAGGATTAGGTTTGTGTTCTTCCAAGATTCCGGTTCGCTCGAAGTCATGAGGCATTGCGTATACAGGGTGGCCAGTTTTTCTAGAACAATCTGCCCACCATCCTTCAACAAATATGCTGTTACCTTATCCTCCCCAGCTGCCTTCCCCCTTTTCATAGCTCCCAAGGCTTTTTTTTACTTCTTCCGGCGTTACTTGTGGGATTTCAAATTCCTCTAGACCATTCTCTCTTCCATTATCGTCGTGGGTGCTACTGGTAATGCGTAAATCTCTATAAAACTCCTCAGCCACTTGAACTATCTCATCCAAATTAGTAATGATATTGCCAGCTTCGTCTCTTAACGCATACATCTGATTCTTGCCTATTACTAGTTTCTTCTTCACTGCTTTTAGGCTTCCTCCGTTCCTGAGAACATCTTCAATTCTATCCATAATATACTTCCTAGAGCAGTTTAGGGGTTCCTTAGTGATGGTGCGGCAGGTGGATCACCTGTGTGAATTGCGAGGAAATTATGTGGCACCTTGTGTAAGCGAAACTGTGTCCTACGTCTCACGTTAGTTGGGATAATCACAAAAGAACAATTATTTTTAGCGAAACGCTGCCAGGTTTCGCTAGAAATTTTGCTTGTTGCTTAATATGACTATTGCTAATTTGAACTCCTTACTTTGTCACCATTTTTTGTCTTCACAGATAACTTGATTATAGGGGCCTGCGGTAAAGTACAGGGCGCAAATCTCAAGACGGCTCCTAAGCTCACATTGGGAATTTTCGGACCCATCTGCTTTCCAGGAAGAATTTACTTCTTTTTGGCCAACAGCACAGCATCTATGGCATTCAATTATCGTTAATCAATAAAGCGAATGTATGTGTACCAAGGCGAATCCCATGCCAACGAAAGAATGTTGCTAAAATACACAATTTTAACTATGACATTTACAACTGAATTCGGCAATGACTGTACTGGGGTACATATTAATATAATGGATGCAGCACGAGTGCGTTTTCACTAGAATAAATCTCCACAATTGTGGCAAACCATTCCAACTAGAGAAAAACAAACAGTTTCCGCGTTTGGCCGTCACTACAGGAACGCGTATCCGAAAGAGTCTTGTATGTGTGTACGGATGATAGCGAGCCCACAGAACTGTCTTACAAAGGAGTCTTTACTATGTAAACAATCATATTTATTCCTCAAGCTACATTTGCAGATTTGGTAAAGCATCTTTTGTTATGTGCAATAGCGACACAATTCTTGTCATCGTGGCGATTAAAAAAATCGTGAACGTGCTTTTACATATGAATAGCGAGAAATGTATGTAAACATGATGAATATCGCTAACACATTACTCCCTCTTTTGAAGAATTGTATGCTGTCCGTCCTCGTTTTTGATTGTAAGATCCGTGCTAGAGATACCAGTAGCTCGTGCAATGTGATTTATCTCAAACATAAAGCTTTCTTTGTTGTAATTTTTCGTTTCCTTTTTATGACACTACTGAGACTTGCTTCAGCTTTCTTGTCCTCGCTTCTGCAAAAACAGGTCCTCGCCTTCGTAATTAAGACATATTCGCTTTACGTCATACCGAACATAGATAATTCTTATCTATGGGTTCGAAAAACTGGCAATAACTTCAACTCTTGCTGACGCAAAGTACGACATGTCCTACAGATTGTTAAGCGCAGCAGTAAATGTATGTTTCTATGTCGTAAATATGGCGAACACGAAGGTCACCGTCACCCCAGAGGCACATGAACACGTAATTTATTGCGTTCAGTCCTACGGGTCTCATTTAAAACCGTATATAATACTTTCGCCATGCGTACTTGCTCTAGATAGGAAAAAACACAGATTTCACATCATGCTTTTGATGTGAGAATGGATGATAACATTTTGCCTTTTACCGCTCTTCTAACCCCAGGAACCTAGACCCTGCCTGGGGGTGCTTGCGCTCTTCCAGCTCGCTAGTTCAATTTTGATTTCTTCTTACCTTACATTTCTTGTCATATATGTGCAGATGCAGCGGCTATATAGTTTACCACGTAAGGCGAACCTTTTTGTAAGCTGGTAACGAAATTCCATATAATAACTACGATGCGCACAAGTGTGTTTATTTTCGTGCAATGAAGCTCGTAATCACATACAGCGTTCACAGCGCAAAGCTTACAACTTCATCCTCATCCGTAATCGTATGCAACTAAAAGCTCATAACTTCAGTCTCCCACAATTAACAAGATTCACACGTACACCACCGTTCTCGAGCTATGCCGTAATGGAAACGCTAAATCAATCAGACGTGAGACGTCTACCTTGCGATGTCGCGAGGCTGAAGACAATCCATCACGTTCGCCGAGGAACGAACGGGGATAACAAGTGCACGCACCGAGATGTACCAGACATAGCTAACCACATTTAAACGTTCTGTACAACTTGCGTCACAGCAGCACATACCAATTTTGCAGGATTGAGATTTCTAAGAAACACTGTATTAAGCTCTACCGATGCCCAATACATCGCTGACAATATAATAGACGCTAATGTGGAGCACTTATCATTGTCACTGATCGCCAGGCTAAACCCGTCTGTCCTTACTAAGCACTGCCAACTCCACCAAGAAAGGGCTCACGAAGTCGCACGTATGCCGGAGGAAGCCCAATCCATGAAAAGCACATAAATCAAAGAATTTGGTGAACATAAATGTACGATCTTGTTAACAGGTTGATGTGGTCTAGATACATATGTGGAGCTACTACACATGTTCAAGTTTCTATCAAATATTTTTTTATCATGCAGTACAGTGGTGTGCTCACTGGCTGTATAGTGAGTGCAGCATACGAGCGGGTAATATAGGCCTGTGTACAGGAAGCTTTCTTCTACGCCAATAGAAAGAAAGATTGAGAAAGATTGAGCCAAATAAAGATTCACTTTTTTTTCTGCCGCAGTAGTCGCCTAGGGATGCAGCCTCCCTGTCGCATGTGGAGATGTACTCATTTCGAATCCCGGTACAGCCAGGGACCCACTGGTTTGTCTAATGGATAGAGATGTCTCTGGGCCTGACGCCTGGCTATTTATGGTGGTTAACCTTTACGGAGGTTCAAGTGCAGGCTTGTACCTTTCTTCTGATCCGGTGGGTGTCCGTCGTTGAAGATGAAACCAGCACTTCACGCAACGGAGCCGGGCCCACTGGCTGAAATGTTGGGCTTTCTCAAGCGTCACCATTGTTCGTATCATTCTTCATCATTTGTTTTTTGACCCCCGCGTTACCGTTCCCGAATACATTGTGTATTTTCTGGCAGATCCGTTGCGTTTGTTTACTCAGTTGTGAGTGATGGGAAAACAAAGCAATTCAATAGAACTATGTTAGACAATACACCACGAACTCTTCGAGCAATCGTAAGCGAAATCCGCCCTCGTGCCAGATTCAATTTCGGAGAAGAAAACAAGGAGCCCTCGTAACACGACGAAAGCTTTCGACCAGTACAACAAGATTGCTCTGAGCTGTAGCGGTGATACAAAGTTGGGGAGTGCGCACTTCTTGGAAGACTCATATATAAAGCAGAAGCAATGTGATAACTTCTCCCGAACTAGTCCTTGAAGGCTTGCTAGATCTTCTTTCACCGGCCAAGAGAGGAGAGTCTGATATCATGAAATGAATAGCAGACGTGATGGACCAAATTTTATCTATGCTTTCATACAGTCGTATTCCAGACAAGCTGCAAACATGCAACTTGTCTTTGCTGCAATATGTGGTCAATGAAGATTAGGTCATTGTTCAAACAACTCCTAGCTACGAAAACCAGTTTAGCCACTTATTGTAATGGGAAATCTGGTCTTTCATTCCTTGGCGGCTTATGAATGCTGCTACACAAAGTGATTAGAATCAGAAAAGAATGTGTAGAACGAAACGTTGTCAGAACGTACCACGTGATTGGCCTTTAAAGGGAGCATCCCATTAGCATTTTATTGCCAATTACACCCTGATTGCGGCGTGGTGGCATGGAGACATTTTTTTATGTATTCAGGCATGAATGCCTAGATACAGTGGAAGTGAATCTTGAAATACATTCTCGCGCTCTACTTGGCAAAAACGAACACCTGATTATGACGCACGTCGTAGCAGGGTAGTCCGGTTTAATTGGGCCACCTGGGATTCTTTAACCGGCAGCAACTTCACGGTACACGAGCGATCTTGCAATTTCCTCTCATCTAAATGCGTACCCGCGCGACAGCATAGTTGCCAAGCCGCCATGGCGTGTGCAGTAGAAGTGCCTGGACTATAGTCACTTTTGGTATTGGATAATATCCAGATAATCTCGTACAATGGTTTAACTTTTAACTCATTAACTAACTCTCAACTGCTTAACTGTTAGTTGACTGCGTATGGACGGTAGTACTGCTCAGGAGTGAAAACTTTTCTCGGCGTGTTCATAACGCGTTGACACTGTGAAGTAGACTTGCTTAAAGGACGCGGGTGTAGTAGCGATTTCTCTTCAACAATACAATATGCACAAAATGGTGAGAGAGAATGACAGAGAAATTAAATACCAGCTAGGTTAACCAGGTAGGTAACCAGCCAATAGCACCTTATACTGGCAGCACTATTGAAACGGGCACGAAATGTGTATTCCAATGTGCACTGATAATGTTCATAATGGTATTTGATGATGAGAGTGCAAATTATTCTGGACATTTCTTGGTAGACAACTGGACAGCATGACGGCGATGTTCCAACGACGACTGGGCCACGACACCTTCAGTGCTTTCGGCGCCAATTTTCTTTTAAGTGTATAGAGTGATTCCACATATTCTCGACAGTAATATTTCTGCATTCATGTGCAGAATTCTATTTTGCCTATATTGCCATGCAAGACAAGATTATATCCTCTGCGTGCATTATAAGGACTGTTGATATTTAACGCCAGCGAGGTTATTTATTCAACGGCGTTTGCTATCGTAGGGAATCAACAAAGCACCAGATACAGACGCACATTTACGATGGCACTTACGCAACCAGAATGTGTTGACCCGAGTACTCTGCTATTTCGGCACAGAGGGCCACCTTGAGCACTCTTCCAAAGATGCAAGTCAAGTGACACATTTTCCATGGAACAGGCGTTGGCTTCTAGGGCTGTTTCAATCTCATCAATAGCGTCTCACCTGGTGGTGAAGACATGTACTTCGAACAGGCAGTTCATTTCATAGACACTTCTAAAGCAACACTGGCTGTCGTCCGGAACACTGGCGACGCACGACGTGAAACGCCGTTTGAGATGCGAAATGTTCTCAGACCGTGACTGCGTCCTGCGCCTAAACTGGGCACCATCGCCTCGTTTATGGCGTTCCTGTGGGATACAGGTCTCAATGAGATTCTGTAGTTAACTTTGGTGCAGGTGCGTTTTGCCGCACGTATATCAAAGAGCCTGCGCGTGTTTGTTGTGTGTGTGCTTGGTGTTACAGCCAACCTCTCAGTGCACATAGAAGCGCTAATAAAAAGAAACAACGCTATGTGCTTGCTTTCGCGGTTTCCCGAAGAACCTTGATGACTCGCGAAGTTTATATTTTGAGGAAATGTGTAAGCTGGTAGGAGCAATATTCAGGCCAATTCTCAGGTGAGTGAGTCTATAAGCATGAAATGAAAACTACCAAAGCCCGGTTTATGACCTTTTTAGACACGTTATAGGAGACGCTCACAAAGATTATTCGCTTCCCTGGGAAGACCAAAACCTGCATTGATTTCATTTACGAAGGAAATAGGGACGACCATAAGGGTAACATGTGCCAAAATATTAAAGGGTGAGGGTAATTGGGCGCTATGAAACTTATGAGCGACTTATTTTTTTTCTGTTCATTCATGAGTTATATGAAATGAGTAGTTCCTTTTCTCAGTCTCCTCGGGCAACTATGAGAGACACGTTGTTTATATTTCGTTAGAGTATTAGGTGTATTCCAAGAGGCGAGAGACAATTGTTTAATATCTCTGTTAGGGATATCTAGCCTTTGTAGAAAGTCAATTATTTAATCGTTCCAGAGTGTTATACTGCCATTATGAGTAGCTTTTCTCGCGCTAGTCATAACGTGCTGTTCTGTTTCAAACTTGGGCAAGGTTTCAAAGGGAGTACTGATACACGAGATGTCTATATATTTCGCTCTATTTCTTTCATCACTACCGATGCCACCTGGAGTTTCTTGCCATGGCTATCGCTATGGCAAAATTCAAGCACTATTAAAGTGTCACACTCTCTTTCACTATCAGTATTCGCTTCTCACTATAGCTTCAATACCACTCGAATGGGTACTGCAATGCTTTACCAAAACAATTTTTATTGACTTTCATGTATGCTCTAGGCTTGTACGAATTATTGTGTGCGTAATTTCGTTTACATCTGCATATTTCACAACAGATTGGGACAGCTTCGCACGTTAGGAATCATTCACAAATTATAACCACATTGTTTGTTCCTGCTGTCATTGATTACACCTTCTGTATTACGCATTTACGTTTGTTTATTTCTTAAAGACCTCTAAGCGTAAAAATTCTCTACATGTACATCATTACCTTTAATTACCGACCATAACACCGGCACAATCTTGAATTCTTTGCCTTATGCTAATTAGTTTGTATTCTGCAGCGTTGCAGAACATTCAACCTTAGTGGTTGTTCTCGCTGTGTCACATGTTTGTCCTTGATTCACCCATTCAATTACAATTTTTAACGTCAGTATCCAGCAATTCAAAAGTAGCTGACTCATCCACTCGTACCGTAGCACCATCCCTAACTCAAAAATATCTGCCTTCATCCCAATTTTAGCAAGCTCTGTATTACAACTGACTTAATTTCACTAGGCGTTAAACCCCATGAGAGGTTCTCACTAGTTATGTCGATTTCTGTGGAAAAAAAAACCTAATGTAGGTGCAAAAAGCAGACTTCGGGGAGCGTCTGCAGTGATAACTTAGAGATTGAGCTTTTTCGCTTTCGCAAAGCGCCTTGAATTCGGGTAGTTGCGAGCGGTTGTTACATTCTACGCCGAACTAGTATCCCTCCAAGGTAGTGTTCATGTTTGGTACATAATGTAACAAACACGAACACTACCTTGGAGGGATTTCCTTGATTGAAGGCGCGAAAGCAGCCATGTTGTTTTTTAAAAAAGCGATACCTCCGGCAACGGGGTTTTAAATATCATCTTTTTCAGTGCAGTGACGCACGTTCGTGATTGTGCGCTTGAAGTGATGGAACGTCGCATACGCGGAACAACAGGTGATGTACCCACGACATTCTCGGCTCGAATGCTCTGTTTTCGGCGAGTTGTATCGGAAGCAAAAAATCAAATATTTGTACTGCGATATGCTATCTCCAGGGTGAAGACTCACGATCTGCAGGACTTCATTAAAGTTTTACCATACAATACCATGGTGAAGAATGTAGCGCTGCTGAAATGGACCAGACCAGTCCTTGCGCATGGGATGAAAGCAGTCGTCTTGTGTCATTCAACCAGCTCTATTCCTCGTGAAAAAAAAAATTATAAGCCAGTCATCATGCCCGGTCATCAGCCTTTGAAACATGTGACCTGTGCGTTTCACTCAATCCAGCCGAATGACTTCGTCTGAGTGAGTTCTCTAAGGCGTCCATATTCGCATCTTTATTTTTCTGAAAGTTTTGACATTGTAATCGTCGTTCGCAATTTTTTTTTCTAAACTATCGATTATTTCATAGAAGAGAATGGCTAAAAATAGCATCGGGCTTGGTATAGACAACGTTGTAACTTACGGTATTTCTGAAACATATGATATTTCGAAATGTAGTTCCAGTAATTAGCGATCAAACACTTCTGCCTGTGACAGGTCGTTACGACTTTGCCCCAAGAAAACGATTTGCCTGGGGCCCCTTAACGTGGTTGCTGCAACACGCAGATTTCTAAATATTTACTTTACAGAAAAATAACTAATTGGTATTTAACATTTACCGAGAGTTTTTCGCGACCTCCCATTTTCATTCTTTATTGCGGAATGTTAATTCCCATGCAAAACAGCTCGGTAATTTGACGTTCAGAAATAGGGGAAATATGGACGTTCTTTCTGCATAATATTGTGTAACCCAACTGTTGACCTACCACATTTCATATGCAGTATGGCTGCACAGCTGTTATACGGTGTTCGTTTTCTTTTCTCCACGAAATTAAAAAAAATGCCCTTGAAATATAGCACATTTCTAACTCTTGATCTACATTACTGGATTGGCGCCATCAGTCCTACGAGAAATCAAAGTGCTTATTTGAATAACAAATATAACTACGCTGAATAACTTCCCAATTAGTCATTTAACGGCATATATTGCAGCCATCACCTGTCCATCAGCCTTCCCTGAAAAAAGTTACATCCCACCTGTCATCATGAAAAAAAAAATGTTTTCCTTTCTCATGTTAACCGCACCCCTTATGTAATACCCCCTACAAGGGGATCTTTAAGGAAATAAAAATGAAATGAAAAGAAAAATATTTCAATCTACGAATTGTAGCTATAGTGAGTATGGAAAACACGTCTAGTTAGAAAGAGTTCTTAGGGCTAGGCAGGTTTCCAAGTAATAATTTTCGAAGTGTCCGTCGAAATGCGTTGACGTTCTAGTTGTTGCTGTGCTCCAATGCATAAAACAGCGTTTTCCGTCGAAAGTAAGTGGTACAGCGGTGTAATTTTACCGCAAGTTCGACGGCGCGCATATCTCGACACCGGCGCCTTCCTCAGAATTTGTTCCAAGTTCCAAGCCTTGCGTACTCCCTAGCCGCAATTCGTATCTAGAAATATGAGTCCTAATGTAACTAATCAAACATGTATTTAGCGTGGTTATGTTAATAATAGGGCGATGAGCAAAACCAGAACGAGGTGAAAGCCGGAGCCAACGTTTCGACAAGTGCACTTGTCTTCTTCAAGGTGACATATGCTTTCCTCGCCACAGTATATATAGGTGGGGTTCTTCTAAAGGAGATAGGGTGTAAGGCGGGTGGATGCTCCGACGAGTGAAGTGTGTTAGCGACGAGGGTGTCGAACTGAGAATAAAGGAGTGCTGTGCACATGGCCAGCAACACGGCTGTCTTTCAATCACGTGACAACGCCCATGTGTCAGCCGGCGTGTCGAAGGCGTGCACAGCGTTCCCGGATGTACCAAGGGTTACCTATCGACGCAACAAGAACACAAAAGACATGTTAGTGCACGCAAAAGTCAGCCAACATCATTCCCCCATAGTAAGAGCGTGTTGACGTCCCAGGTGCAAAACCTGCCGGCAGCTTCAAAGTTACTTGAAAATTAAAAGCACTGCAAATAGTTATACCCACGAAGACTAATCTAGTTTCATTTGTACAAGCTCAGATGTGATTTATATGCTTGAATGTTCCTTCTGTAAGAAACAACATATAAGTGAAACGGGACAATCAATGAACGTCACATTAAACGGACATGGCGCGAACACAGCTAAAAAGCTTCCCAAAGCCTTCTCCGAGCATTTAAACCAACCAGGTCATAACTTTGATGAACTTAACCTCGACATCTTACAGCCAAGTTTCCGTTCTGAACGACAAGTAAAATACAGAGAATCATACCTTATCCAGAAGTTCAAGGCATTGCAACCAATAGGCATAAACGCTTCAAAGGAGCTTTAGAATTTATTCGCTATGTTAAATTTGAAGCCATAGGCAACAACACCTAGTTTGATTTCTTAGCGTCTTTTTCTTCTTTCAGTTTCTTTTTCTTGAATGTACTTAAGTATTCCATTTCAGTATGTTCTATTCTTATATTATTCGGTTTTTTCTCGAGCACCGGTTTCTACCGCTCCTTCTATCATCCCTTTCAGAGACACGATAGCCCACGACCACCAGCGAAACAGGTAATAGAGCTGCAGAAGGGCAGCGGATTGGGCGGGTTGGGGTTCCGTGGTAACAATAAAATTCAAACAGTACTAGACGACAGGACCAGAATGAGGAGCAGACAAACGCGGCGCTGAACTTCAGTTACAACTTACAGTTGTAAGTTCAGCGCCGTGTTTGTCTCCTCCTCTTTCTGGTCTTGACATCTAGTGCTGTTTGAATTTTATTGTTACCAGATAATAGAGGGCTGTTGTGCACGCTGTTCACACGCCGGCTGACACACGACCGTTGACACGTGATTGACAGACGGCCGTGTCCCTGGCACAGCACTCTGTTATTCTAAATTCGACTAGCTCGCCACTAACCCACCTTCGCTCGTTGCCACTCCCACCCGCCTTACGCCCTCTCCCCTTTAGCGGAACCCCAACCATATACACTGTGGCGAGGAAAGCACGTGTCACCTTGAAGAAGACAAGTCCACTTGCCGAAACCTCGGCTCCTGCTGCCACCTTGCTGTCGGTTTGCCCATCGTCTTGAATCTCCTTCTCTCGCCTCCCCCGTTTCTTCCCTGTGTTAGTATTAGGCAGTTAGATTTCTCGTAGGACTAATGGGTGCCTCATCGGGTAGTTTAGATAAAGTATTGCTATCATTGTGTGATCTGCCACTGGCAATTTTTACAAACACTGGTGCAGCATATACATATATATATATATATATATATATATATATATATATATATATATATATATATATATATATATATATATATATATATATATATATATATATATATATATATATATAAGCAGCCAAGAAACAAAGACGCCAAGGACAACATAGGGGGAATTACTTGTACTGACTAATTTAATTGAAAAAATCATAAATTAAGGGCAATTACAGCGCATCATAACGCAACTTGCCCCAATTGGGCACTGGGCACTATTCCAAGCGTTCACATTACGCGTGCTCTCTCTCTCTCTCTCTCTCTCTCTCTCTCTATATATATATATATATATATATATATATATATATATATAGAGAGAGAGAGAGAGAGAGAGAGAGAGAGCACGCGTAATGTATAGAGCACGCGTATATATATATATATATATATATATATATAGTGATGTTTTGTGTTCTCAACGCACTGCAGTTCCTCCTCTCGTCTTCTCTTTTGTCTTTGTCCCCTGTGGCAGATAGGACGGCTACCAGAAAAAGAAATGTATGAAACTGTCTTGCCCGCTTGTGAAGCATTCTTATATGACACCCCGAGGATACCCGCTACCGTGTATCTTTCCTGGGGGCCTCGCATTTTTTGATCGAACGTCGACGCGACGACAAAGCCCAGAGGGTATTGTAAAGATTCTTAGAGATTCCCTATCGGTTTTCTTTGTCCACGCCGCTCCTATAACGACTCCTCTTTACGACCCGGCCCATCAGAATTTTCCCTTCGTACTTACTGCCAACCTCGATTATGCCTTCTTTCATTCGTATTCTTAACTTCCTCACGGTGTCGACAGGCTCAGCATGACGACATCGGCAGCTGCTGTGTTCGTATATGATGTGGCCATGAAAGTTTATGTCCTTTCCGGTCTACGTTCTTGCCTTTCGTTCTGAGAGCTCTTCCGCTTCATCAATATTTCCTAGCTTCTAGGTGATTTTGTCGTATTAAAGAGACACTAAGGCGAAGCACGCGATCGGTTTTCACCGACTAACTATTGTTCGAAAACATTGTGTTCGTTTATTTTCTGGCGAGAAGTTTATTGCTAGAAGAGAAAATCAAGTACAGACTTCAACAACCTTTCTTTTTAAATTTGAAGCCACAACCAAAGCCCGGTTACATCACCTTGACGTAACGAATATACTAGATCTTCTCGTATTTTTTCCACTGTGGGGCATATTAAAGGTTCTTTAATCTTGCTAAGTTCGGCATTTCACTTCGTTAGAACACAATGCAGTTCATGTTCACCGTTGAGATGTTATCTAGGCCGCGGCAGATGGGCCATCAAAATACGTGACGTCACATAAAGCTGGCGCGTGAACATGGAGGCGGTGTCGCCACGGGTCATTTTTTTTATTGCTTCTTTACTGGCTTGACTACGCCTCCTCCCAAGACAAGAGGCAAGAGTGGTTCTCTCGCATTGCACAAGCCTAAGTTGCCAATACAGTTCAACTTCTTCTTTCCGCACTAAACGCACACCTTCGCTAGAAAAAGAAAATGTCGCTTGCGCTTGTGCGCGGAGCCTGTCAACGCTTAGGCCCATCTATTCACACTTTGTGACGTATACTGGGACGCTCTGACAATGAATCGTCAATGTCACCCAGACATTCCCGGTGCACACAAAACGATGAATGCGCCGCGCCCTGTCTGCGCTGATCGTTCGCGTGCTCAGTAGAGGGGAAGGCGGCTATGGTGCTGCAAATTACAGTACGAAGTTGAAATGCATGAAGTACAAATTTCGAGTTCATGCATTTCAGGTCCGTGTATATATATATATATATATATATATATATATATATATAATAACTGCTGTAGCGTTTCTCAATTTCTCTAAATTACTATTCTCGAGAGGTCCAAGGCGCGCAAATCAGTACTAACAAGAACGGGTTATTCGTTCATTTCCGCTTTCTTTAGTACGCGTAATGTGAGCATAACGTCGGTTTGCACGGCGAGTTAGAAGCCTGCATACTATATTTAGCAACCGGATAACTACTGGGGCCGGACCTTGCTCTCGGGCATCGAGGTATTGCTGATGCAAAGTCCTCTACGTTATGTTTCGTTGTCATCATTTCGTTTGTCTGCGATGGCAGATGTGCGAGAACGGCCTTGCGTAATTTGCAACCATTATAGAATAAGAACAGTGAATAGAAACACACTCATTAACAGAGCTCACGGGCTCAGCATGGTTTATGCTGAATGATGCGGGTGTTGTGCACAGAAAGCACATAGTGTGACTTAAACGGATGCCTTGAAAATAATTACTAGATACTCGTTTTCTTTCCCATTACATCTGTTATACGAAATGCGCGCTTTGTTCGCCCAGTGTTTTCGAACAATAAACGTGGTACTAAAATTCACTTTTTTTTAATAGGGATGGTGAAGATTGTATGGGTGATGCATCGCGAAATTTCCAGCGACGTTCTCTGTTTCCAATACCTCCTTATCACTCAAGTTTCCGTCTTCCCTTCAACTTCTGTCTTGTGCAAAATGTGGCGGGTAATTTTAGCGTTTGTAGAGCGCGAGCCTTCATCAGCGTTAAAAGCGTGTTTTAGGGACAGCGCCGGGAGCTTGCCCAATTTCCCTAAACAACTCAATCTGGCGTCGGTTTTCCCATTTTCGGGCGACTCTTCAAAGCGTGTGGTTTGAGTACGTACAGCAAATATGAACGCAACTGTTCCCAAGAAAGGAAATTGCGTTCTGAGGAGCGTGGTTCTGCAAGGTCAAACAAGTATGTTGCGTTTTCTTGCGACTGTCGCAAATCATAAAACAGAAGCACAAAGCCTTTTAGTGACGCGAGTAAACAGAAAATGAGGCTTACGCTTGTTTCATATGCCGCCTGCACCGCAGCAGGTTATGCATGTTTGGACGTGTTAAAATTATCGCGATTTGTTTTTATCATATTTACAAAAATAAGGTGATCTATCACCTCAGTGAAAATATTCTTCTTAGGAGTTTTTGCGATATAGGTAATGTAAAAGTAAAGTGACACGACATCAAAAAGAAAGAAAGAGACAGTGCCGTGCATAACAAGCTGGAACGCGATAAAATAAAATGAAACACGACACATAGAGTAGTGACGTTGAGGAGAACAATACACGAAAATGCTGTCAAACGCCCTCTAGATGTATAACATTAGAGCAAATTGCTACTTGCTATAAGGATAACGAGACAGGCGAACATCAACAACGTCAGTGGGAAGCTCTGGCTATGGCGTCGGTAAATAGCGAGATTACAAGAGAAGAGCGTGATTGCATATCACTCCAGTCCACTGGAGACCGGCGCGTATAGTGAAGCATCAATAGACCGAAGTAATGAGCTAATTCCCCGGTTTCGGGAGCTCTAGTAACTTCGCTATTCCCAGCTCGAAGCGTGTCCTCCGCAGCATCGACAAAGGCTGCCTTTGTTTCACCAATTTCTGTTAATGTCTACTTTGCGATGCACATTTATTTGGTGCCGAGGATTCGCCGTCCCACGAACGACGGTCAAATAAGCACGGGTACGAGAATGGGTGAGTGAGCGCGCAGGAAGTTTGAAACAAGAGTAGGAGGAGACTTTCAAAAGCCTGCGGGAGATAGGATGGGAGCCCCGGCTAAGGGAAGTTAGGGAGCCATGCCAGGCACGAGAGGATGCATGAGCCAATCAAAGTATCTCGTGGCTCACAATTTCGTCCTTAGCAGCGCGACAGTAATTTCTCGAGCGGCGAAAATGCCTCTTTTATGTCTCTTTTCTTTTTTTTCGTAGATGCCTGCACGGGCGGATAAAATTGGCTTGCCAAAATAAAAAAAGCTTTACTCGCTAGTTTGTTGCAGAGCAAAGCGTTAACAGCAGACTCGATAAACATGAGTTTGATATGCAACGCCTCGCGAATCAGTCATACATAGAACGGCATGAGGTCAACAGCACGCGCAGGCTGCTCAATTGTGAACGCAGTCGCGGAATTGCTATCCAAGCTTTTGCGCGCTCGTACCATTCCTGAGCTAAGCGTTAGGATATCCTATACAGAAACAAATAGGCGTAATTTATTGACAGGAAAGACAGGTCAGCCTGAGCTAGTGCGCTCTAGTCTGCTACTCTGCGCTGCGGAAGAGTGAAGGGGAGTGAAACTACTGGGAGAGATGATGATGATGATGATGATGATGATGATGATGATGATGATGATGACGACGACGACGACAGAAGCGTTGAATACTTATGTATACATTAGACGCTGGCTCTACGAGTGCCACTCGTCTACTTTTGTGTCACGCAGAGACTTCCCCGCCGCTTGAGTTTCCCGCATTGAAGTTGCATTGTCAGGCCATGGGCCGAGGATAGCGTCCTCAGACAGCGGTTGCCTGCCAGCGTTCGCTAGGGAATTCTGAAACGTCCTTCGCTCCACCATATAGGCTGAACAATGTCACAGTATGTCTTCCAGCGTTTCAGGTGTCTGGCAGTGTTCACAATCGGTGCTGTTCGACTGGCCGATGAGGTGTGCACAGCGACGCGGGCGAGAGCAAAGTGACCAATCTAAAGCGTAGCAGTTTGGGCGAGTTGGTATGTCATGACTGTTTTAGGCTTGTAGCGCAGCTCGGAAGAGCAAAAAAGGAATTAGATAGGGGTAGGTTGATTACCCCTACCTTATTCCTTTTTTGCTCTTCCGAGCTGCGCTACAAGCCTAAAACAGTCATGACCAATCTATCTTCTGCGAGTGTTTACAGCAAACACACTTGAACCGAAATGCACGACGGTCGGGAAGTGTGGGCGAGGTGGTGGGGGGGGTCCGCCTTGTAGGCTGTTTGCAGCGCAAACCTATCTACAGAAATGAGGCAGAGGTACAAAGTGAAAAACAGCTGACTGCCAGTGAACTTTCATTTCACGGAGAACTGAGTATATATACAACCGTGGGAAGAAAACAAGAGAGACGAGAGCGACCGATATCACGAATCAACAGTCTTGCGTGATATCACGAATCAGCAGTATTGCCTGACCATTTGCGGGATCGCCAACATTAGCAGAAGCGAACATTATCTCTATATATTTGGCTTCAGCACCAGTCACTGTGTTCACGTAAACGCTCTTTGATACATCTACTAGAAGGTACGGCATATTTCTTTGCACCTATGTGTTGGGCTTGAATACATGGCACCCACTGCAATGTGGATAGAACGTGACCTCTGCTTCAATTAAAGTTAATTTCGGGTCACTCGCCAAAGAACGCGCCTAATGAAGCAATAATACAGCTCGACACAATAGGCTTCAACCGAGACGCTTGCTATGTACGTAACTACGCGTGCTCTTCACTGCAACGGCGCGAGAATGTTCTGTCGTGCCAAACACGAATGATCAGAATGAATAAAGTGCCCGCCAAGAATAAATCATTCGTATGTTATAACACTCCTTCTCTTACTGCCACTACCGGAACCTCGTTAGAAAGTCAATATCGTTCACACGCAATTTGTGTGTTTGACAGAACAAGACGCGACATGTTGTGAACCCAAAGAAAGCAGGATATGTACGAGAGGCTCAAACTTCGTTGAGCAAGCTCTATGAGGAAAATAATTTACTTATGCGCATCACTTAAAGCATGTAAGCCTTTTTTTACGTTATTCTCATTGCATGTCAGTGTGTTTGTTGTTACTTAAAGTGGCATTAAACAAAAACACTAAATGAGTTACCTGTTGCCCCTCCCTCCGTTTACAATTAACTAACAGAACGATTCTTAGTTTTCGCTGATCGCGCTAGCCTGTGATTCTTCATCTTAGTGCTCCTAAAAGAACAGGGGTTCTAATGCAGCCAACGCCTGCTGTGACGATGAAAATTTAACTTTTTCTCTAAATCACCACCGTAAAGCAGCCTCTTTTCTCCGTCCCCTGTTGCATATCATCACGCGACGCCCATCATATCAAGGTTGGCTTGCAGTAGTTCCGCCAACTTTGCGTGAAATTTTCGTATAAGAATTTCTGTGCAATGAATTTTGCTACGAATGCTTTGTCCCTAAGACTGGCATCACCTGGTGTCACCTGACTATGTATCCAAGCCACCTCCGTCCCAGTGTCCGGATCCTTCAAGTCTGCAGTAGAAGAACTCCTGTAACTAAATGTGTAGTTCAGTGCCCATGGCGCTGCGCTGTTGAGCTTCAGGTCGCAGGTTAGATTCCGACAGCATCTTACTGAGAGCGAGACACGAAAACGCTTGTTTACGCTTATTTAGGTGCAAATAGATAGTCTATGGAGGTGAGGATTACTCTGCAACCTCTGAGTAAAACCACAGAATGTGTATTACAGCGAAGCTGCTAGCCGCTAGTTGGCGGGCATTTTCTTCGTGTCGGCGTCCAAAAATCTGGGCTGACCCCGGTGGCGGCGTAGGGCCGGGAGCAGTGACTCGTACCCGCGCAAGGCAGATGCTTCAAGCAGTCAGCTAAATGGAGCTAATGGCACATACATTCTTTCGAATCAGGCGTACAACTTACAGAACAGCATATGTTTCAATAAATCTGAACCACGTAATTGAGGATAAGGCGCCCCTGATAACAACGCGAAACACGTAGCGCTCCCCGCATATGTAAAAAAAAAAATTGGGGTTTTACGTGGCAAAACCATTTTCTGATTATGAGGCACGCCGTAGTGGAGGACTCCGGAAAACTCGACCGCCTGGGTTTCTTTAGCGTGCACCTAAATCTAAGCACCACGGGTGTTTTCGCGTTTCGCCCCCATCGAAGTGCGGCCGCCATGGCCGGGATTCGATCCCGCGACCTCGTGCTCAGCAGCCCAACGCCATACCCACCGGGCAACCACGGCGGGTCCCCGCATATGTATCCCGGTATAGATTACTGCGGCACAAGCTGCCACGGCGACGGCAGCTTGCGATGTGGGGAGTGTCGTCACCAGCCTTTTGCCTATAAAAGAACCAACCTAGAAACTGATTACATTGTTGTTGCACCACAGCTCGGGCGGCGGTGAGCTGTGAAGATTATTTTTACTACCATACTACCACTAATCTATATTACTATTACTGGTATTACTCTGAAGCAATGAAGCATTGCATACCCCCACAGACTTTGTCATGGTGGTTTTCAACAGCTTCGCTGGACATGCACTTACGCAGGGATGGAATGTTGAGAGAGAGAGAACTAAAATTTTCTTCTGAAACGGTAATCCGAGTCAGAACCCGGTTCACTCTAGGTGGTCGAGGCAATTTTTTTTAAATTATCTTTTTGTAACGAACTTTTCCTGCGCTTTGTTGTTCACAGTTTCACTCCTATCTGCAACACCTTACGCGTCTGAAAGTATGGTAGCAACCATATAAACGCATATAATTAATAAATAATGATACAAAATGAATGTTCTGCCCAGCCTGAGCCATCCTTTGTTCAACCACTCTGAATCACCGAACCTCAATGCATGTTTTCCAAGACGCTAGGAAGTGTAGGTACTACGACACCTGCATCAACTATCGTCGTTTCCTTAATTCAATGTTCTTAAGGGCCGGCATCGCAATGCACCAAAAGGTTTCTTACCGCTAAAGAGGGACCCAGCTCTCGTCGATGGTCATTGTGCTATGTCATGCCCCATCGATGACTTCCATACATGCACCTGCCTTGTCGGCTCATGGACGTGACTTCCCAGCGGTGATCGTTTCCGCATCCGCGTTTTTCTATGCCTTCACGGGGCATCCTCAAGTTGCCCTCCGATTTATTATCCGCGTCTCATTATGTGCCGATTGTGTCGGCCCTCTTTCATCCCCGAGTCCTCTGTCGTCTTATTTGCGGAACGTTTCTCCGGTTTCTGGTAAGCACTGTGCAGTTGTTCACAAATCAGTTCCTCCTCAATTACGTACTAATTAGCGGGCCATATTTTTGCCTGTCTTCCATACCAGGACCGGCACGCGACACGCAACTTCTCGGCAGACAGAAAGGTCGCTAATGCGATCGGCTGAACAACCCGTGTAAAGTACAAAACAGTATTTTCACGGACACGATTTTCATACAAAAACTGGATTTATAAACGTCACCGTTGTGGAAACAACATGAGCTCTGTGAAGTTTCAAGTGCTTCAAACATCGTGCGCCTTTCTTGTGTCCAAGAACACGATAGGAAGCCAACGCATTTCCAAATATATTCAATTTCTAATAATAATTTGAGAATCTATATTCTTCACAACGTCTACCACTGCGCATCCAGTCTCTGTCTGTAATGTTGCCCTTCGTTCCGCGTCGTGCGTGTATAAATTTCAATACGTTTATGTATAAAGTTGAAGTTGAAATCTTCATTTGGAACAAACGTTCGATTCTGTCTCGTCTTGTTGGTCATTTGTTGATTTCTCTGCTGTAGTTGCTTGAATTTGTGGGGTTTTTTTCGCATTATAACTTGTGTTAGCTTTTCACGTTCATGTTTTAAAAAGTCGAGATTGAAATATGAAGCGCGATATTGTACCCAATGCACAATCATCCCTGACTTATTATAATTTTTTCTAGATTTATCCAGTTAATTGACTGTTGAATACTGCTCACATTTGATATCATTGTGTAACCTAGTGTGAAATCTCTCTTTTGATAACATACTGTTAAATAGCTAAAACTTACACGATGCTCTAATGCATGCCAAAATGTGTCAGCTAGATGATGCAGTGGTTGGGTCATACACGTTAAACGTAATTCCTTGTCCTTCTAAAAATATTCTTCTGCCTAGCTCCCACTTCCCTGCATTGCTACGTGTTTCGCACAACGACAAATGCCTGTTTCCTTCTTTACAATTGGAGCAAACGAATTGAACAAGTTGTTCATTGATTTCCAATGTACTAGGAACACAGCTAAAGAAACAGGATTTCGTGAGATCACCGAAGATTTGTTAGGCGTTCCTTAAGCTGCTAATAACATGGGATCCTTGGCAGTGCCCTAAACCAGTTTTTGATTGGCAGGAGCAGCAAAATAAGAAAGTTGCATTGGAATTCACGACATGACGATACATGTACGTATATTGAGGGATTCTCTTCTGTGCATTCTTGTTTAGAAATAGTTGTTCGACTGTTTGCAGCAACTTCTGTTAGGGCACATCTTCTTGCAATCAGCATTTTTCTTGCACAGCGAAATTTTCGAAGAAATGCTATTGACCGAGTGTAACAGCAATAGTCTAGTGGTGCACGAATAACAAAATTTTGGGTGTGAAGCGAATTCGAATATCACAGTTTGACTGTGAATGGGGTCCATTTTTTTTCGAATATTTTTCGGATACTTCCAAGTTAGATTACCAAACAAATATACTGCAAAGTACGGACGAAAAGGCATATTTATTGTACAAATGTGTACTCCCACTTAGTTGTTCCTAGAAAAAAAGAACAGCCCAATTCAGCTGTTCAACAGAATGGATGACTACAACTTGAATCATTGAATTTTGTCATGGACGAAAAAGAGCTGCTCAGCATGTTCAGGAAGTAGACATCATCATCATCATCATCATCATCATCATCATCATCATCATCATCATCATCATTCTGGTTACGCCCACTGCAGGGCAAAGGCCTCTCCCATATTTTTCCAACTACCTGAGGAAGAAGACATGCTCTACTGCAAATAACAACGGCACCGGACACTGAGGACAGGCGTTCGCTAGACACATTTGTGGCTGGTATGGTCAGGTATTGCCTCGCAAGGCGAGCCACCAAAGGGTTCCTTGCTCCTGCCACCAGCGACACGGGTCTTGCTTCCGGTGCAGAGTCACATCATGCAAGCACATTTCCGCTTCTGCTGGTGCTGTGTGGCTGTGAATGCTGCTGCTGGCTCAGAAACGTCTGAAAAGTTCTTCCGCAATGCTGAGGTGGAGTGGACGTCTTCCCGTGTCGCGGGTGACGCAGTGTACGGAATCGGCGCGAGACTGGTTGACTTGTAATTTCTCCGTCCTTGGGGTGGTATGAAAGCTGACGTTGAAGGAAAGTGATTTCGCACGCTGAAAATAGCTGCGCCGAGTATTCTGTTTTTTTGTTTGCGTGCCCCAACCCTGCGTCCGGGAATGGTGCAAACAAAGGTAATAGATTTTTAGCTTCGTGCAGGAAAAGTTTCTACGGGCCGAAAAACGGGAAAATGTCCAGAGCTCGATGACAAACTTGCAGACCTTCTGAAGAAGCTCCCTGTATCCCCTTGCCCCTCCCCCAGTACAGGGTAGCCAACTGGAGATTATCTCGGGTTAACCACCCTGTCTTGGCCTCTTTCTCCCTCTCTCTATCTCTCTCTCTCTCTCTTCGCGTAGACCGAGGTTGTCAAGGTATCGACCTTTCATTCAGCATGCGCTCTGGGCGTATCCATAAGTGATCTTAAAGCCAGCAAAACTGGATCACTGAAAGAAAGGAACTACCAGCAGAATCCATTTCAAATTCTATGTGGGGGTATTGTGGTCGTCATTTTTGTTTTCTTATCGTCCACATAGGGGCATGCTGTTGTTTTAAAAACCTTGCAACATTACGTTCAGCTACAGTTTTATTTTGAACTCTCCTAAATTGGGTGCGCGTTACCATCGACTAAATACGGTATAAGTAGATGCTACGCTTCGCACTTTCACGCTGCACTCTTTCTAGTCCGCGGGCGCTGGTCTAGGTGCCTTGTCTAAAATAGCTTCAGGGTGCGGTGGCGGCTGCTAACCTTTACGATAGGTCGAAGTTCGCGAGGAGAAATGGGTTTGCGCGCATCATCTAGAAGCACTACGATTTGATTTTCAGCGAATGAAAAGTTTTTTTTTTTTTGAACTTCCAATACTTCGAATTGCAAACGTCCGGGGCGAGTGGAATTGAATAGGTAACGCTAGTCGAAAAAGAAATTTTGGAAAGTTCGGATATTTACACATCTCTAAGTAATACAGAATGGAAACGAGGCTGTCGACGACGGGAAGCGGTTATACGGGAGGAAAGCACACTCGCATTTGTCCTTGCCTGGAATCGAACTGTGATGTGTTGCTTCATGCATAACGACATAGAATTTTCCTGGAAAATTCGTAAAGCGCTATAGTCTCATCACAACGAAGCAATCAGATGCGGGCGCATCTTTCGTTCGGTGAACGTTAGAGGTAGCTGAAATGCTGCCAGACTGCTTGATTGGTAAGGCCGGAGATTGTTCTGCAAGAGCAGCCCTCACTGGGGGACACAGCCACAAGAGAGAACGCTAAGCACAGTTTATTTTGTGCGCGTATGTCTGTGCGTGTATGTGCGTGTGTGTGTGTGTGTGTGTGCGTGCGTGCGTGCGTGCGTGTGTGTGTGCGTGCGTGCGTGCGTGTGTGCGTGTGCGTGTGTGTGCGCGTGTGTGTGCGTGTGTGTGTGTTTGTGCGTGTGTGTGTGCGTGTGTGTGTGTGTGTGTGTGCACGCGTGTGTGTGCGTGTGTGTGCGTGAGTGCGTGCGTGAGCGCGTGTGTGTGTCTGGGGGGGAGGGGCGAGTACTCTCTTGGAACCTTATCAGAGACTTGCAATTCGTCGCAATAATTAAATTGAAGAGTTTTCTACAAAGAAAACTCAAACGCACGCCTTGCTTCAGCGTAAGTGCCCCTGTTTACTTATGTTGAGCCAACTATAGGTACGCAATAAGACACTCTAATGTATTTCTGGGGAAATTTAAGTTTTCTTTATTGTTTCACCGCTGACAAACAGCATTCAGTCACCGCGCGTAAAGAAATCGTCTGCATAAGCCGGTTCCTTGCCTGCGCGAAGTCTCTTGGGGAAATTTCTTCACAGATGTACCAAGAGAATGATTTCTCAGTTCAATTTACCACATAATAGGTAGTAGTTCATCGCAAATCTACAAAGTTAATTGACGCAAACAGTTCGCCACATTTTCGTTTGGACAAATTATAAACCGACGTGCGCAGCTCCCTTGCATAACATTCTACGGACAAAGCAGAAGAAATATTCATGCTCTACTTTTACCGTCACCGACATTTTCTTCGTGGCAAGATCACACTGGTAGAGCTATTGACTTTTGGGTTCCTTTCTTTGCAGAACAAATCTTCTTTTTTTTTTCCTCCACTTGGTCTCGCTTGGATTGGTCGGCGGATGGCTGGTCGGGTTCTCGCCGAGTATATTTATGCTCACTCTTAAAAAAAAAAAGAAAAACTAACGCGTCCTGCGTCAAGATTTCAACCTAAGGTCTAAGCTCTAACGCATTAGGCCACAAACGCAGGTACACTTTCTTTCATGCTAACGCTAACTAGCTCTTTCAGGTGGTCACCACGTGCTAATTATAGTGATGGCCTGCCTACTGTTACACATCCCCGTAATAGGGATCAGCGAAGAAGCGTGTGCTTGTGTTGACAACGATGAGGATCAAACTAGCTCTTTCACATGGTCGCCGCACGCTAATTATAATAGTCATCTGCGTACTATATTACATCCCCATAATAGGGATCAGCGAAGAAGCGTGTGTTTGTGTTGATAATTATGAGGATCATTTCAACACAATGGAAGGTTCCCAAAAGGCGGGCGGTGCAATGGCGACACGCCCACAACGGGCGATTGGCCAAGCTTCCGCTGTTACATAACACGCGAGTGCCAACTATTCTTTTATAACGCGATCGCCGCATGTTGATTTCCATACTACGACACCTACGAACAACGTAGGATCGGTCAAGAACCGTGCGCCCGTGTTGATTATAGTGATTTTTATTATATGGGAGATACCCACAAAGGGGGATGGGCAATAAGACGAGTCCGCATGACGCGTGTACGACAAGTTTCCTACTGTGACGCGTAACCACGACAGTGGATTGGCCAAGCGGGGGGTGGTGCATATTCTGCCACTAAATAGCTCTTGGAGATGATTGCCGCGTGTTTATGTTTGTGATTATCGCATTATGTATACACACAACGGGTGTTCGTTAAATAAGTGGCCCGGTACCTATAAAAATGAATACCATGAAATTTATTTATTTATTTATTTTTATTTATTTATGAATACTGCGATCTTGTACGCAAGATCATAGCAGGTGGGAAACATTGTGTGAAGATACAGAATTACAGACACAAAGAAAACAACATTGCACATAGGAATTCAACAAGGTCAATTAACAACAATCAATTCAAATGCTCTTGAAATGAATGTAATGATGTCTGTCTGACAACATCGTCTGTGAAGTTATTCCAATCAGTGATGGTCCTTGGAAAAAAGGAATATTTAAAACAATTAACTCGCGGATTTAATGGTGTTATAGAAAGACAATGGCGATTTCTAGTTTGGTACCCCGAGGAATAGGTAAGGATATTGGAGGTGTCAACTTTGAGATTATTATTAATTGATAGAAAAACGTTAAGCGACATATGCGATTTCTGTTAGGAATAGAGGGTAAACCGCTTTACATACATACATACAAATGAAGAAATACGAACCAACATGAGATTTGTCACATCGCGGAGCACGGGTGTGTGAGGCCCAATGCGTGCGCGAGTTTCGTTTACGCCAAATGCGCAAGAATTAGATGCGCAGTTTTATTGCATTTCGCCAACCGCTTCACAAAAACTTTGCTTCACATACATTCGAACATGCGCTTTCGATCGGAATAACATTTGTTTTTTCTGAGTCCGTTCACAGAACCTTCATTTGGTTCCGCTATCTCTGAACAGTAAATGAAAATTGAAAAGCACGCGAAAGTTTTCGAGTCGTAATAGACGAATAAATTAATCGAAGCTCAAATATCATGACACGAGGTTTGCGACGCGTAACAAGACGTTCTTTCCTGTTCATTTTGAGCTGCGTTCGAATGTTTGTAACAGCTACGCTGACGTGCATTTCAGTTCGAAGCAACAAGATAAAGTCGCGTCAGCTACTAATGCACAAGTCACACAGTATCACGGACGATCTTTATGCTATGTGAGGCGGGGGGGAGGGGGGTTCCAGCATGCTATTCTTGGTTAGAATATGGGACAAAGCTCGCATGGAAGGGAATTCATGGAGCGACATGTGAAGCCTATTTCCCGCAGTCGTTTTGAGCCTCCTGTCGCGAATAGTCTGCAGTGGCTAAAACCATCTGCAGCAGTTCACTTAGGAATAACGAAAACAAATTGTCCAAATGAATCACCAAAAAAAAAAACACATGTTGTACCAACGAAGCAAAGGACTCACTTCCTTTTTTCTGCACTTTCTTGTTATGTCTAATTTGTTGTTTCTTTCCTTTTTTCTTATCTAGCGAGAGAGAGAAAGCAAAGGAGAGGAAAGGCAGGGACGTCAACCAGACGAGTACCCGGTTTGCTGCCCTACACTTGATGTAAAGGAAAGGGCGAATGGAAAGAGGAAAAGAGGGAGAGAGTGGAGCACTGAGCGCACGTGGGAGGATGCACAGGGACTTATCTAACTATGTGTGGGGAGGAGTAGGCTACATTAGAGCCGCCAATTTCAAGACGTGTTTGGGAAGTGAGTCCCTTCTTTCGTCACATGTAATGCACACATGCCACAGACACAAGAATACCAAGTGTAAAAGAAAACGTTAGCTTAATCCAAACCACAAATAAAGCTAGCTTTCTTCACGGTGTTTCACAACCGGTTACGAAAACAGCGTTGTGTTTGATGGCCGACACAAGCAAATGACCTTCTGCTAGAGAGGCAGCAAAGTAAGGATTAAGATTGCAAACACGGGTAGCTGATACACTAGTTGAGATTCAGATTAGGAATCGAAGTTAGGCAGATGATCGCTAGTCGCATGACAGACATCTAGTGTAGTAGTAGAGTTGTAGGATGGCTGCCACAATGACGCATTCGAGGGAGGCAGATAATTAGATGGAGCGATGAAACTAAGAAACTGGCAGGCAAATAAAGGAGCCAGCTTCTATGAAAGAGAAGTAACGGGACATTGCCGGTATAGAATCTTCGTCCTGCAGTGCACATGAAAGAGGCAGATGAGGATGATGATAAACAGGACTTTCATAGATTAGGCTGGCTTTAAAACAGTTCCCGAGATGCTGTGTGTTTAGGTGAAAGTGTGGTTTAAGTGACAGTCTACGAAGAGCAGCTGGAACATCGTGGTTTGCATTATCGGCATGTTTATCCGCGCCGGCAGTCATGTCATGAGGCAGGCGCAGGACCCAATGTTCATTGGTCAGATTTGAGCTACATACATACATACATACATACATACATACATACATACATACATACATACATACATACATACATACACACACATACATACATACATACATACATACATACATACATACATACATACATACATACATACATACATACATACATACATACATACATACATACATACATACATACATACATACATACATACATACATACATACATACATACATACATACATACATACATACATACATACATACATACATACATACATACATACATACATACATACATACATACATACATACATACATACATACATACATACATACATACATACATACATACATACATACATACATACATACATACACGGACGCACGCACACGCACACACGCAAGTATCACGAGGCAGTATGGGCAAAGCCACAGAAACATTGAAGAAGAATATTGCTAAAACTTTTACGGTTTATTGAAATACGCCGGAGAATGGTTCTCGGCAAACTTGTCAAGCACCGGCAGTCGCAAACTCCGTGACAATGGGCACATATGTGAGGTACTTTGTCGGATTTGATCTCTCTTTGCGATAGTCCATTCGTCGCATCGGAGGATGTTTCTGCAGAAAGGCCTGAGCTTTGCAATCCCTGAGCGGGTTCCCGTCGAACTGAGGCACCAGTTCTTTCGTCATTTCTTTATCATTGTCTGCCATGCGCTGGCCTAGCAGCGATTTCGACAGCGACTGATTTTAGAAAAAATAATCAGGTATACAGTCCCACTGTACCGCTCATGTCTCTGATATTGTGGCCGCCCTGTTTGCTCTTCGACTTCATTTTACGGTGCAATAAATTCGCAATATTGATTTGGCATTGTCAATCCGCCCGTTTTTCCCCCGAGCGTGTTCTCCGCGACGATCATTGCAAACCATCCTGTTGTACCGTCGCACTTCGTTTGATTAGGTCCTTCAAACCTTGTGTTTGCACACTCAAGCATTGCAGTGGCGTGTTTGATAGGCAAACACAATCGCAATCAAACCGAGATGGGAGGGAGTTTCAATCCTACAATATACAGGGTATGTCCGAGAAGTAACGTGAATGAGTTGATAAAAATGTAAATTTATGATCAGATTGCTAAAGCAAAATAAGAGTTTCAAAAATAGGTTCCTCCTGCGTCGGTTCATCCCTTCCAGCGAGATTTCCACATTCTAAAAACAGTTGCCACAGAACAATAATCGTCATCTGCCTTGCTTGCGTTTCCTTTCTTGAAAATGCTGCGCTCATTACTTTCCTGTCTAGAATGTTCTGTCGTGCTAATAACCCGCATGCCGTTCGTGACTTGGAAGTACCAGGCTCGCAGCGTTAAAAAAAGCAAATGCGGGCGAGACAGATGAGGACTACACTCTAAAAACATTGCAGCCTTTGGGGTGTATATTTGCCACAGAAGAATAATCGTCATCTATCTTGCCTGCATTTCCTTTCTTTTACGCTGCGAGCCCGGTACTTCTCATTCACGAACGGCATGCACGTTATCTGCCTGACAGAGCAATCTCGACAGGAAAGTAACGATCGCAGCGTTTTCAAGAAAGGAAATGCAGGCAAGACAGGTGACAATTATTGTTATGTGGCAAATATACACCTCAAAGGGTGTGAACTTTTTTCAGAGTGTATTGTTGTGTCACAAATATACACCCCAAAGGGTGCAACCGCTTTTAGAGTGCTGGCATCGAACACATCATGGTAGGCCTCCTCCAGAATGTCCTACTGAAGCTTTTCTCAAGCCTCTTTCACTTTGTCAACTGTCCCGAAATGATGTGCTTTCATGCTAGTTTTCAAGTGGGAAAAAAAAGAAAATAGTCTGGGGAAGCCACGTCAGGTCTCTAGGGCAACTGGGGAACCGTTGTTACCTTTAATTCGACTGGGAAGTGGTTCACGATGAAGTTCGTTGTTAGCTGGCGCGTGGTCTAGGTGGAGTTTACTGCTCGGTGGCTATGGTGTTGGGCTGCTGAGCACGAGGTCGCGGGATCGAATCCCGGCCACGGCGGCCGCATTTCGATGGGGGCTAAATGCGAAAACACCTGTGTACTTAGATTTAGGTGCACGTTAAAGAACCCCAGGTGGTCAAAATTTCCGGAGTCCTCCACTACGGCGTGCCTCATAATCAGAAAGTGGTTTTGGCACGTAAAACCCCATAATTTAATTTTTTAATTTAGGTGGAGTTTACAATCGCCAGTGATGTCAGGCCAGACTCGATGAACCTTACATTTGGCTCTCTTGAGCACTTCCGCGTAGAATTTGTCGTTGACAGTTGCACCATGTATTGACAAACTCATGTCAAACTTGATGTCAAAAAGCACAGTGACTATGGTCTTGACCTTTGACTTCTTCAGCCTAGCCTTCGAACGCAGCAAAAGGCCACTCACAACTTTGCCTTTTTTGTTTCGGGAGTTCTATTCAAACACCAAAGACTTGTCACCTGGGATGACATTGCCTAAAAAGTAGGGGAGGGGGCGGGGTCGTTTTCACGCTATTCCAAAAGTTCCTGGCCCGTTTGAACTTGGCTCGATTTTTGGTCGTCCGTTAACACTTTGGGCAGAATCTTCGCGGAAACTTTTCGCATGTGCAAATTATTCGTCAAAAATTGCGTCAACGGCGCTTTTTAAGATATTTAATGTCCGTGCCACTAAACGGGCAGCCAACAACGGTCCGAGTTCAAAAGTCATCTCACACGCGTCACGTTTTAGTCGGTGATGGTCGCTGTCTAGCTGTACAACGCGAGCTTCATCGCTGACCTCTTCGCGACCTTTTAAAGAGGCCCTGTACCACTAGTAGACTTGATGTTCTGACAAATAATTACCAAAGGCCGTATTTGTCATGGGAAATGTTTTCACTGCGGATTTGCCGAGTTTCGCACAAAACTTTATGGGAATCCTTTGTTCTAACGAGCGCAGCATTACTGCTTACACGAAAAATGAAAATGAGTTTCACGGAAGAAGCCTGTCCTTATTGTCCAGATGGTAGCAGACGACAGAGCGACCTAGCGCATCAAAGCTAACTTTCCCCTCCACGAGAGGGAGAGGAAAAAGTTTAATGATACGATATGTAGAGACGCCGGCTTGAGGTACATTCCTCTTGCCATCTACTCTGCAAGGAGAGAAAGGGAAGAGGGAAAGAATGAAGGAAGGAAGACGCGGCTGATAGGCGACGATGACGAGAGAAGGAGGATGTAAAACATATTGCAAGCAATTTGGTCTTTTCAAAGCCTGCAGTCCAGGCCCGTACTTCTTGATAAGGTCAAGTAAGTCCTGGAGGTCCTTAAAACTCGATTTAACATCTGTCCAAGAGCCTAAAATAAGGTCATCCGACGGCGGCGGGCTGTCCAACAATTCCAATAGATTCTAGCGCGCTGCGAACTATAGTCGCGTCACAATATAATGACTGACATTACTATTCGGAGAAACGTCGTACCTTGATCTTGGCCATCTATTTTATTATTCGCCCTCCCTATTTTATTACATTTCGCCAGTCTTTGTTTCTCTTGGTTTAACATTTTATTAACCTTTTCCTGAATGAACATGGTTTTACTGTGGAAAAAAGGTTAGTTTAGCCTTTAGTTTAGTTCAAATTAGTTCAGGCCGGATATTCCTAAACAATGTCAATTTTTTCATAGAACTCTATAGTCGTGATTTTTTCAGACAATGTTGTCGGATACCATGTTTGACACGCCATGCAGCCACATCCATATTTCATCACCATGCAAAAAACAAAAAAACCATTTCAATCACGGAAGGCTTGCCGAACTTATTGTCACTGCTTAAGAGGCTCAAACATTGCTTGAATAATGGAGTGTATCTCTTGAAGTTCCAGACAGTACAAGTTTCTTTATTCTTGATCTTGCCGTTCTTCCCTGATAGCTCCAATATATATAGGGCTGCATGAGTTATAAAGCTTCGTTCAATGACAATTCTTCGTTTGCATAGTTTCTAGGAGCTTGCGGCAAGCCAAAAGAAATCCTTCATTCTGTTCCTGGAAAAGTTAGTTGTTGCATCTGCAGTTATTAGCTCTTTTTTAGGTCTTATGCTATGTTTACCGTAAACACTGCAGAAGGTTTCATATTCTGGCTTATTCATCCGCGAAGATAATGTTAAGTGTTCATATAGCTTGTAGAATGATTATATTTCTGCCACCAAATTTGTTCCTTCAGAAAGAAATAAACTTCGCTCCGCTCCAAAACACATTCCCTAACTGCAAGCTGCATCATGTAATACAGCAATGAATGCTTGCCTCACAGTTGTGCCAGAAGTGGTTCTTAGGGAAACATCATAGTAGGCTAATAAACCGTTTTCAAGCGCCCTCATATTTCCTGCGCCGATATGATGAGTACAAATTGTGTAAATTACCTATTTATTTAGGTATTCTGTGCACATTGCAAGGTGTGCTGCTGTCATTTATATTTTAAAATAAATAGTAAATGGTATACTGTTTTCAGCGCTACATTTGCTGCCTAGTAGTATTTCAACGCTCGAGTGGACATATATTACTGGTAAATGTGTTGGGTTTTCTTCCTCTTCGCTTCTATTATGCTAGAAGTTCTACCCGTATCATGTAAAATACACAGCGTGATAAGAGGTTAAAAGTTCTTTATTCTGTGGGTGGATGGGCGTTAAAATTTCGCTGTTTTGTCCGGACAGACGAGAACTTGATGGAACATTTTGCCCAGAGTTATGCGTAATTTTCAAGGCCTGTTGCCAGTTTTGTTCTTTCATTCTTTCTTTCTGTAGAAATAGTACGAACAAGCTATTGAAAACAGCAGGCAATCGCTATTTGCAAAGGTTATGTGAACGAAGCGGGTTATTTTAGAGAAGAGCCAAGAAGCAGTGAATGAGAATAATATCATTTCATAAAACTCATTTGGCGCCATACACCAACGGACCACGACATGCGGAAAGAACGCACATACGAAAAAACACATGTGCAGCCCGTATCCACCTCAAGGTTTCTACCTCTTCTTGTGCGTATTCAAAGCGGCAGATGCGTTTTTTTTAGAATATACCAACTAGTCCAAGGAGCAGTTACTATTAATAAATTATTACTTTTTACTATGTTTTAGAGAAACGAGAAACCCAATAATTGGTTGTAATTTTCTACAGAAGCGGGAATATGGTAAACAGATCACATTTCTTTTTCTTCGGCGGAGAAAATAATTTAACCTTGTTTTTCGGCAGAATATGATGTCACCGTGATTCGAAGTGTTCAGACTTACTTCTTTGGCGCAGTTCAGGAACCCGGTGACTGCATGGTTAAGTGCCTTTGCGAATTGTGTGGAGATAAGTATGTTATGATCGTTTGTACTTCAACTGTAACCAAAGTTGTTAGAAAGCTATAGAGTAATGAGGCCGCCTAAAACTTTCATTCCATATTCATTGGAATAACGTAAGCGAACAAGATGAGTTTGAATGGGACAACCCTTCTTTGTCTGCGTGCTTTAGTTCAACTGTCCCTGAATCATATCTGCTTTAAGGCTTGTAAAGAACTTTTCTGTAGCACGCATTGGCAAACAGTAAAATTATCTGTTTATTTTAATATGATAGCATTAAAGGCCCCATGCCGCAAAATAAAAGAAAAAAAAAACCGGCGTCGGCATCCCGGGTCCTCCGTCGACCGTCTCGTGAGCGAAAAATCTCTGCGAACCACGCAGGCCCTCCATGCAGCGCAATGAAGTCACTGAACTAATTGAATTTCTCAAAGTAAAATGCATCAGAAAAATTGGGAAGTACGACTTAGTTACAATCTACGGACATAGTAGCATCGGATTGTAATTTCAATGTACGAGAAAACATAATTCTGTTACCCAACCAACGCAAACTCCTTTTTCAGCGTTTTTACTATTCATACAGCGGTGTACCCGGATCCTTGCAACACCACACAGACGGCGCTTGCCTCCGCATATTCGCAACCCATGCAAGGGCTTCAGTGGCGTAGCAAGTGGGGGCGGGGTGGCCATGGGCCCCGGGTGCACGAGGCCAGTAGGGGGGGAGGGTGTCATATACGTCTGAAGACACCCGAAAATTGTCGATATCCTCACCTTCCTCGACTACACCTGCGGAAGGGGGGTGACAGAAGAGCTAGGGGCCCCGGGTGCCAGACGACCTAGCTCCTTGCTGCGCCACTGGCCCGCTTTCCTACCAGAAAGCTCGCTTTTATGCATAGCGATTGCCGACAGCGTATCCCGGTAAACGTTATAGTTGCATAAGCTGCAGCAGCCGAGACGCAGGAGAGGCAGTCAGAGTTTTTAATGCTGTCGCGTTCGACTTTCAAAGGCGAAGCTCAAGCATCCTCCATATTTTTTCCATGATGCCCTACAATTTATTATTCCTAATATTATTCCAAGTTTATTATTTGAAAAATTAATCATTAATATTACCTAAGTATATAATTAGCCAAATTGTAATGATTGTGCATCCTTCTTGTGTGACGTTGCCTTGGTTCTGTCCAGCTACGTGGCGCTCGCCTGTTTTAAAATATTAGCACAAGTTACGTGGGGTACCCTGAATGTGTAGGTAAACTCTTGGTTAAATAAACCGAAATATATATATATATATATATATATATATATATATATATATATATATATATATATATGTGTGTGTGTGTGTGTGTGTGTGTGTGTGTGTGTGTGTGTGTGTGTGTGTGTGTGTGTGTGTGTGTGTGTGTGTGTGTGTGTGTGTGTGTGTGTGTGTGTGTGTGTGTGTGTGTGTGTGTGTGTCACTCAATACTTCGCCACCATCAGTTGCACCTCGCTTCTCAGAGAGGCAGGACTCGTCGTCTGTCCAGTGAACTCGGGAACAACGCAACGAAATGTGGCGAATGCGGATTCAATCACCGATCCGGGACCGCAAAGAGGTGTCACGCAATGCTAGCGCATAGGAAACTCTCGTATTTGCCGCACAATGGCAACTGACTTCCTTCTTGAGCGGTACACGCTTAAGTGGACTCGAGTAAACGATGCGAAACGTCATAACGTCCGGCGAGCTCGGGCTTTACGTTTCCTTTTCATTTTCTCGCAAGACTTCCCTTCCCGGTATGAGTGGCGGTTTTGTTATTATTGCTAATGCGCGGACGCTCCAGCTGCATCGACACCGTCGCCGCCGTGCTTTCGAAGGAATTAGGCGGTCTCGATAGACGTCAGAAAAGATCTGTGCCTCTGGCTACAATGAAAGCGAGGAATACCAAGCTAACTCCCCCCCATGCCCCACTCAGTCGACTCTGCAGCGCAGCCACGGGCACGCTTATCCCCCGCTGCAGGCAAGAACCTTGAGCGCACAGAGGGCTAGCATTCTCGCTTGTACTTGCCTTGTCTGCGCGAAAATTATCGCGGCAGTTTCCACGATAAAATTTACTTTGAGTAAATTTTCTTCTCGTGTCCTCGTCCTCGACGCGTAACGTATCCCGCATCGCCGGCACCACGAGCTTTGTGCGCGCCAGCGCGAGCCTTTCTGCTCACCTTCTGCGTCCGTGCCGCACCGGGGTGCATGCAGCGGCGCGAGCCGAACACATAGTGCGCTTCAACCTGCAAACGCTGACGCTTTTCCGACGCCTCCCCCTTCCTCTTCCTATTCCGCATTATAGGCCTACGCGCCATCCCTTAATGAATACATTTTGTCATCATCGTCCGTCACTCTTCATTTCGTGCGCCATTATTGTAGAGACGCCTGCAGCGCCGCCTGGAGTGCTCCTCGACACGGCAGCGTTCCGAGAGAGAAAGAGAGAGAGAGAGAGAGAAGGGAAGGAGAAGCAGTGAGCTTAACCAGGCTCAGTACAGTTAGCTACCGTACACGTGGGGAGGGCAATGGGGAATGAAAGTGAGAGAGAGAGAAAACACGAGTCTATACCGCACTTACACATGCGCTATGTTAGGTGTAGGATGTCTATAGTCGGGCACTGAAGTCTGTTGCTTTCAGGTAGGGAAGAAGCGCTCGCACTGCTTTCTAGGCTAATGAACTGTTAATGCTAATAAACTGCTAATGAACTCCCTAGATCTTTGTTTCTGTAAATGGCCTGTCATCCAGTCTATTCAAGGCACACTGGAAAGTCTGACGTTCCGAGATGCGTGGTACTTGTCGGGGGCTCTGTTCCTGTCGCTCAGCAGGAGTTCGCTCCTTGCTGTGCCGCTCCGACACATCGCCTCCCCCTACGCTTCGATCAGCGTGGGAGCAGCTACGGCGAAACACTAACTTGCTACGCCTTGCTCTACATATACGTAGGCAAGGTATAGATTTACCTAGCTGTACCTGGTTGTGGCATTTAACGTTTCTCCTTCACGGGGAAACTGGCCCGTTATTGAATGTGCACCCATTAATCATCGTCATCTGCCCAATATTACGGCAACCGTAAAACACAAGGCGCCTCCTTTTGATCTTCACATACTACAGCTTAACATTCCTGTTAATGTCCGTTTAGTTTACCGCTAGACGAGTAGCAGTGGAACTCACTGAATATAATGTGCACACACCCGCAAAAGAATATATTGCCGTATTCTTCTTTCTTAAGGAACGAATTGTTCTTTCTATAAATATCGGTGAAACAGAAAGGGAGTACGAAGATAATGACGCTAAAACACGTAATTATAAGAAACACAAAGTGGCAATCTTAAGTGAGGGCCATGGCAGCAATCTTCTTGCGAGGTAAAAGAAGGAGAAACTGTTAGTATTGTTCTGTGCCCTATTCCTGATAAATTGCCGTCATACACCCAATGTCCTAATTAGAGCGGGCTCATTGTATAGTGCTGAAATTATTTTATCTGATTATATTCTCCGTTTACCCGTTCCAGCGATGACACACCGTTTCTTGCTCGATGAAGAAACCTTGTCGTCCTTTTTTTGATTTCTGCGCTACCCGCGTAAAATATTCGGCGAATTTTACTCAGTGAAATTCTGCAGCAGCAATTAGCGCAGTGTCAATTAAATGTGGCTCTACATTACTCTCTGTTTCGGCAATACACTAGTCCCAAAAGAGAAATAAAAAAAAGATCATTCGTGGTTACAGAATAAATACTGCTCGAAGTCGTGCTGATTCAAAGAGAACGCTGGTGCCAGAAGTAAATTTGTTCACTGTTGCGCAATTAAAGAGGTCATCCTGAGGGAGAGCGAGGGCGAAACACTTTACCTAGTGCGAGCAATCACTTCGGGAGGACCTCATGTCTGGCGTCTCGCTTGTATGAGCCTTCAGCGCTACACTAATGAACCGCGGTAGCCTCTGCAACGCTAGCTAAGGTTGTCGTCTGAGTCAGGAACTCGTGGGTGCGGCTAGGCGGGGAGGTGGGGGGGGGGGGGGGGGGGGTGTGGGCGTTAAGCAATACAGAAGTTGAGGTTGGCTAATAAGGGGGAGACCGGCGCCACAGGATATGAGAGAAATAAAGGTGCACACCGCAAGGTGGTCAGTCTCTTGACTGAAGGTGTCTGTGCTGTGTGTGCATCTTTGTGTATTTGGCTTCACTACTCGGGCATGTGTGCGTGCTTGAGTGCGCGTGTGTTTGTGTTAGTCTATGTGTGTTCGTTTGCGTGCGTGTATGCGACTGTGTGCGTGCATGGAGAGCTAGAGCGGGCGGGCCTGTACCAAGAGGACGCAATCGGCCCCAAAGTTAGCACGGATACTACGCAACATAAATAGCTACCAGCCAAGGCGGTCGGGTTTCGCGGAATGTTGTCTATATATAGCGTGGTCTATGTTTCTTAGCTCGGGAATGTAGAGCCTGCTCTCATGTTTTGCCTCTGGGCCAGTCACAGGTTCGTTCTGCGACCGCTCTCTCAATGGTGAGTTTTGCTTGAAGTAACACGTTATTTGGGAAACTTGCGGCAAGTACTCGAACAGCAATGTTAGCGTGTTGCCCACAAAGTTTTGCAATACTGGTATTCCTAATTGCATGGGGCTGGAGAAGCTTCCAACTTACTTCGTACCAAACTACGCTTGGTCTAACATGAGGTGACGACGTTGTCCTCTGTAAGTTGAGCAGCGCTGAAGGTAAACCCCCTTTGACTGCGAGCTGCTGGAATTATCCAGTGAGGACAATTTGCTCCAGGAAGTAGGGTGTGGTTATTCACAATACACAGCTAGTGTTCTTCTACAAACGCAAATCTACGCATATCCCTGTATCTCAGTGCGAGTAACGCTTGAGGCACAAGTAAAGGCACGAAAAATGTTTTACCGCTAAACACAGTAATATCCAACGTATAATTTACGTTACACTGAGTGTGGTACCTGTAAATCGCAATTTAAGCATAAGAAACTCAATTCATTGACTATCGTAGCGTTTTAATATATTGAAGTTTCATTGGTGAATGAATCAGGAAACCGTGTTCTATTTAATTAATTACTGTACTAATTATGCTTCTTAGTCCAAAAATTTTTTCAGCCTATTCACTCTCAATGGCCAGAAACAAACGTCAACAACTGCTTTTATTCTCCTTGCTATGAAACAGTGCTTAGTACTTACAGGTTTCAATAATGACCGAATGTTGAGAATATAAATAGATTAGAATAGGCACTCAGAAGTCACCTGGTAATGTTGGTCATCCATAGCAGAGTTTATTACAATCTGAATACTTAGCAGTAACGGGACACTGGTTAATTGAATATCTTGAGCACAGCGAGCAGTATAATTAAGTAAGCCGTTAAGATATAAACAAATAAAGTCTAATAAATACATGCAAGAAAAAAACATAGAGTGGGTGGCCAAAGTAGCCCATTAAGTCGTAGTCATGTTTCCGGTCTACAGGGCTCATTGTTTCGCTTTTGCTTCAAAAGCACTTTCGCCTGCGCAATACTGGCAGTGTTGTTTCCAGCCCTTTATATCATGCTTTGCCGCGTACGTCATCATGCTGCGGAGAAGCCATCTTGCGGACGGCAGGGACGTCGTATGGTGGAATGGGAAAAAAAAAGAGGAAATGAAAACTAGCATCAGATTGCAAGAAAATGGCTCAGGTTAGACAAGATGCATTTTTCACACCACGGCAAGAATATTAAGATGAGATAAACGTGACTTGATAAACATGCACGTGATCTAGGCCTCGTGCACATTCATCTTTAGGTGAACTGATTGTTGGCCTACTTGGTCTGTCCAGCTGACAGGAAAGCTTCGTGCAATCATTTTGACGCACACGCGCAACACACAGGCAGAGAACAGAGGAGGATGTAAAAGGTCATCCTCGCCTGTTCCCTGTGTCTCTGCTTAATGTTTTGCGCAGTTTTCCAGTCAGCAAGCTGTCGTCCTGTTAACGCCCCGTGAAATTGCCTCACGGGCAAGCAACTACATCCCTCACCAACTTTGGTAGAGGCTATACGAGCTGGTCGTGCTTACATGCTATGTGTTTTTGTCGCCAGCATAAAAGTGCCCATCAAGCGGCCCTAGCGCAGCTCATTTCTTGTTGGCAATTAAGTAGTCGAGAGATTTAGGCAAATTGCTCGAGCGGGAGAAAAGCGCGCTGTCGGCGACATTATGACAGCGAACAGATTAACTTAAAGCTATAGTACACCTAATACGCCACTTTTTTGGCTCCTTCCAGGCAGCTAAAAGTTGGAAGGAACACTTTCAGCGCTTCGGGCAAATTTTCTG
Organism: Dermacentor albipictus; assembly: GCF_038994185.2. Taxonomy (NCBI): domain Eukaryota; kingdom Metazoa; phylum Arthropoda; class Arachnida; order Ixodida; family Ixodidae; genus Dermacentor; species Dermacentor albipictus. Next base: position 88,534,115 of record NC_091828.1, on the reverse strand, counting down.
TGACAACGCTCTAATGTGCTTGGCGGCAATGTCTAACGCCATTATAATGCGTCGTAAGTTGTGCATATAATAACAAAAAACACGGCCGCATGCTCGCAATTGTCTTTCCGTGTGAACATCCGGGTACATATAAGTGCTAACTTAATAAATAACAAAAGTAATTGTAAGGTTTATGCCATTAAAATATATTTTTCGGTACCCGTTTCAAGCGGCCTCTGCGGTTTTTCGTCTCTTGTGCCCAAGCCACGATGCTGGCAAGCAATTAACGGTTTAATAATTAATAATTATTTGATTGATTGATTGATTGATTGATTGATTGATTGATTTTAGAAGTTACGGTAAACATTTTCCCGGAAGATATAGCGCTGAAATCACAATATTTCCGGCCAAGAAACCAAGAGCTTTCTCAGACAGTACTATTATGCTCATTGTCTGTATTTCTTTAACATGCACATAGCTGCGAGTAGAGGAACGTTTTTGCAGTTTACTTTCATGGGTATCTGGCTACAGCTAAATAAGCTCCGACGCGCCGACTATTAAAAACGAGCAGCAGGCCAAAGCCACCGTGACAAGCCTTTCTGCTTGTACGAGCTAACGTCTGGTATCCATCAGATATTTATTTTTACCGCATCTTTTAGAGGAACCCCTACAAACCCAATGCAACAGCCCATTAGGGATTATTATGTGTAAGGTTCGAAAACCGACATGAAAGCTGCAAAAATATTTCCGTCTCGCAAGCATTTTTAAGCACATCAAGTATATTACCATTCGATGGAAGCCGCTTAAAATTTGTAGCATTACCTTGACAAGTGTAACCAATCACTCAAGCCAGTAGCGCTTCTCAGGCGCTACGGGAGTAAATTTGGTGGGCTGCCGGTGGCTCACCTTTCCTTGGTGTGGTATCATTGCTGATCTTTCTTGGCAGTGTTAATGACACGCGAACTGGTCTTACCACGCTCGCTTAACGTTGCGTCATGCAGCACCGCTACACAGTTCAACAAGGAAATGCTCGGACGCCGCAACTTCCTGCGCGAGGCTGTATTCGCCTGAGTTGCACGCGCCATTGCTCCTCCTGCCACTGTTGCAACAAGTTACCGCGGAAGTGATGTTATCGCAGTACATTGTATTGCTTTTTCTCGGTGCATGTTTCTAACTGCACTTAGCACACCTGTCTAGCTATCGCTCGGTGAAAGACCTGCCTAGTGTATTTAAGTTTGTAGAATGTTATCACCGATTGTATAGCGAAAGAGTCTCCTGCAATGCGATTGCGCTCACTGTTGTCAAGAGTGTTGTGAATTATCTAATGTAGGCGAACAGAAACGAACACTGCGATGTGTATGGGAACGCACGTTGAAATAGATACAAGGCTTCAGACGTCCATTCCAATTTCGACGACCAAAGACTGTGCTCAGCGCTATCATTTCGGTTAGTGTGTTACTTCTCTTTCTGACAACTACTTCTCCCGATAAAAAAAAGTAACAAACTCATTCCCAAACGATCATTCACTCCAATTTCTTCCTCCACCACGGGATTGAGCACAGCGCCGGATATCGACTGAAGGGGACTGTAGGCTACTTGATATTAACCGTTGGACGTTAACGAAACACAGTGACCACTTCTGTTGACGGGCTGCACAGTCATGAACTTTCTTGAGTCGGGTTGAAGTATTCAGTAGAGACAATGTCTTTAATACGGGGAAGTGTTTTTGGAAATGTCTAGTTCTCCATAAGGGTACATGGATATTGGAAAGGTTGGAATAACAAATCGAATAGTAACCTATTCAAGTCAGTCTCCATCTCGAATGCTCACTGGTCGTAAATACGAATATTTGTGAATAGTATTTCCAACTTACCACAACATCAAGTACGTACAATGAAAGATAAAATCAGAGCGAAAGTACCTTAAATATAAAAGTATAGACTTAAATCCTCATAACTTACGCAGAGAACCCACCATAGCTACAGGAGCCACTATACTTTACGGCTGTACAGCGATCATTCACCCGCTATGAACAGTCACCTTCCTTTGAAGAAACTCCTTATTTGTTGATATTCCTCGCTTTGTGCTTACATTAAACACTGTTCCATTACACCCAATGCTATGACAAAAACTTGCTAGTTTGATAAATACTAGGGTGTGGCCTTCATTTCGTAATAACGGCGGACAGAGCCAGCTCATTATTTCAGTGAAACACCGTTCGAAAGCATTCGGTATTCGATTCGCTTCTCTCACTATTCGATTCGGTCTCAAAAAGTTGCTATGCGTGACACGCCTATTCTTTCGCCGTCACCACGACGTGATGAATGTTTTGTACGCACACTCGAGCTACCGCATATCTCGCCGCCGTGCCAAAGCACTGTAGAAGCACAATCTGTCTCGCATCGGTGTGCCCCAATTCTCTTTTTTTTTCCACGCTACCTCGCAACGGGCATTCCACGCGCAAACAATGCTCCCGCACTCCGCCAGAAATTGATACGACTTCTTCCCTCGGGGATCTAAGATGTCGTGGCGGCGGCGTCCCGGCATCGCGTGGGTAGACGGGCTCGGCCAAACCCTGGCGTGACGTCAGTGACCCGACGAAGTACCGCCCAGGGAACACTTGGCAGACACCTGTGCAGCACGCGCCCGAATGGCGACACAGTTTCGGCGAGGCACAGTAGCGTGGGCGTCAAACAGACTAGCATACAACGTCGGGCAAAGCCGTAAGGTTCACAACTCCGACGCGAGAGTTCATTTGCTGAAGTGGCAGTCGTGTCGATGGTTTCCGGGCGGTGCTCCTGGATGCAACGAGAGTAGCGGTTCGCGTTAGGCAGCGTGGTTCGAGAGTACTCGCACACTGGGTAAGTCTCTGCGACAGGGACAGATTGTGCAATGAAGAGAGCAGTCCTAATAGTCGCATGTTTGTCTCAAAGAGGGAGAACTTGCTCTAGGAGAGACACGCAGAGAGCTCGACTAGATCTGGTATGCTCTGGCCTGTTACTCTTCGCAGGGTAAACAGGAGAGTGGACAAACAGGAGTGACGAAAGATCACGATGAGCACAGGATTCAGGGATGCGGGAATACACAATAACCACCTAACACAGTGTGCGTGTGTGTGTGTGTGTGTGTGTGTGTGTGTGTGTGTGTGTGTGCGTGTGCGTGTGCGTGTGCGCGCGCGCGCGCGCGTGTGTGTGTGTGTGTGTGTGTGTGTGTGTGTGTGTGTGTGTGTGTGTGTGTGTGTGTGTGTGTGTGTGTGTGTGTGTGCGTGTGTGTGTGTGTGTGTTTTTCCGAAATTATGTAGTCCAGTTCGGTGCTTCTCAATTACTCTATAACAACTCTCGTGGCTGGTTTTTTTGCTGCTACGTATCCCACAACGCGGGGAAAATAATGCCTTGAGATAACGGTTTTTCTAGAAATATGTTACAGACTTTCCACGAATGCACATTATAGATATCCTATTCGGTCAATTGGACTTTGCGTTTGATATACTTTATGTTGAGGTGCAACTGAATATATCTTGCGGGATTTCAAAAAGAGATGTTGTGATTGACGCTTCCCTTCATAGAGATTCTTTGGAATTCAATGCATCTAAAGGTGCCAATTCTGTGTACGATGCAGAGAGTCTGTCAAATAAAACGTGCCAGTGCTCGGCTCTCATTTTGCCGGCACTCCAATGGCAAGCGCCTCCTGAAACTGCGCTAACTGCAATGAACAGGGTTGCAGCAGTGTTCCATGATCAACAAATGTGAGTGATCTCTTATGAAGTTGGGAATCTACGTACTTGTCCGAAGGGTAAATTCGCATATGTTGTGAGCTAATCTGCTCTCTTTAACAGCAAACCACACTGAACTGTAGGAATTTAGTACTTACGTAGATAGAGCCTCCTGCCACGCTTTGGCAGCATGTGTGTCAAGCGATTCGGCGTATGCTCGGATTCATGTCATTTAATACATAGGCATCTACAGTCGGGTTCACTTCACGTTGAACTGATTTTTTGTAGCCCTCATGGAAGGCTGTGTGCTCGTCGAGTGAGTTCTTCCTTGTTAAATTGTCCTATCAGCTCCATACAGGTAAACGGGGTGACGTTTTCAACATTGTCTTTCGCCGGCATTTGCGGGAAAGAAATCGTGTTGTACAGAAAACACGCGACGAAGGACCATCCCTATCAGCTCTGCATAAAGTAGCGTTATTGCATTCACCGTTTTGAGGGAACTCCATATGAGCGTTGAAATTGCTTAGAAACCAAATTTAACGTCTATATGTAGCACTGTATGTGAACGAGCCACTCTTCGCCATCAAATTTGTTGAAGCGCAAGCACAATGACATGGAAACAGAAACCAGGCGAGAAAGCGGAGAGCTGGTGTGCTTTTTACGAATCAATGTGTCGTTGTGCCTCCGGTTCAACAAATTAGATGGTGAAATACCACCAAGCCCTTTAAGCTGCCCTCATCAAAGCGCAGTGTCTAAAACATCCTTCAGATGAGGCTTGATGTCAAAGCCAGGTTTGAATCTCCTAATCAGATGCTTGTGAAACGCAACAGTGGTGTCATAAGACAACCACTGTACAGATATTACTGAATATTGTAGCATCTACGAGAAAAAGATCAATTTCGGGGAAGGAATAAATTTAATTTTTATTTAGAGTTCAAAAGTGTTTGCAGAAGTTGTCGATAATTGGCAAGCTTAGAAAAGATTCAAGTGGCAATTTACCAGTAAATGTGAGAGAAATGCTTTGGCAAAACGTCACGCCTCATTACGCCGCATCCACGATTTCAACCGCATTCACTGCATTAATGGATCTCACTCAACACACTAACCGCCTCTTCGGGGTGCGAAGTGCAACCGGCCGGGGTCTGGAGCAGCCCACTATCATTTGTAGTATACAGTAATTTTAAAATTGTTATAACTTGCAGGGTTTTAAGTACCGATACCCCGATCTGATTATGAGGCACGCCGTAGCGGGAGATTCCAGATTGATTGCGACCGCCTGGGGTTCCTTGATGGGCACCTAAATCTTAGTACACTGGGTCTAAGTACACGGCATTTCGCCCCCATCGAACTGCCGCTGCCATGGCCCGGATTTCATCACGCGACCTCGTGCGTTGCGGCGCAACCACAACGCCACTAACCAAGGAAGGTGAATATACATATATATATATATATATATATATATATATATATATATATATATATATATATATATATATATATATATATATATATATATATATGTATATATATATATATGTAGTTGTTGGCGTACCCGAAGTGGACAAAAATGCAATGTTTATGCTAACTTCTTCCGTGGTTCACCGGGGTTTTGCAAAAGTCCCACTCACAAATTAAGATAACGTTGAGGAACAGTATATTTTACGCCAACTTTCCCCGTTTTGATGCCTTGAAGCTTACAAAATTTGTGACATTGTTTTCTATTGCTATGGTAAAGAGTAGTAAACTGGATGCCTCACTTTTGAAACATCTTCCAGTTTGCAACAATTTATTTAAAAAAAGTCACCTCATTGAAAAAGAATTTCCGCCCGCCGTAGGAAGTTGCAACAGTTTTTGTTCAAATGCAAAAGCCCCCATGAAAATTGGTGCCGCGGTTGGTGTGCAAAATAATTTTCTTCGATTCCATGTGTTTAGTAGGTGTCTGATAAGGCAGGGATTCCTCTGAAGGAGGTGGTTTGTTGGCTCTCGTAGGCTCTCGTAAGTTCTCAAGACTTGGCACAAAAGTGTCAGAACCAATATAGCAGAGCTAAGCGAAGATTACGGGAAGGTTAAGGCTGAAAATTAAAGTTTTAACCCACAATACTTTCACATCATATGCCCTAACAACTATGCCAGCCTCCAGCTATCCCCAAAGTACTCAGTGCATGTTTGACGTAACAATGAGCAACCGCTCATGAAAATTGCTAGATCACAAACCGGCAACGTCGACATTCTTGGTGGTCGTATTCACCTAACAAATATATGCATTTATTGGCCCTATTTAGCAAATTAGTTAGGATGAGTCACAAAACATTCGTTTTCTAAGCCAGAATAAGGGTGTCTAAAAAAATGCAAGGTAATAATTATTTTGGAGGGACTCACAAAAACAGGTATGTCTGACACTTTCGTGTGCACGAAAGGATGCGGAGGCTGTGCATTGATGAGTAGCAATGAAGGAAATTTCGACAAAGTCGTCTCATCTGTCTTCACATTGGTTTGGCCAATATTGATATCTTTTAAGCACTTGCAAAAAAAAAAGCTCTTTCCTTCCTGGATAGCTTCGTAGCGAATCAAAAGAGTTAACAGAATGGAAGTCTCAACGAAACAGGACGCGAAAACTAGTCGCAGAGTAGGCGAAATAGCCGTACGGTCGTAGTTACGCGAATATAGTCGAAAATTAACCAGTATAACCACTGTAAACTACATTACCCATGTGATCCTGTAAAGGGTGCACCACTGTATATATAGGAAAATTGAGGCAAAGCCGCCGCACGGCACGCTTTTGGAAAATGGAACGATTTCGATGCGGCTAAGTGGGACTTGCGCGAGGGAATGGTGATTGAGAGGCCATTTCGGCGGGGCCTACAAGAAGCGAGAATTAGTCGCAGTGAAGGTAAATTTGACCATACGGGTCTAATCAGCGTGCATATAGTAGGAATTTAGCCACATTGTGCCAAACACTACACAACTTACGGTGTCCGCCCACCTGTCCTCTTGATTAAAAAAAAAAAACAAGAAAACTAAAGAAAGGTTCAACCATGTGTCGACAATAAAGAAGACAAGGTCGACATCTTTATTCGTGCAGTACGATATGGCAAAGATACCAGTTCAGTGAATAATGAACATGAAAGGAAGACAGAAATAGGCAGAATATAGAGCTGTTATGAACAAATAAATATTCACCGAATCCTTGGAACGATCATGTAGGCCTTCTTTGGCCTATTTAGCGTCGACACTTGGTTGACACTGTTCTTTTGTCTGCTTTCATTCTACTGGTATAGATAAAAATCGGCGAGTAAAATATTATGCTGCACAACCTGATCTACGTTATATCGACCTTGCCTTGAAAGGATTAAATGAGCTCGAAGGTGAGATTGCAGACCGCTATATTGTCTGCGAGGGAGGTCCACAATTGTGACCCACCCGACAGAAGTCAAGTTTTCGGTGAAGTCTAATTCTGGGTTCATACATTTTTTTAGTCATTCAGGTGCGCTTGTGTGTCCTTCGTCAACTGAGCAGTAGGTGGAAAGGTAATACACTATATACACTGACGAATACAGGTAATACACTTCCTTATCACGTATTCTTCTTGTGTTACACCACATTGGCGCGGGAGCATTTTCGTGTATTCTATTTTGATTTATACACCATGGAGGCAAGGATGAAGTCGGGGAAAAAGGACATTCGTGTCAACCAAAGTGAACGCGAAAGAAGAGAATGTCGACGTATACCGTATATGTACTTATATGGGCTAAAACTGCGGAAATGAAGATGATTTGGTGAGGCATACCTTCATGGTATTTTGGCATTATTTTCAATAATACCTTCTTTCCATTACTCAGACCTTACATTTTATTCTGGACTTGCTATTTCATTTATGTGAGTAAAAAAATCCATTCGCTTTTTTTTTACGCGCATGTGTGTTGACGATATGTAATTTTTCGTCGACGTTGGTGGATATACCACTCTTTCTCGTCTTTTTAACACGGGTCCCGGCGGCCCGAATCCGACGCTAATAATAGCGATGTGGGCGCTCATAACGCCCGCACCGTCGGTTTTACCCACTCTGCGACAAAATAACGCTGCTTGTCGCGTTGAAACGTACATTTCGTTGCCTTTTGCGACTCGCTACAATGCTCTTGAGGTGCAAAAGGGCCGTTCTTTGACAAAAAAAGGCCAGGTTGGTACCTAGATCTCACGCACGCCTACTCCGTGTGAAGTAGCCAGAGAAAACCTCGACTTCCACAACGATAATGGATTTTACAGCTGTCTCTCGCGTCGTACTCATCTCGGCATGCTTCTGTCGTTTCCATTCTTCATACGACAAACATCACCTTCTTACTCGTGACGTCACTGCGTCTGCATCTCGCAGTGTGTATTCGCGGAACTCGTGTTTGTATCGCGACAGAGACCCGAGGGATTCACACTGCTGTCAAATGCCCCGTGCTGTCAACGTCACGAAAGTGGCGTCCTTCTCGACACCGCGTTTTCTCCGCTGGTTCCCCCTTTAAAAGAATGGGACATCGGAGGCGTTAAGAGGGAGCTCTAGCTCGGGGTCTCCTGCCTAAACACACGGGAAAGAAGAAATCATTTTCCTCTGCAAACGCTGCACCGGATTTGATGAGGTGTCTAGCATTTGAAAGGAAACGTTGAAACGCAGGGACTGTTGGAAACGAATTTTCGATTTAGGGCGTCAATTTTTGACATATGCTTGAAAATTGCTAACTTTCTCAAGAAACGACATTATCAAGGGTACAACTTCGTAAATCAACAATGATAAAAATTGTACGTTGCTGTGAAATTGAATCTCAGAGTACATCTAAAGCAGACGGTATTGATATAGTGTGCATGGCTTTAAAAAAAGCAAGCACTAATATGTGAGTAGGGCTATTGCAATGCCCTTTTTAACACTGTAACAACTTAAGGTGAGGTGTAAATTTATATATAAACTTTGTTCACTTTGGATGCTCTCACGAAGGTAGTTAACAGTACTGCGATATGTTTTTGATGCACAGCTATGAATTTGATAAATTTCAGCTTTCAATTTTTTTTAATCTTACCGATTGTTGAAAAAAGCTTTTCAAAAGTTATGCCTGAAATCAAAATGTCGCGTGCAACAGTCATTACAATTTCACATCCTCTCTCTTGATTGCAACAATTTTTATTAAAATCGGCCCAGTGGTTATCTCGGAAAAGTGTTTTTGCGTTTTGCATGTATTAGAATAGGCAACATTGGAGTTGGGCTCGAGCTAAAGCTTGTGTTTGAGAGAAAAAAGCTTCCTCTCAAACACATGTTTTTTCTTGTTAAACACTGCATTGAGTTTGATGAGATTTGTTACACTTAATGTAAAGAGTTAAAATCTAGTGACTGGAGGAGGTGGAGTTAAAATTTTTGGCCACCAACCTTTTATGAAAACTGAGAAAATTGCAAAAATTTTAACAGTCGATATTATCATGCGTTCAACTCTGTTACTCACCAATAACCAACGATCTCACAATTCTGCAAACTACGCCATAATAGTACCTCTAAAGCACGCAATACGGACCTATTCTACATCTGTCTGTATTATACCACCAATTTGCGAATGGAACTATTATAAACGTAAACGTAATATTAAATTCGCATCAACTGTAAGTTCATGTATTGAATTCGCCGGCTTCAAATGCTCTGAAGTACGCAGTTTACAGAAATGAGATATCTCTCTTTGTCCCAGAGTTACAATTTGTACATTTCCTGCTTCTATATTTCTACACTTGAAATTTTTTGCAGCAGCGTTTAAGACTGAATTTGAATCCAGCTTAGCACAGTAACTAGAATTTGGCTTTCACTTTGAAATGCAACAAGTTTTATTTAACATAAGCTACACCGTCGTCTCATGGAATGTCCCTACGTTTTACGTTTACTTGAATAGGCAAGTCACAAGGCCCCACGGCAAATGTTTCTCATACGCGGAAAGTTCTACCGCAAATGATTTTTTTTTTCAAATTAGTTGAATATTAGCCGCCTCTGAAATATCTGAAATTTTGTGAACCCGTGATTTTACAAGGCCAGCTTCACTAGGTCAAATATTCACTTGCGCCGTCTAGCCTCAGCAAGCGAAATTCATTCGCTGTGTTCGCCCATGCCGGAGTTGAAGGATGGCTCCATGCATACGCCATCGATTTCCTTTTTCCTTCTTCTTCTTCTTCTTCTTCTTCTTCTTCTTCTTCTTGCGTTTTAGCTGCGCGTCGCACATCCGGTGACGATTTCACACGTCAGCCATTGAGCATGTTTTGCTTGGCGCTGTGGAGGATATTGCGCGCTGAGCACACGAAACACCTGTGGTGCTGTTGTCTGGCTGATTCAGCAGTTCCTCGAAATGGATCCCTCAACGCTCATGCCAGACTTCACGACGCAGGAACAAGCAGACGAAACTGAAGGCGTCCCTCTCACTGCGGACACGGAGTAAAACAAAGACTCGCAAGACGTTCGTTTTTTTAGGTGTTAGTATTTATCTAAACATGGAATAGTCTAGTGGACGCACTGATAAAACGATATGCCTCCTGTAGCTACGAACAACACTCCCAAATCACGCTGTCACGGTTAATATTTCTCTAAACTTGGGATAGTCTAGTGAACGCACAGATCAAACGAAATGACTCCTGTAGCTTCTAACAACACTCCCAAATCACGCTGTCACGGTTAATATTTCTCTAAACTTGGAATAGTCTAGTGAACGCACAGATCAAACGAACTACCTCCTTTAGCTTCGAACAGCACTCCCAAATCACGCTGCCACGGTTAATATTTCTCTTAACTTGGGATAGCCTAGTGAACTCACAGATCAAACAAAATACCTCCTGCAGCTTCGAACAACACTCCCAAATCACGCTGTCACGGTTAATATTTCTCTAAACTTCGAATAGTCTTGTGAACGCACAGATCAAACGAAATGCCTCCTGCAGCTTCGAACAACACTCCCAAACTACGCTATCACGGTTAATATTTCTCTAAACTTGGGATAGTCTAGTGAACGCACAGATCAAACGAAATGCCTCCTGCAGCTTCGAACAGCACTCCCAAATCACGCTGCCACGGTTAATATTTCTCTTAACTTGGGATAGCCTAGTGAACTCACAGATCAAACAAAATACCTCCTGTAGCTTCGAACAACACTCCCAAATCACGCTGTCACGGTTAATATTTCTCTAAACTTGGGATAGTCTAGTGAACGCACAGATCAAACGAAATGCCTCCTGCAGCTTCGAACAACATTCCCAAATCACGCTGAGTGACGATTGAGTAATGCGAAAACTGAGCGCACTCGTGATTCTGACCAGAAACTCTCCAGCTTCGTGGCAGCTCCCTCTGGAAGAGTGGTCACGCGGCAATATCGCTTACAAAGGCCCTTCTCTCAGGTGCGCCGGGATAGAATAGTTTGCAGACACGATCATCCGCGGGCATTGTCTGTTTAAGATGACCAAACCTGGGGAAGGGCCCTTCAATTCTGTTCCATGCTTATGCTTATTCGACTCTCCGTCCAACAAAGCATCTTTACTTCGAGCTCGTTATCTGGGCCGCCGAATGTTCTCAACGCATTACATTCTCATGCGAAAGCCACAGATCGCTCAAAAACCGGCGTCTCGTGTCTGTAGCAGCAACTGACTTCCTATTGGCTGTGACGCCACAACACGAGCTCTGATCGACGAAGCAAAGTGGACGGAAGAGGACACCTGCTCCCGCAATAGCGCGCGTGTTGTAGTGTGGGGGGAAAGGGCGTCGCCGCGACGCCACGTCACCCTCCCTCTCGCTCTCGGAATCCTGTGTTATCCGCGCCTTCCGTGTCCGCGTAACCACTCGCCGACCTCCTAACTGCGCCTCGGCAATGCGAAATAACCCGTCGTGGTTTCTCAGTGACTATGCTGTCGGGCTGCTGAGCACGGAGGTCGCGGGATCGAATCCCGGCCACGGCGGCCTCACTTCGATGGGGGCTAAATGCGAGAACACCCGCCGTGTACTTAGATTTAGGTGCACGTTAAAGAAGCCCAGGTGGTGGGAATTTCCGCAGTCCTCCACTGCGGCGTGCCTCATAATCAGAAAGTGGTGGCTTTGGGACGTAAAACCCCATAATTTTTAAGGCCAAATTGACACCCGCCAAACGCCTCGGCGCACCATCTTGCCCGCGGGGAGTTCGCAACTCGAGCGATCATTCCGTGGCGTTCAGTTCAACGTGAATGTTTTCGCGTTCGGAACTCATGATTCCTTAGGTGCCCTCCGGTATTTTTTTCTTTTCGTTCCTTTGTATATTTATTTGCCAAGTTATTCCTCTAATTTCAAGTTGTTTTCCTAACGCTCTTTTTTCATTTTCCTTTCTTTTTCGCTCCCTAAGCACATCTGGGAAGCTGCCTCTGATTATTTCTCATAACAATTTTCATGCTTATCAGCATGTATCACTCGGATGGTAAAAAAATATATATACAAAGTACGAACGTAAAATATTGTTTTTTGTTGTGTGAACGCGTGGCGAAACCGTAAGCGAAGTCCAGCCACGTCCCAGATTCAATTTACGAGAGAAACAAGAGCCTGGTCTTTTCCTCACGGCGAAAGCTCGGCGTAATATGAAATTGCTTCCTCCTTTCGCGGCATTCAATTCCGGGACACGCACTTGTTTCGCGCAACCTTGTATATATATATATATATATAAATATATATATATATATATATATATATATATATATATATATATATATATATAATAACGTTGCTTCTTTCGACACACTGTGCCATGATGCCACAGTTTTCTTTGTTGTTCGTTCCTACGTGGGAGTGGTCGGTCACCTAGAGTCCAGCAACGAGTCCGGAGAGCAATGCCTCGCGTAATACACAAGGGAAATCTCATTTCCTTTCATGTGCGATATGTGGCCGTCAGGTGTAGCCTCGCGTGCAATGCGCTGTGTTACCAGATGGTGATAAAAAAAAAAGCCGATCCGGAAAGGAACACAAACTCAAAACACTTTTTATCTTTATTTTACTCGCCTTGCCGGGTCTCCTTTGTCAGTGTTCCGTTTCCTATGTCGGCTGGCTTCTTTTGTATCTTAACTCTTTTTTTTTCCTCCACCCTGTATCTGTGCCTGTATACGACAACATACGAATTAAGTCCTCTCGTATATGTCTGATTTTTATTTCTTTTCTTTTTTTCGTTCTTTATTTCATCATAACGTTGCTGGCCAATCCCCAGTTGCGGGCATTTATGCTACACAAGTTCGCGCAAACAATTTGCCTTCACTTTGGCCTCGCGGCAAGAAAACATGGTGCCCTTCGCCGATCAACAAGCTACGCCATCTTGGAACATTATAAGTCGTCTGCTGCGTTCGGTCGGTAGACACTTTCCAGAAGTCCACGAGCGAGGCTGTCACACCCAGTCATGGCGCCACAAAATGTGGTAGGCGAAATAATATCTCGCGGGGAATCCAGTGCCTAGAAATGTCCCTAGAATCGGCGAGCTTCCGCATTAAACCACGGAAACTGAAACTTGGTCTTTTTTTTTCTGCGAACGTTAAATATTTTGCTTATTATCTTTCTCGTTGTGTTCAACGTTCAACGCCATCATGACTCTCTTTTATACCGCGGTAATTGGGAGCAGCCAGCCAGATATATCATTAGGTGCGGCTTCTCGGCATTTGCAGTTGAAGTGATAATTCGACTAGACTAGTTCTTAGTAGGCGTACAACCGAGATAAGAAGTAAGCACTCGCTTTGTTTAACTAAGCACTTGCCCTGTCTGAGTCAGGGCTTCTCCTGTCCAATAAATTGATGTTCGCCGGTGGTGCTGCTTAGTCACAATGCCACAGCAGTTCCTTCAAACTAAACCATGTTCTGTGTGTTTCTCCCAATCACTGGGCTTAGTTGTCTGTCGCACTGACTACAACGTTGTACATTAAAGAGGATGCAACCTGCCTTCCCTTTACTTCTTTTTTTTTTCTCTTGTATCTCTCAAGAATTGACAGCAGGTGTACTCTCGTTTTAATACGCGGAAGTTGTTGTTACTCCCTTCCGCGCAAACACCCAAATTGAGAATTTGCTATCTTTCTTTTTTTTTCTTTTTTGCCCTATATCTTTCGTCGCGTTCTATGGTTACCACAGAATGCCACAAACTTAATTGAGCGCTGCCCGTTTATGAGAAGAGGTGACGCTGAACTCTAATGGGCAATGAATTTTCACGTTACGAATGACTCTTGGTTTCTTTCGTACAAGCAAAGAATAAATCCTCCCATAAAACAAGGAAAACGCGGGGAAGGAGGGAGATGGAAATTAAAGATGGTGAGCAAAACGAGATCAAGGTGAAAGCAGGAGCCAACGGTTCGACAAGTTGACTTGTCTTCTTGCCACAGAACAAAGTGTTCCCCTTGCTCAGTTAATTCCTATGGCGAAAACAAGGGCAGTTTCGTACTCTCGCCCTGAACGTGCTTTTCGATGAATTTCTTTTTTCGCTTTTTTTATTATTTCCTTTCACACAATAATTGCTCCAAGATGACACCGCTTTACTGCTTTTGCAGCTCATAAAACGGCCAACGCTGTTTTATTTTATTCTAGAATTTTTTTAGCAGCCTCCCTTACTTAAAAGTTTGGAAGACGGGAGGTCACCTGATGAGCTCGCAGGCTCTGACCTCACCAGTTGCTGCTTCTGTAGTGCATGCCGTCCAACGATAAAAAAACATTTTAAACAAACATATCCTTCAATTCCTTTTCCTGTTTTCTTGGTTGTTGGTTAGCGGCCGTAGCATGGCTGGAGGCTGTAGGATGGCCGCTTAGAAGCCGTAGGGAGGGTGGTTGGAGGCCGTAGGGTGGCCGGTTGGAGGCCGTAGGGTGGGCGGTTGGAGGCCGTAGGGTGGGTGGTTGGTGGTCAGACTTTCAGCACCAGTACAAAGGGCGCATGCGGCCTGCCGCATAATCGAGTGCCGAGGTGAGTTCATCGTCAACTACAAATATACAAGAATAATAAAAAGGTCGATTCAATGCCCCTCTTGTTACGAACTCATGTATTTCTAGACATGCCATTGTCAAGGGAAAAATAGATGTTAAAATTTTATTGAATATTCGGAGCTATTTCGTAGCTTGCGAAGATGACAATGGGCGACAATGTGAAGTATGACCCGGCGCCGTTCAAGAACAAGCCTTCGTAAGGGCCGATTTACGCTGGAGCCGCCCATCGCCGCAAGCCGCACCGCACGCTTGCGGTCGCGCGAAAGATTGCGCGTATCAAACACTTGCGCACAGATTTCGGTTTACAATGTCTAAGGTATACACTGTGCACACAGTGTAAATGGTAATTTGTGCACAAGTGCTGGATACGTGAAATTTTTCGCGCGACCGCAAGCGTGTGGTGCCGCTTGCGGCGATGGGCGGCTCCAGCCTAAATCGGCCCTAATATCGCTGTGCTTTCAAGCGAATGACCGAGCTACTCCGCTCTATCACCTTTTGTTAGGTGGCTGCACTTCTTGAGGACGACGGGCTTGTACGAACATCTGTAACTATTAATGCAATTTCTATAAGACCACACGCGTCAGCAAACTCACCGCTAATTTCCTTCTTTCCTTCCCTCATCTCTCTCCCTGGTATGTTTGTTATCCCCTTTCCCCATCCCCCGGTGTAGGGTAGCCAACCGGACGTTATTTTGGTTAACCTCCCTGCCTTCTGCTTTTCTCTTTGCTTTTCCCTCTTGGGTTGCTGGAAGTTCAGACGCAGGGGTGGAGCACTCGAGAGAGATCGCCTTCCTCTTCCCCCGGAGGTCTCTCCGCTGTGGCAGCTCCACTGTAGGTAAATTGAACGAATCAATTTACGCCGGTCATTTTGGTACAAGGCCGTCTTGAAATGTGGAAATACCGAACTAGACTTCTGTAATGATTGCCTACAACTTTACAGTATACTAACGTGCCGCGAATTTGGTGACTAGGCAGTTAATAAACGCAATTATTTAAATTATAGATTGATTGTTTGGCTCTTGTTGCGAATGATATCCGCCTTCGCAAGTTGATTCATATGTGGTGACGTAATTTGGGTACGTTTTGTAGGCTCTTCTTTTTTGTTCAAGCTGTTCTATATACAAAAAATTACACGCTGCAGATGGACAAGCACCCAGACTAATGGCTTCCGCGGAGAACGTCGCCTACGATGAGTATTGGGCCAAAAAAAAACAAAATACCATATGGTTGACATTAAACAAACCAAGCTTTAATAACGAAAGCGCCGATTAGGTCCGAATGTTCATTTATTTCTTTTTTATGCTGCTATTGTGGGTTTTAAAATATGTACATCTAATTCTTTCAAAAAAATGCAGGATTGCGAACCTCGGCACTTCCTCCTTATCTCCTGTGGCCTGTGTTTGGGCTGCTCTTGTTCATAAAAGAAAGAGAGGCATGCATCGACAGATTAAGCGAGGCGCCTTGCCAATCGTGGGCGACCGTTACTTACAGTAAGTGCCAGACACTTCTGACCCGATTACGAAAAGCAGGCTTGGTAAGCGACTAAAACAGTCGTGCTTTTCCGCGCCTCATTAACTACACGCGCTAAGTAGCAAAAGGCTGCGCGCGTCTTTTTTTTTTTTCTGTGCCTCAATAGGCCAGAGTGGGATGATCGGACGCGAGGAAACATCAACGCCAGCCACTTTAACGAAACAGGAATAACGCGAGCCCTTTTTCCGTGTTTTACGAGCGGTTCATTAGCGCAGCGTTCCAGCCCTGATTATTGGCTCGCCGATAAGCCTACTAAGCGCTTCGTAGACGCCTTCTGGAAAGAACGAAGCACACGCAAAGAAAAAGGAGACAGCGAAATCCGGGTGGGTAATTTGCGGTTACGTGGCACCTAGCGTCACGGCGTTGAGCGGCACAAAGTGCTGAGCCATTAGCGACTAAAGTGATTGGCGAACAGAGTTAGATGCCCCCCTTACATTGAAGCGGCATGTCTTGATTAGTCGTGCGAGGAAAGTTTAGTGCTCGTCGACAAGCCGGTGGGCGCTTTTTCCCCTCGTTCCTTTATTCGTGATTTCTAATTTGCCCACCCCGTTTCCTTTCTTTTCTTTTGCCCACCCTGTTTCCTTTCTGTAGCCAAAGTTAAACGCGATGTTTCATCCGTTCAACCCTTTGATCTACAAAGAGCGCCGAACGTGGCAGTTTCCCAGGAGGCGGTACAATCTGTTTCGCCTAATCATAACTACGATGGCTTGGCCGAGGCTGGTAGAGATAGGGATGGCTTGTAACCGTATTACAAATATGTTAAATATGCGTGTCATACAAAGTCAGATCAGCATGTCCCGCCGAACGAGCTAAAAAATCTGAATGAGCATACTTTCCTAACGCCTGCTCCTCTTTCGCGCTAGCAATGGTCAGTTTATGCTCTGTTCATAGCACGTTGTACTTTGTAATATTTTTAATGCTGTAAAGATTCTTAACAACTCTTCACCATCGGCCCACCCCCTTCGGTAACGATATGACGAACATTCAGTAGCCTGGCTCTTGCGAACAGTTGTAGTGTAAATACGCGCGGGAAAACATCGACGACTGTCTGTTTCCCTGCTGTTCTTTCAAGCGCCCGCGCGTCGCATCAGCAGTCTGATTATCCCATACCAACGGCTGCTTTAGAGTTGTCTTTCATAAAAGTACGTGAACGAAAACTTAAGGTTAAGCTCATCGCCACGTGTTCATCTCGTGGCTCCTGCAGCACTCACAAGAATGAGGAAGTCGCAACTATAATTGTTCATTGTTATATATATATATATATATATATATATATATATATATATATATATATATATATATATATATATATATATATATATATATATATATATATGTATATATATATATATATATATATATATGAGCAATGATACGGCATAAACGGATTAAGTATTTCGTTTTACGTGCATCGTGCAATTTATTTAGGTTTGAGAGGTAGCCCAAAGAATTTCCTTAACTATGTATAATATTTGCCGGAGAAAAATTAAGAACGACCGACTTACACTTATTCAGCAAATCTCATAATGTCATGCGTATTATGGCTGTTACTTTCTGTATGAGTTAGTAAACACTATGTCACTCAGGGCCATGGACGGCTGGCTTGCTGACACAACAAGCCTCTCCTATTCTTCTGATATGGAAAGCCTCTATCTGTTTACGCGCAGTCCACTCTGTCATGACATATACAGAACTGTGCATTCTGAAAAAGAAAAAAAAAGGTGAACAGCCAGATTCACGCAATGGGCGTCAAGGGGATAAGAAAATGTATTTGCTTCGGGCAGGGAACATTGGTGCGATCAAATTATACCTAACGTTCACACATCTTCAACATTGCATAATATGGATCATTTGCCGCACGACAGCGATGCCTGGTGTCGCGATGATCGCCTCGCGTTATGCAAATTTAGACACGTGACTAACGCCCCATCCCGCGTAACCACGTTTTGCGGTGTTTTTTGCGAATGGTTTCTTAACCTTCGCGCCTATTCCCGCCAGCTATTTAAGTGGGGGGGGGGGGAGGGGGGGAACCCACATCCGTACCGTGACGCATCGCCACGTTTTTTTTTGTTTGTTTGTTTGTTTGAGGCCGTGCGCGAACTGGCGTGCGCAAGGGCTGGGAGGATGCCTTTCTGGGGTGTCGTCCCGTTCTTACCCGCCAGAGGCCCTATAAGGTAAAAATATTCCAATTTGCTTTCATTCCAATCTCCTGGCGTAAAAGTTTACGCAACGGTCGACGTAATCATCGGGCGGTGATCCGCCCCGTTGCTTGAACTAACTACTCCAAATACTATTGTAAATTTGTGAAAAAAAAATACTTTTTCTTCTTTTTGTTTTTTACCGGTTACATTTTGTTCGGCCCTACGTAATGCCTTTATGGTGATTTAGGTATTCAACTAATATATAAATAAATAAATAAATAGGTAAAAAATCAAATGCTCTTCTTGTTTATAAGAAGTCACCTTTGTTTCACTTCAAAAGAAATAACATTTTCCTACTTTCACACTTTTTTCTCATCGAATTAAAGAAATAACATTTTCCTACTTTCACACTTTTTCTCATCGAATTCACTGACAAGACGCGAGGAGCACGCAAAAAATGAGGAGGGTTTCAGTAGCCCCGTTTACATGAATGCGACAGTGGCGCATCGCATTTCCAAGCGCATTTGGGAAAAGCGATGCGACGCCGTTTACATGTAGCGCCTTAACTCTCGCGAGAACGTAGCGCCACATGGTGTCGTATAAGGGAAGTGCAACCGACTTCCGGTGTAATTTGTTTCCGGTAGTAGGCCGAGTGCACGTTCGTGGTTGAGTGCCGAGAAAGAGAGAATTTTAGTTTAGCCTACGCAACTTATAGCGTACGCTATAGTGTAGCGGACGCAAAGCCGCGCATGTGTTTTGCAGCTTTAGTTGGCCAGCGAGATCTTCGGATCTCAGAGGCCATTTGCCGTCGTTGCGGCTATTTTCCGACTCTAGCGATAGGCAGCGCTGACATCTCGAATGTTTCTTTCGTTAGGCTTCGACTCGTTCGAAACGAGAAGCGATCTCGAAAACACCACAAGGGTATCCATAATACTCTGTCGTCGAAGCGGCCTGAGACTAAGCGAAAGCCGTTTACACAATCATTTGCTGCGAACGAAGTGCATTTTACAAAAGCAACGCCAAATTCAATTCGAAGCGGGCAGCCGGGACCGCCGCCATGTTGATGGCTAATTCCTTCCCATCATTCCTAATGCGACGATCCTGCGTTTACATGCTCCGCGAGAGTCGACTCGCGCCCGTAAATCTACCCTCGCCTGGCGCATTAATGCGATGCGCCTTCCTAGCGCATTACTGCTGTTTACATGAATGTGATGCGCTAGAAATGCGATGCGATGCGACACTGTCGCATTCATGTAAACGCGGCTAGTGGGGCCCCGTCAGCATACTCAAAGTAGATAACCGGATGAAGAGGTTGGTGCCGGCGTCTGGGATTAGCCCACTTGCTAAGGCAGCCGAGACTGGTTGAAATCGCGGCGGCCCGCAACAGTAGGCTGAAATTGGCGCAGGAACGTATCATCAATGAAGAGGAGTTGACACAGCGATGTCGTTTACTTACCGAAATGACTTGAAAATGTTATACTACGACGTAACGTGTTTTATTATACGCAAATAAATCCGTTCTCCCCGGCCGTTCCGAGTAACCGTTGCCAGACCGATCTATAGGCAGACCGGTTCTGTTCCTTTCGGAAGGGGCCCGTCTCCGGCTATTCCAATAAAAAGAGAAAGTTCGGTTTTGTTCACCATAATAATGGCATCCTTAATGCATACACGCCAGTTTTCATTCGGTGCGTTTTCACAGTGTCATCGTCAATTTCGACAATATAGTAAACGCAGTAGAGGAATTATGTACTGAACTGTGTGTACTCAAAACGCCGAAGGCATCTTGATTGGATATAGGGGCGAACAAGACACGGAAGTCCCATGTGTAAAAAATGCGATGAAGCTAGAAGGGCTTTGCAAGATATTTCCGCAGGAAAAGCTGCTGAAGAAAACGAGATGAATGTCGACTGCATAAAAGATGCAGGGCACATTGTACTCGAAAAGGCTGCGGGCCTTTATACGCAAAGCCTGAAGACAGCTGGCGTTGCTGACAAGCAAGAGTGCCAAAATCTTATAGTTCCATAAACGCAGTGAGGCTAAAGAATTAATGAACTATACGACAGCTTGCTTTAGGTACCACGGAAAATATTTTAAACATGCCCAACGAAGTTAGGGCAATGCTGGGCTTCGATAAATTCACAAGATAAGCTGGATTCAGAACAGGATATTCAACAATGGTTCACATCTATGTCATCGCTCAGGTTACTGAGAAATCTGCGCACGATAAATAGCCTCTTTTTATGGTCTTCATGCATCATGAAAAGTCATTTAACTTAGTGGAGATACCAGCAGTCATCGAGGCAACAAACAATCGAAGAGTCACTCAAGCATACGTGAATACCTTGGCAGATATATCTATAAAGATTTCACAGCTACCCTAATTCTCCACAAGGAAAGCTACGAATACCTATCAAGAAAGAGGTAAGGCAAGAATGCTAAGTCTCTCCAATGCTATTCGCTCCAACCTTAGAAGACGTGTTTAACCTACTAAACCGTTAAGGCTGAATCACTCCAACACGTATCTCAACAACCTTCACTATGCAGATGACAGTCTCTGTTAGGAACACTGTGGATGAATTGCAACAAACGATTGAGGACCTTAACCATGAAAATTCAAGAGTAGGGTTCAATGATTAATATGCAGAAGACAAAGGTAATCTTGAATATTCTGGCAAGAAAAGAAGAATTCTTGATAGTCAACCAGCCTCTAGAGTTTGTGCAGAAGTAGCTTATCTAGGTAAATTACTCATGGGAGCCTGATGATTAAAATGAAACTTACAGAAGAATAAAAATTCGTTGGAGTGCATACGGCAGGCATTACCAAATCCTGACGGGGGGCTTAACACTGTGGTTTAAAATAAATGTGTACATTCATTGCATTGTACCGGTGCTAGCGAAAACTTGGAGGTTAAGAAAGCTTCAGATGAACTTAAAGACCGCGCAACGAAAGATGGAACGAAAGATGCCCGTTAGCAGACTGCATGAAAATGATATGGATTAGAGAGTCAACGAGTGTAGCGGATAGCCTGGTTGACATAAAAAAGAAGAAGGGCAGTTAGCCAGACCGTATAATAGGCGCCGAGAACTGGTGGTCTATTAGATTTAACACATAGGTGCCAAGAGTCAGAAAGCGCAGTCGAATACGGATGAGAACTAGGCGTTGCGATGAAATCGGGAAACTTGAAACGTATGATGGGCTCAGCTAGCGCAAGACAGCGGTAATCTGGGGCAGCTGGGAGCGGCCTTCGTCGTGCGCCCAGATGACATAAGTACGCTGACGTCACTCAAGAGTGGATAGTAGCGCATCTCCCGCATCGTTTCCCTGATGTATGCAGCGACCGCCGTCGCTTTTTGTTTTCGTCTGCACCGAATTCGGAACACGTAACTAAAGCGGAAACAGACGCCTGCTGCGTTTCTTTCCGTTTACGTCTCGTCTGTCGGGCAGTTCGTATAGCGAAGAATTCTGCACCCACTCATGTCCAACAGACGACTTTACTTAAGCAACGCCTGCTTCACGCTCGCCGTGTCTGCAGTGCTGCCCTGCTGCTTTCCCCAAAAGCGAAACTTCGCCACACCCCGATGGGGCTGCAAACCGTCGTTTCTTCGTACTCTGCATTTATCTTGACAGCCCCGCATGCGTTTAACGCGCCACACCGCACACCAGGAGCCGCGCAACCGCACGCGAAGAAACGCACCAATCCGCGCGCAGGAGCAGGAGCACGTGACACGCCGGCGAACTCCGGAGCGTTTACACTAACAATGGACGGCGCCGACGTCGTAGGTTTCTGGGTGCCGCGTTTGCGCAACTCGCGCTCTCTTGTAATTACGTTTCGCCAGACCGCGATGCAAGTGTGTACAGAGTAGCTCGGTGGGCTCATTTTCACGGTAGCACGCGTTCACGCGCTCGCATTGTTCTCGATGGAGCAGGTACAGCCGGTTCGCATTCTGGCAGCAGGGCGTTCTCGTTTCATCGAATCGCGTCGCATGTTTGCGTCGTCGTCCAACACCGCAGTCGCTATTTGCCTTTCTTGTTCGCAGGCGGTGTTAAGTAAACAGAGTTTTCGGTGCTTATCTATCGATCGGGGCAACAAACGCGGCTCCTGAAAAAATAAACAGAACCGAGGGATAAACTGCACCCTAGAACGCGTCGAAATCTGTTTCCCCGCTGTGCCGTTATGGTTAGTCGTGTTGATCGCTAGCGGATCGCGAACTAACCGCAGACCTAGTTGCACAAGCCGGCAAACTTTCGAAACGTATTCGAGAGATATTGAAGTTGAAAAGTGTCGCAGGGCAATGTCGGAAATCCAGGAAGAGAAACAGGAAGGTAATCAAAAGAGTTAAATAAAATATACCAGATTAGTGAAGTATTACGATATTGAGAGAACAAACGGGGAAAGCGAAAACAGAGAAGAGATCGAACTTGTGTCCGGTTCTCCTGCAGCGAGACGTCAAACGACATTCTTCTCCTGTACTTTGTCGAAGAATGCCAGGGTTCACAGCAGATGCTTCAATTTCTTTGGAAAGCTGACCTCAACATGCTCTAAGCTTAGGTTATATCAGAAGCACGAATGCTTTCATTACTGCTGCTTTCTTCCTTTCGTCGATGCCATCATTATTACTATCGTTGTCTTCGTTGTTTTCATCGTTGTCGGTGTGGTCGTTGTGGCCTTGATGTTCTGAATGTCACTGTTGTTATTGTGGTTGATGCCGCTGTTGCTACTGCCCATCGTCCTGATCCTTCTCTTCGTGGTTGTTTTTGTTGTTGTTTCTAGCATGCTTAGTCTCCAAGAGCACGCACTGTCGAAAGCCCTTGAAAATTCAGTTTAATGCGCAACTATATATCAGTAAAACCCGTTGTGGGGCTAGTTGGTGCATAGCTTTAAAAAAAATCAAGCGCCAACGGTAACGGCACACCAAGAAGGAACAAAAGACAGGACAAGGTGCTTCATTGTGCGCCTTGTTCTGTCTTTTGTTCCTTCTTAGTGTGCCGTTACCGTTGGCGCTTTATTTTTTGGAAACTATATATCAGTTGCGGTCTGAAACCTACGGAAAGCTGTCCTTCGGTTCTTACACCGCAATGTTGTTAGGATCACGCGATCATCAACGTGGACGCCTGTTCAATTGAATGTGCAGTGGTCTTCCAGCATTGACCTCGCAATTTCCAAGAGAAATAGGAAGTAATACCAAAGTGAGCTAGAGGTAGCCTAGCGTGATGCCTGCTACGCTCCTTTTGAAGCTGGCGCGAAACATGAAACGAGAAAAAAAAGATTTGTAAGAACCAAAAAAAAATGAACAATAGTAGAAGAGCACCCTTTCGTGAAAACGAGAAGAATCAAAATAAGTAAAAACAAAAACAGAGTAAACGCAAAAGGGATGCACGACTGGCGCAAATTTTGCACGCCAGGAATAAAAGTCATAAGTGCCATCGTCCCTAGGAGATCCGAAGCAGTTTCACCCGAATTTCTGAGGCCGTCTGGCATATCAAATACGAGACTTCGGCAGAGCCAGTTCTTGAAGTTACACCTCACTTGCACGTACACGAATCACGCGTACCAAGTCCTGGCGAACATTGTATACGTGTTGCATTGGAGAGCTTCGGCGATGAAATATAAATAACGGATTTGCGTAGGACCCTTCAGCGAGCCGAATGCAATGCGGGCCCGCGAAGCGTGCGCGTGAATGACGCCGCGCGCGGTCGTTTCCGCCGGGCCTACTCGTCTATGCAGACGACACAGTTCGGGTCAACATTGCGAAGAGGCCCGTACTGGTGCTCCGCAGCCACAGTGCCCCGTTAGAAGAAAGGCGTAACGCACCAGCTTCCCTACATAGAATGACTAGGGAAACCTCTTGTAGCGGTAGCTACATTACGCCAGGTTTTCTCCTCTTCGCCGTCGGGTGCACTTTCAACCGAGGCCGCACTGTGACGTCACACCACGCGGCTCGTTTCTCCGGCGACACGGCTCGTCGCGGTCGCCGCGCGGCCACCGCTTCTGCCGCTAGGGGAAACCACTAAGTGGCAAACCACTAAGTATAATAACAACATGTCTAACTACAAGCGAAGCCTAAGTGCAGCCGGGGGTCTGTAGCTATCGCTACTCGACTAGGTTTAACCAGAGCTAAACCACAGCCATTTTTTTTGTGATAGTGCCCAAGGGATTTGTAAACGTGGTGGCGGTTAAGCCAGAATGGGAAAGTTGGTTAGCGCGTTGTATCTTGCCTAACCTTCTTCCTTGGGGCTTTAAGCGGCTTCGTGGCATCGCATAAGCTGATCGTCTTTCCAGAAACTATTGCGTTATGAGAGCAAAGACTATATCAATGGGGTTGCATTGTGCGCGGAATCCCTTCACAATTCTAGTATTCGTGTTTCCACGATGCGGTCGTCGTTTCCATCACTCCTGGAGGAGTCGGAGCATCGTGATGGTCTCGAGTAGGCGTGACAATATCCTTGCCGAGAAAAACTTGGAAATACGGAGCCTAACAAACAACGGCGCAAACATGCATGCAACGACCGGCGCAGTGACGAGACAAATCCCTGCAGTAATTATCCTTCCCACGGTAGCCTAACCAATCACAGAGGGAAAGTTCCCTCTCAAGAAACAGGGAATCAGTTATGATTGTCATTTTGTATGGTTACGAATCAAGAAATATCCAGCTTCTCTATTTCTTAAAAAAAAAAAATATTTTCACCCCGAGGTCTCTTCAACAAAATTTATTTTCTTCTTTCTGCTTTCTCGCCAAGTTACCTCTAGTCAGTTTTTTTGTACAAAGTTGTATGGTACGAAGATCGCCTCCGAGGAGGTTTGGCCGGCTTTCACATCTCCTAATGCGTAGGTAGGGGGTTGGCAACCACTGTGACATGCGGCACAATACTCTAGTTCAGCGAATGAGATATTGAATTTCAGTGGTTAGTATTAGTCACTATAGTTTGTCCCGTCTTCCTTTTTTTTTCTTGCAGACTCATTTTAAGTCGTTACATACTCCCTATCGTGATGTAGTGTGACACGTGTACTTGTTTATCTTTATTGGGTGACCGCGTTTCACCGCCTAACAAGTGTTATCACACAGCGCAGGACGCGCTTGCGTGTATTGGAAGTTTCACGAAAGTTATCGATGGTTCTAGCCGCTGTCTGTTGCCACCGAACTGTGTGTAATCTGATTTCGTTGCGTGACGCGAATGGTGTAGAACTTTGTGGAAAACTCGCGGGTCCCAGCGATTTCTCTGGAACCTTCGACGACTGATGTATAAAAGCCGACGCAATTGACCCGCTGGTCAGATTTCCGACGATCGCCGACTTGTCCACCGCTATCGTTCTGTTTTGCGTGCAACGTGCTTTTGAGGGCACAAGTTCGCGCAACAAAGGTTTAGTTTCGTCATTTACAGTTTTGTTGCTGTGTTCGTCACAGTCACTACCACTCGCCGGACCTGCAATAATGTTTACTCACTCACTCACTCACTCACTCACTCACTCACTCACTCACTCACTCACTCACTCACTCACTCACTCACTCACTCACTCACTCACTCACTCACTCACTCACTCACTCACTCACTCACTCACTCACTCACTCACTCACTCACTCACTCACTCACTCACTCACTCCCACGGGACCAGTGGATTAGCGGATATGGCGTTGCTCTGCAGCACACCAGGTCGCGGGTCTGACTCTCGCTCCCAGGGGCCACATTCAGCTCGGTGTGCAATACAAATGCGCTCGAGTATACTTACACTTAGGTCCACGATTAAGAAACCCCGGTCGGTCACAATTATTACGGTGTCCCCCACTACAGATTCCCTCGTACCCTCACTGTTGCTTTGAAGCCGTAAAGCTTATAGGAATCATATGTCTACATATGTTTAAAGTCTTTCAACTCTGTGCAACCAGACTTTGTGCGTGTCTGTGTGATGCGTACTGGTGCGCACTTCTGTGGCTGTTATCAGTTGCGCTCGCTCATATTATTCTTCTCAGTGTCGTCACGCGTATTTCATGATCACGCTTTCTTTTTTTTCATTTGTGTAATTACAAATTCACTTTATGCTACAACGACTTGCCATGGCAACGTTTTGGTGCCGACACATTCTCCTAACAGTAGCGTATCAAAAATTAAAAAATAAGGACTCCGAAACGAAGCGTTAGGCAAGTTTAAATATTGTTGAGCGAAATTTAAAAAACAGCAAAGTTGCACGAGAAGTTCCCGAGTCGCTCAGCAGCGGGTTTTCGCTGTCGACGCGTCTGAAAATTTCTTGTGGCGAAACGTAATCAGACGACACACTAAAATTTCACTCGCAGCGTTCTCTCTTTTCCCTCTACATTTCTTTTTATCGTGTTGGAACTGTTGCAACTTCAGCTATAAAAGCTGAAGTTGCACCGAAACTGTGGAGCGGAGCTAAATTGATTGCGGGTGCTATGCGGCGCTTTTATTTACGATGGTGCAAGCTGCGACTGTGTCCTCTGTTCTTGATATTTTTTTGTTCTTTTTTTATCCTAGCACACCACCGAGAACCAAAACAAAGAAGATAATGAGCTTAGACAGAACAATGAGTGCACCCTGCCCCCCCCCCTTTTCCCTATAAACCGTATCCTGTAAGCAAAATAAGGAAAGCAAGAAAATGGAATCGATAAATCACCCGAACAAGCGCAGTGGTAGAGGCCTATATAACCGCCTTTGGCGGATCCAGCATACTGGAAAGTACGGCAAATTAAAATTTAAAAGATTTGCTACCCTACTTCGGGTATAGGACAAGGGAGGGAATAAAAGGGAAACGATTCTTACGAACACTCGCAGGCACAATAGAAAATTCTGTTAGTTTTTCGGCCAACGGATGCGAACGTAAATGGCCCGCGACGCTTACTTCAGCGGCGGTAGCTCATTCGCATACTTGACGCATACTTGAGGCATACTTGAGGCATACTTGACGCTAATGACGTTAAAGTTCAAACATGTGTTTTTTTTTAATTTTCTTTTTCCATCAGACATGCATGTTCCTCGTCAATCAGCGAGCCTGAAGCTCTATGCACGTAGTCAAGACGAGGGCCACGAAGGCAACAATGCAGTTTTCTAGATTTGACACTTGGAAGTGTCACTGAGATTCTTTCTAGCTTGATACTGAATTATGTGTCAAGTTATGTTTTTTTTTCTCCTACATTTTTTCTCCACTTTCCCCTCATCATCATCAGAAGTTCATCAGAGGTTCCCAAAGCCTCAGCACTGGGTCCTCGTTTATTCCTGCTTTATATTAATGATCTGCCTTCGCACAAGAATCATTTAAGTTATCTCGTGCGACTTCGTCCACAACGGCTGAACTGTTCGCTATGCTATGTGTGATAAAATTTATATTCTCAGTAAGAGATACGCAAAAATGGGCAATTTTCAGCGATTCACAGGCGGCTCTAACAGCACTCTGCAGCCCAAAGGGGAAAACATTCACTGACAGTATAATATATAAAACACTTTAAAGCCTCACAAAGGCAAGCGAAGCGAAACATGCACTAGCATTCCAGTGGATACCAGGGCATTGCAACATTCCTAGCAACACAGCAGCCGATGAAGCAGCACGAAAAGCGCACCTCAAAGATGATATGGTTCCGCTCCCAATATCAAAGAATGAATTACGGTGCATTATAAGGACAACGTCTTTCAAAATCTCTAGAAACACTTGGTTTGACCAGAATTCTAAGAGTTCGGACTTATGCCATATTGATCCCTTTATTGAATTCAAATGTTCATTGTCATTAGATAGAACTATGGAAACCCTTATTCATCGATTAAGGCTAGGCACTGCCTACACAAAGCATTTCTTACACAGAATCGGCCGAGCGGAAAACACCGAATGTGATTGTGGATTTGTAGAGGAGGATATATATCACCTCCTTCTAGATTGCCCACATCATGGCACACCAAGATGCCGACTTGAATCAGGGCTAATTAAATTAGACCGCAGACCTTTCAGTTCAAGGAAACTTTTGGGCCCTTGGCCAACAACGGCCTTGCAGGAGAGCGCTTTAAAAGCACTAAAGACTTTTCTTAAACACAGCGGCATTCTTGGACGTTATTAGTGCTTTCATTGTTCCCTTCATTTCAATGTCACTGTATATATGCATCTGTTTGTGAATTATGTTATGTTAACTGTTCTGTTGTGACTGTATGTGATAATGCATTTACACGATGTATGTACCACCCACTGACTAGACAATGTGTTATTAGGCGACAGTATTGTTTGTACTTTTGAGACTTTTGACTACATAAGTGGGGAGACATTTACTTTGTATATTCTATATACCATGTGTTCCTTACGTCATAGTCTTCCTGTGGAAACGTAGCGTAATAAGTACTGGCGCTTGTGTGAAAAGAGTATTTGATATGTAATATTCAACCCTGTATGATGTATGACGTATGACGGAACCACTCAAGAGATGAGGAGTAGCCTGTGCCTAAATTGTGCGCCAACATCTCCTTATATCATATCAATAAAAAAAAACCAACTCCTACACACTTCTCTCAAAACATGCCTTTTTGCGGACGATTGTGTTATATATCACGCAATTAAATCTCCAACTGATCATGTTGTTTTTAAGAATTGCTCTGCTGACTTCTGTAAATGGTCCAAAGTATGGAAATTGAATATCAACATTTTCAAAACAGTCTGTATGTCATTGAAACGACGCCCATTCCCTTCATTCTTTGCCTTATGCCTTTAATAACGTCACTTCAAATAGAGTGTTCGAATTCAAATATTTAGGTATCCTAATAACACACGATTAGTCATGGCCGAAACACATTGATGCCACCTGTAACGAGGCCCTTAAAAGACTTGCATCGTACGCTGCGTCTTGTTCG
Organism: Dermacentor albipictus; assembly: GCF_038994185.2. Classification (NCBI taxonomy): domain Eukaryota; kingdom Metazoa; phylum Arthropoda; class Arachnida; order Ixodida; family Ixodidae; genus Dermacentor; species Dermacentor albipictus. Next base: position 88,504,958 of record NC_091828.1, on the reverse strand, counting down.
TCAAGCAACTAAACTTCTAACGTTTAAAACCCTCATTCGTTCCATTCTCGAATATGGCTGCATTGTATGGAATGTATACAGACACTGTGACGCGAAAGAAACTAGAATCAGTGCAAAACAAGGCAGTGCTTCCTTTTTGTGGCAGATTTGACGAGGACTTTTCGCCGTCTAACTCTCTTCCCCTACTTGGTCTCGCTCCTCTAGCAGAGCGTCGCAAACTTCAATACCTAAAATTCATTTACGTGTTAATCTATGATCCTCTTCTTCCCTCGCCAGATAACTATTTGACTTTTTCCAAACCCTCATCTACGAGCAATTACAACGCACTAAATATTTCAACCTTTTTTTTGCCCGCACTGATTACTTCAAGTTCTCTCTTTTGCCATCAACAATTGAAGACTGGAATTAGCGGGCAACATCTGTTCCGTGCCATTGAAACGATTCACAAAAGTTTGTTTATAAATATTTCTATGTTTGTTGTTCATCCACTCCAGCAATAGCCTCATTGAGGCTGGAGTATGTATAAATAAATAAATGAGTGTATTTGACTTACGGCATTTTACATTTCTTTTCTGAGGCCTTATGCATAACCTGAACATTATTTATTTATTTATTTATTTATTTATTTATTTATTTATTTATTTATTTACTAGGAAGAGTGTGTATCGCCAGCAAGTACATGATGTCGCCACCTTTTCGACTTGATGAAATAGTGTGAATGAATTATGATTACAGGTGAAGTAAAACCTTTCAGCTTTCTCGGGCTTCCCGACCAATTGTAGGGAAATCACTTGTATCTGATTAAAAAGGAAATTGCTTGACTAAAGTATGGCAGTTTCCGCATAGCCTTAAACGGATTCCGTTGACAACGCTGGAATTGTGTTAAAAAGCACATTCACAGACCTTTACCAGTCAGCCACGTTAAAGCTGAAGGTAAAAAAAAATAGTTACATTTTAGCAATTTTGCAAACCAAGTAACACACGAAAAACACGAGACCTGAAGAATCCCAATTAAACATCAAAGCGCCCTTGAAGAACTTGCAATAACTAAGAAAAATACAGCGGAAAGAAAGATAACAGAAGAAAAGCTAACCAATAAATAAAGCTAAATCTCGCCCTACATTATTAATTTGACGCTATGTCACTACCCCCCCAGGACAGCTACTAAATGCTGCGAAGCAGTTATTTTCGCTCATGAATTCAATCCTCTGTCCAAGAAAGTTTATCAAGTTGCTATGCGCCTTGCGTATTTAATATCCAGCTATTTAACATTGCATGCCATAATTCTGTTTTATATACATAGCACTGGAGCCACCCCTTTTGGATGATGTAAAGCCCTGACGGCAAAAATTATTAAAGTATGAAAAAAAGTAACAAACCAGATCATCGAAAATCGCACACGAAAGGTTGGAACTTTTTAGCTCCAGTGATTTGGAAACTGAAGCCATAATCACGTACCCATCTCATTGACGTTTCAGCTCTTGATAAATTTTATTCACTAAAAAGGGTTATTTATTTTACCCGCCCGCGGTGGCTTGGTGGCGCGTTGCACTGCTCAGCACAAGGTTGATGGTTCGATTTCAAGCCGCGACGGCCGCATTCGATGTGTGCAAAATGCAAAAAAAAAATGCTCGTGTAATAAGATTTATGTGCAGCGTGCAGAACGCCGGGTTATTTTAGTTATTCCGCAATCTCCCACTGTATGGAGCACACCATAATCAGAACGCGGTTCTGGCACCCAACACCCCACAACTTTACTTCAATTTCATCTATTTATGTTATTGCGATTGCGTCTACATATGCCAGGAGCTCAATACAGGCGGCACACATCTTCACTTTTGCGACGCTAATGTGCGCTACACTCTTTCGATTTTTAAAGTCATCGCTTTGTACCCTGCTCTAGATTCAGAACACACATGCGATGATTTTCTTTCTTTCTTGACGCTCTCTCTCGAGGTCGCGCTTTCGATCATCTTGGCAATGATTGGCCACATTTGCATGGAGCAGAAAGGAAAAAAAAAACTCACACGCTGGTTTACTTCGATTTACGGTCACGTTAAGGAATCGCAGCTGGTCGAAATTAACGCAGAGCCGACCCACTATGTCGTGGATCATATAAGATCGCTTGCACGTAAAAACTTATATTTTCTTTTCTTCAAGGCTTCCTCGCATTTTAATTTCATTTGAGTGCAGAGCTAAGTAAATAATATAGCTAAACTTCGTCAAAGTTATTTTTCTCTCACGTTGCGCCCACGCACACCATCATTTCTTTCCTGAACAGTTTCTATGTGATATTTTTTGTTTCTATCACGATGTAGCGTCAGATACCTTAATGAGTAAATGTGAAGGCATTTGTCTCTCGCCTCCAAGATTCCATCTTCCTAACCGGTGTTTATAATAATTCGTACCCTCTTTCTATTATTCTCTGCCCGACCGTTTAGAAAGATGCATGCATGTTTGTCTCGTGAAAGCATCGCCGAGTTTTAGCACAGTTTAAGTCGTTTTTGTTCTTGTTTTTGTTTTCTTTTCTTTCTTTTGTAGCGGCAGGCAGTCGCTGTTACCTTGCGGTAAGTGACGGCCAAGCACACTGCGCGGAGATAATGGCACCGGAACTGCGCGCCTTAAAATGAAGTCGACTCCAGATGACAGCTCCCACTGTCGTGTAATATTTTCGTAGCCGTGATTACCTTTAAGTTTTCATCCTATGGGGGCTTACGCGGGATCGCCACAACGCGCCATCGTTGTGCTACAGCTACTTCCATCTCTGAAAGCGCCGACTTGTTCTTTTTACATAAAAAAAAACATTTTGAAACTTGTTCATTCGTGCTCTTGGCGTCGTGCGTCGGTGCCGCCTGAGTGTTTTGCTGAAAAACTGACCAGCGAAATAAACTCGAGAAAGTAAAACACAGGGTGTGTTCCTATTATGTTTGGATGATGTAACACAATCCTAGAATTAATGCTTCACTGAGTAAAAATTAGTAATCCTAGTTTTTTTGTAAGTAGTGGAGACAAAAGCCCTTGCGCACACCTCGAAAAGCATGAACGAGCGAACAAAAGCGAACGTCACAGGCGTTTAAGTGAAAGAAACAATAAACGTAAACGTTCGCGATACATCAACATCAAGCGCATGTTGTATGTGCTCGGTGAAAAAGTGTTCGACGGGGATTACACAACAGAAAAAAGAAGGCCGCACTGTGTTAGAAAAAAAAATGCTATAGTAGAAGGTATGTCTTTGCCGAATTCTACTGTACATCTGAAGTTTTTATTTCTTTAGTATAACATTCTCAAAACGTTCTTTTGCCGTCCTTAAAGAACTAACAGAAATATATAAACTGCGCGCATTACTTCTGGAGCATTAAGAAAGCTTGTAAAGACGATGGGCGAGACATAAAACGCTGTTGCAAGAATGCAGTGATGCGGTGTGAGGACATGTTTTATTTGTTTTATAGGCTGAAATGTGAAACACAATGAAGAAAATTAAAGCTGGCAATAGTGAATGTAGAGAAAGCTTTTTTAGAAGTGCACATATATTTCGCTTGCAAAGAATAATATTAAAGTCAGCCGCATAATGACCTAATTGAAAAGTTCCCGTGTACCACGGTATTTGCACAAGAAGTTGAAGTTGGCTCCAACATCGAAACTCATTTTAACTGGACGCCCGACCACAAACAAGTCTCATTTCAGTTTACTGTATTTGTATAAGAACATTCAATCAGGCCGCCTTTTGTTCGTCACGATTTTCTTTCGAGCTCCGATAACGATTGGTTTGCCGAGGGCGCCCAATTATAGACAAGCTTACTCCCCGCCGTAAAAGCAAAAACCTCTGCCACAAAAGAATCACTGGTCAATGTTGGAACTTACCAATTCCGCGTACCCGCACCCGGAATGAAGTAAGGTGAAGCTTCTTGCAGTCATCTTTGATATTGTGCCGTTTTCTTTTCGTTTTCCGTTTTCGGTCAACCGTTCTCGTCCCAGCAAACGCTTTTCCCGAGTCTAGTTCTGTATTTTATCTGAAACGGAGAGCGTCGTAAGATTGCTACTACTTCCGTGTTGCGCGACTTCCTTATTCCGCCTCCCTAAAGACGGGGCCTTTTATTTCCTGCGCTTTAGCCCAGCCCGATTTTCTTATTCGGCGTTTAGTAGATGCTAATGTGTAATACAATTTCACAGCGAAGCTAGTGCTCATATTAAATTATATTATTAAATTATGTATTATTACATAATATATTAAAGTAGTATTATATTGTTCATCCCCGGTACTCGTACGCCGGCGGCGGTGAAGGCCGATGGTGGCGCGCGCGGCCGAGTGCTCGGTGTCAAACGCCGATCACGTGACGAGGACGGTCACGTGACGAGGAGGTCACTCGTCGACGCTGCAGACGCCGGCATTGATAGAGCCTGGGAAAGGTATAGGCACACGTGCCAGTTATAACGTGGAATATAGAATAAATACGCTCGCATACAGTGTATCGCTTGCAAAAGTCTGATAGATATCGCGAAAAGGGGGGCAGCCCTGGGTCTTCCTGAAGGTTGCGAGAACTCCGTTACAAAGCTTCGCTGTGTTAAATGCGCAGTTATGACGTGAATCAGAGGGGCCTTTTTTCACTTATCTGTTTTTAAGGCAGAAGGCCTAAATCTTTTTGTTTAAAAGTCACGTTGTGAGGTACAGAAGATATGAGGCGACCCGAGGAAGGCCAGAAGCGAAGCAAACAGAGCATGTCTAGCAAAAGGTGATTAATGATTAACAAAGTAATTAATTGTTGATTTGTGATTGGATTTAGGTGGATTAAGGTGTGTCCAGTTGAATTAGGGTGTATTGAAGTTGATTAAGGTCGAATAAGTTGGATCAATGCGGATTGGAATGGATTAGCTGGATTAAGGTGAATTAAGGTGGGTTAAATTCGATCGAAGTGGATCAATGTGCAATAAGGCGCATTAGGGTGAATTAAGGTGTAGTAAGGTAAACTCATCTGTATCAGGGTGAATTCGGGTACAATAAGGTGTAATGAGAAGCATTAAGGTGAATTAGGGTGGACTAAGGTGGATTATAGTGGATTAAAGCGGACGAAGGAGCATTAGCCTTGATCAGGGTGGATTAAGGTGGATTACAGTAGGCTTTACAAGGCTTTCGCCTTCGCATCTCTTAAGGGACAGCTAAAGACACGCGGGAATTTTTCATGCATGCAAACCAGTCCGGTCATCAGCGTAGATACGAAACATTTGATCGAGACCCGACAGTTGGGAATGTATTACGAACAGCGAAGTCGCATAACTGTAGGCATAATATCGCGTCCCATCAAAGAAAAATAAACCGACGCAATATTCCGATCCACGAGTAAGGGACGGACCAGGACATAATAATATTGCGCCGGAATTATTGATGTGAAAGCGTCAAATGGAGCACCGAGCGAAAAATACGGCGGCGTCTGAAGGTGCCAAGCTTCCTATTGGCTGCGACGACAACCTCACGACTGCGCCTCGTGGCCCGCCCTTGCTGGTCTCGAGCCTCAACGCAGCAGAGCTCGCGAAGAGAAAACCCGCTGCCGCTTTATTACGGCGAAAGCCTTATATGCCCCATAAAAGGGCAAATCCGGTGAGCGTCTGGCGCTAACATCGAATGGCACCAAAAATCACGTGACGAAGTGATGACGTCACGTTCCCGGCCCAGGATCTGCTGCGGCTGGCACTGCGCAATCCCACTGTGTACAGCCACGGCGTCGGACGGACGCAATGGCGCGCGCCCCAAATTGTATTACGGTGGATTAAAACTGCTACAAATCAGTGCAGGGTGGATTAAAACTGCTACAAATTAGAGCAGGGTGGATTAAGTGGGATCAAGCTTGGTGCAAATTATAGCAAGGTGCAGTAAGGTGGATTAAGGGGGAGTTCTCGTTTCATGGAATAACTTAGACGAGTCCCGGTGCTTTCGCATTCAAGTCACGTAAGGATACTTAAGTGACCGTCATTGTTTTGCGTGAGGAAAGAGGGCATCGCCGCGACGCCACGTCATCCTCGCTCTCGCAAGCCTGTGTTATCGGCGCGTTCCTTGTCCTCGCAAGCTATCGCCTGCGTGCTAACCCCGCCTCGGTAAAACTCGCCAAGCTTCTAAATGCGCTCGCATGCCCGCGAGGAGTTCATAACTCGAAAGACCACTCAGCGGCGTTCAATTGAGCATCAGTGCTTACGCATTCACAATTTATCAGAAGTGCTTAGCTGTCCTGTGCTTCTTTTTTTTTTCTTTTTGAAAGAATCAAATACAAACATTGCAAACATTGCGTCAGTCCTGCGCACCATTTTTCTTAGTTCTGACTCATTTGTACTTTGGTGGACAATCAGAGCAATGTCCGCAGTGATCATAGAAAAAAGATTCTTGAAGCACGGGACCTGAAAATTTTGCTGGCATGGCTAGAAAAGACGCGCGCTTGAGCGCATCATTTAGTATTTCTTAGTACTAAATCTCCGTAGACAAAATTGGATTGTAGCTTTATTATTGCGAGTGTTTTCTTGTAAATGGCATAGAATTTAGAGACGTCGCCTGTGGCAGATAGCCTAATTGTAGTCCTTGAAGTACCTTACTGAACGCGGCCGGCATGCATTACTCGCACGAGAAATTGAAATGAATAATCACCTAATTAAGAACAATCCCAAATAAGCTTTTTAATCCCTTACTTTGCGTGATATCTCGCAATGTTTTTTTATTTATAATGTACCAATCATTGTCCATGCGGCTAAAGAGCATATTCACTTCAAACATATTATTAGGATCTCACGGGTTTACAGGTATGCACCGTGGAACTTGCAGTAAAAAATACGTTATTGTTTCACTTACTTTATTACCAAACATTATCAAATCAATCAAATCAAATCAAATTTATTTCAACATACAACTGATGCTGAGGACCGTGGACAAAAAGCCAGCAAGGCATTAGCTTAATGCATTGAAGCGATGAAGTAAATGGAACGCCTAGGTATTTTGTTGCGCAATTTGGGAACGATTATCTCAAAGCTGGTGCCATCCTGACAATTTGTTCCAAGTGACCACGCCTTCCGAATTGAGCAGCTACAATTTTTATTTTTTCATAACTGCCGCAAAGTGATTAACTAAAATCTATAGTTAGCTACTTTCCGTCAACTAGCCATTCATTACATTTGCTTTATCGTGCAATTAATGTCCCCCTCGAGTAATTCTCTTCGATGACTACTATTAGGTGATTTGCCACACCACAGGCAAATTTTAAATATTCAGTATGGTGTAAAAAAAAGTTAACCGCCCTTCCACTGCTGTGAATAGGAGTGCAAGCAAAGCTTGTGTTGACTCGTTTAATACATGTCTTTTAATGTGTATAAGTTCAGTGTAATCATATTTATTTATTACTACAGCGTGTGATGAATTGTGTGAGTTGTGTTTGTGTCAGTGTAGAAGCATCACAACACAACACTGAACACTTGTTTTGATAACTACGGCCTTCTGCTTCACGTTCCATCAGCTCGAGATCCGGATCTCTTCGTTGTCGTAACGCCTAGGCTTCGCGCTCCCTCACGGCGGGCCCTTTCTCGAGCGAGTTCCCGACGGCGTTCATCAAACGCAGCCTGTTCTTCGGCCGAACGCATTCTGACGCGAGAAACACGGGTTCCTCTCACGTTACCTAGACTCACGACTCCTATTAACGGAGAGAATGACATCAGCACCGCGGAGGCACAGCAGGGTTCTTCGTTTAACAGGTCTATTGCTTGTTTTTTTTTTGTATAACAATCCCTGCCCCGGCGCAACTCTGAGAGGAGTTGGTTTTCTTTAGCGTTACATCACTGGTGCAAGCTAGCGAACGCAAACATCGCTTGAAAAAAGAAAAACCCTAGTGTCGCGTCACGTCTAAAAAAACAAAACGGAAAAGTGAACTTACGTGAACAAAATCCAAATTAGAATATTTTTTTCGAGTGGATAATTCATACAAACGTATTCCATGAGTAAGTAAAGCTGTTTTCAATCGTTTTATGGCGAAACAAATTACGCGGACGCTAGAGCCTGGCCGCCGCATCGTGGGCTCTCTGGACAGGCCCAGTTTGACGTGCATATTCTCAGCTCCGGATGGCAGAGCTCGAATTCACGCTGTCGGCGTTGCCTTCGCCATTTTGCCAGTGTACCGCTGAGGGCGCATGCGCGGCTCGTGCTGGGAGGGTGTTACAGTGTTTCCACAGATGCGCAGTTCATTTGAGCGCAGAAACAAATTTGGAGGACCCTTAAGCTTCGCCACTAAAGGAAGCTTTAGCTCGGGCCCAACTACGACGCGGCCTATGGAAATACATGTAAAACGCAAAAGCATTATTCTGGGATAACCCCTGGACCGATTTTAATGAAATTTGTTTAAATGAAGTGAAAGAGGCAAAGTTAAATTCTACTGATTGTTGCAAGCCGAATTTCGATTTAGGGCTTCTTTTTGTTAAAGGGACTTTTAAAAATTGGCACGTTTCAAAATAATAGAAGCACGAAGTTTACAAAAATAATACCTCTGCATCACGAACAGATATCGCGGTTCTGTAAACGGCACCCATTAGATCACTAAGAGCGGACGAATTCAATGTCATTTTGTACCTTACGTGAGTCTTTTACATTGTGTACAAGGGCACTGCAAAAGCTGTATTTCCATAATAATATACTTCTTGAGAGTCATAGGTGACGTATCAATTTTCTCCGCTTTAGATGTACTATTAGATTCAATTCACGGAATTGTGATATCACTTTTCATTGGTAAATTACAGAGTTATAAACTTGATGGTTTCGTTTTCTTGTAACTATAGATTATCGCAAATTTTTTGTAGAAAATGCACGACTAAATCAAAAAATCGATACCAACAGTCGCTGGATTCTAAGGTTTCCTTTTAAACGCAACAAACCTCGTCGAATTTGGTGCAGCGGTTGCCGAGAAAAACGAATTCTCCTTTTACATGTATTTAGATAGGAGTATTCCACCTAAAGCTTCCTCTTAGGAGTGTAACGCGGCAGCGTTCAAGACCCATACTGCTTTTCCTGCTTCCCGGCAACAGCAGTTTATGTAACCGTAATGTTTACCGGGAAACGCTGGCTGCGAACGCTATGCACGAAGGCGAGCTTTCTGTTAGAAACGCGGCCTCTTTCGTGGGTCGATCTCCTGTTATTGTATCGCACTTTTAATATTTCAGTCTGAGAAGAGCTAACCTAAAGGACTTGTGCTGTTGCCGTATTTTTCTGAAACGTTTGTTCGTGATCTGCCGCTCTCAAAATTCCGAGGAATAACTTTGTAAAGAATGAAAGACAAGATGTGAGCAACTTTGGTGGTGCAGAACCACGCACAGCCAACTTTGGTTGGGTGTGCGTGGCTCGGAATTTGGTTCGCAATTCTTTTCTTCTTGTCGAGTGCAAGCTTCGACCAGCCTGGTTCTTGTAGCCAGGCCATCAGAAGTAGTTATTTATTGCACATAGAATGAAGGTCCCTGTGCTTTCTGTGTGTGTGACCTATCGTATAAATGATCATACCTGAATATACACATATTGTCCACATCACTTCGAAATTGTCTAAAGTGTTCTGTACATAAGCATTGTATACACTGTACATATGGAACATCATTTTATACATGTTACATTTAGTTTATGTGTAACTGTGCCTTTCCGTGAGTATATGTGATTATATGTTGGTGAGTGAGGACTCGGACGCTACTTTGAAAACGTGCCGTGTTTCGTTTATGCATATGTTATCGTCCTGATGAAATTGCGCCCTGATTGTGACTCAGTGTTCGTATCGTCTCTTGTCGAACTAAACTTTTTCTAAACGCAACAATGGACGCCGGCCGCGTGATGCCGGATTTCCTGTGAAATGGGCTCCCAAACGCTATCGCGTTAAAACAACGAAGCGAAGTAGACGCACCGTCCACGCTACGTTCAGTCACGTGGGTGGCGGAGCAAGGTGAGCTTCCTGCCCTTCCGCGACCGCCACGTGTCTCTTGCGCACCCACCCTAAAGCACACCCGTCCATACACAGTATGCACGTGACGTCACATCCGCTGCTGTCGTCTGCTTCCGCTACCTTCCGCCATCTTGTGGAACCTCATCAACAGGCGCGCGCATAGGCCTATAGGTTCCCCAACATGGCGGAACCTTATCAGCAGGCGCTTATAGGTTCCCCAACATGGCGCCGCCGTAAACCGGAAGTCGCGGAGTATCCTTGAATGACGTACGTCCATACTATGTATACTCGCGGACAGCTTCTTGTGCCCTGAAGGAAAAGCTACGGAGGCAAAGCGCGCACAAGGGAGAGCGCTTCTGAGAAGAGTCCCGCGTTTTCATCCACGTTAGTCTAAGCTGGGGAGGAGAAAACATTATTAGTAACAGTTGAACAAGATAAAACACGCCACTGCTGAATGTAAAAGTTTACTTATTTTGTGGCTTTTCCCTTCCACGTCAGTGTGCGAACGCGAAGCCATCGCACGTGGAAGCTGCATCGATGCGGTGTCCTTTCCGAGCATCCAAAAGCGCTGTCAAACGCTTCATATTGCAAAAAAGGGGTAAGGCGTGCAGACACGGACACGAAATATGTGGACAACACGAACGCCAACTATTAAGGAAGCACTGAGGCGAAAAAAGAAAGAAGACACATAAGTCATCTGCACATGCTCTAGAATGGTAGCACCACGTGTCAATAGGGTAAACGTGCCGGTCTACGTACGTGAGAGATAACTGTTAAGGCATTTGATGTCTCCCTTATGTAGGATAATTGAAGGCTGACTCACGCACGCATTTCCACCATAATAGATATGCCATGCCTCGATCATTAGGCGCGTACCTTCATTCCTATGCTTGTACAACATCACGCATTCATCTAACTCAGGCATGCAGTTACAATCTTGGCAATGTAAAGAAAGATTAGAAGGCGATCCACCGGTTAACGGTCCTCTATGTTCCATTAGCATCTGATTCATACACCGCCCCGTTTTCCCTACGTATAAATGGCCACAGGTAAAGAGAACTTTGTATACCACACCCATACGACAGTCAGTAAAATTGTGGTTCTTGATGTGCTTCACTGGGCAAATATCTGTTCTTTTTTTTTTGCCATTCACCTGCTCCTTCTTTCTCGGCAAGACAACGCATATCTTCCCTTGCTTATTGGTGGCAGTGAAAACAACAATAACACCGCATCTACTAGCTACTTTTAAGGCCTGTGCGATACTGAATTAATGTAAGGAATAGCCACTACTCTTTTCTTGCTATTACTGCTTCCTGTAATCATGTCCGTCCCCCTCGAAATCGACTTCTTTAGGCGTTAAGCCACAGTGGCCACTGCTGCGCTAGGATAACCTGCTTCTATAGGCGCCGGAACTGTACCTTGAAACTGGCGCTCATTTTGTGTATGCACGATCGGGTGAGAGAAGACTTAAGAGGAAGTTTTAGTTCAGGTTCTCCTATCTAAATACATATGAAAGCAGAATTCGTTTTTTTTTCGGCAATCACTGAACCAAATTCGACGAATTTGTTGCGTTTAAAAGAAACTCTTAAAATGTAGTGAATGTTGGTTTGGAATTTTTGCTTTAAATGGTCAATTTGTCATCAAAGATTGGCAAAAATCAAAAATTTTCTTAAAACGAAACTATCAAGTTTACAACTCTGTAACTCAGCAAAGAAAAATGATATCAGCACTCTGTGAATTGCACCTCGTAGCACATCTAAAGCGGACAAAATTGATATGTTACACATGAATCTAAAGAACTTCAGTAATATGGAAATGCAACCTTTGCAGAACCTTTGTACACAACGTAACAAATTCACGTATGATAAAAATTGACATCGAATTTGTCCGCTTTGAATGATCTAATTGATGCCGTTTACTGAACCGCGATATCTGCTTTTGACGCACATCTATTAATTTGTAAACTTTGCGTTTCTATTTCGTTCGAACTTTTAAATTTTCGAGAATTCTTTTTGTTTTTTAATTCAGGCCCTAAATCGACATTCCGCTTCAAACAGTCACTAGAATTCGTGTTTGTCTCCCAAATGCGACAAATTTCAATAAAATCGGGATAGAGAATACCTCAGAAAAGTGTTTTTACCGTTCACATGTACTTGAATAGGCCGCGTCGGAGTTGGGCTCGAGCTAAAGCTTCCTCTTAAGGCATGACATTGGCAATTTCGTTTTTTACTAGATTGGAGGTCTTTGATTGAAAGCTTAACAACGGCGTCGAAGATCTGGGGGCGTACTGCCAACACACGTGATTTTGTTCGAAGACCAGGCAAATGTCTAGAAACGATATTACGCGTCTCTCCTTAGCTAGCTGGCTCAGCTTTCTGTCGTGCTAAGCTGTCAAACGCTGGCGGAATACTTGGCGCCCTAACACATGTACAGCAGCCATGCGCCCTTATAGCTTTTCCTTCATTGCCACAGAAACTTGTCTGCGACTTTAGTTGCCACGTATCGGCGACGATCTGTGCAGTGAACGTCAAGGTAGCGTCTGAACGCGGGCCGACGACGACGGTTTCCCCAATGATCTCATCTCGTGCTTACTCGAGGTGCGAAGCCTGTTGTTGTTTCTGTGGAGTATCGCTAGGAACACGGGGACTGCCGTTTCCTTTAATGTTTTCGCGCCGCCCTGCTTGCTTCAATAATTGTAAGTCGTAAACAGGTCTGTTAGATTTTCGTCCGCAAGGATGAGAACAATTCAGGTAAGACGCATGCGCATCGGCCGAAACGTTCCAGTCACTACTTTACTAAAGCACTCGTTCGAGAAACTGGCCTTCGCGAAATGTTATTCAAATCGACAAATGTAAGCACAACTTTGGAAAAGAGTGGGTGCAATGGCATGTGGAATACGCCGCGTGAGCTAGGTTTGCTCCACTAAAAAATGCAATAGGTCGTTACGGCTTTCTTGATACTCGTGCCTCATTAGTGCCAGTTTAATAGTCACTACATGTTCATTATTTGGGTCCGAAGGCATGTGCGTTCATATTGCTATCTTTTGTACGTTCTTCAAATAAATTTTGTCTATACAGGTAATTCGTAAGGCTTATAGGTAAATAGGTAATGTAAGGTAAGTAAATATACATAGGTAAGTGAAGCCTATAGGTAAGTAGGGAATGAGTAAAGGAACATAATTCGGGGAAATGCGCAGGCTTGATTGTAGACGTAGAATATCTCAACTATTTGTCGCATGTGCGTCTTCTGGATTTTGTTAAGGACCGCGTATACGATCAGGAGGCTTAACTAGAACTGGCTGAAAGGTGTAGAATTCCGGTTGCAAGTTTTTTGGAGCTTCTCCATTTCTATTTACAGTCAACTTTGGTCGGGCGGAAAGTTAAAATATTTGTCCAGTAAGCTGGCGCCTGTATTGATCCTGTGTTGCGCCTGTGCTCAGTAATATATTCCTTTAGTTACATCGACAAGCGAATTAATCGAAACCTGAGTGGGCTTGCTCTTAAGATTTTAATATGCGTGAATGATTATTTTGATTTTTGTGGACAAACATAACTTTTGCAGAGCTGTCATCGATGTACTGAACTATATATGTAAGGAACAAGGACAAGGTCTCAACTTCGTTTTTGAAATTCCTGAGAAAGAAATGTTGCAATTTTTTTATATCAGTCTTTCTTTTACCAGGGATCCCGTATGCTGGGGATATCATACGAGGAGTCCTAAGCTCCTTCTTGATGATGGGTCTCACCATTCGAAATTTGCTAAGCATGGTATTGCCACTCGCGCAATTAGAGGCACCCTAAGCAAGAGCTATCCTCACCTTATGTTTGAAAGTGTGAGAAATCAGGTGACAAAGTTTAGTGAAGCAGGTTATCTAGTTGCAGCGATTCCTTTACCTTGCGTGAAGGAAGGTAAGGAACCTAAAGCGCAACGAGGATGTAAGAAGCCTAAGAAGCAAGAGCAGAACAGAGTTGCCATTATCCTCTACATCCATTCGTTCTAACACAGGCTGAAGAAGTTGGCTTCAAAGTTCGCTTCTAAGAAGTAGTTCGCTTCTAGAAATTAAATAAAACGAATGAAGAAAGGTTCAGCTGCAAATACGAAGTTATTTCTTAGTAGCACCATACCGGGCAGTAGCTCCGAATGGCGTTGCACTACTGAGCTCGAGGCCGCAGGCTCGATTGAGCCACGACAATCGCATTTCACTTGGATACAAAATGCGAAAAGGTTCGTGTACATATATTTAGGTGTACGGTAATTTAACCGCGGTGGTCGAAATTATTACGGGATTCCAGGCTACCGCATGCCTCACACTCAAGTCGCACTTTTTCCGCGCAAAACCGAAGAATTCAATTTTTTCCCCGTAGTCGCAACACCATTGAGGTGATTATGAATTGCAGAATAATCAAGTAGCACAAGCAAGCGTCCCATTGATCGGGCACTGAATCTGCAATACTTCGATGGCGCCGTGGCGCATCACACACGCCGCTCAAAATTTGCTGTTGAACGTATGCCGGATGCCCTGAGAAAACTTTACGAAGAGGAACTGCAAAAGGGAAAGCGTAACACATACGGCAAACGTAACGTAAAAGAATGGCATAGAAATGGAAATCGCGCTGCATAACCTTAACCTATTGCGATTCACTACCAAGACGTCACTGAATTTCTTTCGGCGCTCGACGATCAATACCGGACGCGCCTATTGATTGAACCAGCGTCTTGTGTGATTCTCGGCGTCTGATGCGGAGTGCGAACGTCTGGAACGCTCAGACAGGACTCGTCCGTCTGGAAGTTTCTTCCAAAGACGGATTTCCTGTTGTTGTTTCGCTGCCTTTTCTTGTTTTCTCTTTTCTTCTATCTTTTTCTTTCTTTCTTTTTTTTTTTACTCATGGCTCTTGCGACGCTCATCCATAGTCTCGACTTGTCAAGGAGGACTTACTCTTAGACTCTACCAACAGACAGCGTCCGCGGAGTCAACAAAAAGGCGGTTTCAGGAGGACCAGTTTTTGTAGAAAGCTCGCACAAACACATTCTCTGGGCGCAGTAGTTCTACTTTGAGCTTTATTAACGTGGATGTTCTAGCGAAAGGCCATTATTTCTTTCAATTTCCCCATGAATTACTTGAACCGATGAAATGATAAGAATGAGTTTTTAATGGTATGCTGTATTTCATGTACTTCTACTATATATCAGCTTAATTTTCTCTCTTGCTTAAGGAAGGATTGTTATTCTACGTTAGCAAAACTTGACTGATTTCGGAGTACGTGTGAAGCAAGTTCACAAATTCCAAGGGGAGGTCATTCTTTTATCGCACAGGTAACCTTCTAGATTTTAGCCTTGAAATATTCATAGTAAAGAAAAAATGAAGAAAGTGCCGATCACCCTACAGCTCTATGCAAGAAGTACGCGAAATACGATTGAATATGTGTGTCGCATATCTGGCTGCATCTGGCAAGTAGCATGTAGGACCACGGCTCTGAAGTTCACGGATCAGTTCTACCAACGTATATTGAGCAGCTGTACCCTGCACTGAATAAAATTCGATAGAAATGATAAACTCGCAGCTTCTAGCAACGGTAAAAAATAGCACTATTATACGACAACCGGACGGGTTACAAAGCCTATAGATACTGTAGAGTTAGGTCACTCACAACTTTTCAACTTCTATTCATTATTAATAATGCTATTCATTCTCTCTTTCTTTCTCTCCTGCACTGTACCACATGAAAACTTTGCAGGATTTTGATAGACTACCGATAAATAGGCGACAAGTATCGATACACGACAAATAACAGGTAGCGTTAGCTCTGGGCCAGCACCAATTTCCCTAATGACTACATGGAAAACACAAACTTTCCTGTTGGAATAACGCTGGACTGAGTGCAGGAAAGTTATACTTTGTATTGTGGAGATAAAGCCAAGGTGTACTAACTGCAAGAAGCAGAAATTTAATTTAGGGCCTGGAATTTTCTTTAAAAAATAACTATCGAATGTGGCCGAGATTGAAGAACATTAAGCACGAAGTCAACATCTGTTAACTCTGAAAAAAAAAGGAAATCTGGTTTAGACCATCGCACGATAAATTTCGGTGGTGACAAGATTAGTATTCATTAGCATGGCAGCTTCCGACCGCATAATGGCACTGAGGGAATGCGTCACGTATGAACTGCATATGCAGCAAGCCTCCTATCTTGCTCGTCCCCCTGGACACGCGGCACCATCAAGCGGTGACACAGTTTTTATGTATTTATAAGATATAAAAAAGTGTTTGCGCACAATTGAGGCGCTGGCAACTCCTTAGCTCTTGAATGCGTCTAGCCTGCAACATACAGGGTTCACGATTACATGTCAAACTACCTTCTCATGCAAGCACCAGAACTTGTCAAGCAATGGTGTCACAGTAACACTGTGACGTAAAAAATACGCGGCGCATACAACATACATGTTAAATAATTCCACAGAACTTTACAAGAAAGTCTCAAAAAATGAAAAATAATCCTGTCAGCTAATAATACAGTCTCTAGTCTGTGGGTCGTGCATACATCATGTAAATGCATTATCACATATAGTCAGGACTGAACAGCCCACTCAATTCACAAGCACATACATATATGCAGCGACATTGATATGAAAGGAACAATAAAAGCGTTAATAACGACCAACACTGCCACTGTCTACGATAAATGTTTTTAATGCTTTGACAGCATACTTCTTCAAGGTCGTTGTTGGCCAATGACCTAAAAGTTCTTTCAAACTTAATGGTCTGCGGTCTAATCTCCCTAGAGTTGACTTAAAGCGGCGTCTTGGTTTGTCGTGATGTAGGCAGATTAGAATGAGGTGATCTATATCATCGCGATGCGATCTACAAATGCACAGTCACATTCGGGGGTTTCGGCATGGTCAAATCTACGTAAGAAATTGTAAGCAGTGTAGGCAGTGGCTAGTTTTAATCTATAAGGGCTTCCATATTTCTCTCTAATGACAATGGGAATTTCAATTCAATAAACGGATCGGTATTATACAAGTCAGAGCTCTGAGAATTCCGGTCAAACAGCGTGTAAGGAGGTTTATTGGACGAGTCCAACAAACGGGCGGTAGCTCGGAACAGTGAGCGCGGAGAGCAAGATGGTGGTCTTCGAACGCCGGTCTCGTGCCCTCTGTTCTTGATGATGATCGGTATGCCATTCTCCTCCTTTCTTCATTACAATTGCCCCCGTCGAGAAAGGTGGAGCCATCCTGGCGATCTAACAGGTGGGTACAAGAGGGTCGAAGTACGGCTTGAGGCGGTTTACGTGAACAACATCACGTCCACGTCGACGACGGTCGCCTTGCAGCGTAAGAGGCTCAATGACATAGTTTACGGGGGAAGTACGCTCGACGATGCGGTAGGGACCATGATAATTTGGGAGCAGTTTGGACGACAAGCCAGGGGCGCAGGGTGGTACAAGCAGCCACACGAGTGCTCCAGGAGCGAATGTTGCGGCCGGAGAGTGATCATCATCGCGGGCGTTTTTCTGGCGTTGTTGGTCGGCTGTAGTAAAGCGCTTGGCTAGTTGTCGGCAATCTTCAGCGTAACGGGCCGCTGCTGACACGGGCGTGCACTCTGAGGTATCTGGTGCGTATGGCAGCAACGTGTCGATAGTGTGCGTCGGCTGGCGACCGTACAAAAGGAAGAAGGGGGAAAACCCGGTTGTGACTTGCGTAGCGGTGTTATACGCGTATGTCGCAAATGGGAGAACCAGGTCCCAGTTTGATTGATCAGATGCAGCATGTGTCGCAAGCATGTCGCCCAGAGTCCGATTAAACCGCTCAGTGAGACCGTTCGTCTGAGGGTGGTAGGCAGTACACGTCCGATGTAGAATTTTGCACTGGTGGAGAAGTGCTTGAATTGTATCGGAGAGAAATACGCGGCCACGGTCACTGAGGAGTTCGCGAGGAGGACCATGCCGAAGCACAAAACGCCTCAGGATGAAAGAGGCGACGTCCTGTGCTGTCGCCGTGGGAAGAGCAGCGGTTTCGGCGTATCGTGTAAGGTGGTCGACAGCAATGATAGCCCATCGGTTTCCGGCCGTGGTCAAAGGTAAAGGTCCATAAAGGTCAATTCCAACGCGGTCGAATGGGCGTTCTGGGCATGGAAGGGGCTGCAATGAACCTGCGGTAGGATGCGGTGGTTTTTTTCGTCGCTGACACTCGTGGCAGCCGCGAATGAACTTGCGGACAAAGCGAAACATTCCGCGCCAGTAGTACCTTTTCCGTAAGCGTTCATAGGTCTTGAAGACACCACCGTGAGCACACTGCGGGTCGGAGTGAAAGGAAGCGCAGATTGTAGAGCGAAGCGTTCGAGGGATAACTAGGAGCCACTTCCTACCATCTGGCGAGTAGTTGCGCCGGTACAAGAGGCCATCACGGATGCTGAAGTGCGAAGCTTGGCGTCGCAGAGTTCGAGTGGTCGAAAGAGTGGGTGCCCCGGATAAAATGTCAAGAAGCGAAGCGATCCAGGGATCGTGGCGCTGTGCAGAGGAGACGGTGGCGACGTCAAGAGCTGACAATGGAAGGTCTATAGTGGATATGGACGCAGTTTCGGTGGATAGTGGTGACCGCGACAGTGCATCAGCATCGGCATGCTTGCGTCCGGAACGATATATAACGCGGATGTCAAACTCTTGAAGTCGAAGAGCCCAGCGGGCAAGACGACCTGACGGATCCTTCAACGAAGACAACCAACATAAGGCATGATGGTCCGTAACTACATCAAACGTGCGGCCATATAAGTAAGGGCGGAACTTGACAAGCGCCCAGACTATTGCCAAGCATTCTTTCTCGGTGACGCTATAGTTTGATTCAGCCTTGGTGAGCGTTCTGCTGGCGTATGCGACGACATACTCTGCGAACCCAGGCTTTCGTTGCGCGAGAACAGCACCGAGGCCGACACCGCTGGCGTCTGTGTGCACCTCAGTTGCGGCCGTAGGATCGTAGTGGCGCAGTATAGGTGGTGACGTCAGGAGACGGCGAAGGGTGGAGAAGGCTTGGTCACACTCAGAAGACCATGACGAGATATTGGAGGCGCTGCTTAGTAGTTGGGTCAAAGGCGCAAATATAGAGGCGAAGTTGCGCACAAACCGACGAAAGTAGGAACATAACCCTATGAAGCTTCGTAACTGCTTTAGAGTCGTCGGTTTGGGGAAGTCAGTCACGGCACGTAATTTAGCTGGGTCCGGAAGCACACCATCCTTTGATACAACGTGACCAAGAATTGTAAGTTTTCGCGCAGCAAAACGACACTTCTTGAGATTTAGTTGCAGCTGAGCGGTTTTCAGACACGTCAGGACATGGTTGAGGCGTTCTAGATGGGTTGCGAAATCTGGCGCAAAGACAACAATGTCGTCGAGATAGCAGAGACACATGTGCCACTTCAAACCCCGCAGAACCGAGTCCATCATGCGTTCGAAGGTGGCAGGCGCATTGCAGAGGCCAAAGGGCATGACATTGAATTCATATAGACCGTCAGGCGTGACGAAGGCTGTCTTTGAACGGTCGGCCTCTGCTAAAGGTACCTGCCAATACCCGGAACGCAAATCTAACGACGAAAAAAACTCGGCACCTTGTAGGCAATCAAGGGCATCGTCAATTCTGGGTAAAGGGTACACGTCTTTTCGAGTGACCTTGTTTAGGCGCCGGTAATCCACGCAGAAGCGAATCGATCCATCCTTTTTTTTAACGAGAAACACAGGGGATGCCCACGGGCTTTGTGAAGGGCGAATAACGTCGCGTTTAAGCATATCGTCAACCTGGTCGGTAATAACTTGACGTTCCGCGGTGGAGACGCGGTAAGGGCGTTGTCGCACTGGCGAGTTGGAGCCGGTGTCGATGTTGTGGACAATGGTAGAAGTTCGGCCAAGGGCACGTTGGGCAACATCGAAGGAGTCGCGGAACTTGTAGAGCAGCTGGAGAAGAGCAGTGCGTTCAAATGGGGACAGTCCGTCTGCGATGGACGAATCGAATAGGTCAGCAGCTGGAACATCAGAAGGGGTAAGAGCACTGATGACGTCGAGGTCGCGTCGAGCTGAATCTTGCTGCACGGAAAAAATTTGGCCGACATCAATGGGTTGCACGCATCCAAGGGATTCACCTTTAAGCAGTCTGATGGTATATGGAAGAGGATTTGTGAGGCAGAGAGCGCTTGTTCCATTCGAAATAGAGAGGGTCGAATAAGGCAAAAGAAGTGGCTTCCGATTTAGAAGAAGGCATGATGGTTCAAAGAATGCAGCTTCATCACATATGCTGTTGCAGAATACGGGGAGCAAAACAGCTGCTGTCGGCGGAATTTCTGTGTCTTCTGTGACGACTATTTTGTGTGCGGCTTGATGAGCGGGGTAGTAGGACTCGTCACACAAGGGGAAGAGCTCAAGTTCAGATCTTGCACAATCAATAACGGCGTGATTATACGATAGAAAGTCCCAGCCAAGTATAATGTCGTGCGAGCAAGAGGAAAGGACGATAAGCTCGACAATGTAGTGTTCTTTAGCTATAATAAGTCGAGCAGTGCAGGGAGCTATAGGCCGAACAGGGTCTCCATTCGCTGTACGTAAGGGCATCATCTCAAGAGGCGTGGTCACCTTCCGAAGCTTGCGGCAAAGTGTGGCGTCTATAACAGAAACGGCAGCACCGGTATCGACAAGAGCATATGCACGGATGCCTTCTACGAAAACTTCGACAATATTCGACGGCAAAGTTCGAGGACTTGAGCATTTCGACAGCGCAGTTCTTGCCTCACGAACTGTGGAGGCTAGTTTCCCTCATTTTCAGGGGCTGGTCGACGACGCATGGGCGACAAGGAGCGGCGACGGGGTGAAGGTGAGCGACGAGACGTGGGTTGCGGATAGTCACGTGAAGACGTGCTTGGTTGGGGACCCGGATATTCATAACGAGAGCGGGGACGATCTATGTAGTTCGGTGAACGGGCGTCTGAATATCCTGGCGCGCGACGGCGGCAGAATCGGGCGATATGACCAGGGCCACCGCACGCAAAACAGATCGGCCGGTTGTCGCGCGTTCGCCAGGGATTTGCAGGGATGGGAGCAGACCATGTCACGGACGGCTGAATCGGGGCTGCAGCATACGACACACCATGGGGTGGTGAGGGCTGTTGAAGCTGCTGCCGCTTTACTACCTCAGCGTAACTAAGAGGCGCGGCGACAGGTTGCTGCTGAATGGTCACCGGCATGGCCTCGGAAATCTGCTCTTGAATGACCTGTCGAAGCACGGGAGCCAACGGGATTGGTCGCTGCAGTTGCTGCTGTTGTGGGAGCTCCTGACGCTGAGCAAACGGCAGGAGAGACAACTGACGGGCCACCTCCTCACGCACAAATTCTTTCATTTGTGCGATAAGGTATGGCTGGGCAGGCATGATGTCCAGTGCAGCGAGCGGTTGATTGTACGTCTGAGATGAACGTCGGGTGAGAGCCCGCTGCCTTCTCAACTCGTCGTAGCTGTGGCACAGAGTTACCACTTCAGACACTGTGCCAGGAGACTTCGCAAGAAGCATCTGAAAGACATCGTCGTCGACGCCCTTCATGATGTGCTGTATTTTGGCACTTTCGCTCATTGAGGCATCGGCGCGCCTGCAGAGATCGAGTACGTCCTCAATATAGGCGGTAAATGTTTCATTCGGTTCCTGTGCCCGTGTGCGCAGCCGTTGCTCGGCGCGTAACTTCCGCACGGCAGGGCGACCGAAAACGGCAGATATTGCCTCCTTGAAAGCAGACCAGTTTTCAAATTCCGATTCGTGGTTCGTATACCACAGCTTCGCCACGCCAGCCAAGTAAAAGTTCGCGGTACTCAACTTAGTAGCGTCATCCCACTTGTTGGGTCCACTAACTTTTTCGTAGGACGACAGCCAGTCCTCGACGTCCTGGTCTTCCGTACCCGAAAATACCGGGGGGTCTCGCTGGCGAACCGGGCCAGGGCAAACGGCGGCCGGGAGAGATGGCGGCGGTTGGGCTGCGTCAGCTTGCATGGTCGAGTGCAACGTACGGGATCGGAGTTCCAGGGTGTCGGCGATGAGCGTACCCCGCACGATCCACCAAATGTAAGGAGGTTTATTGGACGAGTCCAACAAACGGGCGGTAGCTCGGAACAGTGAGCGCGGAGAGCAAGATGGTGGTCTTCGAACGCCGGTCTCGTGCCCTCTGTTCTTGATGATGATCGGTATGCCATTCTCCTCCTTTCTTCATTACAAGCGCATTTCTACACATTTTGAAAGACCTCGCCCTTATCATTATCGTCATCGTCATTATCCTATTTTATTTCCACTGCAGGACGAAGGACTCTCCCTGCGATCTCCAATTACCTCTGTCCTGTGCCAACCGATTCCAACTAGCGCGCCCGAATTTCCTAATTTCATCACCCCAGCTAATCTTCTGCCGTCCGTGACGGCGCTTCCCTTCTCTTGGCACCCAATTAGTAACCATTATAGTCCACCGCTTACCTAACCTCCGCATTACATAACCTGCCCAGCTCCATT